>NW_024543066.1:3385000-4885000 GCF_018167655.1 Microtus oregoni
TACCATGCAGTTTATTGTATATTCCAGCTGTTTATAATAGCATTTGTATTGTTAATGCAGCTCAGCTCAAAAGCTACCTGGTGAAGGAAAACTAAAACCAGAGAGAGGTGGGGACAAAGGGAGGGAGAACAAGCAGACTTTTGAGGGGTGGGTCATGGGATTTGAATAAACATCCATAGCATTTATATTTAGGCTATAGTTTATATCTTTTGAATGATTCTCATCTTTCAATGGATTAATGCAAAATTATATTAGCATTTAGGAAAGAATCACTAGCAGTGGGGAGATAAAATTTAGGCAAAAATCAATACTTTATGTTTAAAAGTGATGCAAATATAATTTTGTCATAATTAAAGAGTATTCATTAAATCAGCCAATCCTTTTGAATTCTTAAAGAAAGCCAAGGCTTCTTTAGCCCAAGCTGAAAAGATGCAAACTCCTCTCAGCTACTGGTTGGAAAGTGTAAGTAGGTAAGTGATTAGGCAAAGCTACTTTCCATCCATATTGTTGCTAAGAAGCAGTTGCCGGCTAGTCAGAGAAACCTGGGATTGAATCCATATCACACTAACTGACAGGTGTGTGACCAGAACAAACCACAACTTCTCTAAATATTTCTCATCTGTAAACAGGGCCAATGACGACTATCTAACAGGGTTGGAGAAAGATGGAAACAATAAACCCAACAGGATGTTACGGTAAGTCTTTGTCTCAGACAATACTGCCATATTTTCATTGTTTCTGAAAGTGATTGCAAAGGTGCTGTTTTTAAATGAAATGTTTATTATTTACCACCAGTACATTTCTGCTTAGAGAACTATTTCATACACTTATCTACCTGAGATTATGCAATTTTTTTTCAGGAAAAGAAGAAGTTGATAGTGGAAAACGTTATAGATACTCTGAGCTTGGGAACAAAACAATGTTTTCTGGACTTTACAGCAACGCTACACAATGCTGTGGTAGCTGTGGCCGTCTACACAAGACCGAGGCAGCCAGCATTCCAGCGTGGAGTTCATGGAGCAGCATAGTTCTTGAGTTTTCACCCGAAACTGAGGAGCTCTGGACAGCTGATGGTTTCGAGGGGGAAAGAGCGAGTTTTCTCTAAGGGTGTGGCTTCTGGAGGAGTGGCCCTGCTTCAGGGAATGGCTCACACCCTGGAGTACGTGGGCAGGGCAAAATTGGACTTGGGTGGTTACCAACAAAATAAAAGATGACATGAAGTGGAAGGGAGTAGGGAGGGTGGGTTTGGGAGGAGTTGGGGAAGGAGTGGGAGTGAGAATCATTCAAATATATCATATTCAATTCTCAAGTAATTAATAAAATTATTTTCTAAAATAATAAAAATAACCCATCTAAAAAATCAGCAGTTTTGAAATTGAACTATAATTTTAGGGTTTCAAACAAGATACATAAGCATTATGCAAGCTTAAACTTTTGAGTGTGTGTTGGGGTTGTGAGAGGCATCACTGCATGATCATGAACACTGTTGGTTTAAATTTCTTTAGTTTAACATCTATGCACTTAACATTGCCAATGCTTTGTAAACACCACTTCATTTTATTCTATGGCCCTCAGTTGATGGAGCTAATACTTGGAGACTACTTTTGATACATGAGCAACATTTTAATTATAAAGTAGAGATGGGCAGGACATGGAGGCTGCTTTTGCTGCTCTGGAGGAATGATGGGTTTGTAGGAAGACAATGTGGGTCTCTAGGAAACATTTTCTAACACTATTGTTAGAGACGGCACATTACAAAACCTGTCTTTCAGCTAACCAATGATATAAGTAAACATGTTCTTGTCCCCTTAATAGCAATTTATCAAGACATTAATAAAGATAATACCTGGATTCTACCTACATTTTTATCCAGGCAGGTTGAGAAACTGCTCAGAGGAAAACGTGGAGTAGCCCTGATTATCTTATCTGACTTGGAACACTGAGCTTTGGTTGATGAGCAGTAAGTGGGCTCTGGAGGGGTCACTCTCATCTCAATGGTTTGTTTACTTGTTTCTGAATCACCTAATGAAAGTAGCCAATTTTGTAGTTTTTGTCTAGTTGTTTCTTTTATTAAACCTCTCCTTTCTCTGTAACGAACATACCCACATTTCCATACACAGTTTCAATGTAATGGAGTTTAAGATATGACTAACTGTAGATTTTTGTTTGTTTGAGGAAAGTCTTGATACTATGATCCAGACTGATCTAGAAACTGACTAGGGAAACCAGGTTGACCTCAAACTCAAAGCAAACTTCCTGTCTTCGCCTCCTACGAGCTGGGATTCCAGGGTAGGGAGGACACCCTGACTAGCTCCCACGACTTGTCTTTAAGCAGAGTGAATAATGACATGTTTACTTTCTAAAAACATTTCTCACTATCCTGAAGCTGGAATTCTGTATCTCACCATCCACGAGCCTTGCACTCAGGGTTTCTCAGTTTCAGTGCTAACACTGAACTAACTTTGCTGTTGAGAATTTTCACCGTGCAGTGTAGTGCGTTTCTTAGTGTTTCCGGACTTTAACAAAAAAACATGTTAGTGGTAACCTTCCCATCCCCGGTTACAGCCAACTAAACTGTCACGAGGTATTAATTACCAAGTGCTCCCTAAAATGGAACGCTGCCTGCTGTGAGAACCACAACTCCAGAGGTAAGGATCACGTGTTCCATTTTCAGCCCTAGACAAGGATTCCTGTTTACTGAATGGACAGCAATTCAAAAGAGTTAAGGCCTTTGGGAGCTCAGTCCAGGGCTCCGATGTGGGTTTCTGCCTCTGTTTCCATCTGTTGTTGGACGAAGGTTCTATGGTGATATTTAAGAGAATCATCAGTCTGACTACAGGGCAAGGCCAGTTCAGGCACCCTCTCCTCTATTGTTTAGGGTCTTAGCTGGGGTCATCCTTGTGGATTCCTGGGCAATTTTCTAGAGCCAGGTTTCTTGCTAACCCCATAATGGCTCCCTCAATCAAGATATCTCTTTCCTTGCTCTCATATCTGTCCTTCCTCCATCTCCACTATCCCATTCCCTCAAGTTTTCCTCAACCCTCCCCTTCTCCCTTTCCTTCTACCCCCTGCCCAAATGCTCCCAAATTTTGTCAGGTGATCTTGTCTGTTTCCAATTTCCAGGTAGGTCTATATATGTTTTTCTTTGGGTTCACCTTATTACTTAGCTTCTCTAGGATCATGAACTATAGGCTCAATGTCCTTCGTTTATGGCTAGTATCCACTTATGAGTGAGTACAAGATCCAGTTGAAGAGTGGAAGGAGTGAGAGTATGAGCAAGGAAGTCAAGCCCATGAGGGGTCATCCCCTGAGACAGTTTGCCTGAGCTAATGGGAATTCACCAACTCCAACTGGACTGGGAGTGAATGAGCATGGGATCAAACTAGTCCCTCTGAATGTGGTTGACAGTTGGAGCAGACTGAGGGGCCACTGATAGTGACACTGGGATTTGTCTTTACTGCATGTACTGGCTTTTTTGGGATCCTATTGTCTTTGGATGTATACCTTGCTCAACCTAATTGTAGTAGGGAGGACCTTGGACTTTCCATAGGGCAGGGTGTATTGCCCTCTCTTAGGATTGGAAGGGGGTGGGGTGAGAGGGTGTGTGGAGGGAGGGGGAGGGGAGTGGAAGGAGGAGAGGAAGTGGGAATTTAGATTGGTATTTTTTAAATATATTATTATTAGTAATAAAATAAATAAATAAAAAGTAAGGATTAAATTTATAATCATCATTCTTACAAAAATTAATTTCTTACTTTAAAAGCCATTTATGGCCTTTGCAGAGAAAAATCAGAACATATAAATACAGCTACCAGAGAAGAATAATCAGTCATATTCATGCCGTGTTCTGAATACAGCCAGAATTACTTATACACTAATTTTGATCAGACTTTTAAAAATATAACACAAGTACTGCTTAGTGAACTGACCATGTTTAAATTAATAATAACAGAAAAGTGTGCCAGGCACTTTGCTAGGGATTAAATAGTGAAAACAATTCTTAAAAAATATCCATCTTTATGATGTTGGAGAGATCGACAAAGGAAATAAACAAATGAAAAGAAAGAGGAGGAAGCTTGAAACTCCTTAGGGAGAGCATTCTTAAAGACCTATGGAGATGGATCAAAGCAGAGGAGGGTCTATTTATGCATGGATTTGATCAAGACACATTATATGAATGTATGAAATTCTCAATTAAAGACACAAAGGAGAGAAGAAAGGCCGAGTAGCAATTCAATCAATAAATAGTCCAGCCATTATGAAAATCAGCTGGGCAGTTCTTCAGAAAACCAAAACTAGACCTACTATACAATACAGCTATTTCTCCCCTGGGTATTTACCAAAGGATTCTAAATAAACAATCTCAGAGATACTTGTGCATTCATGCTTGTTGGAGCTGTTTTTACAGTAGCTGAGATATAGATGAACTAGGCATCTGCCAAAAGAGCAATGGAAGAACAGGATGTGGTATACACACACTGGCATTCTCTGTAGCAAAGAAAGAAGTTATGATGTTTACACAAAAATGGCTGCTACTGAAGAGAATCATATGAAGTGACTTAGGTCAGTCTCAGAAAGACAAACATGATGTCTCCTCTCATTTGTGGCACCTATATATCACATAGACAGATGTATAAAATCATGACTGTCTGACATGAGAGTAGAAGCCAAGCTGTGTAGGGGATATGGAGACTTTGAGAAGGGCCAAGGGTGGGAAGAAAGAGAGGAATGTACTCAGAGTGTGTTATGTAATTGTATGAAAACATTTTTATAACCTGCAGAGCCAGATGCAATGAATGTATGTCAACTAAGATATTAATGCAAATAAAGGTATGATGATATATTTTTAAAAACAAAAAAAGAGTAGCTAGTAAGGAAGACAAGTTGTTAGCCTCCTGACTTCTGCTTCCCCCATGCATTTGTCATTATTTCTTTTGATAAATTACTAAAGAATTTAACTTTTTTTATGAGCCTAGTTCTCCAAATAACCCGAGCTCCAAGTCAGGTAACCATGCTATTCTTTCTTGCTACCTTCTTCCTCCAGTATTTCTGGATAAATGGTCCATGTCTCCTAGAGTCTTTTGTCCTGCTCAGGAGTATCCTGTGATGAAAACTGTGACTTGTTGCAGCATTGTATTTTATTAGGAGCTGGAGAAATGTCTCAGCAATTAAGAGTGCTTGCTGTTCTTGCAAAAGACCTGGATTGCGTTCCCATCACCCATATGGATGTTCACAACCACCTGTCAATCTAGTTCCAGGGGATCTTATGCCATATTCTGGCATCAGTGGGCACCAGAAACACATGTGGTACACTCACATAAATACAGACAAAACATCTAAATGCACAAGATTTACAGAAGAGCACTGGACCTCCATTTCCCATGACCACAGAAAAGTGAAAGCATCTTGGATAGCTTCAATACCTAAATTCTTCAGCTTGCTGCCTAGCTGATGAAGCTACCTGGGAAGGCTGTTGCATAATTAAGTGAGGAAGCTTCCATTTTGGTTCTTAAAGCTCCATAGAGAACTGTACTCAATAGTGGTATTTTGGCTTTGTTTGCTTCCTTGAATTTGATGCATCCCTTTTTAAATGATTAGACAGAGCAATTGTGGAAGGCTATGATATGTTAATAACATTCATGTACTTACTTATTCAGAGGACCCTCCCTTTGTAATATAGAAAGACTTCCTTTGGTACCCGAACTTACTTACCATGGTCCCCTAAAACACCCAAGAAGAGAAACTGATTCTCGTCATCCTGTACATTAACCAGTGGAACCAGACACTGACAAGCCATCTGGATTCACTGGTGGCAGCACTACTGTGGGGGAATTAGATTTCCTGGGAAGAAACTTCGATTTGGCACCAGGGATTCTGGTTTCTCTCTCGTCTCTGTTACTGACCTCTATGTTTTTCTTTGATCAAAGGGAAAGAACATGATCTCTGCTAACTTGTTGGACTCTCCTTCAGAGACCACATAAGAAGCAGTCTGAATGGGTTTCAGAAGCAGCAGAGCAGAGGCTCTGTCTTACTATAACTGACCATAGTGCCAGGTGCTGCAGAATTTAACCCACTGTATGTTTTCTCAGTAATTTTTTTCAACTCTATAATTAACCCTATTCCTCATTTGTGAGGAATCAATAAAACCAAAGATAAAGAAAGAGCAAGGAGCTCGTGTGTGTGTGTGTGATATTTGTCACGAAGTTTGTGTCTACCTTTGTTTTCATAACTCTACCCCTATCTTGTTTTCTCAAGTTGGAAAGTTCAAACGTTTCGGCATGTTTCTTCAGTGTTTCCAAGAATCCAAACACTTACTGGTTTTATTTGGGACTGAGAACTCTGTAACAGTTCAAACAAGAGGAAGATGATGTGCAGTGAGTGTTTAATTAGCTAAGCGTCAGTGGGGAGGAACAGCTTTAAGAGGGGACAGTTCAGAGAGCTAAGCAACCCCATTTTGGAAGTATAGTGACTGCAGAAGCTTATACTTTTAAAAATATCTGTGGCCCACTGTAATGGTTAGTTTTCATCAACTTGATCCAACCTAAATATGCGTGGGAAGAGGGAATCTCAGCTGAGAAAACGCCACCATCAGACCAGCCTATGGGGCATTTTAACTGCTGACTGATGTGAGAGGGAGTAGCCCACTACAGGCAATACCATGGCTGGGTAGGTGGCCATGGATTATATAAGAAAGCAGGTTGAGCAAGGTCTGAGAATAAGTCAGTAGTCACCATTCCACTATGGACTTCCGCTTCTGTCCCTGCCTCCCGCTTCTGCTTTGATGCCCCCCAGGGACGGACCATGGAAGTATAAGATGGTTTTGGTTTCTTTTCCTCCCTCAGGTTGGTTTTGGTTAGTGTTTTGTCACAGCCACACAGGAAGCAAACTAGGATGCCTGCCCATTCTCTTTCCCTTTCTCCCTCCCTCCTCCTCTTCTCTATAAAGTCTTGTTATGTAATTCACACTAGTCTCAAGCTCACCATTCTCCTGGTTCAGCCTTCCACATGCTGAGATTAAAAGCATACTTTATCCTGCCTATCTGGTCATCCATGTTTCATGGTAAATATTTGGAAAGGTGTGACGTGGAGCAACTTATTTCTTTTTGAAATTAGAAGAACTCAAACAGGTCTTTATGCTTATTGTTTGTTTTGTTTGATTCAAAAAATCAATAAAACCAATGCATGGTGTGGGAGAGTAGAGTGGAGCCTTTCAGGAACGTCCCAGGGAATAAAAGACTTCTATATGTACAGTTAAAGTTGTCTTTAATGCATCTCCCTAAATAGGTCAAAGATGTTTTCCAAAGCTATATAACAAAAATAGACTCATGACTTTCAAATTCCAGTTAGGCATACTTAATATGCAAAGGTTAATCAGTGAATAATCTTTGCAATCATATTTGTTCAGAAAATACCCATAATAGTCAATTTCAGTTATTCCCTATCAAAACAAGATCTCATGAAGTTCTCCCAGATGTAATTCCCGCTTAGTGCATACTGCCAGTTCTTCTGCAGCGGATTAAGAACACAGACTGTCCTCAAAAGATTAGTAATTCTCAGCTTTAATTCTAGCTGAAATCACGAATATAACTAATTCCTTCAGCATTTATACTTTCCTTTTTACATTAAGAAATGCTGAAACAAGCCCCATTTTGTGGAAACAAGAATAAATAATTAAATGCTTTTCAAAAAGTAATTAAGAGTCAATTGGCAAAATTGCACATATTAGTGCATGGTGTTTTGTGCTATTCGTAAACAGCGATTTATTCCAATTTCAAATTCCTTTGGATATCCTTTAGAGATTAAGATTAAGACGATTTCGTTGGGGGAGGTTTATTTACTATCGCTCTTCTTAAATTCTAGAATCAAATTATCCCACCTGCCCCTTTCTATCTCTCCCCCCCCCCATTCTGTACTTAACATATGTGTGAGTAGGGTTCCTTAAATGAGATCCTAGAGTCTCCAAATGCCCCGTGTGCTGTAACTGCAGGTTAGTATAGAAGGCTGCTCTCGGAGAGTCATTAGATCACGGAAGATACCGAAAATATTTGCATTAAAGAAATATATTTACTTCTTTTTTTGTTTGTTTGTTTGTTTTTCAAGACAGGGTTTCTCTGTGGTTTTGGAGCCTGTCCTGGAACTAGCTCTTGTAGACCAGGCTGGTCTCGAACTCACAGAGATCCGCCTGCCTCTGCCTCCCAAGTGCTGGGATTGAAGGCGTGCGCCACCACCGCCCGGCCATATTTACTTCTTATGTCCGGGCTTTCCCCAGTCCCAGGACTCCTCTCTAATGATGCTCTCCTTTGTAATCTTCTATCTTTGTCTTCCTGCATTTGCTTGTGTCTGCTACCACAGAGCTTAGGTAAACGCTATTTTCCTATGAGACCCACAGTGGATCTCGACTATGTGTATTAGATTCCCTTTCACCCATCCTAAATGCAATCAAATATTGAGATATTTAGTTAAAGGGCCCCAGTGATGCATGCTCCACCACTGTACTGGACAGGGGCTGCTTTTGCTCATCCTTGCTCTGTACGTCAGAAACACTCAACAAGAAACACCGGCAAATAAAGGGAAGGACGAGTAACTACATAACAAACAGCATTTCATGGAAACTGTCATAAGAAAACATTCTTCCAAGCGATCATAGCAGGAGTCAATTTTTTTTTTTTCATTTCATGATGAACTTAACTCCTCAGTGCTTCCTGTTACATTCATTCTGGATTACACTACTCAGATGTTAGCACAAAACCTGAGGCAAAACATGACCCTTGCAGCTGAGGGCTGCCGTCAGAACCAACCTTGGGTATTTTTTGTAGCCATCTCTGAATGAGCCTCTTCAAGGGCTTCTGTAGTGCTGAGATTCATGTGATGAACATCCCAAATTCACGTCCCCAGGACCCATGGAGATCACAGCATCTCTCTGAATACATTCCATGTTCACATCTCTCACACTGTTAGCAAGCACTGCAGAGCTGCCACTACCATTATATATTCACCAATACAAAAACGGAACCTTTTCCTATTTTAGTTCCCTAATCCATAAAGTGAAGATAATAGCCACTACCACTGTCTCACAGAGTTGAGAGGATTGAAGGGGACATTGCATGTATAACATGTAGCACCATGCTTTGCATGTAATAAAAATAGCACAGTAGTAACCATTAGTATTTTTGTCTTCTGATAGTTGCAATATTTTTATCTTGCTTGCTAGGCTTCATACCTTCATGCCTGTAGTATAAAGTCACTGAGGGCAGAGTATTGATGCTGTACATTGTATATGGTTGTTTTAAAAACCCTGCCTATGATTACCAATGACTCCAGAGCACAGAACACATTTGGTCTACGATTGCTTTTTAACCCTATAGGCCTCAATGGGTTAGCATGTGCATGTGTAGAGTTACCGGGTTTTAAAATTGGCTTGGACTCAAGATAGAGATTTCTTGCTAGTATCTGAATCCACATGCCAAGAGAAATGTGCCCACTAAAGATACTTTTAACAGAGATTTGGGCTTTGTCTGTGCAAATATGTGCCATTGAAGGCCTGGATTGTTGGAGTCAACTCAGGAAGTTTGCCAGACACTTGGCATCTGACAAGAGATGATTCAGTTTCTGTATAGTACAGGTTTCCTCTTAGATCCTCCATGGTTTTCTCTTCACACAATTTTATAAAGCACTTGTCTTCAAAGAGAGCACAAACAAGGGCAAGTCACAGGAATATTCAGACTCAACAGATCCCATATTTTACTTGAGACTACTTAGACTCTCTGGATATGGAGTCATACATCAGTATATTAAGCCCTATCCTGTTGAACTGAATGTAATTTTCCGGCAGCTTGTTCCTCTCTGTGTGTGGGTGTGTATTTGAGTATCCATAGATGCTAGAAGAGTGCATTGGAGTCTTTGGAGCTAGAGTTATAGGTGGGGTTATAGGTGCTAGAGTAGGTGAAGAGACCCAAACTCCAGTCTTCTACAAGAGCAGGGAGCTCCTTTAACTGCTGAGCTATCTCTCTAGCCCATTACAGTTTTTCTTAAGAGCTTTTTCAGTTGATTATCAGAGAAGATTTCCACTCAGAAAATGACAAGTAGTTGAACAGCTTTGAGTCGTGGTTGTTTTGAGTGGATCAGAACCCAGAAGCTGCTGACATCTTGGAAAGGGAAGCCACTAAAGGCTAAAACGCCCAAGGGTTGTCTGGCAGAAGAGCATCTGTAGACTGAAAGATAAGATGGCAAGAAATCTTGCCTTGGATTTCCCATATTGATCTGGGGACTTTTCAGGATCGTAAGTGGCTTCTGAGATGCTCACACGCTTGTGGGGCCTGCATTATCAAGGCCCCACGGAAGCTCCGTGAGTACACTGTGCTTCAGTGAAGCTTCCGTTCTCAGAACTGCTCTCGAAGGCAGTTCTCTATTATTTGTACTCTAAGACACTGGTACTCAGGAAGCCCAAGTGGCAGCTTAAAAGATGTTTCTGCCGGTACACACTGGACTCAGGGGCACACACAGGCAACCTCTGAGGAGTGACATTCAGGATGCTTGTCAACATCTCTCAGAAAAGTTAGCATTTCTTTCTGTCTCCTTCCAGGTCATACAATTAGTACAGGCTCCTCCCTAGCAAGCTGGGTTCAACTCCAGCAGCCTGACCAGCAGCCTTGCCATCTCCTGTGAGTGTGACATTGAATTTTGTCCCTGACTATTTCTGTGTTTCTCTAGAACTTCATCTCTTGAGTATTCATTTCTTTTTGCTTCTTAAAAGGATGTTGGAACTACTTGTCTTCTTCCAAAGACACAGAGTTTGCAATATCTACACTTTCATTTCTGAGGATCACACCTTTAGCGACCTTCACCAAAAAGAAACTCATTAACTCCACTTAATGGGAAAGTTGGAGGCATCACATGCTTGTGGAAGGCAAAGTTTTATTTTAACAGAAGAATACTGCCCAGGATATGCTGGTTGGCTTGAGATGATTTTAGGGCGTGGGGTGTCTGACTGAACATTGACCCCAATTACAGGCATTTTTAAATGCTTCAGTGCTGAGAATGTGAACAGAAAGCAGTAACTCAACCCAGCAGAGAAGGCCTTGTGAATGTTCCCCGTGAGTGTAGAGCTCATTTCTGTTTTTCATGGTCATTAAATTGATTTTCCTTGCTAATTATACATAGTATTCAATTATAGAGAATTTCCAAAATCAGATGACAACTGGCTATCAGAGAAACTATGGAGCTCAAGGGAAAAATGGAAAGTTTTAAGTTTCTCCCAAGCGTATTGGTTTCTCATCTGGAGAGTAAGTTACCATTTTTCGATTGCTTTAGCAGACTGTTTATATTTTGTCATTTGTGAGAATGAATTGGGTACTACCATCATCATTAATGTAAAAACTGTGAATTTTCCCACTTTGGATGTTTCTAAATCATAACTGGAATAATTGGTTTCTCCCCTTCCCCAGAGCCCTTGTAATTAATTAATCTTATCCTGCCATTAAAAATGAGCTAGCCACCAGGCAGTGGTGGTGTACACCCTTAATCCCAACACTCAGGAGCCAGAGGCAAGAGGTCAGTCTGATCTACAGAGTGAGTTCCAGGAGAGCCAGGACCACACAGTGAAAGTCCGCCTCAAAAAATAAAAACATTAAAAAAAAATGAGCTAGCCATCACTCAAAAAATGACTTGGGTCAGATCCAAATGAGCACATATTCAACTTGAGCCAGTTCAAGTTGAAGGTCCAAGAGGTACCTAGGAGAAGGTCTCCAGGGACAAGACAAAGCGCAACGTCATATGACAGGTGATATGTGGAGGTGGGTGTGGAAATGCTGGCTGTTAGAGGATGTATATCAAGCTTAGGGGTAAATGTAGGCTATAACTAAAGCACATTCTTCAAAACAGATAAGATAATTAAGGAGCAACAAAAAATGCGTTCAGAAAAGGAAATAAAATTATGTGACTTGTGTGATTAGTGACTCATACTTACATAGGTAAAATTAAGCTCAACATTCTTTAGAAGAACGGCAATAGAAACAATAAAGGAAGCGGATGGGAAGGCATCCGAAAGAGGGGTTTTTGATGAAAGTCTGCTGTCTCTAGGAATGAGAGCAAGTGCTCTGGCCTCAACAAAGGGAGCCAGCACTCCAGCCTTCTAAAAATTCTGGACATGTATGGTTCTGATTAAAAATAATTAATATTTAAAACCATGAGTTTTTACTCCTGGCTATTTTAGCATATGCTAATACTTTGCGTGCTCCATGGTGTCATGGTGGTAGTGATGCCTCTCCAGGGATGTCGATTAAGAATGACTCAGCAGCCTTGGTGGAATGGAGCCACCTCAGGACTCAGTTCTGTCAGGAAGGGTCCTAGTCAGAAGTGTCTACAGCCTCCTTGGCTTTGACTGTGCCCTGCAGAGTAAGAAGGGAGATTGTCACTAGGCTCCTGAGGCTGAGTTGTGCGTGTGCATCTGAGCTGCCTGGCTGTTCCTCAGTACTGTCGCTTGTTGTGCTTGTTGTGAAAAGAGGTTCTTTTGTGTTGCCTGAGTATGTGCAGAGCTAGTGCTTAAATCCTACACTGTCAGAGCACCTTAGTGGATCTGTTCTTTGGGCAAATGTGAAAATAAGAAGCTGAGAACTCAGACTATATGTATATGTGTATGTATATATATATACTTAACACAGCCCCTTCTTTCCCCTTTATGGATAGTATAAATATATACACCTATTTAATATATGTATTTAACATATCTATTTAATGGGTTATGTTTCCCCTAAACACTGGTCTACAAACAGAGTTGGTCTGTGTCTTCTAGTCCATTTTTAAAGAGCTTTTTCTTACATTAGCAAACAGTTTGAAAAGTTGGTGGTAAGAATGGGCTCTGAGCCACATCTTTACTCTGGGTTTCAAATTCCTTCACCCGCAAGTCTTGTCCCATGACTAACTGTGCGTCAGTGCTCACTCACGTCCCAGGGTTGAGGTATGTGACATATTTGTTTGTAGTCTTAAATATGTGAGATTGCTGATATTCAGGTTAGGAATTAAGGGAGTGACACATTCCAGTTCAGGCTCAGATTAAGGAGAAATGTGTGTTTGGGAAAATAAACTAATGTTAGTTCAGCATCTACTCCATGTTATTTTTTTAGCATATTTATGCTTTGCTCACAGGAAGGAAATAAAGCTCCATGAGATGACTGCCTAGGGCAGAGGAGTGCCAGCCCTGGTAACATCACAGCTGTTGATGACCCCACAGAAAAGGCAGAAGGAGGATCCTCAACCTGTGTTCCTGACTTTCTTACAACATCCTGGTACAGTCTGAGAAAGAAAGGAAGATCTTGGTGACGTAACTCCTAGCTTCTTGGTGGGCCTACAACACAACTTCAAAAAAACAAATAAATAAGGGGGATTATACCCTTGGTCGCCACATGCCACATAATGTCTTAAGTCATGCCCTTTTACTCTAAACTTCTTGAATGTGGATGCCCACGAGCAGTCTGCTGCAGAGAGACTTTGGCTAAAGCAAGATGGAAAGTCCCCTGCACTGGATTATGGAAAGGACCGGACTCTGTATTAATTTGGGGTTGAAGATATGTCTCTGAGTGTCTTTCTTATCTCTGGTTTCCCCTAGTTAACATTTCTAACCCTCGTGCTCCTACCCTGGAAGGTATGAACCTGCTGCACTAGGGTCATGCCAGCAGTGACCCTGAAAAGGTGGCTCTTTACAGATGGCAGCCCATCACTCCTGATGACGTGGATTGAAAGAATAGTAGGGTTGCAAGTGTAAAGAGTTGAGAAACACTCTGTTACTCTGTGTGTGCAATCATGACAAAACTCGTACTCTTTTATTTACTGTGGGTTTTAGTAACTGGTTTGCTCACATGACTTTCCCATCCACTCTGATGGAGCTGTGTTATATGCCCTTCCCTCCTCTTTCAACTTAACACACACCCTCTCTTTCTCTCTTTTTAGCCTTTAGGCACAGTTTATGTCTCAAGTCTCTTTGAGAAGACTACATGAATGCTCCCAGGAACCCTAGAATATAGCTGCTGCTGTTTATGGAATGAAGAGATAAATAGTAACAGATAAAGGTCAAGTGAAATACAAAATCAAGAAAAGAGGGAGAAGAGATATTTGTCTAAGCTCATTTTTTTAAAGCAATGTAAATAAATGGGCCATGCCTTTACTATAGAAGCATAAATAACAGAACTAAAAGAGAAAAGGACAGCTTACATCCTTCCTACCATGCCCCTTTCCAAAAAACAAGTTTGTTAATATAGGAAGGTGGAGGTGATCAGTTGCTACCACAGTGTTTATTTCTATCATCATAAGTCAACGGGTACCAAAATAGAGCACCATGTCAGGACATGAACACGCACCATTCAGTCTGAACGTAACTAACAATTAGTGATTAGTTTCCGCATGGAAGCCCCCAAAGTCTCTGAAATGCTCACCTGTGTACTCCTGGTGTCATCAAACACGAGTTCAGGTCCCACTTTGGTGCATCACCTCAAGCAGGTCGCTTAGCCCCACACACCCTTCTAACCACCCCTCTATCTCCAGAGTAGAGACAGCAAGCCAGATGTGCCTGAGGTTCGTACAAACTATGAGCATTTGCAAACATGTCGTTAAAAGGAATGATTGTTTTTTGTTGGGTGGCTTAGGAGATTCTGAGTGAGACTGTAAATCTGATTTTTGTAAAGATTAAAATTGTACTTAAAGTACAGACGGATACTTAAAGCTAGCACAACAGTATTTTGAGCTAATCCAGCCAGTTAACACAAACCCAGTGAGATCCTCAGATAGCATCAGGTTTATGTCTGAGACAGTTATCAGGTTTGCTGTTCTGCTGATAGAGTGAAAGATTGACAGACAGTCAAGGTGCAAAGCGGAGGAGAGAAACTGACTTATCTACATCCTAATTACCCTGAGGAAATGCCTTGTCTGCACACTATTTGTATTCCGTGTATTGACGGTTTTACTTAATTTTAATTGCTGTACCATGAACGTCATGCTTTGAAGTAAATAATTTTGTGTCTTGACATATGATGTGTGCGCATGTGTTCTATATGACCATGAATCTATTACACAGTCAAGATAGTCGACCTGCACAGCATTCCCCTAAGTTAAGACAGTGCTTCTTGGTCAGCACTTCCTCCCTGCCTCCCCCTCTTGTTAGTGGTTACCAGGCAACCACTGATTTGTTTTTTGTCACTATGCATTAATCTACATTTCCTAGAATTTTATGCAAATAGGGTTATAAGAATGTATCTCTCTTTTTTTTTCATTTGTTCGCACTGATCAAGATTATCAGATTCATTCACGGAACTGCATGCATCGAGTTCATTTGTTTTATTTCTAAGTAGTAGTCTACTCTATGGCTCTGATAGAATTTGTTTATTTGCTTTTTATGCATGAACACGAGGGTTTGATCCTGGCTTGAGGGTGTTTATGAATCTCTGTGTGTAAGCTTTTCTATGGACATATGAAGGCATTTCTCAAGAGTAAATGTCAAGAAGAGGAAGAACTGGATCATGTGGCACCAAAGTGAAGAACTTCCAAACTACTTTCCACAAGCGGCTCCTTTTAGAAAACAACAGCAATAAGTTTTTTTGTTATTATAATTTATTTATCTTTGAATAAGATTTTTGGCTACTTTGAAATCTACTTTGTGTGATTGTAACAGACAATCTAGCCACCTATAATTTCACTCTATAATTTATTTGTACCTTTAAGTTTGATAGGTCTCTTATACATGTCTTTTCATTCAAAACAATACCTCTGTCTTTAACTGGATTGTTTAGAACATATGTACATTGTACTTTAGCAAAATTTAAATAATTTCATTGGTTTTTTTCTTGTTCTATGTCCTCTTTGATTGTCCTTTTCTTTTTTTCTGACTTCTTTTGGATAAACTTTTTTTTTTATCATTTGAGTGAATTCCTTAGGGTTTATAATGTACATCTTTATCTCAGAAGAAACTAACTTTTTATTTACATTTTTTTTTTTTTATTTTCGAGACAGGGTTTCTCCATAGCTTTTTGGTTCCTGTCCTGGAACTAGCTCTTCTAGACCAGGCTGGCCTCAAACTCACAGAGATCCGCCTGCCTCTGCCTCCTGAGTGCTGGGATTAAAGGCGTGTGCCACCACTGCCCAGCCTTTATTTTTTTCTTTACATTCCAATCACAGTTCTCCCCCCCCCCCCACCCTCCTCCTGTTACCTCCTCCCCTTTACCTGGTAAAGACATTAACAGCAGAACTTTATTGCCTTTGTGTATATGCAGATTTCCAGGTTGTAGTTTTTTGTTTGCCTGAAGGACGGATGTCTGCAACTTCTATTACAATGCAAGACGACCTGTACTATATTCCTCCCACCTATTAATGATGGAAAAGGCTTCATGTTACATTTTGTTAAAAGATACTTTCATTGGGTATAGAATTCTAGGTGGGCGGGGTTTCTCCCAGCCAGTCCTTTAAAAGATTGCTTTAATCTCTTTCCACTGCCATTGTTTTTGACAAGAGATCTGAGATTATCTTCATCTCAGTTCCTCTGCATATACTGCATGTCTTCTCTGCTTATAAAATTGTCCTCATTATCACCGATGTTTCATTGTTTCTGCCATGAGATGGTGCAGGATTCTTCACGTTTCTTGTTCTTGGGGCCTTAGAGGTTTCTGTAGTCGTTGTTTGTTGTTATGAATGAAGTCCAAGTTAGTCCTACAGTCATGACCCTCCATATCACTGGGTTATGGTCATATGAAGACAGGTGCAGTTCACAGAAAACAACATCTTCCCTTTCATTGCTGGGAGTAAAACCCAGAACTTCTGGCATGATGGAGCAAGTGATCCAACCCCAGGTCCTCGGCTTTCTTGATGATGTAAAATCTTCATGAATTAGAAAGCCTGTCTATTGTCTCCCCAGCTATTTTTTTTTTTTTTTGCAGTGTCTCACTTTCTGTCATGACCTCTAACACAGACCTGGCCATTTCAAGTTGTTCTACTTGCCTGTTCTTCCTTACAGTGTGCTGCTCACCTGCTGTGTCCTTACAAACACCTGTTGTCATGCCTCCAAGTTCACTGAGCTTCTGAAACAATGTGCTATTAATTTCTCTAGTGTCTTTTTATATCTAAGTTTTATCTCTATCGTCATTCTCCTAATTTTTGTACCAACATCTAATTTGGTCTTTTTGTTTCTTGCATCTCTGTTCTCAAGCACATATTCAATATTTCTTCTAGCTTTGAACATAGGCAATAGGATTTTCATTTCCCCATGCCCTGTCAATTCATTCTGACACACCTTTCAGCTGTGATAGTTCAGACTGGACCCTAGATACAGTGTATTTTGTCTGACCAGGTGCTGTGCATGGATGTGTGTACTTTATTCTATGCAGAGACTAGCTAGCTATTGGCTAGTCTGGACCTTTGCCCTGGGACACAGTCAAGTGATCTGGAAACAGCTTTTTCCTATTTACTATTGTTTTTAGGACTTATTAGGCAAGCAGTGTTTTTCTCCACTACTGAGTGCTTCAATGCTTCAGAGGAATTTTCTTCTCTGACAGAAAACTAAGCATTTTCCAAGCCACTTGTGGGATCTGAGTCTTCTTGCGTCTGTTTTTGAACATTTCTCCTCAGCCTGATACAGGCTCTGCCCGCACAGATCCTGAGCACAGTTCTGCTCAGTGATAAGGCTCCACTGCTGATCCCCAAGTCACTCTTTGAACCTCTCTCTCCTCTCTAGTACTTTGCCCAGCTCCTCAACGCAAGGATTTCCCTGCTCTGCCCCTAAGGTTTCTCTTTGCTGCCCACTGGCCTGGAAACTCCCTTAAGGCAATCACAGGGCTCACTTATTTGTTTACTACCTCTGGGCTCATTGTTTTCATATTTAATATGAAAAGGTGTCTTTACTTTGATAGTTTAGCTGTTCAGGCAAGAGGATAAATTCAATTTCTGCTAATTTCTCTTTGTTGGAACTATAAGTCTCCAAAAATTTTAAAGAGTAACCTAACTATACTTAGAAGAGAGGGTAGGGAAACAGAAATCACTGAGGTGAAAGCTTCAAAGCATTTGGAGGGGAGGAATAGCCCTAAAGAGTTTGAATGAACAAATGCTGGAATATACAGATGAAGAGTGTCGTTACAGTCAGGTTTTTAAATCCATCTTGCGGAGAAGATCAAAAACAGCTTCAGGAAATAAGTTATTTATAAGCATGCCTTATAAATTTCTTCACAGTATTATGACTTTAACATATTCTCAATGTAAAATATAAAAACAAAGAAACTGTTCCAGTCCTGAAATTCTGTTTAGTTTTAGAAACCATGGCAATTCCCCTTGCCCTAATTTGGCTGAGCTGATCTGTTTACCACGCTTCCAGTAACTTACATCTGAGAGGACTGTGGGTGGCAACTAGACTCTGAATGCCTTTCTGTGAGAGGAGTAGTGTCTTTTGTGGCTCATTCAAGTGATCGTTTCTGCTGTGAATTTTAAATAGAACAATCATTTTGATTGCGCCGCTAGAGTCTCACTCAGTGAGCCTGCAAAAGCATCTCTCTCATCACAGAATCCTAAACGAATCTCAGAATTCCACCAGATGTTTTTAGAAGGAATTTTTTAAATGCCCAGGTTTCACACAGTGTTAGCAAGTCACTGCGCCTCTTTTGCCTGGGTCATGACACATGGACATTAAGTGGATAAACCACATCGAGTGCTAGAATGCAATGCTGCATCAAAATCAAATCTTGAATTTTTAGTTTCATTTCATTTTATATTATTTTCCCTTCTCCTTTGCGAAATGTTTTTTTTAATTTTTCTCCCTTTTACAAAGGATTTATGATACTTTAATTTCTTATGGTACTTCAAATAGTAATTTGCTACCTGCAAATAGCAATCTGGTTTGTTGTTTTTTGTTTGTTTGTTTGGTTTTTCTTTTTACTGTAGATGGCTGACCTACTTTACACCACACCTACAGAAAGAAGAGAATCAATCATAGTCTGGTGGGACGCTAAGACTAGAAGGACCCTAGGGATTGCCTAGCTCAGAGGACACAAGCATAAGGCATGAGAGACCTCACTCTTATATCTTGTGCTTATGGGTAATTTATCAGAAAACACTGCTCTAACATAAAAAGATTCATTTGAGCTGTCTCAGGACCCTAGGTATATAATGATAATTACTCAAAGAAGTACTATCAAATTCTAGCAGTTCTCAGTACTAAATGGGATGTTTTCATCAAACTCCCCCTCTCAAGGGTCAGGGATCTATGTGGAAGAGAAGGCAAAGAGATTGTAAGAGCCATAGTGGTGGGGATGACTGCAAACACAATAGGGCTGATGCCCATAGGAATTCACAGAGCCTGTAGCAGCATGGGCAAGACCTGCATAGCTTCAAGCTACACAAAGTCCCAACACTGAGAAGGGAAAGTGGGCATAGGGTCCCACCCCTAACCAAGAAGCTATCTGCAATTGATACTCTCTTATATAGGCAAAAAATTCAGTTTATCCAATGGTATCTCACCGAGTATACAAACCACACTCCAGGGCAGGCCCCATACCCAAAAACATTTGGCTAAAATAAAACAAACTCCATGGTATTTTTGTGGGATTTTTGTTTGCCATTTTTGTCCTTATTTGATTGCTTATGTTAATTTTCACTTTTGTAAGGTTGTATGTCTGTGTGTCTGTGTGTGTTCATGGAGAGAGAAAAAGATGGGTAGGTAAGAAGGAGGTTGGGAGGAATTTTCATACAACATATATTGTATAAAAAATTCCCCCCCAAAAAATTTAATTCCAAAATGTATCCTAGTAGAGCATGGTAGCACATACCTGTAATCTCAGCTGTGCAGGAGACTACAGCAGGAGGACTGTGACTTTGAGAAGTGCCTGGGCAACTAAGAAATGTCTTGTCTTTTTTTTTTTTTAAAGTAAATTCTTGGGGAAGCCGGGAAGAGTGCTTGGTGGCACAGTGCTTGACTAACATGCACAAGGCCTGGGTTTGTCCTCAGTACCGAGGGAGAAAAGCATATTTGCCATTAAGAGCACAGCCATTCTCCTAGTTTTATAGATGTGGGAACTGAGGCTTTCAGTCAGCTGCAGCACTAGGAATGGGACCAGGTCTGTCACTCTTAGCACAGACATTCCAGAAAGTTCCCACAGTCTCTAGAGCAAATATGTATGTTTGATACAGGATAATGGAGTTGGCAGGAAGAGAAGGCAAGTGTCTTTGCATCTGTTCTCGTAGACAGACTGAGTTTAAGTATAAAAAGAGATTATTTTAACCAAAAGAAGAGATACATATTTTCTTTCCTTCTAATTGTTTTTCATGCAAGTCCCTGGTACATATTGAGCCCTGCCTACCCTTTTGAGCCCCATCCCATCAGCCCCCTTTCTTCCTTTCATCTCACGCCCTGTGCACACAGGTGACCTACATACAATCCAGGGTCTCCAGATGAGAGAGAGAGCATGAGCTTGTCTTTCTGAGAGTGGTTTAGTTTACTTATCAGGCTAATTAGTGCCATTCACAAGAACGACACTTTTAACTGATTCAAAAAGTCGTTTTCCTTGGTAAAGCAACCCAGTGAGGTACTGTGACTTTTCTTTTGCTATTTTCAGACTTTTGCTTATCTGGCTTTACACAGGATCAAAGGGATGGATATAGATTTCAGAATCGTCATAAGCTTCAATATGTGAGAACTTCCCTTTTTGTATATAGCCTATCAGTCCGTATAGAATAAACAAAACCAAATTCCTCTAGAGAGGAGGAACCAGCACCAAGAGTGTGCACAAGGCACACCGATGGCTCTCTAGAAACACTTGTGATAAAGAGAACTCGAAAGCAAGTACACAGAAGAGGAAAGATATTGAAGATAAGTCTAGGGCGGTGCATTTAGGCAACAGCACTAACAGAGAGAACTGGGTAAGCTGCACCAGGTCTTTCAGGTAAAATGGAATTTTAAACCCCAAATAATCCCTTGACTAGGTTCAAACTTCACTCTATTCTTTTTGCCCAGCTCAATCCATTTCTTAGAAACCCTCTCCATTACCCAAAATGACCTGCCAATGGCAAAGATAAAAATCCATGTGGGGAACATTTGTCACATGTGAAGCTATCTGCCAGCTGCTTTCTGCACGCAGTGCCTCAGTGTGCACACAGAAGTCAGTGTAGATTCCTCTACTGACTTTGCTCGTTAGGTAATGAGTAAACTTAGGGATACCTGTGTGCTTTTCTGTGTGTAGTCCTATTCTTGCTTTGTCTGTGACCTCCATATATTCATCCTCAAAACAACGGGCTTGACTTTTGTTGGTACGACTCTTTCTTTTCAAAACCGTCATGTAAATTATGATGCCATGGTAACATGTTTAGCCTGCCTTATTTCACTTACCAAAACACATTGGGAATTCCTCCATTTTTTTAATGTATCCAAGAGTCTGTTCCTAGCTGGGTGGTAGTGGCACACACTTTTAATCCCAGCACTAGGGAGGCAGAGGCAGGAGGATCTCTGTGAGTTCAAGGCCAGCCTGGTCTACAAGAGCTAGTTCCAGGGCGGGCACCCAGGCTACAGAGAAACCTTATCTTGAAAAAACAAACAAACAAAAAAGAGTCTGTTCCTATTTGCTACTGAGTTAATATTTCATCATTTGAATTTATGATAGTTTGCTTAACCATTCATCTTTTAAAATATTTTGAGTTGCCTTCAGTTTGAGGCAATTATTAACATGCTTCCTAAATGTTTCATACAGTTTTTAAATGTAAATACAGGTTTTCCTTGTCTCTAAGGAAAAATACTTAGGGAGTATTGTTGAGTTATGAGCTCTATTCAGAAATATCTTCCTAAGAAACTGTCAAACCCTTTATTGTATGGAAATGAAATTAACAACCTCAACAAGTAATGTAAAATCTTGATGTTACTGCTTCATGGGTGAAGTATTGTGGTTTTGATTACTCATTTTGTATTTGGTGTATAGTAGTATGAACAGCACAAAGACATGCAAAAGGATGCTGACCACAATCACTTGGAAAATGAAAACCTCTTTTTGAAATTTAGGAAAATGGGGGCTGAAGAGATGGTTCAGCAATTAAGAGCATTGGCTACTCTTCAAGAGGTCCTGAGTTCGATTCCCAGCAACCACATGGTGGCTCACAACCATCTATAGTGGGATCTGATGCCCACTTCTGGCCTAAAGTTGATAGAGCACTCATACATAAAATAAATAAAAGAAATTTAGAAAAATGGCGCTTCATTTGTTTTAATTAAAATAAAAATTACATCACTTCCCCCTTCCTTATCCTCCCTCCAACCCTTTCAATGTCCTCTCCTTCCTCCTCCTCCCATGCCTTTCCTTTTACTCCCTCTCAAATTTATGTACTCTTTTTCTTTGATTATTATTGTTACACACACACACACACACACACACCACATGTATCTCACATAAATATACGAATACCACCTTCTGGCTCCATTCAGTGTTGCTTATATGTACATACCTTCAGTGCTGACCACTTAGTACTGGATAACCAAGGTGCCACGTTTTATGCTAAAGCGATAAGAACATTATTTTTTGGGAAGAGAGGATTGTGGTGATGTGGGAAGAGTGAGTCTAGGATAGATATGGCATGTGTATGGAGAAGACAAAAGGAGATGCAGTAAAGATCCTGGAAGAAGGCCCCTTCTAAGACTAAGAAGACACTTTCCACATGCCCCTCCCCAAGCTATTTGCTGAATCTCTCTAATCTGCTGTAAGAAATCGGGTGTAGAATTGATTTCCCAATAATGGATTTTGACAGCTGGTTAAAAAGCTGTATTTGCAGTTGAAATGTAATTTTTCTGTGCTATTTGAAAATTCAATGGTCTCTTCTCTACAGGAAACAATGTGTTACAAGCAGATAAGTGGAGGAAAGGTGAATTATGGGGCATCAGTCTCATAATAGGCTTCCATAAAATTGAGACAGATACTTCAGTGGTTTGTGTAAGTGCCAGAAATGAGAGGTGTAATTATGCCCACAGAATTATCACCCTGTCAAATGCAAGTACCCCCAACAGCTGTTCATCCTGGGAGTTCATGAAGTCTCTGCTCCCTTCTCCAGTTCCCCTCAACTGTTGAGAACTGTGGGGTTCTCTCTCACACCCTTTATTTTGGAAGAACTCGCAAGTTCCAGACTCTGTCTCTGGTCTCTGATTCATCAAGCCTCCAACTTTCCCCAAACCTTCTTCTTCACGTATCAGCTTGAGAACAAGTTTCTCTGCTTTGACGTTGGGCAGCACTCTTGGCTGAACTCGATGGCACACATTTGAGTTTTGTTTGAGCTACTTTTCCCACTTCATTGTGGTAGGTTTTCCTTGTTTTTCCCTGTTACTGCCTCCATTCTCAGCTTATTCCAACCACCTCTGCACTGATACTCACGGTGGATTATTTATTTAAAGCCATTTCAACTGAGTGTCCCACTGTTCGGTGAATGATTAGCACCTAAGGATGCTGTTCCGCACAAACTGCATTACAGCGTTGTTTCCACGGTTCAGTGCACCAGGGGAGTACTTTGGGAGTCAATTATTTTGATCTATTCATTCTAGAAATAAGAGATAATATTCTGTGGGAGGAAGAAGAACCTGGAAAAGGTCTGACAAAGGCTTGGTGTGTAGTACGTGGTGACTTGAGCTCCTCTTCTGTTGTTAACCCATGGCAGGACCTCAGAAAGGCCATTCCCAAGAGTGCCTTTTTGGGGGTTTCAGAAGAGGGAGAAATTATGGAGTCTGTTTCCTTGCACGCTGAGCTACGTAGCTCATCCACTATGCACAACTTGAGCAAGATGTGGGGAAATGGCTGCCTGGATTTCATTATGCAGCCTTCATAGTTAATTCTTGTAAGCAATAAAACTTGTGGAAGCTGAGTAAAATACTGATTAGGTGATAGGATATTTTAAAGTGGCAGGACTATATGTGAAAACTTGCAGAGAAGACACTTTAACCTCAGTTTAACAATTCTGCAACATTGCAAGCTTAGGTTAATCTAGCCCGGAGCCGGCAAGGTCACAAGAGTTTAAGGATCTGTCTCCTCTGACCACTCTGTGGCAGTGTAATTGATGAACCAATGATGTAACCCCAGCTTTGCTTAGATTCAGAGCAGAGGTGGTGCCGTGCTGTGCTTACTGCATTGTTAAGGGAACGGGAGCATGAGTGACTTTCCAAATAAATGTGCAAAATATGATTCGGGCATGAAACTGATGCCAATCCATTTCAGCTGGTATTCCAAGCTGCCTGGAAGCTACTGATCAGTTCCACTTGCCTTGTGTTGTCAGCACAGAGAACAATTACTATTTGGTGTGTGCGAGCAATTACCTGTCTTTTCTGTGTTTGTATTTGTGTGGCAATCAAAAGATAGCTAGCAGGACTCAGTTCTCTCTGTTCACCGTGTGTTCTCTGGGACTGAACTCAAATCATCAGGGTTGGCAACACAAGTTTTTATCTACCCTGCCACTCTGCCAGACTTCTTTTGTAATTAACTTTTAAACATTTATTTAGAGTTCTAATGTGTACTTCAGAGCACACCACAGCAATATGTGTTGGTGGATGCATGTCTACCCGAGGGCTTGTGGAGGCCAGAGGCTGATGTCAGGTTGGAAACCACCATCTTTACAATCACTTGCCATCCTGTTTTTGGAGTCACTGATTCAGTTGGACTGGCAGATACTTCTAGGAATCTGCTTTGTCTCTGCCTCCCCAGTACTTGGATTGTAGGAGCACACTATTGCATCTGGCCTCTGCGTGACCATTGGGGTCCTTTTGTATGTGTGGCAAACACCACCAACTAAGCCATCTCTTCTGTCCCCGATTATAGACCTTCAAAGAAGTTTATTCTCATTGCTAATGATACTGAAAATTCAGATTTTTTTTTGGCTGACAGACATTCATGAAGCATAACAGCATAAAAGATTTTTATTTACACAGACAAATTTAGCTAGTGTAATTTGGGACAAATTCACTGAATTTAATCATCAATAGAATAATCCTCATCCAGTTGGTCTCTACTAAATGTTAAACCAATCACCATTTACTTCATCTTTACTAAACATTGCTCCTCTACTCTGTCCTGTTGGTAGAAGGATCCAGTTTCTCTTAAAGTTTAATTAAACATTTAATTAGTTAATGTGTGCATGTGTGTAAGAGGGCATGCACATGGCATGGTGTGCATGTGGCAATCAGAAGACAGCTAGCAGGACTCAGTTCTCTCTGTCCACTGTGTGTTCTCTGGGACTGAACTCAAATCATCAGGGTTGGCAACACAAGCTTTTATCTACCAAGCCACTCTGCCAGACTCCTTTTCTAATTAACTTTTAAACATTTATTTAGAGTCCTAACGTGTATTTCAGAGCACATCACAGCAACAGTCTGTGCACCTCCAAAGCTTAATTTCCTGTCACTGAACTACACAACTGTTTTGAGGTGGAGCATGAGGCACACGGATCAGGGCTGGACTTGTATTAATGCCCTTGTTTAAACAGTCACCTTGCTGTCAGCTCAGGGACTTTCCTCCCATGGAAATCTGTAATGTAAATTCCTCACTCCCTCATCTCGTGCAGACGCCTTTAGGAGGCGGCCGCTCCCCCTCTACAGGGATCATCCCATCATCCCTTTCTTCTTCTGTAAGCCTAATGACTCTTGCACACCTCCAGTCTGAATCCTCTAAATCACAACCCTACAAACGAGAAATCAACAGTGCTTAGCATGGCTTCAGACCCTGAACCCCTAAATGTTAGTACACGAGAAAGTGCACGTCTATAAAGATGGAAAGAATGATTTTTTTTTAAAAAAAAAAAAAGGTAAAATGGGCACTCCCCCACAAAATAATCTTCTTATCTTTGATCAATGAGAGGAAATAGCACATCTAAGGACCAGCAATGTTCAGAAGACCAGAGATGCTCCACATGGCAGGATAAAAGGTAAATGGGAGAATTAAGATTCAAGAGGATAGGCAGTGCAGTCACAAGGAGTCTTGAATAGTACACTAAGGGGTTCTGACTTTATCTTACAATTTCTGAAGAATTTATGGCCGAGATCTAACATGACAAACTTGTCCCACCCTGTGGTGACCAGCATGGGAACATTTTCCTGAAGAGGAATGGGTGAGGAATAATTTTCCTTCTTATGCCTCTAGCCTCCGTGCTCCGCCTTTCAGTGACTCTGTGCAGTGTGCCTTCACAAATGAAAAGGCAGGCTGTTTTCTTTATGTTCCAATTAAGCTCCATGCTATCAATCGCTAACTCCATCCAGAGACACAGACTGCTTTCTTTAAAGAAGAGCTGCAAAAGGCTCGGGCTAATGTGTTTTCCAGACTCACGGTTTTCGTATGCAGGTGGCATTGATGGTCCCTATGGTTACACCCTCTGTGAGCCTGAGCACTTCCTTCAAGCAAGCAGAGGTGCTGGAAACTGAATAGATGGGGCAGCAGGAAAATGCCTAGCAAGCAGTTTCCTTGGGAAAAGTCATGGGGTTAGGAATGATGGGTGAAAGAATGACTTGAGAAGCAGAGGCAAAGGCAGGAGAAGGATGCTAAGGGGAAATGGAGGAAAAGAAGGTTTTATCCCCAAAGGAACAGAACAATTCATACCTATCCAGATCCCAATGAGCCTAGAATTCCTAAACCATTATGTGAATAGAAGGCATTTGTGATTTATTTTAATGCTCGAGGGGGTTTTCCACTGAAGTCTAGATGTTAAATCAGTTTGATGATATAGACTTCCTCATCTTTCTAGCCTTAGGGATATGATTTTTCAGCTTTTAAAAATCATGTTATTTCTTATATCTTAAATTACTAGGTAAAGAGTCATGGAGAACAACCTCTGTGGAATATTCAACGGGTCTAAGCCATTATTTGTGGATTCCAGCGTTCCAATAAGAAGACTGGAACAGAACTGTACTGATGGGTCAACTACAAGCCATCCTTTTCCCGAGTGATATGTTTGGTCAGTGGACGGTGAAGATCCCAGGGGGTAAGCATTGAAAGAAGCAGAAACTTTCTTCCTATCCCCAAACGCTGATAAATTATTAACATTTCCACTGCTTATGTTCCAGTACAAACTAAACACAACATTAACGGGGCTGTCAGGCTGACTTGACAACCTCTGCTTAGGTTTCTCTAAGGGCCTGGATTGTGTGAGGGAAAGCAAAAATGGGACCTTTAAATTGATCTTGTTTATCTAAATTGTTCATTTGGTTGGAGGTAAGGTGTCCTCGGAGAGCATGGCACAGAGGACAGAAGCAGGAAGAAACAGAGCCCCAAGAAAAGCTGTCAGAGACAAGTCTGCAACCTGAAGACTTAAACCTTGCCAGTTTAAACTGGCTCTGTGTATGGTGATAACGAGACTGGAGGACGGACAGGTTGAATCAGGAGACAGCTGGATGGACATGCTGATCTGCAGTAAGGCCTCTGCGCTGTGCAATTCCTAAGTCTAGACTGGAAGTGAAATGTAAAGACCTACACATTACTAGACCATATTTTGGAATAGAAACCATTTTAGTGTTAAAAAAAAAAACCCTGAAATTTGAAATAATTGGAAGACTCAGTGAATAATAATGGATCACCACAAGTTTCTATTTTTACACATGTACCATACCTCTATAAGATATTGTTGAGTCTCTTTGGGGAAGAAAGTAAAGGAAATTTG
The DNA here is from genome assembly GCF_018167655.1 of Microtus oregoni. Classification (NCBI taxonomy): domain Eukaryota; kingdom Metazoa; phylum Chordata; class Mammalia; order Rodentia; family Cricetidae; genus Microtus; species Microtus oregoni. Next base: position 3,412,624 of record NW_024543066.1, read on the forward strand.
GTATTAGATTGGCATCACTTCTATAAATATAAGATTATTGAAAAACAGATTTTTTTTAAAGGAATCATGAATAGACTAAAGTCGAGCTTGAAAAAACAACCAAGTAATTAAGCACGAATCCAGAATGCTAAGTGCCACATCCATCCTTCTTGGGAAGATTCCCCCGGGTCCCTGGTACCTGGCCTTCATCCATGGTCACAAGTTGTCTTCCATCTAACCCAGCCTCTTTTAACAAGCCTTGGTCCATTCACTAAGAAAGGTAAACACCTGTCTGCACATGCTTTGGCCTTCATAGTCTTGACTTAGCATTTCTGTTTCCTCAAGTGAGAAGATGTATTTTTAATCTTTTCATCAGTGAAATCAATGCAGAAATTAGTCATGTCTATTCTTAGCACATTGTTTCAAGTGTCAGTTTCTTCAAGCATCTCACCTATGCACACCCAGCTTAACTGAAAGAAATATATATATACGTATGTACGTGTGCATATATATGTGTGTGTGTGCATATATATATATATAAAAAAATATTATTAAGTGGAACATATTTGTATTTAAGCAGTGGGAGGAGGGTAAAATACTATTTTTTCACTGCTTAAGGAAATGCATTGGTTAGATTAATAAAAGATCAATTAAAATATTTGCTAAACATTTTTAATGTAATTCAGTATAGCAAGTGTGCATTGAAAGTAATGAACACACAATGGGTGAACAAAGCTAAAACAAGCCCCTTATTTCAAAGAGCATGCCCCAGGCAAAGAGAAAATTTGAGTGTGCCCAGTGACATCTGAGAAGTCCATATGGGACATTGCAGGATTGTGTAAGAAGACAATAAGGCTCTGGCCAAGTGCACATCGAATCACTTTTCTCTCTTCACTGTTAACATCTCTAAATCAGGCAGAAACGGTGCTCTGCCATGGCTCTCCCCTGCATCAGATGTTTTTACATAGCACAAAGGATCCTTAAGCTGTTCTCCTCTAAACACAATGGCTCCACGACATCAGCTTCTGTGAACGCATTGCTTGCTTTTTTTCCAACATGTTATTTTCCCAGTGGCTATTTATCATCTGCTCTGTGTTTGCCTAATGAACTAAAAGTGCAAGGCAAGGGAATAAACCTGAGCAAAACAACAGAAAGGCAACCGTGAACCATTGATGTAGCAGGAGAGAAGAGGGAGCAATAGAAAGGGTGTGGAGGCTCAGTTATCTCCGAATACCAGGAAATAGCATCTGTGTTTCTCAACAAGGTAAGAGCACCAAGCAGCAACAAGGTAAGAGCACCAAGCAGCTGGCACAGAAAGGGGAATAAGTCAGTCACATTTAAAAGAAAGAAAATAAGAAAACTGTGTGTGTGTGTATGTGTGTGTGTGTGTATGTGTGTGTGTGTGAGAGAGAGAGAGAGAGAGAGAGAGAGAGAGAGAAAGGCTATTCATATTTCATGTCCACATACTGTAGCTTCTCTTATTAAGACCACAAAATAATCAGAACACTCCAACACCTAGAACTCCTCGTGCTAATTCACTCAGACTTCCATAACAAATACCACAGGGTGGAGGCTTTCACAACAGGAATGTGTCTGTCACAGTCTGGGGGTGATGCAAAACATCAGCAGAAAACAATATAAAACCTGGGGCTAAAATGTTAATTCCTGGGTCTGCATCTTGTAGAATCAGAGTCAACTGCAGTGACATCTGGAGCTGTGAGTGCCTTAGGACACCTTCGTGGCTGTCAAAATGAATAGACTATCCTGGGAAACCATCACATTGCACACAAAAGGGAGAGATGTAGTGGGTGGAAGGGGCTAGGAAGTAAGTGGATACAGAGGTGATGTGGGGTAAGGGGGTGAGTGAAACTGTCCAGGAGATGTGTTAGCAGTTGGAGACTGATGTGGGATTTCATTGGTCAATAAAGAAACTGCCTTGGCCCATTTGATTGGGCAGAATTTAGATAGGTGGAGTAAACAGAACAGAATGCTGGGAGGAAGAGGAAGTGAGCTCAGATGCCATTCCACTTCTCTCCAGGGCAGACGCAATCAGCCAGCGCCAGGTCAGACATGCTGAATCTTTCCCGGTAAGACTGGTGATACACAGATTACTAAATATGGGTTAGGCAAGATTGTGAGAATTAGCCATTAAGAGGTTAGAACTAATGGGCCAAGCAGTGTTTAAAAGAATATAATTTGTGTGTTGTCATTTTGGGGCATAAGCTAGCCAGGCGGCCAGGAGCTGGGTGGCAGGAATGCAGCCCACAGCTCCTTCAACAGGAGAAAAAGAAACTTTCTGTACTCATTTTTAAGTTATAATACACTGATAACTTTCTGAACAATGCTTTAGATCATGGGTTCTCAGTCTATAGGTGGTGACCCCTTTGGGGGATGGTCAAGTGGCCCTTTCACAGGAATCACACATCAGATGTCCTGCATATCAGATATTTACATTATGATTATAACAGTAACAAAACTACAGTTATGAGGTAGCAATGAATATAGTTTCATGGTTGGGGTGAGCACAGCATGAGGAACTGGATTAAAGGGTCGCAGCATTAGGAAGGTTGAGAACCACTGCTCTAGAGAGTTTGGAATCATATTAAGAAGAAATATGATAATATGGTTGTGTCTGTTTCCTTGTTTCTGTTTGAAAGTGTGGGATGATTTAATGTAGAATATTTTACCTTTTCATGCCTCCATGTTCCTTATGTAGAATGTCACTGACAAGTATTACTTCACAAAGTACAGAACCTCAGTATAATTTTTTTCTATTTGGAAAGCCACTGTAGCAGAAACACATACATAGTTCATATATGTAGACAGTTGACTTCATATATGTTGACAGTTCCCTGGCCATCAGATTCCTTGGCTGTAAAATGAGTATGTTGATGTGAACTCTGACCTTAAGGTCTTTGAACATCAAGAGTCCATGAATGTTAGGTGATCAAATTTTTGTGTCAACAATGCAGACATGTTAATCTTAGATAAAACTTTAAACGTTGTTTTCTTATTCTAATTTCACCATTTTACTTTTGTGTAGGTTTTAGATTTTATAAAATAGTTTCCTCCATTTTAAAGCATTTTTCCTTATCATACCTTCTACAAATAATTTTAGTGTCCGTACTTCAAATAGAAAACTGAAGAGAGGTCAGAATGATTAACTTCAAATTACACCACTGGTGGTGGCAGGGACTCAGAGCTACCTTTCTCACGTAAGGTCCAGTGTTGCTCTATGCTCCCTATCTGATGGTATGTCTTATTCACATGTGCATATCATTTTCAATGGAAAACAGGAGGGTATTTCTCAGACAATCATTTCCATTCATAATCATATATTGAATACTTGTCATATAGCCATGTTGAACTTCAAAGTGATTAATTCAGAATTCCTGCATGATCCCTGCTTACAAAGGAAATATGAGCTGAAGATTTTTATATTTACTCATCTTACTCTTTCTGATGTCTACTGCTCCCATGTACTGTGACACAAAAGATAGTATTTTCTTTGACATTATTTAGAGTTCACCTCCCAAATATACTTTGACATGAAGATTACAAAAAGGCAAAAATAAAGGAGGAAGTAAAGTATGTAATATTTTATTTCCTCTGCATGGCTTGCTGGTACTAATACATGGGAAATAGTTACTTTACAGAGCCAATTATGGGATAATATGGTTGATTCAAGAATAATTTTTCCTTCATTTAAGTCAATGGAGCATCAAGTCTTGCTGGCGTTAGCAGTTATCAAAATAAGAGCTCTAATGATAGCAGACATAATAGAAGTTCTGATGAAGCAAAGCAATTTTACAAACCGGAATAATACCTATCACTAAAATAAATATCTGAGATAGCCAACTTATAGAAAGAAAAGGTTAACTCTGGCTTTGGGTTATGGAAGTTTCAGGCCACTATAGATTGCCTAAAAGGAGGGAAATTGGTAATGGCCTGAAACCTCCATAATCCTAAACCAGAATAAACTTGGTTCTCACTATAGTCTTCTCTCTAAGTTTATTAGATCAAGGATTTATTGTAGTGATGGGAAGGCATAACAACAAGGAATGACCATAACTTGAGACAGGGTTTGCAATGAGTCCATAACATTGTAAACTGACATACTTTCTCATTAATCGTTTGTGAAATGTATTGAGAATAGCAACTTTCTGTTCAGTATCCCTACATACCGAACTTCCTAACTGCCTTTATTTCCAAACCATTCGGGAAAGACCATTACATTCCTGCTTATATTAATTTGGCAGCTGAAGTCAGAGAAGTAGTTTTTTAGGGTCTTAGGATCAGAGACATTGATAAAATTTGACCTCAGGTTTTGACCCAAAGGATACCTTGTATGAAAATTGAATTACTTACTGCATTTGCAGGAAACAGATTACATGTTTTTTCATTGCAGAAACAAAACCAAGAGGCATTTGTGCTAAGTTCTTAGACTTGAGAAAAAAATCCATGACAGTGTTCTGATTAAATGGTAGGGGTTACTCTATCAATATTCGCTCTTGTGATCACTAGCTCATGGAAATGACGATAACAAAGCGAGTTGAGAAAAAAGAAAATTCAGGTGACTATTTTGCTTGTTTTGCGTTTTTACAACACTGTGCACCTGGCTCTACATCCTTAATTGTTTTTATGTAATATCAGATTACATAAGACAGATCTTACATAATTATTGACCAGATCATTATATAGCCCTGTGTTTCCCTTGGACAGAACTGTGTGCTGCTCCTATGACTATAAAATACTCTGCTACAGCTTGAAAGAAAAACTTAATGAGCAGACTAGACAGAAAGTTCAATACTTTTGAAACCATAACTAACACTGATGATTTGTGGAGTGTCCACAATTCCTTTGAAAACAAAAACAATCTGTCCAAAGGAGACATACATTTAATCTCAATAGCACAAACATCTAACTCTTATTCTACTGATTTTAACACAGACCTGAATGTGTATTACTTTCAGGGAATCGATGTTTTAAATTACTACTCTGTTTACTGTAACTATCAGGACACTGACTTCTTGTATAATTGTACCATTTACATTGCACTTTAATATATTATGTAAATATATATTCTGATTTTTGCCTTTCATTTTGTATACTTAGTTTCATAGTATATACTCGGAAAGCTTTGTAAGAGTGACGGCAGTGTTTAACTAAACTATTCACTAAATTCTGGAATAGTATCCTCTGGTGATAAAGAACGAGACCATCGATGTCAAAACCTAAGAAGCCTAGCCATACCTAATAATCCTAAATGCTGACAATGAACTGTGATCACAGTTTGGTCAGAAACCATCTCTGCAGAAAGATGACCAGGTTGATTTTTCATTTTGGAATACTATGGATCATTAATCAGACATGAAGAACAAACCAAGGGGAAAAGCTGAAAACCCTGCCCACCTCCTCTGCTTTTTTTCTTCAGCTATTGGAATTTAGGACTCTCTAGGTTAAAAATGAGCAATTCTCAGGCCAACCAGGATACTTTAGGCATTCTCCAATTTCCTTTGTTCCTTCTCCCCACCAGGAGAATGGAGGGAATATACCAAGCCAGGGGAACCATTCAGAGACATAAGGACAAAAGCTTTAGAGTCTGACTAAAACTTGAAGAGGAAGGTTTCTCACATGAAAAATTTGGTGGTCAAAGTAGGGGGAAACTCAGCAACATGTAAGAACATGTGTGAGGGGTGGAGCATTATTTCAGAAAGGAGGAATCCAGAAAATATTTCCAGTACTCAGAGGAAATGGACCTATAAACACAGGAAACCAAGATTCAAACGACAGCTCTTCAGAAACAGTAAGAAATCCCAGAGGGAACCCGAGAACTTGAAGATAAAGAGAGCCTAGGCAAAATCGATAAAGATATATGTAAGTAAATTATACCCTGAACTACAAAGTGTGCACTACCTTCAAGTACACACTGCAGAGTCACTAAAGTCATACAACGGAATTAAACAAGAAATCAGCAACAGTACTACATCTCACAGTTTATTGGAGATCAGAATTTACAGACAACCTTACTGTAGGATGGACTGAAAAGACAGTGTGCTACAATTTATGTCTAAATATTATTGTACAGAAAATATCCATCAAATAACATAAAATGAAAGAATTACTCTGAAATGCCCAAACATCAAGTTCTGGGCAACAAGAAAAGCTTACAAAGGAAAACTTAAGTGTGAGGATTCCCAAATAAAAAAGAGGCGGTGGAGAAACAAACTATTAAATACGTTAATTAACACGTAAGGTGAAAATGGTCCACACTTCCAGGAAAAGCGAGCAATTCTCATCTCATTCACAAGCTCCCGTAGATCTATACCAAGGAAGGGATCTTCACTGCTCTTTCTCCTGTTCCACCCAGCAAACCCGAACTCGTCCATTCAATCCTTCGCATCGTAACCTTCTGTTTGTTTGTATCCACCTTGGTGGTTGGCTCTTGGAGGCATTAATGAATTAGCAATCTGAAGCAGTAACTTGAGAAGATGATTGTGTAGGTTTTAGTCCCAGAGGAGGAGCACTGCTGAGTGGTTCAGTGTTGTTTTCTCAAGGGTGGAAAGAAATATGTAAGCACAAGATATACAAGTGTGTGTGTGTGTGTGTGTGTGTGTGTGTGTGTGTGTGTGTATGCACAAGAGACCCTTCCAGGATCAGGGTTTCTTCTATCTGGTGGTGCATAAAACTAGCATTTACTCTGCAAAGTCTTGGGGAAGTGAGGCCTAGGGACTAGAAGGACAGATTTTAATCAGCCCTTGCTGACAAGCTAAGTGACACTTTCCAAGATGGTGAAAACTCTTGTAGAAATCATTAAACTTGCGTAGAACATTCCTCCCTGCTCCCACCCCAAGAGACCTTGTTAGCCAATTCTTGACAAAAAGCTACAGAGCATTTGTCAAGTGTCTGATGTAATAATGGGGACACTGAAAGGAAAGAATTTATGCCCCCAAATGGAAGAAAAGCTGTTATCTTTATCTTGGAAAACTTACTTGATGCATTAAAATTCAAGAGTAGTTTAAAATGCTCCTTAACTTCTTATTGTAAAGTTATGTTTGGATAAAACCTGTTCATAAAACAGATTCAAGCAAAGTAACTTATCAATGTGTTTGTCAGAAGGCCTGTGGTTTGAATAATCTGACATCATCTGATTTTATGGTACTATATTGAATTTGAGCTTCTGTGTTCTAGAATAACTAATGCTCCTACTCAAATGTAAGTTATAAAGGGAGATACCATGTTTGCTTTGTTATAGTATTTTCAGCTCTGGGATGTACAGAGTAGCGCCTACACAAAATGAGCCTTCAGTAAATAATAGAAAAAAATAACAATCAAGTTGTATTCTTTCAGCCCCATCCAAATGCTTTAAAAAACTAGAATATATAATACCAATAAAGTTCATACACCATCATATTACTGTTATGGTCTTCCCCCTCCCTTACCTCTCACGGTCTTTACAAGGCGCTCTTATCCACCCCTTTCTCCTCTCCCTTCTTCCTTTGCTGTGTTCCTTTCTCTATTTTCCCCTTCAGATCATCACTTCCCATTGGCCCTCCCTTCTGAAAGGGTGGTGGAGGTACTGATAGCTCTGATGAAGCCACCACGGTGGAGTGTAGCGTGTCACTGGGTGAAACCAAAGCAGGCTTAGTCATCATGCTCCAAGTCTGTGAACTATAATTTTTATTCTTGGTAGTGCCTCTGCATTTTGCAATATTATTTAACATACTTATCTTTATCTCTAAAAGAGAAGGAAAATGTTTCAATAGAAGGAGGAGACTAATAATGCTAATGTCCCACTATTTCAGCATTTCAGCACAAGAAGGAAGTTTACAGTCTTGTCTCTTCTCAATTCTTTGCTGTTGTATGGACCTTAAATTTACCCATCTATGCCTCATTCTCACTCAGCAAGACCCAACCCTAAGCCCTTGAAAACGAACTCTAGCTAGGGTTTACAGTTTTTCTTCAATTTGCTTATAATATTTGGAATTATAAATCAACTCATATTGTCCAAGCATATAAACTGTGTTTATTGAGTTTTGTTTGGTTAGTTTTTCTATTTAAAACAACAACAACAACAACAAAATAAACAAGCTTAAGTATAAAGACGTCAGAGGCCAAAATGACATTTAGGTTGAGTCTTTGTGTACATTGTTATCTGTTGCTGAATTATGAAGTGCCCCCAAATTAGTGAATTAATGTGACAACCAGTGTATTTGCTGAGGAATTCATAGACTACAGCTGTGTGGCCTATTTTCTCCATGTGACATTAGTTGTGGTCTCTTCTGCGGCTATATTCAGATGACATGTCTGTTTATTTCTGAGTCACATTTGGCCGTGCTAGAGTTGGGTTCAAATGTCTAACTGGCTTTACTGTCAAGCCTGGCAGCTCAGCTGTGATGGCTGATCCGTTCTGGCTAGAAAGGCATCCTTCTGGTGTGGTATTGTAGGAGGTAGCTGGATCTCTTTACCAGATTCCAGTGTCTATCAGGAAATGGATATTCTCACTACACCTGATATCCTAATTCAGGTGGCATCATCTGTGCTCCATTATTTTCATCAAAGCTACTCAGAGGGACAAACAAGATTCAAGAAGTTCATGTAGAAAAATTCACTTCTTGGGCAGTTTTTTCTATGTCTGATTTACTTCAATCAGTGTGATCTTTTCCAGTAACATCCATTTACCTGCAAATTTCATGGTGTGAATTTTCTTTACAGTTGAATGGAATTCATTGTGTATCTGTATCATATTATCACTATCCAGCCATCAGTTCGAGCTGTTGTGCATAGAACGCATATGAGCAGATATCTGTAGTAGGATATGGAATCTTTAATGAATATGATCCATCTGGATGTTCTATTTGTAGTTTCTCAAAAAACTTTTGCACTGATTTCCATAATAGCTGCAAGAGTCTACCCTCCCAGCAACAGAGATAAGGGTTTCCCTTTCCCTGCTCTTAACAGCATTTGTTATTCGATGACTACCTCATAGTCATTCTGAAGGAATCTCAAAGTACTTTTAATTTGAATTTCCTTAGCAACTAAGGATGTTGAAGACTTGTAAGTGGTTACTAGCCACGTGCATCTTATTTTGAGAATTCTCTCTTCGTATCTACAGCCCATTTTTTCGGGTTGTTTGTTTCGCTTTTTGAGATCTTGGTGTATTCTGGCCATTAATCCCCTGTCAGTTGTATAGATGGCAAAGGTTTTCTCTCATTTCATAGACTGCCTCTTCAGTGGGTTGTTTCCTTTACTTTGTGGAAACTTTTCAATTTCAAGAGGTCCCATTTGTTAACTGTTGGGCTTCTTTCCTGAGTGACCAGAATCCTATTATGAAGTCATTACCTATGCTTGTAAGTTGTAACAACTTCCTACCTTCTCTTCTAGAAGTTTCATATTTTTGTTGAGGTTTTTGATACATTTATAGTTGATTTTAGTGAAGAGTGACTTTAAATGATTAAACTATTCTCCCAACTAGGTGTCATTCCATCAGCTATCTCTGATTGTCCTGGCTGGTTTTGTTAGTTTATCAACTCAAGATAAACTAGAGTCATTTGGGAAGAAAGACTCTCAATTGAGAAAATGCTTCTGTAAGGTAAGTCTGCAGGGCATTTTCTTGATTAATGGTTAATGTGGGAAGACCCAGCTTACTGTGCATAGTGTGCCAACCTTATGCAAGTGACCCGGAGTTGTATGAGAAAGCAGGGCGAGCAAACTATGAAGAGCAAGCCCGTGAAAAACATTTCTTCATTGCTTTGTTCCTGCCTTCAAGCTCCTGCCTCGAGACCTTATCCTGACTTTCCTCAGTGACACAATATGATCTGAGAGTGATAGGAAGAAATAAACTCTTTTGATTGTAGTGTTTTACTGCACCACAGAAATCCTCACTAAGCCACTGATATTGTTTTTTACTTGAACCTTTACTAGGCAATGAAAAGGTCCTGGTGTGTGATACCTAACACACCGTCAGAATGCACACACAAATATGCACATAGAGGACTGAATTTCAAGAAACATTTAGTTTTGCCTTACAAGAAACCTATCTGAGTACCTAAGAGAAACAAATTCTAGCAACACTAAACTGACAGATAACTCTGGCTTTTCAGTTTTTGTCTCACATTCTTAAAACATCTATAAAAGATGTTTTCCTCTTTTTACTCAGATTACTACTTGATGTGGGGTAAGGAAAAATAAGAGACTCAAGAAGGTGAAACAAATTAAGTAATTAAAATTTCTCTGCACTAAATGCCTGGAATAAGAAAAGGGACTCACTATCAACGGCACAATTCACTCCCCTCCACATTAACAACATATCATTTTGGTTGTATTTAGAGAGCAGACTCCAAACTGGATTTTTCTTATCTATGGCTTTCATTATCTAAGATAAGCTTGCACTTTAACACAAAAGTTGAGTTTGTGTCACAATGAAAACCTCTAAACATTGTGCTGTGGAAATGTCTCAGAAGGTAGATAGCCTGCTTTGTTAAGCCTGAAGATCTGGGTTTGAATTCCCAGCATCCACATAAAAGCCAGGTGTAGTGAAACCCAAGAACTGGAAGACAGATCTCAGGGACTTGCTGGCCTGTCAGTCTAGACAGTGTAGTATGCTCCAGGTTCAACAAGAGACCTTGTCTCAAAATTGAGATGGAGAAGCAACTGAGGAAGACACCCTGATGTCAATCTCTGCCCTACACACACATACACGCACACGTGCGTGCACACACACACATAGACACACACATTCATGTGTACTTTCACACATGTGGATTTATGTAGGCACTACACACACACACACACACACACACAGAGAGAGAGAGAGAGAGAGAGAGAGAGAGAGAGAGAGAGAGAGAGAGAGAATATCTTGTATTGTCATCATAAACCAGTAATGGTAATGAATTGGCATGGTATTTTCATATCTGAATTGTGTTAGGTATTAGTAACATAACTAGAGTAACAACCTGTAAGATTCACAAGTATCAGAGTTCAATGAGTAATCATAATTTTGACTGTAGGGGAACATATCAGCTAGAAAACTACATACATCTGATATGGGATTCCCCTCTATCTTCTGTGAATATGTTTTATTACCATTGGTTAAGAAAGAAGCTACTTTGGATTATGGCAGGGCAGAATATATCTAGGCAGGTAAACTAAACTGAATGCAGAGAGAAAGAAGGCAGAGTCAGGCAGATGCCATGAAGCTACTGAATGGGAAGGATGTCAGAACCTTAATGGTAAGTCACAGCCTCGTTGTGATACATAGATTAACAGAAATGGGTTAATTTAAAATGTTAAGAGCTAGCTAGGAATACACCTGAGCCATCGGCCAAACAACATTGTAATTAATAAAGTTTTTGTGTGATTATTTGAGTCTGGGTGGCCAGGAAATAAAAACACAGTCTCCATTTACATACACCCACTAGGCACTATTTAAAATCTCTGAAGAAGAAGGGAATATAAATAGATTAAAGTAGTAGCTAATGAGTTTCTTAACAGCCTATAACAAAAATAAATATAGTGATATTTTGGTTAGATATTGTAAAATGCCACTAAATTTTTCTTTGCTTTACATGGTTCTTATTTCAAAGCTCACATCAAAGCAATCTCACCCATAATTACTTCTGAATCATTAAATAATTGGGAAATGTTTAAAAATTAGGGCCATCTCCACTGGGATCCTAACTATTAAGTAAGTATTCACAATTCTTTATTCACATTTAAAGGTATCATTACTATATGTTTTAATAAGCCAAATATGCCCCAATGGCTTTTTATCCTAAAAAGGACATCCTAAAGACTTTGTCTACATATGGCCAGTGGGTACCTGCTCTCACAGGACATCATTAGCTGTCTTTCCTACTGATCCAAGTAGGTCACTGAACAATTCATTTGTATGTAGCACAATTAGATGAATTTTTCTTTTACATCATGTTGGTTTAGATTTCAACTATAATAGTTCATGTAATATTTACAATAGTTAGAATTTGAGGAATAGTATTTTGGAATGTTCTTGCCCCAATGTTTGAGATTTTTCAACATATTAAGTATAAGAATTGCTTTAGATATTCTTTTTCTCCATTTGTGTGTGAAGTGTGTATGTGTGTGCACATGCACATAAATATGTAGTTGCATGTGACATGTATTCAAGTGTGCAGAGGACAGAGAATACTGGGTGTCCTGTTATACCACGATCCATGTTATTCCCTTGATACATGGTCTCTCATGGAGTCTGGAACCTGCTGGGGTTTTTTGGGTGGACTCAAACTCCAACAATCTTCTGGTCTCAGCTAGCCCTTCTCCAGCGCCACTTACTGCTATACATTTGGCTGTGCCCAGCTTTTTTGTGGGTACTGGGGATCCAAACTTTTATCCCCAAATCCAAAAATCATATTATCACAGCAAGCATTTGACTAACCAAGCCATCTCCTCTGAGCCCTAAAAATGACTTTAATGAAGAAAAAACGAAATTTCTAAGAGGAGGATGGTAAAAGTTTAAGAAAGTCAAGAATAGCGGTCCAGTGATTAATTTGTCTCAGCTAAAGGAAACAGTATCTCTGGATATGTCATAAATAAAATGGTCCTATTTAATCATCTGTCTGAGACTCTGGGACCTTTTAGAGAGCAATATGGCTCTCCACAATAACACTAATTATAGGGAAGTCATGTTTTAAATGCATTTCTACTGTACTATAAATAGCATAGTGCTAAGGCCCAGGATTTGCGGGAGGTGAAAGCGATGGTCTGTCAGCTTTTCATTGGTGTGCTAGTAGGGGCCTAACAACTGGCCCCAGGACAGGGAATCTCTTATAGTATTAGCCAGCCAATTTTCCACTATGGCTATTTTAAGTTGCCAACCAAACATCACTGTACAGAGCTTGAAGAGATGAGCAGCTTCTCTCTATTATACAGTACCATCTCAGGACAGATAAAAATAGATGTACATCACATCAAGAATACAAAAACTAATCAATCGGAAGATGATGCAGTATAAGTATAATCTTAATGTACCTATCATTTAGTTATTGCTATGTAATTTTTAGTAGTGGTTGTATTTAGCAACCAGCTTGCAAAAATTCCTGAAAATTTGACATTTGGATTGTCAAAAGTCAACTTGCGCTAGCTGGAGTGCTCCTCTAAGATCACTGATGTTCAGATGGCTGCAGGCAATAAGGTCAAGGAACAAAAGTAATATATAAAGTAATCAATCATAGGCTGTACCAGGCTTTTTCTCTTAGGCCACCAATCAGCTCCCAAATCATGACTTATCTAGTTTTGAATGCTTGGTCTAGCTTAGCCATGTTTCTGGCTCCGTCTTTTAACTTATTAATCTGTTTCTCTTTATCTACCTTTGACCTCAGGGCTTTTTAGCTTTTCTTACTTCTGGATATCTTACTTTCACTGTTTCTCTATGTCTGGCTGACTGGCATCTGCCTGACTTTTTGCTCCTAGTGTGTCTCTCATTCTCTTCTCCATCTTCTCTTGTTTTTCTCTTCTGTTGGTCCTAGATGTCTCCTCCTATTTATTCTCTCTGACTGGCAGCCCCGCCTATCCTTTCTCCTGCTCAGCTATTGCCTTTTTATTAGACAAATCAGGTGCCTCGGGCAGGCAAAGTAAAACAGATTTTCGTAATTAAGCAAGCACAACATAAACAAAAGTAACACATCTTTGCCTAGTTAAAATAATATTCTACAACAATAGGCACTATACATCTTCCCTAAGATGTGAGAATTTTATTGCAGACCTCTGTGTTTGAGATGATGGCCTCCTAAACTCTCTTGGTCTGTGAAGGAATGCTGAGTCTCATACAGAATACACATATTCACAATTATCTATACTTAATTTCAACTCTTTCAACTTTATAGTGGGTTATGCTCCATGTTTTGGTTGCCTTTTATTTTTTTATTGATCCTAACTTTTTCCTGAGTTACTTTAAGATTTTTTTTTCATTATCACCTAAGCAGTCTTTTATCCTGACACATAAGCCAGGATTTTGAAAGATATTCCCCCAATTTCTTCACTTTATCCTTCAGTGTAACATCATCTTTCAAGAGAAGAGTAAAAATAGGAGTTGTTTCAACCCTCCATTTGTAGCATAAATACTACCATCTCATTGGGCAAAGTTTCTTGGATGGACCCAAGAAATCAGTGGGAAGTCATTACAATATGGACAGGCTATGCATGTATGACACATGAAGAACTGAACTGTTAGTGTAATTAATCTACTTCATTTATAATTATCATCAGGAAAAAGTAAGCAAGACATAGAATCATGGATTCAATGTGCTAAAAGCTCTGATTACCAAGGTCCAAGATTTTTTTTAGAGGGGGGCTAGTTGTTAAATCAGTCTGTATGAGTGTCTATCATACAAGAGCTTGTAAATACTGCAAAGTAGATTGTGAGGTGCCAGCTTACCAGCATGCCACTAAAATCATTACAAAATCCACATCCGATGCTTCTCCCATATAGAAGTCATTATATGATCAAGTTACTTTCCCGTAGCACGTTAGAGAAAATAACACCGGCATAATTATCAGTTTGCAGGTTTTCTTTTTCTTAGTTACCCATTACACATGCAAATAGCCTACATTAATTGTTCTAAAGATAGATGGCTCATCACTTCTTCAACAGGTACTATAAAACTGTAATTAAGTAAATATCATCAAGGAAATTACTTGAGTTTAAAGTTTCCAATTTACTATTTTAAGAGTATTTTAATTCTCACTAATTCTCTATTTTTCTATAAATTTACTTTTGATAACTCTAGGGTCAGCAACAGTTTATAGTAGCTTATGAATTTTTATCCATAGAGAGTTGAGGCTCTTAAGTTAGGTTGACCTTAGCAATATGGGATTTCTTTTTGCTACCAAAAAAACTTGAACATAGGTATATCCATGTATTAAAATAAAAATGGAAACTCATTCTATTTCAAATAAAAGTAAGCATGTTTTATAAACCCCAATACTTCTGCTAGTGGAGATGCAGGACACATGGGTCTTTTCAATCTTGGAACCATTCAATTCCATTTCACATCACAAGTGACCAAGTCACAATTCAAGAAAGCACATAGTATTGGAAAAGCTGAAAATGGATAGGTGTTGGTGTTTCTTTTTCTTTGGAAACAAGGCAACTGTGACATGATTCTCCTTTGTGGGTTTAAACATTTTTAATTCTTAAAATTAACTCATGGAATATTGTTTTCATATGGGGTTTGCAAGCATATTCCACCTTCTCCATGTCTTTGTCCCCCTTTCCACACTTGCACATCCATATTTATTGACACTCCTTTGATTACAGAAAGAAATTGAACTAGCCTACATGTTAATCAATAGGTGAATGGATAAAGAAAATGTGTTTTTTAAAAATAATTCTAACAGTTAGTTGTGAAACTATACCTCTATTTCTTTCATACTGAAGGAAAACTGAATATATGCACACATACACACTTTTACCTTCTTTCTCATATACATATATGCATATATATAAAGTATGTATCTCTCTGTGCATACGTGTGTGCATGTGTGTGACTGGCTGTGTGTTCGTGTGTATGTGCGTGTGCATGTGCATATATGTAGGCTGAAGCAAGAAATCACAAGTTCAAGGACTGCCTGAGCTACCTAGGGAATTTAAGGCCAGCGTGGGTATCTTAGTTCAATCCTGTCTCACAAAAAAACCCACAAAAGAGTTTAAAACAAAGCTGGGGATACAACTCAGTGGTAGAGTATATGCCTAGCACATAGAAAGCCCTAGATCCAATATCTACCCCTAGGAAAAAAAGAATTCACGTTCAGGTATTTTTAACATTAAAAAGGTCACCATATTGGAATTATTTAGCTACATTCTTATATTTAAAAGAACTGTACCATCACTCTAGTGAGCAAGATAAGGTGTGGGTGATGATTTGGTAGCATGTGCCTAGCAAAGTCTGGGAGAATAAATGACTCAGGCAAGGAAACATGAGTTACTTGGAAAATAATGTTATAATATCATAATGTATGAAAGAAGATAAATAAACTGTTCCATATTTTGTAAGCATAAAGCTTACACAGAAGTAATTGAAAACCTCATAGACAAATTCAGGCATGTCTCAATGAAAAACCCATTAAAGTTAAAAATAGAAAAGTTAATATAAGATGTTTCATTACAGGTGTATGTAGGTAAAAAAAATGCAGTAATTATATGACAGATATGCGTTCAAAATCAACCAGAATTGGAGCAATATTCAGAAACCCAGATTTTCAAATAACAGCATGTTTAGACCAACTTGAGTGATTTTATAGTTAGATAAAATAGCAGAGAATTAATCTGAGAAATAATATGAAGGTATTTTATTGTGCTCACAAGGTCTTTTCTTAAATAAAATGGTACATTGTCTAATACCTCATCTCATACTCTGTTTAAGAAGCCACTGCATATACAGCACGCATACTTTTTATGAAAGAATGCAGCTTTCCCGATTCTTCTCCTGGAGAAAAGGCAGTCTGGGTCACTCGGGGAATGACTTCCATATCCCTTTCCAGCAGTGGTTCTCAACCTTCCTAATGCTGTGATTCTCTAATACAGTCCCTCATGTTGTGGTGACCTCCTCAACCAAAAAAAAAAAATATTTCATTGCTACTTCATAACTGTAATTTTACTCCTGTTATGAAGCCTGACGTAAATATCTGATATGCAGGACATCTGATATGTGACCCCTGTGGGGGTCACAACCCACAGGTTGAGAACTGCCACTGCTTTCCAGAGTTCAGTGGTTGATTCAGCAGCAGTCATGCACAGTGTGCAGCCAAGAGAGCAGCATCACGGCACTTTAGCTTACTGTCCTTCCAGTGTTCGGGATGAGTATTTATTCAGATAGCTTTCCCACCTGAAATGGATCTGTCATTTTTGTTCCTGCGCAGAAATGGTTACTCCCTCTGCTGCAGCTCCTGCTACTTTTGTCTTACTCTAAGTTGTACTGTTCTTGTAAAAATATGGAACATCAATATTTACACATAACTTGGGAAAAACGTTAATGTTCTTCTATTTCTCTCATTCTCCTTATTTGCAATTCCCTAAATCAATACCCTCAAAGTATATGTTTACTAAGAATGACAAGTCAACTGTACCGTCTTAAAACAAATTAGTACTATGGAAATATTTTTTAAAAGAGTGTACCAAAGGCATGATGCCATATTCTATACATTTTCATTTGAATTATGGTATCCTTCTTTCTAAAAACCAGTATTTTCAGTATATAACAAACTAGGAGAAGTAGGTTGTTTGCATGAAGGTAATATCCCCTCTCACAGGTGTTCATGCTCACAATAAAGTCTTCTACTTGCCAGTCTCTTAGCACTTAGTGCTTTGCCGTAAGAACTAAAGACATTTGTTAAACTTTGTTTGCAAACAAGTAGAAAGTGCATTTGTTGATTTTAGTGTTTAAGCCAAGGCCATGAAGTGGCAGACTTTCTCCCCATTACCCGCCAACTATGAGAGAGGAGAAAAGAAAAGGAGGTAGAGCGGAGGAGAAGGTTTCTGTGGTTTGTGGGTTGAGGGATAGCAAATAGATATGTTCCAAGTTTCTAGAGTAGAACTGTAAGCTGTAAATTATCTTAAAACTTTGACATATAAAACTTTCTATAAATTTATCTTCTAGCTCCACTTAGAAGCCATCGTATTTATAAAAACACACAGGCCTGAAGAATGAGAAACAAAGCACCAAATAGAAACTTTGAAGCAAATTTAACACATCCATATTACCTATATTACCTACTTGTGAGGTGTCAGGGGGAAAAAAATCAATCCTTGGTTCTGGCTTGTACAGATATGGCTGCTCACCCACAGGTGTGACTATACCGTCAACTGCTGCACATGAAGGTTTGAAACAAAGCCATCATACACTGTGCTTTACAAAGCCCTAGATAGTTTCAAGACACGGGAAAACTATCACACAAGCATACAGAAGTGAAACGCTTGGTTTGTTCTGTTCACATGACACCAGACAAACCTGACTGACACACACTGGTGTAGATCTTTAATAACACTTGTTTGCTTTCACACGAGTGAAGGTGCCCTTAAGAGAGAGACAGGATAAACTGACTCCTGGGAGCTTACAGGAGACCAACGAGTATCTCTCTGTTTGACTTTGTTCTCTTTTCCTGCCTTATTATCAAACAAGAAATGAAAGATAAGAAAATTATCCATAGACAATTAAAAACCCATAGAAGGGGGAAATAATATGGAGCAGAAACCAGGACAACAGAATTAGTAATGGAGTGCTTGGCAAGCATGAACTATGTTCAGTCTGCTCTGGAGCTAACTTTGCAAGCAGTTGACTCGGCTGAACTCATATCAGTCAGCCTCCTCTTCCACAGTCTTAGGAAGAAGTACTAGTATTGAGAACTCAGTTTTGTGAGGCAGATAAATCACTATTTTACTGCACAACATTTTTGTAAAGGAAAATTAGCTCAATCATCATCTGAGAGACCAATGGGATAATCTTCTTTATCACAACTGTAGCATTAGCTAAATCACAAATGTCTGTGGGACCTGCTCTATGAATATGTGAAATGAGACTTCTTCTCTGCATTTCATGGGCTGTCAACACCTCCCATAGCATGGAGGATTAGCTCAGAATCTGTCCCACAAAATGTGCATAGCCCGTAATACTTTGTGGGTATATGACATTTGTCCTAAAAAGAATCTTGACATAGCCGTATTTAAAAATCTTAGCTATAGAATAATCAAGATACTGTATGAAATATAACTAGACTGTAGCATTTATGTAATCTTCATATGTTAGGCATAATTAGCTTTAATATCACCTGTGAGACCTGCTGGAATTACTTTTTCAGCTTAGAACACAAAATTTCCAGAAGACTGTTATGTGGAATGAGAAAGCTATTTTTATCAACTATGAATATGAACAGTCACACACTGACAAATACTGAAGATAATTTTTGAATATGGAAAAACTGGTAAGTTGATGTGGGAGTGTCATATATCAATCTGTTGATTTCATTGGTTAAGCAATAAAGAAACTGCTTGGCCCTGTGGGTGGAGTAAACAGAACAAAATGCTGGGAGGAAGAGGAAGTGAGGTCAGACTCCACAGCTCTCCTCTCGGGAGCAGACGCCTGAGAGAGACGCCATGCCCCGCTCCCGGGCAGACACATGCCATGAAGCAAGCTGCCAGGTTAGACATGCTGAACCTTTCCCGGTAAGACCGGTGCTCACCGATTATTAGAGATGGGTTGATCGGGATAACAGAATTAGCCAGTAAGGGCTAGGGCTAAAGGGCCAAGCAGTGTTTAAATGAATACAGTTTGTGTGTTGTTATTTCAGGCATAAGCTAGCCTTGCAGGCGGCCGGGGTGCTGAGAACGCAGCCCCGCTGCCCTTATTACTACAAATGGCGCCCACGTGGACAACTGCTTCCACATAAAGCCTGAGACAGCTTGGGAAGTAATTCTAGAACAAAATGAAAGCATTGTGCCTGGTTTCTTGGTAGCAGCAATTTCTCGGTTCTGCTCTGCTTGCTAGAGGCAAGCAAGCGCCTCATCTAATAGAGGCTTCCTGACTCAGCTTTAGCTGCAAAACCCTGCAGCTCATTAAGAGGTCCTGCCACGAAACACTTAAATGGTGTTGACGAAAAGCTGAACACATGCTTTTCGGTTTTCAGCCGTAGCAGGAAAAAAGCTGCGCTGTTTAAAAATGCCAGCTTTCTGGGCTGTCCTGCCAGGGCAAACTCTGACTCTTTTACGCAGGCGGTTCGTGCGGTTTGCAAGCACAGGCTGCTGAAGCTCGCTTTCTGGCAGGGACCTTGAAATGCCATAGAGTTGGTGCGGTAAACATGGCTACAGCCAGTACCTCAGCCATGAGGCTGGAAAGCTAAGGAATGGGCTACATCTAGCCGGCAAAGCCACGCCTTTAATCCTACTGATATTGCTTGGTAAATTAAAGACTCATGTGGTCAGAAAAACAGAGAGAGATACAGTAAAGAGAGCGTCAAAGACAAAGAAAATTTTTAAATGGTTTACAGTGTGTTAAAAATATATGCAGACTAAAAGTTGAAGTTCTTAAAGTAAAAAACATAAAAAAAGGAAGAGAGTTGTTGTGTGTGGTAGTACACACCTTTAATCCCAACACTTGGAAGGCAGAGGGAGATTGACCTCTGTGACTTCAAGGTGTGGTAGCACACACCTTTAATCCCAGTGCCTAGAAGGCAGAGATGAACAGATCTCTGTGAGTTCAAGGTGTAGTAGTGTACACCTTTAATCCCGAATGCCTGGGAGGCAGAGACAGGCAGATCTCTGAGAGTTCAAAGACAGCCTGGTCTACAGAGTTACTTCAGGTCAAAGATACAGAGAACCTGTCTCAAAAAGCCAAGAGTTAAAAGTAAAAATAAACAAAATAGATGTTAAAACAAAGCTGCACAGAGATGGAAAATACACAGAGAATTTTGATACTGAATGCTATTGTGCTCTCTTTAAATTATTTAAATGCTGAGGAAGAAGCAACAGATGCTAAAAGATATTTATTTATAAATGCTGCTGAACTAATCCAACATAGATATTTTGATGCCTTGACTTTGAAATTTGGATCTAAGGACATGATGCTTTGGAAAGGAGTTTCTTATTTTGTTTTCACAGAGGATCAGACCTTGTGGATTGCATTTATCCTGATATGGTATGATGGACCACGCCCTCCTGAAGGCATTGGTGTAAACACCTTCAGAAAATTGATTCGCTCAACTGCCAACTGAGATGAAGCTAACACACAGGTTATACCGTGAAAGACCTAATTAACGACGCCCCCATTCAGCAGGAAGCAGTTTGGAGAGAAAAAACTGCGCCCATGTTCCCAAATATGGTTTATAAACGTTCTTTTACATTTAAAGGGGGATATGATATAGGTATGAATAATTTGCATTAGTATAGATTTTGCTTTATTGATAGAGATTTAAGGTCAATTTTGTTATATGTATAAGTGTTTCTGATTTTGATTAAGGTATTGGGATTGTGTAGTTCATTTAAATATGTATTGTATAATTAAGAAATATAGGTTGTTAATGGATAATCATCGATAATAGTAAAGCTTGTAGTCATGTTAGTTAGATTTTCTAGATATATAGAGATATATTTTAGATAGACATTCTTCATGTCTTTCAAATATTACAGAATAGGACATTTAATGTTTTAATAACTGAGGACTTTTCATGACAATGAAACACTCTGCTCCTGGCAGCACCAATCTACTTCAAGAGGAAGATGGGCATCGAAGAGGCTCATTATGGAGTTTTGATAGCCATTTGGGCAAGAAACTGCTCTTGCCTGGACTATTGCATAAACTGGACACAGAGAACCTGCAGAGAAAGGACTACTGAACTTGCCTAAGGTGAGATGATCTTTCGGGGTTCCTGATTCATTTTGAAAGAGTCTGCGAGACATTCTGCAGGACACAACAGATAGTGACTGAACTGACTTTGAATTTTCCTGCTTTATGGAAATGTCTGCTGGATACCATGGGCCTGAAGGCTGAAGATGGATGCCCCAACGGTACAAAAGAACTTTGGGTGACTGTCCAGGCAGCGAGATGTCTTTGTCATTTCTAGAGTTTGAAGTTTCTTAGTTCTTGTTTACTTAGGTAATATATCTTTCTGGAGTCTTTGATGGAGTTAAGAATAGTTAGTTATAGTTATAGTTTTCCTTAGCTATGATAAAGATTATTGTAATTTTTACTTGATAACTGTTTTGTTATATGTAATTTTGATATGTTAAAGTTAAAGCCTTCTCTTTTTTTGTTTAAACAGAAAAAGGGGAAGTGATGTGGGAGTGTCATATATCAATCTGTTGATTTCATTGGTTAAGCAATAAAGAAACTGCTTGGCCCTGTGGGTGGAGTAAACAGAACAAAATGCTGGGAGGAAGAGGAAGTGAGGTCAGACTCCACAGCTCTCCTCTCGGGAGCAGACGCCTGAGAGAGACGCCATGCCCCGCTCCCGGGCAGACACACGCCATGAAGCAAGCTGCCAGGTTAGACATGCTGAACCTTTCCCGGTAAGACCGGTGCTCACCGATTATTAGAGATGGGTTGATCGGGATAACAGAATTAGCCAGTAAGGGCTAGGGCTAAAGGGCCAAGCAGTGTTTAAATGAATACAGTTTGTGTGTTGTTATTTCGGGCATAAGCTAGCCTTGCAGGCGGCCGGGGTGCTGAGAACGCAGCCCCGCTGCCCTTATTACTACAGTAAGTAGCTGAAAAGCATTTGTAATCAAACAATTCAGACGGCTGCAAGCTGCTCCACAGGCAGCAGACCACCTCCACTTTCCGTGTCCGGATCCAGACATTGTGTCTTTAGCACATGAAACTCTAGAGCACATTCAGAGAGCAACAAAAACACAATCGTGAGACAGCCTGCAGGATCTGCAAAGAATTCATCTAGAGAAAAGTAAGTCAGAAATGAGGTTTTGAGACATAGAGAGAAGGGGAGGAAGAGAGAAAGAGAGAAGAAGAGATGGATGGAGAGAAGGATGGGAGAGGGAAGAGAGGAAAGGGAGACCGACAGAGAGACAGAAAGAGATAGATATAAGAATATTTAAGTGTTGTTGTGCCTCCAAGATAAGCCATCAAATGTTGACTCAATATAACAAGATGATTAGCTTGTGTTTTCTTTAAAGTAGAACACACTACTTCAAGAGGCAACAGTTTTCCCATGTTAGACATACCCACATGCAACTTGTCTTAGTGTGAATATGGTTTATATTGAGGAAAGGTGGTAGCAAAATAAAAAGTTCACCAATCTTGAGAAAAATTTAACACTTTTATGAATGTTACACAATATACACAAACACAGATCGGAACAATAATGACTCGTTTATGTATTCCCCAAACACAGTGTCTTGTTAGCAAAAGGTAATAATCATCTATTTATATACCCTTCACTCTTTCCACTTTCTTAAAGTTCCTCCTATGAATAGCTACTGACATCTCACCTTGATAAATATATATTCACTTATCTGTATTATAAAAGTGATAATTTGCAGTAGGAAAAAAATCCTGATAGGAAAGTATCTTTGTTTCATCACATCAGTCAATAATCTCTCCCTTTCTCCCTCCCTCCCTCCCTCTTTCTTTTCCTCCTCCCCGTGTGTGTGTGTGTGTGTGTGTGTGTGTGTGTGTGTGTGCTGAGTTTACTTACCTAAAAAATTCTCACTTGTTAATTCTAGGCTTTTGAAGAAGGCCTAGTTCAGAAAGGTATGATAGTTTTGTATACAAGATATTACAGACAAAGTCTTCAGAGCAGACGTGACTGTTAAATTAGCCATTTTTATACGAATGGGTCTTTAAGAGAGAAGACATATATTACACTGTTCCAACAGTACAATAAAAGCAGGACCTGCTGCCAGGCCACCTCTGTGCTATATTTAAAGAGACACAAAACCAGTGGTTCTGGGGAGCAGTTTTGAACTATGTTAGAATATACCAAAGGACCTATTTGTCAGTAAAGAACAAAAGGATGTTGGGTGTAATTGCTTACACCTATAATCCCAGCATTTGGTGGGCAGCCTGTGCTACATAGGAAGTACAAGTCAAGACCCTATTCTGCCATTCCTTTATCTCCTAAAACAAAATGACTTCACTTTAAGCTTAAGGCAAAGTACATCCTATATAAATATATTGTGAAGGCAAGAAAAGTAATTTGAGGCAAATTTTGACTTATTACACTATATACTTACCCACCCCTCTGCTCATCATGGAGAGTTTATTTCCAACATTTCTCAAAATGTACTTAGTCAAGTCGATGCCCTTGAATAAGATGCTGTTCTGCAGCAGATGATGAGTAAGAAAAAGCAGGACCACTGAGGAGAAGAAGAAAACACGGAATAGTTTCATCCATAAAGAAGACTCTTCATTTCCCCACTCAATTTATCCCAAAATTCCTCCATCAACAAAAACTCCTTTAAATTTTGACTGGTGATGGCTCAAGAAAACCTGATCTATGGGCCAGTTTTGTTTAGCTTTACTTGTTTGTAAACTTAGAATAACAATACCTAAAGATTTTGCTTATACTTTTAATCTACTGTTATATCATTGGAAAATAGCTACTTGATTTTAAATACTGGGGAAACATACAACTATTGTTCCTTATGGCATTATATATATATATACATATATATATGTATATATATATAGTACTACATATGAGTATTACAAAATAAGCAAACTATTATAGAAAATACTGACAATTTTCATATTTTTGACAATTTTGGAAAGATAATACTGCAACATCACTATCATTATCTGTTGTTTTTTCCCAACCCTAATTATAATAATTCCTAACCTATAATACCTCAAATTTTTGCCTAAACTGTAATAATCTTTCTATCTCTCTAGTTTCCTTCCATTCTGCTCATCGAATAAAACAGACTAACCTTCAGCACTACTTTGCAATTTTATGACTGCCTGATGCTATCTCAGCATCATGATAGCATCATGACAGAAAATGGCAGCATTGTAATATACTGAAGAAGTACTGGTTAACTGTGCTCATGCACTGACCTTAGTGGTTGTTGAGATTAAACAGGGGACATAGAAAAGATGATGCTGATGACTATCAGGGAGAAATTCAGACAGTGAACCAATCAGAGGAGAAATAATTAATTAGTAACGATGACAAAAATGTTCATAAACATGTTATTAGACACCTGGAAACAGGGCAATACCTTGTTTAGATTTGAGGGCCAGAAAGAGGAATCTGAAAATAAAGGTGAGAGATTAAGCATAAAGAAGAGATTAAAATTCATGAGCATGCATGAATTCCTCAAGGAAACAGCTTTAAACAGGAAAGAACATAATGTCAAAGTTTGGACTTTAAAGAATAGCTACCCCCAAGAGGACAGAACAGGAGTTAGAGTTGAGAAGCGGTAAGCTCACAGGCAGGCAGAGATCTAGAAGAGGTCAGCACTACAGAGGTTCAGCAGAAATAAAATGCTGAACTATCAAAGAGGGTGCAGATGAAAGAAGGCCTTGATATTTTAGTGTTTTGAAACCCTTACCAAATTGAAATGTCTTTTGAAGAACAAGAATCAGAAAGCTATAGATTGGTGATAAGTTTTATGAGGACCAATGGTAAATGGGGTTGATAAAAAAAAAAAAAAACTTCTCCAGCGCTTCCCAGTTTATGATGAGTTTCTTATATACAGTGGAATAAATAATAACAATCTGGATAGTAACTTGTTCGAGCAAAGCTATTTTTTAATTAAGGATATTTGATGGTGGGCAGAGACATAAGTATGATGAGGGAATGAAAAGAGACTAAAGAAGCTGGAGATGGAGAATGTAAGGTGATGACAAACACTGGGCGGGTCACAAACGAGGGAAGAAGTAGCAAGTTTTACTAATCCTATTGAATCCACGAGAGCAATGAGCTAGAACTTCAACCTTTATTCCCTGCCCCAGGATATTACTTTCATTTTTGAAAATAAAAACTTTATAGATCTATTGAGCTATGACTGACAAATAAAAAGTAATATGTTTATCATGTTTAGATATGTAAGTATATAATATTTATAAAAATGATTAGCACAAACTTATTATCATGCCATTTGCTTCAGCTGTGTGTGTGTTTGTTTCATGGGAGCATATGTGATCTACTGTTGGGGCAAATTCCAACTATGGCACACATTTGTGTTATCTACAAACACTGTTTTATACATAGGTCCCAATACTCACTTAAATCACAAACAAGATTCTCTTTTCCTCTACCATCACAAATAACCAAAACTCTACTACTAACTTTAGCTTTTTGTTGTTCTTGTTGTTTAATTTCACATATAAGTGAGGACTTACAGTGTTCATTGTACTGGATCTGGATTACTTTATTTAGCATAGTGCCCTCAGCACCTATACATGTTCATACAAATGGTAGGATCTCCTTTCTAAAGGTTAATAATAATTTATTACATATTCACCAACCAACAGATGCTCAAGCTCTCCCCATATCTCAGCCTTGAATGATATTGTAAACTAACATGGGGATACAAATATATTTACAAGATACTCTTACTTTCAGATAATGACCAGTGGTGGAATTGTTGAGCCATAGGGTAACTCTTCTACTATTATCTTGAGACGCCTCTGTGTTGCTTTTCCCATAGTGCTTGTACCAATTTACATAATTTACATTCCCACAATGGGGTACAAGTTTTCCTTTATTCTATATGCTTGCTAATACATGTTTTCTTTCAACTTTTTAATAATTGTGTTAGCTGATATTGTGGGTTTTTACTTCTATGATTAGTGATGTTGAGCATCTTACATAATTTCTTATATCTGTAGGTATTTTTGTGTCAAATTTAAAAATCCACTTTTAATATCTTTGTCAAGTGTTTATTTCATGTTTTCTTCTTTTTATAGCTTTGGATATTATATTTAAGTCTTAATCTATTTTGAATTAATTTCTGTATGGTATAAGGGAAGGTCCAATTTTTCTTTTTATATAAGAGAAATTCAGGTTTTTTAAAATCCCATTTATTGAAACCTTTCTATAGTATGTATTCTTTGTAAATAATATAAATAATATAAAAAATGGAGTTCATGCACATTAGTATAAATTCTTAGTTTTCTATTTGGCTCCATTAGTCAACAGGTCTCTTTTTATCCTAGTAACTTAATGTTTTGATCAGAACAGCTTTTTAATATAGCTTAAAATCATAAAGTGTGGTATTTTCAATTTTGTAGCTTTTGTTCAAGATAGTTTTAGTTCTTTGAAACGTTTTATAGCTTCCTGACATTAAAGAGGATTTGTTGGGTTTCTGTGGAAAATGTCACACAGTTTTGTTTGAAATTTCATTGAATCTGTACACTATATTGGTTACTGTAGACATTTTGATGCTATTGTTCAGATATATATGTAAACTGATAACTTCCCTTTATCTGCCATTTAAAAGTTATTTATTCAATGTTTGACAGTTTTTACTTTACAGACCTTCCAAAACGTTGGCTAAGTTTATCTTCTAAGCATTTTATTTTCTTAATGACCTTATCTTCTATTATGTGTATATGTGCATGTGAGGGTATGTGCACAAATTCAGTGCATTTGTGACATCTGGCCTTTATTTTGTCAAGGTATATTCCTTGTATAATTAAAAATTTGAAGGCCTTTTAAACATGAAAGGATGCTGAATATTACTGAATGTTTTCTTATATCTATTGATGATCATACAACTTTTATTTTTCATTATGGTAATATAGTACATTAACTAATTTGCATATGTTGAACCATCATCTTGTCTTAAAAGCCTTGGCATGATAATCATAAATTTAATCCAAATGCAGATGTTCTTGGTGTTTTAAAATGATTACTGAGCTAGTTTAAGAATTTTGTACTACAAAAATTATTACATTTTAAAAAATGAGAATCTAAGTCTCCCAAAATAACAATATTCTAACTTTTTAGTCATGGTTCATACTATATTATTATTTGCATTATCTCATTTGATCTTCATAAGTCAAGACACTATTTGATTCAAGGCAAATTAATTTAGTATATTTTATTGCTTTTAACTTCCTATCAATCATGAATTTTGTTTTGTCCTGATGTTCATAATATAGACTATAGCAATGTCAAAAGAAGAAACTTGAAAAACACTGCCTTCGTTTATTATGTATTTTGTGATTATTTCTAGGGTTTTTGTCCTCTCTTGATTTTTACCTAGGCATAGAGAATTAGGATGTGCCTGGTGTAGATCCTAAAAGACAGATTTAGCCTACTCAAAGGTTCTGTTGTCTTCTTTCCTTCGACTTTGATTAAAAAAAAAAAATCTTAGGCAATTTGAAGTAATAAAAATAAGCACATTCAAAGTATTGCAATTGAATTTAATGATTTAGCATATTGTATGGAGTGTGGTACTTGGAGCACTCTAACAATATGTGCCTAAAACTATGCCACCAGGGAAATAAAAATGTTTGGGAAGAAGTGTAAGTTCTTCTGTACTTACAAGGTCAGCTTGTATGAACAGCTAACTATAACTGACAGAAAAGTTTATCTTATGTCTCATACAAGGTGTCTGACATAGAGCAAAGATGGATCACTGTAGACTATGATGTGTTCCTTTATATTTTTATTAAAATTTTAAACTTAGTATGATTATATATGGATTGATAAGAATTTTAACTTCCAAAGGTGACTTTCTATATTGATAAAAAAAAAATCTAAGATGATGTGACACCAGCAATGTTTGAAAGAAGAATTGGTTCTCTGTCTTTCGGCTAAGCTCAAATAAAGAAAGGTTCAGAGGAAGTGGAACTGTTAGGCTGTGGGTTTGAATACACATGACAAGAGGGAGAATTATTACTTGTAATATGGCTGCATAACACTCTCCTCCAAGATTACATTCCATGCTACAGAAAGGACCTTAAGCTGGAAGGTAAACAGCTAAAAGTAGCTTGAATAGTTTCAGTGCCTGAAACTTACCAGATTCACTAGGCCCTCTGTCCCTCCCTCCCTCCTCCCTCCCTCTCTCCCTCCCAGAGTAAGCAGTAAAAGCTGAGAGTCCCCTTCGGATCAAAGGCCCCTGAGCCACAAATCAGGCTCTCAGAGGAGGAAAGCTGCAAAGACGAATCTAAGAGCAGACCAGCTGCCTGGAAGAATCAGAGATTTGGACCAGTCACTTGGAAAGTATACCTTCTCACTTACTGAGCTGCCTACAGGCTGTGCAGTGTGCTCCAGGTTACCCAGCTTTGGTGAGCTGTCACTTATGCTGCGAGATGGCGGGGTCTTGGTGATATGGCTGCCTGAATCATTTCTGTTCCTCTAAGTAACCCCTCCCTCAGACTTTTGTAAGTAAACCTAATAAAACTCATTCATTCACCAAGTTGACTTCGGTGGTATCCGAACTTTGGTTTGTTGAGGATTCCCTGCCTAGGGTAAGCAGATGTGTGTGTTGTATCTCCTTAGAAAAAGTTCTGTCACATGACAAATACTAAAAGAGGAAAAATTAAGGCCCTTTTTGGAGGCATGTTTGTGTTCAAAATAAAGAAGAGTTTGGATTAGCGCATGAGGACTTCATCAGTATAAGTAGATAGCTTCCTGTCAAAAAGCTCCAATGTTGGGGAAGTACTGATTAGGATATGACTGAGGGACTTCTCAAATTTGATTCAATTCTTGATGTACACTAACTTATGAATTATAACATAGGTAACTTAGTTGTCTTTATAAGAGAACTGGAAGTAACAACTGTGAAAATAAACCAACAAGGATACTGATGGGGAGGATATTTACAGAAACTGTACACTTTGGACTTGGGCCCGAAAGGTAGGAGCTTTGACTGGGGCAGCAAACACCTCAAGTAGATAAGTGATATGTCCTACTTTAAATGATATCTGGGAATATCAGAAAGAAAGGTTATTGGAAGAGGATGCTGACTTCCACTTTTATATCTATAATGGCATTCCCTTCTATTCCTAGTTGCTCCTAGTAGTTTGTTTTAAGTTGGTGACTACAATTTAAGCCTGCAGTTTCTTAGTTCTGTCTGGTTGCTCTTTCTGACTGAAGAGTAGCCATATCTTTGGTACTTTGGTACATGTCTGGCCCGAAAAGTAAATGTCATGATTTAAAGGTGTCTTGTTCTTAATATGATGGTTCATGGCCATTCTATTGGATCTCAGTGACTTTTTAAATACCAAGACACTTTTTTGCAGTCACAGAAAGCAAAACTGCTGCCTTCCCTGTTATAATCTGAATCTGCTTCAATTTTTCGGTCTAGTTGGTGATGCTATTTTGGAGACTGTGGAGAACTTGCAAAGTGAGACCAGGGTGGAGAAGCAGGTCACTGGAGACAGGACCTTGGAGGTGTTTTATCCTTGACTGCTTCTCGCCACTCTCTATGCTTTCTCATCTGCCATTGCTGGAACATATCTTCTCCACCATGACAGACTGGCAATGCTGAAACCAAACCGAACTAAACCATCTCTCTTTTAAGCTATGTCAACAGCTTGGGGATAGGAACGAAAAGTAACTAGTACACTCTCTTTGCCCATGATGCCCTGTTCACAGTCAACTGAATGTGGTCCCTAATTGGGAGATATATATATTCCTGCCACCTACTATACTGTCCTGAATATACAAGGTGATAATTGTATGAATTAAAGTTTATGAATGCATGTTACATTTTTGATTGCAAGTAAATTATTTCTGTAGTTTACAGTTCCCTTTGTGATTTGTAAATATGAGAATTCTCTGAAAGACAAAGCCACTGTGCTTTGGCTGTCAATATCCAGTTCTACTGAGCCAGGCTTCTGAACATAAGAAATTCATCCGATAACTACTGTCTTGCCATTTCTCTTGGCAGGTAGTAATTTGCTCTCTCCTTAGGGACTCCCCTACTTTAATACTGGAATGTTTTTGTAAACTTCAAAACATTGATCCATCTTCATTAAGCCTTTAAGGTCATAATGAGGACATTTCATTTACGGATACCAAATTACCCCACACAGATTTTTATTATCAACTTGCAATTGTGCCAGGCTTCCTCGTGGGCTTATTTTATCTAAGGCGGCCCTTCCATTTTATGAGACTTCAGTTAATTAGCTACAGTTGTTTATGGCTAAATGGATGTAACCAGAAAAGGTAGCATATAGAGATCTCCGTGTAAATTGGTTTTATTGGTGAATATCAATGTTTGAAATTGGAAAAAATCAGGAAACGGGGAACTTATATAATTACCAATAATAAACAATATAAAGGGGAGAAGGACTTCTTCTGATCCTGTGATATCCAGAAAAACAAAAGTATTCCGAATCAGCAAATGGGAACAGAGGCCAAGAAGCTGTCGCCTATATCGACTTTATTTTTAAAACCTTTGCCCCGTCATGAGTGTGCTGCAATATTTCAGGTGCCACTGAAAGCAATGGGGCATGCAAGTATAGCATCCCTGGAGGACCACAGGTCCCTCTTCGTCGTTTTCTATTGTGACAAAGAGCAGGTGATGTGCTTCTGCCTGCATTTGCAGCCAGAACAATGCCCGGCCCAGGGAGAGCACTGAAGACTTGTTCCTTAGATGAGTGACAGAGAAGGTAGGCCGACAAGTGGCTGTCACCCGGAAGCTGCCTCCTCAGCAGCTAGCCAGAGGCTTCCCGCTGCCTCACCTGTCCTGCAGCACCGACCTGAGTGCACGCTCCCTGCCCCGTGCAGTCTTCAGGTGGCGGCTCATTTCTCACAGCAGGGCCTCGTGAGGAGCGCAGACCCGGGCTAGACAGGGAACAGGGACCCTGAGTGACCCAGGCCTCAGTTTCCCAATCTGTGGTCCACAACCAACCTGCAGGCGCGCTAGCCTCGTCGCAGCATGGGTGGGCAGTCCGGCTCTGCCTGGCATTGTGAAAGCTAGCCAAGCCGCCATCGCCAGGCGAGTGAGCGCCAGACCCGCCGAGCAGCTTCCCACGGCCCGCGCTCGCCGTGGCGCGCTCGCTCCGCTGCCCTTCGCTTCCAGAGCGTGGCGGCGCGGGCTGCGACGCCTGGGAAGCCGAGGGCGCGCGTGCGCGCGACAGGCGGGAACGGGGGCTCGGAAGGAGGCCGCCCGGCGCACGTGCATGTGCGCGCGTGCAAAGGACCCGGGGTATGGTCGGCGCGCCCGCAGGTGGGCGCGGACGCGCGCGCCACAGTAAGAGG
The DNA here is from genome assembly GCF_018167655.1 of Microtus oregoni. Lineage (NCBI taxonomy): Eukaryota > Metazoa > Chordata > Mammalia > Rodentia > Cricetidae > Microtus > Microtus oregoni. The sequence continues at coordinate 3,444,244 of NW_024543066.1, forward strand.
CAGGTTTGAGCGCGCGCGCGTGTGCTCGGCTGGCTAGGTGCGGGATCTGTTCAGGGCGCGTGCGCGCGGCAGGCAGGGGGCGGGGTCTGCGCGCGGTAGGCGAAGGGGGCGGGGCCCGTGTGTGGGCAGGTAGGCGCGTGTCCACCCCCAGTTCCCCCCGCCCCGTGCGCGTGCGTGCGTGCGCGGCCCTCCCTCCAACCGAGAGCGCGCTCCTCCCGCGCTCGCGCCGACCGGCGTTCAATCTCCGAGCCGCGCACTCGGAGGAGCTCCTACTGCCGCCGTCGCTGTCGCCGCCCGCCGTCTCCGTCGCCTCGGGCCGCGACTCCCGACCGGAGGCTCTGCTCGCCTCTCAGCCTTCTCAGGCCTTTCCCGCCCTTCGCCCCGCCGGCCGCCGGCGCCTGGCTTCGACGCGGGGTCGCGAAGATGGAGGTGCCGCGCCTGGACCATGCCCTCAGCAGCCCCAGCAGCCCCTGTGAGGAGATCAAGAACCTCAGCCTGGAGGCCATCCAGCTGTGCGACCGCGATGGTGAGGCACGGTGACATCGGCGGGAGACAAAAGGACGCGGGCGGAGGGGGTCCGGTCCGGTCCGTGGGAAAGGGCGCCTCTCGGGTCCGCGGGAGAAGGCTGCCGGGGGAGAGGGCGCCTCTCGGGTTCGCGGGAGAAGGCTCCGAGGCTCGGGTCCGTGGGAGAGGGCTTCACTGGGAAGAGGGAACCTTTCGGATCCGCGGGAGAGGGCTCCGCTGTGGAGAGGGCGCCTCTCGGGTCCGCGGCCCGGTGCTGCCCATTTCTGCAGCAGGCAGGTCCTGGATCTCCCGGCACAACCGCCACCGCAAAGGCTAGATAGGTCTCCCTGACCAGAAACTTCTCCATTCCGGTGCAAACCTCCTACCCCTGCAAGTGTCTACCTGGGGTGAGCCTCGTAGTGTTTTAGTCGGCGGGCGGAAAAGCTGCGTTTCAGCACCAAGGACAGACACTAGGTTCCTGGCTCTGGGCAGAGAGCGATTCTGAGAATGTCAAAAAAAAAAAAAAAAAAAAAAAAAAAAAAAAAAAAAAAATCTGTGCAGGACTGGGTCCTCTACATCTGCTGGGATTCAGTGTGTGTGGAGCACGTACCATTGTGTGTTGATGTATCGGTACTCTATTGTTAAAGTTGGCAGCCTCCGGAAAAAATATGATTGATCACAGGTCCAGGTGTTAAAGTGCAGTGTGGGCCCAGAGCGGTGTGCTGGACTAGTTGGAAGATCAGTGTTGTTGCAGTGATTTGGAATAAAACTTCATTTGTAAAGAAGTCGTCTGATTGCTGATTGGCCAGATAATTGTAAAATTCTGCATATAACACAGTTGAAAATCAGTTGACATGGAAACACTTGACTATCATTGAAATTTTGTTTAACTGTATGTGAATAATGGCTATTAAGCGTTTTAAAGAAAAGTTATGAGAGATATTATTTGGTATACAGTAAGATCATAATATTTAACATCGTAACCCGTATAGGAAACAAAGATCTTGTTTTTTAAGGCATTTAAATGCTAATAACCGGTTTAGGCATTGATATTTTAAACATTTAGGTAGCGTGAGAGCTAAAGTCCTGTTTACTAATACATTTGTTATTGTTAATATGAATTTATTTTTAATAATTTTGAAACCAAAATTCAAACGCTTTGAACCCAACAAACCTTAGCTTCTAAGAGAGATGAATTGAGAGTAAATAAATATTATGGTAAAGGCTGCTTATATTTCCTTTATCGGTAGGTAACATTAGTAATGTTACCTTCCTAAACTGCAGCTATTTTTATTTTCTCAGATTGATTTTAGAGGTGAAAGTAGCTTTGATATTTATTTAGTTCGGTGATTTATACGTACTCATTCAAATAGTAAGTGGGACTACTATAACTCAGTATTTTTCCTCCAACTTCAGTAATATCGGTGTTTTAAATGGCATTCACTGTGTTCATTATAGCTTTTAGGGAAATATTTGTTTAATGAAGTTCAGAGTCACTAATGTACGCTGCTTTTACTATAGTCTGTTCTAGAATAGTAGCTCTTCGGGTCCATTTTTAGCATCTCGGTTGATATTATTAATCCTGCGAAGTCACCAAATTATGTAACATTTAATTGAGGGAGATGCTGGGATCAAGCAATAGCTATGACAATTATTATTTGTAGTCCTCTGATGGATTTATGCTGGACTAATCAGGTTTCATTTTGTAAAATAATGGAAACCAAGGAATACAAAGAACCATGCCATGGAAAATGTATAAAAAATGGAGAAATTCCATAGAGAGGTTGTCAAATGCTTGTCTCCCTCTCCCCTTTGTGACCCTGTTCCAGTATATGGCAATTTCTAATCAGTTAGTTGGCTTCATGAGAATAACTTATAGGGAATGACACTTTTTGTAGAAGAGTTGTGTAATGTGCTGTACTAAATCTGTTAACTAGACCCTCGTTAGCACAGTTTCCTATTGAAATACTATAGCTCCCTGCCCTTCGCTCACATCCCCCCCTTCAGATCTCACTGCTTCACTTCCATCAACATATGAAGTAGAAAGGCAAGGTTATGGCAGCATTTGTAGCTGACGGTATATTTTTACTTTAGGTCCATAGAGCTGTAGTTTTATTTTATGATCATGGGGTATATTGCTTTGTTTGTGGTTTACTTTTTAATCATTTCACTTTGCTCTTGTTAATTTGGTAAGAAATGGAATTAAACCCCTTGGAAATGCAATAGATATTTCTAGTAGGGTTGCTAATGTGCTTTCCTTTCTACCTGCAGATGTTTAGAATTGTATCATGTGTGAAGCACAAGCTATGGCTCCTGGTGTATAACTACCTGTCTCTCATTTCTTTGGCTCTCCTCTTTTATCCTTCGTCTGTTGCTGGTCTTCCTATAAACTGTAGTTTATGCTGAGTGATAGCATCTTCTCACATTATTTCCTTTTATTTCTTTATTTTGCAAAAAAGTTAGTAAACTTGGAAGAATATCAGAGTTCAAATAGTCATGCATTGGGTTTTTAATAAAGCCAAAGGGTTCCTGTAAATACACATGTGTATTACCTTGTGAGTAGTCTTTCCCAGGCATGTCTGCTTTGTTGCTAGTATGTGGTTCCTGCCCGAGTGCTAATCACTGATGTTCAGAATGAGGATTTTAGGCAGGATTCTATTAGGAAACTATTGGAATGAGCAGAGTAGCCCTGCAGGCTTCTGTTAATCCCCCAAGCAGGCAAGCACTTCTTCTCCTAGCTCTAGAGTGCTCTGGTGCGCTCATTATTGAATACAGCATGTTGCTTCACAATGATTTTTTTAATGGAAAGGAAGACATCCGGTTTTATCTGAAAATATTAGAAAGATGGGAATCCATTTTTACTTTGTTTCTTCCTATAACTGCATGAGGTGCTTACCCTCCTGTGACAAGAAAAAAAAATAGCTCACCGACCCTTATACAAAATTCTGTATCAGTTCTGAATCTCATTGTCTTTTTATTACACACATATGTACTACTCTATTGTTGTTATAGAGAAGTAGGAAAGACTGATTTTTTTTATAATAGTAACACATGCCCCCCAAGCTTTCTGTCTTTAACAGTCATTATCTCTCTGAATAGGTCGTTTTGTGGCTGTCTAGATTTGGTGTATGGGGTTTATTATGCTTCTTAACAAGTGAACACAACTTAAGGAAACTACAGTTTCTTTGTATTTGTAGTTCTGTGGAGAAAGGGAAGGGGGTTCTTCTTTATATATTCAAAATATAGATTCCTTTAAGAAATGTTATTTACTTAAGTTTTAGAAGGAGCTGAAACATTCTTCTATGCTTTGGATATGTGACTTAAACACATCATAGCATTAGGAGCTTAAAGTAATCCAAATGAATAATGGCACAGTCCACGTTAGATACCCTGGGTAACACCTCTGGAGCAAGAAAATGCCTGAAAAGAACACCTGTGACGTGCGCCTTTAATGTCTCAATCACATGAATGTGAGGTAATCATGGCTTAGTCCCACTGACGTGCAGTATGGAATAGCAGTAATACCTTTGCAGATCAGATGGCCAGATTAGCGTGTTGGCTCTTGACAGACCTGTAACCTTGGGCAAGTTACTTAACCTGTTTTAGCCCAAGGCACCCTCATGAAAAATAGGCATGGTAAAAATCATATATGATTTTTGAAATGTAGATTGAAGTATTATATAGCATTGGTCACAATTCTTATTGCAAAATGGAGAAAAATTCTTGGGAGTGGAATGTTAATCTTCTTCATAACTCTTAAATTGAATGTACTATTTTTTAACCTCTTTTTTGTAGCCAATATTTGTATCCCTGTTAGTAATTCAGTTGTGTGCTGTTTAGGAAAGCATTTCATGAGGAATTATTCTGAATAAGTTCTGAATCTTAAGAGGAAATTGAAGAGAATGACAGCGGCAGTATTCTGACCCACTGCTCAGCAACCATCCCAACTTGTCACTCATAGTCCTAGAAGCTGTTCTGAGCTTCTAGTTCACATCTGTGGCTACTTCCCTGTGCCTTGTGACCTGGACACACACTTTGAACAAGTGTCTGCCTCAGCTCCCTCTGCCCTTGCTTGACAATATTTTTCTTCATACCCTTTTCTAACAGCTGCTCTGCTCTGTGTCCTATGTCTCTGTATTCATTTCTTTGCTTCAGATACCACGGTGAGGGTGCTGTAAATTTTCATTAGTGAGCAAAGAACTACATGACTAAATAAAAGCTAAAGGAAGCAGACAAGAGCAAGAAAACCATCATCTATGTTAAACCAACTCTTACTCTTGCTGGGAGCTCTATTCAGTTTCTGTAGAAGACCAAGAAGTTTTAGAGGGAAAGTCTCATCAAAGACTATGTGAACAGACTCCCTCCAGTGGCGGAATGACTGTGTGGCCTCAGCAGTAACTGCACTTGACTGGTTGCCAAGGCAGACCTCTCAGAGAGTCACTCCGGGCAGAACACTGTAGATGACCATCAGGTCACTTGGTTTATCTTCACTAATATTTCTCACTCATTTGTCCCATTTGCTTTTTCTCTAACTTGAGTGAGTCTGCTCCCACTTACTCTTATCTTTATATTACCTTCAGTAATAACAGCAGTTGGTTGCCTTGCTAAAATAAGCATAATACTTTATTTTCTATATTCACTTCTCTGCCTTTAGTCAGAGTTTCAAATTTTACCTTTTGCCTTGTTGAATACATCTTTTTCTTGGGTTTATTTTCTATTTCTGTTCAATTTCTAAGACTCTCTTAATTCATTATTATTTGAATTATCTTCTTACTGTGATAATATATATGTACCTCATTTTGTAACTATTTGAAATATTTTATTACTTCAAGACTATAACTATTCTACTGTCTCACTGAGTAGAATATGTTCGTACTTACACAGCTGAGGAGAAAAGTCAGCATTTGTAAAGATTGTAGCAGAAGTATGTAGCAAAGCAGAAACATCGGGGTCAAATGCACAGAGAGTTGAGCATGCTCTACTTCCAGGTGTTGGAACACAGGGCGTTGGCAGGGTGGAGGGTGCACAACAGACCTCAGGACTGAATTCCAGACAGAGTGGAATGTGATCGGGAACAACTAGAATTCTTTGTCTGGAAAGTTGAACATCAGAATTATTGACAAGGAGGAAAGCATGAGGAAAAGCAAATATTTGGAGGCATCTTGATAACTTCAGTTTTTCACACTGAGGAATTTAGGTCTCATGTACATCCAGGAATGCCCTACATCCTTTTCAAGAAGAACTTCTCTACTTCATAGACATTGTATCACTAGAGTAGTACTATCTACTATCGAATACATACATATTCTCTTAGGGCCATCATTTTGTCCATCCATACTACTCAGAATAGTTCAGACTTTCTAATTGAATTGTCTTACTGAGAAGACTGTGGATTTTTTTGTTTTTGTTTTGTTTGTTTGTTTGTTTGTTTTGGTTTTTTTGAGACAGAGTTTCTCTCTAATTTTGGAGCCTGACCTGGAACTACCTCTTGTAGATCAGGCTGGCCTTGAACTCACAGAGATCTACCTGCCTCTGCGCCCCCAAGTGCTGGGATTAAAAGTGTATGCATCACTGCTTGGCTAAGAAGGATGTATTTTATACATATATATTTAAGAAGAAAAAACTGGTGTTGGGAAGTTTCTAGCAGAAAACTTATAGTCTAATGATAGAAGTTTTAAGGTGATACTTTATAAGAACAAGCTCTTTGCTGCTTAAGAGGGGATAGTGAAATAGAGGTACTTTTGCCCATCTACATAAAGATAGTGTTAGAATCTTTGGCGGCTTGTTACTATAAAGAAGAAAAGAGCATTTGTGCTAAATGGAACTTGAGGAAACCACTTGGAAACGCACAGGCTCTTCTCTGAAAAGGAGTTCTAGAATGGGGAGAACAATTACTCATGGAAACCACCTGTGTCATTAGGGAGACCAGAACTCATGTGGAAGAAAGAAGTCTGGATTTGACATCAGTTTCAGAGTGGTCCCTCAGGAGTTTAGTTGTATTTCACTCCTTGAAGGAAAAAGTGAACACAGTCCAGAGGAGGCCAAAATTGGATCCCAAAGATGAACTAAATCTTCAGTCTAAGTATGTTAAAAATGCTGATGGGACTCCAGTAGTTCAAACTTACTTCATAGCTATGGTGGAGCAAAGGGCATCTCAATTGGATTTGTAGCTAGTTTGCCATTTTAATGAACATTTGAACTATGGTTGTGGTTCATTTGTTGCTCTGGAGATTTGATGTATGTACTCTTGGCAATAGTGGTTGTGGCAACTTCTATGAATACATCTGTTCTTTGTTTTCTATAGCACACAGGATTTGCTACCTACAAGTAGAACAGAAGGTGCCTTACTAGTCATATGCCTTTAAAGATGAGACATACATGGTGGTGCACACCTTTAATCCAGGCACTCGGGAGGCAGAAGCTGGCGGATCTCTGTGAGTTCAAGGCCAGCCTGGTCTACAAGAGCTAGTTCCAGGACTGGCTCCTAAACTACAGAGAAACCTTGTCTCAAAAACCAAAACCAAAAACATGAGGCATGCACAATTTTACCTTTACTTTGATTTTAATGGAGTCTTATTTCATCCTCCAAGAGAAGAATGCCAATGAATTTCTCAGTCTTTAAAATCTTAAAAGCTAGTGACTAAGGCCAATAAGAACCAAGATAATCTTGTACATTTATTATGGAACCAGTTCATATGATTATGTCTATGATGTTAAACTAGGAGTTAGTTATCATGGTCCTTGAGCCAGATCCCCAAATCTGCCACCTATTGATATATGTAAAAACATACTGAAACACACATGTCCATTTTATCTAACTGTAGTAATTTATGTTTATAAATTTATTTTCATATTAATTTCATATTATCAGTGGCTACTGTGTTCCTAGAGCAGAGGTAACTGGCTGTGACAGACCACTTAGCACACAAACCCTTTAAAATAGTTACCTTTTGAGCCTTCACTAAAGTATACACTAATGCCTACTATAAAAGACATTGTGGCTAAAGCCTATACTATAAAGACTCAGAGCTAACCCTTCTGCCAGGATAAAGATGCAGAAAGCTTGTGAAAGAAAATTGTAGATTGACATGGCTTTTGCATATTATCAAAGTTTTGAGACTATGTACATCATACAGAGATCCATAGGAAGTCAGTGTAGAAAGTTAGTCCTTTGTGGGGTTGCTCCAAGATCGATGACCCTGTAGGTCCTTGTGTCTGAGTTTAGGAGGCGTTGTTTCTATGTGCAGGCATTTTCAGGTAAACTTACAATTCTATGAATATGTTTTTAAGGGTCAGAGGTGGTATAAACTCTGAAGTCATGTAGATTTATACTAATAAGTATTAACTAAGATTTATACATATCATATTCTGTTAAAAGAGTAGTTGAGGCAAGCATGGTGAGACATGTCTATCACTGTAAAGCTTGGGAGGTAGAGGCTAGAGGGTCAGGAATTCAAGGCCAGCCTGAAGTACAAGAGATCTGGTCGCTTTGAACATGCTTTAATTCTGAGTCATAATGACTTCAGCCGCTATTTTGCTGCCAAGTTCTGGAACTTGTCAGAGACCATGTAATTGTTTTGAAAAATATTTTCTTATAAAATGAAGGAAAGCTTGTCAATTTTCATTGCTACAGTCTAAATCCTGCCCCTCCAAAGACTGACTTTCTTTAGCTTTAGTAGCAATTTCTGAAATCTTATAGCAGATAGCTGCCAGTGTGGTCAGTAACAGCGGAAAAATTAGCTCTACTAATTAACAGATAGCTGACATTTTAAACTAAATTGGTCTCAGTATATCCATGTTAAACTTGGTTAATGGTTCTTGTTCTTTTTAATCTAGAAATGCATTTTAAATTTATGATCGCCCATACTTCATCTAGGTAATTAAAAGGATAGCTATACTTCAGACTTAACTTCATTCCTAGTAATTGTACACGACACAAATCTTATCCTAATCCCTTAGTGTGTCGAATTTGTTCTCTGAGAGTAAGGAACAAATAGAGACACATGAACCTAGATTAAAAAGAACTGAATGCTGCCCAAAATCTATTTGAAATTTCACTTGAGCTTATATTTTCCCATACCTGAATATAAGCTATAACAGATCGAGCCCAATCTTCGTAATTGCTGTGCAGTAAACCAAGTTTTCTCTTTGATGTCTACTCAAAATCAGGTCCTGCAGCCCAATTTGATATGTGCTATTTGTGACCCAGTAGCTCAAAATAACTCTAATGACAAAGAAAGCTAAATGATAATGTTTGCTGATCCCTTAATCATCTCTGTCCTAAAAAAAAGTTTAAATCTCTTGTCTGTGGGTCTGGTTCTCAAAATGTATGCCGTGGGCAACCTCTCAGAACACACCTCACTCCCTGAGTTTGTGATTGATTAGATCTGTGGTGGAGGCCACTAATTTGTTTTTTAAAACACATTTCCAGATGTGTTACTCTTAGTAATCTAGTATCTACACCCGAGAAGCAGTGCTCTGAGGAGCATGACCAAATGGTTTCTAAGGTAGGGGAGTGATATTCGTCAATGTTGCATTGCTCTGGGGGAGTACCATAACCACAGGGATTTGTAAAGAAAACTGGTTTATTTAACACCATAGTTTTGGTGATGGAAACCTTGCACAGCATAGTGCTGAATCTGGTAAGTGTTCCCCTGTTTTTATCACCTCATGGCACATGGCACCCAATATTGGGGCGAGGGGAGGAGAAAGAAAGAACATAGCAAGACACAAGACAGGAAACTAGGGAGAGACCAGGGAGGTCTTTATAACAACCCTCCTACATGGACTAACTAGGGCCCAAAATTACCTTAATATTCCCTGGGGCAGTGACCTCAGTGACCTAGTGACCTCTCACTAAGTCCCACCTCTTAAAAGGTCCCACCATCTCTTTTACATTTAATCTGTTTATTTATTGATGCATTTATTTATTTTTGTGACTGTGGGTATATGTAATGGTGCTTATGTGAAGGTCTGAGGACAACTTTGAGAATTAGTTCCCTCCTCTGTCATGTGGATCCAAAGGACTGAACTCTGGTCATCAGCCTTGGTGGCAAGTGAATTTACCTGCCTAGCAATTTAATTGGTTCCACCGTCACTTACTAATGCTGCAATGGGGACCACACTCCCAACACATGAACTTTTCTTAGGGGACAAACTATACCCAAACCTTTAGAGAAGAGTCAGTAATCACCCCCTGCTCCTGCCAATTAATCAACATTCAAGGCAAACATTTGCGAGCTTTGTGATTATACTGAAAGGGTGATATATGAAATGGGTTGATGATGGCTAAATGTGCTAGATTGGGGGTTAGATACCTTGACACAAGTGAATAAGATAGGAATGGTTTAGTGAAGGGGATCTAAAAGGATAAGCTTGGTAATAAGTCATCAACGTCATTTCTGGACAAGTTGGGCTTGAAATGCCTGTGATACATATATAAAAAGAAACATCTGGAGGAAAGGCTACTAGAAATATTTATCTGATTCTCATAGGAAGAGAGTTGGAGGACAATTAGGGAAATTTGGTAGTCTTTTCCAAACTGCTTAGTTGCTCTCTGCCTCCTTTCATAGCGTTGCTTTCTGTCTGTTAGTCAGTGTTGATAACTCATTGTGGGAGTGATAGGATCAGGAGCTGGTGCCTGCTTGGTTGGCTGGTTTGTCATCTACAAGCTTATGATATAGTTGTTTTCTAAAGGTACTGCTGCGGAGCTGTTAGCATGGAAACAATTTCCTTACTTTTAAATGGTAAGGTTTTCATGTTTGCTATGGAAGGTACTAGATACTTTTTTCTCTCTTAACAATATAGTTTGCTTTGAGGAAAATATTCATTCATAAAACAAATGAAATGTTGAACCTCAGGTTCTCAGAAAAATAATGGCAGTGGAGGCTAAAGAGAAACTAAAATGATTGCCTGATTTGAAGTTTGTATTTGAGCATATATTTCTAAGATATCCTTTTGACCTTGAACTCTCAATTTTAATGTTCAATGGGACATTTGTTTAGTGCCAGTGTCAACAAAATATTTTTCTACACTTCGATTTTGTACTTACAATTATTTTAAAATAAATTTTTCCATCTATTTAACAGACATCTTTTTATATAACATTTTGTGCATCATTAGTGGGGCCTTTGGACCTAGTATTATGTGTTGTCTTCTGGGTGCAACTTACCTTTTTCTAAGACTTCATACTTTAAAAGACCTCTCAAAGTTTTTTTTAAAATGAGTAACAAAAAAAAAGAAGGAAGTTCAATTGACCAGAAACCATTGATTTTGGAAATTAATATTTAAACTGCTTGCTTTGCTGAAAGCTTTACTCATAAAACTCTAATGATACAAATTACAGCAATAAAATTTGAAATAATGATAACTCATCAGGTACAGGGCAGCCACTTGTAGTCAAACATGTTTTGTGCTGTGTTGTAGTTGTGTGTTTCCCTCCACACACTCTTTGCAGTCTCCCAGACACTTCTCAGGGTTCCTCTGGGTCCACCGGCAAACGTTTCCTGTGAAATCTCCTTCATAGTCTAAGGGCTTTTTTCCAGACTGCTTTGTCTATGGTTTAACACTTTCCCATCTTAATTTTTTGACATGTGAAGACCACTTAAGATCCATTTTCATCTAACATTTTAATGGTGATCTTAAACATGTTTCTTGGTACACATTCACTAGGCTATTTACACAGATAATTTATGTCTTTACTTACCTTCATTATACTTTGAAATGCAGATTACTTTAAGGTCAGAAATCTGAAACATAAATTTATGAAAAACATCAATCATGGAACAGTTATTTTCCCTAAAAGTGTGTTCTCTCTCAGTGCTTCAGAGGAATTCCTCAGAAATGCAAAATAGCAATGACATGCAATGCCAGCAGGTTACTAATGCCTATTACTCGTTACTCATTCTCTAGTATTAAAAAAAGAAACTCCATGTGACTTGTCCCCTGACTCCTACTCCAGCCTTATTTCTTACTATTCTTCTTAACTGCTTCTATTTTTTTATTTCCTTTAATAGTCCAACATAATCTTTGAGAATATTAAGAAAAACAAACCTCTTACTTAAAAGATAGTTTTGAATCTAGCCAAGTTATACACACTTGTAATCTCAAGGCTCATGAAGTTTAGGTAAGAGGATTCTGAAGTCAAGATCATCCTGAGCTAACTAGCAAGTTTCAGCCAGCCCAAGCTACATAGTGAGATCCTGTAGATGAATAGATAGATGAGTTTTTTATGTTATAAAACCAATGGGACATGAGAGGAAATAGATTTTTTTTTCAAAAAAGAGAGAGAGAGCACTGAAAGTAAAGCATTAAAGACAGATCCAGCCTTCATGTAGGAAGGAATTGAGGTTCTAGAAATTAACCTGAATTTGTGATTGAAGTATAAATTTTATGGATGGTGCATCTCAGAACAGAATACTAGGTTTGGGAGTAATTTGAAGGAGAACAATTAAAAGCAATATTTCAAATTATTTCAGAATTGAAGTGTCTTCGAAGCCCAACAGGATATGTAGCAAGTGGCAGTCACACTGCCTTCCTTCCTTCCTTCCTTCCTTCCTTCCTTTCTTCCTTCTTGCTTTCTTTCTTTTTTTTTTTCAAGACAGGGTTTCTCTGTGGCTTTGGAGCCTGTCCTGGCACTAGCTCTTGTAGACCAGGATGGCCTTGAACTCCCTCTGTGTTGGGATTAAAGGAGTGCACCAGCACCCCATGCTGCATTTCTTTAATTGCTGAAGATCTATTGTTGTTTCTAAAGGGTAGCATTTATCAGGATACAGTCTTCAGCAGACTTCTGAGAAACATGAACTTTTGGTGTGGCAAAGTTGTCAAGCACGGAAGGAGTAGGTGCCAGAGGAAAAGATCTCATACCTAATTCTAAAACAATCTCACCTAATTATCACCTACCTGATTCTAAAACCATCTATGACCAAAACCCATGTAACCAAAGAGGTTACCAAAAGAAAAGCGTACGAGTTTATTGAGTCGCTCCTTTGTACAATATAGGGCTTTTAGAAATGAAGACGTAAGAAAATAGGGAAAACTGGGTGTATTTCATGCTTAGTGTGATGAAGAAATATAGCATTGTAGAGGGGATTGGGCAAGGGGGTAGAAGTTGAGCACTGAAGTTTGCTTGTTCTGAGTCTTCTCTGGGCCCTCAGAGATAATGATGTTCTTTCCTTATAGATATAGGGAGGATAGTTCAGGAATGAGTCTTATAACCTTAGGAAGAATGTCAGAATTTTCCACGAAGGTAAATTCTTCATGGGTTACATCAGATGTTCGCTCCAGTACAAGTATCCACAAAGTAGCACGTCCTGAGCCCCCGTCAGAAGAAAGTCCGAGAACTGAGAAGGAGCTGTGACTGCCATTTGACAAGGGGATATTTGTTGCAGTCTTAGAGGCTAAGTTTGACTGAGCTTAAGAGTTAGTAAGAATAAAAGAAAAAAATAAAAATGTCCTGAGAAATTTGGATATAAAGGGAAGCAACTAAATTATCTGGAAAAATATGTAGCAGTAAGGGCTTCAAATTTGCATGTATATTCATGTGCATGTTACATACACAATTGTAGAAGAATGAACCACAGTAGACACTGTGGTTCTACACTCGTCTCCAATCTACTGACGAGCAGCCAACAAATACGCATGTCTACTGAATGTGTAAGTCACAGTCTTCTATCAGGTAAAAGGGTTATATATATATATATATATATATATATATATATATATATAAAAAATTAGTCTAGGGGTGAGACTAACTTAAATTTTATATATTTACCATTACAGTTTAAAAGCGATGTGTGTTTATATTATGTTGGCAAGGTGTGGACTTGTGATAGTTAATCTTAACTGTCAACTTGTCTGCATTTAGAATCACTCAGGAGACAGACGTCTAGACCTGTGTATGAGGGTTAACTGAGGAGGGAAGCCTAGTGGTAAATGCGGGTGTCTCGTCCCTGTGTGGACGGGACTGAGTAGGAGGGAGGGAAGAGAATGTGGCGAGCACCAGCACTCAGCATTCTCTGCTTCCTGACTGTGGGTGGGCACAGTGTGACTGACACCTCATGCTCCTGCTGCTCTGTGATGGACTACATCTCCTTAGAGAGTGAGCCAAAAATAAACACATATCCCCCTCCTCTTGTCTCTTGTGAGGTATCTGGTCACAGTGACTAGAAAAGTAATGTACAGATTTCCTCTGGAAGAGCTACTTTTGCCTTTCCATAACCTTTAGTTGGCAGGTGATATCATACTGATGTGGGATTCCCTTATGTATGAATATGTTTTATTAGCATTGATTAATAAAGAATTGGCTTTAGGCCTATGTCAGGGCAGAATAAAACCAGGTGGGAAATCTGAACAGAGATGAGAGAAAGTAGGCTGAGTCAAAGAGATGCCATGTAGCTGCCGAAGGATACAGACTCTAGGACTTTACCTGGTAAGCCATAGCCTGTGGCAATGCACAGAATAATAGAAATGGGTTAAGATGTCAGAGTTAATTAATAAGAATTTTAAGTTAATAGGTCAAACAGTGTTTTAATTAATATAGTTTCTGTGTGATTATTTCAGGTCTGGGAAACAAATGAGCAGTCTCTGCCTACAGTATACTGTATTACCGTTTACAAAAACATATTATCTCCTGTATTTGTTTTGTAACTGAGACACCTTTTCACTATCACCTACGAAGGGAATTTGAAATTATGGGAGAATAAAATATCTATTCTTATTTAGGAAGATAGATGTCATTGACCTTATCAATTTCATGATAGTTCTCTGAGCAAACCTCATTTTTAAAAGAAAACACATCAGAATGCAGTATTGCCTCATTTACATGCCTGCATGGTGAACACTGGAAAAATATAAAATAACATTAATTTGTCAACAACAGTACTTAAATGTTTTAAGATGCAGGTTTAATTTTTTTCTAGGGCAGAAAGATGTACATCCTCATTTTCCCTGTAGTAGACAGTTGTGGTTTTTACATCAAAAAGCACCTTCCCTTGGACAGTTGTGGTTTTTGTATCAAGAAGCCCCTTCCCTTGGAGTGTCTCAGTTATTTCTGTACATTCTGATCTCTGTGATTAGTATGCTGCTGGTGTACATTGCATTTTAAAACATTTTATATACAGTTATCTCACAATGAACAAGTAAATATGGAGAACAGCTATCCAAAGTGTGGTACACAGTGATTTATAAATCATTCAATCAAAAAAATAATAAATGCACCCATAAGGATTCATAAACAGTACATAAGAAAGAATAAATGTAAGTTGAGTTTTCCTGGATAGATATAATAGCATTTCATTACACCTGTCTCATTCAAGACTTGGTTCTTTTTAAAGATGGTTATGATACAAACACTTAGTCTTTTATACCCAGGAACCCAAGTATGCTGCCAGTGTCAACTTTCACTAAGAAAAAACTTACATTGTGTTCAGTCATTGTTACTTTGCTGTTGACAAACCACAGAAGACAAAATCCTGACTTTAACCTACGTCTCGTTTGTGCAGGTACCAGTACTCTGAGTTATCTAAGCTCTCAGCTCAGGATTGTTGATTAACTAGCTGGTTGCTCTTAGAATTACATATTTGGCTTTTATGCCAGTTGTTTGGCATCAAAAAAGTTATGAAACATCTTTGTATGTACCCCATTTCTTCATTTATTTGAATGTAGATGATATTAATACTTGTCATAAACTTCCCTAAGAACTAAAAACAGGGTTGGAGAGATGGCTCAATGATTAAAAGCACTTGCTGCTCTTGTAGAGGACCCGAGTTCAGTTCCCAACACCCACAATGGGTAGCTCACAACTACATGTAACTCAATTCTAGGGGACCCAACACCCTCTTCTGGCCTTGGTGGATACCTGATCATGTGTGATACTCACACAGACACACATTTTTAAAAGTGTATGTTAAGGATTTAGACTATTCCCTTGCTAGTGTAAATGCTCTTAAGTTTTTCTAATACTGAAAGTCTCTGGTCTGATGTTATATTTAAATATTTATTGTGGTTAACTGAGAACCTACTTACACTTTAATTTACCTAGATAGTGGGAGAGCCTTAATTAAAATTATCAGCTGTTTTTTCATATCAGATTATCTCTTTTATTACAAATATCTGTTGAACTTTAGAAGAACTGTTCCTGTTTCATGTTACCATCTGTCAGAGGCTTTCCAGCTTTACACACTGAGTTGTTTTTAATACTTTCCAGTTATGACACAGACTGAAAAAAATTACTCGCCTTGAAACACATTTAGTACTATGATCTTTTATCATTTGTGGGTTTGATTTTACAAAGAAAGGGAAGAAGAAGCCAGTACATTTTATTTTTTCTTGCCCGTGAACCTATGTACATATATTTTCAGTTAATCTAACTTCAAGGTTAAAAGAGGTCTCCTATTCTTTCCCCTTTTTTTCCAACTTGGTATGTATGTGGGGAGGGGTGTGTGCATACATGCTTTCATTTGTTGGATGTTTATTATTCTTCAGTTCAACTTTAGGGACACTGATCCATATCTGCTTTAAAACTTCTTAGATAATTTAACTGAGATCTAACACCAGGTAGGGCTATTGGAAATGAGCTCATGAGTAGGAATGTGAAGGGTTAATCATACACCACTTTCTATGCCAGTGAAACTAGAAATTTGTGTTTCTGCTGTGGACTGGAAAACCCATGTGGCATGTGAGGATCAGCCCTGTGGGATAAACAGGTTTTCTTGGCTTTTCATACAATCTTAACGTTTTAAACTACGGAGCATACTATAGTAACTGCATTGAACCTCTTCTCACTTCTGATTCTTGGGCTTCTGTGTTTGATGATAGCCACACTCCCCTGCTTTGACCTCATAGGCTGCCGTCCAGAAAGCAGAGGTTTGGTTTTTTTTGTTTGTTTGTTTTGTTTTGTTTTGTTTTTATAAATAGCAGGTGTCAGAGTATTCCCTGCTTAACTGTCTAAGACTGTGACAGCTGGCTTCCCATGTCCTCCGCTGTAAACCCTAACCCTACAGGAATAGTGGCTATGACCCAGGGCTGTGTTTTTATAATTTATGATTTTAAGATTGAAAACTAGAGTGAAATATTATTTGGATCATAACTACTGTATACTTGCTTCTCAAAAAAATTACTTATTTGGATGTGAAACTATTATTAGAAATGCATATTACAGGCACTAAAAGCCTAGATAGAAAGGGAACTGTGTGATGAAGAACAGCGTAAATGTGAGGTGTGTAGAAAAGAAGAACAGTGTGACATGCTATATATAAGTGAAGCTTGAAACATCCTACTTGTGTATGTAGCGAGCAGCACAGCACACTCTGAGCTCAAAGGAAACCTTGAGGACAGCACTCGGAGATGTTCTGCAACAGGATTCTGTTGGCAAAAAATAAGGGGAAATGTCTATTTAAGAGAGAAGCGTGAAATTAAATTTAGAGATTATTCACACATAAATATAACATCAAAACTAAGAAATATAAGTCTCTTTTAGCACATGGATTTGCTAAAAAATTTCTTGGATATATTCAGACACAAACAAATTTCAAGAAAATGTGATTTCAAAAGAAATAAATCATTAAAGATTACTAGGGGTATTGACAGCCTCCGTATGTTAGCAAAGTTATATATTAATTAGACCAAGTTGGGGGAGTAGAGTTTTAATCCTTTCCTTTTACATGAATGTAAGTTGAACCAGCTAACATGGTGTAATACAATCCAGAAGTTATGTTTCTCATATGTGGGTTATTACCTCATTCTATCCTGGCTGGCCTATGAAGAAACAGAACTTAGAGAATCCGAAGATACTTACCCAAGGTCACACATCTCCATCTGTCTTCCTAGTAAGCATGCACTTAACCATTCTGTAATTAACAGTTGGGCACTTCTGCAAGTGTGATACAACTGTCAGCATAGAAAAGCAGCTTAGGCACTAGCATAATGGAAATTTGTAATCTGCGATGGCTGATTAGAAGTAGCAAAACAAGTACCCAATTGAAAATGAAATTGCAAAGTTTATATTGTCCTTTGCCTTGAATGTGAGGGCTGCCTGGATGCGCTTATCTCCTGCCCTGAACTCTTTTAGCCAGATTTGGCCATCTAATTTTAATTATGGTGTCAGTAATCCCAGGGCTAGGTTTAAACAGGAACATAAAGGCGAGACTCCCCCAGAATATTGCTTTTTGTTAGTCACATGGAACTATATTAAATTATGTATTTAACATAAAGCAATAAAAAAATACATTTTAATTGTTTTTGAAGGAAATGTAAATTTTGCTATTATACGTTATTTTGATATTTTCAAATATACAGAGAAGTTGTAACTGCTCTGTTCTAAATCATGTCTGGCAACTCCTCAGGTGGTGCAGATGGAACTATCTCCTGCTGGTCAGGATTTGAGTCCAACCTTTCCTATATTAGCATCCAGAAGTAAGGTGTATCTTCGGGGATGCTTTCTGATCCATAATTACAATAATGTTGTTGGATTCTCATTCCTACTTCTTTCCATACAGCTATGTCTAAGGTCCTACATTGGGAAAACCGAGGGTATATCTCCTCTATGAATTCTAAAAGTTCTTGTATCTGATGCTGCTGCACTCTCTCCTTTGTCTTTTAATATATCTTCAATCAACTGCATAGCCATTTGATTGTTTTTTCCTTGTTTTAGATTTTTATATTTACAAATTTTACTCCCGATATTACTGTCCTGTTTTGTTATCTAAGCACACATTACTCACGTATCCACTGATTTCTTTTCTTGCAGGTTTCTCACATCTGGTCACTCCCTCCTTGTTTTTTGGGGTTTACAGATCAGCCTCATGTTCTCCTCTGTCCTTTCTCTGGTTTTTCTCAGGGTTCAATGGTCAGCATTTACCGTCTCTCTCATGCTTCTTGTCCTTTCTCTGGCTTTTTGGGGGGTTTAGGTCAGCACCACATTCTCTTTTGTACTTCCTGTTCTTTTTTTGGCTTTTTTCAAGGTTCAGTGGTCAGTATCACATTCTCTTTTGTACTTGTTCTTTCTCTGGCTTTTCTCGGTGGTCAGTGGTCATCCCCAAGTTGGGCGCCATTATGTCAAAGCCCATAGGCCCCAATATAGAAACTATTTTTCCCCAACTCAACCGGTACAGAGGCATGAGAAATAACGAGACACAGTTCACACAGCCATCTCGGAAGGGCATCTCAGGCTTTATCCATCCTGAAGACTACCTGTTTTTATTATACCAAACACCTTTTATCCCCCAGGTAAACCAAGGTGAATACTCATTAATATTCTCTTTCTGGGGGAGGCAGGGCTAGCGAAACACCTACAACTTAAGTCACCAGCTTTGGAAACAACACCTCTCCCCAGGCAATCTACATTTTAACAATGGAGAAGGAGCCATACATCCTGGCCTTTGTTAGATGGCTATCTTGTTTGATAGAATTGTAGCTGTCTTGAAAATTAAGTATGGCCAGAGTGCCCGCCTATAAATATTTTGTATAAAATATGGGCCCGTATCCATTGTGTAAATGTACCACATTTTCCTTATCCATTCTTTGGTCGAAGGGCATTTAGATTGTTTCCAGGTTCTGGCTATGACAATGCTGCTATGAACATAGTTGAGCACATGTCCTTGTGGCATGGTTGAGCATCTGTTAGACATATACCCAAAAGTGGTATTACTAGGTCTTGAGGAAGGCTGTAGGAATGTAGATACTTATTAGTGAACAAACATGCATGGGTTTCTGGCTCTTCCAGCCATTCAGAGACCCTAGAAATAGTAATATTTTAACAGAGATAGCCACACCTACAACTTGGGTTTTACACTCTGCCTGCCATTCTCTACTAAACTAAACCATAGCTCTTAGAGAAGTGATTGATTTCTGTACTTCCACAGAAAAATAGAACATAGGCTAGAATACCTTGCTGATAGAAAAAAAGTGAGAATTCATGTCTGCTGCTCTAAAAAAGTTCCTGAACCTGGGTATCTGTATAATGGAAATGTATCACTCCCAATATTAGAGGGTAAAGTGTACAGTCAAGGTACTAGTAGGTTCCATACCTGTTAGGGCTTCTTTATGACTTAAGATGGTTCTTTGTTGCTGCACCCTTCCAAAGGTATTAGTGCTATAACCCCAGTTGGCAAAAAGTGCAAAGAATAACTATACTAAAAATGACAGGTCCTAAAACGTTTTAGTAAGAGTCACACCCACTCCTGGAAAGTGGTGTGGCTTCTTTGGAAAAATAGTCTTCTAGTTCCTCAGTAAATTAGAGCTAGCATCTGATCTTCTAACTCTTCCCATTCCTAGGAATATACACAAGAGAATTCAATGTGTGCACATACCAAACCTTGTATGCAAATATTCATAGCATCAGCATTTGTGATAGGTACAAAGTAGAAACAGCTGAAATGTCCATCAGCTGCTCAGCACAAAGAAAAGGTGGTCTAGTCATACAACAGAGCCCTGTTCAGCAATAAACATAAATAAATGAATAACATAGCAAAGATGAATCCGGAAAGCAATATATTGCTTGAAAAGAGGAGATCATGAAGAACCATGTGCATTGTTTAGAGGAAATGTGTATAATAGATCATCTGTAAAGATACATGGCAGAGTACTGGCTGCCTGGTGCTGAGGGCATAGGGCAGGGTATAAGTAAAGATGGGGTGGTAAGATGTGAGGGTTTTTTGTTTTTAACAGGGACAAAAAAAGGATCTATGCTTCATTGTAGGAATTGATGTACAAATATATAAGGCACTTTAAACTTACTGAGAAAGCCATATGTAAATATTCTTAGCATAATCTGCCAATGTTTTTACCCTGCATGTCAAAAAATGCTGTCATTAGGAACTGCTTGTGAAATATTTTTTAAAATAGCATTCATGTTTGGATATAAAAAAATGTATTAAATCATGTATTTGGTCTGCACTCGGTATTACTGATCAACACAGTAGCAAAAATATGTTAGAATCATCTAATATTTAAAATATTATGGCCAGAATTATTTTCTTTTGTGTATATAAATATTTCACTTCCATGCATGCCTGGTGCCCATGGAAGCTACAAGCAAGTCCCCTGGAATTGTAGTTCAGATGGTTGTGGAGTACAGATTTGCATGTTGGGCTCTCTGCAAGAGCAGTGTGCACTCTGAACCACCATGCATGCCATCACTCCAGCCCCCAGAATTACTCTTACAGTCATGTCTTCACTAAGGTAGGAGAGCTAATTACAGATGCACACATGGCAGAGCTGAGATGGACTGAGTGCTTAGTGCATGATGGTGGGTTTTGCTTGCTGTTCTGTCAGTTTTTATAGGCAAAATCTCTCTTTTTCTGTCATTTATTTCAAAATCTTATTTAAAAAGTGATTTATGAAGTACGGGAAGGGAGATTTTAGCTTAATTCTTAACTTCTAAGCAAGTAAGAAAGCTTCATAAAAGTAGTTAATGTTAGCTGGGCTGTGGTGGCGCACACCTTTAATCTCAGCACTCAGGAGGCAGAAGCAGGCTGATCTCTGAGAGTTCAAGGCCAGTCTGGTCTACAAAAGCTAGTTCCAGGATAGGCTCCAAAGCTACAGAGAAACCCTGTCTCAAAAACAAACAAACAAACAAACAAACAAAAAAAGAAGGAGTTAATGTATTGATTTTGTCTAAAATTGGGCCTGTGATAGTTTTAAATTTTATATTCTTGACATAATAAGAGCTTTATAATGTCCATAGGAAAAATATGATTTGATCAAAGATCTCCACATTTTAATTCAGGTGGTATGTCCCTTCAATTTTAATGAAAACAAAGCTTTTCATGAGATTTGTTACAGTTATTAATGTTTAGTTATTAAGTTATTCACAGATAGCAGAAACTTGAATGGCAAATATGTCTATATTTTCTCTTTTTGTCCTTCAGCCATTGTGTTGTACTGCTAGAAAGGAGCTAAGAGTTTCTCCAGGTGACAGTATAAAGATGATTCATGGTTTTAATGACATCAGTTAGCATGGCATTCAGCTTTTGTCTTTACCCTTGCTTATTATTTCAGCACTCAAAATTCAATTCATCAAGTATCATAGAGAAATGATTACAATAAATACCTTGGCAGAGTAAATGAGTAGGCTTCAGTATTATTCAGTATTTGTACACTGTTTTTCTATATGGTATTTCCAAAGTGAAGGAGGAGGAACAAGTTCTGCCGCTTTCCATTGCTACCTCTTAGACTTCTCTTAGACTTCTACACAAGCATTGCCATCATTTGACTGGGCCACTTCATTTTCAGCACTTCTGGGTCACCATCTGGGTTAGAATACCTGTGTTACTTAGGGTAAGCATTGACTTGTCATGCAGAAAGAATGGTCCTTTGAGGCTTTTCAGCAAGATCGTAACCAGGCAAAGTTGATGTTTTACAGGCAAGATGGATCATCAATGTGTTTCTATAAGTCAGAGATTAGGAAATGGAAATACAGCAATCATAGGAGTGAACTTGCCTGCTTTTTAACTGGTGATATGGCCTTATAAATACCTTTCATTATGATGTGAATTACTTCATGAGCAAAATGGAATCTTAGATTTAGTACTTTTGAATTCAGAAATACATATACCACTAAAGACATTGAATACTGGAAAAACTCATCAAAAGCTAATTTTCTATGCATTATTTTCTGGCAGGTAACAAATCACAAGACAGCGGCATAGCAGAAATGGAAGAACTCCCTGTCCCACATAACATCAAAATAAGTAACATCACATGTGACTCCTTCAAGATCTCATGGGAGATGGACTCGAAGTCAAAGGACCGCATTACACACTATTTCATTGACCTCAACAAGAAAGAGAACAAGAATTCTAATAAATTTAAACACAAGGTAAACCTAGTGAACATTTACAGTCATTGCATCTTGAAAACATTTTAAATATCAAGACATTTTGAAAGAAAGAATAATTTTAATGACTTAGATATTTGACATTAAGAAACAAAATTATGTGTGATTTAAAACTTTATCCCCATAATAAAATTTTGAAGAAAAATGAAATACCATGTGAAAGGGTAAATCGTGACTATATGCAAAGATAAAAATAGCAAACTTTAAGTCATTAAAAGAAATTGATCCTAGCCGGGCGGCGGTGGCGCACGCCTTTAATCCCAGCACTCGGGAGGCAGAGACAGGCGGATCTCTGTGAGTTCGAGACCAGCCTGGTCTACAAAGGGAGTTCCAGGACAGGCTCCAAAGCTACAGAGAAACCCTGTCTCGAAAAACCAAAAAAAAAAAAAAAAAAAAAAAAAAAAAAAAAAAAAAAATTGATCCTGTGCTATCAGGATAGTTCAATATACAATCCACTTATAAATCAGTTATATTAAATTCTACACAAATGAAGTCAAAACCGGCTTGGGGAGGGCAGTGGAGTTTGAAGGACAGCTACCCCACTCAGAATTCAGTTACTCCATGTAGACAAAAATGGCTAAATTGTTTACCAAACCGTAAAATTCTTTCACTGAAGCAGAAGGGAAAAAAGATGCCATCAGCTCTGAATAGTTTTCCAATGAAGCACCCATTCTTCCCTGAATCAAACTGATTGACTTATAAAATTGTGGGACTTTGTTTAAACACATTAGGCTTTAAAAAAATGCCCTAAAAAGTAGAATTTAGGGGGTGCTTTATTTTGTTTGAAAATTACTAACCTTCACATGTTGTAATATGTAACATTTACCTGCTGTTTCTGCCGTCACCCTTCAGCTCTTCCTCCAGATGTGGCTGTTAGGAGTAACCATTTCCTGGCTCGAGTGTTTCTCTTACGCTTCGTTGCTTTTACTGATGATGAAAACAGACATAAACATGGTCTTTGAAGAAGACAGTGCTACTCCGTCTTAACCTCAGAAAATTCAATGCATTTTATGTTTCTGGAAATGTCTTTCATGGTTACAGAAACTAAACATAATGAGGATTTACATAGTGCAGAATACTATTCATTGGTCATTATTATCAAATTCCAGTTTGGTTTTGGGTGTTCTTTTTGCTGTCATTTGCTTTTTGAAGAACGTTTGATATGCTTCACATTAAAAGATGACTACTTCAAGGCTTGACCTCTGCTTCACCCATGAATACCACAACTTTGAAAATGTAGTGAGTGTTCAAACAGCAGGTAATCAATTGGGGGTCAAAAAGACCTAAGCTTTCTCAGACACCATACTTTTATGAAAGTTACCTAGTACGAATGTGAAACAAATTCATCTGTTTTAATATTTACTTTAAAAGCATTCTCTCCTTTCCATACTAAACAGTTAGTAATGAACCCTCTAGTAAAATTATCAAGTCATAAGAATCAAGCGAATATATTTTTAACTTAGTAGACTTTAAATCAATTAATCTTAGTTCTTTTATGCTCTTTTTTAAAATCTGTATTGAAGAAGATAGCATGTACAGGAGAAAACAGTATGTTATAAATGATGATTAGAGTGCAGGTCCTTTTCTGTTTCTGGATTGTAGGATGTGGAGCCTGTTTCTTGTTCTTCCAGGGCCTTAATTTCTGCATATAAAGAATAAACATGTAAATATAATAATTGTTGCATGTTCTCAAACAGGAACCCTGCTCTTAGGAGTTTATTTATAGTTGATGAAGGTTATTTTATAGCCTTCCTGTCTCTTCCTTGCCTACTTTTTCCTCCCCTTTATTCTTTACTGCCTCATCTTCCTTTTTATCTTCCTAGGATGTTCCAACAAAATTGGTGGCAAAAGCGGTTCCCTTGCCAATGACTGTTCGTGGACACTGGTTTTTGAGCCCAAGGACTGAGTATACAGTAGCGGTGCAGACTGCCTCAAAACAAGTTGATGGTGATTATGTTGTGTCTGAATGGAGTGAAATTATAGAATTCTGTACAGCAGGTAAGGAGCTGTGGTTTATACTGATTAACGTTCTAGAAAAGCTAATCATCAACATACACTTTTTGTACCTACAAGGCGAGTAAGCATTGCATCGGAGGTGTGGTGCTGTTGGTAGCATTGCTTAATGGGTATCGTATTGGTTGGAGGGAGCTGAGTTCTCAGACAAGCAACTTAAGTGGTGGAATCAGACTGCCTTTTGCTGCATGTGTAGTTTTTTTCAAAGTGAAATAAAAACTGATGCAATTTCTGAATAAAGTTAATATTCATGGACCCTCATCCTGTAAAGAGGGTGTTCATATCTATTTATCCTTTACTGTGTCATTTTCAGAGATATTGAAGGAAAGAAACCAGAAACGGCACTTAGGTTAGAGATAGACCTAGGTAGATGCCCAGCAGAAATATTTGTTATTTTTACCTAAGTTCTGGAGGAGCTTGAAAAGGCTATTTATAAACTACTGCCCTGTTTGTGCATCTTTGATTCATTACAAACTTCCTAAGCAGTCATCTGTCTGAAAAACCTGATGTGGAGGGCCTGTTCTCTGCTGGAACCCCACACTCCATTTGAGTGGTCCGGTATTTTCATGGAAGCGCTGGCGTTCTTTCCTCCTGCTCCTCTGTCCACTCAGTCACACAGAGTGTGTTTGCTGAGTGCCCTAGAGCACTTTTGCCATCCTCTCCTTTTGTCGGTTAGGATGGGGCTTTACTGATTCCTCTTTACCTGGATGACATTTTTCCTATTAAACAAATTCAGAGAGGGCTAGGGAGATAGTTCTGATAGTAAACTGCTTGCCTTGCATGCGTGCGGACCTGACGAATCCCAGAACCCACTTTAAAAAGCCAGGCGTGGTGGCACATGCTTGTAATCCAGGCTCTGGAATGGCAAAGGCAGGCAGATCTCTGGGACTCTGAAGACAAGGAGCCTAGCTTCTTGGAAAGCATTAGACCAGTGAAAGACCCTGTCTCAAAAAATAAGGTGGATAGCACTTGACACTTGAGGTGACCTCTGGCCTCCACACTGTGCACATACATGTGCTCAGCTACAGAAAAAAAAGTTAGAAAGAGGCTGTTTAACATGAAAGAGCTTGTTGAAAAAAATCTAGAGAACAATTCACTCATCAGTTTCCAGGTCGCTTAGCAACTCCCGCATCTGTGGCAAACCTCAGATAAGACCCAACCCCTTCTTACATGGCCACACACTTGCATTCTTTCAGATGCAGCTCATGATTAGCTACTACTTATCCTGGTATCTGTCAACTCTAAGGGTGTGCTAAGTGGCCGAAAGTCTGCCTCATTTTGGTTCTATCTTCATGCCTCTTTGTTTGTTCTGTGACGAAGCTGCTAAGAATGTTAACACTCTTGACTGCCAAAGATTTCAGTATTTGAAAACAAGGTAAAGTTTCTCACAAGTACCATATTTGCTTATATTTCCCTATATCTCATTATAAGAGCCCCTGTTTTAATGTATCATAAAGAAAGTTGCCAATTAAATATGGCAATGTTTTCTTATTGCATTTATTGTTAGGCAGCATCAGAGATGTTGAAATGTAAAGAAATAGTGTAGGATAAGTTAAGTATAATTATGATAGTTTGATAATCAGAAGTGAAACAGCTAAAGATGCCAATATTGTATTAACAGCAAGCAGACCTCTCTGGAGATAACGTCCCTGTGTCTGCTCTATCACGTTGGAATTCCTATCCCACCCTGGAATCCACCTCACATTTAGTCCTTTTCCTGAATCCCTTTTTATTTGTTTTTATAGCACCAGGAAGGTTTGTGGGAGATCTTAATTTTTATCAATAGAGCAAGATCCATACCAATGCAAAGTATCCATCTCTATAGTATACCTGCATTAAAGGTTTAAGTCAGACATACAGACATGCTGTCTTTTGATGCTGTGCTGTTGTAGAATAGCCACAATCAAGAAGTCTAAATTGGAATGCTCTGAATCTGAACCTTTTTAAAAATGTATGTATGAGTGCCTGCACAAATGCCTGTGCGTTAGTGTGGGGTGGGGCAGAAAGGGGCATCAGGTCCCTGTAACCACACGGTGCTCACATGTAGGTGCTGGGAATTGAACCAGGTTCTCTGAAAGAGCAACAAGTGCTCTTAACTGCTGTACCATCTCTTCGGCCCCTGAAATCTGAAACATTTGAGCACTGATAAAAGTGTCCAGAATATTTTAAACTTTGAAGCAGTTTTGATTTTTGAAATAATAAAACCATTAAAGTATATGCAAATATTATAAACTCCCCAAACTCAAAATCTGAAGCACTTCTGGTAAGTATTGCTAGTAAGTAGAACCCCACCTGGAGCACAAGCATTTTTCTGTGTAAATATACACAAAAAATATCTTGGTATTTTTCCATTCGAGGGAGCTACATAATTTATCTACCAGAGGCTACTTTATACCAAAATAAAAAAGGGCTGAAATACTATAACTTCGTTAGCTTAAAGAAGGTCTTTGGTGGTTCCAATACACACACACACACACACACACACACACACACACACACACACACGCTCTGATGCATAAGCTGTCAGGTGAATGCATTTTCTTTTTTACTTCAAGCAATAAAAGGAAGTAAAAGCATGTTTTCATAGAGGAATCTCTATGGCTTTCTCATTTTTCCTACATCTCATAGCATTTGTGCAGAATTACGAGGAAAATGACAAGTCAGCTTTTAACTGTTCTACAGTATTTCTCTATAAATTACCCTTCCTTATTTTCATAGTTAAAAGATGAAGAATACTTTCTGTTCAGGTTTAGCAAGTGGTCCAGAACCATTTCCTCTAAGTTTTATCTATGCCCTTGAGTAGGGGTGCTGGTGTATAGGAGTGCTGGTGGGTAGGGGTGCTGGTGGTTAGAGGAGTGCTGGTGGGTAGAGGTGCTGATGGGTAGGGGTGCTGGTGGGTAGGGGTGCTGGTGGCTAGAGGTGCTGGTGGTTAAAGGTGCTGGTGGGTAGGGGTGCTGGTGGGTAGGGGTGCTGGTGGGTAGGGGTGCTGGTGGTTAGAGGTGCTGGTGGGTAGGGGTGCTGGTGGGTAGGGGTGCTGGTGGGTAGGGGTGCTGGTGGGTAGGGGTGCTGGTGGGTGTAGGTACTGGTGGGTAGGGGTGCTGGTGGGTAGGGGTGCTGGTGGTTAGAGGTGCTGGTGGGTAGGGGTGCTGGTGGGTAAGGGTGCTGGTGGTTAGAGGTGCTGGTGGGTAGGGGTACTGGTGGGTAGGGTGCTGTGGGTAGAAGTGCTGGTGGGTAGGGGTGCTGGTGGGTAGGGGTGCTGGTGGTTAGAAGTGCTGGTGGGTAGGAGTGCTGGTGGGTAGGAGTGCTGGTGGGTAGGGGTGCTGGTGGAAGATGTGCTGTTGAGTGCCACTTGCTTGGCTGTTGAACATGGTTGCTTCAGAATCTTTAATTTGAAAGATTAAAAATTACAAGAATATTCTAAGAAATAACCTTGAACCACAAAAAATATTTATATAGAAATAAAAATAAGCCACAGAAAGACAACAAATTTTTTCTTGATACCGTCCTATTTACCAAGTTTAACTCCCTAAAGATGTGTATTAATAATCCCTAATTTATAAAGCATGTAGCTGGCACTTTTGGTACTGTGGTCCTCAATAATCGACTTTTAAATGTTTCAGATTACTCAAAAGTTCATCTAACACAGCTGCTGGAGAAGGCTGATGTGATTGCGGGACGCATGCTTAAGTTCTCTGTGTTCTATCGGAACCAGCACAAAGAGTATTTTGACTATGTTAGGTAAGAATCACTATTTACTTGTTTGGGTATCTTGACTGCATGTATGTCTATATACCACATTCTCACAGAGGCCAGAGAGGGTGTAGGGTCGCCTGGAACTGTAGTTACAAGTGGTTGTCTGTCATCACATGAACTGGGAATTGAATCTGAATTCTCTAGAATTGCAGCAACCGTTCTAATCTGCTGAGCCATCTCTCCAGCCCCAAGAGAAAAAGGCTTTTAAAATGACATAGTACAGTGGTTCTGAACTTGTACACACAACCCAAAGTATCTGTTTTGTTTTGTTTAGGCTGGTTGTGGCGGCTCACCCTGATAGTACTAGCATTTGAGAGGATGAGGCAGGAAGGTCACTTTGAGTTCTAGCTCAGCTTAGGCAACAGCCAAGAGACCTGTATCAAAACAACAACATAATAAAAAAGAACTCTAATCACTTTAGAGTTATAAAGGATTTTTTACTTGAAAGCACTATTTATGAAAACAAGAACGTCTTGTTTCTTTTAATTTTTACATACTTTTCTAATTTCTTTGAAATCAAAATCATATTTTAAAATGAGCTCCAAGCTGTGGCGAATGCAGTAGCACTGAGAAAGAAATGTCTAGCATATGTGTTCTAGAAGAATTATTCCTTAGTCACTTTCTTCACTACTGAGGTCATGAAGCTGAGAGAATCAACCTGTGAGGAATGCTTCTGCCCTCCTGCTGTCCAGGAAGACCTGGGGTCAGGCAGTACAGCACTCTTAGAGCACCAGACAACTTGGTAGACCATGGCCTGAAGTGCTAGGCTAGCCCCGCCTTAGGGCCCACCCCAGGGACTCCTTCCACTAGCAAGGTTGGTTCTACCACATGCTCTAACTGCTCCACCAGCTGGAGACCAAATGTTCAACCACAAGAGCCTGAGGGCATGTTTTCTATTCCCCCCCCCACCTTTGAACGAAAGCCAAGTGCTTTGTTGTGCCAGGTATTTGTATGTATTTTGATGAAAGGCCAACATATCTGCCTTTTGTTTGAATATCTTATAAATTCAAATTTCATTCTGTTGTTCTCTTAACCAGCCTAAAGTCTATATAATTTCTGGTGGATGCCATTCACTTAATTTAAACTGAATGGCAAATTATTGTGCTTATCAGCTGCTAATGCAGAATGGCTTAATATATTCAGCAAGAGAAGTTTCTATATTTTTAGCATAAAATTTAAAAACCAAAAAATTTCCACTCTTGCTGCTGCCTCCAAAAGAAACATATCAACAGAAAACAGATCTTGGGTGTAGGTTCGGGTTCCTGGGATCCTGCCAGTGACTGCTGAGTGTGGCCACTGGAGGTCAGTATTTCTCTAGGATTTTTTGATTCTTCCATGGGAAGAGCCTTTCTATAACTGTTAACATTTGCTTAATTCGTTCTCAGAAATGTTTCCAAAAATACAAAAAGTTAGCGTCAGAGCACCTGGAAAATGATAAAGTAATTGTATACATTACATGATTTAATTCCAGCCCATAAGCATGAAAGATGTGTGTACCAACAACAGAATGTACTTTTGTTTTAATTCCAAAAATAACATCTAGTAAAACCCATGTAAATTATATCTTGAAGTATTACATACAAATACAGTTACTAGGACATGGGTAGACTTCAGCATTTTTTAAAGCCTTATTTAAAAAAGGAAGAAGAAGAAGAAGCCCTTTCTCAGCTGGAGATGGAGCTCTGACAGCGTGCTTGCCTGGCGTGTAGTGGTTGAGGTTCAAACCCCAAAACTACAAATGACAACAACAACAAAAAAATACTTCAGTCTCCTATGCAGTGAACTTTATTAAGGACATTTACTTCCATGGTTCTTGATTTTCCTTTTAATTAGTGAACTATCATCAAGATACATTTCCTTGATTAGGATCCCTTTAAGATGTTATCTTCAGAATGCTTGATTGGCTATGAATGAATCTTACAATTACCTGATAATCTTCACAGATCATCACAACTGAAAAAAATCATGGATAAATTCTGAACTAATTTTGGTCTCGTCTAAAATAAATAAATAAATAAATAACACTAAATGAGCATGTCCTTACCTTGAATGAAAATCTCTTGCTCCCTTGCCCTTGTTCCTGTTCACTAGTTACCTTGGGTGTCTCTCTACCTGGTTGGTTTTTCAAGACTCCCCTGTGCTTGGTAGACCAGTGTAGCAATTCCTGTACTTTTGCTGCCAAACCATTTGTCCTCTTAGTTGGTGTTCTGTCACTGAAAGTAAGACACATTTCAAAGCTTCAAGTTCTGCGTATGTTCCCTACTTTTATTATTCCATGGAAATGTACTCATAGTGGCACATAAGTACCTGGGGTTTATAGGAGAGTGAAGTGAGGTGTATCCATTTTGAAGAGCCTAAATAAAATAGATAAAGTCTTTCCTGTTCCTCCTCCCAAGGATAATTTAAAATCCTCAAATTTTTGTATAAAATACAAGACTATGAAATGAAAGTGGAACTTGGCTCAACTAAAAACCCTGAAAAGATACAGGGTTAGTTCTCTGTGTCTCCATTTACCTCATATGTGCTAGACTGTGTGCTAAAGAAACTGGCAACCTAGAAATGCCCATGGTGCAGATCACAAGCACAAAAGGCCTGGCCCTTTACCTAAAGGACCCGGAGAAAACTGCTGCATCCACTTCAGCCAAAGCCGCGGGTGTGTGGGAATCAGTCACAGGCTACCAGCAGAGGCCAGTGCAGTCTTTCCACCCTTGTAATTACTCTACCTGATCTCCTGCTAGAGTGGTTCCAAGAATGCTGAATTACTGAGTCAGAAGCCTGAACTTCCTGCCACCGACTATAGGGAGTGAGGCTTACAGTTCTGTGTTACTGAAGACAACTGGAGAGAATGATCTATCCCAGCCAGACTGTGTTCGCTGAGTCCAGTGGAAACTTGAATTCTCACCTTAATGTTACTGGATACCTAAAGGAGAATTTAGATATTCTTCCTTATCTAATAATAATAAAATGACCCTCTCTAGTATATAGTCAGAGGGGCCTACTGAAATATTAGATTTAAATCAGACCCAGAGTCTCACAGTAGCCCAGACCCAGACAATTAAATTCATCAATTATCAGTAAACACAGAACCTGGACAAATAAGGAATACTGAAGATCAACACAGCTCTAACTTATAGAACATACACATAGAAAACTTTTGATAGGCAATTGAAAACACACTGGGAACAAAAATGCACAAAGCAACATGAAGAACCAATGTTTTTAGAACTGATTTAAACACAGTATGTGGACAGAGTAACAGTAGGAATATAAAACAGCAGTGGGTGGACTGGAGCAGGACAAGAGGAAAAAATACCAATAAACCCAAAGAGCAAATAGATACTATGCAAACTGAAAATAAGGACTGTCAGATACCATGACTATGTGGAACACAGCATCGGGTGCTCGGAGATCCAGAGAGGACAGGAGGGTCGGGCTGAGACTCATGAAGCTGGAATAGTTCCAAAGGTCATAAACAACATATGCCTGTGAATTTTATCTGAGAAACCCCCAAATGGAATAAGTTCTGAAGAAATTTATTCCGAGGCGCATCGGAAACTCCTGAAAACTGAGTGAAGGAGACAACAATTGGAGTTGGAGAAAATACAGTCTTTGCTCCTGGACAGCCCACTGTTTTTCATGAGGCCTCCCTGTGACTTCGTGTTTCCTCGAACCTGCATTTTTAACAAGCTCCATTAGATAGTTGTCAGGTGGAGGATTCTGAGGCCTGCTGCTGTTCTAACTATGGTGGTAGGTAAAAAGCAAACAAACAAAAAACCTTCCTTACCAGAGTACTACCTTGGACTTTCTATTCTTTAGCATGCTGGTAGGCATCCAGCAAGAAAAAGAAGCACTGGGGAATTCTGGAGAGAACTCAATGAGACTTCCACTTATGAAAGTGTAAATGGAGTTGAGCTACTAATAAGACACGAAAGCAACCTGCAAATATCAAGATGCAGTTTTACTCTTCTTGAGAACGGAAGGTAGTCCCGTCACCCACCCAGCAGCAGTAGACAGAAGCCAGCCTTTCTGGAGCCACAGAGTTCAGACATGAGGAAGTCAGGAAGACACCCAAGGCTCGCCTCCTCTGTGCCTTAGATCTGCTGTGTGGTGCCTCACACTGGGAATTCAAAGAGAGGAAAGTGTCAAGGAACTGGATGATAGAGTCTCAGATAGAAGGCAAGGAGTGGGCAGTGGGTTTGGCGGCAAATGAGACTAGCTGGCGCTGGCAAACAAGCTGCAAGAGGTAACCTGTGTCTGGTCTGGGTTAAAATGGCCAAAACATAAGGTGCAAAACACTTCCGACCAGCCTAAGTAGAGAGTAAAAGTTCTTACTTTTAATTACTTCTAAATAACAAGAAATAAAACTCTACAGGCTCCCAAGGCAGAAATAGAGATTAACCGTGAAAGTCTGTCTTTTGTGCCTTCACTCTAATCTCAATTTGAAAACATGTTGGGCCTTCCTTCTAGGGCTTTTGCTATACAATTATATCTAAAAGGGTTAGGTTCTCTTTTCACATTAATAAATAATATTTCACATTAATAAGTAGTTTTACCAATTTACATTTAAAATATACACCTTAACAGGTTTTTTAACTGTCTGTCTTCTGTAGTGTGAATGTACTATCACTTGACCTGTGGGTCTTCTGTGACCAGCAGTCAATAACGAACATTCTGTTATGACAGTTGATAAACACTGTGTAATAAAAACCAGGGCAGTAGAAATTCCGTCTTCAGCCAGGTGTGGTATTGTGCCAGCACTTGGGTTGCTGAGTTGGGAAATTCTCAGCTTGAAGCTACCTGGGGCTTCAAGGAGAGACTTTGTCTCAAAAAAAAAAAAAAAAACTACTTCTTCAAAAAAAATAAATTCCACTTCGTTAACTTCTGAAATTTGTATGATGAGAACATTTGTTTAACCATATCTCTTAAATCTTACAGGTTTTCTTTGTTCTATTCTTTTGTTGGCTGCAAGGCCTCCTAGGTTCAGAAATTCTATCCTCATGTATCTTGGCAGCTTGCCATTGTATTAAGTATTTTGCACAATGTTTCTGATTGATTCTATTTCATGATTTTATTGGAAAATCTGTTATGCATTGAAATTTATTTCCTTGTTGTCTTGCATTTTTTATCTGGATTCTAATGAGTTTCCTTGGAATCCTCACTTTGATTTGTTTTTCAAGCATTTCATATATTATGGATTGTTTTCCTTTGGAGTTACTCTATTTCATTTTTCTCAGTCTGTGCATGTGGAAGAAAGTTAAAATTCTATGAAACATCAACAGTAAGAACAATTTTTCACTCTGACATCATTCAGATGGCATATTGAACTCATTAGGCTAGTTGCTTTTGAGTTTGATCACAGAAGTGAAGGGTAGTCTCTGATTTGCCTTGCAATGATGTCCCTGCTATCAGTGGTCTAGCCTTCTGTGGCTCATTAGGGAGTAACTCCACAGTCTAGCACTGAAGGTACTGGATCCTATGGAGAGGACAGTCACAAGGTACCCCAGAAGGACAGGAGACTCCAAGAGTTGACACCATAGCTGCTGTCTTCAAACCAGAGTAAGATGGAGACCTTCCTGTAGTCTGAGACCAGAGCACAATGGAGATCTTCCTGCGGTCTCTGAGGAGGATGGACAATCCTTGGTAGATAGCACACATTTAAACCAAGTTCTACTTAGCAGTGTTCATATATTCAATACTTAGTTTTCTTTTTAATGTCACTTATAAAACCCCTGAAGTTCAAATGGAGATAATTTCACCTGTAAGATTTCTAATTGCAGTTCAGTTTTTCAGTCAGTCCAGGGAATTTATTTCATTGTTAAGGACCTCCAAGGCTTGTAGATCATCTTTATCTTAGGTCCAAGGCTGTGGTAAGTACTGTCAAAAGATATATTACCCTCAGTCTGGTGAAAGTCAGGCCTTCCAAGTCTTTAACAGTAGGTAGAGATTTTTGTGCTATTCAAATCTGTAAATCAGTAAATTTCCCACTATTGTACTGAGCAGTGGCTATCTCCTTTCTCCCACAGAGAACACCATGGGAATGCCATGCAGCCTTCTGTCAAGGATAATAGTGGCAGCCACGGCTCACCCATCAGTGGGAAATTAGAAGGCATCTTCTTCAGCTGCAGCACTGAGTTCAACACAGGGAAGCCACCCCAGGATTCACCGTATGGAAGATACAGGTTTGAGATTGCAGCAGAAAAACTTTTCAACCCCAATACTAACTTATACTTTGGGGACTTCTACTGTATGTACACTGCTTATCATTATGTGATTCTTGTCATTGCCCCTGTGGGATCACCAGGAGATGAATTCTGTAAGCAGCGCCTTCCTCAACTCAATTCCAAGGATAATAAGTTTCTGACCTGTACGGAAGAAGATGGGGCGCTGGTGTACCACCACGCCCAGGATGTCATTTTAGAAGTCATTTACACTGACCCCGTGGCTCTTTCTCTGGGCACCGTGGCAGAAATCACTGGTCATCAGCTCATGAGTTTGTCTACTGCAAATGCAAAGAAAGACCCCAGCTGCAAAACCTGTAACATCAGTGTTGGACGTTAAAGCCACTTTCGTACCCTCCCCTGCAGTGTCTTCCCATAGGAGCATTGCCCTCTGTTGTTCATTTTCATCACCAGATGTCCCACTGAAGCATGCATATGCCGCTGTCACAAAAAGCAAACTATCATTCAGAGCCTTTCTGTGTCTCTTCTGGCCCACTCTGTCCACCACTTCCAAGGATGTCCCCAGGTTGTCCTGACACTTTGTTTGCCTAGATGCTGCAATGCTTTTATGTTTCCTTTATGCCAAACATAACAAGACAGTTATCTAGACCGCTTTAGCAAAGTACAAAATAATGGCTTCTAAATGGTGTTTAAATATGCATCCATTTAATCTACTGAATAAATATTGGGATAACTCCAAACCGCATGAAAGGTGTAATTGCAGCATGAGTTAAATCTTAAAGCCTAGATTGCCAGCACTTCCACCTTGTTGTTTGACAGTGTTATTTATGTTATTTATATTAGCTAACAGGAAAGTTACTGTGCTTCAACATAATAAATATAATAGAAAAATATTTTATTTGTATGTTGTATAAAATATTTACAATCATATAGAATATAGTTACATTTTAATAACAGTTGTATACAGCTCACGAAACCATTTCCCTTATCAAAGATGTAATTTGTAAACCTTAAATAGTTGTGTATCTGTCCTGTTACAAGTAGATGACTTCAATTAAACAAATTTATGAAGGCCGCTACTCTGATTCATCAAAGATTTAAAACATCAGGTGACTACAGAGAAAACAATATGCCTCTGATATAGTCCGCTTCTGGAATCAGTATCTTTTTCTGCCCAAGCAATATAAAAAATCTGAGTTTCTTCAACACCATGCTTAAAAATACAGAAAACAGAAATAGGAACAAAGTTGAAAGTGAGAAAATGTCTGTTACTTGATTTTACAAAAACCAAACCCAATAAATGTGTTTTAAATGAATGGAGAAAAAGCTAGATCACTAAAAAGTAAATAAAAGGTGTCTTGGTGATTTCCAAGCTTTTGACCCTGTGCAGAATGAATGCAACTCAAGAAAGTTGTTTCACTTTATAAAGTACAGACCTTGGAACATTAGGAAAGATGCATATTTCCAATGGAAAAATAGTTATATAATCTTAGTGTAGGAAACAAGAAAATTATCAATAATACTATGGTCACATTGAGTTATTATACTGCAGACACACCTATCCAAAATACCTATTTTAAATTTTTAATATTTTATTTTAATATAAACATTTGTCAGTTATAGACAAAGATAATTCACAAAGTACATGCCATCCAAATGAACTTTGGTAACCAGAAATGTAACTGTTCAAATAACAGATCAGATAATGCACTATTTTCATGTAGAAGTAAGAGATTAGTGACACAGTCGGGTGTACTTTAGGGTGTTTAGAACGTCTACAGACATACAGGACAAGGTAGTGGATGTTGTCTCGTTTAAATTACCTTCTTAACAGCTGTTTTTCTCCCTGGATGAAGAGCAGAAGTTTTCCTTGTCTCACAGTTAATTTAAACCCTGTTCTTTTCCATACATCAATGAGGTCAATCTTTGGGCACGAATAAACCTTCCCTAGCAGGTAATCTGCCTATGTGTTATTTTAGGTTTGACAAGATATTAGATTTTTTTGAGACAATTACATTTGACTGTGGATTTGAGTTTTGTGTGGAGTAGGGTGAATGCTTTTACCGATCCCAATATTACCTACTATTTCTCTATTTAAATCCCTTCTCGTGTATGATTACACTAGCTCTTCCTTTGTAAAAACAGCTAATACTATCTCTAAAGTGCTCAGTTTTCAGTACATCAAAACTACTTAGCAAGAACAATAGAGGAAAATAAACTTGACTTTATCTTGGGTGGAACTGGTCAGAGCCAAACCTCAAATAGTTTTGGCCACGTCCTGCTTGCTGATGAGGACCTCCAACAGTCTCAGTTTGGCTTTTATGTGCTTGTATTCATAGTACTCATCCGCCATTGGCATCCTGTCTTCCTTCTGTGGACTTCTGCAGAAAAGAAGATACAGTCTATTAGTAGATACATGAGCCGGGTCATTAAATGTCCTTTCATAACTGACAGGGGATTGTAATGTCCACATGGTGCATGCATGTGTGTGCATATGTGTGTGTGTGTGTGTGTGTGTGTGTGTGTGCGCGCGCCTTCTTTACATCCCTTTAGCCTCAATCTCTGCTCCATGTCTTTAAGTAACACTACCCTTTGCCAGTGTGTTGTAGCAAACGTGAGGTCCCATGCTCAGGCACAGAACAATGGTGCAGGTGAAAAGACACAGGCTAGAGCCCCCTCTGAGGAATCCCTTTTCTGCTCATCCTCTTTCTTGCCAGAGTTCCATGCCTGTGCAAAATGTTCGGCTCTTACAGTGAAAACTTTTTAGAAAAAAACATCCTGATAATACTGCAGATATTTGATTGCACAAATAGGCCATAAATTTATAGTGACAAAACCCTTCAGAGGCCGTCTTATAAACTTGAAATGTTTCCCAGCAGTTAACCCTGTTTCTGCTGCTGTGCATAGAGCTTCTGAGCTTCTCCTTGACAGACGGAATCCATAAGTCTACATAGTCAAAATTGGAGCCAGTGAGATGGCTCAGAGGGTAAAGGTGGCTGCTACCAAACCTGATGGCCTGAGTTCGATCCTTAGGACCCACAAGTTTTGATCCTTAGACAATCCCAATTGTCCTCTTGCCTCCATACATATGAACATATACACAGTTTCAGTTGCAATATCTTTTGCACACCAATTGAAAGACTGGGCTGTGTACCAGTGCATAACTTTGGTACATGCACAGTCTATGTGTTCTCGTGTTCTATTATTATGAATGTTTACAGTCTTTCTAAATGTAGAGAAAATCCATTCCCATGGTCATTTTAGCTTTATCGGTGGTTAAATCTTAGTAGTAACAGTCTGAGGGAAAAAAATATTAAAGTCTATTTCCTTGCCATTCAACTGGTTGAGTTCAGTTTTAATAAATGAGCATTTTCCTATTAAATGACATATCACCACAAGAGGGCGCATTACTTCACATGGAGCAAGCAAGCACAGACATATCTAACGTAGGCTTAGGAACTATACGTACAGTAAAACAAGCTGCTCCTTGAGTGCAGTTAAATCATGAATAAATTGCAATCATGTTCTTCTGCAAATTCCTTCTCAGATATATGCTGATGAATAGATTTTTATATACACACAATCAATGGCTATTACCAAGAACAGGCAGAACAGTTAAGCCACCATGATGCTAAAAGGCATGCCAAATACTACTACTGATAGATCCTACAGGCAGGACTGCCAGCACACCGGAACCTCTCATACTCTAAGGCAGACCCTGTATTCAAACAGGTAAAAATGTCATTCTTCAGGCAACTCATGGTAATGAGAAGACTGTATGTGTCTAAACCCTAAGCAACTTATTTTTCATGCACTGCCTGCTAAGATTTGAAATCCTGAAACCAACTCAAATACTTGACAGAATAAAAAAATTCCAACTGAATCATTTTAAAGATAACTTTAATACTTTAATGTAAGTCACATATGAACTCAAAGCACCTAGCCAGCCTGTTACTTTGTATACCTACAAGTTTCTCACCTAGTAAGCCCATTGCTAACGGAGAGCCCTGGAAAATAGAAAAGCTCTCTCAGACAGTGATGCAGGCAGGCTAAGCGTGGATGTCCCAAAGTGCTCTAGCACAGTACCACACCCTCACGGCAGCCTGTGGGCTGACAGGAAATGACAGCAAGGCACGATCGAAAGGCAGTTGGGAAATCATGCCCAAGCTGGTGTGGTTGGTAGGAAGAACCTTCCAGCTCAGCTCTGCCACTTGGAAGTTCTGTGACTCTGGGAGAGTGATATGCTCGTAAGAACACCGAACCTTTTGCCATTACACAGTATTGTAATATGTAATTTTATTTGTTCTGTTGTTGTTGGGCCATTTGCATTACAATCTTCTGGCAGTTGCGGCAGGTTGGGAACACCTGGCAGAGGGTGGGGTGTTTAAGACTAATGCCCCACGTCACAGTCATGGCTTCCTAACTTATCCAAGGAGACAGAGAATCTCACCTCGTTTGTGTAAACAGAGACTGAGGACAGCTAAGTACGTTGCCTCGTCTCCAAAAGACACTAACATTCCTTACCTGACTACAGATACAGTTTTGTTGGTTACACTGAAAATTACAGGGAATTAAAGAGGGTATAGTAACAGCTGGGTGGAGACAGAAAAACATAGGAAGACAGATGGTCCAACTAAATATTTCAGGGAGAGAAAAATAGCTATGAACTTTTGACTAAAGCCTGGAATAAAAGAGAGATGGGTGGTGACGGCGAGAGGGGACGTTGAAGGAAAGCATTCGTGTAATACTTGGAGAATAACTTGTGGAACTAAAAATCTTAGAACAAGGGCTAAAAATCAAGGACATTTTAAGCTTAGTTAATTTTGGTAGTTGGGATGAAGTTCAGACATTAAAGCATTTTCAGAGCTCGGCTGTCACTTTGCAAAGACTGATGCTAACACCTGGCAGCTATTAACATCGACATCCCAGAAAGCATCCCTCACAGTGTTACCATGGTGTACTGCATTGTCCAAACACACGGTCTTCAGCTAGGACCGACATCTTATCCCTCTCCTACAAAAGCAGAGTTCATTCTGAACTGTAGTCCTTTAGGAAATACTGGCATAAAAAACTCTGCCCACACTTACCTTCCTGTCTGTTTGAAAAACTGCTCTTCAAATTCTCGCAGAGCTTTCCGTAGCCTCTTCTTGTCAGCCCTGGTCTCCCGGAGATGGTCAAGAAGGACTGGCCTGTGACAGGTGAAACACAATTGCCGTTACTGAGCACCAGCCTGGCTGAGCGATTACGGCTGCATTAGATCAGCAAACTGGGCACAGAATGACTGGGGAGTGATCACGGAAGAACGTTCCGAGTAAGCGTGGCCCACACTATAAATGTGGCCCCAGTACAGACGCAGCACATAAGCCTAGTATTCCCTGACATGAACAGTGTCATGGGCACAGAAAAGGACAGCGTACTGCATCTGCTGTGAAAAATGGTGACAGTTACAGTGAGGTAAGAAGATGATAGGACAGAGAAGGCATCTAAGGAATACACACCAATGTTTGTAAAGATAGACAAGAGGGAAAATATTATGTCCTTAGAGTGAGGGGAGAAGGACAAAGCCCTTGGGAATGAAACTGAACCCAGGGAAGGACTGACATTCCACTGCAGTCTACTTTGTGGTAGAATCCATCCTTTCAGAGACTGAACACTGAAGTTTATATACAGGCATTCTCTATAAGTCAAGTCTATCAATTTCAAAAATGCCCCCACCCACCTAAATTTAGAAATGACTTCTTTACAACGACCACCCAAAGGTTGGAGAGAATGAGAGAAGAAAGAAAGATATATTCTCTTTTCCCAACAAGCTAAACTTGCGTATTGTCCTTGGTTTTACCTCATTTCCATTTGGGACACACATATAAGCATGTTAAAGAAGACCTCATAGTGTGGGATGTTACATGCAAACCAAAAAGGCCACAAGGTCAAAACATATGCCAACCACTGGATAACAGGAATAGTAAGGCAAGTCCAGACATCTCCTGACTGAGAAAAGAAAAGCCCCACTCACTGACTGGTGGTCAAGGCCATTCCCCATCTGCAACACTATGTCTTTTGAATGTAATAAGAAAAGAAAGGGAAGAAAAGAAGGGCTCTGGCCACTGTTGACCCACAAAGGATCTTACTCCTTTGGGTCCAATATTCAAAGACCAGATCTTTGGTTACAAGATCTAAGGGTTACAAGGGTTACTAGTGCCAAGACACCAGAAAAGTAGGATCGAAGTAATTGCACATCAATACTTATGGCATGTGTAGGGCTTTCCTGTGGCTCTTTACAGCTCTGCCTTCTGTAGTTTCCAGTTAAGGCACTTTCAGTTCTATTCTCTGCGGGAGAACACAGTTTAGTCCCTGAACAGATGTTGAATTGTTAATGTGCAGGCAAGGTACCCACGCCAGGGGTTTTGAGAGGCCACACCCAGGCTGCTCACTCACATAGTGGCCTCGTGTAAGTTGGACATGGAGAGAGCTGGTTGCTTCCCTTCTTTCTTTTCATCTGGTAGGAGGGTCCTCATAGGCTCTGTCTCAGAGTAGGTGAGGTGATCACCAACAGGAAGACGGGACACTGGATCTGGTAAAGAAGGTTGTTGGCTTCTCTGTGGACAGTCCTCATCGGAGTCCTCTTCCTCCTGCTTGTCACAAGCAGAGTCAAATAGTCACAGAGTGTTACACGTCTCTTGAGCATTTAAGAGGACTGCAAGACCCTACAAGCCAGTAGACAAGCCTACAGCCAGTAGACAAGCCTACAAGCCAGCAGCCCATAAGGCTGCTAAGAACTGGAATAGAAACGACCAAGAGCCCTTGCTCATTTTCGTTAACAACCTGTGGAGCAAAGATATATCCATGCTGAGCTACAGTGCTTCCCAAGTTTGTCTATATTTGCTGGTCCAAGGAATTCAGACAGGCATTCGGGATACGGCCCAGGTAGCACTGTGTAGTCAACTGGGTCCTCCCTTCCCCCAGACCTCCTGCACTCCAGCTTCACAGCAGAAATACAGGCTAAAGCAAGATGCACAACAGACACCTTATCCCAAAATTGTTCCCTCGGACCCAGAGCAGGCCACAGTCAATACAGAGGATGGTAAGGATGCTCAAGTTTAGAGAGGCCCCTTAGACGGCCAAAGAAGCTGTAAGTTGCTCCTTAACCTTTCTGGTAATTTGACAGCAAAAAAAAAAAAAAAGGTTTTCTTGAAATGTAAGAGTCATATTCTCACTCTAGGCTCAAGTCTCTTGCCAACCCTAAGGTGGCTCCCTTAACTAAGAATTGTGCTTCCGTGCTCCCCTATACCTAAAGTGGCTCCCAGGAGCCCAAGGCGATGTCCCCAGTTAGTTCCTTGGGCAGCTGAGGATAGGGAACCTGAAATGACCCTATCCTATAGCAATACTGACGAATATCTTGCATATCACCATAGAACCTTCATCTGGTGATGGATGGAGATAGAGACAGAGACCCACACTGGAGCACTGGACTGAGCTTCCAAGGTCCCAATGAGGAGCAGAAGGAGGGAGAACATGAGCAAGGAAGTCAGGACCACGAGGGGTACACCCACACACTGAGACAATGGGGCTGATCTATTGGGAGCTCACCAAGGCCAGCTGGACTGTGACCGAAAAACCATGGGATAAAACCGGACTCTCTGAACATGGCGAACAATGAGGGCTGATGAGAAGCCAAGGACAATGGCATGGGGTTTTGATCCTACTTCATGTTCTGGCTTTGTGGGAGCCTAGCCAGTTTGGATGTTCACCTTCCTAGACATGGACAGAGGGGGAAGGACCTTGGACTTTCCACAGGGCAAGGAACCCTGACTGCTCTTTGGACTGGAGAGGGAGGGGGAGAGGAGTGGGGGGAGGGGGAGAAGGGTGGGAGGAGGGGGAGGGAAATGGGAGGCTGGGAGGAGGCAGAAACTTTTTTTTCCTTTTCTCAATAAAAAAAAAAAAAGAGTCATATTCCCCTTTAAACTATTCTTCCTCCTCAAAGGGAACATTTTAGACAAAATTTATCATTCTCCTAACATCCTTTAAAATACAGAATTATAAACATACTTAAGTAGATTCAAATTCATATCCATTTACTTAAATTCATATTTGCTGCTTTTTATACTGATATCTTGAGTAGCTGTTTTGAAACCGATGGAGTGGAATGTGTGGTACTTCTGTCTGCCTATAAATTTATTTTTTAAAAATAGCCTCAGTTTCAGTACTTCTATTTATTGAGATAAATTTGCTTATATCTAGTATAGTGTGATCAGATGGAACCAAAAGAACGTCTTCGTAGTTCAAAGAGTACACTGCCAGTTTTATTAACCGCCACACACAGAACGGAGACATTCTGTCTTGTCTAGCTATGTTAAAAATTAATAGTGCCACCCTGAAACTCATTGTGTTTTTCTGCTCGCTCAACAGGAAAGCAAAAAAGTGAAATTATGTTCAGAGTAGCCCCACACATGCAAGTTTGGTATGCTCTAGTTCATAGCAGTTCCTGTGAGATCTTTGTTAAGCACAGTACTGGGTTAGGGAAGATGACAGAAGCTTGTGGGGTCATAGAATACACAGCTAGGGAGGCCACTTGGTAACATCTGTGCTGCTATGACCCAGTGCTAAACAGCATAGGTGCAAGGTGCCAATCAAGGTTTCCAAATCGTGCAGCCGTCTTTACTTACAATCGTTGGGATCAGGGACGGTGTTGACAAGATTTGCTTGATAATCCTGCATCGGTCATAAAGAGGTTTTATGAGGTTCTTGTCCTGCTTAGTTACCTGAAAAACAAAATTAATCTGTATTCTTTTATCGGTCAATATTCTCCCTGCACCCACCACGTGTTGGGGATCCATCCCAGAACCTGTACAAGCTAGATAAGCACTCTACCACCGAGCTATAGTCTATTCCCTAAGACAATATTCCAGCAGCTCTCCCCTGCCCCTCAAAAGTCATGTTTTGAAACCCCAGAGGATCCCAATACTTAAACAGCAATGAGTAAAAAGGAAGAAATATTTTAGGGGAGGGGGGCTAGAAAAAAATCCCATAAAGAATGGGGTGAGTATAGAAAATTGGGCCATAAGGCTTTGTGAACAAGTCTGCAAAACATGAGCAGTGGGTTAAAGGTG
Organism: Microtus oregoni; assembly: GCF_018167655.1. Classification (NCBI taxonomy): domain Eukaryota; kingdom Metazoa; phylum Chordata; class Mammalia; order Rodentia; family Cricetidae; genus Microtus; species Microtus oregoni. Next base: position 3,487,635 of record NW_024543066.1, read on the forward strand.
AAAACCAAGACCTATCACTTTTTTTTTCAAACATCTATGCTATGTGAACGTTTGTGGTTACATTCACAAATACCCGTTATGTCCAGGCCTCCATTATTACATACGAAGAATGGATACTGTCTTACTAGTTAGTTCTCACAAAAACTTTAGTGAATTGTGGCCGGGCAGTGGTGGCGCACGCCTTTAATCCCAGCACTTGGGAGGCAGAGGCGGGCGGATCTCTGTGAGTTCGAGACCAACCTGGTCTACAAGAGCTAGTTCCAGGACAGGCTCCAAAACCACAGAGAAACCCTGTCTCAAAAAACCAAAAAAAAAAAAAAAAAAAAAAAAAAAAAAAAAAAAAAAAAAAAACTTTAGTGAATTGAGATAAAACACTTTGAATCCTGAGTTTCCTACCCACACAACAAAGGGGTTAGAGTTTTAGAGTTCCTTCCATGCTGCTCCAAAGACAGACAGGTATTTTTAATTGGCTCACTGAAGTTCTAACCACAACAATGCCAAACCTCTTAGTGTACTAATGCCTTCTGTTCCCATCTGCTGAAGGACCCAGCCCTACACACCACGGAGCAGGTCACGGTTCACATAAAAACTCAATGTCTCTCTCTGCTGCTTATCCACATATCTATCCAAAGCGGCCAAACCCATCTTCTTCCTAGTCCCCCAAGCCCTGCTCCATATATACATATACTATATATGCATTAATCTGCTATATACCCATTACGTACAGCTGTCGCTCTAGTTTTAGCCAATGGTTGATACTCATCAGGGCAGGGGACAGGAGGGGAAAATTCACCACGGTCACCCATGGGTCTTTTATGGAAGTACACACGACAACAGGCTAAATAGCTCTGCCTTCCAGACCTTCCTGAGACTTGAGACAAAATAGCTCCCTGGTGACACTTTTGATGTTCCATACCCATGGCAGCTACAAGCCATATTGATCCATGCTGATCTTCCTTTTCTATGAACCTTTCTACTCTGCTATCTGGACCTTAACTTTTCTTTGTTATTCTCACCTGCCAAATGAAAACTTACTGAGGCCCAAGATACCACTACATATTTAGCATCTCACCATTATCTGCCACAACCCTATCCTGATTGTTAAATGAAAAGAACTCTACTTATTAGTTCTCTCTCTCTCTCTCTCTCTCTCTCTCTCTCTCTCTGCTTTGCATTTCAAGACAGGGTTTCTCTGTGTAACAACTTTGGCTGTCCTGGAACTCACTCTGTAGACCAGGCTGGCCTCAACCTCACAGAGATCCACCTTCCCCTGACTCCTGAGTGCTGGTATTAAAGGCATGCGCCACCACTGCCTATCTATATATTATCATGTTATATGAATTTATACACAAACCCCAGATTGTAACCTCAGGCTCATTGGTATTTTCAAGAGAAAGATAATTTGCTGCAAGGGCCTTTTAGTTTTGGTTCATAACCTTAAGGGCCTTTAATTTTCTAGCCAAATTCACTCTTTCAACATTTTCTTAACATCTTCAGACATACACGTGCACACACAGACACACACATCCTGCTAATATGTAATCCATGGATTTCACTACATTTTAAGAGGAAAAATATAAATATAAGTTCAGAAAGCATTAAAATAGTATTTCCCTTCAGTACCTCACTGGGATGTATATTCTACAGAAGCACTGGCAAAACAATGTACTTAAACACTGGTCTCTTTTGAAATTTGATTGTGTTTTTTCTACCTACTATATTCTCCAGACTCTAAGAGAATCCCAGAAGGGAAAAACAATCAGGACATCTGCTGCCAAATTCTATCTTCTAGATAAAAGGTGGAAGCTGCGCCCAGGAAGTCTCAACAATATGGCTGCCTAAACAAGACCTGGGCAGTGATGACATTTGTTGATAGGCCAGCATGGATGAGGGAAATCTCATATGGCTCCACCCCAAGATAGAGCTACAGGCGATTAACAAATATTGAGGGAGAATTAGTTTGCTCCCGGGACGGGCCCCCAAATTGGCCAAGTGGTTGGCCCTAAAAACATGCATATAAGCAACACTAAATGGACTTGGCATATTGTGTGTGTGTGTGTGTGTGTGTGTGTGTGCGTGTGTGTGTGTGTGTGTGTGTGCGCGCGCGCGCATGCACGGCGCAAGAAAAAGAGATTGTGAGTTTCAGAGGGAGCAGGAGAGAGGCAGGGACATCGTGGGAAAAACTGAGGTTGGGGGAGATGATGGTGTGACTATTTTAATTAAAAATAAAATGTTTTAAATACACAAATGCAAAGAAACCTTGGAAAATGAAAATCATCAAGAATGAGAACGCTGCTTTAGAAAATGATCCGCCCCAGATACTAGATGAAAACTGCAGTGTGCGTACAATCAACTCAAGTCCTCTTAATGCTAGTGCTGTTACTCCTGGATCATTACTGATTAGTCCCCAAAGAGAAACGAGCATGTGATGCCAGCCCACATGAGGGCCTCAGACACACATGGAGAAATATTGAAGGCCCTTGATTCCTAAAACTAAAAACATCATCGTTTCCTGTCCCTCCCTATCCAGAGAGAGAAATGTCAGTGTTTCACTTACCTCCTTGAGAGAAAGCTCATTTGTGGGGATGAAGAGGGGGGGAGGAATGATTGCATTTCAAGTTGCTGTGCTTTCCTGAGAAAGAGGCCACAGCAGCTGTTCCGTGGGGAAAGAAACAAGCAGATGGATAAATCTTCTCGAGTTTTCCTAAATAACCTCCTGACCAGGGTCAGAGAGAAAACATCTGGGCTGGCCACTTTGTGACAGTTTGAAATGCCAACTTCTCAGGATGCAATGCCACTCCTAAGGATGGGAGCCGCATAGGAAGTAAAGAATTTTTAGCATGACAGAGAGAGCTAGCTGCCAACACATCCGACCAAATTATGTTTGAGTTCACTTCCTTTTCCATTTAACTGAAGAGGGAGGGAAGGATAAACCTTTGGGATTTATCTGTGCATACTGACCTGGACAGCAATGCTCATCACCCTTGACAGCTCTCTCTAGCTATTTTATATGGGCAACAGTAACTATCAGCAAGCCATATTTTACTCAATGTGGTTCCTTTAGTACATAACTAAAATCAAAAGATAGCATTTTTTGGAGTATAGGTAGCCAGCAATATGCAGAAGTAGGAACAGAAAATAGGTTTGTTTCCAGTGATTAGCTCTTTAAAAAAATTCTATATAAAGGGGGAAAAATGTCTGAGTGACAATATCTGAACTAAGCAGGCTATTCTGTAGGGGTTCTCAGCTTCAGTATGAGCTCTGACTATAACACCAAGGCAAGAAATTCCCCAGAAGTCTGGGAGGAGGGGAGAATCACTCACCACGGAAATTTGAATAGTTCATGTGGTTTAGGTGTATGGCAAGACCAGAGGAAAGTTATCTACCCATTCAAGCTTTAAGAACCTGAACTTGGCAAGATGAGCTGACATGCCACGGGTTGTTGAGGAAGCAGGGAACTGGCTAGATGTCCTTTAGTTCCGCCGTGGTCTCTGAACTCATTGTTGGTATCGACCCTATACAACCGTATGCCTCCCTCTGGTTACACTTCTCTGGAGCAGTACCGGAATATGGTATCAAAGCCTGCACATCCCACTACAGACAGCCCCCATCTAAAAGGCCCCGGCTCTATTGTAGAGCTCTTAGGTCTGTTTGTAGTGGCTTCTGACACTCACTAAGCTACTCAATAGATATTTTGCTTAAAGTAAAAGAATTTTGCCATTTTATGCAAGGATGACTTCTAAACACTCAGGTAGGTCATGACCCATGTGGTAAACCTCCATCTCCAAAAATATTGACACTATGATTCATAACAAAATTAGTAGCAAAATTAGTGCTGGAGTAGCAATGAAAATAACGTGGTGGTTGGGTAGGCTGTCACAGCATGAGAACTATATTAAAGGGTTGAAGCAGGAGGAAGGTTGAGACATAACGTCTCTATCTTGATTCACCTGAACTCATAGAACAATCATTTAGATCTTTTGGAAATGTGTGACTGTCCATCAATCATTTACTACTATGGTTTGGATATAAAATGTCCCTCCAAAAAGGCTCCTGTGTTGTGTCTTGGTTCCCAGCCAGTGGCTCTGTTGAGAGGTGACTGGATCATGAGGGTAATGGCCTCATCAGTGGATTAATCCACTGATGAATTAATAGCCGAGTAGACTATTCGGAGGTAAGTATAGTCAGAGGATGTTGATGAATCAACCATTGGGATGCTGACACGGACCAAGATGTTTATATAGATATGAATAAGATAACTATAAAATACAACCAAGACTCTTGGAAATACTAATGGCTGGGAAACCTCAGTGTGTACATGTTCACAGAAGTTATCCACTGGCTATCATCAAAGTCTAGAATGTTGGGGGGCAGGGTGGACGTATGGGAAGCACAACATACCAGCCAATGACACAACCACCACTGACTTCCCTTTATGACTCAGAACACATTGGTTCTTTTTCACATGTAAGGGTGAAAGGATGAGGGAGGTGACTCTGGTCCTATGTGTGCTTGCAGAACACAAGTCCCAGAGTGAAACACTAACAAGGGACATATAGGCCTTCTGAGAGCTGGTTAATAGTCCCACCTTATTAAGACCAGGTCATGTATGGCAGAATAGGGAAAGTGATCATACTTCTCAACAAGACTTCCTTCCAGAGTCAAATGTCATCCATTTGTTCGTTGGGACATTCACTCAGTAGATGTACATGCAGTACCTATTATGGATAGACACCATGATGCTATGAACAATTGATAGTCCTTCTGTGCAAGAAATGTGATGGATTGAGGCAGGAAATAATCTAATTTAGAGGTGACAAGGTGACTGCCGCTCTTACACAGGAAGTAAAGCTCAACCACGTGAGCCTCAGCTTTGATAGGGAAGGGACTCAAGAAAGCTCCCTTGGCCTAAGTGAAATGGAAGCACAGATAAGCAACAAGAGGAGGGATTACCAGGGTAAGTTCTGCTTTTCTTTATAAAATGTAATCTTTCCGGCTAAGCCCCAGGCTTATGTAGCCTAATACCTAACTGACAACTCTATCCAGCTGTCTCCGATTTCAAAACTAAGATGCGTAAAGCTGAAATCTTTAGTTCCAAGATCTATCACTCCATAGAAACCACAGTTCTCTTCTTAGGACATGAAACCCTGACTTTATGCCTCGCCTTTCTTTATCACACTCCAACATATAAGGGCCTACACTGGCACTTTTCTTTACCAGTAATATAATCAAACCCTAGACTTGGGTTTATTTACATCCTTGGTGGAGCCCAGAATACCTCCTCCTGTCTTTACCACCTTCCACCAGCACACACCTCCTCCGGAAGTAGCACATCCTAGAATCACACCACTACATCCTAGGTCACAGCCAGCCATTAACCCTAGGAGCTCAACAGTCTTCTAAAGGTGTGACAATGGCGGGCAAGTCCTACTCTGACAGATGGCCAACACCACGCCCTCGCCACCACCACCCCTGTGCCGATGTGGTAAGGTACCTTCACATCATCCTGGAGAGGAGTCTGGTCTCTCTTCTCCATCACCGCAGCATCTGACGTCTCCTCTCCAGAGGAGCTTGGCTCAGGACCCACAGCTTCCAACTTGCCATTCTCTCTGGGCACTGGAGGCTGGTCACAGGGTGGGTTTCTCCGGGGGCCTTTGGGGGTACTCCCTTGTTCTTCCGACAGCTTCAGCTTTAGTTCTATGAGAAATGCCTTGAGTTACCACCAGCAGGAAGGACTCACTAGTCCAATTTAAAACAGAGCTTCTCAGGAATTTCTGCCCAAGGCAGGAGCAATGCTAATGATGACTTCCAGCCGGCGAAGTCAGCCTTAACCATAACCAGTATATCATAAGCACTCAATGGGCCACACAGACAGAGCCCTAGAGGCTGGGCTTCCCTGGGGAGGACGACCTTGAGACAAGAACTCGGGTTTGGATTGCAGCAGATGTCAGGAGGAAGGCACAGCCCCCTGATTTCCACTCTTGCCCACTGTAGCACCTGAAATTCTATGCGTAGTAGTTTGTGGGTACGCATGGTAAAAGCTGTGTATGTAGAAAGACTTCTGGAAATGCAGGTGCTTACGTCATGCATGACATACAAAGACCTGAGAAAGCAGAAGAGATGAGGGGCATTGGGAATTCCAGCCCCAACTTGACACACTTCACATTCTTGTCTAACGTTTTTTACCCAAAGATTTAATGTGTGTGTGTGTGTGTGTGTGTGTGTGTTCTGCTATGTGAGTGCAAAGGTCCACAGAGGCCAGAAGATGACCTCAGAAGTCCCGCGAGCTAGAACTGGGTGGCATCACAAGCAGTGTGTGGGTACTAAGAACTAAACTGGGGTCTCCTGGAAGAGGAGTAAGCACTCTTAAAACCCTGGACATCTTTCCAGATCCTAACGTTAGCTTCCAAAATCCAGAGCCCATCTCTTTAACAACATGGCTTTATGCAACCCCAGACAATTCAAAATGAAAATATAAAAATAATCTTGGACCTACCATGGAATTGCATTTCAGAACATTACATGGGAAGGGGAAGTCGAATAAGACCATTTATATTGATTTTTAATTATATAATATAGCTCATTTTCTTTATTTAAAATAGTTTTGTTCTCTGGCTTTGGGTTTGATTTACGTTGTTGTTTGACTCAGTGTCTAACTGTAGTCTATGCTTGCCTGCAAGTTACTATGTAGCCCCTGCCTCAACTTACCAGATACTGAAATAACAGGCATGAGCTTCCATGCCAAGTTCTAGCTTGGAGTTTAAACGCTGTGTGTTTTTATAAACACACTACATCATTACAGTTAAATACCATAATTTACTATTCTTTTCCAGTTCTTAATCATGAAATGTCCAGAAATTTGGACCAATGCCCATATATCTAAGAACTGACAGAACAAAAGGAAAAAGAAAATACCTTGTATGAGTGGACAGTGACTGTCCTCAGCATTCATAATACATCATCATCCCAAAAGGGACAAAGGAAGAAGAGGAACTGATGCAGAGCCAGGGAGGCAGGCGAGTCGTCTGCCTAGCTCAATACCTCCAAGTCATAGGACTTGCCCTCCGGGCTTGGCACAGTCACCTAGGCAGTGCAACTGTGATTGGATGACTTCTTAGGCAACTTCTGCTTCCCACAATCTAGTAACCAGGGAGGTTAGAGCCCCACAGGTTGGCTGGAGGCCCCAGGTCTCTCTTGTAGGAGGTTTATTAAGAGGGCCTGAATGCTGTTTGGATCCAGGGGCCGTCATCTCAGCTAGAACCCCAGATGAAGCAGGAAACCAAAGCTCAGGAAGGCCCGGGTGGAAGTGGCTTGCAATGGCCCCGGACATTATGCTGGGATGACCAGTGGCTGGCTGAGAGAAGAGACACTCACCTTTGAGCTGCTTCCGTCCTTTAGCCAAGTCATTCATCCACTTCAGGACCTCAGGATTTGAAGTTTTGTCTCCATGTGAGGGCTGCAGGAGGGGAAATCCAAAGAGAAAAGGAGTGGCAATGCAGGGGGAGTGATGGAGGGGCGATGGAGGGAGAGGGGGATTGAGGGGGAAAGGAGAGAAAGGAGAAACAGAAGAGGGAGAAAAAGGAAGCCAAAGTGTTAAGCAGCTGCGCCTCACAGATAATTCAGAGACACGCTGCGGTGGGAGGGGCACCGGGGCACGGTGCCAGTGCATGAAACTCTTCTCTCCTGTCACTCCTCCATGGGCATTATTCTGAAGCATGCCAAGGCACCCAGTATTTTCACACATCCTAACCATGCCAGTACATCCACTCCTATCACCTCCTAGGCCATCACAGCCCATAAGTCACTTCCAGGCCATACTCTCTGCCAGTGGAGATGAACAGTGGCAGTACAGAAATGAATGCTTTTTACTTGGCATGTGGCTCAGGACTGGACCCTCTTGGAAAACACTAACCAATCAGAAGGCTGAGAGCACACCAGTCATGTCCTCGAAGCTCAAGAAAGAAGACCCCATGGTCTCTGAAGCTTGATAATTGTCCTGAAAGCCAGTCTTACCAGGGAACAAACTTTCCTACTTCTAAGCGCTGTTTAGACTTCAAGAACCCACTCAACCAGCATTAAAGTGATGCAGGTGACCTTGGGCAGATTCTTCAGCTCCTCTGTGCTCTATGGTCTCAAATATTAAATATGTGAGGATTGCAGCATCTGCCTCACAGACTTCCTGCATGGGGATCAATAGCTACAAAGAACTGTGAACACCTGCGGGTGCACACTGGGCAACACAGAAGCTGCTAGCTCAGACCACAAGTCACCGTCACTAGCTTGGCCTCACTAGCAGCAGACAGTGGTGGCAGTATTATTTCTACCAGGCCTTCAGAGGAGTTCTGAATGTGTCTTCACTGACTCTGCCAATCAGATCATTCACTCCTGAATTTCTTGTCAGAGCACAAAGGTGGACTTTCCTCAAAAAGAGAAATCAGAGCCGGGCGGTGGTGGCGCACGCCTTTAATCCCAGCACTCGGGAGGCAGAGGGAGGCGGATCTCTGTGAGTTCGAGGCCAGCCTGGTCTACAAGAGCTAGTTCCAGGACAGGAACCAAAAGCTACGGAGAAACCCTGTCTCGAAAAAAATCAAAAAAAAAAAAAAGAGAGAGAGAAATCAGTAGCTAAAGGTGGCTCAACACCCTTACCCTCTATGCCACAGATCAGAGTGAGCATCTTTCAGTCAAAGTTACCATGACAACTTAAAAGCAGGCTGAAGATGGTTTACCCCCTCCCCACAGACCTGAGACTACACAAGGAACCTGGCTCTGATGCTTGGGTGCCCCCCGCACGGTGGTAACAGGCAAAGTGCCTGCCCTGTCAGCAGCCAGTCCTTGAAGACCCGCTTATCTCAAGTGAGATGAGCAAGTCTTCAGTGACAGGCACAGGATGACGGAAATTACGCTCAATATCAAAGGCTCAAACAGTGCTCGCGTGACAGCATTAGATATGCATGAATGCTGTGTTCACTGTGAGAGCGCGGAATAATTCAGTCACTGATGGGGTGACACAGAAACCCACATCTGAAAATCAAGGTGAAAAGGAAGATTGAAGGAAAATCACAAGGATGCTTTTCCTCTGAAGAGGACGGACGGGGTACTATAGCTTCCATGGTGGAGCCCTGAACTGTCAGAACCATGGATAGCGACACAGGCACCCCAAGCCCTCCCTCTGGAAAATAGACAAATAAATAGGGTTTAGGGTTTAGCGTTTAGCGTAGCCCCATCTAGGGTCTCCAGAAGGAAGCACTGTGTTAGAACCCTGATAATGTAGTCTAGTACTTTGGGCTTAGTTGTCTTGCTATATTGACAGCTTAAGTTTTACATTTGGTCTCTTGGACCCCTTAGAGGACTCTCTATTCTAAGAACATATCTATGCAGGTAAGCGATGCTTCACTGGGGCTACCCCATTCACAGCCAAAGGAATATAGAAAGTACACAAAACACACCAGGGTCTTAAGTCAGTGACCAACAGAACAGTAAGGTTTCCAACACCCTCAGGATGAAGGAGGAATTGGAGACTGAATTTTAGGGCAAAGTACTTGAAAGCCTGAAATCAGTTGCAAAACTGAATTTTCTTCTTAGTTTTCTGCCCTTAAGGGAGCTTCCTTAAGGTCAGCTTCAGCTTGTGTAGAAGATGGCTCTCAAATCACAGACGTTCCCACACACTCACAGTAGCTTGTCAGGCCTCTTTGCGACTGGATGGAAATGTCTAGTGGACCCCAAAGGTCAGACACTTAGGGATGATTAAGAGGAAGTAGCCAGATACATTATTGCCGAAACTATTGTAGTAGATTTGTACTAAGTCAAAAATAATTCACAAGACTCTTGAGAAGGACTCCTGACTGGCAATGAAAAGACCTTGGTTGTCCTAACTAGAATCTTGGCTATGTGACTCTTAGAGTTCAGTTCACCTCTCTGGGCTGTTTCTCCAGTCATTGGATAAGACAAAGTTCAACTTGCTTTGTCCAGTTTTAACACATTCTACTGAAAGTGGACATTTGGATGAACTAGCCCTTTCTAGCCAGGTCCTCATTTGGCAGAGATGGAAAGACTTGTGTATCTGTGGACATCACAGAAACCAAGAAGCCCAGCAAGAGCTGAGATTCAGACGTCGCCATAGGAGGATGTTAATACCACAGTCCAATTGATGGGAAGGAAAGCAGGCCTTCCACAGGGCAATTGGCTTGCCACACCTCTAACCACAGCCTGGACCCTGGCAAACAAGAGGAGCGAGGGGATACCCTGTTTCCTCATTTCCTAGGATACGCTAAGATGCCAACTTAAGAGGTCAACACTGATACAGCAATGAGAGCTACCTCAACTGATGCTCTAGCTTCTAAATCAGTGGTTCTCACCCTTCCTAATGCTGTGACCCTTTGATACGGTTCCTCATGTTGTGGTGACCCCCAGTCATAAAATTATTTTCATTGCTACTTCATAACTGTCATTTTGCTACTATTATGAACCATAATGTAAATATCTGTGTTTTCTGATGGTCTTAGGCGACCCCTGTGAAAGGATCATTTGACAACCTGCCTGAAAGTTGCTGCCCACAGGTTGAGAACCCTCCGCTCACACATGTGTTGGAGCACACATAAGCATATGTATATGATGGTGGGTGTGCACATGTGTGCATATCTGTACATGCATGTGTGGTGTAAGTGTGAAGTATGTGGTGTGATTGTGTGTGCGTGTGCCAGGGTAAGAGTGTGGTGTGAGTATATGAGGGGATGAGTTTGCATGTGATGTGTATGCAGGCATGTGCTGTGCTGGTGTGTGTGTGTGTGTGTGTGTGTGTGTGTGTGTGTGATATGTGAATGTGCCAGGGTAAGTGTGTAGTGTGGTGTGTGTGTGTGTATGACTGCCTCCTCTCTTGGTTTTAAAGCTTCTCCAGAGAGAGTGAAGGATATCAGAAGAAATTCTCTAACAAAACAGGCAACTGCTGATAACTGTAACAGTTGAGAAAATTAAGCCAGGTGCACAGCTCAGGTGGGGATGCAGTGCAGATTAAATGTGCACAAGCCCTTTCCCTTCCTTCCAAGACAGGGCCTGTCATGTAGCCTGCTTGGTATGGTTCACACACACCGAGAGACTGGTGACACCAAGGACCTTTCGCTCTCTCTATGACAAACAGTGTCACACAGGTTCTCCCTGTAGGGTCTGCAAATTTCAGTCACTGTCGCAGATGCAGAACAAGAAGTAGCATGTCCAGAGACAAAAGGCTGCTGAGGATTTGTGCGGGGGCTAAAATCCAAGCTTCCAGCTCACACGTGTGAACAGGCTCAGAAACAGAAGCCCCGTTTGTTTCTGAGTGTCCACGACGGTAGCAATGACAGGTCTGTCAAACTCCTGCAGATCAAAGACAGAACGAGCTCCTCCCAGAATATTGGGGCTATTAAAGATGGGCACTAAGAATCTGACAACACCACGCAAGCCTGCTAATCATAGACTTCCTGCTCCAAACCTCAAGGGATAACTCACAACTAGTTAGAAGTCTGGACCTGGGCTTACTCATCTACAGGATAAAGGCTGAGAAAACAGAGACATCCTTCACATGGACAGAGAGAAGCCATGACTGCCGAATGAAGAGAAGCATCTGTAACATCCATAGACAGTCTTGAAAGTCATTCCGATTGCATTTCTCCACTTCTTAAAACTCTACTCTCTGAGAAGCCACAGCCATGCAGGACAGGAAGGGAAAGGAAGAATATCACCCAATCACCACTGTCCCCCAGAACTTATCACAAACTCACAGGAACCTTCCAACTGTGTCTGTACCGAGAGCTTATTGGGCCTTTAAACATTTCAAGATGTCTGAGAGATTTTTCTCTACTCTATTTTACTCTAATAACCAGCGGCTCTGGGCTGCCTGCCAGAGACCCACTAGCTTTGTGCAAGTCTCTGTGGATCTGAATTTTCTCCACTCCATGGTCACCAAGAGAGAAAATAAATATAAGCAGCACTTGTCAAGTTGACCCTGATCTGCAGCTCGATGGTTTCATGTGTGAGAAAAGACAAAGCTGTGCTGGCAACTCTGCCAACCCAGCAGAAGGACCGGGGCCTGCTGGGAAAAGAGGAGTCTGCTTGTTCTCACGACTGACCTGAGCAGGTGTCACCTGAGAAGTGATCACTCATCCATCAGGGTAGGGCATTCTTTCATGGAAAAAAAAAAGGAAAAAAAAAAGAAGATGCACAAAAAAAATTGTGCCTGCCATCATTATGTTCTGAAATTAAGGAGTTTCTGCATGTTGGGTCCTTAAGTCCTTATCAACACACAGGTAAAGTTCAACACTCAGAAGCTTTCGAAATTTTTGATCCAGAAAAACCTAGTGTCGATAAGGATGCTCAGAAAGACTGGGGAAATGAATAATCAAAAGGTTTAAAAGTAAGAGTTGTAGTGCGTTGGATGTATGGAGCAGAGGTCAGTTTCCTACATGTGAGAAAGAGACAGACTAGCCATTAAGCTTAGCTAATGATGGGGTAGGGGGACGGGTGGCCAGTGGGTACAGAGCTGTCCCCCAGCAATGAGTAGAAGCCAAAACCAAGGGATGAAGACCCAAGAAAACACACACACTTGTCTGACACGATCTATGCTTTCGTTAAACCCTGCAGTACTTACCCGATACTTCTTCTCTTGCTCAAATTTTTCCTCAAACTTCCGAATCTTCCTCTTGAGGCTCTGGATCTGCTTCGTGAGCTGTGTAATGGTCTGGGGCTCCTTGCCATCCCCACCACTGCACCGAGAAGAGCTTCGTGGCCTGCATGGTTACAGACAGACAAAGAATATTTCCAGCAGGGGGCTTCGGTGAACGTTGCTGCCTAACCTTTGAAGCCAGGAGATGAGAGAATTCCCGAGAGCAGCTCCTTCTGTGACTCGTCTACCAGGAGCTCCCACTCATCCCTTGTGACCTCTGACCACAGCACTTCATTGTGGGCCAGTATCCTTGGGGACTTTTCATATACACAAATGTCAAAATATCAGCAGATGAAATACATTTCTCAAAGCATAGTTAAGGTTAACTTGGGACTCAGACAGCCCAGCTGAGGCTCCTCTTCAACAGCTTGTACAAGTCGCACCTAATGGCATTTTCAAACAAGATTTAAATGTGTGGTTAACTAACTATCCTGACTTAAGAAGAAACCTTTTCAAATGTGTCAAAAGGAACAACCCTCACTCCAGGAAATATTTTCAGGGTCTCACATGACACACAATTCCCATGCAACTATAATGGCTCATTCAGTCCCTCAGGGCCATCATACATGATCCATCCTATGGGGGCCCAGATGGGATAAACTTACGAATAGTAGACATTTTGGAGGAAAAATTAGGGACCTTGAAAGAGAGTAAACTTTAGCCAAGGGAGTCTCCCTTTTAATTACACAGCAAAAGTATTTATGCAAGCTAAAAATAGTTCCTAGAACTTACTCCAATCTCAAATGCAAAGGACCATTGCCAAGTGTGTGTGGACCCCACTTCTGGTGCACAGGGAGATGCTGTTAAAATGACCAATGTGGGTGTCACATCTGACATATAGGAAGAAACTGATGAATGACCAAAGTGAGCTGGGTCCAGGAACCACATCTTACTATAACTGATAAAAGACCGGTGTAAGGTGGGGGCAGATCTGACATATATCTATATCATATGACATATTGCTATATCTAGTTGCCCATTCAATCTGGGGAGGATACTTTTCTAGAACCTAACAAGGAGCTGAAGGGGGAACTTTCTAATCTACACTCCATCCACTGCTGGATGTGGAAAACACACTGGGCTACTTAAGAATGACACTCTAGAGCTGGGCGGTGGTGGTGCATGTCTTTAATCCCATCACCCGGGAGGCAGAGGCAGGCAGATCTCTATGAGTTCAAGGCCAGCCTGGTCTACAAGACCTAGTTCCAGGACAGGCACCAAAACTAGAGAAATCCTGTCTCAAAAAACAAACAAAAACAAAAGAAAGAAAGAAAGAAAGAAAGAAAGAAAGAAAGAAAGAAAACACTCTAGATGTTTGTATAGACACACACTTCTCAATCTACCCAAAACATCCACAGGTATCTCATAGCCTTTTCTTCCTGAAACCTATGTCAGTACAGAGATGGTATTCCCAACTGAAGAGGGAGAACCCTGCTTTATCACAGGGTCTCACGGCTGTATTCCATGGGCACATATGCCCTATTTTGGGGCCGAGTCTCACTGAGTCTTATGAATGTCTTTGGAAAACTACATGCAATGAAGACAGTTAAAGTGGGCTTTCTTACATCATAAACTGCTGGCTGCTGGGTGGAGACGGGGCTGACTCAGGGTCCAGGTTGAACCTCTGACTTTGGCTAAAGATGGAGCACCGCGGTGACAGCAGCGGGTTATCACCGTCGGTGATATGATAGAGTAGCCTGCTGGTGCCTGTCGACTGGAGGTCTTCTGGTGGACCATCGGCGTCACTCTGCGCATCTTTATGAGTTGCCATGGGGTCTGGGGAAACAAGACGAGAGATGGAGACAAAAGTGACAGAGAGCCTTAGGCTGTCACGTTCCTAAAGAAAGATCATAACATCAGTGATAACAGCGTGTATCTGCCATGGCTCCATTCTGGAGCTATAAAAATCTTTTAAAACACTGGGTTTTTTTTTCACAAGAGATGGATAGAAAATAGTACAAGGCCACCAACAAGGATGTGGGAAGACTATTTCAGAATGGGTTATTCAAGCGAGCACGGTGCAAAGATCTCATTTCCTATCATTCGCATGAGTCGGAGGGGACACTGAAAGGAGCTGAGTGAATAAGATAGAATTTGGCCAAAGATATATTGTGAGGAAAAGGAGGGCTAACAGAATTATGTGTCAGAACAGGAGTGGAGGGGAGGAAGTAGGAAGAGAGGAAGGAAAAAGAGAAAGAGGAATGAGGAGTCAGTCTCTAAAATGAGGACTTAACCAACATGCACGATGCACAGAATTTGCCCAACAGAAACCACAGAGTTCAGAACACAGTAGCAATGCCCCTGGGCCAGCGAGATGGATGAGTGGATAAACACCAAGCCTGAATAAGCTGTGTTCAATCACTGGGACCCACATGATTGAAGAAGAAAACCAACGCCAACAAGCTATTCTCTAATCTCACACATATGTGGACGGCATTATCTGCACACACACAGATATGCACATTAAAATAAAATCTAAAAACAAGGAGAAGAAGAGGAGGAGGACAAGAATGGGAAGGAGGAAGGGCGGGAAGGAGGGAGGGTAGGAAGGAGGGAGGGAGGGAAAAAGGGAGGGGGGAAGGAGGGAGGGAGGGAAGGAGGGAGGAAAGAAAGAAGGCAGGCAGGCTAAGAGAAAAAACAGAGGTTACTTTGTAACTCCAAAATGCAGAGTTAGGAATGACTTTGTTCTGCTTTTAAAATATTTATGTAACACTCTATTTCATAAACCAAAACTACAAACAAAAGCTGCTGCACTGCCTCCCCACAGCGGGCCAGCTCTAGGCCCTGATTCTCCGTGTGGACTTCTCCCCCTTCCCTAAGGTAGCTGTTCAGTTCCCCCACTTCCAGTCCAGATGTCAGTTTCCCCTGTGCTAACAGGGAGATGAGAGGTAGACGGGTCACTAAAACACTTGAGGCCAGCCTCAAGCTCAGAGAGCCACCTCCCTCTGCCTCCTAAGTGCTGGGATTAGAGGTGTGGGCCACCATACCCAGAGCAGGTTTTTTTTTTTTTTAATTTAATCATTTGAGGTGGGAATACATACCTTAATCCAGACCTATTAAGAGGGGAAGACACACTACTTTGGGTCATACCTTCTGCTGGCAGCCTATATAAAGGATCTGGCAGAAGGAAGCGTCCTCCCTTTGACTAATTGTTCTCATTTTCGCTTGCAAATCCATTCCTTCACTAGCTTTAGAGCCTACTTCTTCAGGATTCTGGAATATAGTAAAGACCAGCTGAGACATCCAGCCATATGCACTGAAGAACGAATGGATTCTTGGACATTCCATTGGTAGACAGCCATTGTTGGATTAGCTAGACCACACACTATAAAACCCATTTATATGTGTGTGTGTATGAGTGTGTGATTGTGTGTGATGTGAATGTATGTATATATGTATATGTGTGTATAATTATATATGTGGTATTTGTATTGTACACACACACATATATAAAGACCACAATCTAGAAAGATAATAATACTGGTGATGTGGTAGAGCCTTAGTTCTTGTCCAACATTACCATTTGAATTGAGTGAAGCACAATTAGTAAAACTCAAAGAGAGAGATTGGGGTTCAACCCGAAGATCTGAAAAGCAAAGCAGCCCGTCACTGGATTTTACCTCAGCCTAAGTCTGAAATGGTGATCCTGCCTCTAGGAATCTCAGAATGAGACTGTGTGTCCAGAGCTGTTAGGGCTGGGATTAAAGGCGTGCACCACTGTGATTAAAAACCAGGTTTCTACAGCAAACTAGTGTGGTTACTAGGAGTAAAGGTGTGTATACCAATACCTGGTCTGTAAGGGTGACAATTGGGGCTGTTTTATTCTCAGATCTTCAGGCAAGTTTTATTTATTAAAATATAACTGAAATGCCACTATAATTGAGAACAAGTTTAATTAAATCAGTTGGCAAGTTTATCTGCATGTATACTTGTGTAGATAGATTCACTGAGCTCTCTGCTCAAAACAGACCATGGCAGAGCTGCCATCTGGGAACAGAGCTGGCAGCCTCTTCCAACCCCACAGGGAGAAGTGTGTGGCCACCTTGAACTTGGTGGCTTTTCAAGGATCCTGAGGACAGAATGTTTGTTTCTTCCAAAGGAAGAGGGAGCTTGCCAGGGAAATGTCATGGTGGAGAGGAAGGTGCCAGGAGCCATGAGTCTGGTAAGTCTATACTGTGTGTGTGGGGGGGGGGGGGGGGGGATTCTGCCAGTTTTGTGGCTTCCTTCTGCTTCCTTGTATCAGTCATGCGGAGCTGTGGAAAGACATACAGACGAGATCTGCTCTACCAGCCAGCAATGCTGGAACCCCACTGACAAATGGTCAAAGGATGGACCTCATGCTAAGCGCTCATACAACCAGAAATTCTTCTTTGAAATTTCCAAAACCTCTAATACAAATGTACCTTAAACTTTAGAAAAAAAAAAACCCAAGTTAACGTAAAACATGAGGCACGGGGTTCCTAGAAGATGAAGGGGAAGACAACTTAGCCTGTCCGAACAACCCAGCAATGAAGTCCTGTGGGAACCCTAAGTGCTTATGAGAACGAGCCACAGACAGACAAGAGTCTTGCAAACCCCAGTTCCTTCGAAACATGGCATTGTTCTTGAAATGTGTTTCCATGCTCCTCCCACTGGTGGACAGAAGGGAGCTCACTTCAGATTCCTCATTATTGATTGTTGCTGTTATTCAACTGAATGTTTAAACCATCCTTCATGTGCCTCTGCGGGAAAACATGCTTTTGCCACGTGGGACTTATCTTGCTGATTGTACACAACTTGAAGTCATGAAAACTTTACTTATGTGGCCTTTCTTAACCCTCAGAGTATAAACTGTCTGAGGCCCTGAATAAAGTTGGTTACTGCCAAAGACTTAAGTTCACCTCATTGATGGTCTCCATCCCCGCTGGTCCCGCCTCTTCTAGAGGGGTGACAGTAGGTACAACAGAGCAGACATTGTTAGTGTGACTCCTAGGTCTTTCACCAGTTAACAGAAACAGACTACAAAGAAGTTTTTAACATATTGTGTGTGTGTGTGTGTGTGTGTGTGTTGCGCGCGCTCGCGCATGCGTGTGTGTGTGACTGAGTGTGAGTGTGTGTGTGGCCCCCATGTGTGTGGCATGCAAGAGTCAGAGTATAAATTTCCAAAGCTGGTTTTCTCTTTCCATAATGTGAGTCCTGGGGGTCAAGCTCATGTGGCCAGGCTTGGCGGCAAGCACTTTGACTCTTCGACCCAAAAAAGAAATTTTAAAATTTGGTTTCTTCACCTACTGAATGAGGAGGCTAATGATGCCTTCCTCACAAGGCTAAGAGAGGATGACATTAAGTCACATCCTAATAAACTTCTAGCATATCCATGCAACCTATGTTTTATATGGTATGTGTGTGTGGATACGATTACAACTTAGTTTTTAAATCTTCAATTTAATCGGGAGAATTATGTCAAAGAAGTCGTTCATCTGAATGGCTACCCATACCTATTAAACTAATCAACAGTAAAATAAATTCATCTTAAACTTCCCAGTGCTGGGCTAGGAATGTGCTTGAGGGCCAGGCACTGGACTAGCATAAGCCCTGGGCTCAGTGCTAACAATCTCCAGAACAAACCCAAAGTTTGTCCATGCATCCTTAGTGAGACATTAGGATAAGGCATATAAATCTGATATGTGATCTCCCTGAAAACTGTTATTTTAATAGTTATTATAAAATAAGGAAGGTAAATATTATTCTGAGACCCTCCTAGGAACATCTATGGGGTACATTGTGAGAGCTGTCAATCAACAGCTTATCAATCAACATCATCTCAACATCTTGGACCTCCTGTTAGCGCTTACTCTCAAGGAAGAACACTGAGTGTTTGTGGAGTGACTCACTATGTCCTAACACTTGTTCTGGGAGTTTTGCACGCAGGCAGTCGTGTGAGACTAGTTTTCAGTTCAGTAGGGAAGGTGTAGAGCTAGGCTGACCCATCTGGGGGGCAGTGCAGGAGGGGCGGGCTTCTACCCGTTCCTCAAGCAGAGGATGACACATTTCTGTCGCTGCAAGCTGAAGTGTCTCTGGCAGCCCACTCACTGCCCAGCAGGGAAGACAGAGCAGAGAAATAATTACCTCCAGGAGATGGAGACCAGGAGACTACTTCTGATCTGGCTGCAACCTCAAGCAGAAGCAGCTGTTACGTTACAGTGAGTCAGCCGGATTCAAAAATATATCTTCCTAATGTGGATTTTTAAAATCAACTCGAACGCTAAATAAATCTCCGCAAAAGCCTGAGAGGGCTCGCTCAGATCTGGCAGAACAGTCCATAAGCTGAGGGCTTGCAGACTCATTGATTTCACTCTTGGGTTTGCCACTGTGGTGGGCTCACAGGTAACATTCAGATACAGTCCAAGGGCCAAATACCAGTCTTGGCTGGTTTGGGGAGTGAAAGGAGCCTAAAGTGTGTCCACGATCTTGGTGATTTCCAAGCCTAAGAGTTCTGGCCCTGGTGGTCTCAGAACAGACCATATGGGGGAGGGGGCAGACCCAACGTTCACAGTTACCTTCATCTGTCAACTTGACAGCAACCTAAAGTCACTTGGGAAGGGA
Source organism: Microtus oregoni (assembly GCF_018167655.1). Classification (NCBI taxonomy): domain Eukaryota; kingdom Metazoa; phylum Chordata; class Mammalia; order Rodentia; family Cricetidae; genus Microtus; species Microtus oregoni. The sequence goes on from NW_024543066.1 coordinate 3,506,911, forward strand.
GAACTTTAACTGATGTATTTATTGGTCCAGGTGAAAATGGCCTACAGATACATCTGTGAGGCATTTTCATTGATAACTGATGGAGGAGGGCCCAGCCCACCAACCCCAGGCAGGCGTGGCTGAGTTGTATAAGAGAAGTAGCTGAACATGATGTTGGAAAATCAAGCCAGACAGCAGCATCTGGAGAGCAATGCTCTTGCACACCCCCTGCTTCAATTCTGGGCTCCTGCCCTGGCTTCCCCTATGACCGGCTGTAAAAGCCTAAGGTGAAATCAACCTTTCTCTCCCCAGGGTAGTTTCTGGTCAGCATTTTATCACAGCACCCGAAAGCAAACTAGGACACCAACCCAAAATATCTGGTGGATTTTGTTGGCTTTCACTGTAAGCATGCAGTACCGGAGCTTCTAAAGGGGCTAACGGGGCGGCGGGGAGGCAGGAGAGAGAACGGGGTAAACCTAGAGTCACCCCAATCTAACGGCTGCTGCAGAAGCAGGCGGACTTACTTGGTTAAGAGACCAATGAGGACAGAGGAAGGTATCTCCATGCCAAGGTGGCCAGGAGCAGCAGAGCAGATGAAAGGAATTCTGGGTTGGGCTAGAAGGTTAAAGAACTATCTGCCAATTTGGGTTATAGGACTCACGTTCTTTTCCCTTCTAAAGGGTGGCGGTAGAAACGACCTAAGACAGGGACATGGCCGACTATACATTCTGAAACGCTTCCTTTGGTGAGCAAAAGGTCAAGGTAACACTGCCTTCTTTGAACGCTAAGAAGATCATTATAAAATCCCAGGGGGGAAATTAGCAGAACTCATAGAGCCGGGTGACGTCATGGGCAGAGCGCAGGCTAGATTTTATTGCAGCAAATGTAGTTTCGACTTTAATAGTGGTGATTATCCAGCCATCTGCTCCATAGATGATTGCCGTTATAGACAGTCTCTGCTTCAGGAAACTAGTAAGATGTCAATCACTCAAGACTCTCGAGGAGACCTGCAAAAGGAACTGGGAACATTGCTCCCACACCCTGGAAATCTTCGAACTGATGAGACAGTCGGTATTTAAAGACAAAGGCAATCATCATGAGGTGGAACTCACGAAAATAAATTCTGAGTTGGGCGAGAATGCCCACCTGTTAAATAATGATAGCTAGGCTATAGAGAAAGCTTTGTGGGCAAAGGCATGTGTTGCTAAGTCTAAAAGCCTGAATCCAGTCCCCCAGGAACTACATTGAAAGAGAACTTATTCCTGAAAAGTTCCCCTCTGACCTCCACAAGTTCATAAAGACATGTATGCACACACACACACACACACACACACACACCCCAAATTAATTTAGCTTAAAAGTTAAAAATAATAGCTAACATTTCTTGAATATTCACCATGATTGATATATGGAGTGTTTCACATGTATTACTCTATGTAACTTTACAACAAAACTCAATAGCGCCTCTTCTGCTATTTTAAAGAAAAGGAAACTGAGGCACGGAAGATTAAAAAGGCTGTCCAAGGTCACCAAACGAGTTCATGAAGAGGTTACTCGGGGCTATTATTTCAGAACAAAGCTGAACAATAAGTAATACAACAAACACATCTGGCCTTTCGAGAAGGTTGTGGCCTAAATTTCATACCCAGGTTATTTAAAAACAAAACCAAATAAGTGGGTCATGTTTTGCGATGAATGCAAACTCTCTTGACATATGTAGCAAAGGGCAAAGTTGAATTAATATCTTTTTGACAGACATGTCAGTACCAATGCTTGCAAACAAATCCTAAATTAATCTTATTTTACATTTTTAAAACGGCGTCTAAAAATGTAGTCGTAAGTGTGAGTTTGTAGGTGCTGTTTTTTTTTTTTTTAAATATGTGTATGGCTGTCTTACTTAATGGATGCCACATATGTTTTTGGTGCCCAAGGAGGCCAGGAAAAGGCATGGAATCCCCTAAAACTGGAGTTGTGAGCCACCATATGGGTACTCGGAATTGAACCAGGATCCTGCGGGAGAGCAGTCCGTGCTCTTAACTGCTGAGCTATCTCTCCAGCCACAGCTAAGGAGCATTTTCAATGACTGAAACACCAAATAGCCTCAGGTCAAGGTCTCAAACCATGGGAGGCACCACAATGGCAGATGATTCGCAGTATGGGCCAGTGGGTGATGGAGCTGGAGGGAACTGACCCATCTGCTCTCAACATGTAATAAGCAGTGAGTTATTAGCTTGATGGGAAGCAGACTCTGAGTTCTCACAGAATACACAGCTATGACAGGACGCCTGGAGACAGTGACCTATACCGGCAAGAATGGCTTGGAAAACGATCCTAAAGGTATCATTTTGTTAAAATAAAAGTTTTATGTCCATAGTTTAAAAGGCATTAGTTTATTTTTTTTAACTGATACCATTGTAGCTTTTCATGCTGTTATGAGAATTGAGGACAGGGTCCCCTGTTCATTCCGTCCTGTCCCACACCCATGATGATAACATTTGGCAGAATTAAACTACCTGTGTTCATATTCATGCATAACATTATAACTTAATCCAGCAGGAATCAAACAGCACACTCAAGAAAGCCACAAGGAAGTGCCTGCGGGCAGCTCCGATCAGAGACGCTAAAATGATTGTGGGGACAAAGAACTAAAATAGACAAATCTGGGTCTTGACGCTTCCGCCCAAGAATAGATTTAAGCGGTCAGTTTCAAAACAAAGCAGTTATAGGAAGTGCACACAGGCTACCAACTTAATTTCAAGATCGAGAACATTTGAAATATAAGAGCTTAGCTGGCAAATGCTAGTGGAGAAGAGCTGTCCCAACCTGTCCTCTTTGTTCCCAATCCCCACCTGTGGCACCTGCAGCAAGATGCACTGCCTCTCCATAGTTATCTCCTCCTCTTTATGATGAAACCAGCCTCACTTGGTTATTGAGAGGATAAGATAGAAAAAATCCATTCACCCATTGGAAGCAAGCAAAGAGACCACGGGTAGTCCTTGTTGCTGCTATTCACTCAAATTCTCTATGGCACGCTTCTAAGCCTGAGCCTTGGCCATGGGGAGCTGGCAGTTCTCTGTCAGGGAGGGCATTATAGACTACTTAGCAGGAATCCCTGGCCTGAAGCCAGGAATACATCCACCCACCCCAGTTGTGACCGGCAAATCCATCTCCAGTGTTGCCAAAATGTGTCCAACACAGGCCATACGACATAGAGCCCAGCTGAAAGGTCAGCTGAAGACAAATGAATTAGTGCTACTTTTCACAGCAGTGGCCATCTTTTTAGCTTCAAGCAGCTGGTGGTACCATCTGAGAAGATCAAAGGCTCGGCTTCGAGAGGTGGTTCAGTGGTTAAGAGCACTTGCTGTTCTTACAGAGGACCCAAGTTCAGTTCCTAACACCAACATAGCAGCCTCACAAGCTGTGTAACTCCAGTTCCAGAAGACCCAAGACCCTCTTCTGTCCTCCATAGGCACTGCACACACGGTGCACATACATACATACATACAGGCAAAATACTCATAAAAATAAAAATATATTTTTATATACAATATATATTATATATAATATAACATATAAAAATGCCAGACAGTAGTGGCTCATGTCTTTAATCCCAGCACTCTGAGTTTGAGATCAGCCTGCTTTACAGAGCAAGTTCCAGAACAGAACTGTTACACAGAGAAACCTTGCCTCAAATAAACAAAATAACAATTACAATAATTAATCATAAAATATAAAAGGTTCAAGAAAGGTTTGCAAGTGTCTATAAACACGCAAAAGTCCATGCAGTTCTATGTAACCATATAAGTGATAGAGCATCTAAGAGGCATTTGGGGGACCATAAGCGCTCCTGAGGTTGGAATGATAAAGATCCTCTCTAACCCCACACTCATAGCCTATCTGAAGCTGGCGCTCAGACAGAGAAAAGAACAAGTCGTATGAATGATGAAGGCCACCTACTGGGACACCTGAGATGTTTTTCTGTTCTACAAATCCAACTATAAGCTGCACCTGCAACAAGAACATATTTCGTGACACCCTGCTGCGGTGCCGAGTTCAGGGCAGCTTGTTCAGCATCTAGCACCATCTCTACAGTTTAATTTTGCATTCTGAGGTGTGTAACCCTGTCATATAGCGATTCACTGAAAATTCCAAGCAATTTGCAACTCTGGTCAAGAACAGTGTCTCGAAGAAGAAATGGAAGACAGTGTTTGCTTTAACTTAGACAAAGACAAGACCAATAGATCACCCAGAGAAAACAGATAGTATACATCAGTGTCTTAACTCAAATGGAGAACTTATAAATCAAGATCTTAGAAAAAGGAAGTATATACCACTGAAAGAATATTTGTAGCCATGGATGTTCCGCTATCTCTGGGGACAGGGGTCACTAGAACTCCCAGTCTCTCAGGCATCCTTGGAGAGACAGAACAAGGGTTATGCTCAGCCACACGGCATGCCAAAGTGTCCTTAAGTTCTTACACAATACACAGATATAAAAAAGGACAGCTGAGAAAATGACTCACATGGGCAGGAATGGCTTGGAAAATAATCCCAAAGGCACCGTCATTTTGTTAAAAATAAATAGAGAAGTTTTGTGCCCATAGTTTTAAGGGCATTTTTTAAAACTGATACCCTTGTAGATTTCCTTGTGCACGCTTCAAAATGAAAAGCCATCATAAGGACCACCCTCAAGCCATTTTTCACCCCATGACACTAGAATAGGCACTCGCTTACACCAGAGTGAAAATATTTACTTAAGTGATGAGCACTGATCTGGCTACAGTGAATTTTGCATCTACCCTACCGATTTCTGTTTCAGTCGCTCTGAGCTGCTAGGACAAACTCCCAGAGACTAAGGGGCTGGTAAACAAGGGAAAATTCCTTTCCCACAGCTCTGCAGGTGGGAAGTCTGAGGTCAAGGCCCCAGCGATGTCAAGCCATTGAGAGAGCCTCTCCCAGGCTACAAATAGCTGGGTTCTCAACTGTACCCTAATGTAACAGAAAGCCAGCCAGCTAACGTTCCAGACTCTTCTGATGGGAAGTACCCCATTCATGAGGGCTGCATCCATAAGGCCCCTTTCTCCAAGACTTTTACACTGTAGATAATAAGGTTTCAACCAGGAAAATTAGAGTTAATCCATATCAGTTTCTCTCTTACACTACTTTTTTTTGCAAGTTACAGGGAGGATGCCCTATGCAAGATTATCTGGGACTGTGACTCCTCGGCATTTGAGAAACATTTTACCCCAAAACCAGGCAGTCCTCCATCAGCAAGAACAGTTCACAGTCCTTTCAATGTTCTCAAATTACCCCCATCACTTTGCTCTAGGGATCCGTGTGTGCTTAAGATTCGTCTATGCCCCTTCCTTGGCCATGCACCATCAAGAATACCTTTCTCGCCTTGATCTTGATGGATGACCCTGACTGTAGGTAAATCCTGAGACATAAGTTCGCTGTGGTCCATGGATAACACAAAGTGTAGTCGGAGGAGCCTTGAAATTCTCTAAAACATTAGCCACTTAACTAGTGGATCCGGTTACACAGAAGGTTTGTAAAAATAAGACGAATCTAGGACTTCCAAGACTGACTGAGGCAGTGGTTCTCAACCTTCCTAACACTGAGACCCTTTAGTACAGTTCCTCATGTTATATGTTTATAACCATAAAATTATTTTCGTTGCTGCTTCAATAACTGTGATTTTGCTACTGTTATGAATCACAATATAAATATCTGATATGCAGGATACTCTTAGATAACTTCTGTGAAAGAGACATTTGATTCCCCCACACACAAAAAAAGGTCACAATCCACAGGTTGAGAACCATTGGTCTAAGGTGAAGCCTGTAAACCTCCATGAGGAAAAATCTTGCTGGTGGTTATGGTGCTCGTGAGAAGACATTGTGCCTGAGGACACCAGGAAATCCCTTCTAGTGGCAAGTGCAGTTTGAAACTAGCTTCCCAGAACAGGGAGCCATTTCAAGCATCTGACTGGGTGAGTAGGAATTTTACAACCCACAACCCATCAATCAATTAAAGACCAGTTAGCAGGAATTTACAGCCCACAACCCATCAATCAAGTTAAAGACCGCTATTTGAACCACCAGACAAGGAGCTATCACTCTTCGCTCAGACCATCAAAATAGGTGCTGTGAAATTTAAATAATGTAAGTCATGTACTAATAAGGATAAAGTGATATCACTTTTTATAGTGACATCAATATACATTTGTGAATTTTACCATTAGTCGTCACTGGTGGCAAATTATATCCAGGAATTGCTATTAAAAAAAAAATCACTGGGTAGATTTTGTTCTTCTCATATTAATACCAAGCATGGGTTAGAGGGTAAGACTTTAAGAAAATTAAATTTAAGTGAATATAATCTTTTATGGACTTGCGGTTGGCCATTTATGATCTTATGCGGTCCTCTTTTCACCAGACACTTAAACACATGTGCATGTACACACGTGTGCTTATGCACAGGTTCACATACACACATACGTACAGTTCCAAAATATTCAAAAATAACCCCAGAAATTCATATAGACACTTCCTACCAATTAAGAACTGCTCATCAATCTATGGACTTGGAAGGGGGGAATCTCACAAAGAACTAGAGGCAACTCTAGGATATTGAGGGCAAGAAAAGTAGCCCTTCCCCGAGAGAGGAGCATCCTAATCGGTGTCTCCAGTACCAAAACGTCAGCCCTGAAATAATATACATGCAAGCAATACGAGGCAGCGGTTCTCAACCTTCCTAACACTGAGACCCTTTAGTACAGTTCTTCATGTTATATGTTTATAACCATAAAATTATTTTCATTGTTGCTTCAATAACTGTGATTTTGCTACTGTTATGAATCACAATATAAATATCTGATATGCAGGATGGTCTTAGGTAACTTCTGTGAAAGAGTGTGGGGGGAGGGGGTGGGGAGTTATAACAAAGATGAGGAGGCCAGGAATTTAAGGGGGTAGTGGGAGGAGCTAGAAGGAAAGAATGGAAACAAAAGTATGTAATTACATTTTAATTAGCAAAAACCAAACTAAACAGGAGCCTGTGAGTCACAAAATGTTAGGCTTCCAGTGAACGTGTGACTTGGAGGTATGTGGGACCAAACCATACTCTGCATACATGAAAGCGTTTGACAAATTCCGATCGTCTTGAGAATTCCTCAGCTAGATGAAGACCCTCTCGGGATCCGTGAGAACACCTAGCTCTCTATAGTTTTCAGAGTCCAGCTACCTGGCAGCGCTCTGAGTATTTCCAAATTTTCTGCATTTAAAAAAATAAACAAACAAAACAAAAACCCAGTATGGAAACCACAAGCCCTGTCACAGAGTCTGTTCCTGCCTCTAACCACTGAACACGGAAGGCATTGCCTGCGCCTCTCTGCCAGCAGCCCCTAAGTAGGTTCAGAATTTATTTACATTTCACAAGGGGGTTTTAAGGCTTGTTCAAAAATTCAGTCAACCCATAATGCAGAATAATCTTGATATCCAAAAATGAAAAATCATCATACAAACACCAAAAAAAAAATCATCTCTCTCCAATGCACAATAAATATTAAAGACTCTATGCTATATACTTGGACAGCTAAACCAAATATCAGACAACTCAAAGGTTAATTTAAATTTTGCTTGAGACTTCTGTACATGTTATGTATGCTATTTGTCTTGGGAAAGACAAAATACAGGGTTGAGGAAGAGGAGGTACACTGTAACAATCTGACTTAAGACATTGATTGAAGTTGCATGAACTGACTTCTGTATTTTGCCCAGCCTGGGGAAGGGGGAGGGGGAGGGTCTTGGTGCTGCCTCAGTAAGGTGATGGGACAGACTCAGTGGACTTCCCAGGAGATGCCTTCCCCTCTCTAAGGAGAGGATGGAGGGGTAGGGGTGGAGGGAAGAGAGGATAGAGGGGGAACTAGGATTAGTATGTAAAAAATAAATAAATAAAAATTTTTTTAAATGACACTGATTGGGCCCCTACCCCGTTCTACCTGTATTTGACCCAGACACAGTGACCAATACAGGAGGGGAGCTTACCTACCAGCCAAGAAGACCACCATTTGTCAATGACACGTGGCCACAGGGAAGTCTTTGGCCACTCGCCAGCTGTGTCCCACTAGGCCTCAGGTCCTCCAGCCAAAGAGTATAATTTCACGGTTCACTTCAGAAGGTTTTTATCACAAAATGCATAGAGAGTGTCCACATTACAGGAATACAAATAACAGGAATAGCTACCCTTAACGGCTCCTACAGCCGCTGTTATCAAAATAAATTCCAACACGGTAGATGACTCTCCATCCGGCTTGCTTTGACTACACGAGATGTTCTTAAAAGGAAGTGTGTTGAGGACTGCCGTTCGTGCTTCTGAATCAAACTGCCATTTTCAATCTCCTCCTCCAGCTCCTGGAGATTAGGGGCCTCTCCTGCAGCTAGCTCACCTAAGCCCTTTCCAGTCCAGCATCCAGGTTGCTGTCCGTGAGCCTCTAGCCTATTTGTCGAAAGGATAAGCTTCCCCGGTTCGTTTCTACTCAAGTAAATTGGTCTTTCTTTCCTCTCTAATTCTTCCTGAGAGAATTAATTTGCCTTTTCTGGTCTAGCCAATCAGCCATCCCCGCGTTTAAAACTAGAACTCCTGCCCTCCCCCCCACACACACACAAACACAATCAGACCCATTTTGAGACTTTTTGAAATAAAAACACAGAAGCAGCAAGAACAAGGATACGTGATCAGAATGAGCCGAGAGCTGAACACTCACCCCTGCATTTTCTATTTTATGATCATCCTACCGGAGGAGAGTGCAAAGTCCCCTGGCTCTCCGTACCTCAAAAGCACTCTAAGTTTTAACAGAGAACAGACCATCTACATCCAGTAATATACGAGAACACCACTGCTCCTCACAGGACAACCAGAAAAATGACAGAGAAGTTGTGATCCGTGCTTTCAGCTAACTCTCTGTTAAGTCTGCCTCACAGCTAGTCCTAAATCCTCATGCTCCCCCTCACCAGCCCCTTGGCTTGGGCTTTGATGCTGCATCATTTCCCTCAGGAGACCGGGTGGAGGCTAAGCTGTTTCCAGAGTACCGCTTGGGACATCCCCCCAGACTCTGCCTCTTACCTGCAGAATCCACGCTGTCGGCAGGCACACTCTGCGTGGCAGCTGGGGCTGGGTCCTTAACTCCGTGCACCTGGCCATCTTCTTCCTGGGTCGTCAGAAACGCAGAGCACAAACCAGATTCGAGGGCTTGGAGCTTCAGCAAGGAATTCTGCCAACAAAAGCAGAACATGAAGCCAGCTAAGTGGATGCCTGACACACAGCGCTGGGTCTGCGGCTCTCCAGCACCTTTGCTGGGTGCCTGGCAGGAACGGGGTCTCCGGCTGACCACAGCTGCTTCAGGTAAAGGAGTTGGTCCCTGAGTCAGAGCTGCGCATTTGTCCACGTGCAGGCTCAATTTCTGGCTCATTGAAATCCCAACGTATACGGTTTATCTGTGACACATGGGACCTGTGATGTCGTCAGCAAGAGACACTGCATCTGGAGAGCCAATCTCCGAAGGTGTCTGCTTCCCAAATGGAGAGAGGCTTTACGCTCAGCAATGGTTTCATTCACTGTACTGACATCAGGAGCCGGATATTAGGCCACTCCCAGGCTACCATTCATAAACACCAGCGTCCCTCCAAGACACAGACTGCGGCAGACCGCAGCACACAAAGAGTTACTGCTGCAGCGGCTGTCTGGCTTCAAGGAGGGGCTTCTGGGCTCCCTCAGGCAGCTGCATGCACCTTCTAAAGTTACTTCTCTTGCAGGGGATGCCCCGCCCGCCTCCTCTGGAGATCAGAGACCAGGGAGACAGCCCTGGTCCCTTTCGCCTAACTCAGCTACTGGAGGGAGAGCAATTGCTCCTTTCCCGCCTACCCCTTCATGTCGCAGCTGAAATCCTCCCAGGTTCTTAGGAAGAACAAGTCATGCAGACTGACGCACCTATGATGCAGCAGCCCAGAAAATTGATTCCCCTAGCAGGTGAAGATGAGTCATGCCTGCGTCCTGGCTGGGCACCGCGACCCCACAGTGGGACAGCTCAGCAAGTCCCAGGAGCAACTCCGCCCACCTGCCTCCAGCTGTGGCAGGGCAGCCAGGGGGAGCAGAGCAATGGGTCCTTCTACCCAAATCTTCCCACACACGCCGTACTCACACGAATCGCCCCCTCACAGATGCCACACAGGCTCACACTGGAGCACCCCACTCCACAGCTCCGCCCCTGCCTGTCCCATATACCTACTCACACACAACTTCCCACACCTTTGCTTCCAACACCACACTCACACATAGACCCTAAGCCCTGAATGCCCTAGCTCACACTGTATATGTCTTTTCGTCCCAACCTCAACCCCCACTTACATACCCAATTCTACACACACCCTACACTCTACCCATCACTCTCACATACTCACATACCCCCCTCCCGGCACTCTTCCTCCTGTCCCACACATACGCCTCCTTCTGACTGCCCCCGTACCCTCCTCTCCTTCATGCATGCCCAATACCCACGCATCAACCACCAGCCTTTCACACTGTGCCAGTGAGTCACACCCTTGCCTTATATACACTCTCATATGCACACCTAGCCCAGTTATCTCCTCCCACATCACTCTCTCCCGTTCTACTGGTACCAGCTCCCCCAGCCCCATGCCTTCATCCACTGGGCTGATGCTACAAGCAGTGTCTCTACATGATGATTGCTCTCCAGGGGAGGTCTGAAACTTCCTCAGGCATTTGGAAGTCGGGGGCACCTCTGCAGCTCAGGTCCCTCCTCTGCCACGCACAGATATGCTCATGAACTTATAGGAACACCACTGTCAGCCCTCAGAATAACCACAGCTGAGCCAAAGCAGCGTGGCCTAAGAATAGATGACTTCCATGGCCCTCTTCTCCCTCTGGGACAGGTCCGCAGCTGAGAGTTCAAGGTTGCTGAGAGGAGAAGCAGAAAGGAACAATGGCACCAGGTTTCCAGAAGAATCTAGTCATTGGTGTCCAGTCAGCTGGTGGACACCAAGGATGATTCCAAGGAAACCAGCGTGGGCTCTTCAAGAGCACGGAACTGCACTACAGAGTTAGACAATGCCATAGATGTGACCTGATGGGTCACTGCAGGACATAGCGGGCCCTGAAGAGCCTGAATACAAATACCATATAACACAACTCCATCATTGGGTATGTACCCAAAAGAATTGAAAGTGAAGGCTTGGACGGTCTGTACACACCCACATCTATGGCATTTCAAGAGCTTAGAGAAGTGTTACGGGCTGAATTTTGCTTTAAAGTTCCCCTATTGAAGCTCTGTTCTCAGTGTGACTAAACTTAAGGATAGGGCCTTTAAAGATGTAACAAAAGTTAAAGAGGCCTTAAGGATCAGAACCCAACCCAATAAGACTGATGTCCCCATAAAAGCCAGAGGCCATGGAGACAGTCATATATCGAAGGCTCTATGAGAGTCCCATTTGAATGCAACTTCTTACAAGTCAGAGAGCATGGCCTCTGGAAAAACTAACACTGCTGGCTCTTTAACCTTGGATTTCCTGGGGTTTTGCTATTTAAGCTACCCAGCCTGTAGTACTTTGCAATGGCACACTTCAGAACCTAACGTGAAGTGCAAGAACCCAAGTGTCCACAAACAGATACACGGATGCCCCAAATATGGCTGAACTTCCAAAAAACATTCCTCAAAATTCAAGGGGAAGATACCGACTGGCATAGGCTACCACACAGTGAGATTAGCTAGTTCCAGAAGAAAGAATACTGTGTGATTCTACTCGATAAGAGAGCAGAAAAGCCATAAAGACAGGAAGCAGAGCAGTGTTTCCCCAGGACTAGCTGGAGAAGGGAGGGAGCTGGATCATGGGTTTAGAATTTCAGTTCTGTATATATACATATATATACATATATACATATATGTATATACATATATGTATATATATATATGTATATATATGAAGGATGCTTAGCAATGAGAATGAACTTAGTGTTGCTGAATGGTACGCTTAAAAGTACTTGAGAGGACATGTTTTTCATACTGAATATATTCTACAATTACTTTTTTAAAAATTTTATGTCAAAGGAGGCAGACCTGTCCATGCCTTTCGATAGCAACCGGGTTTCATGTAGCCCAGGCTGGCCTAGAACTCTGTCACCTTGGATCATCTTCAATCTCTGATCTTCATGACCTTGCTTCCAGGGTTGTGGGACTATGGGTAGGTGTGTATCACTGTATCTGGCTTTACACCCAGTGCGGTGGAGGGACAGGACGCAGGACTTCCTGTAGACTAGACAAGCATTTGAACAAGACCCACATTCCCAGCCTTTTGTTATACGGCGCCAGCAGCCTGGCTCAAATGCCTATGTGCTCTTGTGTAATTTGCAAAGCAGCAGATGGCTTTCAGGGTCCCAGAGAACCATGGGGAATGTGCACCATGCTCTCTATCCTGCCTGACTGTGGGCAGATAGCCTGGCTATTCCAAACCTTATCTTTTCATCTTTAAAAAGAGGCAAAAATAACAGTGATGAGTTATGGCCCCTGCCGCGAGGGCTGCTCCCAGGCGAACTGAGGGAGGGTAAGAAAAGCACTTTGTAGAAGTGCCAGTAGGTGGCCGGTCACTCCATCACTGGTGAGGCTGGAATGTCCCCAAACACCAGCTGCTGGGAAGAGGTCTGGCCATGTGGACAGACTTCAGGCTGGGCCAGTCGTGACTCATCTCTACCTCCCAGGGTTTCACTTCTGCACCTGCCTACCAGGAACCCCACTTTAGATGACTTTGAAGTCCCCTTCTAACGAGGACAGAGAGAAAATCAAGCGTGTACATACACCAGGACAGAGGTGCAGATCCTGGTACAAGTAGGTACCTAGACTTGGGTCTGGAGCTGAACCAAGGACTCAAGTTACACGGACATCATAGGACATCAATACACAGGGGTACGTCAGACTCAGAAGCTTCTAGACCCTATCTAGGAGACAGACTATGTGTTATAAACCAGAAGCGGCAGGAGTGTCAAGAGTTATGGTATCCAATGTGGAGGCTCAACTATCCACATGCCGCATGAGAAAGGAGTCTCTTGAGGGGTTTACGGGCAGCAGGCTGCACACTACTTGGTGGCAAGAGACTAGGTAAAGCACTGGGGTGGATAGACAGGCTCTAGGCCCTGCCTCTGGCTTGAGGCTCCTCTCTCACCTACCCAAAGGAGGCGGGGTCAGTCAGCAGGCCATGTGCAAGTGGGAGGGCTTAGCCGTGACTTAGAAGTTTAAGGTTTGGCTCAAATGTCAGAGATCATTGTGAGTGCATGGCTGCAGGCACTGTGTAAAGCAAGCAGTCCAGACTGAGAAATCCTTGAAACAGGTACAGTAGAAAGTGGGTATAGACAGTCATAAAAGAATAATATTAACAAACAATTTTAAAATAATAGAATAAAATATAGAAAGGATAGCCGTGTAAGGATGGGAAATATTATAAGGCAAGGAGTTTGGACCTTATATGAGCTTTTTTTCATTTTAAATGTCTTAAATGCTAATGAACAGAGAATGACAGCCAGTGAGAGACACTCAATTGTGGAAGTGACTGCTGGATTAAACGAGCCTGCACACAGGCTGTATATAGCCAGGGTGTCTTGGCTTCAGAATGGGAGTTCAGAATGGGAAATATAGTGTGTTGGGGGAGAGGAAACAAAGAGTTGTGGTTTGCTTCACACAGGAGATCTACTTGCATGGCTGGGCTGTTCCTCTCTGAGACACTAAACAGAATCAAGCATAAAGGAATGAGGATGAAAAGGCCTAGAAAATGGAACGAGATGAACGAGGTGAACATCAGAAACACAGAGAGGCCTCTAAGCAGAAAAGAAGACAACTGCTGGAGACCAAAGACAAGAAATTAGAACTGGAGAATCTCAGCAGCCCACCTGTCCCCGCCACAGGCCATCCCATTCCCCATCACTTCAGCACACAGCCCTCCTCAGTAGAGTCCTCCTCAGATCGACACCCTCTGTGGAATGGGTCTATATGGAATACATCACCCAATGGTTTAGGATCCCAGGGCAACAGTGAAGATATCTAGCTGTGTTACATGTTTACCCAGGGAATGATGGGAGATATCTTGCCTATCCGAACAGGATGAAGCACCATAGAGCTATCCCAGGGATGCCTGGGATACTGCACAGGCAGGGTCTGTGAAGATGTGCTAGCCCCATGCTGCTTGACTGCTCAAGCAAGAGCTAGGTTCACGTGGAGGCTAACAGACTAACATCAGCTTCTTCCTCCTGGAGCCTCTAGCCCAGTGAGAAAACAGCCAACAAATAACAACAGACATTCCTTTCCTAAGTCCATACCAGAAAGACATGGAAAGCCCAAGGCAGACAACCCTGCCATTTCAGTAATCAATCACACCAGACTTAGTGACATTTCACACAAAGACATACTTTCCCTTTCCAAGAAAAATGAAGGAGTGGTCTAAAGATTACCTCGATCCAGCCCTAGATCCTAGACAATGGCTCTGGCTAGCCTGCTCATGTTTCCCAGGTTTACTTCCAAAGGCCTCATTGTAGGGCATCTAAAATCAGCAGGCAGACTGAGCAGCGGGTGATGATCCTCTTGGGAATGACAATTACCCCTGCCTCTCCACATGGCCTTGTGAGAAGCAAGCTAGAGAGAGGTCTGCACAACCTAAGTGAGGTTTTCCCAAGCTAACTCCTTTTCACACAATAGAGAATACGCATCTTGTTTTAGATAACACTCATTTTCCCTACTCTGCAATCACACAGGTCCCATTTCAGTTGGGCTAAGATGGCGACCACCCACATGGGGTGGGATGGATAATAAGAACTATTTTAAGGTGCCTTCATCCATGAGTGTGCAATTACAGAACGCGAAACATTCACATTTGGTTTCTAGGAAGGGATTTTATGGCACCTCCCGTCCCTTTGTGTTTCTAGGAAGTGTACGTAGATCTCACGCTGCTGTGAAACAGAGCAGGCAGAAACCTTGCTGAAAACCCAGAATACAGGTCAGTTCCCAGACATCGACTCACGGTTCTAGTTCCATCAGTCTGCACAATTGCGAGCATACACTCCCAACTCGACATACACAATCAGCAAGCACAAGAGACCCTCCCTTTGCATCTGTTCATTCACCTCCTCCCTGCTCCGACATTCCCAGGCCCCGGGATCCTATTAGACATCATCCTATGGGAACACACTGCAAAGGGGGCAACAAAGCAAGCCAGATGAGCACCGGCATTCCCCTCCCTTTTCTTCCTACCTGCCACGTTATCCCACCATGACAGACTCTCTTTTGAGTTGTCTGTATCTGGTAATTTGGCAATCACTACAGCGGTCTACTTGTTTGTGGACTCTTTGCGGCTGGCTCCCTAAGGGCTGCAACTATGGCTCAATTTGTCATGTTGACACTGTACGGCAGAGTCAACCAGAAAAAGAGATTGCCATTACCTATCCATCTGATTCATTTATTTATTTTTACCCTTAGCTGGCACTTAGGGGGTGCTTGCATACACACTCTGAGTATCTAATCTGAAGGCCTTCTAGTACTCTGGTTAATAAACTGCAAGATTATTTAAAAGCTCACTGAGGAATTTACAGAAAATATTCATTACCCCATATCTCACCCATCTTTATTCTGATTTAGGAGGTCTGGAACAAGATCACCTCAAGACAAGTGCCCAAGGCCTATGCCCTATCTTCCGGGACCCTGACTCACTCAAAATGGTATCTTGGTTCCCTGCTTAACACCACCAAGCCCAGACAGAAGTCCTTTCCCCTGCCATTGCCCCAGCAATCTGCCACTCCTACTGTCTTCCAGCCTTGGCCTCCCTCAGGACGCACACCCCCACACTAGGAGTATACAACACGAGGTGCGTAAAACCAAGAGGCCACCTCCCAGCGTGCTACTGGTAGTCTCTCGATGTCCTCATCAAACGAAATGGGGCTTCTTTCAATACTGATGGCTCTAAAGCAATGGTTCTCCACCTTCCTACTGCTGAGACCCTTTAACACAGTTCCTCATTTTGTGGTGACCCCCAACCAAAAAATAACTTTTGTTGGTACTTCATAACTGTAATTTCACTACTGTTATAGATCATGTTTTTCTGATGGTCTTAAGCGACTGCTGTGTAAGGGACCTTCAACACCCAAAGGGGTGTCGACCCACAGTTTGGGAACCACGACTCTCAGGAGAAGCCCACATTATCTCTCCCTGTAGACACTGGCTGTAGCTAGTCTCCCTGGGGACTGTATACTTATAACCCAGTATGTTTTGTGTCAGGCTACACCTCAGCTCATACAGTCCAACCTCTCTCTGTGCAGGATGCTCCAGCCCTCACTCCCCCCTCCCCCCCGAAAAGAATTTCAGCATCTAAGCAGCAGCTACTCACACCAAGAAGCCAGAACACTGACCAAGGTATCCACATCTTGACTGCATCCTGTCAGCACTTTTTTGAAAAACAGGAACAACACAACAAGAGCACACGGTGACACAACCGCACTCCCTTCCAGCCAGAGGACTTCAGTCTGGGAATGGGAAGCCCCCAAACCGTCTCATCTCAAGGTGAAAGCTTTGCTGTCCTTAGTGTACAAACAAGCAAAGCAGATGAGAGAAAATGCTGTTTGGCAATCTCATATTCTGAGTCAGAGGAGCTCTAGCTAAGGCTTTTTTTTCCCTAAATGGAACAGACTACATGTGTTACTTACAGAGTGCCCTTCCCTGGGACCTTGCTGAAAATCACGGGTGTTGTGAAGAACCCACTCCTTGCCCTTCAACATTGGCTGTTTCTCACCAGATGACAGTTACTCTATGTTGGTGCTCATGTGGTAGTGGGGTGTGAGTGTATGAGTGTGTGTGTGTGTGTGTGTGTGTGTAGGTGTGAGAGAGTGTGTGTGTGTGAGTGAGAGTGTAAGTGTGAGAGTGTGTGTGTGTGTGTAAGTGTGAGAGAGTGTGTGTGTGTGTGTGAGTGAGAGTGTGTGTGTGTGTGTAAGTGTGAGAGAGTGTGTGTGTGTAAGTGTGAGAGTGTGTGTGTGAGTGTGTGTGAGTGTGTGTGTGTGTGAGTGTATGAGTGTGTGTGTGTGTGAGTGAGAGTGTGTGTGTGTGTAAGTGTGAGAGAGAGTGTGTGTGTGTGTAAGTGTGAGAGTGTGTGTGTGAGTGTGTGTGAGTGTGTGTGTGTGTGTGTGAGTGTGTGTGGTCATTTCAGACATCAGTCTGAAAAATCTTGAAAACTAACCTCAGTGAGCTGGGACCATGGCTTGCTCAGTGGCTAAGGGCACACACTGCCCTGGAGGAGGATCCAGGTAGAGTCCCCAGTACCAGACCAACTTACAACCTCGGAAAACTCCAGGGGAGCTCCAAGGAGGCCCCTTCCGGCCTCCAGAGGTACTGCTCTCATATGGCAGACAGATTCAATGACACCACTCAAAATAAACATAATCCTTAAAAATGACTAAACTCAGTAGGAAGTGGACACTAGAGAAGCCCAATGATCCCTTCCTTGGTGCATTCTGTGTCGGTGAGCAAGCCATCCATCTATGCCAGTTCCCAGCCCTTTCTTATTTCTGAAGACACTGCCTTAACCCGCATTCTAGATGCTAGTGAATAATGGAAACCAGCAACTCCTCTGACGGAAGTCATATGAAATAAGTGAAGCTCTTGTGTCATTAAAGGTGAAAGATCACACTGGAAACCATTAGGTATTTCCTCAAACACTAATATTTTGTTAGAAAATACGAAAACTCATCTTCCTGTCCTGAAGCTTGAGCTTTGCGGCACTAAGAAAGGCAATGTCCTAACATAAAAGAGGGCAGGCGCAAGGACAGCCAAGTCCTAGGGCAGTGGTTCTCAACCTGTGGGTGGCGACTCCTCTAGAGGTCAAATGACCCTTACACAGGGGTCACCTAAAGCCATCAAAAAATGCAGTATTTACACACTAATTCATAGCAGTAGCAAAGCTACGTTATGAAGTAGCAACAAAAATAGTATTATGGCTGGGGAGGAAGGTCACCACAACGTGAGAACTGTATGAGAAGGTCACAGCATTAGGGAGATTGAGAGCCACTGCTCCAAGGTAGTGATTCATGTCCCCGTGAGCCTCCTGGGGATTGAGTGACAGAGCTCATTTGTTCATCCAGCCCCCACTCCACTCTCTTTAACAATGCCAGGGCTGGTTATACATTTACCTCTCGACCACTACTGTTGAAATAATTACTCATTAGGGGAAAATCCCCAACAGGCAAAGCTCCCAGAAAAAAAAAATGGTCTTGGGACCCACGGGCTTGTATATGTATTTATATTAATGAAAAAGCTAGTCATATACTTTTCCTTCGTAGAAAACCCACGGCCCACACTGTTTCCGCCTTTATCCTCTCCTCACAAAGCAGCAGAGACAGAAGCACAGGCTGACCCCTCGCAGCTATGGGACTGGACAGCCCTTCTCATCTTTCCCAAACAAGGGGTTGGGGGGACAGTAGCCCAAAGAGGAGCAAACACAAAATGGAACAACGAGGGAAAGGATGGAGATGTCACACCAGAGCAAAGAATGAGAGCGACGGAGGTCACCCCAGAGCCGAGTGGGAAAGTGTGACAGCTGATATGCAGGAAGCAAACACGGGTGAGTCGGCCGCTTCTCCAAGTCTATATCAGACGGGGGTGGGGAAAAAGTCGGTGGTCACCAGCTTCCTTTTCTTACAGTGCCATTTAGGATTCCCTTGAAGGTGAGGACTCTAGACCTCGTTCCCCTGAAAATAAGCAGCCAGGATGAAGAGTGGCCTCGGAAGGACTGGGCAGAATACCCGACCTAGAAGCAGCCCTGTTTCCTTGCTGTATGCCTCAGTCACCTGGGAATGAGAACCAGGGTTCACACCATGACAGCGCTGGCCACAGGAAGTCCCTGCTGACACTGACAACAAGAAGTGGCTAAAATTAAATGGATCACAGGACACTGAGGAAGAACCCTTGGTAGGGGAACAAGGTCACTTCAACTCAAACTCAAAACCAAACAGAAAAAAAAAATGAGCCGGTGGCATCCTGCAGTGGTCCAGCCAAGAGGAAAATTACCTGGGAACGCGTGTTTCCAGAGACTAGCATCCAATTATCTATCTTCTACAAACAGCATCCCAGTGTCAAACATGGGCCTCATCCAGCCAATCAGCTCCTTCCAAGCCCCCAAGGTCATACTGAATAGTTCAGAAAGGACAAATGCCCCCATCATGAATGAGACTCATCGTTAAGGCTTTCTAGAACTTCCTAGTTTTAGAAGACTACAATCCCACTATGTGGCAGGCATGACCCTAAAAACAACCCCTAGGGTCTCTGTACTCTGGTCATGTACACACTAATCTATGCACTGCTATAAAGGGATTCCCCCCCCCCCAAAAAAAGGTAACTGAGCTCTAACTCAGCTGGTCAAAGATACAGCCGTTATTTGTGTGTGCCTAGTCAAATCAAGTAAGAACTTTAAAAGCCATCTATCTTCCAGCTGGTGGCAAGATAGCCTCATCGGAGGAATTGGGACCATAGGCAGATGTCAGGTGCTACAGCTGACTTGAGGATGAAAAGGGCCACATGAGCCAAGTGTGGCAGACTCGGGAAGCCAAACACTAAGCCCAGCTGCCAAGCAGCAAAGGGGCAGAGACGACAGCCTTGTGACAGGAAGCTGAGTTAAAGCAGCTATGTGAAGGAACTTGCACATGGCCCTACTCCAGATGAGAACTCAGCCTGGCAATTTCTCTTTCATGAGAGCCTGAGCAGAGCAACTCCCCCTGCTTCATACAATGGGGGTTAATCCATGAGGATCTGAAGCCACTACGCTCTTGGTAAATCACCAATAATAGTAATAGAAAACTTAACTGGGCGTGGTGGCACTCGGGGAGGCAGAGGTAGGCAGATCTCTGAGTTTGAAGACAGCCTGGTCTATGAAGAAAGCTCTAGGACAGGCAGAGCTACATAGAGAAACCCTGACTAGAGAAAAAAAGTAGTCATAGAAAATTCATATGTACTGAGATGACTGGACATCAGAATAATACGTCAGTAGGGAGGTGCTGGCCAAAAGATAAAGCCAGGATAGAAAAAGAAGCCCAGAGATGGATTTCCATAATGGTTTCGAATCCCAGGATCTAGCCAAGCATGCAGCCCGTCCCAGTCCCAAATGCTCAGATATGTCATCATTAAAATACTGTTGTTATTAAAGCCTGAAATCATTGATCTTTTGTCACATGAAAACAATCTCTGATACTTCAAAATATTCATCAACAGAAACTGAACTAAGACCCAATGTGATAGGCTGGGTGTTCACTTACATTGAAAAACGCAGCTGAGTATTCTAACAGAGGGAACATTTCTCAGCCAGCACAGGAGTCTCGAAGCTTTTCACAGGCTATTTTCTCAGAAGTAAAGCAATTTGGAAGGAGAAAGACATTTCAATCCAACCGTAAAGACAGTCTTCCAAATTTGTGGATTTTTTTGCATCCATGAATTCAACCCACCACAGGTTAACAATATAATTTTTAAACTGTCTATATTTGCTGCACAGAACCTGTTATTACTTTCACAATGCAGGATAACAATTATTTACTCTGGCTGTATCTTGTATCAGGTAATAAGCAATCTAATGACAATATAAAGCACAAGAGGAGCCGTGCGGAGGTTGCTCATGAAGACCACACCATTTTACACAAGGGCTTGGTAATCCGTGAATTTTTAACTGGGCGGTGGGCAGCGGGTGGGCTCTGAAGCCAATCCCAGAAGGATATCAAGAGATAACTGTATCTTCTCCAGGTCTGCATGGCCTCGTGCCAAAATACCTCTAACATACATTGTAGGTGCTAATGCACATGCATGTCCTCTTCACAGTGTCACATACATAGACACATGCAAAGGCCAAAAATAGTACTCCAGTGTCCCACTGCTCTACTTTTAACAAAATCCAAGGTATCTTCATACTGGAGAAACAAGGCATATAATGCTGAGTTACGACCACCAACATAATTCAACAGAGACTCAGCAACAGCCCTACGTGATGGGAGGGGTAACACTGTGTGTTGATGTTTTTGTGAGGACTTAAAAACATCACCTTCACACAATTACATAGGCTTAGAGTTAAGCTTTCTATTGATATCAGATCTTTGAGTATTGGCTTCATGTTCATCTTTATCTTATCACATAGATGAATTCTGGAAATTACAATGGTATTCTGCTGTTGCTTGCATGTGTAATGTCCCATCCTTGTCCTGTCCAGGCTGATAGATCCCAAATGAAAACTAGCTCATATTCTGTGATGTGCAGTCTGGGGTTTGGACAAGAGCTGTGACATCTGCCACCCAGTGGGTCACCAGGGTTGACGCAGCTGCTCCAGGGGGCTAGTTGGTTGATCCCCTCTCTTCACCACCACTCTGTGTATTCCTCACCTGAAGCAGCATGCTAAACAAGGAAGTTAACCTAATACTACAGAGAGGGGCCATCTTCCGTCAATAGTACATGAGTATTCTCCTTCTAGAACCGGCTAACCATCTCTCAAAAGCCCAACATGGCATGGTTGCTTGGTGGAGTGGGGTTACCTTAGATTCCTTTATCAACCTGTTAGTTTCCTCATGGCAACTGAAATCAGAAGTGGAATTTATGAGGTACAGAGAGTGAAAAACCATCCTCATTCTAGCTTTGAAGTGCTTTTTGGATCAGGGATCAATTCGTATTATGGACATGACAGAACAGCCCAGACAGGAGATAAAAATGGATGAGAAACACACTGGTTTCTAGTCTGGGTATCTTAAAGGGTGGGACCAGACAGCTCAGGTGAAAGGCCAACACACAGTTGGACTGTGAGCACTGATTCACAGCCCCGGAGGCACATGAAGAGCATAGAATAGAGACTAGAATCCTAGCAAAAGACCCAAAGTGGAAAACAAGAGCCTCCAGACTGATGGAGAAAGTGAGATTGATCATCCCCCTCCTAGGAATACTTTTCTGTATGTACATCCTACATTCATTAAAACAATATTCCGTGTGTGTGTGCGTACCATAGGATCATCACTTAGAGAAATATAAAAGGGTTCTTTTGTTAAAGAATTGAGTGTTCTGTTAAGTTTAACACACATTTTAGATTTTTCACTCTCTGGGATGTTTCCAGCAGTGAGTGTGGCCACACCATCCCTCACACCAAGGTATTAGCCTTACTTCTGCTGCCCCCACTCCAAACTGCTCTACATTCTCTTTCCATGTCCCAAACTTTCATCACAGCACAACCTGTGTGGAAGAATATGAGCCTACACACACATCCATCGCAGCACAACCTGCCTGGGAGAATGTGAGCCCGCACACACAGCTGGCCCCATGGACCGAAACAAAACCATGCTGAGCACTCATGTCCTGTGTTCCTACATCAGGCCCAATGGAGCCACCTTAGCCTGCAGTTGGCACAGGTCTCCACTTGGGTGTCCCAGCCCATGTACCGTTCATGCCTTCTGCAGACGCGATACAGTGGAGGACAGCAGAAAAACCGATTTTCAAGCAGAGCTTTCAGCAACGGCTCAAGCCATTTCAACAGTCCTGTCACTTCCAGTCTCAAGAATCAGCTTCTCACCAGGCGGTGGTGGCGCACGGCTTTAATCCCAGCACTCGGGAGGCAGAGGCAGGAGGATCTCTGTGAGTTTGAGACCAGCCTGGTCTACAAGAGCTAGTTCCAGGACAGGCTCCAAAACCACAGAGAAACCCTGTCTCAAAAAAACAAAAAACAAAAAACAAAAAAAAAAAAAAACCCAAAAGAATCAGCTTCTCCCAGAGCCTGGGAAGCTCTTCCCACATCACCCTTCCAGGCATGAGCATCAGAACAATCTGTTGCAGCGTCACATACAGCACAAAGGAAGGAGAGCTGCGTGTGCTGATTCTGGTTCATGGATAGCCTGTTTCCTTAAAACTCCCAACTCTTTCCACTGTGAGTCATGCGCAGTCTGAAGGCTGTGCCTGCACACACACAAAATAATAGCCTTCTGCATTCCCGTTTGTGTTATATTTATGATATTTCTCATGGATTTAGCCATTTAAATTGGCTTAACCAGACACCTGGCTTACCTTTAGTCATGGATTTCTATCAAATTCTATAATAATAATGATGATGATGAATTATAACAATATTATATAATAGTATCTATTATTAATATACCATAGTTGATATGATACAATTATAATAGTATATTATAATCAATATAATTATAGAAACATTGTATATTGTTATTATTCAAGAAAGGAAAACAAAAACCACCTAAATATTTAAATGCCTTTTATGGGGTCAAAAAACTAAGAGGGGGAAGAGAGACATATCTTCAAAATGCTGAATTAACCATCTGCCTGAAGCTGTTCCTTTCTCTTCTGGGCATCTGAGTATCAGGTCTACTTAGTTTCTCTGCTATGATCCTCATCAGAGACACCACATACCACCCACAGCTCCAACTCCATGAGGACAAGAGAAACCATATGAGGATTTCAAACCAGGGTCTGAAGCCAAGGCATTCAAAGCAGAAGGTACTCTAATTGTATCATACTGATTTCTGATATTACAATTCAATTACATATTTCAAAGGAACTCTAGAACAAGCTAGCTACCTAACATCCAGTGTAATGAGATGCTATTTAGATTGAAAATATGGTTCCCATATCTCAAAGTGTATGAAGAAAACATCAGATTTTATTATGCTCAGGGAAATGAAATAGTAAAACCAACTATGTCTGAGGTTGCAAACACCAGTCAGTGGGAAGCAGAGAAAGGGGAATCCAGCTAAAATTCAATTAAGAAAAAAAAAAGCTGTACAAATTTTAATTATCACAGCCCTGGTTATATAACCCCAAAGCAAAACTGGAAAGTCTAGAAAGAAGAGACAGCTGGACTAGGGTAAGGTTCAAGGTGTGGTGAGCATTCTCAAAAATGCTATTTTAAGCTTGCTCGCCCCAACACCAGGAAGAACATTTAGTGAAGTAACATCTCATCACCATGATGAAGAAGGTCACTTAAGAGCAACAGGATTGAAAGTTTTCCCTGGAAAGATATTTTCTAATGCTCTGACAGGGAATAGGCAACGCTGAGACTGGCTAGCTCATGTTTACATCAGCCGTGATGATTCCACCTACCTCATGGAAGTCCTGCTGAGTTCCAAAAGCATCCTTTGGCCAAATGGCAGCCCTCTGGTCTACTCTACAAAATACAAAGGAAAAATTATGTCTATTTGAAGGAACCATTTCAACAACTCACATTCATAGTTGGCTGCTACAGATACGGCCATGTTTCTGTTGGAAATCCCAAGTGGCACTCTCCCTGCTGAAGACATCAGGCTCCTTCAGTGGTCCTGAACACAGAGTATCTGAGCCCTGCCAGCCTCCCTGATCCTGACGCTCTCCACTGTCTCTCCGACCCTACTTCTCAGTCACCCAGGCCATCCCTGTTTCCTGAGCATATGGTCCCTAGTCTATTTAAAACACTGCACCTCCAGCCATCCTGGGTCTGGGATGCTTTACCCAGATCCACACACAACTGACTCTTGTCATGCAATCATGAGTTTGGCTCACATTCCCTTCCCTGAACAGGCCTTCCTGCCCTCCTCTTCCTGGCATAGGCAGTGGCTAGCAAGAGACCTCTGTAACAAGTTGAAGAAATGAACCCAGACCCATAGTGGTCCTTTGTCCTCCGCATGTGCAACCTAGTGTCCGTTCTCTCTCTCTCTCTCCCTCTCTCTCTCTCTCTCTCTCTCTCTCTCTCTCTCTCTCTCTCTCCTCTCCCCCCCCCCACACACACACATAAACACCACATGTACACACACTCGCAAAGGCTTTTTCCTGTCTCTTGATTGTTACAACAAATGCCATAGTCATTGCTGGGCTAGATAATGAAGCTGGGTTCTGCCACTAAATATTTCCTAAGAGGAAAAAAAAAAATGACCTGAAGCAAGGCATACGCCTTTGATCCCCTTGTTTTTAGTTTAAAAACAAAACAAGAAACCGTATCCTGTTAGATGTTCAGGTCCAAATCCATGCTTGTCAAGTCCTATGCCCAATGGCATATACTATGCTGCATTCT
Organism: Microtus oregoni; assembly: GCF_018167655.1. Lineage (NCBI taxonomy): Eukaryota > Metazoa > Chordata > Mammalia > Rodentia > Cricetidae > Microtus > Microtus oregoni. The sequence goes on from NW_024543066.1 coordinate 3,531,999, forward strand.
ACAAGATTTTCTACAAGAGTTCCTATGTCACTATATAAACAAACAAATTATAGTCCTTATTAGAAGGCCAACTGTCTTAATGAATACGGCATAAGATGTTTAGCCCATAAATTACTTGTTCTAAAAAAGACTATTTGAGGACACAGTCATTTATAGCTAGCATACCAAGTCAATCTGAATACCAAAAGACAAAACATTTTCTGGACGGCTACCAAGGTTAATAAGTTCAGCTTGTCGTAACCCACTCAGAAAGGTACAGTAAGCAACACTGGAGGCCTAATTTCTTCAGGTAATAGGTGAGATTTTTTTTTTTTTTTATTCTGGCCACAAGTTGGGCTAACAGTGCAAACAATTGACTCCTAATGTCAAATAAAGCAGTGGCAAATCACAAAGACTGGAGAGGGCACAGTGAGAATGCACGCCTCATCCACACAGGGCCAGCATCTTCCTCCTATAGTCACCAGAAGACTCGGGCTCCCAGTCACCAGGTCAAGCACGGGCAGCCCCAGTGAGCAGAGAGTAAGGAGGACCTCAGGTTCACCTGCCCCATATCCTTCAATCCCCTGAGCCACCAATATGGCAAGCTAACAAAATGACTCTTTGGGACAGGGATTAAGCCATCCCTTCATTTCAAAATGTTAAATGGGTTCTAAATTTTTGTCATCTACAGTGGTTCTCAAACTACACTTCCACAGTTGCTATAAGCCAAGGAAAGCAGGAGAATGGTGTTTTTTAAAGATTTATTTTAATCATGGGTACATGTGCCTGATTATGGGAATGTGCATGTGAACACAGGGTGCATAGGGGCCAGAAGACACTGTTGTCACCTCTGGGGCTGCAGCTACAGGCAGCTGTGAGTCATCTGACTTGGATAGTGGCTTATCTTTCATCTTAACAAAACTGGGATTATTATTAAAATATGCCATTAGTCACCATAATTATATAATGATTCTACTGTGGCGTTTTATGTGCTTCTAGACTGTTGTAATAAGATTGGCGGGCTGCTTCCCACCACCCGGCTAGCTTTACCCGAAATAATTACACGGAAACTGTATTCTTTTAAACACTGCTTGGCCCATTAGTTCCAGCCTCTTCTCGGCTAACTCTCGCACCTGGACTAACCCATTTCTAATAATCTGTGTAGCCCACGAGGTGGCTTACCAGGGAAGATCTTAACCTGCGTCTGTCTGGAGTGGGAGAACCATGGCGACTCTCTGATTCAGCTTCTTTCTCCCAGCATTCTGTTCTGTTTTCTCCGCCTACCTAAGGGTTGGCCTATCAAATGGGCCTAGGCAGTTTCTTTATTAATAAGAAATCACTCCCACATCACTAGACTCCCTGTGTTGTTCTAACACAGCTGGCATTAACAGTAAGCATCATTTACAATCAACCCTTCATATCCTATGAGGTAGCTAATACTATCCTCTCTAGGCTAGCCAGGTAGGAGACAAAAGACAAACGAGCCATAGAGGTTGGGCTTTAGCTCATTGGCAGAACCCTTGCATGGCAAGTGAAAGGCCCTGGGATTTGGATCCTGGATCTGATGAAGAAATAAAAACAGAAAGTCATGAGGAAAATGGAGAAGCATTATAAGGACACAGGAAGTTAACCAGGGCTCGTTCCATAGCGGCCAAAGACAAAGAAGTTTTAAGAAAGAAAAGTCTCAAGAGGAGTCCAAGATGTCACCAGCCTTCATGTGTCTGGCTGGACATGTCAGGTGGTTTAATCAAATGACTTCATTTAATCCCCAAGAGCCACCCAAGAGATTAGCACACACCCACTAGCCAATAGGAGGAAGGGTAATTAAATAGTCTTATTATTCATTCAACAAGTGTTTATTAAGCATCAATTATGTAGAATAATCGAGATCAAGTGCTGGGCAGTGCATAAAAAGTCCACTTTTAGAGACTCTGCATTTCCTTTTTAAAGATTTATTTCTATTTTTTATGTTTTGCCTGCATATGTATCTGTGTTATTACATGTGTGGCTGGTGCCCAGAGAGGCCAGAAAAGGGCAACGGATCCCCCTGGGGCTGGAGTTTCTGGTTGCTAGCTGTCATGTGGGTGTTAGGAATCAAACCAGGTCCTCTGGAAGAGCAGCCAGTATTCTCAACTGTCAAGCTATCTTTCCAGCCCTGGAACCTGTATTTTCATGAAAGGAGAGAGGACATAAAAACTGAATAAGCCAACAATAATCTATGACTCACCAGATGCCAAGATCTAAGGAGAAAAGCAAAACAAGACACAGAAACCAGGACTTGTAGAAGATTGGGCCAAGTGGCCACAGCCAGACAGTGCCAATCACCCAGAGACAAGGAGAATGACAGCCTGAGTTAAGAGCATTAAAGGTCACGGTGAAGAGGAGAAAGAAAAAGGAGTTTTGTTGGAAAAGCTCAGTAGTAGCTGAGGAAATAAGAATGCCACTGCATTCAATTCCCCCTCCCTCACACCCCTAAGACAATGATCCAGCCACGTACAATCCTGCCAATACGTGATACCTGCTCCATGCTGAAACTCTCCATTCCGTTACCGCTTCCCACCATCACAACTACAGGCAAATGGCTTCATGCCTCCATCAAGCCCATGCTTCCGGAAGGCAAAGACAAGCAATACAGAACACTCTCCCAACTCCGTCACAACTTTGATTCCTAGCCCAGACCTAGGCCACGGTCATGCAGCATGTACTCCTAAGAGCCCAACAGTGGTCCTCAATCCTGACGCCTCATCGTTACAGATACCATCACTGTGGTCGCAGCCCTACCAGTCGCCACACCATTCCACAATGAGCATCTTCACCACCATCAGCAGCATTGCCATTACAGATAGCATCTTCACTAAGAGCATCCCAAGCAATGCCGCCAACACTACCTCTAATATCACACAAGCGATACATCCCACCATCACCCAAACATCAATACCACCACAAGCGGTACCTATGACATCACGATGAGCAGTATCACCACTGTCTCCACTGTGTTATCACTATTGCCATGCTCCTGCCATCAGCACCTAAAAACACCTCTATCACCATGAAACAGCAAATAAAAATGCTAATACTCAAAACCACTCTTCAATAGAAAAATGCAAAAGTAATTATAGGCTGATATTAAAACAGTTTCTGCCCAGAATCTGCACTTGTGAGCGTGTGGACAGCCATTGAAGGGTAGCAATAAAAACTGGCATTCCCAATTTGCTGGATCCCTGAAACACGAGCTGAGTCAGGCTGCAGGGCTGGGCCCCTCTGGGGAGGTGTACAGGAATTCAAAACAGCAAAACCAATTAAGCATTAAAATATTTTTCTTGGCCCCAAGACAATGCCAAACCACAGGATGCAATCGTTTGTGGAAGAAGGGCCATGTTTTTAACTCCGGATTTTAGTCTCAAATCAACATTTTAACTTTAATTTAATTAGTAAATGGGAGAACCCTGTCTCAATCAACGAAAAGCTTCCATCGAGCCAGTGGCTGACAGAAGCTGAAGTCCCCTAAACTATATCTCGTTCAAGCCCAACAGTCAGTATGTGACTACTGCTTCAATTTCTTACTGCAAATGACCTGTTTATCTGTCCCCTCCTCTCCACACTCCCCACCTCTACTGCCATCTTAAGCAAAGCTACTATCATCTCTCACTGGAGTAACAGGGGTCTCCTTCTGGTCCCCCTACCCTTTCTTCCCCAGAGCATACCACACATAAGATCTGACCACCCACTGTTCTCTGTCCACTGCAAAGAGTACAATCCTAAGACAGTCTACTAAGGATTCACCGGTGGTTGTTTAATGAGTTAGACAACATGGCAGGAAGAGTAAAGGGCCATCCTCTAACAGTGTGAAGACTTCCCAGTTCTCCCACTCCCCCATTCTCACACTGTCTTATGACATCGGAAGGAGTGAACCTGGTGCATGCCTTCACCCTCCACTCATGCCAGGTCCCATCTGTGCTGTGGTTATGAGGGCATCCCTCCAGCTCCGCACACTCACTGAGCTCCTTCCAAGCTCATGCCTTCAGGATGTCCTTGTGCCTACCATGCTCCTTCCCAATCCTCTTGGTCTCTGAATGAACTCATTTATCTTTTAGATATCATGCATGCCTCTCCCAAATGTGTCTTCATTTTATACAACTTGTTGTGTAGACATAGGAAACTCCCCAATTCATGATTCCATATCTTCACAATCATTTAGTAGTCATTTACTTTTGATGGTAAGCTCTGTGGGGCAGGAATCATGAGTTTTGTTCAACATTTGTCCTTGCCGCCAATCCCAGCACAGGATACAGAACAGGACGTATGCGTATATTTGATAACCAAGTATTCATCTCAGAGTCCTGCACAGCTGTCAATTATGATCAATTGTCAAGTGTGCACAACCCAGGTTCCTTCCTCTCCCCGAGGCACACCAGCAAAACCTACAGGCTGCAGTGACTCTCACTTCCACAAGCAAGTACATTTCTTCCCTGAGAAGACTAAGGACCAGCTAGCACCTGACTAATCCATACTTCAAAGAACCTGGACAGAGAAGCTAAGCATCTAACTGTTCAGAATGTCTCATAGCGAATACGATCTTAGGGCTGAGCAGGGCTGACCTCAGATCTCATCTCAAGATTTATGGATGCCACTGACTTAAGTAAGCCTCTGTATTAGGAAGCAGCACTTGAGACGCAGGAATGTATACTGGTGCTATGACTGTCATTTCCGGGAACTCTTTTGAAAACAAAAGGTACATCCCAAGAGGGCAACCCCGAGCAAAACATTCTTCATATCATACAATAGCTCTATATGCAGACACAGACAAAATGCCAGGAAACGCCAGGGCTATTATATTAGCAACAATCACCACCCTTGGCACCAGCATTATAAAGAGCCTTTCTCTATGATGTTTAGAACATACCAAAGACATTCTCTCACTTATCTCTTCTTAACTCTATGTATTCTGTTTGGAGGCGTGTAAACATAAATGCAGGGGCCACAGAGAGTTGACATCAAGTCCTCTGGAATTGGAGTTACAGGCAGTTGTGAGCTGCCCAACATGGCAACTTAAACCTAAATTTGGTCTTTTGCAAGAGCAGCAAGCACTCTTAACTGCTGAGCCTTTTCTCCAGGCCTTCTTATCAGTTCTTTATAAACTTCTGATCTAAATAATGAAGAGCAAATAGCACATGTTTCAACTTTAAAGACCCCGAGTTTGAAATTATCACAGACTGACACCCACACATAGAAAATTAGAAGTCAAAAAATTTTCATCTTAACTGGCAACCCAAAAGTCCTTACTTATGATAAAAGATAAAGTAAATATAAATATTATAACTGTAATTCTTGCTTGATACCTGTTTTATTATATGAAATTTTTCTGTGTTAAAGTTAAAACCTTCCTTTTTATTTAAACAGAAAAAGGGAGATGATGTAGGAAGTCCTGTCTATGTGTTGCTTTTATTGGTTAATAAATAAAGAAACTGCTTTGGCCTATAGCAAGGCAGAACTTAATTAGGTGGGGAAAACTAAACCGAATGCTGGGAAAAAGGAGGCGGAGTCAGAGAGAAGCCATGTAGCCAGAGACAGACGCCAGAACTTTACCGGATAAGCCACAGCCTCATGGGTATACACAGAAAAATGAAGGTGGGTCAATTTAAGATATGAGTTAGCCAGAAATGCACTTAAGCTATTGGCCAAACAGTATTGCAGATAATATGGTTTCTGTGTGGTTATTTTGTGGCTGAGCAGCCGGGAACAAACAAGCATCCTCCTACAACATATGACAGCATCAGGTCCCCTGGAACTGAAATTACAGACAGTTGTGAGCCACCATGTGAGTGCTGGGAACTAAACCCAGGTCCTTTGGAAGAGCAGTCAGTGTTCTTAACTGCTGAGCAATCACTCCAGCCCCGATCATGAATTTCTGAATTCAAATGTTCTCATCTTACTAATTGTTCCATGTTCATAGGAGAGGAAGAAAGTGGGAAAGGCAGTGGATGGGGGGCTTGCTGAATGCAACATACTCTGAGAAGCCATTCGTGACCCAAGTGTGTAGCAGGGAGTCTCAACAGGTCAGCAAGATCAGCTATCTGTCATTTCTACTTCATTTGCCCTTCTCACAGACACCAGACAAAGCCCCTAGGAGCTCACCAATTAGGAAGAGCAAATGGTCCTGCGCAGCCCTCCTGCCCTGGGACACTCCATGCTGGGGGTGGCATCCTTTGTATTACTAGAAAGCTCTGTTCTCAACTGTCCTTTTCCCTTCAAGCAGAACTCATTAGGACTCTGCTCATTTCTATTTAAAATTTTTTAAATTAAAAAAAATTAGCTATACACACACACACACACACACACACACAGTCTCAAAACAAAAGATAAAAGGATCTATTCCCCCAAGGAAAAGTAGCTGCCAAGAAAACTTCCTCTCTCCATAAAGCAACAAAGCAGTGAGCTTCTCCTTTCATCTGAAGGATCACAAACACACAAACAGCACAAGCCATCAAAGGCCATTATTCTTGCGCGGGATCCTCTAAAAGCAGGGCTGGGCAAATGAATAAGCCAGTGAGCTGCCAGTGTAACCAGCAGCCTAATCAGCAGCTAAGCTGCCGAGACACAGCTCCTGTTTATACAGAGGAGGTCTTTTATGACACCAAAGGTTTAATTCTGTCATAAATTTTAATGCATTATTTTAAATACCAGTGAGCTAATCACTCTCCAAAGTAAATTTACTTAGCTAAGGAAGAACTCCCCCCTCCCCATTAGCAGTCTGTGACATTCATGAAATCTTCCTTTTCTCATCGCTGAGGGACTATGAGACGGGCGTGGGCTTCAGCAACAGAAATCAGTCAAACCGATGCATATTCATGAAGTTGCTCTCAAATGATTTATGGTTCTTGTCTTGGCCCTGGGTCCCATGGGAGTGAGAACCTGAGCAAGCCACAGCCTCTCTGGGTTCCAAACTAGAAAACCAGAGTTGTATTCAGTCATTGGTAGGTTTTCCGGTCCCAGGAGAAAGCAGTTCTCTGGTTGTACAGTCTCATTAAGTACCGGGCACCAACGGGCATCCGGAGTAGCCAAACATATGCAAAACACTCAGCAGCACCAAGAGCCCCCGTTAACATGTAAACTGTCAACTAGGCAAGGGGGCGTTAAGACACTACTGGTCTGTAGGTACTATATCAGCAGTAAACTGTCTGCAGCCAGAGCTCCCAGGATGAGCAGCTGCCAGGAAGAGAAGGACTGAGGCAGGCATTACAAATCAAATGCTAGGTAGCAGCTTTAGTAAATGGGAAGGGTCCAGCAAAAAGGAACTCTGCTCCTGGGTGCCTGCTCGCTGTCTCCTGGTGGAAGGTAAGCCCCAGGTAGCCACATTCTTGGCTGTTTGCAAGCAGAGCTGAAAAAACCTAGATTTTTGAATATGGACTCATTATCTTTTACAACACTATAGGAGCCAAACGTGTGACCGCACTACACATCCAAATAGGATCCCACACTATACTGCTGATGGATGTAGGATGGGGCTGGGGAGGGCAGAGGGCCAAGTGCAGTGAGGAGACCTGAGGTGGCTAGGAGAACGTTCCAGACAGCCATGGGAAACCTACAAAAAGAGGAGATTGAGAGAATGGCTTCAAAACTTTTCACAAGTTCCACCTGACACAGACTTTAGGAATTGTTTCTAAAATAATAAATAAATAAACAGAAAAATGGTAGGCAGAACAATTCCCCCAAGATGTTCTTGGCTTCTGTCTATTTCTGCATCCTCCGTGCTACCCTGCCCCTCCCTTCAGTGCACTCTCACAGGGCACAGTCCCCACCACACCTTGACCTATGAGACCAGGGTTGTCTTAGGGCACACGTTTGTGATTACGTGTAACACTGACATGGAAAACCAAGAAAGCTGACATGCATCCAAATTTTAGCAAAACTATTCCTAGGTCTCCCTGAAGCTCTTCCACAGCTCACCGAGAAAAAGGCTCCTAATTCTTGGAGCTGCAGGTACAATCACCATGTATAAAATATTGGGGTACAGATATAGCATCTACTCTTGATCCCCATCAGCTCCAGGACTCCACACATCTACAAGGACTGATTCATTTCCTGAGGAGTACCCTTCACACTCACCCCAAACATGAATGACCCCTAAGACACCCTAGTAACAGAAAGCTCTTCAGTCCCTTGCTACATTTATTATTTTAATTTTCCCCCACCTCCAAGAAAGTAGCCTTTTACACCTGTTGAGATTTCATCCTGACTTTTTCAGTCATTTCTGACCCTGGCCAGAGTCTGGCATATCCCTTTACTAGGTTGTATCTCCATCAAGACTCTGCTGGGGCTAGCTAGTATCATAGCACCAGAGAAGGAAATCAGATCACACTATATACCTTCGTAATAATAACAACAAAACAGGACTAGCACCAAAAAAATCAAGATATGTAGACTACAAGAATAAAGGGCGCAGAAATAAATGCACCCAGCTATGGCCACCTATTTTTCAAGAACACTGTCAAAGCACACATTGGGGAAAATATTGCCTCTTTAATACACGGTGCTGGAGGGGTTATCCACATGGCAGAAAATGAAACTAGAACCATCCCACTTGTTCAATACAAAAAAAAAATCAAAATCGAAGATCTTAATGTACGACTTGCAGCTCTGAAGCCATCCAGGAAAACCCTTCATGATATAAGCCCAGGTGAGAACTTTCTGAACAGCACTGATACCCTGGGAAACAATTACAAGGAAATTATGGGATTCTACGAAACCAAAAACCTTCCGTACACCAAAGTGAAAAGAGAACTGACATGATAAGAGAAAATCTTTACCAACAATATATATAATAGAGCATTAATATCTGGAGTAGATGAAGAGATAAAAATTAAATATAAAAAACGAAACATTTCATTACTAAATGGGGGAATAAGCTGACTAGGCAGTTCTCAAGAGAACACAAATGACCAGTAAACATATGGAAAAACAGTCAACACCCTTAGGCAGCAGGGAATGCAAATGAACACTACATTGAGATTCATCTCACTCCAGTCACAAAGACTCCAATCAAGAAAACAAAAGGTACAGGATGGAGAGTTGGCTGGCAGTTAGCAGAGTCTGCTTGCTCTTGCAGGGGACCCAAGTTTGGCTAACAACACCCATATGAGGCCTCTCACAAATGTCTTTAATTCCAGCTCTCTGCTTTCTGGATTTTTCTAGACCTTTGCATACATGCACATGTGCACTTGCCGACGAGGATGTGGAGAGAGAGAAACTCTCACACACTACCAGCCGTAATGTAAACCAGTGCAGCCTCTATGGAAATCAGAGTGGCGGTTTCTCACAAACCTAAAAATAAAACAAACACCTATACCACTCCCGGAAATACACCCAAAGGACTAGATAAAGTCAGCACACCACAGAGATACTTGCATATCCATGATTATTGCTGCACTATTTTCAATAGCTTAGGAAGAGAAGCAGCCTGGATGCTATCAGTTGACGAATGACAAAGAAAAATACAGAACATATTCAACTTTATCCAGACATAAAGAAAAGGAAAACAAATGAAATTGAGGATCATGTCAAGCAAAATAAGCCAGACTCAGACAAAATCATGTTTTCTTTCATACACAGAGTCTAGATTCAAATACATATATACACATATGGCATATATATGTACACACATACATACATATGGCAGAGCAGAGGGAACTATTAGTGAAAAGAAGGGATTTAAAGGGAGAACAAGAGAGGATATTAGATGCCCTATTGCTTTTTGGTACAGTGTTAAACACCATGACCTAATGTAACACAAGAAGAAAGGGCTCAGTTGGCTTATACATTTCTATCAAGAGAAGTCAAGGCAGGTACTTAAAGCAGAATCCTGGAGGCAGGAACTAAATTATCTTTCTTAAATAGCCTAGGTCTCCCTGCCTAAGGAAGCTACAGCCCACTGTGCTAACTGATGTGGGAGGGCCTAGGCCAATCAAGAGAATGTCCCCACAAACATGCCCCTAGACAATTCCAGTGGAAGCCATTTCTCAGTTGAGGTTCCCTTTCCCCAAGTGCTAACTATGACATGGCAGGAAGAAAGACAAACTATCCCATTATCTTTCCATATGGAATCAAGACTTAAACACATGTACAACATAAAACCAGAAGGGACTATTACAAGGAGGAAGGCACAATGGGTGCTGGCAGAAGTGGTACTGTAGAGAAGAAAATATGACCAAATTATTACGATGATACACAGGAATAATAATGCCATAATGAAAACCCATTTAGTCACATTTGTATACTAACTAAAAAAAAATGGTCATCTTTTAAAAAGATGGAGGAGGAGAGAAAAAGAAGAAGAAGAAGAGGAGGAGGAGGAGGAGGAGGAGATGCTCATGATAGTGATGACCACAACTCCATTAACATATGTCTGAGTCTAGCCATGTGCTGGGATTAACACAGACAAGAACTGTTATGAGAAAATATGGGTTGCCTGACTCAAAGATATGTTTAGCCACAGATCTCATTTCACCCGCTCATCACATTTCATGATCCCTGCAATATTCTGAGGTTTTTAGAAGTTCCACTAGAATGTCCCTGAGTGACACCACCATGGTTGTGATAAATCACTCCATAGTTGAAGGTTCCCAGCCTCGTCTGTCTAAGAAACCCAACAGGACTCATCTTAACTGGCATAACATCGCTCCCGAGTTGTGACTTACACAGCACCCAGTGATTGCTGACAGCAGTGCAGAGTGCAGAACACTCTGGAATGCCACCAGCTCAGAAAGCAAGATCCTGTGAAAAGGTGGAAGTGGAAGAATGCATGGCAAGGTGTTTGGGGTGGATGGAGAGTTGCTAAGTGGAAAGGACACAGAGTCTCCCTTAATAAGAAAAGCTTATGGGGAACGTGATACCTTTTTTTTTTTCTTGGAATCAAGAAACAGTCTGGGAACATGCCAACATCTTACACATATGTACATAAGTGTCTCTCATTCTTTTTAACCATAATCTCTGAGAGAACGAGTAAAGCATAGCTCGGCACCCCCCAACCATTTAATAACCACTGCTCTACATGGCTCCCCGTGGAACCATCCAGATCTCTACTTTCGCTTCTTAGCTAGTCATGTGTAAATGACCACCACAGAATCTCATTCATTCATCTTCCAGCCGCAGTAAAAATATCCCCATTCGTATCCCAGCCACACACAGGACATAAAACAGTTTTGAGTTTGTTGAACTGGAGAAGCTTAGCTGCTAATACCCCATCCCTGTCGGTCTCTGCTAAATGTCTGCACCCAAAGGACCACTCATGTTCCATATGCAAGCACGAACGATTTAGCTTTAGGATTGGTTCATTTTGTTTGTTTGATTCTATTTTGAAATATGCATGGGAACGGGTTGACCTCATTCTGGCTGAGAACAGCCTTTGCCGGGCTGTTGGGGTGGGAGGATGGGGGAGCTGGTCACCCAACAGCAGAGTTAAGCCAGATGAAATGAGGTCTGTGGCAATGAAGCCTCCAACAGGAGGGAGAGAGACCTTGTCAGTGAGGAACTAACACTGAGTCCAAACGTGATCCCCTAAGTTGGCAATGGCTGAAGAAGAATGCATCCCTACTAGGGGCAATGTGGAGCAGGAAGACTCGCTTTGGGTCACTGTTTAAGGGGTAAAGGTCATCGTGGTGGGCAAAACACAGTGACAGGAACTCAACTGCATCCACATGCATGCTGCATTCACCATTGGAAGTCACATAGAAGACAGATAGGGTACAGGCTCTAAGACCTGCCCTTAGTGTACAGTCCCACTTTCTTCAGCAAGGTCTCACACGCTAAGGGTACCAAGTGTTCAAACATTTAAACCCATGGGGGGCTTCCCACATTCCAACCACAACAGAGTTGAACAGCTGCCTGTGAGTCCCCTTGGAGAGTGGACCACCATCTCTGGAGCTCTCTCCCACCCTCTGGGTTCCATGCTCCTAAATTTAGTATGTTGGACAGTCTAAAGAACTGTCACACAGGCCGCGTTTGCAGAGCTTGTTCCACTTAGACCGCACTGCCTTCAAAAACAAAATTCTAAAGGTCACTCTCAGAAGCCCAGCATCACCTGTTCCCTGAGTAATGGCTACAGTGATCCTAGCACAGGGTCCTACAAGACAGCTGATACGAGAGAGCTGTTGGATTCTTTCTTCTGTTTATTTCTAGAAGAGACTTTCCATAGACAGCTGCCGGGCCAAGCTCCTGTCCGAGCACCGTGCCAACCTTCTGCAGGCGTTTTTCCACCCAGATCCTGGCTCTGGATTCAGGGCTGTCTCCAGGAGGTCTAGTGGGGCCGAAGCCAGCCCTGGGCTGCTTCTGGACTGAGGTCACTCAGCGACTCTCAACTCAGCATGGGGAATGCACTTGTCCTGCCGTGGTCACACGGGAGGCTGACATTCCAGCTCGGCTCTTTGGATTTGTGCAGGATCAGGGAAGTGACTTAAAGTCCCTCAGCCTTGGGTCCTCCACGTGATGGATTTTGTGAGTGAGTGGCAGCTTTCTGAGCTCATAAAGACCAAATGAGACCTCAGGTGAGAACAGCTGTCACGATGGGAATTCAAATACAACCATCACACGTCAGCAGCATCAGAGATGGCAAATGAGCTCTAAATTTCTCCCGGATGAAACAGAGGGATGAGCAAATTCCTCTCCACATGCAAAGAGTCTGCGAGACATTCTGCAGGACACAACAGATAGTGTCTGAACTGACTTTGAATTTTCCTGCTTTATGGAAATGTCTGCTGGATACTATGGGCCTGAAGGCTGAAGATGGATGCCCCAACCATACAAAAGAACTTTGGGTGACTGTCCAGGCAGCAAGATGTCTCTGTCATTTCTAGAGTTTTCTTATTTCTTGTTTACTTAGGTAGTATTGTATCCTTCTGGAGTCTTTGATGGAGTTGAAGAATGAATAGATAGTTATAGTTTTCCTTAGTTATGATAAAAGATAAGATAGATATAAATATTGTAACTGTAATTCTTGATTGATAACTGTTTTGCTATATGTAATTTTACTATGTTAAAGTTAAAGCCTTTCTTTTTTGTTTAAACAGAAAAAGGGGAAATGATGTGGGAGTGATTTCTTATTAATAAAGAAACTGCCTAGACCCATTTGATAGGCCAACCCTTAGGTAGGCGGAGTAAACAGAACGGAATGCTGGGAGAAAGAAGCTGAGTCAAGGAGTCGCCATGATTCTCCCACTCCAGACAGACGCAGGTTAAGATCTTTCCTGGTAAGCCAGCTCGTGGGCTACACAGATTAATAGAAATGGGTTAGATCAATATGTAAGAGCTAGCCAATAAGAAACTGAAACTAATGGGTCAGGCAGTGTTTAAAAGAATACAGTTTCCGTGTAATTATTTCGGGTAAAGCTAGCCGGGTGGCGGGACACAGCCCGCCGCTCCGTACTTCAACAGAGTGGCGCCCAACATGCTAATGAACTCCACGTAAAACCTGAGAGGGCTTAAAAAGGAGAGAGAGAGAATTTAAGACAGCTTTTTGCTGTTTGTGGGTTGTGTGCCGCAAAGAAATTGTCCTGACTCACCAGCAGGAAAAAACTGGCTGTTTTAAAATGCCGGCTTTCTGGGCTATGCCGCCATTGCGATCTCTGTCTGGCTCCTTTGGGAGACAGAGCTTTTAAATGGAACATTTGGAGTAAAGCTCTACGGCTTGCTGGATGGCAATGTGGATTGCTGTGTGCCTGGAACTGTGTGTGGCTCAGAGGCACCAAATGGCTCTGAGGCAGGAGCGGCTTGACTCAGCTCTGCCATGCTGAACTGTGATGGTCTCAGGCAGGAACTACCGTAATTACCATAAAAACAGCGCATTTAAGGTTTCAACTGGGCAGGACACAGGCGGTACCGTATTACCTGTACATGGTGCAACTTAAGTTTTTAAGAACTGCTTAACATTTTAATAAATGCTCCTGGATAGTAAAAAAAATGTTACAGATTCACAATAAAACAGATTCAGACATAAAAGACCACACTGTTGGATGATTGTACGTAGGCTTGAGAGAGAGAAGAAAAAGAATATAGAGGATAAAGTTAATGGTTTAAAAAAAAAAAAGTAAAGTCTTTAAAGAGACAGAGTACAGATAGTTAAGAGATTAAAAGAAATAAAGAAAAATAAGCCATGTAAAAATGGAAAATTCACAGAGAGTCTGGATTATGTACATTGTGCTTTCTTTAAAATTTTTGACTATAAAGGAGCTAAGTACAGAGAGACATTTCATTACATGGGCTGCCAAGCTAAACCAGAATGGATATAAAGGTATTACGATTTCAAAATTTGGGTCTAAGGATATGATACTTTGGAAAGGGTCTTCTTTTGTTTTCACAGAGGACCAGACCCTGTGGATTTCTTCTATCCCAATTTGGTATGATAGACCACGACCTCCCGAAAAGTTGCTGTGAACATCTTCACAAAATTACTTCACTCAACTGCCAACTGAGATGAACCTGACACACAGGTTACACCCTAAATGACCTGATTAACAGCGCCCCCATTCAGCAGGAAGCAGTTTGGAGAGAAAAAACTGCGCCCATGTTCCCAAAATATTGTTTGTAAATGTTCTTTTACATTTAAAGGGGGAAATGATATAGGTATGAGTAATTTGCATTGGTGTGGATTTTACAGTCAATTTTGTTATATGTATATGTATTTCTGATCTTGATTAAGGTATTGTGATTGTGTAGTTCATTTAAAAATATAATGTATAATTAAGAAATATAGGTTAATGGATAATCATCAGTAATAGTCAAGCTTGTAGTCATGTTAGTTAGATTTTCTAGATATATAGAGATACATTTCAGTTAGATAGACATTCTTCATATCTTTCAAAGACTGCAGAATATGGCATTTAATGTTTTAATAACTTAGGACTTTTCATGACAATGAGACATATCTGCTCCTGGTGGCACCAATCTACTTCGAGAGGAAGATGGGCATCGAAGAGGATCCTTATGGAGTTGGATAGCCATTTGGGCAAGAAACTGCTCTTGCCTGGACTGTTGTATAAAATGGACACAGAGAACCCGCAGAGAGAGGACTGCTGAACTTGCCTAAAGGTGAGACGGTCTTTTGGGGTTCATGACTCATGAAAGAGTCTGCGAGACATTCTGCAGGACACAGCAGATAGTGACTGAACTGTCTTTGAAATTTCCTGCTTCATGGAAATGTCTGCTGGATACTATGGGCCTGAAGGCTGAAGATGGATGCCCCAACCATACAAAAGAACTTTGGGTGACTGTCCAGGCAGCAAGATGTCTCTGTCATTTCTAGAGTTTTCTTATTTCTTGTTTACTTAGGTAGTATTGTATCCTTCTGGAGTCTTTGATGGAGTTGAAGAATGAATAGATAGTTATAGTTTTCCTTAGTTATGATAAAAGATAAGATAGATATAAATATTGTAACTGTAATTCTTGATTGATAACTGTTTTGCTATATGTAATTTTACTATGTTAAAGTTAAAGCCTTTCTTTTTTGTTTAAACAGAAAAAGGGGAAATGATGTGGGAGTGATTTCTTATTAATAAAGAAACTGCCTAGACCCATTTGATAGGCCAACCCTTAGGTAGGCGGAGTAAACAGAACGGAATGCTGGGAGAAAGAAGCTGAGTCAAGGAGTCGCCATGATTCTCCCACTCCAGACAGACGCAGGTTAAGATCTTTCCTGGTAAGCCAGCTCGTGGGCTACACAGATTAATAGAAATGGGTTAGATCAATATGTAAGAGCTAGCCAATAAGAAACTGAAACTAATGGGTCAGGCAGTGTTTAAAAGAATACAGTTTCCGTGTAATTATTTCGGGTAAAGCTAGCCGGGTGGCGGGACACAGCCCGCCGCTCCGTACTTCAACAGAGTCTTAGGACTTAGGATCTTCAAACAGAAGAGGAGGAAGGCCCTGTGCATTTCTCTTTAATGCAATGATTCTCCTTCAAGGCCCCTGTAAGTAGCTTCTCTGACTGTGAGAAATGGCAACAAAATCAGGACTCCTTGCCTCCCATGTGGGTGGCAAGCGTACAGGTTTGCACCTCGGGAAGCAAACCAGAGGTGCAGGGGAACTTCTAAACAAAGACTTACCTCGGTTGAAGTCGCACCGTATCCTGGCACCTGAATACGCTGTTTTGTGGACTCTCGTGAGCTGGCGTTCCCGCTCTGCTCTGGCACTCGGACTGGCTGGGCACCACATGCTCGGTGTCCTACAAGACAAAAGGGCAAATGAGCTTCCTGCAGCAGCACTTCCCTAGGACGCCCTCCGGACTGAGCTCAGCTCAGGGCAAGAGGCAACGACAGGCACCACACTCTCCTGACTTCCAGATGGGAAGGGAGACGACTCAATGGCCAAATTTAATAGATGTCTTTCTCCCAGGCTGTTGATTGTGCAAGATTATAAGAGAAGGGGGTGAGGAATATCAGTTATAAAAAAGCGAAGAAGAAGAAGAAGAAGAAGAAGAAGAAGAAGAAGAAGAAGAAGAAGAAGAAGAAGAAGTAGGGGAGGGGGAGGAGGAAAAAAAGATGAAGAATTTTATCATATTGAAAATAACACTGTAGAGGGCTAGAGAGATGGCTCAACAGTTAAGAACATGTACTATTCTTGCAGAGGACCTGAGCTTGTTTTCAGCACCCACACTGGCAGCTCAGAACCCTCTGTAATTCCAGGCCTTGAAGGAGTCAACACTTCTAGGTTCCATAGGTGACTGCACTCATGTGTGCACATTGGAACAAAGGCATAGACTATTAAAAAGTTAATAAGATGTGCCGTTTAAGGATTCCTGTATTTTTGTGTTGATGAGTGCTTTGCCTACATACTTATACGGCACCTCCTGCACACTGGGTGTTCATAGAGAGGCCAGAAGAGGAGTTGCATGCCCCAGGACTGGAGTTACAGATGCTCGTAAGCCACCATGTGGGTCCTCTGAAAAAGCAACAAGTGCTCTTAACTGCTTAGCCATCTCTCTAAACTCAATCAAACTGTTTTAATTACATTATAGAATACATCATAAAGGTGGCTATAAATTTAGTATAATGATACTTACAATATAGTCATTTTTATGAAGACAATGCATGAATGCTTACAGACATAAACAGATTGGGATGGGTTGAACTAAAAATCTTAATAGTAGTGATCTGTGAGATGTCATTTTTGCTTTGAGATCCATATGGATTTCCCCATTTTTCTATAGCAGATCTGATCCACTGACTGTTTATCACACAGAGGTGATAAAAGGGATGCTGGAGAAAGGGCTCCCTTTATCTCCTCAGATCAAAGACCTCAGAGTCCGAAAGAGCTGGAAGGGGTATATAAGGAGTGTTTGGAGGCTGATGACTAAATGGAGAAGAAGGTGACATCACAGCATGCCATGTTGTTCTGCTGAGAATTCAATGCTGAGAATTCAAACCTCAAGATGTTAGGGAATGGGGGGGGGGATGAAAATATGCTAGTACAAAGAATCTTGAGGATTGACAAGCACAGCAGACGCTGACGTAATAGCAACAGGTTGAACAGAAATGACAGGCAGCTCTTTCCCAGGCCCAAAAGTCAAAATATGCCCATAAACCCTGATTTCCAAAATTTTCTAATATCAGAAACTCAAATGTAACCTCTCTTAAAAAAGAAGACATATGCTGCCTTCTCCAAAGCATATGGCAAGCCTCAAACATCTTGTTTATTAATATATATATTAATGATATATAACATATAATATATAATAAAAACATTAATTATATAATTGAGTCCCTCTTCCCCTTGATTACCTTTGCAAAGAATGACCTGCAATGGGCCAACAGCCCCAGCAGAGCTACTGTGGCAATCCATCGTAGAGCAAAGACATGGGTCCCTACTGTGCTCTGGGTGCATTCTTGACCCATGGAAATCATGAGAGGTAATACTTGATTGATGTTCTTTTAACCCCAGGGCTTGTTACACAATATTAAAAGAGGACAACACCCCACCTTTCCTGTACCATGAAGTACAATCTTTACTTTAAAAGGCAACCTCCTTTTTATTAGATAAAAAGCTATTTGCTAAAGCAGCAACTATCCAGGGGTGGGGGTGGGGGGAATAATGGGATATAAAATGTGCCCATAGATTTCCGGGTCCATTCTAGAGAGCTGTGTGAATGCTGGCACTGAGAGCCGCGGAATGCACCCTAGAAAGAGTGACAGATGAATGACAGAAAGCAGAAGAAATTTTCTTGGTATGACATACCCAGAGAAAGCAACCCCACTCCCCAATTTCCTCTGAAAGAATCAAAACCTTGCCATGACAGATGAACCTCAAACCTTCTAAGTGAGTCTATTGTGTGTGTGTGTAAGATGAACCTCAAGCCTTCTAAGT
Organism: Microtus oregoni; assembly: GCF_018167655.1. NCBI lineage: Eukaryota > Metazoa > Chordata > Mammalia > Rodentia > Cricetidae > Microtus > Microtus oregoni. The sequence continues at coordinate 3,550,326 of NW_024543066.1, forward strand.
GAGTCTATTATGTGTGTGTGTGTGTGTATGTATGTGTAGAGATGAACCTCAAACCTAAGTGAGTCTACTTTGTGTGTGCATGTGTGTGTGTGTGAGTGTGCATGTGTGAGGAGATGAACTTCAAACCTTCTAAGTGAGTCTACTCTGTGTGTGTGTGCACACATGTGTGTGGAAATGAACTTCAAACCCCCTCTAAGTGAGTCGACTTTGTGTGTGTGTGTATGTGTGCTTGCGTATGCTCACACACACATGCACACGCATGCACAGATGTGCATGCATGTGCAGTGGTCAGAGAGTGACACTGGGAGTTCCCCTCGGTTGCTCACTTTATTTTTGAGGCGGAGATGTCACTGACCCCAGTGAAATCATTTCAGCTAGGAGGCTAGACAGAGAAAGCCCTCGGCCTCACCCTCTCAGCTCCACCCCTCAGCACCTAAGCTGCAGGCTCACACCCTCATGACTAGCTTTTATCTGGGTGCAAACCTGTTTTCTGAACCTACTGACACCCACTGACTTCCTCAAGTAGGCAAGACTCTCTTTAGCACCGCCATTACCTCATTTAAAATCTGGCCATGGGCTTGAATCTCTCAGTTCTCTACTGTGAGAAAAATAAACAAATGAAAGATGACCTTTTATGCAAAAGGTGAATCCCAAAAGACTTTGAAAAATATGACTGATATTTATGTATTTTTAAGACTATTCCCATGACAGACAGCGGGCATTTCTGTTCATCCACTGATGCGGAAATATTCCAATAACATAAACACAGTTTATAACTTAATAGGCCTCAAATCATTGAAAGTATATAGTTTCTTATTAAGTTTAGGAAAGCTGTATGATTTCAAGTAGTTCGTATTAAGAGAGACAATAATGTCAATTCGATACTTGATTCAAAATACAACAATATCCCTTGGCTGAGCTACCGAGCTTATACCCTAAGCCCGCTCTCCTCAATGCAAACCCAGGGTTCTTCCCACCATTCCTCAGTGATCTTCTTGCCACAGAACTGAGAGGCCATCCCATGCCACCCGTGTGAGCATGGCTGCACTTAAGGACCCAGTGGTCGTCAAGGATGAGATTATTGTAATGTACCTGGTTTCCATAGCTGTTTTCCGTCTCTGCAGCCTGTGAGGGAAGGAAACAGGGACTTTGAAGGGGGGGGGGGTGAAAAAAAGCTAAGGTCTTCTCTTTAATGAGCTTGTGAGGCAAGAATCAGTTCCCTTGGGTCTGTCAACAAAAGCCTATCCCCAGTCTAGGGGCCTCTTCTCAGGAATCTTCACTTTCCCGTGTCTTGCCCTCAGAGGTGTTTGGAATGATGCCATTTCTCACCGTATTACAGACTGGATATGAAATATTCCTCATATGGGCTGGAGAGATGGCTCAGCGGTTAAGAGCACTGGCTGCTCTTCCTGAGGTCCTGAGTTCAATTCCCAGCACCCACATGGTGGCACAACACCATCTCTAACAGGACCTGATTCCCTCTTCTGGTATGCACGTGGACATGCAGAACAGTCATACATAAAATATAAATAAATAAAATTTAAAGAAAGAAATGATTTAAAAAAAAAAAAACCCAAACTAGAAATATCCCTCATAGACGCTTGTGCTGAACACTTGATGTCCAGCAGGTGGCGCTATTCTGGGAGGTGATGGACAATTCAAGAGGTTGAATTTAGGTGGCAGAGATTGGTAATGGGGAACCTTACAGGTGTATATTTCCTGGCCCCTTCCTATTGTATCTTCTGTGCTTGCTGTCTGCCAAGAAATGCAGCCCTGGCTCTATCTCTAGACCCCGCTGCTATGATAGTCCCACTGCCCTGATGGTCTACCCAAGCTCACAGGGCTGAGAGTTCATAGGAGGAGAATGTTAATAAAACCACGAATCAAAGTTTTCCTCCATTGAGGAGTTGTCACTGTCAAATACTAGGGGACTGTCTTATTTAGTGTTCTATTGCTGTGAGGACATACTGTGACCAAGGCCACTTATAAAAAGAAACATTTAACTGGGGGCTTGCATATGGCATCAGAGGCTTAGTCCACGATCACCAAGGCAGAGACTGTGGTGGCAGGCAGGCAGGCAGGCAGGCAGGCAGACACGGCACCGAAGCAGAGAATGATGGAAGGTGATGAGGTTTCTAGGCTTAGCTGCGCTAACTCTTGGGATTTGGGACCTGACCATCTCCTCGGCTGTATGGAAGCCTGAATTTCTAACTATGTTTATTGTTTAAATATTTCATCTGAATTTCAAATGCCTGCAGGGAGTTCGCCATCTAATACCGTCAACAGTGTGGCGAGAACAGGTGAGTGACCCAGAGCATCAACAATACTCAAGCACAGTATGGGCAATACGACTACGGGACCAAGGTTAGCTGAGACATTCTGCAGACATGTGGAGACAATAATAAGGCCAGTCCTGGGGGGAAGCAGTTAAGAGCACCGACTGTTCTTCCTGATGATCTGGGTTCAAGTCTCAGTACCCAATGGTATCTCACACTCCTCTACAGCTCCAAGTTTCAGGGATCTGATACCCTGCTCTGACCTCCACAGGCACCAGACACACAAGTGGTACAAAAACATACATGTGGGCAAAACACTCATATATGTGTGCATATATATTATATATATATAGCCTTTAATTTAAATCTTTTTTAAAATATGAGATCATGTGATTGGCAAGTAGCTATTTCGACACCATACAATGCTCACGCCACCTGCTACATCCCCTGAGTCCACCTAGTTCTCACGCCCTGCTGCATGGGCTCCACCCCAGAACTCTTTGATCTGTCCGTTCTCTAGCCAAGAATGGAGCACGTTACCAAATCCAGGAAGCCCCATGCTCTGATAGGGAGGATGGAAAAGCAAATATCGATCTTTTCTTCTATGCACAGTGTGTGTTGGGAGGAGGGAGGGCTGCTCTTTTTCCCTATGAGAAATTCCCTTAAGCATAAATCCAGAGTTCTTAAGTGTGGTGGCCAAAGTACAAGAGAAATAGTCTCTCTGGAGAGATTCCAAAGTCACCTCTTATGGTAAGGTTCGGGCTCTTCTGGTTAGAACTTAGCAGGGGAATGTTTGCAAGAAATCACTCTAGGGTGCCTTCCTGCTGCTGCGGATAAATGCTACGACCAAAAGCAACTGGGGAGAATGGGGGGTTGATGGAGAAAGGTCATTGGCTAATAAAGGAACTGCCTTGGCCCATTTTATTGGTTAGAAGATAGGTGGGAGGAGTAAACAGAACAGAACACTGGGAGGAAGAGGAAGTGAGCTCAGTCTCCACAGCTCTCCTCTCGGGAGCAGACGCCTCAGAGAGAGAGAGAGATGCCATGCTCCTGGCTCCTGGGCAGACACACACAATGAAGCTCCGACCCAGGATGGATGTGGGCTAGAATCTTCCTGGTAAGACCAGTGCTCACAGATTATTAGAGATGGGTTGATCGGGATGTGAGAATTAGCCTGTAAGTGCTAGAGCTAAAGGGCCAAGCAGTGTTTAAAAGAATACAGTGTCCGTGTAATTATTTCGGGGCATAAGCTAGCCGAGCAGGCAGCCGGGGTGCTGGGGATGCAGCCCCGCCGCCCCTATTACCACAGGGGGTTATTTGGTTTACTCTCCAGGTCACAACCCATCACCAAGGGGATCAGAGCAGAAACTCAAGCAGGAACGAAGGCTGGAGCCATGAAGACTGTTGCCTATTGCCCTTTTCCCTGTGGCCCCTGCTCAGCCTGCTCTGTGCCCCTGGACCACCTGCTCAGAGATGGCACCACCACAGTGAGCTGAGCCCTCCCATACCAAACAACAATCAAGAACACACACACACACACACACACACACACACACACACACACCCTTGAGCACTTTAAATGCCCACAAGCCATTCTGCGGGAGTTAATTCCCTAATTGAGTCTCCCTGAGATAAGGGCTGGCTTTGTCAGGTGGATATCCGAAGCTAAGCAGGAGAAATGGAGCCTACAGCTTCACCGTGCTGCCTCTACAGACTGCTCCAGCCAGCTTTGTGCATAGCTCTCCTCCATGGACCACACACACACAGTCCAGGTGTCACGGGTAACGAGGCCGCTTGGCATGCCATCTGCCATCTCCTCATGCACAGCGTATTCCCTCAACTTTGGAAACCCTCATTTCCCGTCATCTTCTCCACTTAAAACCTCCTACTGCACAACTTGGGTCGACTCTGTGAGCTCGCCCGCATGGCGCCATGTCCATGGCCCTCCATCACTCCATACAGAGCTCTGTCGTTGGAGAAAGAGATCCCAGCTCAATGGCTGAACAAAAAGCACCATTTACTGCTTGCTAAACCAAGCAAAAGCCACAACTTAAGGGACAAGCTTTCCCGGGCAAGGCAGACAGCTTCGTGATCTTACAGAAGGTTGAGAGCCCTTATAATAACCACGTGAGACCTTTTGATATCAGGTAGACTTTAGCTGCAGGGCCCAAGCTGGAGTACTGCTGACTGTGGACTCTGACTTGATGTGTTTGTTACTTCCTGGCTTTACAACCAGGTCCACGAGCATGTGCACTAACTAAGAGAAGGAGGAACCCTGCCCAAACCAAGGATTCCTTGTCACCCCAGCCACAGAACACCCAATGTTTTCCTGAGAGGAAAAGACGTCTTCATTTCCATTCCCACTGTAGTGACAATATACTAGGAGGTGACAGCCGTGGTACTTAGATCATATTCTGACACCTATTGATCTCTTGCCAGGTCCCATGCATTGCAGTAAGTGCTTTAAAAGATTATCTTCTTTAATCCCCAGGAGGACTTACAAGTGGGTGCTGTCATCCCTCGTTTTACAGATAGGTCCCCAGGGGTGTCACTGCAGGGATCCAAATGCAAACAATATCCCACCCCCGTGACAGGAAAGCCACTGCTATGGATATCACTGTCTCCTCCAGGGTGAATTAGAAGCCCGCTCCAGGGACAAGCACCGATCTTATCTCTTTGCATCATGGTAACGACAGGGTTTCCAGGCACCTTGTGAAGAGATTGCCTATGTTGTAGGAGCAGAGAGAGAGAGAGTACCTAGGGATGTTACAGTAGTTCAAACCCTAGCTTTAATGTCAATGGGCTTTGCAGTTTGCCATCCCACCATAGCCCAAGATGATAGTAAATCAATACCCAGAACAATATGTCATCGACATCTGTAATTTTAAGGAAGCCAGACCTTAAAGGTCCCTTGTTCCATCTGGTCACCAAGTACTTCATAGCTTATTCTTCATCCTCGATACAATTTCTTAAACTCCAGCGACCAACTAGCAACCTGTCAGCTTGCCCAGATGGCGGCATAAAACAAGCAGAGTCACCCACAGCACGCGAGAGACAGAGACTCATCTTGCTATGTCCTGTTCCTGTGCCACACTTAAACAGGACCGTCCTGCTCACTACCGGAGAGACGAGTACTCCCATAATGGCTCCGAACTCTCAACAAGAACACTTGCATGCTACAAAGGCTCTTTGAGAGCACTAAATTATCTCTCTCTTCCTGCCCACCTCTCTCTGCAACAAACACATAGAGGCTCACCTGCAATAGATCTCCCTATTAGACCTTGGAACTGGAGAGATGGCTCAGTAGTTAAGAGCACTGGCCACAAGTCCAGAAGACCTGGGTTCGATTCCTAGCACCCACATGGTAGCTTACAACTGCCTCTAAGTCCACTTTCAGGGTATCTGATACCTCTGTGGGCACCAGGCATGCATGAGGCTCACAGACATTCATGCTGGCAAAACATCCATCCCATTCATGAGAAAAATGAGTTAAATTCTTTTAAATTAAATCTAGCCTTCCGGAAATAGAAAGAGATCCCCTTTCTCTTCAGTTCAGTCAGCCCCTATCCCCTCAAGGTTCTAGACACAATGAACATCCTGTGGAGACCATTTGCTGTGGGTATGGATAGCTCTTTGTCATATTTAATGCATCCTCCAGATCAATAATCAGCCCAAGCCAGCTTTTAATACAACCACCAGGATAAAAAGACAACACCGTCTAGGGAACCTTTCAGCCTCTCATTCACTTGTTACGGCCTGGAGCCAATGACTTCCATTTCCTCTGCTGCAGAAAGGGACTCTGGAACCCAATGTACCTCCAGGGGTAGTCATGAGAATTAAATGAGTTATTGCTTCTGACACCCGGGACAAGGCTGCCCAAAGACTCACAGAGTAGAAGCCAGTGTCAAGACGGAGCAGGTGCAGAGATGCCCGCAGCACCAGAAGTCTGAGATGAGTCATAGAAACCTCCTAGAGCATGAGTCAGAGGCAGTCAATGTAAACCAACTCTGAAAGCAATTTGTCAGGGGAATGTCTTCAGAGGCTCTCATCCCATAAGCAGATACCATCGTAAACTCCGGTTGGGTCATTTTTAAACTTGAACCCAAATCCTGAATGTTCACGTTAGGAAAGTAAAATAATGCTTAAGAATTATGGTAGCGACGCGTTTTGAAAAATAAATAAATAAATAGAGAGTACAAAGATTTTCGTGACATTTAAGAATCAGAATTTTGTGCCTCCTGCCCAGAGATTAGAGCCTCTGACAGATCCATCTTGAGCCTCCGCGGCTTCTTCACGCGGACTGCCAACCCTGAGTCTACCTTGAGGCCACTAGCACTGGTCACTTTGCATCGCTGTGAGGTCACTTCCTTCCCTGGCAAACAACCTGAGCGGAAGGTGAGTTTATTTGGCACGGGGCAGGGATGACACAGTGGCGAGGACAGCTCGTGTCATGGCCGCCAGAAAGCGGGGAGACTGAATTCCCACACCAGCGGCTTTCTTCTTCCCTCCCTTTACTACACGCCAACCTCCAGTCTAGGGATGGCGCTGCCTACAGAATCCCTCAGGACAGCGGTGTGCTTTGCTCATCTCCTAGCACGTCTTGGTGTCACCAAAGGACCAGTACCAACCAACATAAGGCCCCAGTCTGCACACAGCGGACTGACTACCTGTTACTGGCTTGACGGAACAGCGCCCTCTGGAGTCGCCATGATTCTGACTCAGCACATGGCCCACAGGCTCCTCCCATGGCCAACCCTTGTTCCTGCAGACATGGCCCCCACCAGAAATGATTCCAAATTCCCCGCGCTGTTGGGGTTTTAGATTTGGGGATTTTGTTTGTCTGTTTAGCAAAATGGGTAAGAGCTTTAGCAATTTAACAGAGGGGTTTTTGTTTTTCTTTTTTTTTCTATTATTATTTTTGTTGTTTGTCTTTTGCTTGCTTTCTTTTTATTTTCTTCACAGGTAGAAAAGCTCAGAGTCGTCAAAGTCCCTGTATGTAATAGATAAGACTAAAATTACTAAATTAAAAGAAAGGTGAGTCCCATGCTTACCACAGTGCTATTCAAAATGGCCATGATATGGAATGAACCTATGTGCCGCCAACACATGGGTGGGAAAAACATAAATATAAATACACAATGAACAAAATCGTGTCCTTCGAAGCAGAAATGGAGCCAAAAGGTACTACGTTAAGTGAAATACACCACACAGAAAGATAACTGTCACATTTTCTCCCAAGCATGCAAACACAACAGAACAAGAGCTACCAGACCTGGAAGAGAGCGAAGGGGGAGTATAGGGGAAAGGACACTGGACAGGATTAGTGGACCGGGCGTGCATATAGAGATATGCCACAGTGAATCTTGTTAATTAAACACTGATGAGTAATTACAGCGTTTGGTCTCTAGGTGGCTGTCAGCATTTCTGAGTCAGCTGTCAGTTTCACTAGAGTGACAAAGACGCTGCTTACAGGAAAAGGAGGTGGGCTGGAACCAGGTCCTCCTACAGTCCACAAACTGTAGCGGCCAAGAATGGCCCTGGACGTCTAATTCTCCTGGGTCATACTTAAGGATGGCCAGCGTTTTCTGAATTAAAACACGCTCAACAGCCAAGCACAACCTTAGGCCAAGCTGGCAAACCGACCTCGCTCTAAACCTTGTTTCGAGTTTCCCTGTTGGGGTTTAATGTTAGTTGCAGCTAAACGTCCCACAAATCTGATACCTGCATGACCCTTTGCTACAGGAACTTACCCTGGCCCGTGACGTTACCAGCCAGCAATTCAAACACTGCAATTCAGCATTGTAAGGAACACATGGGCCGTTTCCCAAGCCCTGTCTCTACACAAAAATCCCTAAATGGTGACTACGGCTTATGAAGCAATAAAGACACCAGGGTCGTGGATGACAAGAAGATTTATTAGAAAACAAAGTCGGGGTTGCACTGGATGAGAAGGTTAAGTTCCACCATGATCACAAACATCAATCAGATAGCTGCACCGGAGGCAGCTACGGGACAACAATGCTTCAAAAAGTTCAGCAGTCCTCACACGCGAGCCTCAGTGAAATGCCACGGTTTTCTAAGCCACCAAGCACTGGCTGGCTGCTTGCTTATCTTCAATAGGATTAGTACAAAGCAGGGAACCATTTTTCTGGGGCAGAAACTGTGTCACTTTTTATCATTTTAACATAGAAGTTCCTCACGAAACTCATCCTTCTTACTGCGTCATGGTCATCGTAGCTACCACCTAGGCAAGGCGGATCCTATAAGAAGGGCGACCTAAAAGCTCTGGATAAAGAGTTTCAACCCCTCTGGATACCTCCTCACCCTGACAGTGCTGGCAGGTTTCCCCCTGGGTATTTATGTAATCCAAACCCTACCAAGAAAACAAACGCCGGAACAAGTCTTGATTTCAACGAACTGTTGAGTACCATTTCTAGACCACCTTTATCCTCAAAAGATAAACAAACTGTTTATAAAGATTCCATTTTATGCATATGTAAGTGCAGCGCCCCCAAGAGGCCAAAAGAAGGTGTCAGACACAGACACTGCTTTGAGTGACTTCCAGGCAGTTGTGAGCTGTACAATGTGGTGCTAGAATCTGAATCTGGGTCCTCTGCAAGAGCAGCAAAGACTTCTAACCAATCAGCCATCTCTCCAGCCCCTAATAAAAAAATTTTGTTTTCTGGTAGGTCTGGAGTGACAGAGGTACCATTACACATGTGTACCCTGGGAGAAAACAGCTTGGTCAAATACCATGTTCCTTACTCCTGATGGACTCCCAGAGTTAGCAAATAAAATATAAGATTCTCAGCTGAATTTAAATTTCAGATAAACCTTGAGTTTATGTTAAGTACTTTAAGTCCATAGCGGACAATATTTAGACTGCATTTATTCTAAAAATATTATTTATCTGCAATTCAAATTTAGTAAGTCATTCTATATTTCATCTGGCAACTATACCTTTCCCAGAAAGCTCAGAGCCCCAAACTGAGGCGTACAGTTGACACAGCCTCGCAGACATCTCTAACCATGTTTGACAACGTTTAGAATGGCAAGTCTTAGTTGTGCAAAACGTCAGCTCATTATTTTTCTGCTATCCGGGCTTTCTAAACAGGTTTTCTTCCGAGTCCCAGAACAGGCTTTGCCAGCCCTTACTAGAGCATCATCTCATCTTGGAGAAAGAAGAATCTGCTCTTGGCCATGCCACTGAGTACAGGAGGGTATGGACTGTCACGTGTATATAAGCAGGAGCCCACCTCTCACATTAGACAAATATACAAATGATCAGATCATCGTCCTATAGGTAATCTTTTTAGACCAAATTTTAAAATGCTTCTAAGCTGGGAGGTGGTGGTGCACGCCTTTAATCCCAGCACTCAGGAGGCAGAAGCAGGAAGATCTCTGTGAATTCAAGACTAGCTTGGTCTACAGAGCTAGTTCCAAGACAGCCAGGACTACACAAAGAAACCTTGCCTCAAAAATAAATAAATAAATAAATGCATACATACATACACATACATACAAATGCTTCCGAATTATGACACACCCCAGAGCTGTCCCTATTCCAAAAGTTGCCATGACCCAAAGTGACTCTCTTCTACAAGAGTAAAACCACTTTCTGCCCTTTAAGCAAAGCAGCAAAAGTAATGGACATGGGCTCTAACATGTCACACTGCAATGGAGAAGAACTGAAACTAGACCAACTTATCTTGTTCCTCGAAATAATAACAGGAGGGTTTCATTGATGGGATGCTGCAGAAAACCCGAGCTCCTGTTCAAACAATACAGCAGGACAACAAAGCTAGTCGGTGTTCTTTTCTTCTGATCTTTGGCATTAGCATCATTAATACTTCTGTATTTTGATAGAGCAGAAGTGGGGGAAGACCAAGTAACAAAGTCTCCTTTGCATTAGAGACTCCTTCGAATAAACAATGTGAAAGTCTGTGTGCTGCTGACCGTCACTCATTTCCTGTCCCCAGCTCCATAGTGTAGGGTGCCACTTCCTGGTCCAGTGCATTACAGGGTTGTAATTAGCAGGGTAGCACGTGACCAGCTCCGGACAATTAATTATGAGAGAATACAAATCCTGTGGAGCCCCGGAGCTTTGAGTTGTTGGCATAGGAGCCTCTAGATCCTTTTTCTCGGAGACTCCCCAACCAGAAGTTCTTGGTTCGAGGTATTCTTTCTAAATAGAGCATACTAACTAACTTCCATGAACAGGATCCCTTCCACAAATCAAGAAGAGCCACATAGAAGGTGTGAAAAGTTTGTCTTTGTGGGTCTAAATCACTAAGGTTCCAGGCTGTTGGTTGGGTTACTGGCCTAGTTCAATTCAGGATTCTTCATTTAGTGGGGCTTAATGTATACTCAGCCAAATGGAAATAAAGCATCCTATACACTGCTTGGACCTTACCCCTAAAAGTTGCTGAACATGTAACTCTATACCTTACCTGTGTTGTTTTTAACTTGTAGGGGTTGACCCCAGGGTTTCTGTGTGTTAGACAAGTGCTGAGGCGCTGAGCTATGTCCCTCACACCTTCTAACCCTCAAAAACCACTTAAGAGAAATTCGACCATCTGCATCTTGCAAAACTAGAAAAGGCACATCAAAAAGTGACTTCGATTTCCTGTCACATACGAAGTCCGTACTTAAGGAGGCACATGAACGTCTATCCATCTGCACCCCAATCAGCTACTTGTGTTACTGTGGGTGACAGAACACCTGACTGAAGCCACAATAAGGAAGAGTTGGTTTGGACTCGCAGTTTGAGGGTTCAGTCCATCATGATGGAGAAGTTGGGGTAACAGGTGCGTGAGGTGGCCAGTCATGTGATGCAACCAGCTAGGTGACAGGTGAGCAGAAAGAGATGAGGACTGCTCTCCAACCAACTTTCTCCTTCTTATCCAGTTAACCAATGGAAGCATTTAGGGTGGGTCTTCATACCTTAATCTAGATAATGCCTTATAGACATGCCCAATGGCGTCCTATCAAGCTGACAACCAATATAACCCGTTGGTGTACCTACAGGCCATTCACTTTACTCCATCAGCACACTGTTACTCAAATGTTCATCTCTGGGATTTACTGAAGGACTCTTGGGTGAAAGCATCAAATTTGGAAGCCAATGGAGGGATGCTGGTGCAATGGAGCAGCTGCACAGAGGAGACCCCCTTCTTTCAAGCACTGATCATTCTTCACTCTAGGTTGAATTTACATGGTTATTGCAATATAGAAACTGTAACTACATAAAGAAGATCCAAAAAAATTAGATTTTATTTACATGTACAAATATATATAATGGGGCAAAGGAGGAAACTTTAACAGTTGCTCTTTGTGGGAGCCATCTGCCTCTCTGTTAACTGTTCCAGGCAGTGTGTACATGGAGTCCTCACTATTCTCTATGGCTGCACTTGGCTATACCATCAATATTTTCCTGTTCTGCATGATTTGCTCATGGTATGTGTGTGTGTAAGAGAAGTAGGGGTTATGGATGGAGCCAGGGCCTCTCACACGCTCAGCTGCCAGCTCGTTAGCCCTGAGCTGTAACTCCAGTTACTCTTTTTCATCTTTTAAAGGAAATCCTGAAACTTGCATTGCAAGCATAAGTTGATGTGGCTCCTCACACTGTAACGTTTCTCAGATCCCCATTGATGGCGAACTTACAACCTTTAGCTCAGTTATTTCATTTTGAATGGCATTCCATGAGTATATTTTTTTTCTTTTCGATTTTTACATTTCTCAGAGTTAATGCATAAAGAATCAGTGAAGCTTATCTCTCCAGGTTCCTTTAGGTCATTCAGAATAATGTATTTGTCTACTCTGAAAACATGATGAAATTACTTTACAGACATCCTAGGTTCCTTTATAGAAACACCTTCCATCAGCTTCAAGACTTAAGGTACTTTTAATTTAAAAATAAGTTTATGAAGCTGACCACCTATCATAGGACGCCAGTAAACTAAACACCAACCTGCTGGCTTCACTTGTCAGAGTTCTGTGCCACTGAATCGCCACTCTATCTCCCTCCAATCAGAGGGAACGAAAACTGGGAAAAATAAACCAAAGGTCCACTTCTCTTTTCCGTAAGTAAGATCTCACAGGAAATCTATGCTGCAGCAGGAATTGAAGTAAAACATCTATACTGGCGCTGTGAAATAATATGTGAGAGATAATATAACAGAAACCACGAGTGAAGACCAACACCCAAAGCAAATGTGGGAACTATAGTGCGTCCATGCTCACTGACACACTCAGGAAGAAGAAAACAGGCCCATAGCTGGAAAGAGCATTTTTGTGATTTGTGATGGCAGGGGACAGTGGCAGAGAATGAAAACTATCTTTCTTCTAATTTAGAGTCGATTGCAATAAGAACTCTATCTTCCAAAAAGAGAAACACAGTAAATATTTAAAAGGTTATTTTGCCTGAAAGTATTTAAAGTTCTTTTTTTTTTTTCTACAGAAGGATGAGAACGAAAAACTCACAAGCAGATCTGGATCACATGCCAGCCTGTTAACAACCCCCCTGCAGCCAAATGGGAGAAACTCGAGGCTTCCGTATGCCAGACCAAACAGCTGGTCTCCCCAAGGAAGTGGGTTAGCAAGAGGCTGGCAGCCCACAACCCACTGCAGAAAAGCTCTCCTCAGAGCCTCCTACTTTTCGTATTCTGTTAAAATAGCCACCAGAGGGGAGGAAATACGGATGGGGTGCAGCCCGGAGCCAGATGGTGAGGGGTGAGGAAGACAAGACTCCCAGCTCCCAGCACTAAAACTGAATGGCCTCTGGACAGCTTAGAGCGCCAACACAGGAAGTGGCTTGTGCCACCCGGGTTTAGTCCTCCCACATCATGTTGTGGAGGATGGTTGTTCTGATCTCTACAATACTCAAAACAAGCACTTTTAATTTTTCACAAAACACTGGGAAGGATAATCCATGCATTGAGTCAGCGCCCCTCCTTGGGAAGAAATGTTTGCTCTCTGATTAGATACTCTAAACAGGAACATGCTGGTCCTGGGTTCCAGCCGGACCAGGGTTTAAGATGAGCAGAGAGGGGCACATCTTGCTTTGACTTTAACCGTATCAAGGAATTTTACTAACTGTTACCCTAAAACTTGGCTTTTCAGGCGACCACTCCTTCAGGGGACCTTGTCCAAGTCATGTTTTTCCCCACAGAACTTGTCTAGGAGAGAAAGGGATAAGCAAATGCAAAGGAAAACTGTGGCTCAAATAGACATTCTCATCTCAAACGCTTCAGCTTCTTAGAAGCCAGTTCTCCACTCTCTCCACGGTTCTTGGTCTTCTATTCTATCAGTTAATACACCCAATCCTTCCCCTCCTGAATCATTTAAATAGGATGCAAATCTGAAACTTTCATACACAAAGATGACCTCTAGATCCTCTTTCTCCGCTTCCTTCTCATGCCTGTGGCCAAGGTCAAGAGAGAAGGATGCTCAAAGTAACATATGAACATGACCCATCAAAGGGGACCTGCTACATCTGAAAATGGAGGTTATTGAGAGAAAGGCAAGAAAAGTGGGGATTAAGCCACACTGTCAACTATTGCGAGGGGCCTCACTTCCCCCAAGTCCAACACTCTGATTAGGATCCAACTGCAGAGCAACTTTAGGGCTGTGCATTCCAACTTCACGAACAGAAAACTCTGAACCCGCAGCAACCACAGGCCTGTGGGGAGGCACTTCAGCTTCCAGAACAACGCTTTTCAATTTAAAAAAGCTAACTTTTGTAGGTGTTCATGGATGATTTGGGGCAATGAAAATCCTATCAACAAGCAGTTAGAACTCAGTGGCTTTTCTGAGGCCAGAAGCATCAGGCAGGATTCGTGGTTGCGAAAGGATGCTCACTCAGATCCAGCCCCCTTCCAAAGAACCCATAGTCTTACACACAGAACTCTCCGCCACAGCATAAGGTAAAACTCGTGGCTGTCACATTTGCCTTGCAACCCAAACCCTTGTGAGATAGCTCTGTCTACATTTATCGAAGCCATGATGGGGCATTACACGGGACAGCCAAGGCCAAGTGTGATCAGCGATAATCACAGATACTGTGTAAACCTGTGTAGCCTTTTTCATTTGAATCTAAGTCAACTAAGCCACTGGTTTTCAGATGGGGGGTGGGGTTGTATTGTAGCTCATATTACATCAGAAGTCATGGTCCCTGAAGGACTAAGTGGCCTGTTCTATCTGATTCAATGAACTTCATTCTCAAATGTAACAACACAGACAAAATGCTAGTTGCATAATGGATTCTTTCCCAATTATATCCTAGCTAAAAGCAAGGCAGATGGCCTATGGAGCTTAATAAAAAATACAGACCTATTTCCGCCTAGTGTGTTGTTTCACTGATATCCTTAGTATTGTTTTCTAGAATCAGGTTGTAGACTAAGGTATTTTTCTGCCCTGTGTAAGAACTATGTCCATCCATTTTTATAAAAAAAAAAAAATCAGAAGCTGTGCTGCCCAGCTCCATGACAATAGCCTTCATTATCATCCTTCAAGGCACTCTTTCTGTTTTTGAGGACATAGTATCTTGTTCGCATTGCTGGCATAATGGGTCCGCAGACTTTGAGATTTCAAAATTATTGGGGGTCAGTTTGTCACAGCTCCTCCAGTTTCTGTCGTCTACAGACAGTTGATGGTCTCCCAGAGTTGGCTTAAGGTTGAACTTAGCCAGTTTGTGTCTTTGACCAAGGATGATCTCAAGCACGCCCGTGGTGAAGAACAAGATAGTTCAAGCACTTGACAGTTCGAAGACGACTGAGCAAGTGTGACAGACCCCTAATGACATCAGTGGACCACCGCAGGGTTTTTAAAACTTCAAGCAAAAAGCTGATGGCTCCATGGCATAGCCAACCCAAGACTACTAGAAGGAACAAGAAATAAAGACCCAGTGGGCTGATCAGGGAGATTTTGTCATAGTTATTCATTTAGCATTTTGATTTTCTATTTTCTGAAAAGATAGACTTCCTTTGTCAATTTTACCGACCTTTAACCCCTAACAATATAGCACACAGTGTTTATATGAACCAAGAAGAAACATTTAAAAATGATGCCTCAGACTCTGCCCCTCTGCCCCCAACCCATGCAATTCACGCCACATACATAATTTTTCACCACAATGGGCCTATCTGTATATGTTCAATAATAAACTGTCTTCCCTTAACCGGGATGTATGACTGGGAAAATCTATTATGCAATCATCACCCTGCCTGTAACGCTGTATCAGCGAATGAAGCTTGGTGAAAGAGAACAGGGCATTTAACTTCTCTTGGGAAGCCTACCTTCCAACCAGGACTGCAGTGCAGCCTTCTGAGGAGAGCCTCTGTAGGCTCATCCACTCCTGTAACCTTCCTTATAATCAGCAACAGGCCGGGAATTACATGGCCCATTGCCACCTCATTACAAGTGATGACAGTGACATTTCTTTGAGACCACACTAGAGAACAGCAAGAAGGAAGGCACTGAGGAGGAGTGGCTTGGCCACCCTGAAGTCTCACAGGTGACCTTAGAAGACGGCAGATCAGATGCCCCTCCTCCGCATTCCATCCCTTCCCCACCCCATCACCTAGGACTAGTCAGTTCAGAATCTGCATCCCCAGCTCAACCTTCTTCGCAGGGAGATGCTGCCATGGATTTAGAACCTCGAGCCTATCAGAAAGGAGGGCTATTTCATGTGCCTGCCTCTCTCCACAAGGAAAGTCTGAGTTTAGGGGAATAATCTCTCAGCTTCACAATGCAACGGGTATTTGCGCCTCACTGGAAAACAAAGGGCCTAACCAGAGGTCACAACACCGACAGTCTAAAACTGCAAAGGCACAAGGAATCAAGTCAAATAAGCTACCCAGCCAAGGCTGTTCTAACAGAAGATGACCCAATATCAGTTTGCAAACTGGACCCGACAGCAAGATGTAATTAACCCAGCACACCTTGAGCCTCCTGCTTTACTTTTCAGGTGACAAAGTGATAGCAAACCCAACTAACACGGAACGACCATGTTCCAAAGGTTTTGTTTACCATAATCACAAATGCAACTCTGGAGTCAGAAAGGGACTTCCTAGTAGGATTGTGAAAGGTCACACTTATTTAGTATCTTCTTTTTTTTTTGGTTTTTCGAGACAGGGTTTCTCTGTGGTTTTGGAGCCTGTCCTGGAACTAGCTCTTGTAGACCAGGCTGGTCTCGAACTCACAGAGATCCGCCTCCCTCTGCCTCCCGAGTGCTGGGATTAAAGGCGTGCGCCACCACCGCCAGGCATAATTTATCGGGGACTTTTTGATTAGAGAATTATTTTCTTTACTGTATTTCTAGAGAAAAAGAAAAAAAAGTTAAGCTTTTAAAATACCAACCGAGAGTGGTGGTGACCTGTCTGTCATCCAGCACTCGGGGGGCTGAGGTGGGAAGGTAGTGAGTGAGGCTAGCCTGAGCTACATAGGAAACATGTCTCCAAAAGAAAAAACACATTTATAGGCATATAAACTTATTAGCAAGTACTAGGAAAGATGCTTTATTCATTCATCATCCATCTTAATAGTTATTGACTTTAGAAAACTAAATACTACATCCAAATACAACACAACATAACGTGCATAGCTGAGCATCTAAAGCCACTCCGTTTTAGCTGAAGGAGAAAAGCTTGAGATCAAACTGAGGTTCCTAATTTTCGTGAAGGGACCCCAAGTCTGCACAAAGGCTACATCATCTTGCATGAACGCCAAGCCCTCTCCAAAGAACATAAGGCAACTTTCAATAAAAATATCATGTTTAATAACACCAGTTTGGGGCTGGGCGGTGGTGGCGCACGCCTTTAATCCCAGTAGGCGAGAATCAGAGGCAGGCGGATCTCTGTGAGGTCGAGACCAGCCTCGTCTACAGAGTGAGTTCCAGGACAGGATCCAAATCAAAGGCTACACGGAGAAACCCTGTCTTGAAAAATCATAAAAAAAATAAAAAACAAAAAAAGCAAGCAGTTTGGGGCTGGGCGGTGGTAGTGCACACCTTTAATCCCAGTACTCGGGAATCAGGCAGGCGGATCTCTGTGCATTCCAGACCAGCCAGAGCTAGTTCCAGTACAGCTAGGAATGTTACACAGAGAAATCTTGTCTCAAAAAACAAAACAACCCCAACAAAATGCTAGCTTGGAGCTGGGGCAGGGGTCGGGGGAAGCTCAGTTAGTAGGATGCTTGCTTAGCATACATGAAGTCCTGGGTTTGACCCCTAGGTCAAATGTCACCATATCTCAGGACACATACACTCTGGCTGATGGTACAGCAATGAGCCCACTCTGCTCATCGAACCCAGGAGGCCTTTCCACAACCAAAACCCGATAGTGGAGTCGTACCTGGCTTTCTCCGTGGTTCCGGCCACTCTCAGCTCTGAGGATAGACTTGGGTTTCCGGGACTTGAAGTTACCCATGCTGGGTCTCAGCACTCCATCCAGCAGCAGGGTCTGTTCCGCATGCTGGGCCTCGTGCAAGGGTGGAGCAAGCTCGTCTATTCGAGCCCCCACCTGTGGGTAGTTCTCTTTATTGTTTTCATCTCTGCAAGAAGAAAGACCCAATTTAGAACAGACCCAACGTAGGTAAACCTGTAATAAAAAGAGCTGATGAGATTCGCCATGCTGTAGTCAGAGGGAACCCAGGCAAGGGCAAATTTTATAAGCCTAAGAACTCAAGAAATGTGAATGCCATTTTTTGTTTCCTTCTATTTTTAATTTTTAAGTTAGGGTCTTCTGTATCTCAGACTGGCCTTGAACTCACTATTATTCAAAGGTGACCTTGAACTTTGTATCCTATCTTCCCTCCTGCACCCTCCACGGGCTAGGATTACAGATAGGTACTACCAGGCCTGATTTACACGGTACCAGGGATTGAACCCAGGGCCTCAGGCCAACTGAGTACAGCCCCATGCATCCTGTCACTCTCCCTTCCCGGGCATCTAAGTCTTCACTTGAAGATGCCCGGCTTTCACTGTGTATCCTTCTTCCCTCCCACAATAACAGCGTGAGACCTTCAGCCTAGGTACTTGAGATCCCAAATTTACAGGTTAAGATTGGAAAGTGCTATGGTTATAAGCAGCCCACCTAGCAGACAGACCAACTCAAACACTCGCAGAATCATAGGACAGATCTCAGTCTCCCGGACCCAGTTCTTGGTTCCAGGCATGATGCTTCCTATTCATTGGCAAAAAGAGTTTGCAACATGGCTCTGTTTGGAGAGGAGGCAAGCCATCCAGATGAGTTTTAAGTCTAGTGATGCATTTTCCCTAGCCGGGCCTTTGAGCAATGCCTTGAATGCAACATAGAACGAGATCCCAATGTGGGGGTTCCCCCAGGGATGAGTTACTGCTGAATGACACAGGCCTGCCATCCCAGAAACTTCAGAAGCTGAGGCGGGAAGGTCAAACCTGAAGTCCATCCTGGGAATTTAGTGAGCTCTGTCTCCTAACAAAAAGCAAAAGAAAGGAAGAGGGAGCTAGGGATATGGCTTAGTGGTACGGTTAATGCCTTGCCTAGTCAAAGTCCTAGGTTCAATTCCCAGTCTCACACTCACACACCCTACTCAGTTCTGGCAGGGATGGCCCAAGTTCCATATAATATGCCCAAAGGCTAATGTTCTCCCCTGAAACCATCTGCCCCGCTTAAATCTCTAGGCATTCTACTTTCCATAGAGCTAGCAAATAGGCAATCGTAGCCATAACGAAATGAGGGTATGAATTGGATTCTTTACCATAGACTCTAAGGTTTGCATGGTCAATATCACCAACCTTACTCTCTGGCAATTCACCAGAAGCAGCTATTTCCTGGGCGTTTTTGCCCCCTGCACCCAAGAAAGCACTGTGGTAAGGGTACAATAGGAAGCAACAGTTCCCAGCTGCTCAGACACATAAAACCAGAGAGGGAAGTCCAGGGAGGGAAGGTCCCCCACCAGACCCACCACGCAACACACCTTCCTGCAGGTGATGACTGAACTCACTAAGCTGTTGAGAAGGTGGGGGTGGGGATGAGGAGAAGCCACCAGGACTGGTGATTTGCCAGCCAAGTCGCAGGTGGCATATCCAACAAGAATAATAAGGGTAAGAAGCTGGGGCAGGGGACAGTGCTGGTGACCCAGTTGTTAATGATCACACCGTTTTACATGTCACTAATGGCTTTAGACATTAGAGGCAAGCCAGGGCTGGGAACTTAGCCCATTCCAGTGAATTCTACAGCCTGTAGCGAGGTGAAGTGGGGCGCTATGCATCTACTCAAGTGCCTGCCAGGGAAAGGAAGCCACAACATCCTTTCCAGGAGCATTTGTTCCTCATCAAGGTCGGAATCCAGACCCCTCCACAACGGGGTCCAAGACAGTCAATACATGTTTAGTGACTAGGGATGAGGGTGCATTGTCAAATGTAGCGGATACGTTTTCTGTTCAAGGGTCTGTTCAAGGGTCTGGAACTCACACCACAATACTCGGCTCAGAAGCACACTTTGAAGAAAAGATGTTTGGGTTCCCAAAAGAGACTCCAGACCCAGAGGGTCACTTGTTACAAATCAGAACGAAGGGCGGGTCATACCTGAGCCCAGAGCAGTCGTCCTCGTCTTCATGTAAAGAGACCGTGCCGTCCTCACACCTGAGATGACAGGGAGAACAGCACGTCAGACACAAAGGTCTACCACGACAGACGTGGCAGTAATCTAGAGTCGTGTCAAGATTAGCATGGAAAATTACGTAGCACGGTGATCCTCACCACTGTCTCCCCGAAGGACACAGAATCACAAACACCCAGCTCCAGTTTCTGATGTCTGTCAGGCCACGATACAACACCAACGTGCCCATCAAAGCACGTAAGCTGAAAACATCAAATTAGCTTTGACTTTTCACCTCCACAGCGCGACTTAGACGTCATCTAAACCAGTGCTTCTCAATCTTCCTACTACTACGACCCTTTAACACAGCTCCTTATGTCCTGGTGACCCCCAACCATCAAAATTAGTTGCTTGCTACTTTGTAACTAATTTTGCTACTGTTACGGATTGTAGTGTAAACATGTGATATGCAGATGGCCTTAGGTAACCCCTGTGAAAAGGTCGTTGAGAACCACTGGTCTAAGGAGGTGTGAGAGCTCACTAAAACCAAGATGCTCCCAGGAGGACGTCAGACACCAAGAGGACTGCTCTCAAGAGAGATCCCACAATCCTCTGCATCAGGCACTCTGTCCTGTGCCCCATGCCACAACAGCAACCACTGGCCTTGGACTTTATCTTTTTCACAAGACTTCCTAACTAACCTGATGAAAAAGACTTGGCTCTTCCACATTAAAAAGAAAAAAAAATCCCTGGTGTTCCCTACTCCCTGAGGGGACCTACAGTAAGAGTGTTGTTGTCCCTAAGTAAGAGGGAGTCTCTGTTCCACTTCCCAGCCATTCATCCTGCCTCGCCCAGCCCCACCCTGGAACATTTTCCCATCTTCCATTCCCATCCACCCCGCACTGACAAAAGCAGGAGGTACCAGTACTGAACAGGAACCTTCCCAGCAAGATCCACACACACCATTATAAAGATGTTCATTTTAATGCATAAATGTTTACTCTTCCTCCTTTGGTTCTGGTGTATTTTGTGCATCTGAGACCCTTTGAATTGGTTTCTTATTGCAGGCAACAGCTATAGCTGTAACTATACTCAGAGAAACGCTGACAGTTCTTTTTCTAGGGACACCACCATGACTCCCAAGTGCAGCATTGTGTATGACTCTGCTCCCCCGGCAGAATAACCGAGGAGTTTAAACAACAGAATCAATGGCTATTAATTAACATGGACTGCTTCCCAGGTGCTCAGTTCACCTTCTGTGATGGCTAAGTGTAATCGCCAACTTGACGGAAGTTTCTAGAGTAGGTTAATTGATGTGAAAAGACCCAGCCTAATTGTGGGCAGCACCATTCCAGGGGCTAGAGACCGAGACCGAGAGAGAAAGTGAACTGAGGATCAACATCCATCTCTTCCTGCTTCCAGACAAGATGCGATGGGATCCGCTTCCTCAAGCTCCCGTCTGGCGCCTTGCCCACTACGATGGACTCTGAGCCAAAATCAACCCTTTGTTAAGTGGTTTTCGGTCGAGGTGTCACGCCACAGCAGTGAGAAAAGTTGGACCAATGTGTCTTACATTTTCTAAGGTTAAGAACGGACCGCTGTGCTTTATTCTAATGTCCAGTTCACTGAGGTAAACAAGTGAGAGCAACGTCAAATTCCTATTGAAGTTATCATGTGCTGGCTCCCTTCTTCCCTACTTCTGTTCTTGATGCAGACACGTTTGATATATCTATACTCAATGTAACATTTTTTTCTAAAGGACACAAGGTTTTCAAAGGATCTGGATCCTGTTCTGAGATATTCAATGTAGTTGAGTAGGCAAAAATAAAACAAATAAGTACATATGCACAAATATAATACAGTGCTTATGCTACATTAAATAACATATTTAAATATTCATCACTGGAAACGCTGTATAATTAGTCCACAAATTAACTAAAGAAAGCTCCTGTTCTCTTCTCTTACAGCCTCTTTTTAAATTATGGCTTTTGTAGTGAATTATACAAAGGCCACCTACAGACTTGAGCCCTCTTTATCTAAGAGAATATTCCGTTCCCTGTGGCAATAAAATAAAGTTGGTCGAGTTAACAAAATGCTCATTTTAACGGAATAATCTAAGCTTCTTGGCTCTCTTCTGTTTTTGACTACCAATAGCTCTACTCATTTATCTCATGAGAAATAGCAACTCAGTTCCCAAGTTTTACATGCTGCCCCATCATCAGTATTCAAACATAGTTCACGGAGGCTTTGCAATGTGAATGACAATGTTTTCCGAGAGTGAAAGAGAGAAAGTCTCACAATGTAGAAACCTAGACTTTTCACCTCTAAGAATTCCAGCCCCCAGTCCCAGCTCCCGAGTTCAGTAATGCTGCCTGAGGACTTGGAAGTTTCTCCTCTGGAAATGATCGTTTCCCCCTCTAATCACGATGGCCCAAGGATGGAAATTTAGCACCAGAGCAGGTGACTTCTGGGCCATCAGGCTGGACCAAATTAGTAGAGCAGAAGTATCTCCTAAACAACCGCCAATTGCTGCTCAGTACACACAAGTTCAAGACCATAGGTCCAGCGTTGGAAATCTATGTCCTCACCGGCCTTGGAGTTCATCCCTGCTCCTTGAGCGAGGCAGAATTCTCCACTGCTTTACTAGGGACCATCAACCCCCACCCAATCAGCATCTCATTTTTGTCTTTGCCCAGGAGGGTCCTATAAAGGGACAATGCCGGCCTGGTTACGAAACTGGATTCTGCTACAGGAAACCACAACCATGGCTCCCCATTTCTGGAAGACCATTAACTCAGACTAAGTGACCAACTGACCCAGGCACGGTGTTCTCTAACAATACTGTTATACCACACGGAGAGTTTAAAGGCCAATCCTTTTTATGATCTCCCTCTTAGGTCCTCAAAACAAAAATATTATATTAATCAAGGTAACCTAGGCTCAGAAAAACAAACATTACATGTAGGTAGATCCTGACTTCTAAGTTTTATATATGTGTATTTATGCAGGAGAGAGTAGGGCTGAGGTTGGGAAACTAGAAAAAGTCCATAACGGGGAAAAGAACAGAACACGTGATGTGGACATGGAAAGGGGAGGGGCAGAGAAATGAGGGGAGGGATGGGGAACAACCCACTAAAGTTAATACTACAAGCAAACCTGTTACTTTAGATACTAACTGAAAAATGGACTCAAAAGAGAGAAATAGTCCATCAGGATGGTGTATTCAGAAATAGCTGTTTGTAAACATGGTATGTTGTGTATATATTTTAACAAGTGTGAATTCAATGAGACGACATTTCAAGTCTTGCAATAACATAGCAATGTCCTGATGGTCTTGCGATTGGGCCCTGTCACAGCGGATCTCTGCCACCAAGTGGCTAACCACTCACATTTTACGGCCAGTGTGCTTTAGACAAAATAGAAAATGTCAGCCCTGACAGGGTTCACGGCTGCTTTCTGGAAGTCGCTGAAGTCACACGTCTATGTGTGACTGAACTGTGAAAGAGAATGTTTTCCTTCTGGTTGGCCATGGTGAAAAGGAAAGAATGTTAATTAAAGACACTTCCAGCAAGTGACTTCTGGGTCGCTCTCCTCGGCAGGCCGTCAGAGTGCATCACCTGGGATGGCTCAGACATCTCCCCAACAACTCCAACTGTGGTCTCTCTTCTCCCTCTTTTACTTTGCTCAGTCTGCCAAGCACAAACAAAAGGAAAGAGCGCACAGTTCCCAGCCCACGTGACGTCTGCACCTTCTCAGGCCAGCCTGACAGCTAAGAAAGAACGCGGTCCCAGGAGGCCAAGCTATTGCCAGGATTCCAAGGCTTTACTCTAGGGAACCTTGCTTGTCCCTGCCCCACATCACCAAGTCCACAGACAAAAGTCACATGACATTGTCAGTCTCTTTTCCCTGAGGCGCAGGAGACTAAAGAGCCAGACTTCTTGGAATAGTGGAAGCTAAAGACATATCCATGAGAAGTTATCTTCTCTGGTTAAACAGGAAGAGAGGTCCCAACTTGATGGGCTGGCAGAGAGAAATGGTTTCTCTTCTCCCCCTGCAGCACCACAGCCCTGAAGGCAAAGTTGCAGAGATGCAACCCTCTCAGGGAATTTCCCACAAGTGTGGTCCCAGTACCTCCTGCATCAGTGCTCTCGGGAATACCTGACTGAGAAGAGCAGACTGCAGACTGGCCCTGCCTCTGCCCCACACAGCTCTGGGGGTAGAATGTCAACCTCTGGGGGCAGTTGCCTGTTGCGTTTTTTGTTTGTTTGTTTGTTTGTTTTGGTTTTTTGGTTTTCTGGGTTTTTTTTTTTTGTTTTTTTTGTTTTGTTTTGTTTTTTTGTTTTTTTGAGATGTCTCTTGTAATCCAGGCTGGCCTCAAACTTTGCTATGTAGCCAAAAAATGACCTTGAACTTCTGATCCTCCTGCCTCTACCACCAATTGCTGGAGATTACAGGAGTTCACCACCATCACCACCCAGTTTTATTTGGTGCTTGGAATCAAACCCAGGGCTTCTTGTATGCCCTATACTATAAACTTTATTTTTTTTTATCTATTTTTATTTTATATGCTTTGGTCCTTTGAATATAATTGGCCCCCATAAACTCACAGGGAGTGGCCCTACCAGGAGGTATAGCTTTGGAGTAGGTGTGGCCTTGTTGGAGGAAATGTGTCACTGTGGAGGTAGGCTTTGAGGTCTCATATATGCTCAAGCCACACCCAGTGTCTCAGTTCTCTTCCTGTTCCCTGTGGATCAAAACGTAGAGCTCTCAGCTCCTTCTCCAGCACCATGGCTGTCTGCACACCATCACGTCCCACCATGATGATAATGGACTAAACCTCTGAAACTGTAAGCCACCCCAATAAATGTTTTCCTTTGTAAGAGCTGCTGTGGTCGTGGTGTCTCTTCACAGTAACAGAAACCCAAACCAAGACACGTGCATTGGGGTTTTGCCTGAATGTACGTCTGCATGAGGCTGTCAGAATCTCTAGAACTGGACAGATAGTTGTGAGCTGCCATGTGGATGCTGGGAATTGAACCTGGGTCCTCTGGAAGAGCAGCCGGTGCTGTTAACCTCTGAGCCATCTCTCCTGCTCCTTGTGATGTAAACTTTTAAACAGCACTGCCTAGTCACTTGACTAGTATGCTTCTAAAATATTTTCATCTAATGGTTTCTAAAACTCAAGCCAACTCTGACGTGACTCCAATCCAAATACGCATCTTAGGTCCTCTCTTAGCCCCAAGTCTATATTTTTCAGCAGAGTCAACCCCCTTCCCAGATAGTGGTGATCAGTTCATTTTGTAAACCAATACCTAGAGGCTACTAGGCAGAACTTTTGCAAGGGAGACACCAAGCTACAGACTGTAACCCAGTAAGAGACTTTGAAAACAACCCTTCGTGAGAAGATGCTGTAGATGTAGCCAAACAGCTAAGGCCACCCGGATGTTGGCGGGGAGGGAGGTTGTATATAAAACTGAGTTAAATCCACCCAGACCTACACAGGCATCACAAGGCCTGAGAAAAACCAAGAAGAGGATAGTCTGCCCTTGAGTCCCAATTCTGCTCTCCTTTGACTCTCCCAAGACCTCCAGCTGGACAGGCCTGGGCATGGGCCACTGAGCATTGTCTTAGGTTCAGGTATGAGGACCTGAGTTTGAAACCACATCAAAGTCCATCAGAGGACTGGAGAGATAGCTCAGAGGTTAAGAGCACTGGCTGCTCTTCCAGAGGACCTGAGTTCAATTCCCAGCAACCACATGGTGGCTCACAACCATCTGTAATGAGATCTGGCGCCCTCTTCTGGCCTGCAGGCATACATGCCAGCAGCATATTGTGTGCAAAATAAATAAACCTTTAAAAAAAAAAAGTCCATCAGAGTGGTGGTGCATACAAAGCCCCAGGGCTGCAGTGAATGGAGACAGAAGGTCCCCAGAGCTCATTAGTCGTCAGTCCTATCCATCCATGAACTCCAAGTGCAGTGAGAGATGAATTCCAATGAGATAAAAGGAAGACACAGGACATTAACCTCTGGCCTCCACAGGCAACCTCATGTGTGCGTGCATGTGTGTATGCACACGTGCGCGCGCACACACACACACACACACACAAGTGCACACATACAAACTGGCCGAATAGCATTCTTTCAGATTGGACTATCTGATAAAAACAATTCATAGGAAACACTAGAAACACTAATGACTATGTGGACACACCTTCCAAGACACAGGGTTTTTCACTTACATTTTAATAGGGCCCACTATCATAGACCTCAAGCCAAAAGAAAGGCTCTCAGTGGTGTGGGGAGGAGGCAATGAGAAGGGTGGGGGCAGGAGGTTGAGGACATTTGCTCATCTCAGAAACATCAGAACATCCTCGGAGTACACCAACATCTCAAACAAACACTTCCAGGGCACCTGCTACATCTGTGCCTTGGGATAGCACCCTCCTTCCTGCTGGCTAAGGGACTGTGCCCACAGACCCAAGAATAGGTTCATATTATTGAGGGGAGAAGAAAAAACAATGTTGCATTTGACCACCACTGGTTTAAGACGCCCCTCCTCTCTGCCCTGTCAGACCTGTGACGCTTTTGGTACCCTGTCAGTGCCTTCGATTCTTGTATTAACCAGATGGCTTCCCAGTTCACCACTCACAGCCTTTTAAAAGGAACCGCTGTCACCTCGCTAAAAGTAACAACGTGATCTTATGCAACCAGAACTCCTTGGGGTGTATCCAAGGATGAGACACGACAGTCTCCCCAGCATTTAACCACAACACACACACACACACACACACCGCAACCCATATGAAATCTGGAACTAAATGTCTCCGTCTTGAAGCGCCTGGGCCTGTGACTGGGGCTGACTCTAGCCACATAAGGCACCTGAGAATCAAGCCCAGAAAGCACATAGTACCAGCAAGTCCAGCAGGGGCAAAGAGAGGTAGGTATCCGACTGCTTGAACCAGGAAACCGAGGCCTCATCTTTGGTCCACAGATATATCTCTCCTCTTCTCTCAGCCTTTTATAGAGAGGCAAAGTGGCAAAGCAATGTTGCTACCACTGCCCCAGAGGGCAGGCCATACTGCATCTTGGAAAGTTTACCTGGTCTTCCTTTTAAAGAACCCCCACTTAGGGGAACTCAAAGTGGGTCCCTATGACAATAGCAAACCAAACAGATGAGCAAAGGCAATTGGGAAAGAGGCCCCAGGGAGCACAGTGGAACCTTGGCCTTCCTCTCCAAGTCCCTGCAACAATGGTAGACTCCAAAACCCAGAGGATGCTCTATGCACTGTCCAGTTATCTCCCAAATAGCTCCCAAGTCAACTTGTGGCTTCTGTTTGAAACGTGCATGTTTTTAAGTAGCAGAATACACAACTTTGCACACGCCTTCTTGCAAAGCTTTTCCAGAGTGACTTTTAGCCAAAGATCCCCAAAGTAAACACGAACATCCTTATGATAAGACGGCTAGGTAGGATACATATAGTTTATACACCCAGCTATATGTAAATATCACGTATAGTGCCAGAAAAGATATACTACCACATTAATTTCTGATATATATATAAATAGATAAATAGATAGATTATAGTCTCAAGAAAATAATAAGGAAGAGATGACCAGAATAAAAATGAAGCACTATAAATATCAAAACAAACAAACAAACAAAAAACCTATGTGGGCTGGCCTTGAATAAAACACCACTCCCCACCCTCCAGTTCGTTGTTAGTTGCTCTAAGCATCAGGTAAGGCATTTCTCTAGTCATATTATTGAGGTCAGACGAGAAAAAAAAAATGACAAAAGGCATCTAGAAAAGTTTACCGCACCGTGTCTCAAAAATCTGTACACACGGAGGGACGATAAGTTTCCCCTGTTTAAACGTGATGGAATTAACCTCCAGTCCTCTCGCATCCATCTAGTTGGGGGTCAACGTACACCGCACCCATGCCATGAAAACTGACACGCATGTTGGCAAAACAAAACCAAGCTTCCTTTCTGACATGTCACATAGATTAAAAAAAAAAAAAAAAAGCTATGCTCCAAGATTGCATATTTTGGGACACAGAGTATCCCTCAGTAATCAGCTAGGTTTAATACCTACCTCCCCCCACACACACACACACACCGTACCCCCACATACAGCTGCTAAAATACTGGTGCAACCTGTGAGAGGTTTGTGGGCCCTGCCACCCTCGCAGTTCCAGGTTCCAGGAGACAATGCATCGCCTGGGAAGAGGGGCTGGGGACGGTGGGTACCTTCACCACAGTTGCTTCGGAAACAAGCATGCAAGTCGATTGTAATGGCAAGAATCACTTACTCAGTTACAGCGGCGCTGCCGAAGGAATTATCCTGAAGGCTGAAACAGAAACAAGAAAACATGAGCCAAGTCCGGCCGGGGAGCCGTCTCCCTAATTGCTCTCCCCGAGTTAGACCACGCACACAAACATGGCATTGCCAGGCAAGTCTCAGGGCTTGCCCGGCACGCTCGCTCTACCTTGGGCTGCTGTCTGCACATGCTCCTGACGACACCCCCAGCAGGGGCCCAGCGGCAGCGGCGAACCACAAAGCCCAGCAGCCCGCGAGGCTGCGGGGACGATGGGGCGGGGCGCGGCGGCGTGAAACCCGAGGTTGCAGCTGCAGGAACCTAGAGAGGCTCCACGCAACCCCGGTAGCCAGTTAGGAGCTGCAAGGAGTCCAAGCGGCTTGAGCTTGCTACCTCAGCCTGGGCGGGCAAAACAGATACCTCCCTCCACATCCCCGCACCGCGCCCCAGTGTATGCAATGCCCGCCTCCCATGGCTAGTTATCTCCCCAGCCCCCACCCCACCCGGAGAATGCAAACGCGCAAAGAAGAATCCATCGTCCAGAAAAAAACAAGGAGAGATCGAAAAGGAGAGAGGGAGATGGATGCTGAGTCTTGTCTTTTTTTTTTTTTTTTTTTCCACTGTGTGGTGGTTTTTATTGCGTAGAACAAAAGACGCTCCAAAGGGCTGGCTGCATCCCCACAGGTTTGAATGCGCTCTGGTTATTTCATTTCTCTGGAGAAAGCGCTCTGCTCAGGACCACACAGCCGTAAATGAGTCTACACAGGGCGAGTATCGAATGCTTTCCAGGCCTTAGCTGGTGCCTAGGACACCGTGCAAGAGGGGAAGGCGGAACTCTCGTACCCCAGACACCTTGACAAAGGATGGAGTGCAGAACTCACAAACGCAGTTCCCTTGGATGAAGACTGCTCCGTTGGGGGAAGGGAAGCCAGCCAGCCCCACCCCCAACCCGCCTTATTCTTGCTTGAAGGATGTTTGTCCTGCCCTCTACACGTCTCCTGCCATGTTGACCTTGACTTGAAATAAACAGACAACTGTGAAAGACAGGTCTCTGGATTTTGAAATAAGATTTCCCTGCCAGGAACAGATGAGCTGGTGGCCTAACTCTGTAACCAAACTGATGATTTACTTTATAACAACTGACCTCATTAAAAAGAAAACTCAACTAAATTTTAAAATGCCTCGGAAATTTGGAAAAAAGGGAGGAGGAGGAGGCTCGCCTTCCAGGGTCACACTGAGTCAAAGTTTAAAGGTCCACCCAAGGGCTAGTTAATGCCCCAGGAGGGCCGACTTGTGTGGACTTGGCTGTGCCATTGCATCTGGCCTAGCCATAGTCCCCTGGCCTGTTAACAGGGACATTCTTCTCTGTCCGTCCAGTTGCAAAGATAACCTCCTTGTCTGTCATTTCACCGCATGAAGGACATGAGTGAATTGTGCATCTAACCCAAAGAACCTTCTTTCTAAATGCCTGTAAAATGAATCAAGGAGCAGCTCCATTCATCTCTGATGAGCACTCACAGTTTTTTGGGTTTTTTTTTAAGTCCCATTTTTAACTTTTCCTGTTTGTACTTGGGGATAAAAATGAAAGTTTCAGAGAAAAACAACAACAAAAAAGTTACCATTAAGTTGGGTTTTTTTCTTTTCTGCAGTTTTACTCTCTGATCTCCAAATATTTTTAGACTGGCCAAATAAAAGCTTAAAGTGGCCTTCGATATTAATTCTGCAGGTTAAACAGATTCTGAAATATTGATTCCTTGCTTGTCAAACTATACTACACACACATTCTTAATCATACCGGCTCACGGAACTAGGTTCTAGATGACACACTTCACCGTGTTTACGGGAACATGGAGTCTAACCACGTAGTTATCTTCCTGTGCACAGATCTGAAGACTGTCCGTTTCCCAAAGGCTCTTTAGCTTAGAGGGGTCCATTCTGGGTGGTCCAGGCGTGTACACAACTCCAGGGATCCATCTAAGACAGGAAGGAACAATGCTTGTATCTGAGAAACAGAACTTATTGTCCAAATGGTATGCACCCACTGAAAATAAGATGAAATAATATAGATGTACGCCATTAAATCCAGATATTCAATAATGCCCAGAGGGAAGGGGAAAAATGAGTTCCCTGCAACCTGTGAGCAGAAAGGACCCAGAATAGCTTTTAAAAACTACTCATACAGAAGAACGGCAACCGGCTGGCACAGTGTATTATGGCTGAAACCCCAGAATAAAAGCCTGCCATTTAGCGGTGTGCAAGAAACCACTTCAGGTTTTACCACTCGTCCTATTCTTAAGTTGTTCTCATCTTAGATCCGATATTTGTTTTCGTAAGTGGTTTTCAAGTACCTTTTTAAATGAGATGCCCTATTCACCTTGGAATGCACGAGACTGGTGGAGAGCACAAAAGGCTGGTTGGGAGGCCCCAGGTTGATCTGAACAACAGGGCAAGTTCAAAGGGAGAAGAAAAAAAAAATAATAATTATCGCTGGGATCTCTAAGGAAACTTGAGGATTTCCCAGGGCAGAGACAGGGTCCAGACTTCCCTGTGGTTTTATGTAACATGGTCAAAACACATTTTTGAAAGGAGAGAGATAATAAATTCGTATGTTTTCAACTTTGAAACAGAATATAGATAGGCAAAATGATGTGGACCCATTGAGAATAAAAGGAGACAACAAATGTACTCAGTTGATTTGTTTCTCAAACTCATTAAAAGACCAGTGAAATAAATGCTTAGGTTCAGCACACCAGTTAATATTATACCTACCAGAGGGTTCTGAGAAAACACTACCTGGCTTTGTTTAGTGTACTAATGAATGATGAACAAATGATACACAGAGTTAACCCTGTGTCGGATGCAGTCCCAGTTAATCAGAAGCCTTCGGTAAAAACATGCATATGTGTATATAATGGATAAGATGCACAGCGTACAAGAGAATAAGGGGAAACAAAGAGGCTAGATTTGAGTATGGTTAACTCACCTGCACGTTAAAGTTCCAGTTCTCCATGTTTTCTAAAGGTGGACATACGAATTTCATACTTAGTCCCAATAGTTTCTTAATTACACTGTTTTCATTCCAATATACTGACCAGAGCAGTCATGCAGCACAGGAGAAAGGAATCTACAAGGTCAAGATAAAGACAAACCACTGACTGGTAGTTTAATCAAAAATAAAAAACAACAAAAAATATTACCTTATGACTCACTTTCCTTGTTCTTGGATACAGATATAATCTGTCTCAAGGGTTCTTTCAAAGACTAAATGGAATTCTTGGCACCAAGAAATTTAAAAGAACATTTCAACAGTCAATAAATGCCAGTTTTATCTTTGTTCTATTGTTATAATAAGCAACATGTAAACATGAAGTTTGGAAGAGAAACAAACTGGCTGTTGGGTGGGCAGCAGGTTTACAAATGATACTATCTTTCTGCTCTGGGGCTTCACTGCTGGCACAGCTTCTTAACTTGGAAAAATCATAGACTTTTATATTCGAACTGATGTGGGTTTGCTCTAGGTGGAAGGGGCTTCATGGAGAATGGTGGTGATTACGCTTTGTAACTGACTTTAAAATGCTCGCACATCCCTGGAGGACCAGACAATTCTGAGAAATCGCTTTCTGAGGGATGCTGGGGCAGAGAGCCAAAATCCTTACAATGTCAGGAAGTCAACAGAGGCCTGTTCTATTGGCCTGGACACAGTGACTTGGAGCTTCCTGTCAGTCCTCCAGGGAGTAGCCAGGCCTCTCTGTGTGTGACAAAGAGGACTCCTGCCTGCCCATGAAAGATAATTTTCCATTAAAAAGAATGAGATTCCTCTCCTTATATCTTTGTCCTCTAATGCTTTGCTTTCCCATCCTGATCCTTGACACCATTGCAAAAGGGGGCCTCATTCTCTGAGTGGTTGTTGTCTGAGCTATTGCGGATCAGCAGACACAGGTGGAGATCTATTTATGGTTTGGGTCACCTCCATTCAAGCACCTCTCTCTCTAAATTAATGTTTATGTATGCCCAGTCCATTTTTGACTCACAATCTCTCTCTGATACACCTAACTTAAAGTGTACATCCCGTGTAGAAGGATGGGGAGCTTAAATATCAAATCTTGCAGAGGATTCTGAATTCCGCGAAGCTGATGGAAGTGGCACGGGAAACATCTTAAATAACATTTATAACCAGTGTCAGATGAGGAGACATGGTATCAGGAACCAAAGAGCAAAGACGGCATCAAGTAGAAACAAGTTTAGGCAGATACCTGGAAAGATTTTATGAAATCATTAATTAATTGGGTAAGTGTTGTAGTTTTATAATTATAATGCACTGGGTGTCGAATGTGAGGCAAAGATCAATGAGAACTAGGAAAATACCTTCAAGGGTTCAGCAAGATGCTTTAGTGAGCTTAGTGAACTCCTGCACTGAACTTGAGGACCTTGGGTTTGATCCCAGAGGCCTTCAAGGAGGGAAGAGAGAATCAGCTCCTATAGGCTGTCTTCCAACCTCCATGCACACGCCATGCATGCATGTACCAGGTATCCATATACTCACATACATACTCACACACAAGTAAATATCTAGTCCTGAGGAAAATGATATGTAGTCCCTCTAATGGAAAGGCTATCATTTCTCTTGTGTCTAAGAACTGGCTTGCTCTTCCCATTATGTCTAGAATAAAAGCTAAGAATTATGTTATACTTTCATCAGACGATACTTATTCTGCCTGGAGGTGACTGAACTTCTATCTAACCACGTGGGCCTCCCTGCTATGATAACAGGAGAACCTTAGGCTACACTAGACCCTGCGTGAGTGCCATTCATGAGCTGGGGTGTTCAACTGTGATTTCTGGAGGTAGAACTTCTTCCCTGACACCCTCCCAAGCTTGGACTCACCTAGCGCTCTTCTCTACTTTACTTGTGTTGTTGACTCTGAATGCTTGTGTGTGGCTGCTTCTGCACAATAGGAACCGAGATTTGTGGGTCTTATTCACCGCTGTAACCCCACGGCTAACACTACCACTTGAGGGAATGGAATAGTCAAGCTGGAGGAAGGACAGAAATGAGAGCAAGGAAAGAGATATTTTGACTGCGGGGGCCATTATCAGACTAGCAAGAAACCTGACACTAAAGAAATTCCTAGGAATCCACAAGGATGACCCAAGCTAAGACCCTAAGCAATAGTGGAGAGGGTGCTTGAACTGGCCTTGCCCTGTAGTCAGATTAATAACTATCTTAAATGTCACCATAGAACCTTCATTCAGAAACTGATGGAAACAGAGGCAGAGACCCACATCAGAGCACTGGGTTGAGCTCCCAAAGTTTAGTTGAAGAGTGGGAAGAGTGAGAATATGAGCCAAGAAGTCAAGACCATGATGGGAACACCCACTGAAGCAGTTTACCTAAGCTAATGGGAGCTCACCAACTCCAGCCAGACAGGGAAGGAACCAGCACAGGACCAAACTAGACCCTTTGGATGAGTGTAACAGCTGTATGGCTGGGCAATGGCACCAGGATTTATTCCTACTGCTTGTACTGGCTTTTTGGGAAAGTATTTTCTTTGGAGAGATACTTTGCTCTGCCCAGATATAGTAGGGATCTGCCTTACCCTCTCTGAGGAGTGGATGGCGGGTGGTGGAAGGAATGGGAGGAGAGGAAAGAGTGGGAACTGTGATTGGTATGTAAAAAATTTTTAAAAAGATAGTTTGTTTTCTTTTTTTAGAAAACAAAACAAAATATGATCTACCAAGTTAGCTACCTAATAAGTATGTGTGGATTGCAATTAATGAGTTAGCTCCAGTTTTCTAGACAAGGCTTAATTTACCATTTTTTCTTTCATCTATTTAGCATGAAAATCTCTAGCTCTTACTTTAAATCCATTTTAAATAAGATTTTTTGTAGTAATATGAGCGGCAGGGCTGCTTCCCCAGCACCCTGGCTGCCTCGCTAGCTTATGCCCCAAAATAATTATATGGACACTGTATTCTTTTAAACACTGCTTGGCCCGTTATATCTAGCCTCTTCTCAGCTAACTCTTGCACCTGGACTAGCCCATTTCTAATAATGTGTGTAGCACCGAGGTGCACTTACCAGGAAGATTCTAGCCTACACCCATCCTAAGTCGGAGCTTCATCACATGTGCCTCAGAGAGCAGAGCTATTGCGTCTGCCCGGGAGAGGGGAGCATGGCGTCTCTGAGCTCACTTCCTCTTCCTCCCAGCATTCTGTTCTGTTTACTCCACCCACCTATGTTCTAACCAATAATATGGGCCAAGGCAGTTTCTTTATTAGCCAATGACCTTCCTCCATCATTTTCCCTTTTTCTGTTTAAACAGCAAAAAAAAAAGGAAGGCTTTAACATAGCAAAATTACATATAACAAAACAGTTATCAAGTAAAAATTACAATATTTATATCTATTTTATCTTTATGATAACTAAGGAAAACTATAACTATCTATTTTTCAACTCCAGAAAGATACAATGTTACCTAAGCAAACAAGAAATAAGCAACTTCCAAACTCTAGAAATAACAGAGACATTTTGCTGCCTGGACAGTCACCCAACGTTCCTCTGTACTGTTGGGGCATCCATCTTCGGCCTACAGGCCCATAGTTTCCAGCAGACATTTCCATGAAGCAGGAAATTTCAAAGGCAGTCATTATTTCTTGTCCTGAAGAATGTCTTGCAGACTCTTTCATGAATCAGGAACCCTGAAAGATCATCTCACCTTTAGGCAAGTTCAGTAGTCCTCTCTCTGCGGGTTCTCTGTGTCCAGTTTATGCAATAGTCCAGGCAAGAGCAGTTTTCTTGCCCAAATGGCTATCAAACTCCATAAGGATCCTCTTCGATGCCCATCTTCTTCTTGAAGTAGATTGGTGCTGACAGGAACAGAGTGTCTCATTGTCATGAAAAAACCCTAAGTTACTAAAACATTAAATAGCATATTCCATAGTCTTTGAAAGATATGAAGAATGCCGATCTAACTGAAATATATATCTATATATCTAGAAAATCTAACTAACATGACTACAAACTTGACTATTACTAATGATTATCCATTAACAACCTATATACATTACATTTATAAATGAACTACACAATCACAATACCTTAATCAAGATCAGAAACACATATACATATAACAAAATGGACCTTAAATTTAAATCACTAAAGCAAAATCCATATCAATGCAAATTATTCATATCTATATCACATCCCCCTTTAAATGTAAAAGAACACTTATAAGGCACAGTTTTTTCTCTCCAAACTGCTTCCTGCTGAATGGGGGCACTGTTATTTAGGTATTTCAGGGTATAACCTGTCTGCTAGGTTCATCTCAGTTGGCAGTTGAATGAAGTAATTTTTTGAAGGTGTTCACAGCAACCCTTCAGGAGGGCGTGGTCCATCATACCATATTGGAATAGAAGCAATCCACAGACTCTCACCCTCTGGGAAAACAAAATAAGAAACTCCTTTCCAAAGCATCATGTCCTTAGATCCAAATTTCAAAGTCAAGGCATTTTCAAAATATCTATGTTGGATTAGTTCAACAGCATTTATAAAAAAAATATCTTGTAGCAGCTGCTGCTCTTTCCTCAGCATTCAAATAATTCAAAGAGAGCATAATAGCATACAGTATCAAAATTCTCTGTGTATTTTCCATCTTTGTGCGCTTTATTTTAACCTCTATTTTGTTTATTTTTACTTTTATTTTTTGCTTTTTGAGACAGGTTTTCTGTATCTTTGACCTGGAACAACTCTGTAGACCAGGCTGTCCTTGAACTCTCAGAGATCTGACTGTCTCTGCCTCACAGGTATTGGGATTAAAGGTGTACGCTACTATACCTTGAACTCACAGAGATCTGTTTGTCTCTGCCTTCTAGGCACTGGGATTAAAGGCGTGTGCTACCACACCTTGAAGTCACAGAGGTCAATCTCCCTCTGCCTTCCAAGTGTTGGGATTAAAGGTATGTACTACCATACCCAACTACACTCTTTCTTCCTTTTTTTTTTACTTTTAAGAACTTTTAACTTTTAGCTTGCATATAATTTTAACACACTGTAAACCATTTAGAAATTTTCTTTGTCTTTGAATCTCTCTTTACTGTATATCTCTCTTTTTCTGACCACACGAGCCTTTAAATTACTGAGCAATATGGGTGGGATTAAAGCTGTGGCTTTGGCAGCTAGATCCAGCCCATTCCTTAGCTTTCCAGCCTCATGGCTGAGGTACTGGCTGTAGCCATGTTTATTGCCACAACTCTATGGCATTTCAAGGTCCCTGCCAGCAAGCTAGCTTCAGCAGCCTGTGCTTGCAAACCGCACAAACTGCCTGTGTGAAAGAGTCAGAGTTTGCCCTGGCAGGACACCCCAGAAAGCCGGCATTTTTAAACGGTGCAGCTTTTTTCCTGCTATGGCTGAAAACCGAAAAGCATGCATTCAGTTTTTCGTCAACACTGTTTAAGTGTTTCGTGGCAGGACCTCTTAATGAGGTGCAGGGTTTTGCAGCCAAAGCTGAGTCAGGAAACCTCTCTTAGATGAGAGTGCTTGCTTGCCTCTAGCAAGCAGAGTAGACCCGAGAAATTGTTGCTACCAAGAAAACATGCTTTACTCTTTCCCAAGCTTTCTCAGGCTTTCAGTGGATTCAGTTATCCACACGTCTGGGTGCCATTCTGTTGTAATAGGCGTGGTGGGGCTGCGTCCCCAGCACCCTGGCCGCCTCGCTAGCTTATGCCCCAAAATAACAATACACAAATTGTATTCATTTAAACACTGCTTGGCCCATTATATCTAGCCTCTTCTTGGCTAACTCTTGCACCTGGACTAGCCCATTTCTAATAATGTGTGTAGCACTGAGGTGCACTTACCGGGAAGATTCTAGCCTACACCCATCCTGGGTCAGAGCTTCACCACATGTGCCTCAGAGAGCAGAGCTATCGCATCTGCCCAGGAGAGGGGAGCATGGCGTCTCTGAGCTCACTTCCTCTTCCTCCCAGCATTCTGTTCTGTTTACCCCACCCACCTATGTTCTAACCAATAAAATGGGCCAAGGCAGTTTCTTTATTAGCCAATGACCTTCCTCCATCAATTTTTTTTCCTCAAGACAAGTTATTTTTAGGCAATGAGGTCATCATCCTCTACCAGACATTCCTCCCTCCTTTGCTCAGCAGGGACAACAGACTTCATGCTGTTGTGATAAATGCTGTGGGTAGCACTGACTATGCAAGCATGGTCCCCATCCAACCAGGAGAGGCAGACCTTGGTTCTTCAGCGATGTTTGCAATAGAGATAGGACTGGGGAGGAGGCCAGTGAAGACATCAACCTAGAACCTATGGAAGTAAAGACGCTTCAAAGCAAAACAGATGTCACGTTCAGTCCTTGAGCTTGAACCAGTTTTCAGAGAGACAATACATCCTTGCTATTGATGTGGTTCTCAGGAACCTTTGACCTTTGTAGTTACCCGGTCGAATTCTTTCTCTTAACATCCAAACTTCCAAGACAATCTGTGACTGGTGTTTAAAATCTTTGGAACCCAAAGATTCAGGCTCCATAATATTCCTTTTGTGGATCTTCCAGTCCTTCAGAAAACTTCACAAATGGAGTCTCCTGCCCCTGTTATGTTACTTCACCTGCAGAAGTATGACCGTGAAGGGTGACCTTCAGAACTAATCTGGTCCATCTTCTCACGTCCAGGCAAACACCACTGGTTCCTTCTTTAGATTCTCGTATGACATGCTTCAACTCTCCCTAACCTGCTGCAGCACTGATTACAACGTTGGTGTTGCCCCTTCCTGCACATGTGACTCTAGGTGTGGTCTATTCACAAGAGTAAAACAAAATTTCCAGCTACTTCACCTTGATGTTGAACTCTTGCCTGTGGCCCTTGATCTCTGGGAGTTTTCCAGTTCTGTCACACCTCCGGTTTCTCAACACAAGAGTTAAGTGATACTCCAGAGATATGGAACATAGAACCAGTTTCACATAGATATCATGACATCGTTAGACTTTGTACTTCATACTCTTAAATCCCACCTTTCACATCATGGTTGATACACATTTTGCCAAAGATTCTATTATCCACCCCTTCCAGTTTCATAGACTCAGCATCCTGTGGATGTAACCCTTTCGAAGCATTGCAGTGTCTTCTAAATACAGATGTGTTCAATTCATGTCGCCTGGCTCACATAGATTAGGGGAGGTCACTCAATCGTCACTTAACAAAATTTAGACTATTGGAAATTATTTTCATTACAGATTTAAGGTAGAAAGAAAAGAAATGAGGAAAAGATCTCTTACCTAACTTTTGAATGACAGACAGCAAAGTAGGAAGTCCAGGATTTTGGAGCAGCAAGAAGATAGGAATGCTGGGAGGCAGAAGGGACATTTTTTTTTTCTGCCCTTCATCACCATCTCCCCACAGAAAAGAGGCAGAGCTGAAGCCCTAGTTCACAGAGAGGGAAATGTAATACACAAGCCAGAAGAAGAACAATCTCTTGGTTAACATAAATTGTGACAACGAAGACACCTAGGCTCAGGCAAGTACCATCTCACTGCCCCTAGGAACGGAGATATGCATTTTCTCCCACGCCTTCAAAGAGTAGTTTCTAAGTTTTTTCTCCTCCCATGGTTGCATTAAACCACTCCCCTGTTTTGGTGTGTGTGTGTGTGTGTGTGTGTGTGTGTGTGGTTTGTTTGTGTTTGTCTTTCAAGACAGGGTTTCTCTGTGCAGTCCTGGCTGCCCTGGAACTCACTCTGTAGACCAGGCTGGCCTCAAACTCAGAGATCCTACTGCCTCTGCCTCTTGAGTGCTCGGATTTCTTTATGTGCACTCTCTGAGCATGGTCCAGGTGAGGCTTCTCATGTCTCAGCTGCAAATCTCCTTACTTGAGTGCCTCTGTCTGATTTCAACACCATTAGCATGGTATCTCTTTAAAATTCTCAAGCCATGGATATTACTCTCTGCTGTTTCAATGGCCTAAAGCAACCACTTCATTGTGTTCATTCTTGAGGGTAAGGAGTTCCAGGAGAGTTCCACTGGGCTGCTTGTAGCTGACCCAAGTGTTGGGTTCTGGGGTATATGTGACTGGAAGGCCACCTTTCAAAATGACGTCCTTACTCTCCCAGCATGTCACTTCATTATTCAGGTGTCTCCACATGGCTCACCAATTTTAGGACAACCTGTCTTCTTTCATAATTTCCAAAACACCAACGCAGAAGTAGAAGTGGATTTTTCTTTGGGCTGCCAACTCGCAGAAAAATGACACAGAGACTTATTATTAATTATGAAAGCTTGGCTTACAGCTTAGGCTCATCCCATTAGCTCTTATAACTTAAATTAAACCAGTTCTTTTAATCTATACATTGCTATGTAGCTCATGGCTTTTACCTGTCTTCCTGCATGTCCTGCTTCCTTTGTATCTGGCTGGCCACTCCTCCTGTCTTCTTCCCAGAGCTCTCTGTCCCCAGAAGTCCTGTCTAACCGTTTCCTGCCTAGTTAATGGTCATTCAACTCTTCATTCAACCAATCACAGTAACATATTTCACACACGTAAAGGAATATTCCACATCACAGAAATTGCCGGACAATTTAAACACTTGTCTTAGATTGACAGATAATCATGTCTGCTATACTCTATTGATCAATGTATATGCAAATCACTCAGATTCAAGGGCAGGAGGAAAAAACATTCTCCTCTTGATGGGAAAAAATAAAAGTCTGGTCATGGTCGCCTCTTGTGTTTTGAACATGAAATGTCCTCCAGAGGTTCCTGGGTCTGAACACTGAGTCTCCACCTGGTGCTTTTTGGGACATGATGAGAGGTTTAGGAGGTGGAGCTTTGGTGGAGGAAGTGGGTCACTGGAGTGGGCCTTTAATGGTAAAGACTGGCCCACTTCCTGTTTACTCTCTGCTCCTTAAATGCAGATGCAACAGGACCAACCAGCCTTCTTCTCCCACTACCATATGTTCCTTGCCTACTGCCATGCCTCGTCTGGATAGGAGCCATAATCCTCTGGAACTATAAACCAAAGTAAACATGTAAGGATTTTTTGCCAGGGTATTTTATCATAGCAATGAGAAAATTCCTAATATGCCATCTTTATTCTGCAACCAACATCCTCAGTAATTCGTCTAGGAGTAATTATTTTATGTTGCTGTTGTTTCACCTTTGGGGATATGAATCTGTCTTGCTGGGTCACCAGTGGACACATGGGAGAACGTTTGAAAAGACAGAAGGAGAAAGATGGCAAAGAATATGTTTGCCAGTAGTCTGCCTTGTTAATGTAGCTACTTCAAGCAACAGTCATTGACAGTTTTGTTTCAACAGCCCGTCCTGCCAGGGTCTATTACGACTTGTAAGTCATTTGTCAAATATTGACTATTGTGAATAATTCAATCTCTAAATAATAAATTAGAGCAGGTCCAAGTTTTTCTCTGCAGGAGTCTTTCTCTGGTATGCATGTGCACCTAACTCGATCCATTAATAGAGACAAAGGGGTGGATTTGTTCAATTTTCCACTGGAAATTGTTTATTACCAAAGCACCCTGATAGAAAACTTCCACACTCCAACCATCATTTATCATCTAAAGATTTGAGGGGGAAAAAAAAGATTAAAAACATGTAGCTTAAAGCCTGTTGCTGACCAAGCAACAGTAGCTACCTGAAGAACAGCTGGGCAAAATCCAATTATGAAAAAAAAATCCTGTAGTTCTTTGCTGTTTGTTAGCATGAGGAAAACATGGTCTGGTCTTGCCTTCTGCCTTCTGCCTTTTCTCTTCTTCCCCCAGCCTTTCCCCCTTGGGAGTCTGCAAATTGCCATAACAAGACTTAGAAAAATAGACCAGCTACCAACTATCCTGGGAAAATAACTCACTGTTGTGCTTTGGTAAAGCTGGGGTAGGAACTGTGTTCACCAACACTGAAGACATCAAATACACAGCTAGCTCTAGAAGCCTAATGCTGTACACCACAACTACTTCTAATTAATAAGTATGGTTTAACATAACATAAAATGTGCCTGTATTACTCTTGAGATGAGGACTCGCTGCATCTTTGTGGACCTTCTGACTCAATCTGCTCATCACTTATGGGTAGTGGACATATTTCCATATATCCCAGCATTCCCTGGGGCCCTAGAGTGAGAGCTGAGTTCCTATAATCCTCATGAGTCCCTCAATAGCAGGTTTATTTAACTCACATCACTGCTGGCATATTGTCAACAGGGTTGTCTTAGTATAGAAAACAACAAACCTCTTACTCTCCTCAAGAAAGCATTGTAAGGGCAGGGAGGCAGCACAGTGGACAGAGGAGCTTACCACCATGCTTGACAACCTGAGTTCAATTCACAGGTTCTGAAATGGTAGAAGGAGAAAACTACCTTTCACAGGCAGTCCTCTGATCTCCACATATACACCGTGGGACAGACACATGTGTGCACACACACACAGAGATGAAAAGAAGGAAGGGAGGGATGGAGGGAGGGAGGGAGGGAGGGAGAGAGAGAGAGAGAGAGAGAAAGAAAGAAAGACTCTTAAAAATCAATGTGTACAAAAAGTGGTTTCAACTTCTACCTCCTATAGAAATGTTGTTCATGGACTAGGGCGATGGCTCAGCTGTTATGAGCACTGGCTGCTTGTGGTGAATCTTTCTCTGTCCTGCCAGCCAGTTCCCAAATAACCACACAGAGACTTACTATTCATTATGAAATCTTGGCCAATAGCTTAGACTTGTTTCTAACTAGTTCCTATAACTTAAACTAACCCACTTCTGTTAATTTACATCCTGCCATATGGCTCGTGACTTGTCACCTCATCTTGTACATGTCCTGCTTCCTCCACATCTCCCCTTGATTCTGCCTTCTTCTTCCAGTGTTCTCGCTGCCCCCAAACTCCTGCCTAGCTACTGGCCATTTAGCTTTTTATTAAACCAGCCTCAGTGACATATCTTCACATGGTGTAAACGAATTTTCTACAGCAGCTGCTCTTGCGGAGGACCCAGGTTCGG
The DNA here is from genome assembly GCF_018167655.1 of Microtus oregoni. Taxonomy (NCBI): domain Eukaryota; kingdom Metazoa; phylum Chordata; class Mammalia; order Rodentia; family Cricetidae; genus Microtus; species Microtus oregoni. The sequence continues at coordinate 3,592,494 of NW_024543066.1, forward strand.
TTCCAGAATCCACTTGATAGCTTACACCTGTTGGGAACTCCAGTTCCAAGGGACCAGAAACCCTCTTCTGGCCTCCACAGGAATCAGGCACAGGGCACACATACATACATGTAGACAAACACAAATACACGTAAAATAAAATAAAATAATTTTTTTTAAAAGCATTATTCATCAAATGTCTGTAAGTCTGAAAGCGTAAAAGTCTGGGGAACAGAAAAGAAAGAAAAGAGAGGACAGAACACAGGGACTTGGAAGACCCAGAGGCTTCATTTCGTCATTTGTACTTCATCTATAATTGACAAGTGATGCTCTGAGCCCTCTGCCCACCACAGGCCTCTGCTTTGCATTCTCAGTCTCTAGTTTGCAGCACTAATTTGAAGGCTTTGAAACCACTAAGAGGGAAAGCCTAAGTGAAGAGGGGCCCAAAGAAGTTTAGTTCCCACCTCTGGGTCCCAGGTCACTGCCTTGTGAACAGGTGCCCCCTGATTACCTGGCTGGTGAAAGCAGCTCACGTGGGATATGCCCTTGAAAGCTCTACCCACCACGGGTGTGGGTCTCTATCTCGCTTCTTTCTCTCTAGGCGGCGTGTTGATGCCTCTCCAACCACCATGTCTTGCTTTCCAAGACGGCGAAATCTCTTTGAAACAGTGAGCCAACATGAGCTCTTTCTCCTCGAAGATTCTTCTGTGAAGGATTTTGGTGCCTCAGCAAGGAAGTAACTAACACTGTAGTTAACCTTTCTGGAATCCAGTGTCCTAAGATGCGGTCAACTAGACTTCATGCGTTTTCAAGGATTTGGTCAGCTTGAAACCTACGATTGGTAGGTAAATGTAAAATTAAATTTGCATATCTCATTTTTTTTTGAAAGGGAGAAGAGCCAGAGGAGGGAGAGAACTGGGAGGAGAGAGGAGAGGAATGGTGGTAAAGGAGAGAGAGAAGGAGCCGTGAGGGAGAGAGGAAAGGGGGGAAAGAAAAGGGGTAAACAAAAAAATAGGAAAAAGGAGAAAATCATAAATGTGTGAGACTTTGAAGTTAAAACTCAGATAAATTACAATAACAGAATAAATGACTGAATAAAATCAGCGAACAATCAGCTAGTGTTAGAACAAGTGATCGATGCTGTTGAAACATCACTAAATATTATCTTGTTCTTGAGATGCAAGTCCAGGCTTTTCTTCTAGGAAACCTCACCTAACAAGGAAATCATTTTTCTCTATTTTGAATAGAATGGGGATGCTCCTTATTGTTTTCTTCCATGTTCTGTGGAACATAGAAATGTAGCTTGGCTTTCTGCAATACAGTGAGCAAACTGTGTTTGGTGGGCTAGCCTGGCTACCTAGGATTCCACTGCTCTAGAGTTCTATGAGAGACAACAAGAGGCAAAAATGATATTTTACCTCTATTGTAAAAAGAAAGAGGGAGGTTGCTGAAGCTTGGAAGCTTCTGAGGTCTAGGAAAAGCCTCAGAAGGAGAAAGCATCCAAAGCCTGGAGGATGGAGGGGCGGGTAAAGTATGTGTGGGTGTTTGCAGGCAAGAAAAACACCTGTATTTGGAGTCAAGACCTGGGATTCCCCTTGGGTTATTTATTTCTTAACCACCCCTTCCCTAACATTATGAGAAATGGTCCCATAGAGAAAGATTCCCTTCACAGGCTCCAACGTACAGAGTGAATATAGTCCTTGATACCATGTGCTTGTGAGATGATGATGTAGATGGTACCCAAGAGGTGGCCAGGTATGGCTTGTTGGGCTGCACATGGTCAACAACTGAAAAGGGAGCTTTATGCTCATGCTATGGAATTTAATGGGAACCAGAGGAAGCTGTTACAAGGTCAGCCTCTTGTCTCCTTATCATGTTGTCTGTGGCTCTCATCCCCTACTCAGCAGCTTTCTTCTTTGGCCTCCAGTCCAGTGAAGTCTTAACTCAAAGGATTTTAGCCTTTTTTTTTTCCTTAAAAGACAGTGTCAGTGTGGCAGTCTGAATGAGATGCCCCCCATAGTTCAGGCATTTGAATATTTGGTCCCCAGGTGGTGGCAATTTGGGGAGGATTAGGGGGTGTGTGCCCTGGCTAGAGGAAATACGTCACCAGAGGCAGGCTTGGAAGTTTTAAAAGACTTGTGCCATTTCAAGTTGGCTCTGTCTGCTTCCTGTCTGAAGTCCATGCTCTGAGCTCTCTGCTGTCCCTGCTGCCATGTCTGCCACTTATTGCCATGATTCTCTGCAACAATGGGTTCTTATCCCTCTGGAGCCATAAGCCCCAAATAAACCACTCACTGTATAAATTGCATTGGCCATGCTGTTTTATCACAGCAACAGACAAATGACCCATACACACATACAGCCCAGCTTGTCCTTGAACCCACGTGTATCTAAGGATGACCTTTAAGTCTCTTCTGCTTCCACCTCCAAAGTACTTGGAGTCTAAGCGTTCAATATGACATCCCTGCTGTCCATTTTTTTTTAACTTTTCAATGTTCAGAGACTGTAATGACAGACTTCCATATACATCAAAATAACCAACTGATAAAAGAACCCTGAGATGGTCCCCTTTTTTAAGGAAGGAACACTGTATTAGCAGAGTTTTGATGCCCTGTGGATGTATAGATGCCATGCTTGGGTTATAGATGAGCTTTGAGATCTAGTTCAAGGGGTCTCTTGCTGGGAGGAGGCATGATCAGAATGACATGACTTCACGATGACGATACAATAACGGATGATTTGTCAACACAATAAGATGAGGGCTTTGAGGTCAAGAGTTCAAACTGTCTTAGAGTCAGCTCTGGATTGGAGTTGAGTTACTTGATAGGCATTTAATGTTTTTGTGGAAAGATCCTGGGGGAGAACATTTGTTGGCAACCCTTGTATTCCCACACAAGAGTGCCCTGGTATGATGGAATCAGACGGATGAAGGCAGTTGGAACAGTGAAGTCATGTGATCATGGCAGCTGAAGAATGAAGTCAAGTCAACACACAGATTAGTTCTGCAAGTTGTCATGGTTGGTGTTCTCAGTGCCTTCCAGACCCCCACTTTTGTTGTTCTTTGCTATGGTATCTACGACGATTGCTTATTTTCTCAAGATAGATAGCCAGTGGAATCAAACTCATACATGCCACAGTAATTATGTAAAATCTGTAATAACCAGAACCTTCATACACTTGCTTCCCCAGTTCTATTCTTAGCTTCATCAGGGAAGCCAAAGAAATCGCTCTAAGTTAAAATTCGCTGTTATACTCTGGCATAAAAAACACTGAAGACTGTTCATAGTTTCAGAAAGCTCCAAACAAAAACCATCTCCTTATTAGGCAAACAGCCAGTCTGAGCCACTCTACCAGGAGCAGAAAGAACTGGCAAACATCAGTTCAATGTAAGCTTTGTGGAGAGCCAGCCAGAGGCACTCAGTTCCATTTTAGTTAATTAGACCATTCTTCTGGAGGAAAAAAAAATGACCCTAAAGAAAACAAACTTTTGACTACATAGCTTTTGATATCAGCTCCTTCAAGGTTCTGGTATTTAAAAAAGCCACAAATATTAGCTGTACATGTTTATTTTATTTTTATTATTTTAGTGCGTGTGTGTGTGTGTGTGTGCGTGTGCGTGTGTGTGTGTGTGTGCCTAAGCGCCAGTATGTGCAAATGAATGCTGATGCCTAAGCTGGAGATGCTGGATCCCCTAGAGCTGGAGTTACAAATAGCTGTGAGCTACCTGCCGTGATGATGAGAGCCGGACTTCAGGCCTCTGCAAGAGCAGGGCCCGCTTCTAACTGCTGAGTCCCAGCATTGGGTTTCCTGGCGTTACTGCGTCCAAACCTATTGTCCACAATCTTATAAGCTTTTGGGATGGCAGGCAAGCACTCACATGGAGAATGCACACACATTGGGAATCTGCCAACGTTTCAACTGCAGCATCTGCCAGGGAGGAAGGGGGAAGCAGAGGATGGCAAGTCATGTGGGGCTTTGCCACAGACTTTGAAGTGATGGGGTTTTTTTCTTTTGTAATTTCAGAGGACTTAAGTTTATTTCCTAATACCCATGAAAAGTGGCTCAAAACCTCCTGTAACTCCAGCTCTAAAAGAATTCACATCTCTGACTTCCTTTGTCACCCGAAACCATTCAAATATTCACACCCCCCAACAAACCCACCCCCAAATACAATTAAAATAAATCTTTCATAAATGGATGTATGTATGTGCATGGTGTATGTGTATGATGCATACACACATGTTGCATGCAGGGGTGTATGACTCTGAACATGTGGAAGCCAAAAGCGTACATGGAATGTCCTGCTCTAGAACTCTCTAGAGTTCTAGAACTCTCTACTTTATTCCCTTAATGCAGGGCCTTTCACTGAACCTAGCGCTACTCCGGTAGCCAGCACACCTTAGACAGCAAACCTGTCTCTGCTCCCTCTTCAGCGTTCTAGTTACAAGAATACAAAGAACTATGTCCCACTTTTTACATGACTTTTAGGGATTTGAATTTGGGTCCTCATTCTTTTGTAGTAAGTGCTCTTACCTACTAAGCTATGTCCTCAGCCCCACGATCAATGATTTGAGCAGTATCCTGGAATGCTTAGATGCAAACTTCAGAAATATACATTGACAACCAACAAAGATAAATCTGTGCGGGACCTCAGGTTTTATTACAATTGATTATGTGTTTGTCTGTTTATGGTTCTTGAGACAGGGTCTCATGTAGCCTAGCCTGTCCTCAAACTCCCTACATAGCCCAGGCAGCCCTTGAACTCCTGATCCTTCTACCTCCTCCTCCCAAGCGGTGGGATTACGGATATTAAGCCACGCCCAGCAAAGGTCTGGAGTTGGAATAAACTATTAGCAAGCTCACAGTGATACTGGCTTGTGAGACCTGATCTTCCAGCTGTGTGTGTGACTCACACTCCTGTGGCTACCACTGCCTGTCTCTGGGGAAGCTTCGTGGCTTGACTCGCATTGTAAAAGTGAAAAGCAACTATGTCTAAATAGTTTGTTTTTGCACAGATGCTGCGCCAGAGTGCCGAGAGGACAGCTTGAGTCAGAGAAGAGACAGATTAACTCATCCCTTCCTCCTCTCAGAGTAGAGAAGAGACAGATTAACTCATCCCTTCCTCCTCTCAGAGTAGAGAAGAGACAGATTAACTCATCCCTTCCTCCTCTCAGAGTAGAGAAGAGACAGATTAACTCATCCCTTCCTCCTCTCAGAGTAGAGAAGAGACAGATTAACTCATCCCTTCCTCCTCTCAGAGTAGAGAAGAGACAGATTAACTCATCCCTTCCTCCTCTCAGAGTAGAGAAGAGACAGATTAACTCATCCCTTCCTCCTCTCAGAGTAGAGAAGAGACAGATTAACTCATCCCTTCCTCCTCTCAGAGTAGAGTGAAGAAGACTCTTCTATAGTGGAGGATTTCCCAGGAGCGCTGAGGATCCACTTTGCCTGTCTTTGTTCCAAGGGTGCTAGAGGCATTCACAAATCAGATGGTACTGGCAGCTGAGGAGTATCTTACCCAATGCCATGGGTCACGCCATTCTAGAACACTTTTAGGCTGAACTGCAGCATGCTATCCCGGTTTAGCATCTGCAAAGTATAGTTACACACACACACACACACACACAAAGGAGAGGAACACCTAAAAGAGGTAACAAATGTATTATATTCATGTACATATTTAAAACTGGTTCAAAAGATAGTGAGAATTGAAGAGCATGGGCCATAGGATTCTGTGATGCATTATTTTGTAATATTTCCTGTGATCATATTTTACTGATTTTAGCTCTGCCACTTTGTTTGAAGATGATACAAAAATTGTGACCTTGGTAGGATAAAAAAAATTATGATCATTTTAAAATCAAAATATTACTTGAATTCATTAACCATCTAATTCCAGAGGAATGAGGCTTTTCCAACATAAAATTAATAATTAAAAAATATCCCCAAACTATGACAACTCACAAAGGATAGCATTGCTGACAATAGACCACCAATTATTTTAAATTCTTGATTAGAGCAACACAAAGTATTCCTTTGGCTAAAATAAAAGCAAGCAGCTTCCATGTAACAAATAAAACGCATGTCAACAATTATCTAAGTCTTTGTGTTACACTTACACAAGCACCACTGTCCCTTTCAAAATACAACCATGCATATGCAAAAGTAAATGGTCACCTTTGACATTTTACCAGATCTAGTTAGACTTAAACTATACCTTAAAAGACATCCTTGGACAGGAGAGGTAGCTTAGTGGGTAAAGTGCTTGCCAAACAAAGCAAGAGCAAACATGTATTTGAAAACCTTAAGGAAACTGGGCAGGTTGGTATGCCCTTTTTCCTTCAACACTAAGGAAGGAGAAACAAAAGAATCCCTGGAGCTCATTAGTCAACAACCAGCCTTGCCTAATTGGAAAGTTCCAAATTTAGTGAGAGAGACTGTGTAAAAAAAAAAAAAAAAAAAAAAAAAAGTGGATTTCCCTGAGGAATGACATTTGAGGTTGACATCTGACCTCCACACGCACACTGCACACACATACATATATACATGCACATGGAGCGGCACATACGTGCATGCACCAGCGCGCAAACACACACACACACACACACACACACACACACGACTTTGTATTTGCCACCAGTAAAAGGACAGAACAGACTTCACATTTGGTTACTCACTTTATATTCTTTAAACACTTGTGCTCTTGCCCCAAACCTCCCAGACGTTAGGGCCAGGCCTGCTCCAGAAATATCTTTATTCGCTGACAACAATTACTCACTGATCCCAGGGATGTGATAAGGAAAGTGGAGAGAATAAATAGTTAAAAGTGATTCACCCACAGAAAAAGCACCCAAAAGTGTCTTTAATTAAAAAAAAAAAGAAAGAAAAAACAAAAAACCCACAGAGGCCAAGCCAACAATAACAAGCTACAGAAGTTGATGGGAGCCCAGTGGGGAGTTCTAGGGAGCAGAGTAACTGCCTCCCTCTGGGTATAACTCATAATGTACATGAAGGGGGCACCTGCGTTTCAGGGTCAGACCCCTGCTGTCCAATGGGGATGTGGATGAAGTATTGCCAGATTTGATGCTTTATTAAAAAAATAAAAATAAAAATGAAACCAAAAACGAACTAGAGGGTTGTAAATATAGCACATGATAAGATGTTTGCCTCAATTAATCGAAGTCTTAGATTCCATTCCCAACATGCCCCAAATGTTCAAGGTTACTCTAGATCACATAGCAAGTTTGACATCAGTCTTGTATACATGAAAAAATTTAAAATCTTTGGTTTTGAAAAAAATTAAAAACTTTGGTTTTGAAAAATATTCAACTATGTGGAACTAATAGTATGTGCCTGAACAGATTGCATTATGCTGATGTTCTAACATGTGGCCTTCGTGAGATCCATGTCCTCTGAAATCCAAGATGCTAAAGTTGTGTGTGTGTGTGTGTGTGTGTGTGTGTAGAGCTTTACTTTTCTGATATAAGCATTTTATTTATGTATGTGATATTAAAAATATCAACCACTACTTAAACATTTCAATATAAAATACAGACCTTGGGTAATCATTCTTCTGAAATGACAACACTACCTTGAATTACACACTCTGAACAGCAGGTCACACTTTAAGGAAAAATCCTATGCAATCAGAAATTATGGGTATGCTGCCTCCCAAGCCTTACCTAGCCAGTCATTTTTCAGTTTTCATCACCCTCTACAATAAATCAAGAGCCTCTTTCATGTCCCTGACCTTAGTTCTTAAATGAGTTTCTTGCATTCAGCTTTAGTTGTAGGTAGAATGTCACCTCTCATCGCTTCGTAACACATTTTCAGTAGGTGAGTTCTCAGCATTACATAAGTAGTCAATTTTAGCCCTGGGAAGTCTTTGGACATCAAATATTTCATATTTTACAAACATGGATCCCAAGTCTCAAAGATACCGATGAACTTGCCTAGGATGGAAAGCTAACAACCAGCTGGGGCCTTGCTGGATTTGGAGGCTGCTCTCCTTTGCCACAGCACCTTCACGTCTCATGCTGAGATTTCTGGTAAGACTGGTAGGCTTTTGTGATTGTTAGTTTTATATGTCAACCCAACTGGCCCATGGATGATTTTTATCAGGGTATACCTGGATGGTGCTATCTTAGGGTTTCTATTGAAGAGACCCATGACCACAGCAATTCTCATAAGTGAAAAACATTTAGTTGGGGTGACTTACATTTTTCAGAGGATTAGCCTATTATCATCATGGTGAAACATCTTATCAGAAGGCAACAGGAAGTAGACTGAGACACTGTACGTGGTTGGAGCATATAGAGATCTCAAAGCCCACCCACATAGTGACACACTTCTTTCAACAAGGCCATACCTACTCCAACGAAGCTATGCCTACTAATAATGCCACTCCCTATGAGCTTATGGGACCAATTACATTCAAACTACCACAATTACTGGTGTTTAAATTGGGAGGTTGACATTAGATTAGATTAACCTCAAACTCAATTAGTAGATGGGGAAGCAGTTATACCCCCCATCATTTGGGAGCCCTCTTTCAGTCAGACTGAATGCAACACAAAAATGGATCCTCCAGCAAGTAAGAGTCTTTTAATAGATCTAAGACATCTCTTCCTGTCTGGTAACCCTTGACCTGGGGTAACCAGGTCACAAGTCTGCTTTCCATGAACTGCTGGCCCACTCTGCAAATTTTATACTTACCAGCCTATGTAACTAAAGGACTCAATGCTTTGTAATATGTGTGGAAATGTGTGGGTGTGTCTGTGTCTGTATGTGTTTGTGTCATGTACACACACATGTAAGAATTTTTCTGGTGAGCCATGACAATTACAATATTCTTTCCAACAATGTCTCTGAATCAACCTCTTCTTTTCTGCTCAATAATCATTTGCAAGCCTATTAGGGTCTCCTTTCCTAAATTTCTCATATCACAGTTGTACACTTTAGATCAGACTGAACGATGCTGCAGGATTGCTGGCCACCTTTCTGGACCATCCCATCACTTGTCAGACTTCACAGGAGTCTCATTAAGTGTGAGTTAAACTGTCAGGCATCTCTTGTCACCATTGATGACCAGTCAGGCAATGACTGGGTCTCAGAAACTGAAAGACAGACTGGTTCCCTATGATGCCAGGGGCCCGGAAATACAGTACAGAAGTGTGTGTGTGTGTGTGTGTGTGTGTGTGTGTGTGTGTGTGTGTCTCAGAAACTGAAAGACAGACTGGTTCCCTATGATGCCAGGGGCCCGGAAATACAGTACAGAAGTGTGTGTGTGTGTGTGTGTGTGTGTGTGTCTCAGAAACTGAAAGACAGACTGGTTCCCTATGATGCCAGGGGCCCAGAAATACAGTACAGAAGTGTATGTGAATGTGTGTGTGTGTGTGTGTGTGTGTGTGTTGGGATGGGGCAAGCATAGATTACTGAACAGTGAAGATAAACCAATGGGAAACTAGGCTAGGAAGGAGCCAGACACAGATACCTGCCTTCCCTGCTGTTTCTGAGCACTCTTTCCAGGGAAGTGCCCTTCTCCTTTGGTGGGGATGTCTGTGACTTCTGATTGACTGGTCATTCCCCTGTCCTTCCTGGGGACATGTTTGGCAGCACCGAACCACATCAGGTTGCTTCCCATCTTTGACTTGCTTCTTCCTCCTCGTCTTACCCACCACAGGTTAATACTTAATAAAGTTGCAGAGTTTGGTTTTCCCCTTAGGCTCTGCACCCTAGAGAGAGTAGAGCTGGAACATATGCCTTCTGAATTAGGGTTGATGACTGGTGGGAGGCTAGTGTGACTTGGTGGTTAAAGAACTGTCAAACTTGCCCAATGACTGACTATTTAAGAAATCAAAATGAGAACTGGAGAGAGAACTCGGCAGTTAAAAATGCTTGCTGCTCTTGGAAAGGACCCAAGTTCTATTCCCAACACACACATCAGGCTGCTCACAGTGCCTGCTACACTAGCTTCGAGGGATCTGACACTCTCTTCTGGCCTCTGTGGTTATCCACACTTATACGTGTGCACATGCACATGCGCGCGCGCACACACACACACACACACACACACACACACACACACACCACATACTTTAAAAGAAACCTTTAAAAATACAGTTCGATAGTAGTTAAATAATATCTCACAAAAATATTTAGGGGATAGAGAAGGGCAATTATTAAACTTTTGGCTCTCTGGTGATTATAATCTTTTCACTTAAAAACAAATTGAAGACTTTCAGCCTGGGCCTATGAATTAGCACAGAGAATATACTGCCTGCTGCCTGGTTGGTGTTTAAAAGCTGTTCAGTGTTTTGAATAATATTCCCAGCATTAATCATGATTATGTAATACCAAACACCAAAACATTATGAGTGTATGACCTTGAACTGCCTGAGATCCCTCTAACCAAACCAATCTGTCATCTGTCTCCTCTTAAAGGGACAAGTTTACGGTTATAGACAAATCCTAGCTAATCGAAGCTTTCCAGTCAGTGACTGCAGGTTTTTACTCCTGAGAATCTATCTGTGGAAGCACCGGTCCCCAGCATGAAGGGTATTAGAAGCCGAGTCTTTATAGGTTATTAGGTCCAGCTGAGATCCTGGAATGAAACTCACAGATGGAATACAAGCTATCAGGAAGCTAACTCACTCTATTCCCCTGTGAGGATGTAGGAAGAAACTGGCCATCCACAAGCCAGGAAGATGGCCCTCACCAGGAATGGAATCCACCAGCACCTTGGTCATCCTATCCCCAGTCACTGTAACTGTGTTAAATATGTTTGATTTTTTTTTCCTTAGGGCAGACTTTTCCTTATGGCATCTATGATTGAACACATTGGCACTGGTAAACTGCCCAAATTCAAGCTGGACATGTTTTTCTCTTGAAATGAGTCTGCAAACGCTTGATCAGAGGAGAATACAAAAAACGCAGATCACCAATGAAGGGTTCCCAGGAAAACCAAAGTGTAGTCATTGCCTTTGAAATTCTCTCTAAATAAACTACTAAAGAAATAAACATCCTGTGATCCTCAAAATTGCTAATGTGCACTTTCCAAATACCTTAGGACTGGGTCCCATGGAAACGGGGCTTAATCACTTCATCCAAAGCCACAGTTCAGGCATATTCTGGTCAGCCAGAGGAACAAAAATACCATCTGCAGTGCCTTAATTATATTTGCCCCAGAGTTAATTTAAATTTGTTTAGTGTATTATGCAGAGGGGGGACATTACCTAAAGACTCCAGCTTTTCACAAAGCCGGGGCTCACAGAAGTCAAAGCAGACATTTAGTCCTTTACACCCCAACAACGAAGAATTCTATAACTAGAAATTAGCCAGACGCAATCATTTCTGATGCTTCAGACAGCTGGAACGGGCTGACGTCATCTCAGTGTGTCAGGCTAGAATGCCCCATTTCCAGCAGAATAGGGAGACTCGATGCAGAGAGAATGTTTTCTCTCACAGAGTATTTTTTTGGCACCTAGGATGACTTTTTGTTTTTTCTCTCCCTCTACCTTCACATCTATCCCAGCTAAACTATGTTTATTATCATCCAGCTGCTGGGGGAAATGCCTAGACAGTCTTTCATACTGACATCACACTGGATATCATTAGGAAAAGCTCTTTTTGAACTAAATCCTGCAACCAACCCACATAAAAAAAGATCTACCCTGTTAATTTTTTTTCACTTCTGATACGTGGCTGAGAAACCTTAAGATTATCAACCATGGCAAAACAGTGACATCAGCCCTCACGGTTCACGGCAGGCCAGAGGCTGTCTCCTCACGTCAACTCAGTGGAACCACCCATCCCCCCTGAGCACCGCACCTAAAATCCTCCTTCTAGAAGAAGCGATAGATGCTATTTTAGCCACTGTTTTAGACGCATGTGTGTGCATGCGCGCGCACACACACACACTGCTCTGTCTTTGTGCTATGACACATTAGCTACTTTTCTGTTACTAAGATAAAAATACCACGCTCAAGGCAACTTACAGAAGGGTTTTATTTGGGCTTATGGTTCCAAATGGAAAAGAATCCGAGATGATGGAGACAGTGTGGCATCCGGTGGCAGACTTGGTGGCTAGACCCGGAAGCTGGGAGCCGAGGGCTCAGATCTCCAACCACAAACAGGAAGCAGGGAGAGTGTGCACTGGGGATGGTCCAAGACTTTGAAACCCCCGAAGCCTTCCCCCATCGCATACTTTCCTCTAGCCAAGCTACACCTCAAAAGTTTCTCCAAACTAGTTTCTCCAGTCAGTGCTATCTGTTGTTAAAATGCCAGAGTCTGTGGGGGACAGTCTCAATTAAACCACAGATGGGATGTGACCGTGTTGACACAGAGATCATAAAGTGCTGAAAAAAGTCTTGCTCAACTGTGTTTGCTAAAGGGCTTCCCAAATCTGGCACTTCCATATTTAAAAATTACTAGAACCAGAGTCTATGAAAATAGGGGGAAATATCTACTCAGAGTTCAGAATTATTTGCTAGAGGTAGGTGCACTCCTCATTCTCTGGTACATTGTCGTCTAGTTACTAACAAGCTATCCACTGCCAAAATTTAAGCGAACCCAAGAAAGACATAGCGTCACTTCCAGAACACACATATTTCAGGAGTGGAATTATTCTAACTGAAATCATTTCAACAGTTGAAGCTAAGAGAAAATACACGGGCTTTGAGGACTGCATAGCTGCGATGGCCTGGCCTAAGTTTCCAAAGACTTCTTCACCTCGGGACCAAACATGTTAGTTATCAGGTTCCCCGGACTCCATCTCCCCCTTCCATAACTTAGCATCTCACACTGCTGCCAAACCTGCAGCTTTCCTGATTCCCCCCGAAACAGCTTTGGCTCAGAAGCTGATTTGGCTTCAGAGCGTTGACTTCTTTGGGCTCACAAGGAAGAGAGGCAGGATGCAAAGTTGGTACCTCCACCTCAGTTTGTGTCTACGCTTGGCAGAAGCCACAGTGGGAAGTTGTTGTCCTTGACCTTGAGTCACCTTGAATTCTAGGAACCAGTTTGTGTCTGCACCTTGACAGAATCACAGTGGGAAGCTGTTGTCCTTGATTTTGAGTCACCTTGGATTCTAGGAAGAGCAGTTTCACAGGACAGGACCCCCTTCATAAAAGGACAATTGCACACATCACCTATGACTAATGGATTAACAACTTAGCTGTATATGCATGTATATGCATATACACATCAAAGGGGCACATCAGTGCCTTTCTCTGTTGATCTCTGTGTTAAATTTTAAGATGGGTCTTTTCACTGGCCTTCAAACTCACCCTTTTCGGCTAGACTGGCTGACTAGAAACGCGGAGGAACCTCCTATCTCCACCAACCTCCCCCCGCCTCCCATCCTGCTCTGGAGCTACATGCCATACATACCCTGTTGGATTTCATGTGGTGTGGAAGGTCTGAACTCAGGTCCGAGCAATGAGCCCTTTACACACTGAGCCCTCTACCAAGATCAATGGGTAAAATCAACTCTACATCTCTACATTAACAGTACATGACTAGAAAACACACCATCAAGCCAATCCCCTTAGCAACGGCGTCAAAATAAATAAAACCCATGAAAATAAGTTTAACAGAAGAACTAGAATTTTTTTCAGCTGACAATGATAAAATATTGAATGAGGTAAAGATTGTGTGTGTGTTCCTCAATCACTTGCCAACTTATTTTTGAGACGACATATCTAGATTGAACTTGGAGCTTACCCATTAAACTAGGCTGGCTGGCCAGTAAGCTCTAAGAGCTGTCTATTTCCAACAAGTCCCCGCCACAGTGTTGGGGTTACAAACGCAAACTTTTACATGGGTACTTGGGATCTGAACTCAGGTCTTCAGGCTTGCATGACGACTTGTTCGTGACCCACAGAGCCATCTCTCCAACCCTGGAATTCAAGATTTAACTAAGTGGAAAGATAGTCCATGTTTTGTTTAGATAATTTATTACTGTCAAGCTGGCAATTCCACTCCTACAGGTTCATTAAAATCATGTCAAAATTCTTGATGGGGGTATTATTATTATTGGCATGAATTTGATTAGCCATCATTCATACAGAAATGCAGAGAACTTAGAATAGCCAAAATCATCTTAATGAAAAGAGTGAGTTTGGTTCAAAATTTAATACAAAGAGGCATTAATTGAGATTACATACAGATCAATATATGGATCATTGAAGTAGAATTGGGAACTTACATATAAATGATCGTACTTATAACTACTTGATATTACAAAGATACAAATGCCACTCAACAGAAAGGAGTAGCTTCAGGGTCATGGGCCTCCTGTAATGAAATCTCTGTAATAAGATGCAAGAGTCTGTTTTCATAGCTTATTTTTGTGTGTATGTGGGTGTGTCAGTAATTTTAGAAGATACCGTTTTAAAATACGCAGTCCATTTGTATTATTATAACAAAATACTCACGGCTGAACAATTAATAACTCATCATGATATTTTGGTCACGGTTCTGGAGAATGGTAAATCCAAAATCAAGGTGTTCATTAAATCTGTTGTCTCTTGAAGACTGTCTGTCTTCAAGATGGCACTTTGAATGCCAGGTACTCATTTGGCAAAACAGCAACAATGGCCTAAACCAGTGGTACTCAAACTGTGGGCTGTGAACCCTTTGGGGGGGGTACCCACATATCAGGCATTTACATTGCAATTTACAACAGCAGCAAAATGACAGTTATGAAGTATCAGGGAAATAATGTTATGGTCGGGGGTCAGCACAACATGAGGAACTGTATGAAAGGATTGCAGCTTTAGGAAGGTTGAGAACCACTGGCCTTGATCTCCTATTCTATGAAGGTGAGTATCTGCTGACACGCCCCAAAACCCTGTCTCTTAATGTCACCACAGTGGGGAGAGTATTTCACAGTGAATTTTGGAGAGGATACCACCATGTGAATCGTAACATTCATTTCATTCAGCTTCTAATAAATTATTCTAGATGACATCATAGGCGTACCAGAGAAGGGACTATTTTCACTGGGAAGACCAGGAATGGAGAATGGGATTAGCTTTGCATCTTTGCCTCTGGGAACTGGGAGAATATAAACTGAGGACATAGAACAGGGAAACGGGAGGCTTGAGGAAAGCTTCTTGATTAGGCTGGAGGATACTGTTCCCTCTGGGCTGCTTTGAAACACTGCAAACACAAGCTACACCAGAAGGTCTGAAGACTGGGCTCATGCACTTGGCTCTGGCTCCCTTAGTCTCTCAAGTCTATCATATTTCCACTGTGGAATGAAGAGCATGTTCTCATGAAATCTATTTTGCTAAGAGCAAACTCTCTTAGAGAATATAAACAATTATATAAAGGCACTTAGACAACCCTGGACAAAAGAGAAGTCCAATAAACCTCGATTTTATTAGCCCTGTTCTCTTATGGGTTGGCTCACACTACCTAGAGGTTTTGTTTTATTTGAACCACATCATTTTACAAAAATGTTATTCATTATTATATTAATTATTATTATTATTAACATGAATTTTTGACATTGCAGATCTCTAATTCTTTTCGTTAAAAGAAAGAGGGGAGATGTTCAGAGACTCAGAAGTCTGTTTGCTTTTTCAGATGGCAGTAATTGGCTGGGGGCTAAGCAGTGCCTTACTGAGAAGGTGAGACCAAGGACATGCCAATTCTCAGTTTCTATTTCTTGTATGCCAACTTGAGACTTCTTCACTGAATCCTGTTTGACTTTAGATTGCCTCAGAAATGATATATATTTCAACCATGAAGTCTACTCCTCATGTCTTCATGTCCATGTCACCAGCATCCCCGATAATGCTCACCTTAAAACTAAACATGGGTGCAAACACTCATGCGAAGTCTGAACTCATTGATTCAGATCATGATGGTCATTGATGTTTCCTGACAGGCTTGCTAGTGAGACTCGAAATAGGAATGGTGTCCGCTCTCCAAGAGGATCCTGGAGATCCAGTTGTAGTCTCAGTTGTTAGACAATGACATCTTGAATAAAGAATTCAGGTTACTCAGCATCCAATGATTCTCTACTCCTCGTTATAGGGAAAGAAATGACCTAAAGGTTTCTTCCCCGAATGTATACAAGTCCTATCTAATAGTGGTTTAGTTGGACTTTCAAACAGGCTTAGCAATGTTTGGATTTTCTGGGTTTTGTTTTTAAAGTTGGTGGCAAGATGCACTGGGATTAGAACAAGAGCTGTTGACTCAACCCACGTACGCAAGCATGCCAGCTTTGCCACACACTACTGCCCATATGCTCTCGGGTTTGCTATCCAACCTTCACGATTTCAATTTCATTTCTGCCTGTCCAAAACACAAATATAACTGACCTCATAGCATTCCTGTGGATAATAAATGAGTCATATTTATAAAGTGTTTGTAACAGTATAGCACTTCATAAGTACGCTATAAGGCTAGACTTTGCCATTTTAGGTGCCTTGGAATAACTAGCCATTAATTTTATTATAATCATCATTTCATAGAAACCTCTCTTCTTGTTTAAAGACGCAGATTTATAGACATAATCCCCTGATTCTGAATGTAAATAGCTTATTCAATTCAAATAGGTTTCTTTTAACTGAGATAGCTCGGTTTTTTTCATCTGAGGCAAAACAGGCAAGGAATCAGCTGACCTTTTTTCTCAAAACATTATTGTAAAAATAAACCTAGTTCATATTTGAGGAATTTATGACCTACTGATTTTAATAACAAGTGATATGTCAATATCAGTTCTATGAACATCATTTAATGGACTTCATGAAAAAAAAGTCTCTATTGCCCAATGTTATTTTTTTAAACGTTTTAAATCTTTATTTTATGTGTAAATGTGTGTGTGTGCACGTGCGCGTGCGCGCGCGCGCACATGCGCGTGTGTACCCGCCAAAGGCTAGAAGAGAGTGCTGGATCCCTGGAAGGTAGATTTACAGATAGTTGTATGCTGTCCAATGTCGGCTACCGGACCCGGGTCAACTAGAAGAGCAGCGCACACTCTGAGCCATCTCCCCAGCCCTCTGCCCGATGCTGTTTTGTTTTCATTTTGATTTACATTAGTTAATGAACTACAGTGGTGTTGCCCTTACAAAGTATGACGCGATGCTCTAGGCAGGTGACGTGAAGTTGCTAATTAGCACATTCAGCCGTTTCCTTTTGTACCCTTTGAGGCTTAGTCTCTCACATGCCTCACACATGTGAAGGCCACCAGACAACTTTGTGAAGTTGGCTCTCCTCTTTTCAACTTTGCATGAACTCTGAAGATCAAACTCAGGTCACTAACTTTGAATGGCAAGCACCTTTGCCCATTGAGCTATCTTGACAGCCCTTCAACCTTGTTTTTGAGGCAAGGTCTCTCATTGTTCTGGAGGTTGTCATGTTGATGGAACTTGATGACCAGTGAGCCTTGGGAGTTGTTTTAATCAGTCAATTAGCACAATGATTATAAACATGTGTCATAAAATGCACACACACATACACACAGGTTTGATAGATTGAACCCAGGTCTGACTGTCAAGACCAACCTAGGCTACATAGGGAGTTCAAGACCAACCTAAGCTACATAGGGAGTTCAGGACCTACCTAGGCTACATAGGGAGTTCAAGATCAACCTGGGCTACATAGGGAATTCAATACCTACTGAACTGAAGAGTATGACCCTGTCTCAAACACAAAGCAAAACCAACAGACAGGGTATAAGCACATGAGATATGTAATAGCAGAAGTGGGTTTAGAACCCAGATGTGTTTGGGACTTCTTTTCTCCCATATTGTACACATCTTCCTAGCCCTTATATCAAAGATTATCCATGTCATATCCGAGCAGTACCCCGGATATTCAATAACCTCTCTTTAACTGTGTCTTCTGAGAAATGGTACTAGGAGTCTGTTTCAGAAGGTAACATTAAGTCACATTCTCTATGGCTTCCTATTTTATAGTCATCATCATTTCTCCCTCAGACTTTGTCTTCTGAAACAGGTAAATCTGCCCTCGCCATGTGAGTGGGCCTAGAAGCGTTGAAAAGCCAACTGGTGAGGGGTTTTGTGGGAAACTCAAAGGCTCCCTTAGGTCCTGACCCACGAGGACTGAAAGGCCAGCCCCTAACAAGGGCCAGCAGCTCAGCCTGGAGCAGCTGCTTACAGCTGCCTGTTCCTGTACATTTTCAGCTCAACTTTATCCCCTTCTTCCTGCTCTTAATCCTGTGTGAACACAGGGTTTTGTCTAAAATTTTATCTCATGGATTTTTTCTTTATCCTATGAACTGAACTGAGATGAGGCTGTGTGTTTGTATATGGGTGGTCAGAAAATATCCCAGCTTGCCTCTCTCACACACCCCTGCAGTGTGGCACCTTCCAGAGTGAGTCACCCCACAGGCCATGCCTCCTGGCTTTGCAAAGTCCCAGCTTTGGGATCAATCAGCATCATCTTGGTATCGAGTTTACTTCCCTCTTTCTGCTAATTCTTAGCCTGTCTGTTTTCCACTGAAATAAAACCACATTTGATCCTTTTGTGCTGATGTCCCACACTCCATTTCATCCTCCAGCCTGTGCTGGGGGAGCTGAGAGTGAGATGAACCCGGGCTTAAAGCCTGCTTGTGGCCTGTCACTGTCCAAAACCTGCTTAAAACCTGCCCGTCCTGTTGCAATGGACACTTTAATCCCCTTCTCTCCCATCAGTGGTTTGAGCTTAAAATAAGCCCATTTCATTGTACCACAGCAAACAAAGGGCTTTATCCAAGGACCTATTTGAAAATAAACCGTTTCTAATTTAAGAGGGGGAAAAATACAGACCCAAGACTTTCCTTTAAACCAAGCTTAAATGTCTTTATACATTTTTATTGCTGGGGGAGGGGGGACTACAGGTTTAAAAATGGCACGTGAGCAGGTGCGGGCGTGAGAGCAGCAGGTGCGGGCGCAAGAGGAGCAGGTGCCCACACGTGTGAAGCAGGTGCTGGGTGGGCAAGGCTGATGTGCCAATGGTACTCGGCTTCTTGTCTGTGGAGGCTCTTCCATTTTACCAATCAAACTTACCCCCTGTAAACTTTGATTCTCTGATTCTGCCCCAGCCAACAACAAGTGAACAACCACAGACTCTCACGGCGCACACAAAACGTCATGGGATGGTGTCTGGCCAATGAACTGAGCTTCATCCATGGGATGGCAGAGCTCCATATGACCAAATTCAGAATGGGGCCACTCCAGGGTTTTTCAAACTACAACCAAAAGCATAACCTAATGAAGTAGTAAGGGCAGCGGGGCTGCGTCCCCAGCACCCCGGCTGCCTGCTCGGTGGCTAGCTTATGCCCCGAAATAATTACATGGACACTGTATTCCTCCAAACACTGCCTGGCCCATTCTCTTCTAGGCTAATTCTCACATATTAATTTAGCCCACCTCTAATCATCTGTATGTAGCACCCCAAGGTGCGCTTACCGGGGAGATTCCAGCCTAGTCCATCCTGGGTCGGAGCTTCATCCCGGGAGCGGGACATGGTGTCTCTCTCAGGCGTCTGCTCCCGAGAGAGCTGTGTAGTCTCTGAGCTCACTTCCTCTTCCTCCCAGCGTTCTGTTCTGTTTACTCCTCCCACCTATCCTCTAACCAATAAAATGGGCCAGGGCAGTGCCTTTATTAGCCAATGACTTATTTTGTTTTCACAGAGGATGAGCCGCTGTTCATTTCTTCTATTCCAATTTGGTATGATGGACCACGCCCTCCTGAAGGGTTGCAGTGAACGCCTTCAGAAAATTGCTTTGCTCAACTGCCAACTGAGATGAAACTAGCACACAGGTTATACCATGAAAGACCTAATTAACGACGCCCCCATTCAGCAGGAAGCAGTTTGGAGAGAAATAACTGCGCCCAAATTCCCAAAAAATGTTTATAAATGTTCTTTTACATTTAAAGGGGGATATGATATAGATATGAATAATTTGCATTAGTATAGATTTTGCTTTATTGATAGCGATTTAAGGTCAATTTTGTTAAATGTATATGTATTTCTGATATTGATTAAGGTATTGTGATTGTGTAGTTCATTTAAAAATGTAATGTATATAGGTAGTTAATAGATAATCATAATAGTCAAGTTTGTAGTCATGTTAGTTAGATTTTCTAGATATATAGAGATATATTTTAGATAGACATTCTTCATGTCTTTCAAAGATTACAGAATAGGACATTTAATGTTTTAATAACTGAGGACTTTTCATGACAATGAGACACTCTGCTCCTGGCAGCACCAATCTATTTCAAGAGGAAGATGGGCATCGAAGAGGCTCGTTATGGAGTTTTGATAGCCATTTGGGCAAGAAACTGCTCTTGCCTGGACTATTGCATAAACTGGACACAGAGAACCCGCAGAGAGAGGACTACTGAACTTGCCTAAGGTGAGATGATCTTTCGGGGTTCCTGATTCATTTTGAAAGAGTCTGCGAGACATTCTGCAGGACACAACAGATAGTGTCTGAACTGACTTTGAATTTTCCTGCTTTATGGAAATGTCTGCTGGATACCATGGGCCTGAAGGCTGAAGATGGATGCCCCAACGGTACAAAAGAACTTTGGATGACTGTCCAGGCAGCGAGATGTCTCTGTCATTTCTAGAGTTTTAAAAGTTGCTTTTTTCTTGTTTGCTTAGGTAGTATTGTATCTTTCTGGAGTCTTTGATGGAGTTAAGAATAGTTAGTTATAGTTATAGTTTTCCTTAGTTATGATAAAGATTATTGTAACTTTTACTTGATAACTGTTTTGTTATATGTAATTTTGCTATGTTAAAGCCTTTTTTTTTTTGTTTAAACCGAAAAAGGGGAAATGATGGAGGAAGGTCATTGGCTAATAAAGGCACTGCCCTGGCCCATTTTATTGGTTAGAGGATAGGTGGGAGGAGTAAACAGAACAGAACGCTGGGAGGAAGAGGAAGTGAGCTCAGAGTCTCGACCGCTCTCCTCCTGGGAGCAGACGCCTGAGAGAGACGCCATGCTCCCGGCTCCTGGGCAGACACATGCCATGAAGCAAGCCACCAGGTTAGACATGCTGAACCTTTCCCGGTAAGACCGGTGCTCACCGATTATTAGAGATGGGTTGATCGGGATATCAGAATTAGCCAGTAAGGGCTAGGGCAGAAGGGCCAAGCAGTGATTAAATGAATACAGTTTGTGTGTTGTTATTTCGGGGCATAAGCTAGCTGAGCGGGCGGCTGGGGTGCTGGGGGAGCGGCCCTGCCGCCCTTATTACTTCAACCTAAAAGGTTCATTCACGTGTTACGAGAAGTCTTTAAAGCATAACGTTGAGTAGACCTTCAACAATAGCCCTCTGAATCATCTGACTCATGCCCTAAGAACACAGAGTTTTAGAAAAAATTTAATGTCCCTGCATGGAACCTCGATTGAGAATTTATATTAAGATATCACGAGGTGAGAGAATCAGACTTTTTAAAAATGTTCAAAAGTATTAAAAATTGATGTGGGATCCTAGCCATTTTACCTATATGAAGAGTAGTAGTGGATGAAAAAGATGGAGAATTGGTGAGAATGTTTGGAAACTTTGTAGAATAAGCTGTACTAAAAAAGACACACATGTGTCGGGCGGTGAGGGCACAAGCCTTTAATCCCAGCGCTCGGGAGGCAGAGGCAGGTGGATCTCTGTGAGTTTGAGGCCAGCCTGGTCTACAAGAACTAGTTCCAGGACAGGCTCCAAAGCTACAGAGAAACCCTGTCATGAAAATCATAAATAAAATAAATAAATAAATAAATAAATAAAAATCTAGATGCGTGAGGGAAGATGAGCTGGTAAATGACTCACCATAAATCAGTTTTGCTTTATTAAAACATCTATTCTGTGATGAGAGGTAGAGGCTCACCATGGAGACTAGACTGGCTGCCAAGGTGTGTTCCTCTTGGAAGGGCAGGTGTGGCAGCCACAATTTGAATATTTGAAAGAAAAAAAAACCTTTATTCTTCAAGAACAAAATACATATTATTCATTTACTTTCCTTATTATATAAAATATATGCTTCTTTGGTGATTTCGTCTGGGCTTTGGCGCCAGGACTCTGGTCAAAGGACAAACAAAGACTGTTTCCGCTCATCATGTGGAGAGGCTCGGAGGCCTCGCTGAAGCAAGTGTGGTGTTTTTACCCGTCCCCCCCCCCCCCCCAGCCTGGGATTTTCTGCAGCTTTCTCTTAGGTGCTGAGGTGAGAATCTTAAAATAAGTCCTTTGTTTCGGACACATCTACATATTCATTATGACTTTAAGAATCAGGGCTGGTTGTTGTAATCCTTTTTTCTTAAAAAATAATATAAAAGTGTGTGGTATATGCATGCGTGAGAACATAGGGCAGGGGTGGGGCTGCCGTGCTCTTGGGTGCAGAGGACAGAGGATGAGGTCAGGTATGTAGCTCTGTCACTTTGTCTCATCCTCCTGAGACAAAGCCTTTTATTAAACCAGAAGCTTGCTGTTTTTCAGCTAGGCTGGCTGACCAGCAAACCCCAGCAATGCCCCTGTCTCCACCCATTTACCCACGTGGACTCCCTACACCAACCGAGACTATAGGGGGCGTGGCCACACTCCTCACTCTCTCAAACACGTGCCTGAGGCCTAGGCTGAGGGCCTTGTGCTGCTGTGGCAGGACCTCTTACCCACCGAGTCACGGTTCCTCCCAGGAGTGGGTCCCGTTTTCTAGTTTTCTTTTAATCCAAAGCTTCCTGATTTAGAGCTACTTTTGGATGAGACAGAGACACGGTTTCCCTTCTAAACAATATAGAAAGATATGGTTGATATGCAAATGTTGTTATGATTTTTGTATGCTGAACCATGAATTTCTTTGATGGGTACCCAAACCAGCACGATCATTACTGACCAAAGGAAAGGATTCGGGCTAAACATTTCACTATCAAAGATGCAGCGGATGAAGAGTCCTAGCAGTTAACTGTCGTCTAGCCCACACTTCTTTATGATAAGAGTTAGCCCATCCGCTACATGGGATTGCATTTTGCACCTGGTCCGTGTAAGAGGTGTATGTATACCAGCATGCACTTTAAATGCGCCCACGCTTTGCCGCTGATGTTCTCGTTCTACACACGCTCTCTGTTCTGGAACTGCTGCGATCTGCACTTTGAAACGGAGGCCTCAGCAACTTCTTCATGTGTGCACTAAATAAGACAGCAGACACCTGCTGGGGAACAGCGGGCAGAGGCAAAGTCCCCCCCCATCAGCTCTAAGGAGGGGCATACACTCTCGGTCTCCTCTTTGTCTCTGTGAGTTGTTAAAATACACACCTGCACCTTCAAGTAGAAACTTAGGTGCAATCCATGTCCTTTAAAAAAAATTTTTTTTTTGAAACAGGATTTCATTATGTAGCCCAGGCTGCTCTTGAACTCACAACATAGTTCAAGCTGGCCTTGAACTCATGACTTTCCTGATGCTATCTCCAGAGAGCTAGGACTACAGATGTGTCTCACCCTGCCCATTCTACCAGGTACTGACGGTGACTACTCAGGCCATCTAGGGCTGCCAATGACTACTCAGGCCATCTAGGGCTGCCAGGGACTACTCAGGCCATCTATGACTACCAGGGACTGCTCAGGCTATCTATGGCTGCTTCTCTTGTGCGTTACTCTCCTCGTCAGCATAGCAGCCCAACTCCATTAGAAAATTACTGTCCTGCCTCGGTCCAATCAAATGCCAAGTCTTCCCAGCCCCCCAGTTCTTATGTTGGAATCTAATTGCTATGTGAGTCTGTATTTGTAGATGGGGCCTGTGAGGGAGAAATTAAGGTTAAGTGATTCCGGAGAAGAGACAGGAGTAAGCTGTTCCATTTCTCCTCCCAAGCACAGACCTGAAGGCCATGTGAGGACATAGCAGTCGCCGGCTGCGAACAACACCAGGAGCCTGTGGTGGAAGCGGAAGGGGTGTGTCTACCGTCAGTACTTTGAGAAAATGAACTGCTGTGGTTTGAGCCACTCGGCCTGTGGCATTGCACTATGTCAGGGTGAGCCAACAAGTACTGACCCCTGAGGATAGCCAGAGCTTCTAGTGGGCACTGCCTTGTACAAAAGCCATGCCTTCCTTCTCGAAAGTGTGGCCATGGCTCACCCTGAGACAACCACAGTAATCGGAGGGTTTCAGGTCGAGACCCAGCTTGTGGTAGCCATTCTGGGTCCTGTGAGGATTCTTTTTGCAGCGTGAAGGCAGCTGTTCGGGTACTGTGTCCTCGCAGGGCTATGCTCAGCAGCATCTATCCTTAGAAAGACATTGATGCCGTCAGAAGTCATTTAACCCAAGTCCCCTCCACCTGCAGCCCCCATCCCCAGAAACGCTAGGGACTGGGATTTCAGGATTGAATTTGAGATAAGGACTCAACATTTTACCTATAACAAAGAAGAAAGCTAGAGAGCCACCAGAGGTCGAGACATAAGGTATGCAAAAGAACCTTAAGAGGGCAAATAAATCAAAGACACAGGGCAGGAGAAAGTGGGGGAGTCTGTAGGCAGAGCCGTGGTTCTGATTGTTTTGAGACCTAACTGCGCCTTTTCCTCCTATCAATTTCATGCTGGATTCACTCTTTTTATTTCAGGCTATGTAGCTAGAGCTGGGTCTGTGTCACTCACAATGTCTAGTGCTGTTTAATGTAGGAAGCATGACTTCCAAGCTTGATGTAGCTCAAGGCTCAGAAATAATTGGTGGAACATGCAGATTGCCTGCTGCATGCGCAGCCCACTGTTCCCCTGATAAAACTGCTTGCACAGAATCATTTTAGCATCCCAAATTACTGTTTAGGATTTAAAGCAGCCTTTACTGACCCAGGCCTCTTAAGAATCTGGGTGGGAAGTCACAAGCATAGTGTCTTCTAGGAAAGATAAATATGAGTGGATTCCTAGTTGGAGGCACTATAACTAGTTTTTAAGATTTTTACTTATATGCATTTAAGTGTGTGCATGTGCACGTGCGTGCACATGCACACACATGAGTACAATGCCCACAAAGACTAGAAGAGGGTGTTGGATTCCTCCTGAGCTGGAATTACAGATAGCTGTGGGTTGTCTGGTATGGATACTCATAATAAGAATGTTAAAAAAAAAAAAGAAAGAAATGCCAGACCACTTCTAGTTTTTTAACTAGACACATTATTATTTTTAAATTATTATGTACATTATAAAATAAATCAATATTTAAACTAATTAGGAATACACATTCCACATAAGACATGCGGAAATATAAAAATGGTAAGTAGAGCAAGTAAACCTCTCTAAAAGAGGTCTGCTGGGTCTGCCTTTTAGAAAGAACTGAAAACTTATGCAATGGGTCTGTTTCCTGCTATACAGTTTCCAGTATATAGAAGTGCTCAGTGGTGAGCTCGTGCATTCTGGACCAACAGCTAGGGAGCCTGCATGAAACCTACCTAGGCCCTCTGCATGTGTGTGACAGTTATGTCTCTTTGTGAGGCTCTCAGCAATGAGATAAGGACCTGTTCCTGGTGCTTAGCTGGCTTTTTGGAACCTGTCCCCCATGCTTGATTACCTAGCCCAGCCTTAACGCAGGGAGAGCTTGTTCCTACTTCAATTTGATGTGCCCTGCTTTGTTCAAGCCCATGGGAGGCCTGCCCCTTTCTTAAAGGAAACAGAGGAGGAGTGGATGGGGAGGAGGGTAGATGGGAATTGGGGAAGGGGATGGGTGGACAGGAGGGAAAGGAAACTGTGGTCAGTGTGTAAAACTAATGAAAAAAATGTTAATTAAAATTAAAAAAAAAAAAACAGAAGTCTTCAGTGGTAGAGTGCCTAGCAGTTTGAAGGCTGAAGTCTCATCCCAGCATGGGGGTAGGGGAGAGAATGAGGAAGAAATGGAAAGAAAAGGTGGAAATAGGTGTGGGAGGGTTGCATAGCTCCTTTTCTACAGAGGAATCTAAGCTTGCAGGCTAATCTAACCGGCTAAAACTGCCGCTGCAGCCCAATGAATCAAATCCAAAGAAAGAAATGAAAGAAACCACCAGTACACAGCGTCAGCAACAAAAGAAAATAGAGGACCGTGTTCTCACTTCGCTTTGTGGGGATTAAACTGGACTAGATGACAGAATGCCTCCACCTCAGTAAATTCCAAGCATGGCAGAAAGATCAAGTGAATTTACTTTTTTAATGGAAACGCTTCTCATTCCAAACTTCTGGGCACCTGGGCTTCTTGTGTTTCACATAAGGTCACTGTAAAGACAGATGCCAGCTAAAGAATGCAGCTCAGGGAAGCAAGACTTCAAGGCTAGAACTTGAAGACTATTTGTGCGTCATCATTTAAGTGTCTTTGAATTATGCTCACTTAGACCAATTTGGTAATCTGCAAGCAACTGTTGTTTGTGGGTAATACTCTATATGTGGGGGCGGGGAGGGGTTAATCACTTTGGATGACCCTCTACCCATGTGCATACAGTTAGCACTGAGAGAGAGAGAGAGAGAGAGAGAGAGAGAGAGAGAGAGAGAGAGAGAGAACGTGAAGTTAGCAGTTGAACAAGGTCAAGGTCGGGGGGTTCTGTGTTCTAGGGAGAATTGGGGGAAGAGGTGGTAAGTATGATCAAAAGATATTATATACATGTGTGAAACACTCAAAGGAGAAATTTAAAAGTCGAGCTAACTATCTTTAAATCACTGTCTCAAAGAGGAGCTAATGCGACATAGTCACTTTGTTTATGGTTGACTTCAGAACCACACACTGGGACGTTATCTGAAATATTGAGCATATGTTTTTGTCCCTGGACTAGTTCATGAGGAAACGCAATGCTTATAGCTTCCTTTACTAGGGATGCACGATTCATCCAAGAGGTCCTCTGACTCCCCATCACATAGCTTCTATATCGGTGTCTAAGCAGAGAGAGAACAGGTGAATGCTAGCACATAGCTAGGATGCCCGGCTAGCGTTATTCATGTGTCTCTGTAGATATTTATGTCCACATTCACTTCTATCCAAAGATATTCATAGATTAAAAAAACAGATTAATAACAGATTCATGGGTTGCTAGACACACAGACAGGAGTAAACAGCCCCTAGCACTTAGCCATTAACATAAGAAAACATTCCCAATGAGGACAATGAAGATTTGACATCAACGTGTCTGGTAAGTGGCGATTTGACATCCTGTCATATTTGATCTTTAGACATAGTCTTTGCTACTTAGATCACAGCCATCAATCACAGTTCAAACCCCTCCCCCCGGATATATTCTATTTGATGTAATCTGTAAAAGTGAATCTTTACTTTTCATTTGCCATATTAATCGATTCTCTAACTCATGGGTCTCATCAATTCACTATAGTTTAAAAAGTCCCTTGGGAGAACACATGATGTAACAACCGTATAAAATCTAATGATAGGCCATTTAGTATGCAAACCAAATTCATTCTGCCATCAATCCTATTGACTGAATAGACAGTAACCATGAGGAAGACTCAAACACCCAACGGGGGAAAGATAGCTGGAAAATGGCTGAGAGGTTGCTCCTTCGGCTTTAAATGTTTACTAATAGAATCTTTTCTCTCCAAAAAGCAATGGTAAGATTTTTGCAGTCACCTATTCCCGAGGAACGTGAGCAAATGAACAAGCCTTTTACTTTTGTGCCAATTCATACATTTCAAGTCGTTTTTTTCTTTAAAAAAAAAAAAAAAACAGAAGAAAATTGTAAGACATAAGAGAACTCTAGGAAATTCAAATTTTGGCATCTGTAAATACCATTTTTCTAGAACACAGTCAAGGGTGTTGGTCTAAATATTGTTGAGGGGGCTCCTTCCTACAGTGACTTAGCTGGGTAATTGTAAATGACACTCCAGCCCATAAGTTCTGAAATATTTACTATCTGACTATGTGAATTATGTACACTAGTGATTGTCTCCAAGTCAACAATCATGCCTCAGTGTCACATTAAAGAAAGAGAAAAATCCCTTCCTTCCTCTTGGAATTGTTTAACAAAGAGTGAGTCCAGATTTGAATTATCCACTTCATACTCCCTGTGTCTTCCATCCTCTGTCTGTCTACTGTGTGAGCCTGAAACTGTGCCTGCCTGGAGGTTGTTCCTAGGCAGCCTCATGGCAGTTCACAATCATCTCTAACTCGAGCTGCAGGGGGATCTGACACCCTCTTCTGGCCTCAGCAGGTACCGCAAACACAGCGCACATACACACAGGCAGGCAAAACATCCATATACGTGAAGCAAAAATAAGTAAATGTTTGGAAAACACTAACAAAAGACGATCATAGACAAAGAAAGGAGTGTGTTAGGTCTTCCTTCTTCAGCGCTTATATCCAGAAAAAAAAAGCAAATTTAAAACAACAACAACAAAAATAAAGAGAGAACAAAATGCAGTTCCAAGCTAGCACTCTCTACTGCTCTGATACCTTTTCAAACAGCATCCACCAAGGTCCTAAGTGCAGAGACCATCAGACTTCCATAAATTAACTCACTGACACTATGTGTCTCACAGCTAAGTGCCATTCCAGTATTCAAAGCCATTTTATTCCGTCTTTTGTTAATTTTTAAATTTATTTTATATACATTGGTGTTTTGCCTGCATATATTCCTGGGCAAGAGTGTTGAGTTCCCTGGAACTGGAGTTACAGACAGCTATGAGGTGTCTATGTGGGTGCTGGGAATTGAACCCAGGTCCTCTGTTAAAGCAGTCAGTGCTCTTAAGCACTGAGCCATCTCTCCAGCCCTTATCCCATCTTTGTACAAATAAAATCTGCCATTTATCAAGGTTCTATGGAGAAAGATTTAGAAAATTGACTAGCTTCGTCCACAGAAGGGAGAACGGAAGTCAAGAACATTTTAAAACTTATGGTGTCTCCCAAAGGCAGAACCAATGCATCCTATCAGGATCCTAAAATGTGATTGGAACGGGGCAAGGCAGGAAGTGCCCAGCCTTCAAGAGACAGGGTAAATACGGACTAAGGAGTTGAAGAAGAGCTGCTAAGAATCAGTCTCCACTTGTCTCCTTATTTTGCTGCCTCAGGATCCTGGCATACTCCTTGGGTGAAGCAGAATCTCAGTCTAGCCTATAAACTAGGGGCAGAGTCAGTCTGCCAGGCATTTTCATTTGTATGGGGCAAGCACTAAGAGGATTTTAATACAAATTTCCAGGGATAAGGAAAGTGCGCAGTTAGCAGGATGACTCACTGGGTGAGTCAGCTGTTAAAAGCCATTGTCACTCCAATCGCTTCCTGGCATTCTAGCAGTGATTGGGCCTGGCTCAGCTCGATTTTAAAAGCATTTTGGCTCAGTCTGCCAGCTCCTGCCAAGTTCACCCTTTCCTCTGGGAGACGGGACTTGACATCTGCACATGCATAGAACGTGACAATCTCAGGAGCTGTATTGAAAAGAAATTAAAAATTGTGACCCGTGAGGATTTGTATTCAGTTTCGAAGTGAGAGACGCCTTACCACCTTCCCTGTGAATTCAGCCCTGCTTGTAAACATGGAAACCATCGGGGATTCGAGAGACGAACAGCTGAACCATGAGCTCACTTCTGCCTTGTATGGCAAACATGAGTTAGGTGCTAGGCAGATACCAACATTCATCAATGTGTTCTCAATTTCCAGACTCCAGAATGGCAACTCCTTCTAACTTCCTTGGGGATAAAATATTCGCCTTTCTTAATTCATCCAAGTCTCTCATTTGGATTCCAGCTCTGGTATCCCTTAAAAAAAATGTAATTCTTTCAAATCTAAGAAATGCTTTTTCATATCTATGAGGCCATTCCTGGAAGCCCCAGAGTGTAAATAAATAAACAAACACTACTAGGCTTTCTAGCCATTTACTCTGTCTTACCCTTGCTTCGGATGATGGAGGGGTTTGATTTTCTGAGCAAAGGAAATGGAATCTGAAACCCGGTTATATGTTGACAGCAAGAATCTTTTTTCCTTTCCCCTTGCTTTACTCCCTGTTTAGACAATTTCCTCTCAAACTGAGTGTGCTGCATCCCAGGCAGGTTAGAGAAAACGGTTCCTCTGCAGACTGAATGAACGCTGATGACATGAGCAGGGGACAAGCAAGGAAGCCTGAAACGTGATTAAGATGGAAGCAGACAGAGATTGCTAAGAAGGGACAGAGAGGCCTCCAGCATCCCTTCTGTCTTCATAAGCAAAATTGTACGAAAGTAGCATCAACTGTGGGTTTGGGGGGAGTGTTTTGCAATAAACATTTACTGCCTTTGCCTGTCCATCTCTCCTTCCGGTAATCTCCAACATGGCTCTCCTCCCCCGCTTTTGGGCCACAGACATTCATAGTGCTGACATTACCTCCTTGGCCTGCGCACATCAATGTGGTTGACACTCTGTGCCTTGCCATTAACAAAATTGAGTCCCATAGCCTCAGTAAGTCATTGACTTTGGGGATACAACCTACATCCCAAGTCATTACATAAGAGCCTCAGCACTTCTTTAGGTGAACTTGGAAAGATCTAATGGAATCTTCCCCGTCTTCTCTCAGATGTTTACGCAGCTTGTTGAGAAGTCAGGTGCAGGCAATGTCCCTACTTTCATAGACAGCCTATCGAAGAATGAGATCAACATGGAAGAAAATAAGACCCAATTGACAGTCACCCATACTTACTCAACATACTTGTATTCTTTGAGTTCCTGAACCAAACCGGGCTAGTTTGAATGAAAATGGCCCCCATAGACTCATAAGGAGTCTCATATTGGAGACTCATATGGAGGTGTGGCCATCCTTGTTGGGGTAGGTGTGACCTTGTTGGAGGAAGTGTGTCACTGGGGGTGGGCTTTAAGATTTCAGATGTTCAAGCCAGGCCTACTATGTCTCTCTTTCCCTGCTGCCTGACCATCTGGAGATAGAACTTCCAGCTCCTTCTCCAGCACAGAGTCTACCTGTTTGCCACCATGCTTCCTGCCATGATGATAATGGACTAAACTCTGAACTATAAGTCAACCCCAATTAAATGTTTCCCTTTATAAGAGTTGACATGGTCATGGTGTCTCTTCACAGTTAACCAAGACACGAACTGAGTCTGTTTTCTCGTGAAAATCCCAGTTACATAAGTCTTAATTATTTGTCATCTGATCTGAGCTGAGTTTTCACTGACTTTTTTTTTTTTAATTACTTGTGACTGTCCTGAGTGACACAGTTACCTATTTTTCTATTTTTACCCTGGCTGGATAGGCAGCTGAGAAAGGTGGTCAATAAACGAAAAGGACAAGGAGAGATGTTTCATGTCCCAGGAGCCCTTTGAGCAATCTCCTCCTTGGGAAGCCTGAGCAGATGCAATTGCTCAGCCATCTGTTTCCCTTTCTCTCGGTGCTACTGGGGAATTAGCATCCGAAGAGAATGTTCTCTACACATTTCATTCCCCAGCCCGTCTTCTCGGGAGCCTCAGTTGGAATGAATTTTGATGCTCTAAAATGCCCACTCCATTTGTGTTATGACAGGCTCGTCTTTGAAACGCTCTTCGGGTTCTGAACAGTACGTGGGCTAAGCCTGAATCATAAGATGAGTAATGGCAGCCTCTTACACTAAGCCCCCAAGTCTTCTTTTTGAAACCTTTCACCTGCAGTCATTCCTCACAGAAATAACTTTCTGTCGTGTTTCTTACATGCATGAGCACAATAAAGAGACTCTACGGCTGGGTGGCTGAGGCGATGCAGACTTTTATGCTGACAGTTTTTATTTCTAGTGTATATGAATGTTTTGCCTGCATGTATTTCTATGCGCTGTATGCCTTGTGCTCACAAGACCAGAAAAGGGTGTCAGAGCCCCTAGAACTTGGTCGTTGCAAGACACCATGTGGGTTCTTGGAACTGATCCCAGGTCTTACTCTAGAAGAACAACCAGTGCTCTTAACGACTGAACCATCTCTCCAGCCCTCCAGAGTCATTCTTAAGCACGCTACGTGGCTCCCCGTTGTTAGGGTTTCTTTTTGGTTTTAGGGGGGTTTTTTGTTTTGTTTTAGAGGGAAAAGGGCTGAAAGTAGCTAAAACAAGTGACTAGGTTTGAATAAAAGCCTTCCTTTCCCTGTAATCGTATTCTTTCCCAAGAGATCTGAGTCAGGAAAGCAAATGAGCTTACATCGTTATCCTCATTTCAACATGGTCGCACCAAGGCTGCATTCATTACTTACATTAAAAAGATTGCCTTTGAGCTGCTGAGATAGCTCAGTGGGTAAAGAATCTGCTGCACATGTGTGTGAAGGCCTGAGTTCAAATCCCCGCGACACATTTAAAGCTGGGCGTGACAGTACATGCCTGTAACCCCATTGCTCCCGTGGAGAAGTGGGAGGCAGAGACAGAACTCCCCATAGGTTTGTAAACCAGACATCTCAACACAGAGAGGAGAACAAGAGACCCAGTCTCAGCCAAGGTGAAAGACAAGAGCTGACACTTGAGGTTGTCCTTTGACCTCCACATATGGGCTATGGCACATAGATGCCTGTACACACACACACACACATACACACACACACACATAGAGTTTTTTTTTTTAAAAATAATTTCTCATAACAACCAAAACCTTGAGCATGACCTCTCGACTATTCTGATAGTCATTTATTGTCTTGAATAAGAAAGGGCCAACCCACAATAAGAACCCTAGACCTCTTTCTTCTTTGAATGCCATGTGATATTGAATTGTATCTCTCATAGTAAGCACAGGTCTGCTATTTAAGTATTCCTTCCCAATGATCTGGGTGGATAAGAAATGTTGCCAGGGCTGGAGAGATGGCTCAGACATTAAGAGCACAGGCTACTCTTCCAGAGGTCCTGAGTTCAACTCACAGCAACTACAGGGCAACTCACAACCATCTATAATGAGATCTGGTGCCCTCTTCTGGCCTGTAGGCATACATGCAGGTGGAACCCTGTATACATGGCAATTTTTTTTTTTAAAAAAAGAAAGTTACCACTGAAGCACAGAGTCTGAATAATACCAATCACATAATTTTAAAACTGAAATAAACTCAAGTAGTACAATGACTTTATTCAGAATCCCTATTCAGAAAAACGACTCATTTCTCTACAACACATTATATTGAATGGTAGCAATAACATTATGGAGAGGATCTTTTTTTTTTGTATTTTTTTTATTTTATTTTTGGTTTATTTTTTTAATTTATTTATTTATTAAGGATTTCTGCCTCCTCCCTGCCACTGCCTCCCATTTCCCTCCGCCTCCCCCATCAAATCCCCCTCCCTCATCTGCTGGAAGAGCAATCAGGGTTCCCTGACCTGTGGGAAGCCCAAGGACCGCCCACCTCTATCCAGGTCTAGTAAGGTGAGCATCCAAACTGCCTAGGCTCCCCCAAAGCCAGTACGTGCAGTAGGATCAAAAACCCACTGCGATTGTTCTTGAGTTCTCAGTATTCCTTATTGTTTGCTATGTTCAGCTAGCAAGGAACTCAGGACCGCGAGGGGTACACCCACACACTGAGACAATGGGGATGTTCTATCGGGAACTCACCAAGGCCAGCTGGCCTGGGTCTGAAAAAGCCTGGGATAAATCCGGACTAGCTGAACATAGTGAACAATACGGAGAGGATCTTTGTTTGAGGAGGCTGAGGGTCCTGTGCAAAAGGAAGCTATGCGGTTGGAGTCACATGGAGTGATTGGTTGCTCTTTGTATGATCCTGACTTTGTTGTGGGTATGTCCAGGTCCCATTCCCAGAAGGGACAATGGGAATGGCACAGGATTTGAAACAAGAATTAGATTCTCACCCTGGCTTGGACTTTGCATGGTATTGTTGGGGGAGGGGGGAGCAGTAAGTAAGACATTTGCCCCATTTAACTCCTCCCCTCATATAGGAAGTAGGAAATAGAAATGACCATGATGTTTGCATATGGGACCTGAGGACTCTCTAGAGGAGCTCAGGAACTACACGGTAACCTCTAAAACTAACATGGTGGTTAGGCATTGAGAGAGCCAGGAATTCGAGCTGTGAAACATTCTGGAAACATCAGGGTTGAGAATCCCTGTGCTTTGGAGCCCACCTGAATTGACACTCTTTCTTTTCCGTGATTATTCTACCTCCGTGTAGATAATGTCCACATTTGCTTCAAAATGGGCTCCTGTATTATTAAACTTTACATCACGGCAATGAAACGTCCAAAGCAATTAATTATAAAGAGAGAAAGCTTCTCTTTCTTTCTTTCTTTCTTTCTTTCTTCCTTCCTTTCTGTTTTCAGTTTTGAAGGTTCAAAGTCCAAACAGCCTAGGGTGGCCTGGCAAGAGCTAGCCTTTGAATGCATCTCCTCATGGCACCGATGCCATCCAATGCATGGATGACAGTGGTGGCAGCAAGCGTCAGGACCAAGCAAGAGACAGAATTTCTGAGAGCAGAGGGAGAGAAAGTGAGGAGAGTCCAGTCCTCACTATCTCCTTCAGTACACACCATAGTCATCTAAGGAACGTACCAGAAGGCTCTGTCCCCACAGTTTCCATCCCCTTCTGTCCTAGTCAGGTTCAGTTCCCAACTTAACAGGCCAGAGTTAATCGAGGGAGTCTTGGGTGGGGGACTTCCTCCGTCTGACTGGCCTGTGTGCAAGCCTGTAGAGCATTATCTTAGTGATTGATGAGGGAGGGTCCAGCCTATTGTGGGTGATGCCATCCCTGGGCTACTGAACCTGGGTGGTGTAAGAAAGCGGACCAAGCAAGCCATGAGGAGCAAGTTAGTATACAGCATTTCTCCCCTGCATGGGCTCCTGCTTCCAGCTCCTGTCCTGACTTCCTCAGTGATAGACTGTTACCTGGAACTACATGGTGAAATAAACTCCCTCAAGTTGGGTTTGGCCAAACATAGCAACAGAAAACCAAGCTAGGACACATTCCAATAGTGTCACCCTGCAAGCTTAGCCTCCAGTCTTGACCCCTGGAAGACATATAAACTGTCACCTTAATTAATCCCAGCAATTACCAGGGGAAAAAAATCCATAATTTGTATAAGTTACTCTTTATGCCCAAGACTAGGGAATTAATTCATTGCTCACCTAAATGATAATTACAATGTTCAAGAGACTGGGTACCTACAATGCAGAGTGAGGTGGTATTTTATACATTTATGTTACAATAGGCATTCCACGTTCCAGGTTATAGATGAGGAAATGAAGTACAAAGAAGTTTAGTGAGTATTCATGAATCATAAAGATAATTATGAGGAATTAGGAAGCCCAGTGGATTCCAAAAGTAAATTGCGCGGGGAGGGGTAGGGCTGGAGGTTGGCATTGGGGAGGGGGTTGAGTTAAATTGAATAAGGAAAATCAATGATGAAGCTGGAAATGCTGCGTCATCCAAAAGAGTCCGTCAGGAAAACAACAGCAACCAAGAGGAAGCGTGAGGCAACAGTCGCTAACACAACAATTAACTCCCCATCAAGCTAGGATTTTCCATCTATTAAACAGCAAAACAGAACAAGAGAAAATACTTCTGGAACACGGATAATGCCAAGGTAAGGTGATCCGTCCTGCACTACTCATAGCCACAGACATTGCTAAAAGCCTTTTTGGAGAGATATTGGAAAGACGGTCCAATAACCATTAGCTGCATCCTTTGACCCACGTGCTTTTACTCACAGGAAATAACCCTAGGAGAGCATCCAGGATGACATTCAGCAGGATTTTCCAAAGTTATCGTTATGTTAAGACAGAGTGGACACCTCAAAAAGGGGCACACGTCAATATCTGCTCCAGCAGGAGTCTGTGGCTCTGCTGATTTATTTGATTGACACACTAGTAACACTAAATAATCATTTAGATTGCTTGAATTCTTGTGATTCCAAAGCAGCAGTAGCACACCTTCCCTGAGACATTTGAAAAGACTTCTTTAGCCCTTTAAGGTGACTTAGCTGTCAGGCTGTTCTAGTGCATTCGTCTGTGTCCCACGCTGTCATGGGGCTCTGCAAATGGCCCATAGCAGTTTGCATGGTGGAACTGAAGCGTCCCAGAAGTCAGCGCTCCAACTGCAGCGGTAGAGGATGCAAACAACGTGATCAGTCCTAGCCACCAGAACCTCCATCAGAATTCTCTTAGACACATACACGGACCTTTTGCTGAGTTTGGCCCAAGCCTCCACATGAAGGCCAAAGGGGCGGGGAGCAAACCCTTCAATTCACAGAGGCCACAGCCACCAGGAGCTGAAAGAGTAAGAAGAAGCCTGGAAAGGTTGCCGTGCTCCAGCTAGGCCCAGCAGAGAGGCAGAGGCAGAGGCAGGAGGATCTCTGAGTTCAAGGCCAGTCTTGTCTACATCGTGATTCCAGAGCTATGTGGTGAGATTCTGTCTCCAAAACAATTTCTTTCTTAGTTAGGCAAGGTACCAAACCATCTTCTTTGAAAGGTGGCAGCTGTGTGGGAGAGGCTCAGTGGTTAAGAGGACATGCCGCTCCTGCAGAAGACCCAAGTTCAATTCCCAGCACCCACATCAGGCCACTCACATCCGCCTGTGACCCCAGCTTCAGGGATCTGATACCTCTAGACAGCATTCATGTGCATAAACCCACACATAGGCACATAGACAACACATGTATAAATATAAAATAGGTCTTTGGGGCTGGAGAGGTGGCTCAGTGGTTAAGAACAGTGGTCATTCTTGCAGAGGACCAGGGTTCAAATCCCAGCACCCACACAATGACTGACAATAATCTGTGACTCCAGTTCCAATGGATCCAATGGCTTCTGCTGACCTCCACAGGTACCAGGCACGCATGGGGTGCATGGTCACGCATGCAGGCAAAAAAGTCACACACATAAAATTAAAGAAAATAATTAGAAAATGTTAGATACATTTTTTTTTTGCCCGACCTGGAACTCGCTCTGTAGACCAAGCTGACCTCGATCTCACAGAGATCCGCCTGCCTCTGCCTATTGAGTGCAGAGATTAAAGGGAAGCACCACCACTGCCCAGCTAAAACGTCTTAAAAATAGAAAAGAACCTTTAATCCCAGCACTCGGGAGGCAGAGGCAGGCGGATCTCTGTGAGTTCGAGACCAGCCTGGTCTACAGAGCTAGTTCCAGGACAGGTTCCCAAGCCACAGAAAAACCCTGTCTCGAAAAAAAAAAAAATGGAAAAGAAGCAACTGTTTCTCCCTGGGAAAAGCACATATTGGAAGTAGGGAGAATCCTAGAAAACCAGAGGAAGCGGGGACACACCCACTGACATGCCTGTGTTTTTCTTTGCTACCACGTTGATCGTTCAGAAGCCGTCATTCTACAGGTCAACCCTGCCCAAACCTTCTTATTCTGAAAGCCGCTAAGCTGGAAGGGACTGGCAGGCAGTTCACGCGCTAGAGTGCTGTGATGGTTTGAATGAGAATGGCCTCTGTCGGCCCTGTTTGAACTCTTGGTCCCCAGTAGGAGGCTGCAGTTTGCGGAAGTGCAACATTGGGGGCGGGGCTTTGCGGGCTTAGCGCCTCCACCCACGTCCCAGTCCTTGCTTGCCTTGCTGCTTCCTGTGTGTGGATGCAATGATATCAACCAGCTCCTGCCCCGGCTGCCCTGCCATTCCTTCCTAGCCGTGACGTACTCTTGCCCTCTGGATCTGTGAACCAAAATACATTCTTTATTTCTTGCATTCTTTTTAAGGGATAAAGACAAGTATTGTGCTATTTTATCGCAGCAACCAAAAAGTAAATAATACAGATGGGAAGCTCTTTAAAAAGTTATAATGAAAAGTGGAGTTGGTACTTAATGTTAACTGTGCTGATAATCCTGGTATATCTTGAAGGTACCTTCGTCTAATTGTACCAATTTCATAAAGAATTTAGACAGTTTAGGATGATTGGATGACAACATTAAACCATCTCTCCCTACTGATGAATTTATCTGCCCACCCTGTTTGCAGTGTCGTTGATGCTATACTAAGAACTAAAACCATTAAAGGTTTTCAGCTAACTTTGTGCCACCTTACAGGATGGACCTTTCTTAAAGGCTTTTTTTACTTTGCTTCCTGCCCCATTTGTGGCCACCAAAAATGACCTCACTGTCCCTTAAGATAGAAGCAAGAAAGCAGACATTGGCCATTGCCAAATAATGTGACATTAACAAGCACTAAATAGCCACTACAACAGCCACTTCCTGTCCCTCCCCTCCCCACCCCAGCTGCAGGACTCTAAGGCCGAATCTTCCGTGGGAGCAGACTATACATTTTAACCTCTGTGGGGCCACTCAAAGAATGGAAGGCACCTGGAGGAGGTGCGTTTGATGCTGAGAAACTCTACAAAGTTCCTAAGAAAAGGCCTTCTGCCAGCCTCTTCCCTTTCGGAAAAGAAAACCTAATTCTTTATTTGGGGCTTCAGTTTCCTTTATTTCAAAACAATTGACCTGACTCTTAGCAGTCTTGGGGGCTCCCACCTGGGTTTTGGTTTAGGGTCTCAGAAAAAGTTTCTGTGTGTGAATTTGAGCCCCATACCCCTTCATGATTCCTGTTAAATGAGAAATTAACAGCTTTTATTCAGTGATATTTGACTTTCTATTTTTCCAAGGCACAAATAAAATCAATATTACATGTGTTCCCTCTCAGCTGCTAAAGAGTCAGCAATTATTTCTTGCTACTGTTACAGGCTTCTGAACTGGGTTTATTTCATTGTTTTATCTTTATAGGTTTTTTGGGTGTGTGTGTGTGTGTGTGTGTGTGTGTGTGTGTGTGTGTGTGGTGTTTAAAAGATAGAGAAAGAACACAAAGTTAGGTGTGTAGAGGGTGGCAAGGATCTTGGAGGAGTTGGAAGAGGCACAAGACTATGATCAAAATATATGGGGAAAATGTTAAAACAATAAAAGAGAGGAGGAGTGTGGCACACAACTTTAATTTCAGCATTGAGGAGGCAGAAGTAGACAGATCTCTGTGAATTTGAAGTCAGACTGTTCTACATAGCAAGTTCCAGGAGAGCCAGGCCTACATACAGAGACTCACTTTCCAAAATAACAATAAAATAAGCCAATTAAATAGTCGTCATCAGAGGTAAAAACCTGGGCTGGGAAATAGCTCTATGTTTAAGTTCTTTTGTTGCTCTTTTCGTGGGTCCAGCTGTCTTAGTTACTTTTCTATTGCTGTGAAGAGACACAGGGATCAAGACAACTCTTATAACTTGGGGTGTGCTTACAGTTTTAGATAGTCTATGATCATCGTGGCAGGAAGGCATGGCACTGGAGCAGTAGCTGAGAGCTTTATATCCTAATCCACAGGCAACAGGCAGAGAGCAGACACTGGACCTGTCATGGACTTTTGAGACCTCAAAGCCCAACATCAGGGACACACTCTAACAAGGTCGCTCATGCTTTCCCAAACGAGACAAGAAGGGAGAGGAGACCTGTGTCACCCACAGATGTATCATGTCCTCGTGTGGAAGATTTATCAGAATTATGCGGTCATTGATCCCCAGAGCTCTTAGTCTTTTTTTTTTTTTTTTTTTTTTTTTTTGCCAAGAAAAGCAAGTTCATACAGGAAAGACACTATTTCCTGTAATGATCATTAAGCCTATTTTAATTCCTCTGGGACATAACCAGTACAGAATTAATTTTTTGTGAATAGAAATCCAGGCTTTATCTTAAATTAAATTTTTCCTTCAAAGGATTTCCTTAATAAGTTGCTAAAGAAAAACAGTGAAAGAGGCAACAGTGTTATATATAGCAATGTGAAGTAGTAGCATTTGGGTTTACAGATATGGGCATTTGATTTTCTAATGACTTAAAGCTAGAATTTCAAAACACTAGTGCAGAAAGGGTTCTGCCCCAATTGTGAGACAATCTCCTAGCAACAACTATGACTTGCCTACAGAAACTGGTTACTTGTAAACTTTAATATAGCATTTCATTTTCATGGCTTAACGGTTTTGTTCAATACAAGAGTCACAAACAGGTTATAAAAAATATTTGGATATTAAATCATGCCCTTTGGTGTTCTGCATAGGCTCCAACTCTTAAGGACAAATTGTTAAATATCTTCGCTGATTTTGCCCATTTCTGTGAATCCCCTGGCCTGAGAAGGTAACCTGGAAAGGACTCCAAATAACTTCATCTAAAGCCATACTGTTGGACCATTTGAATAAAAGGATGGAGACAGATCTGAACCACTTGAATAGAAGGATGGGGATAGAGTACAAGGGACTGCCTTTGGGATACCACAGTTTGAGTGAGGTACAGGGTTTACTTTATGGTTTTGCTGTGTTTTGTGTAAGAAAGGAAGTATAAGTTTCTCTTCTGGAGACTTCCTTTTGTCAATGGTGTTAAGATTTGGATATGAAGTGTCATGCCCCCCCCAAGGCTGTAGTTTGGGCAACCTAACTGGGGTGCTGTTGAGAAATAATAGGATCATAATGGCACTTGCTTCATCAATGGGTTCCCTACTGATAAGTTTATACCAAATGGAATATTAAGAGGTAGTCCTAAGGTAGCAAGAAACCTGGCTCTAGAAAACTTCCCAGGAATCCACAAGGATGACCCCACCTAAGACCCTAAGCAGTAGAGGAGAGGGTGCCTGAACTGGTCTTGCCCTGTAGTCAGACTGATGATTGCCTTAAATATCACCATAGAACCTTCGTCCCACAACAGATGGAAACAGAGGCAGAGACCCACATCGGAGCCCTGGACTGAGCTCCCAAAGTCCAGTTGAAGAGTGGGAGGAGTGAGAGTGTGAGCAAGGAAGCCAAGACTATGAGGGGGTCAATCCACTGAGACAGTTTGCCTCAGCTGATGGGAGCTCACCAACTCCAACTGGACTGGGAGTAAAGGAGCATGGGATCAAACTAGTCCCTCTGAATGTGGTTGACAGTTGGGGCAGACTGAGGGGCCACTGACAGTGGCACTGGGATTTGTCTCTACTGCATTTACTGGCTTTTTGGGATCCTATTCTCTTTGGATGTATACTTTGCTCAACCTAGATGTAGTAGGGATTGGAGGGGGTGGGGTGGGAGGGTTTGTGGAGGGAGTGGGAGGAGGGGAAGGAGTGGGAATTTGGATTGGTATTTTTAAAAGTAATAAAAAGAAAAAAGAAAAAAAAAAGAGGTGGCCCCTGTCTGGAGGAGGGAAGTCACAGGGGATATGCCTTTGAAGTGTGGGTCCTGTCCCTGGCATCTCATCTCCCCTCTTCTTCTCCTTCCTCCCTCTCCTTCCCATACCCAGACTGCCAAGAGGTGATGTCTTTTCTCTTTTCTCCATCACATTCTTATTTTCTCTGACAATCTCTCTAGAAGGATGTTTCAACCTTGCCTTGAGCCCAAATGCAATGAGTCAGTTGACCATGGGCTGGCATTGTGAATTAATTAAATATTGCCTCTTAAGTTGGTTTTTTTTTTTCAGTTATTTTGATATAGTGATGAAGACTAACATAGATTTATGAAGTATTAGAAACTGAGCATTCATTTCTTCAACCCAGTTACCAATGTAGCCCAAGAGTAGATTATGGAAGAAAATATAACAAGATTATCATAATAGTTTCTAAACAATAATAACTAACTTTTATTTGGCTTTTATAATATTTATATTACTTGTCTTTTATAATATGCAAGGAACCTTTGTATTATGAGCTCATGAAACACAAATAATAGTGCAACAAATTCTATCATCTCAATTTTGACCATAACAAAACCAGAAAATATATTAAAGTTGGGCACATTTGTCAGAACCAGGGTCCACCACTGTCTTTCTGCCCCAGAATCTGGGCATGTAATCACTCTGTCACAATCACATGAGTACCAAGAGGAGACAGACAAAGCTACATGTCCAGGACACATCTGCTATCCTTTCTGAGTTAAAGTCATGCTCTCATAAAGATGTTATTTGTTCTCAAAGAGTCACATTGCTGTTGTTCACTATGGGCTCATCCTCTCTCCCACTGGTTGCTTCTAGTCCTGAACCAGGGTCTGCCTCCCGTCCGTCATGTGATGTTTGTCTTTGTTTCTACAGCTGCCAGCTGTATCTTTGCCTATTCAATCTTTTTGAGTCACTCTGTTTCTGAAAACAGTCACATGGCTGCTTGTTCCATTGAGTAGGATCTGTCGATGAAAGGGCGTGTGGATTCCCAGGAAGCTAAGGGGTTAGAGTAGAGCAACAGCAAAGATACCCCCAGGAAAGCACCAGAGAGGAACAGGACTTCTAATGTCATGTCCCTGAGTCCTTTCTCAATTGTACAGAAGAGATTTAGTCTTCAGGTCCTGACCATCAGGCTATATGTGGTCACTTAGATTCAGGACTGTGTCTTTAAATGTGTATTCTTTATACTCTTGTTTGCATCTGCTGTGGAACAATACTTGTGTATACTGTGAAGATGTGTTGCTATCATTGTTAATAAAAATCTGATTGGCCAATAACTAGGCAGGATTTTCAGAGTAGAGAGAATGCTGGGGAAAAGAAGGAGGAGGAGTCTCGGGAGATGTGAGGAGATGGAAAGGAAGCAGGAAATGGTACCAAGGCATGTGGTGGAACATAGATAAGAAATATGGGTTAATTTAAGTTGTAAGAGTTAGCTAGTAACAAGCCTAAGCTATTGGCTAAGCATTTATAATTAATATAAGTCTCTGTGGGGTTATTTGGGAACTGACTGGTGGGACAGAAAAATCTGCCCACACACATAACCCAAACCTGCCCATTGACCAGACTCAATGACAAAAATCAAGAAAATCTCAGCCAGACACAGACAATCTATACATACACCTTCTAAACACAATGCTGGCAAGCCGAGACATACTGTTCCAATCCGTCTTGCACACCAGCTTCAGAACACAGCATGCTACATTTGGATTGAACCAGCAGTCAGTCCCATTCCCCTGGTTTTTCAGGGATGAGCACAACTGAGAAAAACAGTTTTGATTTCCTGTTTTAGTCACGCAGCTGATGATGGTCCACAAACGTTAAATAGAAAGTTCTAGAAATAAACCACAAGTTTTAAATTGCATGCCATCTGGATAGCATAATGAGATCTTGTGCCATCCTGCTGTGTTCTCCAGGGGACATAAATCATCCCCATTCCTGAGTATCCACACTGTATACACCAACCACCCCTTCTTCACTTACTAGCATCCCCAGTTATCTGGCTAACCATTGTTGTATTGCAATGTTTATGTGCAGTTAATCCTTATTTTACTTATTAATAGTTCCAAAGTACAAGATGAATACCATGTGAGCAACCCCTACTCTACTCTCTGTTCCTACAAACGTGCCCTAAATGTGTCAGACAAATGGAACAATACGTTATATGGCTGTTGCTAAAATTCCTCCCCAGGGAAGACATATGTTTTATGCCTCCTCCTAAGGTCACAACAAGAAACTAAGTCTCCAGTTCCACCAAAGTTCATTCTTGGGGAACCAATATGCTGACTGGACTTCCTGATAGTTCATGGGTAAGGGGTTTCTTACTGGAATGTGAGTGCTTCCTTCCAAAAGGCCTTACAGGAAAGTCTTTACTCAGTATGAATGATGGCTTTCCGGTGGCTCTATAGATGGATCTGCCTTCCCCCTAGTCTTCCACAGCCTATAGACGCCAGTCTCTGTCTAAGGCCACAAGGTTATGGGCCATTAGGCCGGAGTTGCATACAGCCAATGGTAGGGAATGGCTGGAACTTACACAGGGGTTCCCACAACCACTACACAGACACACATGAACACACGCGGGGACACACACACACTAAGGGGATGTAAACAGTCATCAAAGCCCAACTGGGATGACCTTTTGCAAGCAGACACACCTGAACTCCCGAAGATGGTGGTGGTCTGGCTCAAAGGATAATGCTGTAAAACAGAGC
This sequence comes from Microtus oregoni, assembly GCF_018167655.1. NCBI lineage: Eukaryota > Metazoa > Chordata > Mammalia > Rodentia > Cricetidae > Microtus > Microtus oregoni. Next base: position 3,636,160 of record NW_024543066.1, read on the forward strand.
TCCTGCATTGACTGGCCTTGTCATTACTTAGCATGATCTTTCCACAGTTCTTCAAAACCCTCTATAAAGGGTATTTAAAAATATTTTAAATATTTTGCATTTCTTAAGTAAGGAGGGGGGCAGTACATGCATATCATGTACCATGGTGCAAACGTGCAGGCCAAAGGACAACTTTCCATATACTATGTGGCTCCTGGGACTAAGACAGAAGTTGTCAGTCTTGGTGCCAAAGGCTTTTACGCACTGAGCCACCCCACTGCTCTTGTAAAGAGTATTTTTCATTTCCATTTAATAGCTAAAGAGGCAACAAGAAATACAAAAAAAAGAAAGAAAAAAAGAAAGAAATGCAAAGATCTATCTAGGTTCATGGAGACCCGGCTCCTGGTGCAGAACTGCTCATACCAGCCTCAGTGACCTTCTGGAACACGGAGAGTGGTTATAAAATCCATTGACTCAAATTAGGAACAAGATTTTATGTTTAGTTTGGTTGCTAAGTCACTGATGTAGTTATAACTGGCTGACCTTGGGCCAGGTTTCTAGATTCAGCTTGTTCCCTTCAAAATGATTACTGTCTGCTTTTGAACCACTATTTCTGACTCATATTCCTATCATGGATTCATTTGAGAATCTAATGGGAAATCTGAACATTTGATCTTCAAGAAAAATAAGGACACAAGCATGGACACACACATGTGTGTTCATGCACACAGACAAACACACAGATACGAACACACACAGATACACACATGCACACACACAAATACACATGTGTGCATATAGAAACACAGACACAGGTGGGCACACATAAACACATAGACACACACACACACGGGCGGCACACATATACACATATGTGGACATACATAGACACACATTCGAGCAGTGCATAGGGTTTACTGTTGGGGCACACACAGACGTGAGCCTATTCCACCTTGACTGGAGGTCAGAGTTTGAGCTTACATTTGCTCTCTTAATGTTGTTAGTAGTACGTGTGGCTGCAAAAGAGAGACTGACCTAGGGTGTGGTCAATTAGTATTTTGAGTGTTGAAGCAGGTCGGCTCCACCTGGACAAGTCTATGCTGTGTGTCATGTGTGTCATGCTAATAAAGTCTGTTGCCTCCCCTCTCCTTTTGGACTGAAGTCTACAAGCGTGTGGAAGCGCAAACAAGGCAGGTTCAGTATTCCCTGAACAATCCCTTCCAATACTGTCCTGTCTTATTTCTCCTCTATCTGTGTTCCTTTTGCCTAATTATTCTAATCCTCACGCTCCTACCCTGGAATGCACAAGTTTTGTCAAGGCTGGCTTTTACAAACTTCTTAAGCTTCATTCAGATAACCAAGGTTAAGGACCCACAACCCCACGGTCTCAGCTCCTTAAACGTCAAAATTCCAACATGCCTACGATGCAAAATGCAAGACTGTCTTTTTAATGACATTTAGAGAAACCATTTTCCCCTGCTTCAGCAGCAAAACCAGAGGCATGCAATTCAGAATTAAACCAGCAAGTGGATTTGCTTAAAAAAAAAAAAAATCACTGAAGAGCAACCCGCATCCAAACCCACGTGACAAGTCCCCCTCAGAATCAAATCTTGGTTCTTTAATTTGGAGCACCCCACTTCTACTACACACGGGATAGTGTTGTTATTATTAGCAGGAAAAAAATGCATCATGAACTGGGTTTTAAGCAAATCCTGGTTTGAGGTTTACAGGAAGTATACACTTCTGTAGGAAAGCAAAAGCTACATAGATAAGGATTAATAAGGTTTACAAATCCTTTGGGGACCCACACTAGGAAGCACATGGGTGGGAAGTAAGTAAGACACATACTGTCTGCAAAACCAATTTCTGTTCCTCAGAGAGAACTGTCCCATGTCCACGCAGCAACATGCTACTTGGGGAAGGACAGCGGGGGACGTCAGAACACCCTCAGCCGGAAGGAACAGGGTCAACGACCAGCAGCCATGACGGAAACTTATGGCTAAGGGAGTTCAGTGGACAGCCGGATCCTAAAGACTTTTAGCTGATTCTGGGAAGATGGGCCTCGTGCGCAGGAGGCCGCCATATCATTCAATATCAGGAAAGGTATAGAAACAGCGCACATGCTCAACAGACCCAGGACATCTGCAGTGTGGGGTTTTCATAAGAATATCTAGATGATCCATATTAATATGGAAAGCCAGTGACACAGAGAACAAAAGGGGCAGTTTCAAAACTGTTTTAGCCTGATTCCATCACTGTAGGAAAAGAAATTATATGTCTATATTCTGGATTGTCTGTATTGGAGGCAGGGGGAGTCTACTTAGCAAAAAAGTCAATGGTGGTTATTTCTCTGCCGTAAGGTTTTAAGAATTTATTTTAATTTTTAACTATGAGCACTGTGTGTGAGAGAGAGAAAGAGAGAGAGACGGAGAGACAGAGAGAGACCAGGTGTTCTTGAAGCCCAGAGGTATCAGATTTCCTGGAGTTAGGAATGGCTGTGAGCACCTGCCCGAAGGGCTGGGATCTGCTCTCTGATCTTCTAGAAGTACAGTACACACTCTTAACTGCTAAGTCCTCTAAGATACATTTTTCTTAAAAAATTCTTTGGGTCGAATTTTTTTCCAATGAATGTATTCTTCCCATAGTCAGAATGAAAGTAATAAAGTTTTTTGTTACCTGGTGAAAAAAAAATATTATTTATGAAAATTCACATTGCTCTTGTTTTTGTTGTGTTCTAAAAGTTCAACTTGTTTCATTTTAGTAAGTTTATTTGCATCTGTCTTGATGTGTTGCAGTTGGAATTCGCATGCGCTCACCTAGTGACCTTGACCATCTCTGAAACACTGAAATAAAGGGAAATGAATCATCATGGTGGATTATGATGCTTCTTTAGACTCGCAGAGGAATGGGGGAAGAGATATCCCTGCTTGGTAAATAGTACTGGCATGTCTACATGGTCTCCACCACTAAGAGAGTATTACTTATTTGCATGAGGTGGCCGAAAGATAATTCGTTACATAAGATAACAGTCTCTGCTTTGGAAAGGTCTAACTTCTAGATCTCACATGGGACTGGTGCAGAATGCACTCTTAATTGAGACTCTGGTCTTATATAGCATCAGTGATCTCTTAAAGCAGTAGTGAATTCTTCAATTCTTCAATTGTCCTTCTACCCGACACAGGCACACACACACACACACGCACACACACATGCACACTCATCTACCCTTCTATAATGTGCCCTGGAGTAGCTTAAATCCCGGGATGATCTGTACACATATTCTCATATACTTTACCGGTAAACACTTACTATTTAGTAGATAATATTGAATGTTAAGGCTAATGTGTACTTATTTGGAAAAAATGCCCACGCAAGATAGCTCAGCAGGTAAAGGTACTTGTCACAAAGCCTGATGACCTGAGTTCAAAATTGAGAGAATCGATTCCTACAAACCATCTCTACCTGCACACCATGGTATATACGTATACACACATGCACACATACACACATAACCCCAGTGCTGGAGCGTGGAGACAGGGGGACTGTGGAGGCTCACATGCAGGCAGCCTAGTCAAAATGGCAAATTCCAGGCTCAGAAAGCGACCCTATCCCAAAATAGAGTGGAGAAGTGACTAAGAAAAACACAGGATGCTGGCCTCTGGCATGCACACACAACGTCATTTGATGCAAGGCCAGTCAGTGTTCGGTCTGCAACCTAGAACTGAGTGAGGCATCTGTCAAGAAATGTTAAGCAACCATGCTGCCTAGGTGCATCTAGCTTTTTTTTTTTTTTTTTTTTTTTTTTTTTTTTTTTTTTTTTTTTTTTTTTTTTTTTTTGGAGATGGTTGAAAAAAGTCAGTAGACTCTTTATTGCTTCTGGGGTGTAGGGCTCAGGAGCTCTTGGTGGGACGGGTCCGTTTCCTCTTCACCACCACAGGCTTTTGGCTTCGTAGGATGGCACTGGCCCTGCGGATGGCCGCCATGCGCAGATCGGGGCGGTACTTGTTCTTTCGGATCATGTGTCTGATGCTGCTCAGGGTGGCCCGTGCATTCTTGTTGATGGTGGTCCTTACGTAAGAAGTAGCTGGTTTGCGCTGACCGGATCTGCGTTTCATGACCACCACGACCCCTTTGCCGTCGGCCGCGGGCTCTACTCCCACTGTCTTGCGGTGGATCAGCCCGTTGTAGCGGAAGGAGTTACGGGCTTTCAGATTATTGGGTTCGGTGCTGTACGTCTGCTTATTCCTCTTGATCAGGAAACTGGAGCAGTTCCGAACGACCATCCATTGCAGATGCGCAGACATGGCGGCGCCTTTTCTTCTATGGCGGACGGAGACGGAAAGAGCTAGGTGCATCTAGCTTTAAGAGTGAGTTCTCTCACAGGCCGATCTACTGGATCCAAGTGACATGCCGTCCCATTTCGGTATGGGCTCAAATGGAGAGATGTAAGGAGAGGTTTCTCTCCGACCCCCCAGTCCCCAAATAACCACTCTGAGGCTTAGTGTTAATTATAAATGTTTGCCCGGTAGCTCAGGCTTATTGTTAGCTAGCTCTTACATTTAAATTAACCCATTTTTATTCCTCTGTGTATCACCACGTGGCCCGTGGCTTACCAGTGGTGCTCTAGCATGTTGTTTCTTGGGCAGCTGGATGGTGTCTCTCAGACTCCATCTCAGACTCAGTCTCTGCTCTTCTACTGTATCTCTGCTTGGATTTCCCACCTGGCTCTATTCTGCCTAGCTATCAGCCAAACCTGCTTCTTTATTAACTAATGGTAATAAAATATATTCACAGCATACAGAGGGGCATCCCATATCAGAAAGGATGAGCTGGGGGGGAAGGGGGACTCAGAATTCATGCTAGATTTCTAGGAAAACCTGACATTTTGAGTTAACTGTCATCAACCTGCCAAAAAATGATTTGTGGTTAAGAAAAATTCATCCCAGAATATACAAACCAACATCCTGAACAACAGCTGCTAACTACTGAATGGCACTATAGGAGTGTTGGTCTTATTCATAGTTATTATGATGAACAGACATTAACCTACTGTGTTACATATAATACAACATGTTAATATAATACCTGTGCTCAAGGCCAGAGAATGGGAGGCAAAAGGAAGTCACTGGCTCAGATACTAAACAATAATGGAATTTTCTTCTTAATCAGATTTTCCGATTACCTAAGGTTTTAGCAGGAGCAACTTTTGCAAAAGTCAACTTTTTGAAACGTCTGAGTCGTTCTGAAGCGTGCACCACAGAGAATGAATTAACTCTGCTTCACAGGTTTGCAGTCATCAGTCCATACATTAACACGTGTGTGCACATGTGTGAGTGTGTGTAGGTGATGGGTGTGAGTGTGTGTTGTGTGTGTGCACATGTATGTGTGTGCATGAAGTAACATATTTTCCAACTCTTTCCTGAGAGGATCCCAATTCTGTTTAGGATTGGAGAAGGCTACTTACTAAATAAATCTGCCCGCCTGGCAGGTGCCTGCGTTTCTTCTTTGCTATGATTAGTGGGTTCAGGTTGTTGATTTTTTTGTTGTTCCAGACATCTTTTCTAAGCTCTAGATGTTTATTCTTATTCTTTATCTTTGTCTGGTGTTTATGGGAGGTATTTGTGTGCCCTGAATAAGAAACACCATCTGGGGTTCATTTCTTCAGTTCTGTTCAGGAAGAACATTTCTGGCATTTAAATCTCAAACTGCTGAGCCGCTCTCTGACTGCTTCAGATACAATCTAACAGGAATCAGGTCCGTGTTCCCCCACTGGGTGTTTCCCAGCCTGAGACGTCATGGTTGCCCCATAACCTGCTAATGACATCAGGCTGGCATGCTTGTCTCCCTGATAGGCCTGCAGACACGCTTTGAAACAAATTACCCTGGCTCTGTCTTCTACCCACAACTCCAGTGCTCGCTTGTAGATTTCCAGCCAGTACAGTGGGGGCCACTTCCTCAAGGTCCAAATAAGCTGCTATTTTCCATTAGTCTAACGTCTCAAGACTGGAGAAGGACCAGGCATGGTGCTCGTTGGTTTTCTGTATATTTTACACAAATGTGGAAGGTTTTTTTTTTTGTTTTTTTTTTTTTTAGTTTTTTAGTTTTTTCGAGACAGGGTTTCTCTGTGGTTTTGGAGCCTGTCCCGGAACTAGCTCTTGTAGACCAGGCTGGTCTCGAACTCACAAAGATCCGCCTGCCTCTGCCTCCCAAGTGCTGGGATTAAAGGCGTGCGCCACCACCGCCCGGCTGGAAGGTTTTTAAAATGCATTTCTGTCTCCAAAGTACCAGGGGAAGCTACACGTATGATCTAATTGCGAGCAAGGTCCCATCGTCCCAGTTCACCACCCCTGAGCCTCAGGAGACAAACACGTGAGCTACGCTAAGGAAAGCGAGGCAGGGGGATCTGAGGTGTTAGACGCACCTTTGCTGCATTGCAAGACCCTGTCTCAAACTCAGGAGTGGCGTACGGAACGGACATTATGTAAAAATTAGGCAAATTCAATTATGCTCTGGCTTGTAGTTAATAAGAGCATCGATACCGGTTCATCAATTCTAAGGCAGCGGTTCTCAACCAGGGGTGGCATATCAGACAGCTTGCATATCAGGTATTTACATTATGATTCATAACAGTAGCAAAAGTACAGTAATGATGCAGGAACAAAATAATTTGATGGTGGCGGGGAGGGCTCACCACAACACAAGGAACTGTATTAACAGGTCACAGCCTTAGAGGTTGAGAACCAATGGTCTAAAGCGAGCTGTCTATGAGATAAATCAGGAGATGCTATCACAACCCTTCTGTGAATTGAAAGCTGGTTTAAATCCTTTTTATTTGTAAAACAAAATGTTAACACATTGGGAACTGGAAAATTAACACGCTTGGATTATTTCATTTGTCCCCCCCCCCCCCGCCCCCAGATATTCCTGAGTTTGCAGTCAAAAGGGGAGAAAGTGCACCAATGGGAAGGAAAGCAGCGCTATTTCCTGAAACCAACACAGTAACAAAATGGGATGAAAAATACAGCTTTAAGCTCCCAAAATATTTAGATTTAGCCACCATGTATTAAACTAGCTTGAAAGGTTTTAGTTATGGCCCCCAAACTGTTATTTATCCCAAGTTCACTTGGAGATCATATGAACCACCTGTCGGTTTAGCCCAGTGCCTCATCTTAGCTGTGAGATTAACTAAAATTCAGTATATGAATTCAAGGCAAGCAACAAACAGAAAATACAACAGTTGCACCATATCCCAAACTGGAGGACAGAGCTGAGCACAAAAGAGGAAGAGAAAGGGGACATCAGAAGGGTCTTCTTGACTGAGGTGGCATGTCACCTGAGATCACAGGCTTCCTGGAAACTCCAAGCCTTCGCAGGTTGTAAAGGGACTCTCTTTGCGGCCATGTTCTCTAGCACAGGAGGTATCGTGGGCGAGGCCCTGACTGGATTCCGTGAGGGAACATAGAAGTGTGTTGTCGTGCATAGACGAGCCATCATCTTAAGGGACTGCAGACCCCACCACCCTGTCTGTTTCCAGCTGTCACTTGGCACCCCGGTGGGACCAGCTGAAGCCTTCTTAGCCCCTCCTCTGTAGTAGGTACGATGCGTTAGCACCCAGGAGGCAGACCTGGAATCTCAGCTCCAAGACTGAGGCAGAGGATCACTGTGTGAGTTGTATAGTGAGTTCAAGACCAGCCTAAGCAACTTAGGGAGGCCTTGGCTCAAAACAAAAACAAACACATACAAGAGGTCTATGGCAGAGCGCCTGCCCAGTGATAGCAAGGTATGGTCTTCAGACTCCAGGAGGAAGTTCAACCAAACACATGAAAACCAGAAAGCACCTCTACACAGGCTCTCAAAAGTTGGGACATAGCATGTACTGTTTTGTTCCGCAAACAAACTTGGATGCGGTTGTCAAGAAGGTACTGGCCTATGCTGGAACAAACTACAAAGGTCTTGGGGGTCAATGGAGTAGGTGCTTCTTACCAGGGTGCCTGGGCTGGTGCTGGAAAGACAGTTATTCAGGAACCAGCCTCCTGTGGCCCTGTGGCGCCACCTTGCTTTAGGACCTTAAAGTCATTCACTTCTGGGATCCAGTTGGAAGATGGAAAGCGAATCTACCTTCTTCAGAATATCACCTTTAAATAGTTTACATAGCACCAGCAAAGCCCACAGGGCTGGGCAAACTGGGCAACACGCTCCTTAGCTGGGCAGCACCTGCCAGCCACTGGTCTACTGCTCAGAACCAGAAGGTATATCTCCAGTGGGCGTTAGCCATCTCGGCCACCCTGGGAAGATACAGAGACCTAAAGGAACTCCGACTCCTTCTCAGAGCTGCGAGAATCCAAAGCACAAAGCAGAAAGAATTAACTTCTAATTTCACACCTGCTGAGTGGAAGCTACAGAAGCTAAAAAATAATCTGGAGAAAAAGCATAAAAGCGTTGCACGAAAATCTTTCAAAGTGCTGCCTGGGATCGAAGGCCAGGGCCAGCACTTGCCCTTCTGCCATGGAGCACAAATAAATACAGAAGCAGAACTACTCTGTACAGAAATGTAGATTAAGTATCATCTAGGGAGAGACAACGTGACACCCCCTCACCCCTGGCCCCATTGTGACAAAGTTTCGGTTCCATCCATCCTCCCAGTACCAACAAAGCAGTCATCAACCACGTTTTAAAGCTTTGAGATGATCTGGTCTTTCTTTCCTTTATTTTTGTTTTCTTGCCATCCTTAGGAGGCTGGAGGGTACCACAGTCTGGGAGTTGGAAGGCGCTGTTTCCGCTGATCATCACCTTCTGCAGGCACCCCAGGGGCTCCAGCAAAGATCCCAGAGAGGATTTTTTGGAGAGTGATTGTTCCGCTTCTGCTCTGATCATGCTGTTTCTCTGAGACAGCCGCATCATCCTCATTGGGCAATGGGGAGCAATCAGTTGTTGCCAAATGTAATCCCAGCATGAAGAAATTCTGTTTACTATGATGCTTTCTTGGGTCTGCTATGGACTTGGATGCTCCGGTTCACCTCTCCCACACTCTTCCTTGCTCCAGCAGCCTCTTAGGTGGAGAAGAGGTTGTCACACCCATTTCCCTCTTATCTGTCCTTGGCCAAGGGGAACAGGAGACATACTAGGCTCAGGAGAGCTTGGTTTCCATGCACCCATTTTTCCTCAACCCTTGCTTTCTTATGTGTGACTCTACTCACTCTCCACTTTTAGGTGAATGAACTCACGATCTACAACCCACCCCATGCCAAAGTTAGTAGTATCTGGCCACAGAGATGGACCAAGACCTGGTGTGTCCTCGAGGACTCTTGTCATGTGGTCACAGCTTGGATAATGACAAAAGGTTGACTCTGGTTTGCTCAGAGATTTAGTAGAGTTATATGGAGAAGTCGTTTTCCCACTTGAAACAAAAGGCAGTGTCCGTCCCTATGAGGACTGGCAGCCATCTTGTGCCCAAGAAGCAAACTGACTTGAAGATCCCTAGTCATGGGGGTGAGTACTTGGAAAGAGCATGGTGGGGACTCTGAGAAAGCTGGTCAGTTGACTCACCCCACGAGAGGAGACAGAAAAGCACCCAGTCGTCAGGGATAAGTCAGTGCCTGCTGAATGTTCCCGTACCATAGACATTTAGATAGTAAGAACCAATATATGATAATATGTACTTAAATAGCTTCCATACATATACGCACTAACTAATGTATTCCATTGCAAGGTCACACTTTTGTTATCAGGAGAACATTACATTGGCATTTTGATTCCACAGTTACCAGATCAATGGAGCATTATTGGACATAACCCAAGGACATCAAACCTGTTATTTTTGAAACTATAAAAGTACTGCTAATTACTAATTATTTTTCAAGCAGGCTTATTATATATACTAAGCATTATGAAGCCTTCCTTACATCTTTCTGAACAAAAGTCTCTCATTAGCATTCCTAATTTTGCTAACTTCCCCCCACCAGCCCCCACTCTCTTTACTCTGCTGCCACCAGAACCCCTCTTTCCGTGACTGGTTCTGTCTCTTGTGAGGGAACACGGACCGGAGGCGACAGAAGCCAACATGGCTTTCCCAGCCCACCCACACCTAACCACACTACATTAACAGAGATTCATGGTTGCCCCCAAGTGCTCATGCATGCCCGGCTGCACTGCTCCAAATCCTTTCTTCAAGTTCAGTGGACATCTACTGATCTGACCTCCACCTATGGGCTCTGGTCAAAATGCCTAGCGGATTTTAAGGTGCATGAAACTATTTTCGGGTCTGTTTAGAATGCTTTCTTTCAGGATCTTCACAAGGTGAAGGAAATGGATGGTGACCCCTATACCCAATCATCCTGGGCGAATTCCAGCTTTGTCTTTGACTTTCTTCCGTCGAGTTTCCACACACTGACTCCATTTTCTGGTATGGGCTGACCAGGCCTTAGTGCAGTGGTTCTCAACCTGTGAGTCACAACTCCTTTGGAGCCGAATGACACTTTCACAGGGGTCATCTAAGACTGTCAGGGAACACAGACATTTACATCATGGTTCATAACAGTAGCAAAATTATAGTTATAAAGTAGCACAAAAAAGAAGTTTCTGGTAGAGGGGTCATGGGTCACCCCAACCTGTGTAACTGTATGAAAGGGTTGCAGCATTAGAAAGGTCGAGAGCCACTGCCTTAATGAAAACAGGAACCACCTCCAGGCCTCTTTAGATGATCCAGGCTTTACCTGTCACCAAAGCCCTAGGTTACTATTTCCAGCATTTCGTGAACTCCGACCAAGTACTGTGCAGGTGTACGCTGCTAGCTGTTTGCTCCTCATGCTCCACCCATATACCTTACCTCCCTTTCTACAACATGCTACAGTACCGAGAGTTCGAGGGCTTGTTCCCCTGCTCCGCTCCCATCCCGAGACACTCACATAGCAAACCTCTGACCAACGTAAGACCGTGGCTCACAGCTAAACTTCCTTTATGAGTTAATAAGTAGCAGGTACCTGGTAAGGAGCAGCGGCCAGCGGGGAAGACTCACTTTGGTGCTCTTTGAAGGGACAGCGTATCCTGGAACGGAAGTTGTGGACCTGACGAGCTCGTGGCTGCAGCGGCAGGAGAGCAAGGCTGCTGGCTTACATCGCACCGGTCTAGGAAGGCAGACAGAGAAGACAGAGCTAGGACAGGGCTATCAGTGTCCCACCCCCACCTCAAGTCCTACTTCTTCCAGCTAAATCTCACCTCTCCAAAGTTCCGCCATCTTTGCACCACCAGCTAGAAACCAAGTGTTCAAATACGTGAGTCTGTGGAGGCCATTTAGGTCCAAATCCTGACACTCTTGAGGTGGGGCCAGCCTGCGTCTTCTTGGCTGATTTGGTGACATTGATTAAGCCACCTGGCGCTGATAATCACTGGTGAGGCTAGTGGAGCGTCTTCCTGGGGACTCTGCTTCCTTTCCAGGCTCGCTCCGCCCTCCCGTCACACCCACCGCCCTGATAAATGGACTTCCAGTAGGAGTACGCGCAAAACATTCACAGTACGAACACGGCTTCGCCATGCGCTTTCTTACCAGTCCAGTTGCAATGCTCTCTCCCACTGAAAGGTTGCCCCCATGAAACTCTGAAACTGGCGTGTTGCAAGAACAATAAGGAAACAGTAACTGGCACGCGCAGTGTTTATTAGAGAGTGGGTTAGTGTACACGCCCTCTAAATATTAGCTCATTGCATCTCCCCAGCACATCCAGATGACTTTCAGAATCACTCATTTACGCTGTAGAAATGAAGGTACAGAAGAGCTCAGGCCAAGGACACCAGCAGGCGATTGGTCTACACTACAGTTCCTCCCTTACGTGCGTCTCCCCTCACTAGGTTTGTCGCACTGAGCATAAGGCGGCTGCTCGCTTATTTCTCTAGGATTTTGTCTTGTCGTGTAAGTCAGCCAAGAAGGTTAAGATACTGCTACTCATCTATCTCAGTCTCTCTTGAATATCCGTCTAGTGTCTGCTCTCGTTGAAATTTGGCTGGCTTTCCATTAATGCAGTTTGTTGCATCATTAATACAATGATGCATCAAGGGAGCTGGCCCCGGGGATGGGATCCAGGGTAAATCACCAGGGATTTATGTCCAACTTCATCATCCTTGATCCATCCGCATCAGCTTTCACATCATAACAGTCTCTGTTTATTCCCCTAATCTATGAGAGCAAAGAGGAAGCCATTAGTCACCTTAGTGACGGCCAGACATGCTGTATAAATCTGAGTCTTGTGCGCTGGCAAGCTTATCAGAAAAGAGATTTGGGTTTATGGTGCACACTCCCTTCTTGGTGAATTGATATCAACACAAATTATATGCTTGGTAAATATACCAGAATCTTACTTTGGGACTTGTGCAAGCTCACCTAACAGAAATGTCATTTTCCTTCTTAAAAAAAATTAATCTGTTACACACACACACACACACACACACACACACACACTTGCTTGTGCGCATGAGCAGAGGCCAGAGGAAAATCTTGGATGGTACCCCTCAGACACCACCTGCATCTATTAACTTTTGCGACAGTCTCTCATTGGTATGGAACTCATGAATTAGGCTTGGTTGGCTTGAGAGCCCCAAGGATCCACCCATCTCCACTTTACCCAGCTTCCCCCCGCTCTGTGAATTCCGAGGATTGAGCTCAGGTCCTTCCTGATTGCAAGGCAAGTGTTTCATCCGCTGAGCTGTCGCCTCTGCCCCTGTCTGTTTGTTCCTTGCCAATCTTGCCATTTGCCTTCCAGTCCTCGGGAGGCACAGGGGATGCTTCCCCGGGCTCCGCTCTCCCTGGGCTCCTCAGGGTCATCTCTTCAGATCAGGAGACCTGCGTTTGTTTGGAGTGAGAAGCTGCTCCGCAGAACACATCTGCCTAGACCTTGAGTTCTCACTTACCACACTGGCCCTGATGTTGGCTTATTCTTTGGATGAGAGTCAAGTAACCTCTGGGGTGTTGCTTCATTTTCAGACCGGCCGTGCCACCCTGGCAACAGCTAGGTGTGCTCATTTTGTTTTGAGTCTCTCCGTGCTTTTACAGGTCGTTGAAAATTTTAACCATCAGTAAAAGCCTCCTTGGCTGCACCCACTCACAGGGCAGAGCCTAACACATGTACCTTATCATTTCCTTTTGTTTTGGTTTCATTTTTTTAAATACTTTATTTCACCGGGCGGTGGTGACACACACCTTCAGTCCCAGCATTTGGGAGGCAGAGGCTGGTGGATCTCTGTGAGTTCAAGCCCAGCCTGATCTACAAAGTCTTTATTTCTTTTCTTTTGAAATTTACTGATAACTCCATTAAAATTCATTTCTCAGAGCTGGAGAGATGGCCCAGCAGTTAAGAGCGCTTGCTCTTCTTCCAGAAGACAGGGATCTAATCTCCAGTACTGTGTGGCAGTCATAATCACCTATAACTCCAGTCCCAGGGGACCTGATGCCCTGTTCTGGCCTCTGTGGGTACTGAATGCATATTATGCACAGACATCATGCTGCCCAAACACCCATACGTGTTAAAAAAAAAAAAAAAACTTGATGCATTTTTTGTGGTTAATATCCAAGTCCAGATTGTGAAGTACCCTGAGCTTTTAAACCATGATGAGGCAGGCACAGATTAGGAAGTACCCCAAAGGTAAAAGGATGTTAGGGTTCTTTTCTAGGGTGGCAGCAGGAAGCATGGGTCAGACACATTGACACCTGATTCAGGCCCTTTCCTCTAGATCCCAGCCTTCTGCCAAATGCTCTTGACTGAGTATGTTCTACCCAGCGGGCGGAATGACTGTGTGTGGATGTGGGCCTTCCTGCCGTGGCCACTGGTGCCTTCAGTTTTCTGAGAATGTGCAAGCGATGTGTGGTTCATTCTCATTTATAGGGGCCTGATAAAACACAGAAGCCAGAGAATTGAGCCTTGGGCTCCTCCCATCCAGAAAGGCTAAGGTGTTAGCTTTCTCTGTCTTCTGTCCTTTGCCAGTATTCAATTCTTTGTTCATGCCAGGGAACAAGTTCACAAATCTGCTAGATGACTACCAACATCCCAGTATTCTTCCAGGTTATTGTACACTTAGAACGTAGACTGTACTAAACAGGACACACTGTTTCCACTGTACTAAATATGCAGACGAATACAAGAAAAAGAAATAGGTTGTGGAACCTAGTAGCACATGGGGCTATGGAAAGTTCAGGAAAGCTCCTGGATGGAATACTTCCCAGAAATAGAGCAAGGATCCTTTCTTAAGTACTAACCTACACACACACACACAAGCACGCATGTACACACATATGCAAGTGCGTGTGCACAAGCACGCATACACATGCGCACACACAGAGGCTTGCACGCTCATGCACAGCACATGGAGCTGAGCGTTGACTGTAGGGAACATCCATCATATAACTGCACACACAGCTACTTTCTCTGCTCGTCCTCATATCCAGAGAAGTCAGGAAGAAGCTAGTGTTGATCTGAGGGAACTTGCAAGCCAAGAGCCCTGAAGGTCCGAGCTGAGTGCTCCTCATTATTAGGCCCTCTCCTCTTTAACCATCCGGGGACAGAGAAGAGGCAGGCCCAATTCACAGTCCTCGTTTGCCAGACAAGCTCATCTCACATTTAATCAGCCCATAGAGGGCAAGGCGGGGAGGAAAGAACATCTGTGGGAGCTAACATGCTTTCTGCCTTTTTAGCTTCAAGATAAATGTTCTGTTTTGAAATAAATACTCACAGGAAGTGGCAAAAACAGTAAGAGTCCTGTGTACCCTCTACTCAGCTTCCTCCTCACAGAGGCTGGGGGTCGGGAGAGGGGAGCTGTAACCCATGTGGAGGGGAAAGTCAATGCTAAGGTTCTACTTCTCATTGTACACAGCTGTCTCAAAGATGAGCATTGTCTTAGCATTCTACCTCTCTACTGGCGTACAATTTATTACATTAACATAATTAATTGAGGGCATTAGACTAAGGTGGCCCCGGCATCCATGATCCTGCCTCAGCAAACCAATTTCAACCCAGTGTGAAGAGTCTTGACCAGCAGGAGACCCTTTACCTCTGACTTCACCGAAACACTTATGACTGCTCCCTTTAACCATCGATTGTTTTCTTTGCCTTTGCACTAAGGAAAGGAGGAGAGGAGACCCAGTGACAAGTTTGGCTGCCTGAGAACTTTTCAGGGACCTTCAGGAATGCAGGTTCTGTGTCTCGTCACCCAGGCTTACATGGGCTTCTAGTGATTCAGCAATGCGGTTCCCTTGAGTCATCTCTGCTTGTGTAAGCAATGCTCGAACCATCCTCTTGTGGGTAATCCCCCAAACTCATCAGTTCACGAAGTTGGATCTGGGTGGATCATTGCTTTGATCTGTCTTGAGTTGCAGCTGGGTAAACAGGCATTTATTCAGATCTTCCCAGGGAAGATTCACATACCGCTTTTCTATGGTGAGTAATGCGCAGCTCCCAAGTGCTGCTGAGAGTGCTTTGAACTGACTCAGCGAGCCCCCGGGTGGGATTTAACTACTATTATTATGGTAACATCAAGTTATTTGTAACTAAACAACTAATATTCAGATACATTTGTATTCATTACTACATAACAAATTAGTACCGGTTTCAAAGCTTAATACCCATTTATGATCTCACAGTTCTACAGGTCGGAAGTCTGGGCATGATAGGGTTGGCTTCTTTGGTGATAGAGCATTGGTAAGAGGCAAGGGCCAAAAGATGACAGAGTGGATAAAGGCATCTGCCAGAAGCCCATTGACCTGAGTTTGATCCCTAGAATCCACATGGTAGGAGGGAAGAGTTTTCTAATAGTTGTCCTCCAATCTCCAAAGACATTAAGGCAACCATACCTCACCTTCACATGAATAGATCAATAAATACAACGTTAAATTTAAAAATAACATTAAGCTATAATTTACACACCATAAGACTGGCCATTTTAAAGTATACAGTTCAGCCGGGCAGTGGTGGCGCACGCCTTTAATCCCAGCTCTCAGGAGGCAGAGGCAGGCGGATCTCTGGGAGTTCGAGGCCAGCCTGGTCGACAAGAGCTAGTGCCAGGACAGGCTCCAAAGCTACAGAGAAACCCTGTCTCGAAAAACCAAAAAAAAAAAAAAAAAAAAGTATACAGTTCAACAGTTTTTAATATACAGGATTCACAAAGTTGGGCGAGTATCACTTTTTTAATCTAATACATGAAAAGAAAAATGGAAACCTTCCTTACTTCTGTACTTCCCCTCACCATAGGCCACTATAGTCTCTGGCCATTGAGCTTTATGGATATTTTATGCAAATCAGAGTCTATCGTATAGCCTTTGTACCTGGTTTCTTTAACCTAGCATAATATTTCCAAGGCTCCTCTAAATTGCAGCATGAACCCGATACTTTGCTCTTTTTTGTAGGTTAACAATATTCCATGTATGGGCATACCACGTTTGTTTACCCATTCATCTCTTGATATTAATGAGGACTATTTCCACCTTGCCTTTTTATTTTTCTGCTTAAAATAAAATTGCAAGTCCACATTTCTTTGAGCAGCTCACATCTGTTCACATCTGTGGCACTTAAATGGAAAGCTCATTCTCCTTTCTATACAAACGGAGGCTCAAGGGAATGTGGAGTTGTAAAATGCCCATCACTTTAAGTGTAACAAGAACTAGAATCTCCAGCTTCTTCAAGTGAGGTGAAAACACCTTCCCATGGTGCCACCTTGTGTGAGCAGAGGAAACACTAAGAAGTTCACATGTTGGAACTTGGTCCCACTGCTGGGAGGCAGGACCTCTCAGAGGTCACCAGGTCACCAGGGTCCTCCACTCATAATTGATAAATATTAGTATCTCAGGGATGAGTTTATTTTCACAAAAGTATCTTATAAAATAGCTTATACAAGCAAGCTGGTCAGGTATGATGACTCAGGTCAGTAATCCTGGTACTCTGGAGGCAGAGGCAAGAGGATTATTGTTAGTTCAAGGACAGCCTGGGCTACACAGCAAGACCCTGTCTCATATAAATAAACAGATATACAGATGATTGATAGATGATAGATAGGTAAATGACAGACAGACAGATGATAAGCAAGTTAGCAAGTTGGGCCATTGCTATAGTTTGAATAAGTGTCCCCCAAGGGGCCAAATGCAAAGGGTTTGGTCCCAAGTGGGACCTAGTAGCAGTCTTTGAGGGCATGTCTTGAGGGCACTGTGGGACTCTGGCCTCTTCTTCTTTGCAGCCTGGTTTGTGATATGAGTGGGTTTCCCCCCCAGCATGCTTTCCTGCTGTGGTATGGGGTCTCATTCTAGGTCAGAGTGAGAAGCTGAGCCATCACCTGCTTGGGCTTTGATGTTAGGATTCCCAGCCTCTAGACCAATGAGAAATAAATATATTTTCTCTTAAACCATCTAGTCTCTGATAACAGGCTACGGCAGCACAAGGTGGAAGATACCATCCTCATTAAGCTTTGAACCTGCGGCCTCATTTGAGAGTGGAAGTAACTGGAAAGATATCCCCACGTGTCCAGGACTGCGGGCCTCTGGCCTGCTCTTCCTCCTGCTCAGTAATACCTGGGTTGTCAGCTTGACGGTTCACTGGAAGACAACTCACTTCACTTCATCTCTGTAAGAAAGGGGATGACAAACTAGCCCTGGGCATCAATCCATGCTGTTCTATCCAGAAAAGGAGCACAGACCCGACTAAGGGCTCCCTGAACTGAGAAAAGCATCTGTATTAGTTACTTCTCCACTGATGTGGCTAAGCATAAGCAAGGCACCTTAGAGAAGGGCGGGGTTTACATAGGTTCACAGTTCCGGAGGGATGAGAACCCATCCTGGCAACTGCAGCAGAAAGCTGAGAACTGACATCTTGAACTGCGGTCACCAAGCAGAGGGAAATGGCAGAGACATTTTAATCTCTAAGGCCACGCCTAGTGACATCTTTCCTCCAGCATGGCTGTGCCTCCTTAACCGTCCCAAACAGGGCCAGCAACTGCCACCCTCGTGTTCAAATGCCTGAAAACATGGGAGACACTCTCCATCAAACCGCCAGGCTGTCTTTATTTCTTTTTCAGTGCTGCGCCTTTTAAGTTTGTTTTGACTATGATGTCATCCATTATTGATTGTTTTCAAAACACTCGCACACTTTAGTTGCCTTTCTCTCTCTCTTTTTTTTTTTTTGAACTCAAAATCAGAAAGTTGAAGTCAATTTTAAACCGCATTTCTTTGGTCAACCAAGAAGCCAGCTGGCAGGACCTTAACCTTGAGAGAGAGCATCAATCAAACCTGACCTTGCAGACAATACAATTATAATGTAGCAACAAATTATTAATAACATCCTCTTCATGCAGCCGAAGAGGACGTGAACGTGAACAAAACTGAGGAACAAATCCCGCAGAAGTCTGTCTGCACTGAAGTGGGATCCGCTGGAAATTCTTAAGCTGGCCCTAAAATCAGAGCCATTGAGATGGCTCAGTGGGGAAAGGCGCTTGCTTGCCACCTAGTTACAACCTGAGTTCCATTCCCAGGACCTACATGGAGGAAGGAGGACCTGCTCACTGCCCATTTGTGGACCTCCCTTTTGGGGGAACAACCCTTTCACAGGAGTTTCCCAAAACCATCAGAAATATCAGATATTTATGTCATTATTGATAATGGGAGCAAAACTATGGCTTTGAAGTAGCAGCAAAAATAATTTTATGTCTAGGGGGTCACCACAACATGAGGAACCGTATTGAAGGGTCACAGCGTTAGGAAGGTTGTGAACCACTGCCTTAGAGCTAAGAGCCGAAGAGCTAGCTGTCCTGATTAAAGTCAGTTGTCTCCCACATCCCTTCTTACATTTACTGCAATGAGCTCCCTGCAACCCACTAAGAGAGAACCAAATGGAACAGAGCCCTCCTTGTCCCTAGCCTGGTATTCTTGTTCAACCCTCTGGCCTCTGAAGTGACGGCTCCTCACAGCTGGCACTTCCGGTCTGTCTCCAGCCGAGCCTTTCCTTCCGACATTAGATCCTTATATAAGATTGCCTGCTCGATTTCCTGCTCGCTGAGTTGTATTACAACAAGACCCAGCCCCACCCCCAAGACACCAGAGGTTTGCGTCAAAGATGCAAGGTTAAAATCTCCACAGCTCTACCCTTAGTGACTGTGCTGGCTACCTTTATGCCAACTTGACAAGCTAAAGTCATCTGAAAGGAGGGAACCTCAGTTAAGAAAATGCCTCCATAAGATTGGGTTGTAAGTAGGCCTGTAAGGCATTTTCTTTTTTTTATTAGTGTTTGATGGCAGAGGGCCCAGTTCATAGTGGATAGTGCCATCCCTGGGTTCGTGGCCCTGGGTTCTATAAGAAAACAGGTTAAGCAAGCAAACCAATGACAAGTCAGTGATTAGCACCCATCCATGGCCTCTGCATCAGCTCCTTCCTCCAGGTTCCTGCCCTGCTTGAGTTCCTGTCCTGACTTCCTTCAGCGATGAACAGCAATGTGGAAGTGTACGCCAAATAAACCTCTTCCTCGCCGAGCTATTCTGGTCACAGTGTTCTGATACAGCAAAAGAAACTCTGACTGAGTCAGTGACCCACTCTCTCCAGCCAGGGCCCGTCTCCTCAGAGTTCCACAGGCTCACAAACAGCCCCGCCAACTGAGGAGCCAGCTTTCAAAACATGAGTCTTGGAGGGATTTCCACTGAAGCCCTAACTCTGCTCCCCCGCCCCCCGGACGCCACCTTCTTGCTGTTCTGTGGGTCGTGGATTTACCCAGCCTCAAGCCCTTTGCGGTGATTCCTTTCTCAGATCTGTGCCTGGCTTATTCCTGTCCTCCCAGGAATTTTAACTTCAAGCCTCCCCTCACCACCTCATTTAACATTTCAGCAGCGTCTCATGCTGTCTTCACAGAGATGACACATTGTAAAATTAGCACGTGTTAACCTCACCTTCTTCATATTCATTGCGTTTCAAATCCCTATACAATTTACCTATGACTCTTACTGCCACAGTCCGTTATGATATTGATCTTGCAAAGGCAGGGTGTTTTGCATAGCCTTGGCGCATCCCAAAACAAAGGCTTATGTACCCTAAATACATCCAGCTAGGCCCCAGTTAGAACGGTGTCGAGAGTACGGCGGATGACTCAACGTTTATCAAATGGGCACGGTGAACAAATGGTTGGCCTTGCCTGGTTCCTAACTTGGCTTTGTCAATTTCTCTTGTTAATACCATAAACCTTCCCAGTCAATCACTTAGGGGATATTACAATTACGTGTCTGTGGTTGACTCAAAATTCCTTTGTTATCTATTAAGAGTTTATTATTCACTTTTATTTCTTAAGAGGGAAATAATAATAAAGAGGTACAACTGGAAATTGAGATCCATTTTGTTTGAGCAAATATTTCCTACTTCTTTAAAGCCTGATGACAGGATGACAGTATCATTAGCATTTTAAACACTTGTGTGGAGTCTTTTGTTGTTGTTTGGATT
The DNA here is from genome assembly GCF_018167655.1 of Microtus oregoni. Lineage (NCBI taxonomy): Eukaryota > Metazoa > Chordata > Mammalia > Rodentia > Cricetidae > Microtus > Microtus oregoni. Next base: position 3,656,579 of record NW_024543066.1, read on the forward strand.
TGAGAGGAGGGTGGTGTGGCAGAGATGGAGGCGACTATTTTAAATCGACGCTAATCTCAGAAACTTTAAAAAAAAACTCCAAAATTGTTCTAGAAAGAATGCGATCTTGATTATAACTATCTTTAACATCACAAGAGAAATGTACAAAATAAGCTTAGGAACCAGAGAAAAAGGACGAAAGTATTTCCAGATAACACTGAGTCATGTTTTATTTTGAATGAGGCTCTCTTGTGGAGCCGAGATGTTTTTTGAAGTTCTGCAATTTCTTTGGAAGGAAGCCAATTTCTTTAGTTATCAGCTGCTTTTTAATCTTTTCAAAGTCAATTGAAACAAACTCGCCCTGCTATTTTCACTTACCATAAGTGATAAAGTCTCCATAAAAGTCAAAAACCAGCAGAGCCTTAATAAGCATCCAACCAAAAAGTTACAGGTGAAATTCGCCCAAGAAAAAATAAAATTTAATAATAGCCACATTGGTTCTGCATAGAATAGACAAAATGTGTCTTTTTAAAAAAAAAGTATAGAAGTTGACTGACAAGGATAAAATAGTTTAGCCATTTTTTTTTTCTCAAAGCATCTAACATGCCTAGTGTGTGCTTGATCTAATCCTGGACACTGGGGACAGAGCAATGAAGAAGCTCCTTCAGTGGACTCCTGTGCCAGCCTGGAGCTTCCTGCTCCCTTTTCTCTGGACGTGGGATCCATCTGGACTTAGGAACCAAACAACCACTTAGCCACAGCACGTTAAATGCCCAATGTACGACACTTTAACCACTGCCCACCCCGGAGGAAGACAATGATCAAGACAGATTTTAAAAATATTGGAAAACATGGAGAAAATAGAACCTTTGACCACCGCCGCTGAGAATGTCTCCTGGTAGGTCTGATTTGGAAAACAGTTGGCCAATTTCTCCAAAGGTTAAATGTGGAGTTTCCACGTATTTGCATCCTATCCCAGCTTCCCTGAGGAGGAGATGTGTGCACGCATCCCCTGTCCTTAGACAGAACGCCAACTGACCACAGTAAAGCTTTCACCCAACCACCCAAGTCGCCGTGTGTAGTAATATGGGGCGGCAGGGCTGTGTCCCCCACACCCGGCCGCCCACATGGCTAGCTTATGCTCCGAAATAACAACACACAAACTGTATTCTTTTAATCACTGCTTGGCCCATTCTCTTCTAGGCTAATTCTCACATATTAATTTAGCCCATTCCTAATCATCTGTGTGTAGCACCCCAAGGTGCGCTTACCGGGGAGATTCTAGCCTAGTCCATCCTGGGTCCGAGCTTCATCATGTGTGTCTGCCAGGGAGCAGGGCATGGCGTCTCTGCTGAGGCGTCTGCTCCGGAGAGCAGAGCTGTCGAGACTCTGACCTCACTTCCTCTTCCTCCCAGCATTTTGTTCTGTTTACTCCACCCACAGGGCCAAGCAGTTTCTTTATTGGCCAATGACCTTCCTCCATCATTTCCCCTTTTTCGGTTTAAACAAAAAAAAAAAGGCTTTAACATAGCAAAATTACATATAACAAAACAGTTATCAAGTAAAAGTTACAATAATCTTTATCATAACTAAGGAAAACTATAACTAACTATTCTTAACTCCATCAAAGACTCCAGAAAGATACAATACTACCTAAGCAAACAAGAAAAAAGCAACTTTTAAAACTCTAGAAATGACAGAGACATCTCGCTGCCTGGACAGTCACCCAAAGTTCCTCTGTACCGTTGGGGCATCCATCTTCAGCCTTCAGGCCCATGGTATCCAGCAGACATTTCCATAAAGCAGGAAAATTCAAAGTCAGTTCAGTCACTATCTGTTGTGTCCTGCAGAATGTCTTGCAGACTCTTTCATGAATCAGGAACCCTGAAAGATCATCTCGCCTTAGGCAAGTTCAGTAGTCCTCTCTCTGCGGGTTCTCTGTGTCCAGTTTATGCAATAGTCCAGGCAAGAGCAGTTTTTTGCCCAAATGGCTATCAAACTCCATAAGGATCCTCTTCGATGCCCATCTTCCTCTTGAAGTAGATTGGTGCTGCCAGGAGCAGAGTGTCTCATTGTCATGAAAAGTCCTCAGTTATTAAAACATTAAATGTCCTATTCAGTAATCTTTGAAAGACATGAAGAATGTCTATCTAAAATATATCTCTATATATCTAGAAAATCTAACTAACATAACTACAAGCTTTACTATTATCGATGATTATCCATTAACAACCTATATTTCTTAATTATACAGTACATATTTAAATGAACTACACAATCACAATACCTTAATCAAAATCAGAAACACTTATACATATAACAAAATTGACCTTAAATCTCTATCAATAAAGCAAAATCTATACTAATGCAAATTATTCATATTTATATCATATCCCCCTTAAAATGTAAAAGAACGTTTATAAACCATATTTGGGAATATGGGCGCAGTTTTTTCTCTCCAAACTGCTTCCTGCTGAATGGGGGCGTCGTTAATTAGTCTTACATGGTATAACCTGTGTGCTAGTTTCATCTCAGTTGGCAGTTGAGCGAAGCAATTTTCTTAAGATGTTCACTGCAACCCTTCAGGAGGGCGTGGTCCATCATACCAAATCGGAATAGAAGAAATGAACAGCGTCTCATCCTCTGTGAAAACAAAATAAGAAACTCCTTTCCAAAGTATCATATCCTTAGATCCAAATTCAAAATATCTATGTTGGATTAGTTCAGCAGCATTTATAAGTAAATATCTTTTAGCATCTGTTGCTCCTTCCTCAGCATTTAAATAATTTAAAGAGAGCATAATAGCATACAGTATCAAAATTCTCTGTGTATTTTCCATCTTTGTGCAGCTTTGTTTTAACCTCTATTTCGTTTATTTTTACTTTTAACTCTTTGCTTTTTGAGACAGGTTCTCTGTATCTTTGACCTGAAGTAACTCTGTAGACCAGGCTGTCTTTGAACTCTCAGCGATCCGCCTGTCTCTGCCTCCCAGGTATTCGGGATTAAAGGTGTAAGCTACTACACCTTGAACTCACAGAGATCTGTTTGCCTCTGCCTTCTAGGCACTGGGATTAAAGGTGTGTGCTACCACACACAACAACTCTCTTCCTTTTTTTGTTTTTTACTTTAAGAATTTCAAATTTTAGTCTGCATATATTTTTAACACACTTCAAACCATTTAGAATTTTTCTCTGTCTTTGAATCTCTCTTTACTGTATATCTCTCTTTTTCTGACCACATGAGTCTTTAATTTACCAAGCAATATCAGTAGGATTAAAGGCATGGCTTTGCCAGCTAGATGTAGCCCATTCCTTAGCTTTCCAGCCTCATGGCTGAGGTACTGGCTGTAGCCAGCAAGCGAGCTTCAGCAGCCTGTGCTTGCAAACCGCACAAACCGCCTGCGTAAAAGAGTCAGAGGACAGCCCAGAAAGCCGGCATTTTTAAATGGCGCAGCTTTTTTCCTGCTACGGCTGAAAACCGAAAAGCATGCGTTCAGCTTTTCGTCAACACCGTTTAAGTGTTTCGTGGCAGGACCTCTTAATGAGCTGCAGGCTTTGCAGCTAAAGCTGAGTCAGGAAGCCTCTCTTAGATGAGGCGCTTGCTTGCCTCTGGCAAGCAGAGTAGACCCGAGAACACAGCGAGTCTAGTTGCCATCAAACAAATCATAGCACTTTACTCCAAATGCTCTATTCAAAAGCTCTGTCTCCTGTAGGAGCCAGACAGAGATCGCAATGGAGGCACAGCCCCAGGAAGTTGCGCTTTAAAATGACACAGTGTTTTTTTCTGCTACTGTTGCCGAATTAGGAAATCTCTCTACAGCACGCCACCAACAAACAGCAAAAATCTGTGTTAAACTCTCTCTCCCTTATTTTTAAGCCTTCTGAGGTTTTTTAAGTGGGTTTAGTCCATCACGTGGGGCGCCATATGAAGTAATAAGGGCAGCGGCGGGGCTGCTTCCCCAAAACCCCAGCCGCCTGCCCGGCTAGCTTATGCCCCGAAAATAATTACACGGACACTGTATTCTTTTAATCACTGCTTGGCCCATTCTCTTCTAGGCTAATTCTCACATATTAATTTAGCCCATTCCTAATCATCTGTGTGTAGCACCCCAAGGTGCGCTTACCGGGGAGATTCTAGCCTAGTCCATCCTGGGTCCGAGCTTCATCATGTGTGTCTGCCAGGGAGCAGGGCATGGCGTCTCTGCTGAGGCGTCTGCTCCGGAGAGCAGAGCTGTCGAGACTCTGACCTCACTTCCTCTTCCTCCCAGCATTTTGTTCTGTTTACTCCACCCACAGGGCCAAGCAGTTTCTTTATTGGCCAATGACCTTCCTCCATCAGCCGTGAACCAGCGATCTTGTTTATTAGTCCTTCTTATATGGAAAACCATTCATTGTACACATACATTGATTAAGAATCACTCAATGGGGGTCAAAGACACGACAAGAAAACTCACAGAATCAATGAAACTGGGTTCATAGGGGCTCACAGAGACCAAACCGACCATTAGGGAGCCTGCATGGGACTGACCTAGGTCCTCTACATGTATGTTATAATTGTGTACCTTGGTCTTCTTGTGGGACTCCTAACAGTAGGAGCAGGGGCTACCTTTAACTCTCTTGACTGCTTTTGGGACCCTACTCCTCATGCTGGCCTACCTTATCCATCTTAATACAAAGGGAGGTGCCTTGTCTTACTGTAACTTGATATGCCATGTTTGGTTGATATCTGTGGGAGGTCTGCCCTTTTCTGAATAGACACAGAGAAGGAGTGGATGTGGGTGAAGAAGAGATTGAGGAGGGACTAAGAGAAGAGGAGGGAGGGGAAACTGTGGCTGGACTATAAATAATAATAATAGTAAATAATTTTATAAAAAACTAATCACTTGATATATAAAGCAAAAGCCTCTGTCTGATTTGGAGGTTGGGCCTTTGGGGCCACCATGAAATGATCTGTGTGAAGCCTGCCAAGTATTTGAAGACCTGAAGCACCTCCCAACGCAACATAATTGTGTTAGCAAGAGAACAACTCATCACCGGCCTTTAACCTTTTCAAAAACATTGGGAGTTGGCATCCTGTGGCAATGACTTATCTTCTCTGTTAAATGTCAATGGCCTCAGGAGAAGACGCCAACTCTTTCTTCATTGGCAATATGGGAACCGACATTAGCCACTTGGACACATCAACAGGCTGGAGGAAATTGTGCTTCCCTGACAACAGTTAGCATCAGTGAGTCCCATGGAAGCAGGTCTGGGTTTCTGTCCAGCTGGGAGACTCCCTTTGTTGATCAACAAGAAAAGTATTAGCTTTCAACTTGTCCGAATATGAGCCTGAACAATAAACAGCGAAACTCAACAAGTATGTTATACCATAATACTTAGGTACAGTCTCTCTTACACAAATGCAAAGGAGAGAGGGGCTGCCTGGCTTGCAACATTCTGCTCCTGCCTTAGTGAGATTTCTTTTGCTTGTTTATTTCCAGACAGGGTTTCTTTGTGTAACAGTCCTAGCTGTCCTAGAACTAGTTCTTGTAGACCAGGCTGGTCTCAAACTCACAGAGATACACCTGCTTCTGCCTCCCAAGTGCTGGGGTTAAAGGAATTAAAGGTGTGTGCCACCACCACCCAGCTTTAGCTAGATTTCTATGCCTAATGTCAGACTAATCCCAAAGGAAGATGACTAGTTGTGTCCTGACCACATACTGTCTATCCCTCCCAGGTGACATGGTAGGAATGAGCTTATGGCTGGTGGCCTCAGAGAAACTCATTTGTTCAATGCATGGCTCTGGGACACACCTTACTAAGGAACACCCAGTCAGGTCCCCTCAAATCACCACACTTTGGAAGGCTTACTTCTTGGATTTGTTGATTTGATATCAAAACCATAACTGTGTGAATGAGTTACTTCCCTTGTTGCTAATTACCTAGAAAGCACTTTAAGAGAAAAAGGGTTTCCTCTGGCTCATGGTCTGAGGAATCTCTCCATCATAGAGGGAAGGCAAGATGGCAGGGGCATGAAGCAGCTGGTCACACTGAGTTCACAGTCCGGAAGTAGAAGGTAAACATGAAGTGAGGCCTTGCTTGGAAACCCAAAGGCCTATTTCCAATGGCCCACTTCCTCCCTCGGGTCTCCAAGTCTTAAAAGACTCCACAACCTTCCCAAACAGGCACCACCTGCTGGATATGGGGCGTTCCCACTCACAAGCCTGTGAGGGCCCCTTCCACATTCAAACCACAGCCCCACACTTTGTTCTGAGAGAGACTTCCTCTAAGCTCCTCACCTAGGCGTTAATTTAGGTTTCTCAGGTTATGCAAGAAAATCACAAAAGTCATTTTTCCATCCCCACAACCACTGGAGACATGGGGAAGAGGCTTCAAACAGCTCTCTAGGCTTCGGGTTTCAGCCGTCCCTCCTCTCTGCTCGTCCCGCACTTGTAGGGTTATTTCATTGTTTTCATTCTTAGTTCTAGGAATGAAATATCCATGCTGCATTTCTGAGTAAATAAGGGTGGTGGGGCCGGAAAAGAGACTTGGGAAAAGGAACCCACAGAGGCTGGGAATGCCACTGATGATCCCCTGCTGTGTGCTATCAGACAAGGATCACGCCCTCTCTGGTCCCTAAAGTGAAGGGTTTAACCAGGTACTTCCTAAGGTCTTTTTCTTTACCTCAGTTAGCCTCTGCGACCTGATCAAATCTGCATCTGTTCCGTACATAAATGACTGTCATGTAAGAAGCTGACTGTGGTTCCTCATCTGAGATTTAAAAAAAAGAAAATCAGACTGCATAGAAAACACCATCTATCTTTTTGCCTTTGAGAGTCGCTTACTAAAACACAAAAAGAAAGAATTTAAATCAAAGAGCCGAGAGATGCCAGGCCAAGAAATTACTTTGGCCGAATCGTGAAATTCTTTTATCACTTTTCAAAAACTTCCCTCTGCACTTGTGCCCTGGCAGATCTGATGGAATCAATATGTCCTTCGTGGGCAGGCTGTTCTCTGGCTTCATCTGTCTTTTGCTCTGGAAAAACCCATTAAGTCGCAAAGCTTTACTGCAGAGAACTGATGGGATTTTTCTTTTTTCTTTTTTTGGCTGTCTCAGAAGCAAAGTCAAGGTGAATCTTTACCTTTGTTCTCCTAGTCTGTGAGGCTGGGACACCGCAGGTGTTGTCATCACTGTTCAACTCCAGCAGATAGAGACTGTAATTGAGGTTGGATTTTTTGTTTGTCTTTGTTTTTTAGTTTTCCCAGACAGGGTTTCTCTGTATAGCTCTGGCTGTCCTAGAACTTGCTCTGTTAGACCAGGCTGGCCTTGAACTCAGAGATTTGCCCTGTATCTCAAGTGCTGGGATTAAAGGTGTGTGCCTCCACCACCCGGTCTGGGAAGGAGTCTTTAAGTTATCTTGTTTAGACATCCTTCATTCTGGGAATGGCATGGGGGTCATACCCTACGAGCAGGGTGGAGACTGTTGGCTGGTAGCAGTCTGGAGGACCATATGAACAACATCCCAAGGTGTGTAGTACTCATAAGAAAGAGTACAATGATGTCATAACGCCACGATGAACCAGTGGTATACGCCCTGCATATAGCAAGCTGTAGAAACATGAAGACCAAAAATAGACAAGTCCCTCCCCCAACCAAAATCAAAAGCCCCCCACTCTCTAGCAGACAGTTTCTGACTGCTTGGAGTTTGCCCTGGTAGCTGGGGATGCCTTTGAGCAGCAACGAGAGCCTAGATGCTAATGCCTGGTCTCTGAGAGAACATAGGGTATCGTGAGATTTAATACCTCAAGATATTGAGCTGACCTCTTGACCTCAGCAGATATGACTCCATCTGAATAACCTGGGGTAGAGGGGTCAGGTAACTTTTCCTGGGTGCCACAAAGGACCCCATTCTCTCCCAGAGATGCTGTTCTCTTCCTCTTCCTCTTGTTACAGGTAAGAGATAAACATTCAGACATTCAGTTTATAGAGACTTGAATGTATTTATTCTAGTCAATTGGAACCACATCCAAGTATTTGGGGACGTAGGTGTAGCCCCACGTGTCCAGAACATGGGGTTTTTAAGGGCAGAGACCTCATCAAGGAGTCTTGCTCAGCAGCTGTGGGGTGGAGGCGGGGGCTTCGCAGAGTAAGCAGTGTGAAGCAAACGATTTTAATGGAAGCTAAAATAAGTGTTGCCAGCTGAAGGGGGGTTCCGTACAAACAGGCAGCTAAAATGACTGTTGGCTGGAGGAGGTTTTGCACAAACAAGCAGTTTTAACAAAGGCTAGGATTGGTCAGTTAGGATATTCTGATCTTTGGTTCCTAGAAGAGAGTAAGGTAGTTTGTCATAGGATTCTCCATCGAGAAGATCAGAATCCTAGGTCACCTGGAAACAGCCTCAGTAAAAAGACAAGATAGAGAAACCTCTGCACTGTCTTGCCCCGCCACACTCTTTCTCTGAGCTTTTGCCCATTCTGTCTCTGCCCACATCACTGTTTCTTGGTTAAAACTGTATAATTCACCTAGGTGGTAGTAACACAAACTTTTAATCCCAGCACTCAGGAGGCAGAGGAGGTGGCTCTCTGTGAGTTTGAGGCCAACCTGGTCTACAGAGTGAGTTCCAGGACAGCTTCCAAAACTACACAGAGAAATCCTGTCTCATGGAAACAAAAACAAACAAACAAAATCCGTATCATTCTGGTCTGATAAAAACATTGCCCAGCTGGGCTTTAGTGGCGCACACCTTTAGTCCCAGCACTCTGGATGATGGAAGAAGGTCATTGGTTAATTAATAAAGAAACTGCTTGGAGCCGGGCGGCGGTGGCGCACACCTTTAATCCCAGCACTCGGGAGGCAGAGGCAGGCGGATCTCTGTGAGTTCGAGGCCAGCCTAGTCTACAAGAGCTAGTTCCAGGACAGGCACCAAAACCACAGAGAAACCCTGTCTCGAAAAAACCAAAAAAAAAAAAGAAAAAAAAGAAACTGCTTGGCCTGATAGGTTAGAACATAGGTGGGTGGAGTAAACAGAAGAAAATGCTGGGAGGAAGAGGAAGAGAGCTCAGACGCCATGCTGCCGCTTTCCAGGCAGACGCGATGAAGCAAGCCGCCAGGTCAGACATGCTGAATCTTTCCCGGTAAGACTGGTGCTACACAGATCACTAAATGTGGGTTAGGCAAGATAAGTCACCACCTCATGGTGCTACACACATTAATAGAAATGGGCCAAGCAGTGTTTATGTGAATACAGTTTGTGTGTTGTTATTTTGGGGCATAAACTAGTCAGGCAGCCAGGAACCGGGTGGCAGGAATGCAGCCTGCAGCTCCTTCAACCTCAGGAGGTAGAGGCAAGTGGATCTCTGTGAGTTTGAGGCCAACCTAGTCCAGTCCAGGACAGGCTCCAAAGCTATACAGAGAAACCTTATCTCGAAAAACAAAACAAGACACAGAAAGACAATTATCACATGTACTCACTCATAGGTGGTTTTTAAACATAAAGCAAAGAAAACCAGCCTAAAAACCACAATCCCAGAGAATTTAGACAATGAGGACACTATGAGAGACTGACATAGATCTAATCTACATAGGAAGTAGGAAGTATAAAAAGACAAGATCTCCTGAGTAACTTGGGAGCATGGGGACCTTAGGGGAGGGTTGAAGGGAGGAGGGGAGAGGCAGGGAGGGAAGCAGAGAAAAATGTAGAGCTCAATAAAAATCAATAAAAACAAACAAACAAACAAACAAATAAAACCACCCTCTCCCCCATGTCTCGGCCTCTACATTTCCCCCTACAACAAAACCAAGACAACAAGAGATTCAGTCTTGTCTCCTGGCAGTGTGCTGGTTACATTCTGTCTTTTTTCCCAGTGGGGAAACGAACTCATTCAGCCCAAAGCCCACAGATATGGGTGCTCCTGAGCGGCAGTTTCAGTTGCCGAGGACAAGCACTGTCTGACCGTATTAATGGAAAATTCCAGAAATAAGCAATTCATCCCTTTTAAATGGTGTATTGTTGATTACCTTGAGGGCATTCCACACCATCCTACTCCATCCCACCGTGAGCCGCCACCCCCACACCACAAATATCCTTCTGTCCAGGTCACTGCTTGTTGTATGTAGCACCAAGATCAAAATCACTCGGTCACCCTCTGGATAAGTGGTTCTCAATCTTCCTAAGGCTGTGACCCTTTACTTCAGTCCCTCATGTTGTGGTGACCCCCAAACACAAAATTATTTTCATTGCTACTTCATAACCATAGCAAAACTACAGTTATGAATTATAATATAAATACCTGTGTTTTCTGATTGTCTTAGGCAACATCTATGAGAAGGTTGTTTGAGGTCGCAACCCACATGTTGAGAACCACTGCTATAAACAATAAATTCAAGTGCTACAGCCCCGATTGGCTTGTTCCTGAGAAATCCTTCAACTGTAACATTACATAATCCTGCTCACAATGCCCACAACTGGTAGTGATTCCTTCCTAAATGAAGAATTTCCTCCTGGAAAGAGGCTCCCCCAAGGTTCAGAAACGAAGTACAGTGCACAAGTCTCAGGAAACTCCTGAAACAGAAGATTTATTAGGCAGGCCCTCCCCTCGGTCAGCTGACCTGCAGTCCTGTTCAGGAGTGATGTGGTTTTTACAAGGGAGGGCTTTGTAATGATGTTGCTGACATTGAGTCACCTATGTTCCTGCAAGCAAATTCAGCTAGCAGCCTCGCTGAGCTAGATTTGGGAACAATCATTCCACATTTCAATGGTCTGAGGCTGGTGCCCAACAATCCCAAGCCAAGTTTTCATAATTAATAAGAAGTCTCCATGACATTATTTGGGAGCTGGCTGGTGGGACAGAGAAAGACTTGTAACACTACATAATGAGACCCTGTCTCCAAAACCCACACACAAAACAACAAAGTAGGGTCTTTTGAGCTGGAACATCCTCCCAATAGGCAGAGACTGCTGAAATACACCAACCCATTATAGACCTCTCATTTCTCAGTGTTGGGGCTAAGAAGGGGAAAACACCAGGTATTTTTGTTTGCAGGATAGTTGTGCTAGTAATAGCAAGTATAGTCTGGCTTCCTTTGTGCTTTCTCTCTTTACATACCTTGGTTCTCGGGTCCTTGCAGTACTTGAGAACATCAAAACCAGAGCCACAGAGAGATGTTAGAGCTTCAATCTTCCCACCTCCAGCACCCCGGTAGGACATGGAAGCCTTCCTACTGTCTTCTGATGGTCCACCACCACTGTTGAAGATTGGCACTTAAGATACAATCTTCACCCCGTGGTGCCCTTTCTCAAAGATGCTGATGTGTTAAGATTTTATTAAAGTTTATTGAAGAGCTGCTTTTCACATTAGCTGTCCTCTACGTAATTCTAAAATTTCCTAGGTTTTACCCAACGATGCCCCACACGTGAACAAAATGCAGCTAGAAGCCATTTACTTTTCCTGTCTCGGTGCAGCTCTAAAGCAGTTCTCTTCACTCATGTGAGGTTGTCTGACTAGCAGAATCAGCTCTTCTCACACAGCACAGGAAATAGCAGCGAGCCAGCTGCACAGAACAAAGCCCCCAGCAGCTTACACGGAGAGTTCTTTGCACTCAAGTATAACCCGTGCACATGCCTCCACTTCCCTAGCTTTTCTCCACTATATTCTAGTTTAAGTTCCCAAAGACTTGGACAAAAGCTGCAAATTCTTTTTTTTTTTTTAAGTTGCAAATTCTTGGTCATAACTGACGTTTCTTAGTTCTGTAAGCCAGTTATTAGTTACATTAGAGAAACACAAGCTCAGAGGTTCTATTTGAAGCACGGGTCACAGATCTGACTTTCGCCAATGTTTTCCTTCAGTTGGTCATTATCCGAGTGGCTTTAGTGAGTTAAGACCCTTGAATCTGTACTACATCACGGGAAGCGCTGTCACATCTCTTCCCGATTTTAAGCTACCACTGTGGTAGCTTGGGAGGAGATGTAGCTTTATTAGTGACTTTTCCATGGCTGTGATAAAACACCATGACCAAGACAACTTATAGGAGAAAGGTTTCATTTGAGCTTATGGTTCCAGAGAGATGAGTCCATTATGGTAGAGAAGTAGCAGGCATGGTGGAGAGAGCTGGATCCTTAGAGCTCACATCTTGAACCTCAAGCACAAAGCAGGGAGAGGGAACTCAAGGGGGCATGAATCATTGAGCTCTCAAAGTCCACCTCCAGGGACGTACTTCCTCCAACAAGGACACACCTCCTAAACCTGCAAAACAGCACCATCATTTGGGGCCCAAATATTCCAATGCCCAAGGCTATGGGGGTAACTTTCTCATCCAAACCATTACAGTGGCAGAGTATCCCATCTTATAGTATAGGTTTATCCATGCATCACTGTGAGGTGTCCCTTGGGTCATAGAAAACTTGCAAGTGGAAACACCCTCAAAAAAATAATTATTTTTCCTTTCACAGATTCAACCAACTACAGATCCTCTTAAGTTGATTTCATTTTGCTAGGGCATACCTTTCAAATTACTCCCCCAATGAATTCATGTATTTCACTGCAGCTGAGGCAACCTCAGGGTTAATGACTGAGAAGCTGCAAGCCAAACTAGCCAAAAGAGAGGAGATATGAATTACTAAAATTAGAAAGAGCAGAGGTTACCAGATCTCTGGTTTCTTTACATGAACACCCATAGCTATACACTTTCCTCTAAGCACTGCCTTAGCTATATCCCAAAAGCCCTTGTCAGCTGTGCCTCCATTTTCATTTGGTTCTAGGAACTTTCCATTTCCTCCATTCTTCCGTGACCTCCTGGTCATTCGGGACTGTGTTGTTTGGTCTCCATGCATTTGTGCAGTGTCTGTAGCTTTTCTTGCTATTGACTTCTTGTGTTTACTGAAGTGTGGTCTGATGCATTGGCTGTGTTAACCAGATGAAACGAGATGGGGGAGTGAGGAAGTGTGACGTGGGGAGGACCAGAGACAACAGGTCAAACAGGGGAAAGCAGCAAGAGAATCCCAAAGCGTGAAAAGGCTCCAAAATAAAACTAGATAAATGCAAGAAGACTAACCAATAAAAACAAGAATGCCGGAAAAAGGGAAAGCCAGGGCTGGAGAGATGGCTCTGGGGTTAAAAGTGCATACAGCTCTTGCAAAGGATTGGGTTGGTCTTCCCTTCTCAGGTAAACCCTCTCTGGAAACTCCCTCCCAGGCATGCCCAGATGTTTGTCTCATAGGTGATTTGAGCCCTGACAAGCTGACAGTCAAGATGAAACATCAAATCATACCTACATGTTACAAACATGTAAGGTAGAAAGACAGACAGACACAAACATATACAGACAGACTGAGCCTCCCTTCCAAGTTTCCCTTGGAAAAGACACATGTTTTAGATTTGCGTCTTTGGACCTGGCCGCACTCCCAATGAGAAAGACACACGTCAACAATAAGGCTCTAATCATCATTTACACGCACGCTTAATTGCCTGGAAGAGAGCATTAGGCACACGGGAGCCGGGTACACACATCACTTTAAGCTATTAATCTAACTCGCTTTGCCTCACACACATCCCTGCCAGGCAAAGGTTAATAAAGAGTTTATGAAATTCCAAATGCAATTAAGTCTCGGAGGAATCTCAGCTAGAGGCCATGCCGTTTCTATGGCAACCCAAAGGCTCTGGAATAGAGTGGGGAGTGGGGGTTGATGTGAAGGCTAGGTGAGCACATAAATACATCTCCTGTCTTCCTCCTCTTCTGAGTGACGAGAAGCAATGCTGGCTGCATTTGAAAACTGTTGTGCAAAGGAATAAATCAGATTGTTTTTTCTAGAATTGAATACATTTTCCCAAGGGTTCCACGGTGATTCTCTGCATAGCCAATATTCTGGTGTGTTGGATGAGAGCCGTGAGTCCTCTCAGGGGAGACTGAAGGAATAGAATGGGTGTTGAGGCTGATGAGTAGAAGCAGTGAATAGCCTTCTCAACTCCAGCTAATGAGGAGAAGCAGTGAATAGCCTTCTCAACTCCAGCTGATGAGCAGAAGCAGTGAATAGCCTTCTCAACTCCAGCTGATGAGGAGAAGCAGTGAACAGCCTTCTCAACTCCAGCTGATGAGCAGAAGCAGTGAGTAGCCTTCTCAATTCCAGCTGATGAGGAGAAGCAGTGAATAGCCTTCTCAACTCCAGCTAATGAGGAGAAGCAGTGAATAGCCTTCTCAACTCCAGCTGATGAGGTTTCGCTCGTAATCTCAGAAGCCGCCATCAAGACAATGAGAGACAGTGCGGCCATAATCAGAACTGGTTTTCCTGTCACTAATTGCACAGCGTTAGGGAATTAATCTAGTGAATTAATCATTTCATCTATCTAGCTCTTGCCAAAACTTCAGCTACATCACCAAAACCGAAACCAAAACTGGAGAAAGGGATTTGAGGCCATGGCTCACTCTATACTGCGTGTGCCTTTTTCTTTGCTTAATCTGAGAATTCAGAAATAGTCTTAGCTGTTTTCCCTATTAGATTTCCTAATCGTCAGATGACTGCAGATTTTCTGACTCGAATTTTAAAGCCAGATCCATCCTGTGCTGTTTTGGCCCACTCTGCCGAGTTCTTAACTCATTTCGCATTTGCCAAGCAGCTTCAGGTCTGCCGTGAGTCCCAGCTTAGGTGGGGTCTGTCCCATGCACTGTGAGCTGTCAGCCCAGTGGCTCTGCGGTCAATAATAGCAGCATGCACCTGCATGCACCCTATTGGTCTGTGTACTGAAAGCCTGGAAGAGAGGAGTCAACGACATTTACATGGGAGTCCCAGCATATCGATTATAATAGAGAACCAGAGACTGAGAGATGGCTCTGTGGTTAAGGCACTTCCTGTTTTAGAAGACCTAAGTTTGGTCCCCATCTCCCACCTCCAGTGCCTTACAACTAACTGCCTGCAAGTCCAGCTCCAGGGCATCAGGCACCCTCTGCTGGTTTCTACAGGTACCTTACACACGTGGGTCAACCTAAGAACATGTGTTCTTTCTCCCAAGCACCACACAGACCACCACCAAGAACAACTAAACAAAAGCCTCAAAGCCAACATTTTAGAAACAAGGCTTGCTGACCTGTGCTAATGTCATTTGCATAACCCCAGCGATGCTCAGAGAGATGCTTATTGCATCTTACAGAGGGGTTCTACAAAGCCATATCTCCCAGCCTTCCACCCTCCAGGGTGATCTGCAGGGACAAGGTTAGGACTGACCCCTGTTTACACCTAGATAAAGGTCGGTGGATGGAATCCAGCCGTTTATTTCCAGTGGTAAAAGCTACCTCTGTCACATCGTATTTTTAAATAAGATCATAAACTTTCCCCTGGCCTGATTTAAGTCTCTGGTTCAGCCCCCGTTCATCCACGAATTGCTCTTGGCTTTCTGGTCTTCCCCCTTGCCATGCACACAGAAGGGTGAGTCTCTTCCATGAAGCTCCCGTACCCCCGACTTTTCTGTCACTCAGACAGCATCATACAGGGTGGCACTCTCATTTTGCTCTGTGATCACAGGTTTCTGCAGTCATTGGGTCCCTAAAAAACCCTTAACAATTCCAGGATACCTTCCAGATGGCTCTGTGTGAGTCACACTGTTAACTAATTCGTAATTTACATCGTTCCTTGCACTCCCTACCCGCAATTAATATATTTTTTGAGACAGAGTTTTATTATGTAGTCTTGACTGTCCTGGGACTCCATTATGTAAGTCAGGCTGGCCTGAAACTCAAGCCTCTGCCTCCCAAGAGCTGAGATTAAAGATGCATGACACCACAACCCCCAAAAGATTTTGAAGTGTAAATCCTGCAACTCTGAGTTATCTCATCATGATGATAACAATGATGAATTGCCTGCAGTGTTTCCAGGGCGAGTCTCCTGATGGCCAGAGTCGTGGAGGAAATGGCCACGCTTCCAGGGTGAGACCCCTGATGGCCAGAGTCGTGGAGGAAATGGCCACGCTTCCAGGGTGAGACCCCTGATGGCCTTTCATGAGCCCTTGGCATTATGCAATCACATATTGGAAGTCCTGTGAAAAACATGAGTCATCTTTGCAAAGTTGTGCATCAAAGGTCTCAGTGTTAAGCACGCTGTGTTTTATAAGTACACTGGCCGGCAGGCCACCTGAGTCTAGACCTGAAGTTGGTATTTGATGGATGGCAAAGTCCCAGTGTCCTATCTATGTCCATGATGAGCACCATGACCATAAGGGACTTAGCTCATAAGGGAGAAAAGGGTTTATTTCATCCTACAGTTTATATTCTATCTTGAAGTAAGGACTCAGGGCAGAATGGAGGCGGGAATGGAAGCAGAGACCATGAAGGAACCTCTGCTTACTGCCTTGCTCCTGAAGCTGACACGCAGTTACTTCTCTTATGCCTCCCAGGATCACCTACCAAGAAGCTGGGGTTCTCACATCAATCATCAATGGACAAAATGGCTGACAGGGCCCACGGGTGCGGGTCCGTTCTATCTTGACCAAAGGTCGGAGAGTTGGAACTTCTGTTCTCTCAAGGTTATTGTCAACAGGTGTGGCTAATATCCAGACCTTGTATTTCAGGAATAGAGAAGTAGATATGTTTCTACCTCAAACAAAAATCTAAGGACACAACCAGGTTCCTATTCCCTTAGGAAGGTAACAATGGGTTCCACACAGGGAGTGGTTTGCCCACTGAATGTTTTGGTCCAGGGCCAAGGTCCAGTGTTACTTGTCTTGTTTTGGCAAGAGAAAGTTTAACTAAGAATGTAGCCCATAATCCTTCAACTGGTTTGTTTGTTCCTTGTACCATGAAAATGCTATCTTAAATAGCATTTAATAGATATGCTATATCTATTATAGATATAAGGTTTTTATCTTAAATACCTGATCTTTTGGGGCCAGGTTATTTAAGTAAGTGGAAATTATACATGGATGATTGTTGGGGAATATTATTTTAAGGTGTGTTACTTTTGTCGATGCTGTATTTGATTAACTGTGAAGCTGTGATTCTTTGTCTGTCTAAAAACACCTAATGGTCCTAATGATGAGTTGAGCAGACAATCAAGAGTCAGGAGCAAGGATAGGCGGGGCTGGCAGGAAAAGAGTATAAATAGAAGGAGAAACTAGAACAACGAGCAAGAGAACAAGAAGAGGAGGACATCAGAGGCCAGCCACCCAGCTACACAGCAAGCCATGGAGAAAGAAGTAAAGAAAGGTATAAAGAAATAGAAGAGAATAAAAGCCCAGAGGCAAAAGGTAGTTGGGATAATTTAAGATAAGAAAAGCTGCCAAAAACGCAGCCCTCGGAGATTTGTGTGGATCTGTGTCTTGCTTCAAAAGTGTTTGGACAGAACAAACTGGAGGCCTCTGTTTGTTAGCTTCCAGCCACTCTTCATTCTCTCCAGTTGCAGCCTCTGGGACCATCTTCTCCCCGCCTATAGCTCCTAGGACAGCCAGCACCATCTCTTTGAGGTTAGCTCCAGACTGCATCTCAGCCACGACCCCCCAGGTTAGTCAGAATTATTCCACCCAAGTGGAGGCTGCCATGAACCACCTGGTCAACCTGCACCTGCGGGCCTCCTACTCCTATCTCTCTCTGGACTACTATTTTGGTCAGGATGACATGGCTCCGGAGGGTGTAGGCCACTTCTGTGAATTGGCTGAGGAGAAGCCTGAAGGCGCCAAGCATCATCTCCTCAAGCTGCACCTGTATCATTATACTGGCAGTCAACTATCTGCATTCAACTCGCCAAGTAGAAACCTTTGAAGGACCATCGCTCAATGTGGGCCTCACCTAACCTTCAACTTCCTTTAGGGACAATCATGTAGCCTTCAGAGAACAGTCAATGCCCTGATGATTTTGCACTTAAGAAGAATTGTGTTTTTGTTTAAGTATCAGCCTGGACTTGAGCACAAGATAGGGAGTTGTCACACACGCGTGTGCATGTGCACACACACACACACACACACACACAGCACATATGCAAATTCAGGCAGTATGCTCAAACAAGTGATTTAAAAAACAGCAACAACAACTTAAGACGATTGTGCTCAAGCTCCACAAATACAATGAAACTTACTAATGTGGTCATGGAAGTAAATGCAATAACAAATAGCCATTGTCAGTAAGTGTTATATTCCATGACCTTTGGCCTTCGTAGCATTAACGGAGAAGGAACCCTGAAGTAATAAGGGTGGCGGGGCTGCGTTCCCAGCACCCCCGGCCGCCTGCCCGGCTAGCTCAGTCGGTAGAGCATGAGACTCTTAATCTCAGGGTCGTGGGTTCGAGCCCCACGTTGGGCGCCATATGATGTAATAAGGGCGGCAGGGCTGCGTCCCCCACACCCGGCCGCCCACATGGCTAGCTTATGCCCAAAATAATTGCACAGACACTGTATTCTTTTAATCACTGCTTGGCCCTTTAGCCCTAGCCCTTACTGGCTAATTCTCACATCCCGATCAACCCATCTCTAATAATCTGTGAGAACCGGTCTTACCGGGAAGATTCTAGCCTAGTCCATCCTGGGTTGGAGCTTCATGCCGGGAGCGGGGCATGGCATCTCTCTCTGAGGCGTCTGCTCCCGAGAGAGCTGTGGAGACTCTGAGCTCACTTCCTCTTCCTCCCAGCATTTTGTTCTGTTTACTCCTCCCACCTATCCTCTAACCAATAAAATGGGCCAGGGCAGTTCCTTTATTAGCCAATGACCTTCCTCCATCAGAACCCTGAACAGTGGTGTGTCTTGTTCAGATTCACGCTGACCACCAGAAGAGATGGAACTAGAATACACCTCCTTCGATTTGCTGGCTCATTTCAGCCTGCACTCCGTCTGGACTCATTCTGGATTGTAGACTCCGGCAGTTCAAGTGCTTGTTTGACACCACTGGCTCTCAAGCTGGCTCAACTCAAAGTCAAAAGTCTAAGAAGAGCTCACGTCTGAGGACCCGGCTCTCGTCACTTTGCTCGCTAAGGCCCCGAGTGGGAAGATTTTCTTCGGTTTCCCCAGAACACTTTGCTGTGCAGCTAAGGATAATAACCCCTGTTTTTATCTTCTCCTACATAAAATAATTAGCTATAACTTAAAGTCTCCATATCTTTTGCTGCTCATGATGATGAGGAATCATTTGGGGGGCAGGAAGGGGGAAAGTGACACGGTTCATCTCCTTTATAGGGATGCTCAGTCCCAAATGCTTGCACGCTAAACTGCACCTGCTGGTCACGTCCCTGAGACATTTATGAGGAAGAAAAAGTCCAGAAGGTGTTCAAGGGAGTGATAATGGATTGGCCACCAAGAGAGTTCTCAGATAGCCACTGGGGAGAGGAGCCATCAGATTCACTCAAGCTCCTGACTGTGATCCCAATACAGGTATTCCCACCCAGTCCCGAATTCACATTTTTTACAGTATAAAAATAAAAACGAAGCCGGCCAGCAGTAATCGGGAACACAACACTGACCCCAAGTGGCAGGAAATGTAATTTTATCTTCTGTGTTCCCCAAAGAGGTGAGAGTCCAGCTGGCTATGGGAACAAAGCCCTTCCGTTCCCTTTGTTATCTCTGATGAGCCTGATACAGCTAGGGCTGGCTGATGGCGGGTGCCTGCTCTCACCTCAGCATCCCACAGGGCCACCAAAGTATGTCTCATGATCAACGCACCTGAGTGAAATTCGTTGCTTTTAGCTTAAACAGAAGTTATCGACACCCTAAATGCTTTTGCCAAAATATTCTAAAGAGAGTTTTTGACTCAAAATCTTGAAACTCTTTTCTGGGTTTAGATGCTGAAAACTCAGGTGGAATCGTGTCCCTAAGATAAAACGCTCGTCCCGGAAGCTCAAGCCGGCGCCATGAGGTACCTCCCATCCCTTCTTGGCCGTCTGAATGTGCTCACTTACTGTTGTGGCTGATGTGCTTACAGTATTGTGCTGCAGGAAGCCATGCAAGATGCAGTATAACCTCTGAGTCCGAGCAGCAGTGGGGGGAAACACAGATGTGGGGGTGCTGCACGAAACCCAGAGTCCCTATCTGTGAGGTCACTCTACGTCTTGTACCACGACACTGAACGCGTCAGTCACAACAGTAGGTGAACACATTTAGGTGGCCAAGAAGGGATGGGGAGCAGCAGTGGGGGAGACGCAGATGTGGGGGTGTGGGTGCTGCGGGGGTCACAGAGTCCCTATCTTCTAAGATCAAGGCTTTGAAGTAGAGGATGACGGGTAGGGAAACCGAGTCTGTTACCAAGCCAGTGGTACAGAGTGGGCATGAGGAGCACAGAGAGTATCAGCAAGGGCAGATGTCAGGGCCTTTGAAAAGTCCGCCCCCCTCCTCCCCAGTTCTCCAATCATCTTGAAACCCCAATTCTGGTCTGCCCTCTTCAGATAATCTTGCCTATTATCAACATCCCTACTTAAAATATTCTCATCTCTTTCTATTTAGGTTCATTTTATAATCACTAGAAAGCATTTGTTTGCACCAGATCTCTCGCCAACCATCCCTGGTTTCCTAGGAAATAAATGACGGGCTACGGAGACTTGCTTGCATCCATGGAAAAGCAGCCTTTGCTACCGATTCCTCATTGCTCCTTGTACTTAACTCCATTTAAATTAACTAGGACTTGATTTTCAAATTAACGTTCTCAAGGGGAAATGCATTACATCACAGCTTTTCATTTGGAAAGCCACGATATGCTCATTACCGCCTCAATGTTCGTCTGGTTATTAAAGTGATCACTCATGTGGTAAGGCAGCAGCCGGAATCCAGGCCAGTGACAAGCGCGGAAGGCCTTCCTTCTTCACACTCTTAGCCACAGCTGTGGCCTCATCTACCCCGTAACAGCCAGAGTTGGAGTAACTGCAGGAAACAGTCACTCAGATTCATCCACATGATCATAACATTGTTAGGCCTGTCAGGACTCACACTCTGACCCCAGCATCACTAGCAATGGCATGGTGTGGCCCACCTTTGACTTTAGGATTGAAGGGTGTATCTTCAATTCAAAATGAATGCCTCTCTTATTTTGGGGTACAGATTGGCTCGGGGAAGTCTTTGGGATGTATTTCAGGAGTATTTGAGATGGGAACTTCTGTAGAGACTTTCGGGTCAGAATGGTGTTCCCATAATTCAAATATTGGGAACTTAATCTCTCCGCAGTACTGTTGGCAGATGGGCCCTTCGGAAATGCTTGCATTATCAATGGATTCATTCCATTATAAAATGACCTGGTGATGAAGTCGGCTGACTCCTTGCCTTTCACCTTCCACCGTGTGAGAAAACCTGAACGATCCCTAAAGCTAGGACAGCGAGCCCAGCCAAACGCGCGAGCTTCAGGTTCAGGGAGAGACCCTGTCTCAAAAGAATACAGGTTGAGAGTGATGGAGGAAGACACCTAGTGTGCCCCTGGCCTCCACATGCGTGCACACACACTTACATGTGTGTGAGCACAAACACGTGCACACTATACACATAAAAACACAATTTTAAAAAAGCCACCTGTTCCATACATAGAGACAGAACTACATGCTTCCAGAGTGCTATGAGCCGTGGAGCTTGTGGGCTGTAGGGGAGGATGTAGGGGGGGGCAGACGGACAGGCAGTAGACCTCCCCTCCTTGTGTCACCTGATCTTATTAACCTGAAGGCCATTATCTTCACCCAGTCCTGCTGTGACCAGTTGAAACTACAGCCACAGGACTGGCAGCTTCATTGAGACACCAAGAAGGAAAAAGAGACCAAGAACTTACCCCACAGTCGACCTTTGTAAAGAACTTCCCAGCGTCCTGACGCAAGTGAAGTCACATGACCAAAGCATGACTCACGTGACCAATGAGTGCCCACCCCCAGGAGCCAGAGACAAGCTCAGGGCAAGGACTAAGGGCATTGATTGCAAGGGCTCCAGACTGGCGGATGCCCAGGAAGGATGAGGTGGCATCTAGCTAGTTCTGTTTCTAAAAGAATACTCTGAGTTGAGCGAGGCGTGGGCAATAAATTTTTAATATCAGCCGAAGTGCCGGAATGTTCTCATAAAACTTGAAGATGCTTTTCCTGGGCCCACAGAGAACACGCTGTGTGCATTTGGACTATCAGTTCTCCTTAGGGAACACAGGGAGGGACATCTTTCTGGCTGGGCTCATCTACACTGGCCTTTCTGAGCTGCTTCAAGGAGTTACTGTCTCACACCCTTTTGTGCTCCGTACCCGGTTTGGTCCCCAGTAGCTGAAGCCTCTACAAGTCCACATATTACCTGATCACACCGCTGGTAACTAAAATGTGACAGCAGCCCCTGGTACCCACCCGTGAGGTACGATTTAAAGGGTCACAAGGCCATAGTTGCTCTGTCTTAAGAGTTTGCCTCCTTGGAAAACTGACAATCCGACTTCTGTCAGGACCACCCACGGAGGTGAAGGAGGCAATCCTGGCTTGGTGGGTGGAACACAAGGCCTGCGTTGAAAACCGACATCAAGACTTACTGAGTTCCTTACTGTTCTTCCCCTGAGAAAATGCAGAAGCTCTCTAGTTCCGTGTTGGCTGGTTTCTCATTATGTAGACTGTCTGAGCCATCTTCATTCAATTTATTGCTATATTAGTCCCAAACCTGGCGAGGGAAATACATTAACTTTTAATAACACGCCTTGGGTGAGTGTAGAAATCCATCGCTGCCAGCTCCTTCTCAGCATTTATCCTGAAAAAAACGGGGAAAGATGGGGGGCAGGCATTAAATCCTGTGTCTTCTGCAGCTGAGGGAAAGGAGAAGCGCAAAACCCATGAGAGAACTTAAAAACTGTATGTTTGTTGATCCTGTGGGACCATGGAGCAGGCAGCAGCATGGTGTTAGCAAGCTTCTGATGCCGGGTACATAGTTACTCAAAATCTCAGAAAACCAGGAAAGGAAGAGAGCCACTTCGGATTTCTTTGGGGGTTATTCATCTGAATCATAACTCTGCTTTCCAAGGTGGGGAGCAATTTTGGTTTTATTGCTATAATAAACTTGAAATTAATTCAAAGTCTAGTTATAACAAGAAACTTGAGAACCCACCGATCATCATCAACAAAGGTTGATGATGTACCTAGGACATCAGATGCTGGCAAGGCAGGCAGGGCCATTTTCAGACATCATGGCACTGCTATGGGTCTCCTAAATGGGTAACAGTGGCTATTGCTGGGCTTCTGAGAAAATGACCGACACCAGACATCTAGGGAACCCAGAAGTAAATGGAGATGTGACTTGTTCATAACAGTTCCTGATAGAATGCTGCTTTCCCGTGATTCTCCAGAAATATCGCCGTGAGGTCAGAGGGGAGGGTCTGCCCGCACAGCTGTGTGCTGCCCTGCATATGTGTCCCGTGTGTGCCGGGGGTGCCTATATACCTGCAAATTGAGTGTGTCTTATGTGCCTATTACTCTTCGAATTCTAAACCTCCTGGTTTCTCTCCTTATAGCCTTCCTCCATTCCTAGCCCCGGAGCTTGGACCTCACCAATGCTACCTCATGAGCACTGACCACTGCCCACAGCAGGCTTTGTTGGCACGGCTTGCAATGCCCCCATAGCCTGCCCACTT
Organism: Microtus oregoni; assembly: GCF_018167655.1. Lineage (NCBI taxonomy): Eukaryota > Metazoa > Chordata > Mammalia > Rodentia > Cricetidae > Microtus > Microtus oregoni. Next base: position 3,680,056 of record NW_024543066.1, read on the forward strand.
CTCCCTAGCACAGCTGTCTCTAGCCAGCTTTCTTGCAACCACCTGACTGGCTGCCTATGCCCACCCTTGGCTCCTCCAAGAAACCAGGGGAACCCTTTAACTGTTCACAAGACAGGGAACTCTCCTGTTCAAAGCCCTTTCTGTTGAATCAAGTCCCTACAAGTAGAAGAAACCCTAAGTCCTTATCAGAGACCACCTCATCATATTCTCCCCCTGGTTCATAGCTTTAACTGTTCATTTGACATAGTCTACAGCTCTGAAAGGAGAGACTGCGGAACTGAAGAATTGTCTAGATCAGATTGGCCTGTAGGCATGGCAGTGAGGTGGAGTTTGGGTTGTTAATTGAAGTAGGACACCTCACCCACTGTGTGGGATGCCATCCATAGGCAGGTGACCCTAAAAGCTATTTGAATACTAGTTGGCCTACAAGTCAGTTAGCTATTATTATTTTAGGGTTCCTGTTTTACTTGGGGCTTTGTGGAGTGAGTTCCTTAGTCAAGGGTAATGTCATGTGGCCAGAGGCAATGTCTTGTGATGATAGCAAGCAGTCATTTTTACATTCCAAACACAATTGGTTACAACAAAGTACACATTGATGGAATAGTCCTCAGGCAAATAGTTCAGCAGTAATGTTCATAAATTATAACCTCTGAAAGAGGCAGAGATGGCTCCGTGGTTAGGAGTACTGGCTGTTCTTCCAGAAGAACCTACATTGATTCTCAGTATCACCATGGCAGCGCATAACCATCTCTAATTCTATTCCCTGGGATCTGGTGCCCTCTTCTGGCCTCTGCACAGACATACATGCAGAAGTACTCAAACATATAAAAATCATTTAAATTTAAAAATTTTAAGTGGGGGCTGGAAAGTTGGCTTAGTGACTAAGAGCACTCGTTGTTCTTATAGAGGACGTGGGTTCAAGTCCCAGCACCCACCTGGCAGTTCACCACTTCCTCAGGCACCAAGCATGCAGATGGTACACAGACATATACGCAGGTAAAACACTCAAACACGCAAAAGAAAATAAATCTTAAAAAGAAAGAGAGCTGAGCGGTAGGGGCACATGCTTTTAATCCCAGCATTCGGGAGGCAGAAGCAGGCAGATCTCTGAGTTTGAGCAAGTTCCAAGATAGTAAGGGCTACTCAGAGAAACCCTGTCTTGAAAAAAAAAAAATTCTAACAACTGAAAAATGAGCTTTGTTAGGAAACTGTTATAAAAACTGAAAAAATTAGCCTTGAATTCATATATTATATATGCAAAATATATATGAGCCCAATTGACAAATTTGCCTTTTGTTGTCATAGTTTCACAAATAAATCTACAAAAATTAACATCCTGTGAATTAACTCAAAATTAACTGTTTCAGTCCAATCAGAAGGAACCCGTAGGGACTTCCTGCCGGGGACTCTCTTCAGACCTTTTCACACGTGGCATTTTGTCAGTCCTGATGCCCATCTAAAGAGGACCGTGCTCAACCTCAAAGACATCAGTTGCGTTTGTGAAGACTACCCAAGTGTCTGAACGCAGAAGAGAAAGTCTTTAGATTCTAAAGCCCATATTTAAAGTGACAGCGTCATAATCATTTTGTAATTTCAATTCACCAATCATCATTCAAAATGAATGGGCCATTGGCTGGCCTTGAAGATGTTTTAAAATAAAGATGGCGCGGGGCTCTTCGGCAAAATGGAAAGAATAAAGTACCATTTGGGGGTGGCTTATTAATAAATAACTGTAACCCACAAGCCAGAAAAGAACCACAATGAAATGACATTTAAAAAATGGAAAGTTTGTAGGTAGACAGAAAGATAACATTTTATTATTGGGTCCCTGTTTGTTCTAGGTCAGAATAACCACTGTGTCGCGTCTTCTGGAGACACAGGAGCAATGCTAAGGGACCGCCAGAACAGATGCTCTCTTTCCACTGCTGTTTTGCTTCTGCCTGCCCTGGCTCAAAGCCTTGTTGCTACGCTACTGGAAAAGGTGAAACGGGAGATTGCGAAGAGAGAATTGAAATCACAACTAGATAAAGAGATTGTGAACAGGAGCCTGACTGCTTTTAAATGAGTTTCAAGATGGACAAAGAACAAGTCGAGGGGATGCAGAGAGAGCTGCTGCAGGCAGTCTTTGAGGGGAAGCAGAACATAATACAGTCCCCGTCCTCACAGGGTAAAAGAAGGACCGCGTCGCCTAAGATGCTTGCGGTTTAAAAAGAACAAAGAGAAAAACTAAGGAAAGCTAATGCCATCTAGAGATGGTCCTGATGGTGCGGCTGCCTGCAAGGCCACAGGATAGGAGCCAGTTTATCACCTCGTGACTTTTAAAAAAGCGATGAAGGAGAAAGTCTTTAACTTGGGTTTGAGAAAGATGCCGCCTCTGAGGTCTGATGGAAAGCATATCCTATGAGCTCAGGCTAACCGGAAGGGAGAAGGGTCTAGCCTATGCTCAGATAGGAATAAAGGAGGGGAGGATCCCAGTCTCACCCCAGGCACAGAGGTAGAGACTGGAGTGGGAGGCGGCTGAGGCAGGGGCAGCTTCTCTAGGAGAGGGTCGGTGGCCTGCGGTACAGATGTTTCCCAAGTCATGAGCAGCATGGTACATCCCCAGACACAGCAGCGAAGACTATGGATCCGTCCCTAGTGTAGAAGGAAGTCACAGTTCCCTAACACAGCCAGGTCAGCAGTTCTCAACCCATGGGTCATGACCATCAGAACACACGCGTTTCAGGCGGTTTTAGGAACCCTCAGCCATAAATTTATTTTCGTTGCTACTGCATAACTGTATTTTTGCTACTGAGCCATGTCTCAGTTCCTAAGACCATCGGAAATATGTGTTTTCAGGTCGAGAACCGCTGATTTCGTGTGTATTGAGGGTACAACTCTGTCTGGTACACCTTTCATCTTACAAACAAAAAAGCTGGCCTTTAGAAAGTTAACCGATCTGGTCCACAAATACAGCTGGTTAATGCCAGTCAGGATCTGACCTCTGCCCCCATGTGGCCCCGCAATGGTACTACTTCCCCACACTTGAAGAGAAGTTGACCCTGCTTCATCTTGTCTCCACCTCTGATCAATCCTTGCATCAATTTGTTGTAAGATAGGTCTTAAATTAATGTCTTGGTTAAAAATAGAGTGGAGCTGAACGTGGGCGGTGCACACCTTTAATCCCAGCACTTGGGAAGGAGAGGCAGGTGGATCTCTGTGAGTTCCAGGAACAACCTAGCCTACATAGTGAGTTACATACAGGCCAGCCAGAGCAACATAATGAGTTGCTGTCTACAGAAAAAGGCGCAGGGGCATTGTGTGCGTTGTGTGTGTTTGAGCAAGCTGTCTCCCTCTCCCCCTCCCTCCTCTCCCCAGTGTGAGCGTATAACTAAGAGCAGACCTCCCCATAACCCGGTCACAGTGCCTTTCCTAAGTTCCAATTTCCTGCCTCTAGATCTATAAGATCTGTAAGAAATAGCTTCTTGGGCTAGTGAGATGGCTCAGAGGTTAAGAGCTCTGCCTGCTCTTCCAGAGGTCCTGAGTTCAATTTCCAGCAACCACATGGTGGCTCCCAACCATCTGTAATGAGGTCTGGTGCCCTCTTCTGGTCTGCTGGCACCAGAACACTGTATACATAATAAATAAATAAATCTTAAAAAAAAAAAAAAAGAAAGAAAGAAAGAAATAGCTTCTTTTGTCGAAGCCGCCTACTCTCCTGCAGCTTTTTCCATTTGCATAAATACAATGAGCACACACACTCTCTTCTTACTTTTCTTTTTCCTCCGTCAATGGTCTTCCCATCATTATTTCAACCAACTTCCAGACAACAGCCCAGATTCCCCATGTGACCTCAAAACATCCTTGAGCTGGTATGTTTTAAGCAGCATCTTGCCACAGAAAAATGATGCTATCTTTTTTATCGATTTTTTCTCTTCCTTTTTAAATCTAGCTCAGCCCCCAGGGTGTGTGAAGTCGACAGCCTTAGCAACCCTGGAGAATGTTACCCTATGCTGGAATTGTCTTTGCTGCTCTGCGGTACACCATGTTTAAACATTCTGCTGCAGCAGATGTTCAGTCTATCCAGATGTGTGGATCATGCAACTCCAGCACTCAGAAGGCTGAGGCAGGAGGATTGAGAGTTCAAGGCCAACCTGGGAGGCTACATAGGAAAATTCTATCTCAAAAGAAATGAAAAGTTGGGGCTGGAGAGATGGCTCAGAGGTTAAGAGCATAGCCTGCTCTTCCAAAGGTCCTGAGTTCAATTTCCCAGCAACCACATCATGACTCACAACCATCAGTAATGGGGTCTGGTGCCCTCTTCTGGTCTGCTGGCATACACACAGACAGAATATTGTATACATAATAAATAAATAAATATTTTAAAAAATGAAAGGTGTAAGTTCAGTTCTTCATGGGTTCAAGTTGTACCACATCCAGAGATGTGCAGCATTTTATTCGTCATGGGTGACATGTCCACACGCTCTCATTCCTTGTGGGAGTCTGAGATTTAGCAGCAAAAAATTTTTAACCACAAATTGGCCCATGCAGGACTGAATCAACACTGTTGTTATGGTTCCCAAAGCCGTGTGTTTTCCTATCTCTTTCTTAAACGTCTCCATCCCCCTTTGAGCCTCATAACTGACCCCAGGCACTTGGTTCCCTCAGAGGTCAGACAGGGTTTCCGATCTCCTGGAGCTGGAGTTACAGATAGTCGTGAACTGTCACATTGACATTGGGAACCAAACCTGGGTCCTCTAGAAGAGCAGCAAGTGCCCTTAACTGCTGAGCCATCCACACTGCCCCATCTCCACCTGGTCCAGCTCCCTTCCTGAATAGGCCTTACTTCTGTGACGTACCGGCCGATGCTGCCTCCCAACCTGCTCCTACATCAAGATTTGAGCTTGCACTGAGGACCCGAGTTAGACATCTCAGCCACCAACTCCTCTCCTGAGTTAAGACTAACAGAAGCCCCTGGATTCTGTCTGGAAGCCCAAGTGAAAGAAAATACCAAGGCTGGGTAAATCCCCAGGTCTTCATTGTGGCATTCACGCAGCAATACTTGGCGCCCATAGACCTCTATCCCTCAGACATAGACGTGTAGACATATAGATGCATAAAGCTAGGGATGGCCTACAGACTTCCCGCCTCCTGAGGTGCCCCATGCTGACATACCCTTGTGGGAAAATGACTGCATTCCCTCACTCGCTTCCATTACCACACATCTCCCACAGAACCCACACAATGTGGACTTTTACACTAAGGTTAGGGTGTCACGTAAAAGCTTAAATTGCTTTCCTAGCAAAATTGCCCTTTTAAGGCCTTCGATGCCTTAAAAGTAAAGAGAGACGCACTCAAGAACTCTTAAGGGCTGGGGCCACCAGGTGGGAAGGACTTTTTATTTCTTTAGTCCTTTGGCAAGGCCATTGCCCTCCCTCCCAAAGCCATGGCGGCCAGGGGGACCTGATGCACAGGCAGCACAGCCGTAAGCCTTGGCAAGAACTTGAAGCAAGGGGCAGAACCGACTTCACCGGGTCATTCCCCCCCCCCCCCCCCCAAGGCACTACAAAGCCAGGGTCTGGGACCGTTTTTTATTTCCAATCTGAAATTGCAGGTGACTGACGACTGGGGGGAGGGAACTGTAGCAAACAGAATATTATTAAGAAGGAAGAGGGAGGGAGCATACGTTGTTCTGCCCTGCTGATTAAAACCGCTCCTCTTTTCCCTTGTTGGAACATGCCTGAAGAACCTGCTGGCTCATGTGCCTTTCTGTGTGTTCATGTGTGCGCACACACGTGGAAAGCAGAGAGCCACTTCGGGCGCCATTACTCAGGCTCCACCTTGTTCTCAGAGACAGGGTCTCTCTCTCCCTGACCTGGAACTCACCAAGTAGGCTACCCTGGGTGGAATCCGCTTGTCTAAAACAACCACGATGGGGTTACAAGAACGTCACCAATCCCGGGTGGTGGGTTCTGGGGTTCAAACTCAGGTTCCCCACCAATCAAGGAAAGTGCTTTATTGACTGATCCATCTCCCCAGCCTTTATGAATCTACCTTGGTATCTGGGATTTCCACTCATTAGTCAAGCAAACTTGCAATCAGCCTTCCCCACCAGCCCCCTCCGGACTTTATTATCTTTATTTATTTGTTTGGTATTTTCGTTTGTTTTTAACTTGGCCACCTGAGGTCATGGCCAGGGCTAACTAGGAGCAAGAGGCTGCATTTTACAGAAACTACCTTTAGGCTCAGTCTTCTGGATGGTGTAGACAGGATTCAACCTACGCAACGGAGAGGGGCAGCCTCGATCTGTGCTTCTTCGCACTGCAGTCACCATGGCGTCCGAATTCTCAGCAGGCCGCTCAACCCGCCCGGAGACGTAGCTTATTCAGTAACAAACCTCATTTCCCTTCAGACTGAAGGCGATAACGAAAGCCCTTCGAGGCTGCTCAGTTTAAGATGGAGGAGGCCATTTCCGGACTTTTCTCCTGCAACACAGGGCGGCGCTAAAGTACAGGAAAATAGCTCTTCAGCGTGCAGGCCTCACCTCCCTGGAGAAGACAAGGAAAAAAAACCGCCTCATCTCAGATGGCTCAGATTTAAAGGAGGAGAGGGGACTGGGTAAGGCCTCAGTCCACCACAGATCTCCAGTTATCCTCAGGAACTCAATGGAGCCTGCATTCAGGAGCTCGGGGTGCAAGTATTAAGGAGGACAAGGTTCGGTTTCCATGGTCAAGGCAGGACTGTGTAACAGGCCCAGGTAACTAACAGAATTGCACCCAGAGCTGACAGCCAATGTAACTTAGTCACAAACTGCACCTGTTAAGGGCTGGGAGTCTTAACAGGTGAGTGGGGCAGAGTGGGGCGGGACAGGAGCACCCACAAGCCGATCCTACAGGAAATTTCCAGAAAAGATGGTGGCTGCTGCTCCCCAAATCGAGAAGGCTGAAGAAAAAAGAAATGAAGAAACACAGCAGTTTTCCTCACAGGCCTGTGGGGAGGGGTCATGTGACCTGGGGTCGATTGAGATAGGCTCATTCTCTCATTAATCACGATGTATACTGATTACATGTTTAACATGCTGGGTCTCTTGCACAAAATGAAATAAATAGTAAAATTAATTTTACTTGTTTCTTTTCTTTTTTGGCTTCTTAAAAAAGTGTTTTGTTACCCTCTTTGGGTATTGCTATTCGGTATCACTTGAGAAATACTGAAGTGTTTCTGGTCCAGTGGGGGAAAATATAGTCCTTAGTGTAATGGTCTGTCCTGTCCTTTTAAGAGACAAGCCCCGCCCACTCCCTCCCCTGTCTGCAGAGGCAAGCTGATCTTCCTACTTCCAGTCTGAGCCCTTTCCTTTTCTATCTCTCAAACACTGACTACCGCTTCTCCTAAGGTCCTGAGACAAACTGAGGTACAGTCTCACCCAAGTTCCCCTGGGAAAAATAATGAGCTTACTGGACTCACAGAAGATCTTAGTTAGGGTTTCTATTGCTGTGAAGAGTCACCACGGCCACAGCAACTCTTACAAAGGGAAACATTTAATTGGGGGTGGCTTACAGTTTCAGAGGGAAGCATGGTGGCATGCAGGCAGACATGATGCTGGAGAAGGAGCAGACTTCTATATCCAGATCAGCAGGCAGTAGGAAGAATGCCACACTGGGCCTGGCCTGAGCATCCGAGACCTCAGCCCTCTGCCACCCGCCCCCCCACCCACTCCACCCTACCCAAGGCACACACATATCCTCCAGCAAGCCACACCTACTCCAACAATGCCACACCTAATAGTACCAACTCCCTGTGAGCCTATGGGGGCCATTTTCTTCTAAATCACCACACAAAGCAGTGGGTAAGGGGTTATAGGCATGAACATAGGTGACCTTAAAATAGCCATGCTACCATGTACCCAGCAAAGGCTGCATAGATGAACCCCTCCTCCCATCTTTTCCCACCTATGTCCTCCCCTCTGTCTCCCAAGACCTGTGCAATTAGGGCAGAGTTGGATGCAGCTGGTTGAGATGTGAAGGTCCCATGACCTCCTCCCATCCCCTCTTTCTATGGAGGGTGGGGGAAATAGAGAGTCAGCAAGCCCAACTGAGTTCCTGAAGATGGTGGTCTTTGGCTTAGAGGATTCTCCTGTACAACAATGTATGTCTTTCTATATTCTTCCAATGTATTTAAATAGGAACACATCTGTCTATATTTTTACAGTTTATGCCAATAGGAATGCATCTCTCTATATTTCTATATTCTTCCAATTTATGTAAATAGGAATACATCTTTCTATATTTCTATATTCTTCCAATTTATGTAAATCGGAACGTGTCTGCCTATATTTCTATATTCTTCCAATTTATGTAAATAGGAATACATCTTTCTATATTTCTATAGTCTTCCAATTTATGTAAATAGGAACGTGTCTGTCTATATTTCTATATTCTTCCAAATTATGTAAATAGGAATACATCTTTCTATATTTCTATATTCTTCCTGTTTATGTCAGTAGGAAACACTGTCACTTCATTTGTCCCACCCTATTCCAGTCCATTATATGCTTTATTTTTCCTCCTAGAAGTCGCCCCTACATATCTCATTACCCAGAATGCCATTTATGTGGCAGACCCCGGAAAGGGACCAGAAACAGAGATTTGGTGACCTTCTATTTTTCAATATTGGCCAGGAGTCCCTGTGGGAGTTGGATACTTCCCCAGCTAATATCCAGTGCGCAGCCTCTTTGTCCAGGTGCCAACACCTTCGGGCTCTTGGCTCCAGCATCACAGACCAGCCGTTAGATTTCTAGGAAGCAGGGAGAGACAAGAAGTGTGTGGAGATAGATTTCTGGGAGACAGACTGCAAGACAAGTGGGAAAGTTGGTTGCTCAGTAGAAGCTGACCTGAGGAGCAATTCAGTGAGTTCCCCTGCTGTCACTTCGGGGTCATTTAATGGCTCCAATGCTCTGAGCCTGAAAGTGCTAGCCCTGAGATAACCTAAGACAATTCCCAGTGGGAGGGCACTGTAGTTACATTTAATTCTAAGAGACTAGATGGGATCTTGTACCATCTGGTAAGAGTTGCAGTTAACTCATAGGCAAATTCAAGGGATAGCCTGTGGAAAACAGACCATCTGAAGAGATACAAAGGAAGAGAGAGCACTCAGACCACAGCAAATGACGGCCCCACACTGGGACAGGGTGAAGCTGCCCCGGGCTGTTGACTACCAAGGTGAAAGCCATCCTCTTTTCCCTCAAGTTCCGGAGCTAAGGGCTGCGCCAGCCTCAGATCTGACCAGCGTGCTCCACAGGAGACCGGAGACCAGAGGCAGTTCCTTAGCCACAGGAATCTTTAGTTTCCTTCTGTGCTTCCTCCTGAGAAAAGGGATGATAGCATCTTTTGCTTAGCCCCTGTCATGGTTGCTATGGGGACCAGATGAAGAAAATGGATAAAGAAGTACTTCCCAAACCAGACAATGCTGCAGAATCAAAGGGGCTATTATTCTACACTCTCACGTATGCAGCGGCCACCAAACAGGTCCATCCTTAATGCCTTACCTCATGTGACTCCACGCAGGAGAGGATAAGAAGGTCAATGATCCCCACCTAGTCAATCTTAACTTTGATTGTTGTGTAACCATCTGTCTACACTCTCCCAGTTCAACCCCGGCAGTGGGTACCCTGAATGACCAATGTCAGGAGTTCACTTTTGGTAGAAGACAAACAAGTAAATTGGACCCATATTTAAATCTTAAGATTTGGGGCTGGAGAGGTGGCTCAGGGGTTAAGAGTGTTGGCTGCTCTTCCAGAGGACCCAGGTTCAAGTCCCAGCACCCACATGGCAGCTCACAACTGTCTTGTAACTCGAGTTTTAGGGGATTCAACACCCTTACACAGACATTCATGCAGGCAAAACACCAATGTACATAAAATAAAAATAAATAATTATTTAAAAATAAATCTCAAGATTTATCAGCGGGGAAAGCATTTACCGTAGGAAACAACTATATGGTGGAGCCTGGCTGCCCAAAGCCAATCTTAGAGCAGGTCTCTTGCCATAATGGAGAATATCAGTTCCAACTAGTCTAAGCAACCAGTTTGCCACAGGGGTCCCTGTCTCTGCCTCCCAAGTGCTGGGGTTACAAAGCCCCCGGGCAGTTTTTTGGGGGGTGCTGGTGAGCTGAAGTACGGCTCTCATGCTTCCAGACACACTTTATTCGTGACCATCTCCCTCACCCCAAACTCTAATGCCCAGTTAAACTTAAATCAGATTTAAATATCTTTTTAGGTATTTGCATGCGCATACATGTGTGTGAAGTAGGCACATGCTCACACAAAAGCTCGTTTTTTAAATTTTTGTTTGAAATAAGGTCCTTAGCCATAAAAAAAAGCAACACTGGAAATCAGTAGATAAATAAAATTTAAAACATGCTTATAAGCATTCAAAATCTATTTGGAAAAAAATCTATGACAAAAATGATTGAAATATAAAAAATGTATAAAGCTCTAACAAGGTCAAAGATCATAAACGAAATAAAAGGATAAATGAAAAAGTGGGGGAAATCACTTTGGACTTAACTCATGTAACAAAGTGTCTCTAAAAATAGAAACCCAGGGGCCGGAGAGACAGTGCAGTGATTAAGAGCACTGTATGTTCTCGCAGAGGACCCAGGTTCAATCCTGGTTAAACTCACCTTTAACTCACAACCGACTTTAATTCTAGACCCAGAGGATCTGACACTCTCTTCTGGCTTCTGCAGGCATGCACACAGTGCACAGATATACAAGATAGGAAGACAAGATACCCATAAAAGTTAAATGAATGAATGAATGAATGAATAAAAAAGGGGTCAAAAAGTAAAAGCCTTTACCATGAAAGCCTGGCCAACCTGAGTTCACTTCCCAGAGCCCACAGTGGAAGAGAACTAATTCCTAAACGTGTTTCTTGGCATGTTCATATTTGCACACGTGCACACACACATGCATGTACGCACACAAACACATACACATCATGCATATACAAAATAATAAGTAAATAAAATAAGAATCAGCTCAATTACCCCTAACTACGTACGAGAAAAAAGATGTTCAGCACTCAACTATAACAGAAGAAATGTCCTACCAGAAACTACGACGCACAAACAAACCTGAGTGGCAGGCAATGGGTGCCCTTGTCACTCAGACGGGCTATTTTCAAGGATGCAGAACGAATGTGAGCAGGTCATGCAAGGATACGTGGGCCACAAAGAAGTGTTTGGTAATCGCGCTGCCAGGAATACGGGTAATATTATTCTTTCAAAGGTTACACACACCGTGGAGCAAGCAGAGGCATGCGTCACTCTCACAGACGACCAGATTTCTGGAGAAGACCACACACTGTCTTGCTTCCTTCGCCCTCTGAGCTTTGCCTGGCTCACAATTATAGTCTGAGCCTGCATGTGTCCTAAGTGGATGAATTGGAGTGAACCACCCAGACCTGCCGGGAGGGAGGCAGGCCCCAAATGTCCTTGGAGACCTCTTGGTAGTCAGCTCATAGCCTTGCGAATGCCTTTGGAGCTTAATCGGGACAAGATATCATTTGCGAAATACCTAGGTCCTCCTGAACAAACGCAGGCCCAGATTCACCCTACCACGGTGTTCTGAGAACACTGTTTCCATGCTACAGCCCTGAGCTGGATTGTGTCTGTCTTCAGGGAGGCTTTCTGGTGAGAAGTGAACCATGAAACTGTTTGCACACAAGAAGAAAAGTGCCTTTCTCTTTATGACCTGTGGACAGCATCCTAGCAAAGTTTCAGATCTTCCGGATTTTTCTGAGCTCTGCCCTGAAAATAACCTGTTTTATTATAATCCAAAACATTCCCATGAGGAGCCTACCTATCCCCCTTGACTATGGAGCGCTAAGGGTCCTTACAGCCAGATGGTACTGTGCTATCTTTTAGTCAGATTGCTTAGTAAAGCTTTCAGAATACCAGTTAGAGGGCTGGAGAGATGATGGCTCAGTGATTAAGAGCACTGCCTACTCGTCTAAAGGTCCTGAATTCAGTTCCCAGCAACCACGTGGTGGCTTACAACCATCAGTAATGAGATCTGGTGCCTTCTTCTGGCCCACAGGCATGCATGTAGACAGAATACTGTATACACAATAAATAAATCTTTAAAAAAAAACCAAAATGCCACTTAGAAAAAAACAGAAAAAAGAAAGAACAATAAAGTTAAAGTGTTTTTAGAGATGTATCATTTTCCTCCTATTTATGTATTTATTAAAATTTTTATGTGTATGTGTGTAGGTGAGTCTATGAGCAGCACCATGTGGATGCAGATGACGGCAGAGACCAGACAAGGGTAATAGATCCCTTGGCACTGGAGTTATAGGCAATTGGACTGGGAACCAAATCCAAGTCCTCTGCAAGAACAGCAAGTGCTCCTAAGCGCTAAGCCATCTCTCCGCCCCCTTCTTTCTTCTTAAAAGGAGAACATGTAAGATAAATGAGTCTGACCACCAAGCTATGTGGTAGGAAGCAAACAGACAGCTGAGAAATCTCTGAGGAGCCAAATCCCAAAAGTCCTGGCCTAGAGTTGCGTTCAACAGTAAATCACAAGGGCATCCTGGAAAGGAGCGGGATGGGGACTCAGAGCTGAAGGCAATTAGCGCTCAGTAAACACATCAGCTCGGTTTGCTCGCTGTCCGGTTTCAGGCCCACCTTCTGAGCAGCTGGCATGAAGGCTTTTGAAGAAAAATAAATAAGTCCACGCTCCCGTAGCAATTCAATTTACACAGTGGATCCTATTTGGTTTGTGGAGGAACAGCCTGTGTTTGGTTTGTGTCAGAGCTTCTGAATGGCAAAGCCAGGAAAATGTGCTGAGTCAGGGTTCCCTTCCCCCGGAGGATTTTGACAAGAGCCTGCTTGGGGGGGAGGGCAAGAGCTGAGGCATTCCTACAAGTAGAGGACAACAGAAGGTTCCTTAATCCTTTTCTAAGAGAAACTCTGCAGGGCAAACATTACCCACCTGTGCCCAGGGACACACGCTGCCTCGCTGCCTCCCACGGGACAAGCCATGCTCTTGAGAACAGAGGCAGAATAAAAATAATCCAGTCACCTCCGTGTGTCATCTTACCTAATTTTCAGGATAGCTAGATGGTGCTGTTTATAAAAGAGGAAAGCAGCATCTTGAGAAGCCAACAAGATGCTCATAGTCACCCAGACACAGGGGCTGAGCTAGACGGAGCCTGGGACATCTGGTCATGGATGATGAGGACGTAGATGTAGCATCCCAAATGTTTCCACGTGGTCCACACAGCTCCAATCACTGCCATTGGCTGTGGGTTACTCCCTCCTCAAAGATGGGTGTCAGAGCTGGCATCCATCAGACCCAGCTGACCATGTAACCAAGGGACCAAGACAGTGATTAAGGAGGAGAAAATGCACTGCCTGTGTTAACTGGGGGCAATGCTCCATCTAAGTAAAAGTAAGTAAAAGGGAGGCACTCTCCAAATTGCTCTTTTCTTCATTTTTGGAGCCTCCAGTGTAAGGATAATCCTGTGTTGATTGGGAGTAGCTGAGACTTTCTGAGGCCATAGACCTTCTCCATCAATGCTTCTCTCTCTCTCTCTCTCACACACACACAGAGAGAGAGAGAGAGAGAGAGAGAGAGAGAGAGAGAGAGAGAGAGGCAGAGGGAGAGGGAGAGGCAGAGGCAGAGGCAGAGGGAGAGGGAGAGGAAGGGGGAGAGGGTCATGACCTACCAGGGGTGACTCTTAGGGATTGTTCCTCATGGGGACTTTAAACACTGACTTTATCCCCTCGTGATATCACGACTCCCTGGGGAGAATTAGACCAGCACCTGGCTCTTCAGAGAAAGGACAGGTGGGGGCTGACTGCTAAACACTGGTAGGCAGGGCATCACAGACAAGTCCCCCTGGTCCACACCCTTCTCACACTCAGTCCACAGCATTTCCAATGTCCGGAAATATCTCTATTCACAGGAGACTCGCTTCGGATCAGAATAAATATATGATGTTCATTTTAAATGCTCGTTCTTGGAACATCGGGTTTGGCAGAAATTCCATGGCTGCACACCGTTTCCCACCCACTTTAGGCATCAAAGGGACAGCTTTAGTTTCCACAAAGAGATCCAGGCTCGTTTTGCTCTTGAAAATTACTTTCCTTGTGCTTCTGCATTAGAGCGATTGTATCAGGATAGTTCCATTTTGTATTATAACAGGAGAGCCAGTTACCACATCCCAGGGTTGTTGCAAGAGAGAAACAGCATAAGCCAGGAACACATTGGCGAACCGAGGAAGCAGGACACAGTGGTACCTACACGCCCAGCATCTCAGCTAGTGGAGAGGCCCCGGCAAGACTGCATTGGAGCCTCGGAGCCCAGACCAGCCTGAGCAGTGGGAGACCCTCACTCAAGAAGAAAGTCCTGTATAATTGGTGAGGTCATAAGTCTCCTTTCCTCGGTGCCAAGAAGGATCTTGCAGGGCTGACACATGAGCTCCTCCAACTCAGGAGTCAAAGTAGTTCAGTACACTGGGTTTGAGTCACTCTGGCCCAGTCTAGAGGGAAACTAGATCCATAATTAAATCTATATACGTGCGTTCCCATGGCGGGTCACTGCATCGCAGAAGGAAGACAAAGCGCTGAGAAAAAACAAGCCAAAATATTTCACCATATCTTGAAATTCATTCCCTAGACCGTGACTAGTGCATACACAGGCGATATTGATAGGAGGGACACATCAGGGCAATTGTCACCATTGATGGATGCAGACACCAGTCAAGTCAAACCTTTCAGGCCACTGAATGTCCTGAACACAATATTGACCAAAACATGACCTTGACTATGAACACATATAAGGTTTATTTTATTTATTGCTTTAAAAAAAATCATAGCTATACATTTTAAAGTTTTTTTATATTTATGTATGTGTGTGTGTGTATGCCACTGGTACACAGGTACCTGTGGGAGACAGAAGAGGGTGTCGGATCCCCTAGAGATGGAGTTTTATTTTTATTTACTAACTTTGATAGACAGAAGAATGAGGTACGGAGAACTTTCCAGAAGTTTGAGTGTGGCGCACAAGTCTAACGTGCTTTGAGCCCCATTATTGCATCACGGAACAGAACCGACTACACTAGGAGATCTTTCTCCTTGGTTGATGACACCGGACCCAGCTGGTCACTGACCTCAGAGAGGCGCTGTGGGGGCTTGGGTAACAAAATGCTTCAGGTGCCTGCAAAAGAAGGCAAGGTAGCTGTACAAAATAATCTCTCACAGTTTTTTTAAAAATGAAAAGACAATTTTGGCACAATAAGAAGGAAGCCCTTACTTTAAAAACCCTTGGCTATCTGTTTTAAAATACCTGACTGCATGATGTATCTTTTTTCTTTTTGCTTTTATTTAAGAAAAGGAAATGTTTGTCTATTGCCAATCTGTTTTGTTTCTTTTTTTTCCTTCCCCTATGGTGCTGTGCCCTCACTGCTCCCCAGATCTTCAGCACAGCCCCCCACTGTTGCCAGTCTCCAGCTGTCCTGGAACCCTGTTACCCGAATCCCTGCAGAGTTCGCTAAAATATGGATCATTGGGCCAACATGCAGAATTAAAATTAAAAGTATAGTGCCAAGCATTTCAGTTTCTGAAGGGTCTGTAGGGGATTCTGAAGTTTGGCGAAAGTGAAACCCATTTCTGTAGAGGAAACCCGTTTGTTTCTCTCAAGTTTGAACTCAAACTTGAACCCATGTCTATTTATTAAACATTATTTTTGCCCTCCAACATTCTTGGGATTAATGAAGGTTGGATGAGTATATCAATTTCTCTTCACCCTGGCTTTCCCCATGTCTAAAAAACACATAGAGCATTGGGGTTTTTTTTGTTGTTGCTATCTTTTTGGGTTTTTTTTTTTTTTTAAAGCACTGTCCATAAACTAAGATGCAGTAGTGGAAAGGCCCAAGAGAAAGCACCACGGCTTCATTGGAAGACATGCAGGGCCTTGCAACCCATTCCCACGGCGCTCAAAGCAAACGGAAGCTAGGGATGCTTCCCACTTGCCCAACGGAATGGCTCAGAGGTGTATTTCCAAGCTGGAAACCAGCAAGTCAGCAGCTCTTAGGAGATATCAGAGAGAGGATGCTGACCAACATACCAGAGAGCGAGGTCCTAGGGAGCAGGCCATGCAGAAAGACTGCTGGAGGAATTGAACAAGTTCACACACAGTGAACACCGAATGTCCCACAGTGCTTCAACAAGGACAATAAAACAGAAAACCGACGATGGCAGCTGCGATTTAAAAAAATCTTGTCTAAAGTCTTCCAAGTCTTAGTGACATTGTAACTGCCGCTTTCATTGCTGGAAGTGAGATGGCTCAGTGTCTTCTCTGGACTTGCGGGTCTGATATAGAGGAGACAACAATTATTCCTTAGGGGTCTTCACAAATATCCCGCCATGAGGTGTGCGTGGTTTAAGACAGGAACTTGCGTGGTTTAAGACAGGAACGTGCGTGGTTTAAGACCTTGTGTGTGGTAGAGCTCCCGGGGAAAGCAGAGAGACACAAAACTTCTTCACCCAGAGAAAATTTGGTGAGGCGAGCCAACAGCTTTACACCCTGAACTCACCAACAACAGTAGTAAAAGAGAACACTCCCACTTCTTCAGGGAGGGGCGTACAAGGGGTAAAGGTTACACACGCAGTACATAAAAACAGGCTATGTGGAAGTACAGTCCCCTTCAGAGTCAGCCGAAGTGTTGCTCTAAGCTCTTGACTCTGGGGAACCTGCCTAACAATTTGTTAAATTATATATATATACATACTCATATATACTATATATATGTGTGTGTATACATATAGTATAAAGTAGAAAATAGAGAAAATAACGCCTTTTAATATCCCTCTAAACATTAGAGGCAACTTTGTAGAAAAAGGCTGTTGGCGCTGGCTTAGGGAGCTTCCTGTTGCACACGTCCCAACAGGGCAAGGCGGCAAGCAGCAGGATGAAGCCCCCCAGCAGGACACAGAAGCCACTGAAATAGAAGGCGATGTCATAGGTCTGCGTCCAGTCGTAGAACCAACCTGAGAAGACAGAGAGGAAGAGTGTGACTTTCACAGAAGCAGTGTTTGTATGTGATTACGTGTGCCTATGTACGGTTGTGTGTGCCTATTTGTGGTTGTGTGTGCCTGTGTGTGGTTACATGTGCCTGTGTGTGGTTACATGTGCCTGTGTGTGGTTACATGTGCCTATCTCAGGTGTGTGTGTGTGTGTGCGTGTGTACTGAGTCAGGGTCTCATGTAGCCAACACTCACCATATACCAAAGATGAGCTTAAACTTCCCACTCCCAAGGGCTAGGGTTACAGGTGTGGGCGGCTCTCACACCTGGCTTTAGACAGAGCTGGAGAATAAACCTAGAGCTTCCGGCACGCTAGGCAAACCCCCTTCCAGCCCGGTTACATCTGCAGCCCTAGCCAAACAATCTTGAATAAACTACTGTGAAATAATCCACTTTGCTTGGTGCAAATCTTCACTACTGAGAACTTCTCTATCAGGAACTGTCACCGTGAGGAACTAGAAACTGAGCTGACTTGAAGATGGGCATCTTACCAACAATCGGTGGCCCGAGGCTGTTCCCAAGTCCAGCGAAGAACATGAGGATCCCATAGGCGTGGGCTAACTTGTCAATCCCTACAGTCTTAGTGGTCACATACGGGAAGATGGACCAATTACCAGTAAGAAAACCCAAGATCCCAGAAAGTATCGCCAGGGTGATGTAACTCTTGGCAAGGGGGATTGCACACAAGGCCAGGCCCGTGATGATAAGGGTGGCTACATAGAGGTACAAGGTGTTGACCCACTTGAAGTCAGCCATGATGCCTAAAAGAAGCTTGCCCACGGCTGTCATAATGCCGATGATGGAGATGAGCGGCATGGTGAGGTCCTCTTCCCTCACGTTGGAACTTCTCGCGACGTCCTCCATGAGCAGCGATGGCGGAAACCCTCCGATGTCAAAAAGCAAGATGGCGATGAAAAGCGCCGCGAAGACTTTGTTTTTAAAAAGAGACACGGTCTCGCCGCAGTAGTTCCTATATGACTGCCATTTCCTCTTGGCAAGCTGCTTGCAAAAATAAGTCTGCTCCACAACCTTCTTTTTGTGCGCTGCGGCTGTGGGGTTTTTGGGGTTGTCCCGTGCCCAGTCACCGTTGGGCAAGGTGTTGGTGCATTTATCTTCGGTACTGTAGCCCTTGTCCAAGATGTTCAGATTTTCTTCCAGGCTCTTCTCTTTCTCACTGTACGTGGAGTATCTCTCTAGAACGTTCTCCGGAGCTATTTTTTCAGGAAAAGGGCAGACGGGAGACTGCAAGGGCCTCATCAGACTGCCACAGGCGAGTATGTTTAAAGCCAGCGCGCCCACAATAAGTAGGCACCCATCCAGGCCGTAGAACTCTATCAGCATCCTCTGCAGAGCAGCGTAGATGAAGAGGCCCACGCTCGAACCTGCAAGAGAGCAAGAAGCTCTCAGTTTTAGTCTGATCGTTTCTATTGCCTTAGGACACGCACTGGTGGCGTCACAAGCACACTTATTATTTACACTGGTCCTCACGATCCCTTAGTATTTAGCCACAAGAACACGGAGATTGCAGGACAGCAGTACTCACAGGCCATTCATCTTCAGAATCAACATCCAAAGACCCTGTTTGTATTCAGGAATTATTTTATTTTAAAGTTTTTTTTTTAAATTTAATTTTATGCCTACGCACGTTTTTGTGGCAGGGTTATATGTGCACCACATACGTGTAGTGCCCATGAGGCCAGTAGAGGGCATTGGATCTGCTGCAACTCGAGTTACAGACCATTGTTAGCCGCCACATGGGTGCTGGGAACCAAAGCCAGTGCTCTTAACCACTGAGCCATCTCTCCAGTCCTGCCAGGATTTATCTGATTTTTAAATTATATGTATGTGTCTCTGTGTGGAGTGGGCACCCACAAAGGCCAGATCCCCTGTAGCTGGGATCACAGGTGGCTGTGAGTTGCCTGATGTGGGTACTGGGAACTGAACTTGGGTCCTCCGTGAGAGCCATAAATACCTTTATCTGCTGAGCCGTCTCTCCAGCTCCCTGTTGCGTACTTTGGATACATGATCTCATTTATTATTTGTAATGGTCCTATTGAGTACATCCTACTATAACCCCCAATCTACGAATGATGTGAATAAGGGCTGGAGAGCTCGAGAAATTTACCACAGTTCTCAAAGTCGTAAACCAACATAATTCAGTCAGCCTGACTCCAGGAACCCATGGAATTTAGTTATTTCAAAATTTTTTAAATTACAGCTTTGTTTGTTTGTTTAGTGTGTATTTTATACAGCCACACACTTTCCACAGCGTGCATGTGTGTGCATGTGTGTGTGTGCATGTGTGTGTATGTGTGTGTGCATGTGTGTGTGTGCATGTGGGTGGGTGTGTGCATGTGGGTGTGTGCGTGCATGTGTGCATGTGTGTGTGCATGTGTGTATGTGTGTGTGCATGTGTGTGTATGTGTGTGCATGTGTGTGCATGTGTGTGTGCATGTGTGTGTCTGTGCATGTGTGTGTGTGCACGCACGCGTGTGTAGGTCAGAAGACAACTTTTGGGAGTCACTTCTCTCATCCTGTAACGTGGGTCTCAGGACTTGAATTCAGGTCATCTGGCTTGGCAGCATAGGCTCTCCCCACTGAGTCATCTCGCTAGTCCTACCGAACACTATCTTTGACTACCTTTTACATTTATTATGTACTCCGCTCTGTACTATGTCTTATTGTCTTCGTGAAAGCAAATCTTTACATTCCATTTTTAAGATGACTGCTGTAGATTAATTTTAGGATATTAATAATGGTTTGATCATTTAAATTCATTGCTGAATCACTAGAATGAGTGATTCGTATTCTTAATGCATTGGTATGGGAAGAGGCTGACATGGGATTTGATGGAGTGTTTCAATTAGTATGCTGGCTTATATACCACACAGGGACAAATGCCTCCTCTTCAGCATCTATTTCCCTAAGCACACCACGATGCTGTTTAATTTATGCTGTTCTTGTTGGGTTCTTATTTCATTTTTTTAAAAATTGAGCATTTAAAAAATTTAAGTATCCCCACGAAACGACATATGAAACAGCAGGAAAATGTAAACAGGCTAATTTTTTAAAATTCTGAGTTGGATGATCATAACATCCATACTCTAAAAACTCATCTCATCAAAAAATATTATAACCAGGAGCAAAGAGATGATGTAGCGGTTAAGAACACTGGTTGCTCTTGCAGAGAACCCGGGTTTGGTGACAGCTCACAACCACCTGTAACTCCAGTTCCAGGGGAATCGAGGTCCCTTTGGTCCCCTCAGGCACTGTAGGAATGCGATGCACAGACATACATGCAGGCAAAACACCCATACACGCAAGATAAAAATAATAGACAAATTTCTCCCCTATCTTTGAAAAGTGGTGTGTGCTCCAACAGCTAAACCCGGTTCGGAAAACAAAGAAGGGAGCAGAATGGGCAACCTTAAGACTGTTGTCCTGTGTCTTCACCATGAACGCTTTGTTTGTGACTTCTACCTAGTGTGCCATGCGACAAAAATTCTCATAAGACGTCACACCATTAGACCCTAAACGTGTACTTTTAAAAAGATTTAGATTTAGTGTCTACGGATGTTTTGCTTAAATACACATGTGTGCACCATAAGTACACATGTGTGTGCCTGGTGCCTAAGGCGGTCAGAGAGGGCATTGGATCCCCTGGAACTGCCATAGCGATAGTTATATCCTGCCATGTGGATGCTGGGAACCAAAACCTGGGTTCTCTGAAAAGTGGTCATGCTCTTTGACCGCTAGTCTCTAGAACATCGAACACGTTCTTGGTATTTTAAAAGTTCTGTTTTCGTGGCAGAGAGCTGGATCGGCAGAGAAAGACACCTGCCACCACACCTGAGGGCCTGAGCTCAGTGTCTCCGACCCACATGCTGGCTGGCAGACGTGTACCAACTTCAGCAAGTTTTCCCATGACCTCTGCCTGAGCTGGGGCAAGTGGTTGCACATGCTCACATTCATACACACATGTACACACACACACACATGCACACACACATAAAGAAATGTAATTTAAGGTTCTGCATTCTGCCTTGATCTTGAGAAAGTATTGCCATCGCTCACCAACAGAGTTCATCTGTCTTACCCTGAAATACATCCAATTACTTCAGCAGAAATTATTAACAGCTACAATATGCCTTGTGATGGGGCAAGGCAAACCCTAAATCTCTGCCTGTGTCCCATGAGCACGTGGCCATGACTTAGAAAGAGGTGGCGATTCTCCAGGGTCATGGGAACCGATTTTAGAGTTTCCTCGCGGTGTTGTTTTTTTTTTTTTTTTTTTTTGGAAAATGCAAAGCTCTAATTTTTAATCGTCTACAAGAACATCTTAATTGAAAAAATAGTCAACATACAGAGCAAAGTGAGAAAAAAACACTAATTAAGCTCTCATCCCAGTCTAGATTTTGAACTACTACGGAGAGGAAAAATAATTACTGTTTAGGGAACCTAAACACTAAGAGACACGCACGTGCACTAATTCGCTCATCAATACCCATTGTTTCAGGCTTTTCCCTAAGAGGACAGAAGGCAAGCATCTAAGACACCGTAAGCATACAATGCCCATCTGTCCCTGGTATTCAGCTCTCCCTGGGAAACACAGAAACACCAGACAGGAGACAGCACGGCTATTTATGGACACTCAGTTTCCCCAAATGTTCACACATTATGAAATGTTCTTTTCACTTTTAAAAATGGGCTAAAAATAGAAAAACCATGCAGTGTACAAAAGCAGAGGGTGAGGCAGGTTGGAGGAGAGGGCTATTTTCTAATCCCGACTCACCACCGAAAAGATCACCATCCACAACCTTCAGGGGTTTGTTGCTGTTAGTTTTGAAACAGGTGTTGTTCCCCCACTTCTTCCCCAAGGATTCAGAGTTGACCTTGAACTCAGCTACCCTGCCTCAGCCTCCTAAGTGCTGGGCCCGCAGGCATGCACCACCAGGTCAGGCTAAAACCTTTATAATATGCTTATGTTTCTACGTTTTACCCCTTTCTACTAGGGGGTTATGTGTCAAGGCATTGACTCATGGTTTCTTTTGGAAAAACTACTAAGATTTTGCTTCTCTGTGATCTCCTGAGATGAAGGGTGTTTCATGCCTGGCTCTACATTAGTAAACTGTTAATAGAGACCCTTCAGATGGACTGCCCATGGGTATTGCAGTTTTGATTTGCTGGGCTACAGTGCACCCCCTCTTCTCTGCCCTCCAGACTGAGTGCCAAGCCAGAGCCACACAACAGCAGGAAATTTCCAGTGTCTTTGGCATCAGTAAATTTGGACACAGCAGGATATTCTGGTCACAGACACAATCACTAGCCATCCTACAGTCTGCATGTGCCAATAACCAAGTGTCATGTCTGATATCACTGTTCCCGTCTTACAGTGCAGAAAAGGGAAACACTGAGCAGTGAAGTACCTTGTCCGACACCAACCCGCAAGTGAGTGACCAAAATCTAGCTCCAGGATGCTGGAAAGATAGCCGTTAGGAACACGTTCTCCAGTGACGAGCGTGGACACAAGCCCCCTTCCCTAATCCGGAAGCTATCTCCAATGAGAACCACTCACAAATGAAAAGTTGGTTTTCTCTAGTAGATGCCCAACAGAAAACGAGCCCAGTGATGTTTTCGGAGGTGTTTTCTTTTTGTTTTTATGTTTATTTGTCTCCTAATGCTTTGCCTGGGCACACTTGTTTTTTTTAGTTTGTTTGTTTGTTGATTTTTTTTTCTTACCCTACAGGCCTCTTGCTTCTATGTTATGACTTCTGATTTTGTGTTTTAGGGAATTTCTGTGCACACAAATCTGTCTCTGTGCCTACAAGAGCTTCTCGTGCTTTTGTTTGGCGCTTGTTTTTCTGTTTGCTTATTTTGTCATATTCCAGGCTTTTTTTATTTTGTCTTGTTTTATGATTATTTTTTTTCTTGGGTGGAGAGAACAAGAAGGGATGTGGATCTGGGTGGGTAGGGAGGATCTGGGATGACTAGGGGGAGGGAGAGCCATAAACAGAATATATCATATGAAAAAAAATCCATTTTCCATTTAAAATAAAAACACTTCCTTCTCTTGTGGAATAAGTTCCTCAAATTGTGGTGACCCCCTGCCACAAAATAATTTTCATTGCTACTTCATAACTGTAATTTTGCTACTGTTATGAATCATAATGCAAATATATCTGATATGTAAAGGGTCCTTCAACCCATCAGAAGGATCAAGACCTGAAGGTTGAGAACCACTGCCCTAAATAGACTGCTATAATATCAGTCACAGAGACTGATACTACCTTAGAAGTTTTTTTAAATCCATCTAAAACATTAACTACTACCCCCAACATACCTGGAGGAGGTCATAAATTATATATAAAACTTACATGTTTTTCTTTGTTTGTCTGAGACAGGGTTCTCACTACATATAGCCAAGGCTGAATCCATGGTCACAAACCTTCTGCCCCAGACCTTTGTAATTAAAAATATAGGCTCCCACACAGGGCTTAAAATCTATATTTTTATATGCTATTTTACGCCTTCAGCTATCATGTGTTAATTCTTAGAGAAAAATTAAGAGTGTGTATGGCTTGGATGTGTAGCCAGGTGAGTGAGACGTGCTCAGAGAGCAGGGCTTTAGGCGGGATTCTGTGCTTCACTACGTGGTAAGGCTGACCTCAGCCTCTGACAGTGGCTGCAGCTCTTGTTTCCTGCCCGTCCTTCCTTCTTCCCACAGCAGACGCTTTCATCCGAGCGCTCTTCTGCAGACAACCGGGGAGCAACTAGAAGCTTCTTCAGCAGCCATCACTCTGAGGTCTAGTACTCAGGTCTGTCATTTATGGATCTGGGGGTTTTCTTGTTTGTTTGTTTGTTTTTGCTTGTTTGTTTGAGTTTTGTGGTGATTATTTTGTTGTTGTTGTTGTTGTTTTTTTGAGACAGGGTCTCTCTGTGTAGCTCTGGCTGTCCTAAAACTTGTCCTGTAGACCAGGCTGGCCTGACCATAAACTCAGAGAGATCCATCTGCCTCTGCCTTCCAAATGTATAGTGAATTTTTTTTTTAAAAATAAATAAAGCTTGCCTAAAGATCAGAAGGGCAAAGCTAAGCCACTAGAGGTCAGGATTTGGGAGACAGGCTGGTCTCTGTGAGTTCAAGGCCACCCTGAACTATACAAGATCAATGCAGAAATAAATCCAGGTGATGGTGGCTCAGACCTTTAATCCCAGCACTAGAGGGAATATAAAATAGGAAGGGAAAAGGCTTAGTCTGTATAGTCTGCAGTTGCCCAGCCCTGGTAGAGGTAAGACTTCTCTAATGGCTTGGTAGCTCTGCTTTTCTGGTTTTAGGACAGAACCTCAATATCTGTCTCTGGGTTTTATTATCATTCTACTTTTGGTGCCCAACGTGGGGCTTGAACCCATGACCCTGGGATTAAGAGTCCCATGCTCTACCACCTGACCTCTCAAAGGCTCTGCTACTGCGGAGAGTTGCCATTTTCCCTTTTATTATTTGTGCTACATAAGTGCTTGGATTAAAGGCATGTGCCACCCCTGCCTGGCTTGGGTTTCGTTATTTGTGCTACATAAGTGCTTGGATTAAAGGCATGTGCCACTCCTGCCTGGCTTGG
This sequence comes from Microtus oregoni, assembly GCF_018167655.1. Lineage (NCBI taxonomy): Eukaryota > Metazoa > Chordata > Mammalia > Rodentia > Cricetidae > Microtus > Microtus oregoni. The sequence goes on from NW_024543066.1 coordinate 3,704,736, forward strand.
GTTTCGGGGTTTTTGAGAGCTATTCCTATATTTATGGTAGAAAATAAATTTTCCTTCTAGGAGTGCTATTTAAAAAAAAAAAACAAAACACTTTGCTTTCTGACTGACTGGCCGCTGGGCAGAGGCTGGTTGCACACACATGTTTCACACCTCTTTGCTCTGTTTAAAATGTTAACTTGTGGGCTGGAGAGATGGCTCAGTGGTTAAGAGCATTGCCTGCTCTTCCAAAGGTCCTGAGTTCAATTCCCAGCAACCACATGGTGGCTCACAACCATCTGTAATGAGGTCTGGTGCCCTCTTCTGGCCTGCAGGCATACACACAGACAGAACATTGTATACATAATAAATAAATAAATATTTAAAAAAAATGTTAACTTGTGACTATACTGTACTTAATTTTGAAAAGGTACCTGTTGAAATCAGGCCAAGCGCAAGGCCTCGGCGGCTGTCAAAATACTGGCACGTGATGGTCACTGTCGCGGTGTATAACAAGCCACATCCGAGACCTGCATATAAGAAGACAGCAGGAGTTTAGACAGGTGCACAGCTTCAATGCAAAAGAAGAAAATGAAGGGTCCCCACCCAGAAGCTGTGGAACCTGTTGCCTAGACATCAGAGTCCCCAGACTCCTCTGTCAGTGTTGGGGATTCAATGGATATCTGAGAAGCAGCATTTTTCTTCACCCGCCTTAACATCAGAGTCAAGCAAAAATAGAAATTGCCCAATTTCTGAGGTACAAAAGAATAATTAAAAAAAAAAGAAGAAGAAGAAAAAACATGTAGGGCGGTGGTAGCTCACACCTTTAATCCCAGCACTCAGGAGGCAAAGGCAGGCAGGCCAGACTGGTCTACAAGAGCTAGTTCCAGGACAAGTTCCAAAGCTACAAAGAAATCCTGTCTTGAAAAACAAACAAACAAACAAACAAACAAAATACTTAATCATGCCTATATCTCAGGTCTCTCGGTCACGTCTAGCTCTTTGGTTTTATCTTTTAGTCTCTGTGAGTACCGGTGAAATCTGGTACTAGTTGCTGGTTTTCCATCAGCGTCTATCTCATTTGGCTTCCCTGAATTTGCTTTTTACCATTTTGCAATGGTATCAAGAAAAAAATATCTATAGTTACTTGAAAAAAAAAAAACAACAAAGCCCTTCTCTGGGGCTGGGGAGATGGCTCCGCTGTTCAGAGGGTACACTGCTCTTGCATAGGACCTGAGTTCAATTCCCAGCACCCACATCAGACAAACTACAACTGCTCAACTCAGGCTATGGGGGATCTGACTCCCTCTGCTGGCCACTGTGTGCACCTGCATGCATGAGCACATAGCCACTTAGGACAGATGAATGGAATTTAAAATAAAATAAATCTTTTTTTTATTAAATTTATTTATTTATTAAAGATTTCTGTCTCTTCCCAGCCACCGCCTCCCATTTCCCTCCCCCTCCCCTAATTGAGTCCCCCCCCCCTCAGCCTGAAAAGCAATCAGGGTTCCCTGTCCTGTGGGAAGTCCAAGGAACCCCCCACCTCCATCCAGGTCTAGTAAGTTGAGCATCCAAACTGCCTAGGCTCCCACAAAGCCAGTACGTGCAGTAGGATCAGAAACCCAGTGCCATTGTTCTTGAATTCTCAGTAGTCCTCATTGTCCGCTATGTTCAGCGAGTCCGGTTTTATCCCAGGCTTTTCCAGACCCAGGCCAGCTGGTCTTGGTGAGTTCCCAGTAGAACATCCCCATTGTCTCAGTGTGTGGGTGCACCCCTCATGGTCCTGAGTTCCTTGCTCGTGCTCTCTCTCCTTCTGTTCCTGATTTGGACCTTGAGAATTCAGTCCTGTGCTCCAATGTGGGTCTCTGTCTCTGTCTCCTTTCATCGCTTGCTGAAGGTTAATATTCAGGAGGATGCCTATATGTTTTTCTTTGGGTTCTCCTTATTTAGCTTCTCTAGGATCACTATCCTGTGTGAGGTAAGCCAGACACAAAAAGAGGAACATGGGATGTACTCACTCATATTTGGTTTCTAGCCATAAACCATGGACATTGAGCCAATAAAATAAATCTTAAAGGAAAATGCTTTCCTTTTCCAAATACTTTTTTGGTGCATGAAGGTTTGTATTTTTCTCACGTAACTTCAGTCAAAAACCAGTCACTGCAGCAGGCTGAGTAGATAGACACAGAGAACATTGTCTCCTAGAAAGCCAGAGTGGGGTGGAAAATCCTGACTCAACTTGATCAGAGTAAGAAGCATCTAAGGGCTGCTGGACAGTGGTGGCACACACCTTTAATCCCAACACTTGAGAAGTAGAGGTAGGTAGATCTCTGTGAGTTCGAGGCCAACCTGGTCTACACAATGAGTTCTAAGAAAACTTAGGGATGTTACACAGAGAAACCCTGCCTTGAAAAACCAAAAAGCATCTCCCAAGCCGCAAATGTATTATATTTTATATGTAATATGTTAAAACATAATACACTAAATAAATGTACGCTCCACATCATCTGAAGTTCCTTAGAGTCCTGAGGAAGAAAATTAAAAAGTTCCAAGACGCTAAAGTTTCCAAACTGTTGTCTTAAAGCCTTCTCTGGTAGCTGGGCACCTCTGATCAAATTCTAGCCGGAAGCAAACTCCTGAGAAGCATAATAATTTCAAAATCAAATAACCACATTTAGGCAAATTCAGCCAGTGTCAGAAACATCATGTTTTCTCTCCTCCGTGGCTTCTAGAGTTTAGGGCAACTGTCTAGGGGACTGATGGGAGAGGGAGGAGAGGGGGGCTGGTAGGAGGGGAGGAGGAAGAAGAGGAGGCTGAAGGGAACGTGTAAAATACAATATGAACTTATTCTTATGTGACGCAGTCCCATGGACAATGAAGAGACAGATGAATTTTTTAAAGCCTGTACTGCTGAGTATTCAAGGCATAAACACAAGTGGCATGTCACTGTTCCTTTTGCTTAAACAAGTGAACATAAAATGTAATTCTGTGGCCTAATGAGTGTTTATTCCACCTAGAATGTGCTTGATCATCTACATCTGGATGAGATACCAACTCCAGAATATATCTCTCTCTCTCTGTATCACCCCACTCTGAGAAAATGGAATCAAAATGGAGTCATTCTTATCAAGCCATAAAACATAAATAAATAAATAAATAAATAAATAAATAAGAAGAGTATGAAGACCGGGTTCTGGGACACGTACCCCTGAGAGAAAGAGCTGTCAAAAGCCGTTCACAAATGACCCTGCAACCCACACACAAAAATCACTGCCAACAAGGACTTCTGCCCAGCAAGACTTTCATTCTGGACCATGGCCACCTTAGGACAGATTCCCATAGCCAAGGATTTTTGTTGGAAACAACTTCAATAATTCTCTTTCTCTCCCCTTTATAGACTTCCTGAAGCACACCCATCATTGCCGAAGCTGTGTGCATCCCCATTGCCACGCTCTTCAATCCTTGCATAAACCCAGATGATCCTGGAAGACTCTCCTGCAGCTATGCAGCGGGACGTATGAGTCAGCCAGAGTCTAAGCCCCTTATCACACCCACAGCTTGAAGGATCCACCACCTGCTGCCAGTTCATCCCAGCACCTCTCGTCTGAACTCTGACCTCCCCCTAGCTCCCTGAGCCTTCAGCACAATAAGCTGCTGCCTAGTGGCACACATCACTCTATGCTTCTGCAATAAAAATGACAGAAGACGCACCGTGTCCCCACTGGGGTTCTAACAGATGCTTTGACATATTTGCAACTTCCTAGGTGACATATGCATTCCTTAAAACAAAACAACAACAAAAATATGTAGGAAAGGCAGCTGTTGGGGACTGGGACACTAGCAGCTCCGCCAGAGATTCTGAGTTTGGTTCCCAGGCATCTCAAAACCGCCTGGAACTCTGGCTGTTGGGGATATGATGCCCCCTTCTGGCCTCCGCAGGCACTGCACACACACACATTGACTCTTTAAAAGGTTGCTGTTTGTACAACACCGCATCCCAGTCTGAGTGTTTGGCTCTAGGTGTCTTCCACTACCCTCAATTCTCTTCCAGTGACCATCCACTGACCACATCCTACCTTTCCCTAGAGACTTGGGTCACATGGCCATCCCTGCATCCTTTCTCTGCACAGACACACAGTACACCAGCACCAGACACTGGCTTCACATTGTCGGTGCCCTTGCTTCTGCTGTGGGGCCAGTTACGCACAGAGAGTCCATCCTTATACCTGGATGACCAGCGCCACGACTCTTGGATTCTCGCTTCTGACACTTAGCACAATCACATGGGATTAAAGGACATTGAAAATGTAAACATGCATCATCCGTACCTAGAATATAGCACTGAAAGCGGCCATTGTCTTGGTATTAGCTTGTACTTTTCAATCGAGTCTATGGCATATACAGTCATATACTATCCATAAAGAAAAAGCCTCAGGCAATACTAAACATCATAATCATAATGAAAATCAGACATGGTGATGCACACATGTAATCTCAAAACCAGGGAAACTGAGTCAGGAAGATCTAGAATTCAGAGCAGACTGGGTCACATAAGGAGATCCTGCTTCAAAACAAAACAAACGCAACCCACACAACATCATAGTTGCTCAACACAAGTGCACAGCCAGGAGAATCAGTTCCATCTTTGGCTAGAATTGGTGGCACACACCTCTAATCCCAGCGCTCAGGAGGCAGACCACCCAAAGCTGCATAGTGAGACCCTGTCTCACAAAGAGAAGAAAAGCAACCAGGCGGTGGTGATGCACGCCTTTAATCCCAGCACTCGGGAGGCAGAGGCAGGCGGATCTCTGTGAGATCGAGGCCACCCTGGTCTACAGAGCGAGTTCCAGGACAGGCTCCAAAGCTACACAGAGAAACCCTGACTAAAGAAAACGAAAAAGAAGAAAAAAATATAATTGACTTTGATGATAAAACCATTTAAGTGAGGACTGGGGGAGAAGCTTAGGGTACTACGTTTGCTAAGGTGAATATACAAGAAACGGCCATCATCTCATTTGCATAATTAAAATAACAGAACCAGGTCAGAACTCCTATGGCCATGGCCTAGCGGTTTTCAACATCAAACACCTTTAAATACAGTATATTACAAAGGGATTTTCATGAACTGTTGCGTGGTCCAGGCTCGTTAGTCATCCGTTACTAAGTCTTCATCAAGCATCCCCACTCTGCCATCCTCTTCACTCTCACACCTCATCTTTAAAAATCCCACCTTAGATGTCAACCAGAACTTCTGGATTGGGTACTGGCCACAAACTGAAACTCCGCTGCCCACTGGTGCTGAAGTCCCAGCAGCAAACAGAGAGAAGTGACCAACATCAGGAACATCTGAGCTTATGTTCTTCCTGTCTCACTTTTCCTTGCAGAAATATAGAGAGGAAAGCTTGAAATCTCTCCCTGTTCCCTGCAGTGGGGCATAGGGGGACTGTTAAATGTGTTTATCCTAGGGCTAGAGAGATGGCTCAGCAGTAAGAGCCATCTCTCTCCCCGGCTGCTCTTCCAGAAGACCTAGGTTCATTTCCCAGCACCCTCATGGCAGCTCATAACTGTAACTCCAGTTCCAGGTGTTCCTTTGCTCCCTTCTGACTTCCCTGGTCACCAAAGCATATGCATGGCTCACAGACATGCATGCAGGCAAAAAAAAAAAAAAAAAAAAAAAATCGATACACATAAAATCCTAAAAGAACAACAACAACAAAATTTAATGTGGTTAACTCTGCCAGCGCTTGGGTTCAATGGGCAGATAGTTCCCAAAGTAACAACTTTTAGAGGTAGTCACTGAACGTGAGGCGTTCCCTCCTCAGATTAACTTAATAAAAAGAAGACACCAGTGAAATGGTGCGGAGCTGGAGTTGGAAGTCTTATGGGGGCCAGGTTCCTTACCTACGACGATGCCATAGGAAAAAAACAGAAAGTAGATATTGGGGGCAAGACTGCTCAGCATCAGGCCTCCAGCCACCAGGAAGCCACTGAAGATGGTGACGGATCTCGCTCCAAAAGATGACACACAGAGACTGCAGACGGGACCTAAAAGAAATTGAGACCTTCACTTATGGAGCAGTGACCCCTTTCTTACGACCACATGATCCATCCACTGTCAGTTCAAAACGGCTCCATCACAATGCAACCCAGGAAGGCAACACCTATGGTTCTGAGCACTCTAGATGCTGCTGCATGCTAGAGGCTGCGGCACACTAGACATTTATGCATGCTAGATGCTGCTGCACGCTGGACGCTACTGCATGCTAGATGCTGCTAGATGCTAGACAATACATGAGTTACTCTGACTAACAGTCACACTCCACAGTTAGCCTTATTGCAGCCCTGGAAAGTAGATACTGTTGCTATTCCCCTTTTTTTTTATAAAAGGATGGTGAGTTCACTGTGGAGAAAGGTGATTACTAGCGTCAGATTTGAGCTAGGGATTGGCTTTCCCTCTTGTCAAGTTGTTGTATCTCAGGCAACAGATTCGCACTCCCCGAGGCTTAGTTTCCTCATCTGCAAATTGAGACCAACAGTTGTCACCTCCTGCAGTTCTGTGCATGGCTGACCGATGGTCAGGAGTTATCCAAGCCTGAATTTGTTCAGTGTAAAGGAAAACCACCGTGTGTGAAACAGGTCTTGAGACAGATTGTGTCTCGCTGGCGCTGTGCCAGAGGAAATGCTTAGAATCATAGCACCACGCAGATTGGAAATGAAGGGTGTTGAAGAGTCGGCCCAATAAGCTCATTTCATGTGGAAGGAAAGAGAAATCCCAGGAAGGTGCCTTTCTACTGCATGGCAGGACAAAGAACCTCAAAGCTTGCAGTCCAGGATGAAGGGAAGTCTGGGCAGGCACCTGGAGGCAGCAGCTGAAGCAGAGATAGAGAGAAATGCTGCTTACTAGCTTGCTTCCCATGGCTCGCTCAGCCTGCTTCCTTGAACCACCCAGAATGGTGCTCAGGGGCGGCCCCATGCACAGAGGGGGCCTGGAGCCTATCACATCAATCATTAATCAAGAAGATGTTCACGGCCTTGCCCACAGGCCAATCTGATGCAAGCTTTTTCTCAATTGGAGTTTCCCTCTTCCTAGATCCCCCTAACTTGCATCAAGCTGACAAAACCTGTAGCAGGCATAGCAGTGTCCTTGGCTGGCTCACTCTGTGTTCTCCAAATGGGACCATGGTCTAATTCATGTGTGCGAAGGCCGTAAGGAAACAGCGGGTGGGATACAAAGGTGGGAACGATGGGTAATGATCTTCACAGAATGTACCTAAACCAGTGAAGTGTAACCAGACTTGGTCAAGTCCACCTCTACGGAAAAGGACACACCTATGAGTCTCTATCTTAACAAACAAGATCTCAACTACAATAACCAAGCATTGTTCCTCAGCACCAGGCCAATCCCAGATTTCAATCAAACAAATCAAAGAACTGTTTTCCAGGGAGATTTCTGTGTGTGTGTGTGTGTGTGTGTGTGTGTGTGTGTGTGTGTGTTTCTTTATTTATTTATTTAAGTTAAGATACCGCCACCGCCTCCCATTTCCCTCCCCCTCCCCCGATGAAGACCCCCTCACTCATCACCCCTAAGAGCAATCAGGGTTCTCCAGGGAGATTTCTTATGTGGCTTTGAGTCTTCCACTTCATAGAAAAGACCTTTGTAATAAAAGCGGTTTGCCCAAATTATGAACCATGGAAAATGATGAAGATGAAAAGAGAGGCTTGCTGGTAGTTCAGTTTGAGATATGCCAAACAGAGTAACCAACGATCAGTGCTGCTCCAGTGGAGAGTAAAGATTCTTCTAGTAAGGAAATGGTAATAGTCGTGAGGATACCACTTCAAAATACAAGCCAGTAAGAGGACCATGAGAGAGAGGCAGAGCCGCAGAGCCTGTTCTGGTCACCTGTCCTCAATAAGCCAATTAAATGAGCCAAATTAATAGGGAAAGGCAGAAAGGGGGGATTTATTAATGTGACCAGAGTGGAAAGAGAGACAAAGAGATCCAGTGACCTTCCCAACCCCGCCGGGGACTGGGGTCCTGACATGAGGGTGGAGGGTTAAATAGAAAGCCAGAGTTACATGCAGTCCAGCAGCAGTGATCTCTGCCCACCCCGGCCTCAGCTCCAAGTCTCTCCAGAAAGGTCACGTCACAGGATGTAAATGCTTCTCTGGAGACAATTCCTTCTCTGGATTCCCCCAGATTCAGCCCTGACTGTTCTCAGTAGGAGGTTCCTGAGGAAACTCTAATTTCTGAGAGTCCATTGTTTCCAAAGTCTGATCCTCAAAGAAAGGGACAGGAGAATCTCTTTAGAATATTTCCATTGCCTGAAAAAAAGGCAGGTTACAGGGTGTTTGGGGGATTTTGGAAGAGAACCTGAGCCTTGAGAAGGCAGTGAAGTATGTTCCCAGTCACAAACGGGATGCAAAAGCAAACACAAAGGAAAGAGTCTCATGGCTTCAGTAGTCGTGTTATAATGAGAAACGAAGAAAGGGGAAGCTAACACAGAGATCATTGCCTTTGGGAATGAGGTTTGTTTGCATGAGAGGCCTCCAGACCACGATTAAATGTGAGGGAGTATCAGACAGAGATAATAGAATAAATAAATCAGAGATTCTCAACCTGCGAGTCACGACCCCCTTTGGGGGTTGAAGGACCCTTTCACAGAGGTCGCCTAAGACCATCAGAAAGTACAGGTGTTTACATTATGCTTTATAATAGTAGCAAAATTACAGCTATGAAGCAACGAATAAAGTAATTTTATGGCTGGGAGTCACCACGGTATGAGGCACTGTATTAAAATGTCATAGCGTTAGGAAGGTTGAGAGCCGCTGCAATAAGTGGAGGTCTAAATGTGACAGGGCCTTAAAGGGGAGGGGAGGCTTCTCTTTAAAACCTAGAAGGAAGTCTCATTAAGACAGGGAATGAAGCCGGGCATGGTGGCGCATGCCTTTAATCCCAGCACTCAAGAGGCAGAGGCAGGCGGATCTCTATGAGTTCTTAGACCAGCCTGGTCTCCATTAACAAGTTCCAGACCAGCCAAGACTGCAAAGTGAGACTCTATCTCAAACAAACAATCAAAGCAAACTAAAAACAAACAAACAAAAAGACAGAATATGTAGTTCTAAGAAAGAAATTATGCTTTTTGTCGGAGGAGACAGTCATTACATTTCTCTCCTTGTATTTATCTCCCCTAAAAAGTTTCTGAGGACCCAGAAAATCAAAGGCCAACCAGGACTGCTGTGTCAAAGCCATAAGTTAGCCAGCATACAATGAGAGATAAAATACAGTGGCAAACAGCTGTGGACCTGGTGTGCAACAAGGGTTTTCTGACAGAATGATCCAGGGCACATGAGTGCCTTAAGTCTTCCTTCACCACAAGGAGCCCAGGGTGGCAGACTCTTCACCCCACTGACATCGTGAATTTCAGATTCACCCTCAGAAAGATAATCTTGGATCACATATACATTGACTGACTCTGTTGGCTGGTTGGCCTGCTGATATTTGTACAAATTGGTGCCCAAAAAAAGTAACCAAAACTCACTTAGCCACTGGCCCAGAAATGCCTGGTACATGGGGACTGGCCTCTGCCACAGACTCCCACAGAGGGTGGAAGTCAGTCCTTGAAGGAGTTAAGGGGGTCCTTGGCAGCTCAGGGCTAGTCCTCATAGGCAGCCCCGACAGCCCTCGCAGCACTCTGAGCTGGTGTGCCTGCCTGCGCTGGCTTAGTCTTCTACTGACTCACGCTAGCAGGGGCTTCGCAGGCTGGAGGAATTAAGAACCAAAACTGGGAGAAGGGGGCTGCTAACTCTGCCTTGACCCTCACACTAAAGGATGAAAAGCATCCTTCCGTTGTTTCAGCAATGAGGTTGACTCCATTCTTCTCCTTGAACTGTGTGTGTGTGTGTGTGTGTGTGTGTGTGTGTGTGTGTGTGTGTGTTTGGGAGGATGCTTTAGCACCTCTCAGAATATGGCAAAGTCATTACTGTCCTCTGCTTCAGTGACCTGCCACTCCTTCTGTGCTCATCCAGATCCCCCACAGAAACAACACCAACAGGAAACAGACACTAATAGATTTATTGTGAGAGATCTGTGGGCTAAGGGCCAGGCGATACTAGGCAAGTCTAAGTGAGATCTGTAAGGGCAAGCCACCAGGAGAGGCCAGCTGGGACTCTCGGGTATAGGCTGAAGCTGTAGGCCTCAGGCAGAACTGTTGTTTTCTGGGAAAGCTCCATTCTCTTCTGGAGTCCACTCTGATTATCTAGGATAAACTCTCTCTCTGAAAGCCAAATGAGTCTTAAAACAAAAACAAAAAAACCTTCCCAGCAATGCCAGCTTTAGGACTTGAGTAACCAGAGGATGAATGTAACCAAACTGACCCAGAAAACCAACCATCTCGTCTCCCGGCATAAGCCCTCTTCTTCAGCCAAATTCATCTCACCACAATGTGTTGAGAACAGCACAGACCCCAGGTCTTAGCACCCAAGGATTCGGCAAGGCCTGCTGGCTTCCCTGCCTGGCTACTCATGATGATCCATCCTCTGGCAGCCCACCCACCTCAGACAATCTCCACACTAGTCAAGAAAACAAAAAGAGGATCAGGTAGTGGTGGTACATGTTTTTACTCACTTGGGGGGCAAAGGCAAAGTGGGGCTCTGTGAGTTCGAGGCCAGCCTAGCCTACCGCACAAGTTCTAGGACAGCCAAAGCAGAGAAACTGTTTTGGAAAACAAACAAACATATAAATAGATAGACATAGTGTGCATATACATATATATGTATATATATGTGTATATATATATATATACACACACACATACACACATATGAAAATGAGGACTGAAGAGGTCACTCGGTTGATAAAGTGTTTGCTATGCATGAAAACCTGAGCTCCTCTCCAGAACCTTCTAGAAAGAAGGGTTTGGTGCTTTATGCTGTAATCCAAGTGCTGGGAGAGGAAGGACAGGAAGTTCCCAAAAACTCATTGACCAACCACCTCAAAGAATCTGAGAATTGAAGCTGGCTAACACCTGGGGAAGAATTTAAAGTTGATCTGCAGTCTCTATATGCATCCAGAAGATCATGTACCAACACACACACACACACCAGCCCTGAGGCAAGACACTGAAATCATAGCTGAAGCAGTCAATCACACTACAGAGAACACCGTCCACAGCTGAACTTCTGACCGAGGCCTAGACACACCCACCTTGGGCACACTGGACCTACGAAGCACTGTTAAGTTCTGCTGACCTTCAGAACAAGAATCTCCTCTCCACAAAGGACCCGGACTTCGTCTTTCACTCAAAACAGCCCAACTGCCCTCAGTGCCAATCAGAAGTCCTGACTCACAAGTCAGGCAACTTTCAAGCGCTTGGCTATGACTAGGGCTGCAATCTGGGAAACTCCAGAGCACATTGTCAAGGCTCTTTAAGCCTGCTCGCTTGGGTTCCAATCTCAACCAGCCTCCAAATAAACACGATTTTCTGGCATCTTACCTAGGTTAACTTTATCCTTAGTCAAGAAACTCAAGAGATGGAACCACTCTTGCTAGTCACCTTGGTATTTAAGAAGTCTCAACCCATACACACACACACACACACACACACACACACACACTTCCAGATGTGTTTGCTCTTCTACCACTTATTTTAAACAAGTTCTTCCTTGAGCTCTCAGAGTTTCTCTTTTCTATGTTCATCCTCAAAAGCTTTAAGTTGAAAAGTCCAAATACCTCCTCATCTTGTAGCTGGCGTCAGGCCCAAAGAAGGTGAATGGCTTGCCCAAAATCACCGGACTAAAAGGTGATTGAGCGAGGACTTGAGATCGACTCTGACGTCACCTTAGATCCTTTGGAGTACTGGTTCTCTTCCTGATTTTGTTTATGTTTCAAATTCCATACGTTTTAGATTTTTTTTTTTTGCTTGAAGGAAGTGAAAAGTTCATTTTTCTAAAAAGCCAGCAATTTGGCTCTGCCTCATTTAGAATACATTCACTTTTACTTTAATAGTCCCATATATATATATATATATATATATATATATATATATATATATTAGCAGCCCATTGACATACGCTTCAAGATCAATGAGATAATTTGCTATTGATGTTCTTGAGAGCATCAGGAGGTTAGAGAGCTGTGTAAGAAAATGAGTTCACGCTGCCCAAGTGATTTCCCGATACACTTGGCATTTCCTGGATGCCCCATGAAAGATAATTTGTGCCACACAGACGACAGAGTTGGCAGCCAAAAATTTGCCTGTACAAAATGAAGTTTGCAACGGTCTCTGTGTATTTTTAAATGGGCTCATGCCTGAGAAATACAATCATTTAAGAGAAAAATCAGAAATCAGATCAGACAGCTAATACTTATTAGATTGGGAGCTTAACTCTTCCAAAAGACCAGCATAGAGTGCTCTTCCTTGTCTGTGTTGTTCTAGGAAGGTGTGAGCAGGCGCACAGATTATCAACTGCTGCATTCAAAACACAGCCAGAATTCTTGGCATTCCTAAACATCTTAAGAGACTTGGAAGGGCAGGTTCAGCATCACAGAAGCCTAGACCCGAAGGACTGGACTCTAAGGTAGGGCAGGAGGTAGTCCTGGGGCTCTTGAGTAGCTCAAGGGTGGGTAGAGGACTGACTTGGTTCTGGGTCAAAGCAACCTAATGGCTCCAAAGGGCAAACATTAAGATGAATTGCCAAGCTGGCTTCTTAGACTAGATAAGGCCCAGCTTCTAGGGCTATGATCGGCTGTCACTGCCATGAAATTCTTAGGAATTCTTAAGCAAGAAGTCTCTGTTTTCATATCTCTCTGGGGCTTATAAATTCTGTAGACAGTCCTATTAAATTGAAGATAGCTGGTCCTGGACATTGAGACAAATGTGGTCGACCTAGAAACTTGGAGATGTTGACCTAGGAACTTGGAGATATTGATCCAGGGACACGGAGATGTTGACCCAGGGACACGGAGATGTTGACCCAGGGACACGGAGATGTTGTGGAGCTACTGGTTAGTTTTGGTCTTTTGGTTTTTGTTTTTATGTCTTATTTTGTTTTTCGAGACAAGGTTTCTTTGTAGCTTTGGAGCCTGTCCTGGAACTAGCTCTTGTAGACCAGGCTGGCCCCGAACTCACAGAGATCTGCCTGCCTCTGCCTCCCGAGTGCTGGGATTAAGGGCATGCATCACCACCGCCTGGTTTTCTGGTCAGTTTTTAAGGGAGACCAACTTCAGCTTCTACACCAGTGTCCACGTTCCACATCCCAGCTGCCGTCAACTTCAGCTTTTACATCAATGTACACACTCCACATCCCTCTCTTCTTCCTCCTGAACCAACTCCAGAACAAGCCTGGCCCTCTTACCATATGCTAAGGGAAATATAGTTGGAATTATCCTTTGATTCTTTTCTGCAAGCCCCAATAATTACAGTTCTGGTTGAAGAATTTGCTAATAGAAACGAAGAAATATAAGAAAACTCTGTAAGATCTATCCACACCAGGTTGTTTTCTAGAAGGCCATGTGTTCAAATCTCTCTATGAATGTACTAGCCTCTTGTGCTTTGACAATTTTACAGGCAGTCTTTCTTTTAATTTTACAACTGCACATGTATGAGTGCGTGCCTATGTGTATGTGTGTGCCCTATGTGTGTGCAGGTGTCAAAGGAGCCCAGAGAACATTGGATTCCGTTGGAACTAATATTCCAGGCAGTGGTGAGCCACCTCATATGGTTATTAAACAGACCGGATCCTCTATAAGAACAGTGTGTGCTCTCAACCACTGAGCTATCTCTCCAGCCTTGCAATCTTTATTTTTTTAAAAACGTTTTCAAACAAATCCTGGACAAATTCCTGTTTCTCTTGATTCTGGAACGTCACAATTTTCTCCATTTGTTTAATCGTGTTTAGTTATTTTATCTGAAAAGGCCAGAGGAGACTGCGGGGTTGTCCCCAAGACTATGCATCTTGTTTTGGTATTAAAAACTGGATGCCATTGGGGTTTTTTTTTTCCACAGCAACCCCCTTAATAGCCAAGAGACAGACATATCTTAAAAGGATGACTAATGCAGGCTTGTTTTAAGCAGACTTTCATAAATCCATTTCAAAACTTAAACACCCCTTATGAGCCACCACACCCAATGTTCCCAGTTTCTTCCCAGTTTAGAGACTAGGTTTTGTTCCTGGAATCACGGTAAGTTTGTAGCACACAGGAAGACTCCACGGGTACCATCCCATCTCTGCCTGTCTTAGCACACAGGAAGGGGCTCCAGGGGTACTTACCCACCTCTGCCTGTATCATCAGTCCATTGGTATTTAAATAATGCCAGATAAGGTAGAGAGATAGTCATTAAGAATTACTGCAGAATTCAAATTGTGACTCCAGGCACCGAAGTGATAAATGATATTCATGGTCAAAAAGATAAATTTTAAAAAATCTTTGCTGTTTGCTTTAAGCACGGAAATCACCATTACACTGCAAACTACTGTTTACCAAAATAGATCTACACATAAGCCCTGTGAAAAGCCTAAAGAACATCACTACGGGAGGTACGACTGCCCTTGCTGTGTGATACTTTTCTGAGAAGGTCTTTGTAACTGATGGGCACGTGAACAGAACCTAGTGCGGAATCCCAGACAAGTCAGAGCTTGGAAGACACAGAGATCGCCTGCATACCGTGACCATGCCAGCCACTGCATACATCCTCTGAATTATTAGATCCCTGGGACAATGTGTGCTCCTTGTTATGGTGAGCCGTGTGTGTGTATGTGTGTGTGTGTGTGTGTGTGTGCATGTGGAAGTCGGAAGACAACACTATTGCTCATGTTCTTAGATGTTAAGTCTCCCCTATTTTTCAAGACAGAGTCTCTAATGAACCCAGAGTTAATCCAAGCTAAGTAGGCTGGCTGGTAAGTGAACCCCAGGGATCCACTTGTCTCTACCTCGCCAGCTCTGGGATTATAAGTATGCGCTAAAGCAGCCAGCTTTCCTGTGGAGTACTCGGGATCAAACTGACATCCTCGTGCCCAATGTCCCAATGTGCACTTTATATTTGAGCTGTCTCTCCAGCCCCTATGCCTTGTGAGCCTCTTTAGAGGCAGGAAACCTATGTTTGCAGCACAACTTTTTGTTTCTTAAGATTTTATTTCATTTCATTATCTGTATATGCGTGTCTCTCTATCTCTCCTTCCCTCCACACACGTGTGTGAGGGTGCCACAGAGGACAGAAGGCAGTGTCTGATCTCCTGGAGCAAAAGCAGTGTGCCTTCTTAGCCACAGAACCATCTCTCTAGCGCTTCGCCTTTTCGTTTCCATCCTCTGGCATGCCGCCTGTCACTTTGGCGAGGAAGCTAATCATAAGATGAATTGTAGGCCTGTGGAATTCCATACTTTCACACAGACTCATTACAGTCAAGGAACAGCCGCTACATCTCGACGGTGACGAGCAGGGAAATACACATTAGGCTTCGAATGTGGAAAAGCCCTCCGTGCCCTGGGCAATGTTGATGAGATGACAAAAGCAACTAAAAGATTAAAGAGTAAGAAAACACACAAACAGATCCACTTACTTGCAAGCAAGCCGACGCCACTCGCCAGGGATCCCACCCAGGCTGTTTTTCCTTTTCCTTCACCGAAGGCATCCAACCACTCTATGTACAAGACCCCGACGGCCAACGGGGATCCGTAACAGAGGAACTGAGTGAAGAAGGAGACGGCCACAATCACCCAGCCCCATCCGCCATCAGGTGACTTCGGAAACTCCATGGCGAGTCAACGCGGTGCTTCTCTGTAGGTACTTAAAAAAAAAAAAAAAACCAGAAAAAGAACATTTAGAATGTGACCAGCACAGGGTTTGGGATTAAAATACCTCTTCCTGGGATGGAGGATGAGATGGACCAATAGTTAAGAACACTGGCTGTTCTTGTAGAAAACCGGAGTTTGTTTCCTAGAACCCATGTTGAGTGGCTCACAACTACTGATAACTTTTACAGCTTTAGGAGCTCTAACACCCTCTTCTGGACTCTGTAGGTACTGCACTCACACACACACACACATGTGCACGCATACACACACACACAAATAATTAAAAGTAAAATAAATTCTTAGTATAGATAACACACACTGTGCTCTGAGCATACCCACACCCCACAATGAATCAATACAATGGGATTTTTAAGAAGCAAGAGGCCTGGGCACTTGGGAAATGTTTTCAATCCAGTCCTGGGACTGGCCTTCACACCATCAACCCTGCTCACCCGTGATCACCATAGGAAGTTATGGTGAGCTCGGGTGAGGAATTCTTGTCTCCAAGGGCTGTCAGCTGAAGACCTTTTGCCAAGCGTTCTTTTATTTTGTTCTTCTGATAAAAATCAGCATTTGGACATTTGTTTCACGCATTGAGCATCCTTTAAGGTTTCACAAAATTCTAGTCTCCTTTTTTATTTATTATTTTTTAACCAGTGTGCAGATTCCTGTTCAGAATCCCCTTTAAGGAAAACACGGTTTTAATTCCCCAAATTAGATGCTGTAAAGCAGGAGCAATCAAACACCTAATAGGATGGACAGGCTCTGAAAAGACAATTGAGAACCGACTGCATTAAAAACAATTATCACTCTCTAGGAAAGCACAGGCTGACAGGCAGAGACAGATCATGGAAAAAACCTAGACTTTTCTGGAAGGTAAAGCTGAACACTGTGTCCCTCAAAAACCTAAGCAATTCCTTTCTTCAGAGACAACCTTTGTCCCACCTTGCCATGGGCCGTGCCCGGGTGATATTTCAACACAGAGGGCAAGTAGCGTCATTTCTCACAGGAAGTGATTAGGACGACAAATCTTGGAAAAGGGAAGTGCCTATTAAGCTAGCCACGGGGACTTGACCAGGAAGTTTTCATGGTCAAGGACTGAGGGGAAGTGAAGGCAGCCAAAACAGGAGCTGAGGCAGAAGGCTTCTTGTATGCGCGGGGCTGGCTTTAAAAGTGGGATTCATGAGAGGGTGACTTAGGCATGAGGAGCAACAGGACCACTCACGGGAGACCTGGCTTCCCCACCAAGGACACTGAGGCTTTGGAGAGGAATTTGCGGGGACTATGATTGGCTTTGAGATGTCTCCGGTGTGAAAACGTTCGAGAGTTGACGGTGGAGATGACTACTCTAATCACGACATGCTAAATATCACCAAAAGGCAAATTTTACATAGGTGACTGGTGTGGTATGTGAAATATAACTTAATACAACTGCTATGTAAAATGTTTTCCCTCAAATAAATGTCCACTCCAGCTGGCTCCATTTGCCTAAGCTCATTGACAGTCTCTTCTGATTGCTTGCTTTTGCTATTGCAAACGATACTTTGATAAAACAATTTTTGTTTGTTTTAAAACAAGGCCTCAGATAATAGTCCAGGCTGCCCCCCAATCCCTGTTTGAGGATGACTTGCACTTGGTGTGTGTGTGGTGTGTGTGTGTGTGTGTGTGTGTGTGAGAGAGAGAGAGAGAGAGAGAGAGAGAGAGAGAGAGTTTCTCTATAGCTTTGAAACCTGTCATGGAACTCTGTGTAGACCAGGCTGGTCTTGAACTCCCAGAGATTCGCCTGCCTCTGCTTCTGGAGTGCTGGGATTAACGACGTGTACCACCACCACCCATCTGACGACTTGTACTTCTGGTCCTCTTGTTCCGTGCCCCCAGTGTTGTGATCATAGATGGGGGCCACCACTCCTAGTGTATTTTTATGAGGGAATTGATCACAGCCAGGCAAACACTCTATCCTCTGAGCTACAGGCATAAGGTCTACATAAAACATATATTAATTATATCATTAAATTTGGGTCTCATCTCCAACAGATCTCATTTTGTGTATATAAATATTCCAGGGCAGGAGCTACCACACATGGTAGCTTGTCGGGCCAACATAGGTGAGATTGTGGGTTAAATCCCCAGAAATATTCCCCCAAAAGAAAAACAATCCAAAACTCTAAAAGCAAATCTCCAACACTTCTGATTTTTAGAGCATTTTTGGTAAGGAATCTTCAACCAGTATTAGGACGCGGTTCCTTTTTGAGTTTCTAGTTCTGGGTCTCAGTGCCTTAGTGAGTCAAGAGCATGTCGGTTCTGACCCTGAGAAATTCATCTGGCAAGCTCTCTACACACACCAATGCCAGCCCTCACTACAGACTTCTCTACTGGCAAGCCTGCTGCTTCCGCTTCCACTTCCGCTTCCGATTAACTTCCTGGGGGATTCTAATACTGTGCAGCTGGAAGCAAGAGTCACTGTCCCGAGGAATGGAAGAACACACTCTGGTCAACTGTCCCACGGCTCCCTCAATGACGAAGGCCACTGGAAGGGAAGGATCTAGAGGACAGGAGGAGACTTTGGGCAAACAGAGGGAGTAGGGCTAGGGTCAGTCCCTCCACCCTGGCTTAGTCATCCAGGAAGCTGTAACAAAGTCCTGTAAACTGTGTGGTTTATGAACAATAGAAGTTTATCATACAGTTCCTGAGGACCAGGAGGCCACGTCAAAGCCCGCTCTTCTATGTGTGAGGGTCACTTTCTGCTCAAGTGAAAACTGCCTTCTTATTGAGTCCATACACAGTATGGGAAGGGTGGGGGTGGAACTCTGTGGTTCCCCACATCTCAGGATCTGGTCTCTTCCCAAAGGCCCCATGCCTAACACTTCTAAATCCATTATTTTAGAGATCCAAATTTTGATGTTATTGGGGGTTTTCAGAGACAAGTTTTCCTGTTTAGCACAGGCTAGCCTAGAAAGCATGCCCCTCTTGCCTCAGCCTTGCCGGGCATGCTAGAATCCAAGTATGATAAACCATGTTTCTTCTAGATAAAGGGAGGACGTTAAGAATTTAGGTCACAGAACACCCCACTCCCATCACCCACCCACAAAAGCCAGGCCAGGCTGTTGCTTTAGGTCTGCCCCTTATCCACACCCTGAAAATCTTGATCAAACAGCCCCTCCAGACTTTCAAGGAGAAATGAAAAAATAAATTCTTGTAGAAATAGTGACCACAGCCAAAGCGACTGGCTTTAGGAAGCTGCAGAAGAAGGTACAGTCTCTGACACACCAACTGTAACTTCACCTAAGAATCACAGATGGTGGTGCAGGTAAGTAGATCTCTGTGAGTTCAAGACCAGCTTGGTTCTGCACAGCAATTTCCAGGCCAGACAGGGCTATATAGTAAGACTGTTGGGAGAAGGAAGGAAAAGAGGAGGAGGGAAGGAGGGAGGGAAGGAAGGTTTGAACCTACATCTTTACCATTATAATATCAGATAATACGACTCGTGACTATTTATCTATCTATCTATCTATCTACCTATCTAGACTATCATTACCTGAGTCATATGTAAACATCCATTCTCCGACAAAAACAGAGTAAAACCCTGTGAACTACAGCACTGTAGATGAAAATGGACATTTTGCAAAGGGAAGTCAGGCCCTCAGAGACAAATACTGAAGTACTCATTCACAGGTGGCAGCTAAGGTAGTTTGTCGCCTCAGAGTATCTTGTAGGACAGAGGACACCAGGAGCTAGCAGAAGTGACAGGAAGGGAGACAGGGCTTGAAAATAGCTACCAAAATCCAGTTAAAGCAGGATTCATCCTAATGTTCCTTAGCATTGTAAGGTAACTTCAGTTAGGACCATTTCACTACATATTCTACAATAACTGGAACAGACATAAAATGATAAATATTTGAAGCACTAGGAATTGCTAATTACCCTGATACAACTGCTGCACTCTGCACATGTGTCCCGAACCATGACTCCGTACTCCACAATATGTACAAATACTATGTCAATTAAAAATAAGGTTCAGCCAGGCAGTAGTGGCGCACGTCTTTAATCCCAGCACTCGGGAGGCAGAGGCAAGCGGATCTCTGTGGGTTCAAGGACAGCCTGGTCTACAAGAGCTAGTTCCAGGACAGGCTCCAAAGTTACAGAGAAACCCTGTCTCAAACCCCCCCCCAAAATAATAATAATAATAATAATAATAATATTCAAACCAGGCAGTGGTGGCACATGTCTTTAATGCCAGCACTCAGGAGGCAGAGGCAGGCAGATCTCTGTGAGTCCAAGGCCAGCCTGGTCTACAGAGAGGTTCTAGACAGGCTCCAAAGCTACAGAGAAACCCTGTTTCAAAAACAAAAACAAAACAAAAAGATTCCAATAAATTCTAAAAGGCTGTAGCTAGTTTCTTTCTTTCTTTTTTTTTTTAAGTCAAACATTTGGAGATGCCTGCTATAGTTATTAGTGTACAAGACAGGGTTGACTTGTCAGTGTATGGGCCCAGACCAAGAACATACCGCGGCTCTGAACTGTCATGTCAAGCCCCCTGGGAATCCTCTCGGGGCCAGCTCAGGCACATAAGCTCCACGGCCTCTCCGAATGCACCGTTCTCATTTTGTTTGTTCAAACGTGTTCTTCTTGTTGTCAACGACAGCTCTGACAGTCAAGCTACAGCCAGGCCCGCTTGTTTATAACACAGTTCATTGACATGAAGCAAGGAGTACAACACACAAGCCTGGAAAATCCCAAAACCCATCTCTGAAAACCCAGTGCAGCTGGGTGTGGAGGCACAAGCCTTTAATCCCAGCACTTGGGAGGCAGAGATGTGTGGAGCTCTGTGAGTTTGAAGCCAGCCTAGTCTACAAATAGACAGGCTAGCCGCCGCTATGTAGTGAGACTCTGCCTCAAAAGTACATACATACACACACGTATACAAACACACAAAAACTAAATATTAAAAAATCCAGTTCAGTTAAAGACGTTCATTGTACAATTTCCCTTGGAATCGTTAAACCTATACCTTTGTTTTCCTTTCACTTTTTGGAGCTGGGTAAATGCACTATAAAACAATCTAAACTGCTTTTATGATCCAACTTACAAGAGCAAAATCCTGAACTTAACTCGTTTGATCAAAATTCAAGGAGATTAGCAGATTGTTCTGTTTAAGAAGGGGGCTGGGCATCATGAAGGCACACTTTTAATCCTAGAACTTGGGAGGAAGGGGTAGGCAGGTCCCTTTGAGTCCCAGGCCAGCTAGAGCTACACAGTATAATCCTATTTGAAAAGCAGGAGGAAGAGAGTGTCTGGGCAAATCATGCAGGCTGAAGACAATGGAGAGTTCTGAGCGCCATGAGCTGGCCTCTGAATACACACCTTGTCCAAGAGGAAGACAGTTTACTACGCCACACTGGGATGGAGTACGGAAGAACAGCCAAGGAAAATGTTCAGAGAAACACCTCTGGATCCGGGGACTCAGCCACACTAAGCGTCGCTGGAATGAATCCTCTAACAGCCACCATTAGCTACTGAACTCTGTGACATGATCAACCACGGGGTCATGAGTGAAGAATGCCCTTTGACCTTCAAGGCTTGGTAGATGTCCTCAGTTGAACCTAATGATCTGTCACCATGACTTGCCAACTTGACACAGTCTGGAGTCACCCAAGCAAGGAATCTCAGAGAGAAATGAGGCAGCTCAAACTGGCCTGTGGGCATGTCTGTGGGGGCATTTGCTTGATTGGTGATTGTGCAAAGGTGCTTCTGGGCTGTATAAGAAAGTTCCTGCCAGCAGGCCAGCAAAGCTGCGTTCCTCCATGGTTTCTGCATCATCAAGTTCCTGCTTGAGTTCTGTCCTCACTTCCCTCAGCGATGGACTGCAACCGGGAAATGGAAGCTAAGGAAACCATTTCATTCTCTAAGTTGCTTTCGGGCAGTGTTTTACAGCAGCAACAAGAGAGGAAACCAGGATAGCAGCCTAACGCTGGCCGCGGGTCACCACCAAAGGAGCAGAGTCACCCATTCTAGCAAGGCAGGAAGAGGCCAGCAGTGAGTCAATGGATTCAGGCGAAGGTCGCTGAATTACACATTGTCGATGTTAAGGCCAAATCTGGTCCCGAGATTGTTTTGTTTGACCTGTTCAGTGAGGTCGCTTTTGTTGTGGTTTTTGGCAAGTTTGAATGAATTGCCAATGCTTCGGTACTGGAAGATTACCCTTAAAAATCTGAATTTCAGTGTCCCCCCACCAAAGAAAACAGAAATTCTGCCAATGTTGGGTGTAGTACGATTAATAAAAACTCAGAGACAGTTATTAGGGTTCAACCTGAAGGTCAGAAAAGCAAAACAGCCAGCCACTAGCTCTTACCTTTACCTCAGTCTGAAAATGGCGATCCTGCCTCCTGGAACCCTCAGAATGAGTCTGTGTATGAGAGCTGGCTCCTCCCATCTTATATTCCTCTCTAGGGCTGGGATTGAAGGCTTGCACCACTTCTGGATGGTTTCTATGGCAAACTAGTGTGGTTACTGGGATTAAAGGTGTGGGTCACCACTGCCTGGTCTATAAGGCTGACCAGTGTGGCTGTTTTAGTCTCTGATCTTTAGGCGAGCTTTATTTATTAAAAGACAAATGAAATATCACGACAGTTGGGCCCTTGTTTTTTATGTAATAATTAGTTGAACCTGACAAACTTTGGTCTTTGTTGGCTGAACATCTCTCCAGATTCTTCCACTCTCTGATAAGTCTGGATGAGGGCTAAGTGTACTTAGTGTCTCACCTTGCCTGCCCTGATACCCCTGGCACAGCCCCGGACTTCTTTATTCACTCGGTGCCTGTCTCACTGGCCATTGGCTTCCTCACCAAGCCAATGAGAAGCCATCTCTTCTAAGTCCTATCCAGCCTCAGAGAAGACATTAAACAGGATCTATTAACTATTTGGAGTCAAAAGGTTTAACAGAATCAAGCTTATAAACACACACACACACACACACACACCCCGCCACCACACCCAGCTTCTCCATAGATGCAGGTTGGCAACGTCACCTCTATACGTCCTGCCCGCACCATGTGCTTTGTGCTTCCAGCATTTGGCTACAGCTATTTCATGCCACCCAGCCAAAAGCTTGGCCCTGGAGTATCCTGGTGAAGTGATCCGTGACGAAGACACTAAAGTCGCTGACGTGACCTTCAGTTTCATAGTTTTATACAATTTACTCGTCATTACTTAGAATCCAATCTGATCTCTGGAAGCTCTGTTTGATGGTGACCCTAACCTGTGCACCAGAACAAATCCTCCTCCTTTCCCCAGTCCACCGAAAGGCCATCACTGTGATGAGAAAAGCTAAGTCACGCAGGCCTCGGTATTTGCTGATAGGGTTCGCAGGCATGATGTTTGCCTTCTCCTTGGAACACAGTCCTTTTGAGAGCTCGACACTGTGCACTAGTTACCTGAACTATCCTTTAGCTATTGTAATTGTGAATTATCTGAATGAATCTAAAGCAATCTACTGTCCTATAGTTTCCCCCCACCATAAATGGCCAAATAGCACAGGAGACCTAAGAGAGAGAAACTGGGAGACTCATGGGAACAATGACAGCAGTGGAGACCCAGGGTTCCTCGGAGGCTCAGGCTGCTCTCACCTTCATATCTGAGGTCACCAAGTCTGCTAACAGTTTTTCTTATCCTGCTTCTGCTCAAGCTTAAGAATTTCTTTTAAAGCATGTCATATAACAGAGTTTGTTGGTTTGCTTAGGTGAGGTTTTCCCTGCACAGCCAGGCTGGCCTCCAATGTGCAATCCTCCTGCCTCATCTCCCAAATACTGGTATGAGAGGTGTCAGTCACCATGCCCACTTCCGTGTGACAGGTTTAAAGGGAACAAGAACACTGAAATATGTAAGTGAATGTATAGAATGACATCAGTCAGAACGACGGGGGTGGAAATGCTGAGAGGCGACTCCAGGACTCAGGCCCAGCACTTAACAGTATTAATAAAAGTCAACATTTATGACTACGCCAACGATGCAATGCAATAACTCAAGGGAGAGGCTCTGAAGGTGGCAAATCGGGTTCATATGTTTGATTGACTAGTTTCTTCCTTTTGATATTGTTTTCCATTGTGTATATGTGTGTGTCTGCATGCATGACTGGGGGTGCCCATGGAGGTCAGAGAGTTCTATCTGTCCCTTTGGAGGTGGAGTTACAGGCAGTTGTGAGCCACCTGATGTGGGGGCCGGAAACTGAACGTGGGTCCTGTGCAAGGGGAGCACATGCTAACTCCCGAGTCATCTCTCCAGTCCCAAGATCGACCTATCAAAATTCTCAGTCTAAAATCAAAACAGTGCAAAAACGGCGTGGCTCTCTTGACTGCAGGCTTCAGGAGCATTCATGGTTACTAGCCTTACAAATAAGGGAAGCCGAGAGAAACTGCTCTTACCCCACCGGCCCAGAAGTTAAAGATAGGTTCCTGCTGAGCACAACTCCACCATGACGTCATAAAACACAGGTCCAGGGAAAAGCACAGCTGAAGGTGCATCGTTGTCGGAGTCAACCACACTAGCTGTTTCTTTGCTTTCCCCGCCAGTCACGTGGATGGAAAGCAGACACTGAGATTTGAGTCATTTGCTTAGGGTAGTGGTAACTCACAAAACCAAACTGAAAGACACAAACTTAGGAGAGGACCCAGATTGTTGGGGCCAGTCCTAAGGGCAATATTCAGCCACACTTCAATGTCTTGGCCTCGGGTATGGTGTTTGGCCTTATCCACCTCCCAGCATCATCTAGTATAAATTCCAGGGTCCAGCTGCTTCCAGAGGCTGTGGTTCCTATGCATGCAGCCGATCAGCCCCTATGTGTGCTAGGCTCTGGTTCAGTGGGGACTCCTTCCCACCAGGAAGATCCTCTTCTCACTCCAGTCTCAATGAAGAGCCTGCCCCCACCACAGAACTTTTCCACTCACAACCCCAGATGAACCACTTTTCTTACTATTCAATATTAGTACACTGTTGGTGCGTCTGCCCTTGAACTCCTCCTTCTGGGCCATCTCACACGACACATACATGGAAGAATGCTGTCTATGCTACTAGATTCAACAGAGGGCATGCCTTCTATTTTAAATTTTAGACTCAATAATAAGTTATAGCTTAACTCTTCCGTTCACAAAAATCACTTAGTGTCTACTGAAAAACTAAACATAGGCACTAGCTGGCTTAGAATACCTGCTTTTCTTCCTTTACAATTTTTAATTAAAACTGAGATACTTATTGCTAGGGGAGTCTTTTCCAGAAAGCTGCAATCCCTCAAGCAAAACATTGATTCCTGTCACTGCGGCCCCCACAAATTCTCCACACAACTATAGTCTCTCAATAAACATTGGGGGACATTTCAATCTAGAAAAAGACCACAAAAAATTGAGGGTTCAAAAGAGGGGATGAAATACAAATGAGAAATCCGATCTCATCTGTTTAAACATCAGCCTCTTGGTCTATTCCAGTAGTTCTCAACCTGTGGATCAAAACCCCTGGGGGTGCTGAATGGCCCTTTCACAGGGGTCACACATCAGACATCCTGTATATCAGATATTTCCATTATGATTCATAACAGTAGCAAAACAACAGTTACAAAGTAGCAACGAAATTATTTTATAAGGCTAGGAGGGGGTCACTACAACATGAGGAACTGTGTTAAAGGGTCACAGCATTAGGACCATTGAGAACCCCTGGTTTAGACAGTGTCCAGGTCTATCTGAAGCCAAAGACACCTTTTCTGACATTCAGACACTAGCCACTGCCCACCGTCATAGCTAGTATTGTAGAGCAGCAACGAAAACATTAAGAAGCTAGTCAAGAGTTCCTAATGTCTTCTTTACCACTTTATTACACACTTGCCATTCCCATAGACCCTTCCTTAGAGATGTGAAGGTTGCTTGCCATTCCACATCACCTTATCACACCCTTGCCCTTCCCGTAGACACTTCCTTGGAGACGGGAGGGCTGCGTGCCTCTCCACTTACCCAAGAAGTCTGTTCTTTGGCCATGTATCAGTGGTGCTGCTTTACACGTTTTTGCCAGCGTGCAGGTGAAACGATTTTCTTGTCTAATTTCTATTTGCTTGTTGAGGGAAACTCTGGGTACCAGCGCCACTCCTGGCACTAACACAGGGTCCAACTGAGGCTGGACCCAGCATGAACACCTTTCTTTCCTCTTCACCCTCTTTAGCATCTGTTACCCGAAAACATCTAAGCTGTTTCTGCTCTGGTCTAGGTGAACATGACAATCTAGGCAATTCAAGATATCTAAATATTACGACTGAACTGTAGCCCATGAGACAGGTCCAGTGAGGTTATTAGGATATCAACATAAATAATAACATGTAAATAATATATGTAATATAAACGCTGCCTAAACAGTCCGAATTGTTTGTGCTGCATACACCTGCCATCCCCAAGAAAGAGGTTTTATCCCGACTTTGATGGTCAAGTTCAACGGCTTGCTGCCTTCTGCAGTGCCTCGGTTCACAGCTAAAACCAAAGCAGGTTACCTAGGCGAACCAGAGCCGAGGCATGAGCACCAAAATCCTTCCAAGTTTTGTTCCTCTGAGCTTCCAGGTGGCTGAGGAGCTGCCTGGCAGCTAGGCTCCTGCACGCTGGAGCGCAGCCCGGGGGCTACACTGTCTGGCGCCCGGCAGGACCCACCCGCACCACGCGCTGCTGTCCTTACAGTTAGACGCACTCTGAGCCCCAACTGGAGTCCCCCCAGCACCTGAGCCCACCTCTACTGGAGCTGCCTTTTGGCAAGTGAGGAGTGAGGACCCACCCTGGGTCGTATGCCTCTTTCTGAACTGCCACCAACACCTGCAGAAGGTATCCCGGCAGACTCATGACAGGGGGTTCCCGCATATCTCCCAGATCTCATCCCCTTGCTCCCCCTACTCCACTACTCCACGCAAAATGCAGTTCTCAGATTCCTGGAAGTGTTATGCAAAGGCAAGCACTCTTTTTTCTTTCTTTCTTTTGATCTTTTTAAAGGCGAAGGGGTGCAGAGCACGCTGCGGCGTTCTCAGGGCACTCTCCGTCCGGGGCAGACAGCCGGACCAGAAGCCGGCCGCCAGCTGTGCACCCGCGGGTGACAGCGCCGCCTTCTCTCGCTGCAGTTTGCTGAGTAACAGATTTGCTCCGACCGGGACCTCCCCGGCTTCTGGGGCCTTTACCTGAGTCCCGGGCGCGGCTGGGGCCGCGGTTGCTGATCCCGGCCGTGCGCTGGGCGACCGGTCCCGCCGCGCGCGATCCACCGCCGCCGCCCTCAGCCCCAGGGACACGTGGATTGCAACCCTCCCCGCCGGCTCCACCTTCCAGCCCCCACCCCGGGAAGTCACTCCCGGGGTGGTCCCACTCGCCGCTCTCCTTAGCCGAGGCACCCTGGCCAGTCTAAACCGGTTGAGACTGCACGCCCGCTGGGGGAAGGAAGAGGAGGTGGAGGAGGAGGAGATGGAGGCGGAAAAGCTGGCTGTAGGGGCGCTGCGTCTACTCCGGTGGCTTCAGGCCACGCTAGGAGGCGGGAGGACCGGACCCGAGTCCCCTGGGCACCCCCACCCAAGGATCCCCATGTACCCCCGCCGAGCACCGTGTGCATTTGCGAGTAGCCCGGGTCTGAACATGAACATAAGGGTCGCTTGCTCTCCCTGACTTCCCGGGGCCACTTGAGAGCCTCCTGGCCGGAGTTATACTGGTGGGCAGTGATCCCAGAGGAACGCGCCCTAAAACTTTGTAAAGTCGGTACTCTGTGGCAGTGGAAAGTAAGGACGCCAAGGGCTTTCCTTTGTGACAGCTCCTCGGGAAAGGAGGGCGCTCGGCAGGACGAAGACGGAGAAACTGTATGAGGATGGTCAGGTGTCCTGCATTTGTACCAGGCTAACTCTAACTTGTAGTACAGGACAACCGGCACCGGAGCTACCAGGCACTGCACTCCGCCCTGTCACAGACGCCCACTGCAGACAATCCCGGGCCTCCAATGGCTCAGAAATGTGCGGACACTACTCGCTCCAGGGATATGCTCGAGGCGTGTGCTCGCCCTCTGCCCCATGCGTGCAGTTTGTCTGTTGGGATTCTTAAGAGAACAAGTCTATCTAACAGCTAGAGAATTCATTCCCTCTACACCTGGCAAAGCCTGAATTCTAACTTATACAAGGACTACCAACCGCTAAGTAAGTTTCGGCTAAGTTGCCTAGACTTTTCCAGCTTATCTCCTTATCTATAATATCAGTGTGAGATTCTCAGAATCTTGCCTGCTTCGTGGAGTGTGCAAGAGTTGAGAATTCAGAAAAGGTAGGGGACCTGACCACACCTACCACCACGAGAAGATGGTTGGCTGTAGCCCTTCGCCCCTCTCTATTCAGGTTATGGGGAAGTCCCATCAAAAACATGCCTGAGCCTGGAGAGAGCTTGCCATCCCCAGCACCCGATTATAAACAAGCCTACAAACAAGCTATTGTAACCACAGCATGGGAGAGATTGAGCCTAAAACCTAATCAAAAAGCCCCTGCCTCACACAGAGACCCTGATTTCAAAACCAGGGTGGATTGTTCTTACACACACACACACACACACACACACACACACACACACACACGAGTATCTCTAAATAGAAGAAAAATAGGGGAAATATCTCATAGCAACAACAGTCCAGCATGGTGACTCACACCCATACCCAATTCAAAAGGCCAATCTCCAGGAGTTCAGTGAGTGTTAGGCCAGCCTGGGCTATGAAAAGCTTGTCAAAAATAAACACTACCGATTAAAAAGCCACAACACAGTGATGACAATAGGAGGGGGTAGTACCAAAAAAAAAAAAACGTGAAAGGAAAGAGAATGGAGACCATACTGTCAACGTCATAAAAACGTACTTGGGAAGAAGAAGAGAGAGGCTCAGTGTTTACCCTGTACTGCGGTCTCCTTTGGGATGCCTTACATTCACTCAATGGTATTTCCAGCTGCCTGATAACCTATGAAAATTTCCCCTCCCTGCTTCAATAATAGGTGCTTTGGATTGCTTTCCTTGGTTCGCACAGACCCTAGCCATCAGAGTACAGATCTATGATCTCAACTGTTGACCAATCACCGTCTGTGAAACTGCACTTGGGAAACCCTACCTAGGAAAAGGGATGTTTGCATCCTCAGGTATGTGAACAGCTGAGGGCCAGTCTGTTCCCTCCGGCATCAAATGTTGCTTACAGGAATAAGCAGGCGGGCCCTCTGTGTCTACCCAGGTTAGTCCATACTTTTCCATGCAGGTTGAAAGAGTTTCCTTACCCAAAGGTAAGGTTTCTGCTTTAGCGTGAAGCTGGACCCTAATGGGCTAGACTCAAACAGTTGCAAGGCCTAGCTTGCTGAATGGCTGAGGTGGCTAGAAGGCCGCTTTAGTGCTTGGAGGCCAGCTCTGGGGGTAAAGGGCATGCCACCAGGATTCAATGTGAAATCTGTCCCTGTCGCTTGAGGTTCTCTGTTCAGTCACACTCTGGTGGAACACTGAGGCCAGCAAGAGAACCCAGTGATCCAGGTCATCCCTGCCTTGTATCTACAAATAGAACTTGACCCAGAGAAGCCCAAGGAGCCCCTCCCCCACAACACTGCCTCTGAAAGCACAGAGAGACTGGTGGAAAGGAAACTAAAACCATGTCTTCATACCTCCATGTTTTCCCTCCCAGGGACAGGAAGTGCCAGGGCCTGCAGACAAAGCTGGGGCTCTGGGCCCAGAGGTCAATGCCATTTTAACCAGTCAGAGGGAGAGAAAATGGCAGGCCAGTAAAGAAGCTGAATGTAAAAGGGCCTGCCTTGGCAAGAAAAGAAATTGGAAGCAGAGTGTTGAAAGGCATTCCAGCATAAGGTGATGCCCCAAACTGAAGGGTTTGTTCTTTGCCTAGGGTTCCTATCCCCATCAAACGTTTAGGAAGGGCTTTGTGCCCCACTTTTGGGAGAATAGGATGGGAACATTAATCTGACATTTGCTCCTTCTTGGTTCTCATCTCAGTGAAGAAGCAGAAACCAAATGGACAGGAATGTGTCTGTGGGTGGGGAGGACACATTGGGCCAGCATGGGAATCACCCTGGTCCACCACTCGTCCTGCTGGCAAAGGTCTCCTCGCAGTGAATCATTTCAAACTCAATCAAAAGGACCCACTCCTCAGTGGCTTTAGCCCAAAGCACACAGCTCTCATTGGTTAATAAGGGGCTGACTGGCCTATAGGTGGGCAGAAAGAGATTGGGCAGGAGAGCCAGACTAGGAGGACACTGGGAAGGAGAAGGGTGGAGTCTGGGGAGTCACCATAGAGATGCAGAAGAAGCAGGAGATAAACATGCCATGCTGAATGAAAGAAGGTACTACCATGTGGCAGAGGGTAGATAAGACATATGGGTTAATTTAAGTTGTAAGAGCTAGTTAGTAATAAGCCTAAACTATCGGCCAAGCGTTTATAATTACTAATAAGTCTCTGTGTGGTTATATGAGAAGTGGTTGGTGGGACAGAGCTGACTGGTGGTCTAGACAGAAAACTCCGCCTATAGTAGGGGTGGGTCTTCTTTCAAAAAATAAATTTTATTTTTATGTGTGTGCACACATATACATGCATGCCTGTATGAACATGCAGGTGCCATGTAGGCCAGAGAAAGACATCAAGTCTTCTGGAGCTGGAGTTACAGATGGTTTGAGGATGGGTGCTGGGACCTGAACCAGGGGCCTTTGCAAGAGCCACACATGCCCTTCACCTCTGAGCCATTTCTCCAACCCCACGGAGGAGACCTTGAGGTTACACTAGTCCCTAGTTCCAGTCGGCCATCTCTTCTTGTCTGCTGCCGTATGAACAAACCCCTACCTGATGTTCCTCCCGCCACTGATGGAGCCACCCCACCCTGCCTGCCTGCCTTCAGCGATGGGCTAAAATCTCTCTGCAACTTTGAGCAATTGTTTTTGTTTGTATTCTGGTTACAGAGACATGAACACAGAAACCGATACAGAAAACAAGGCAGCAGAAAGTAGAATGAACTTCTCTGAGTTAGAGGGCATCAAAGTGGCAAAGACAGGAGCCAACAAACAAACAGACCATGCAGCGATATACATCATGTGACCTCCATGTTCACATGTTGCGCACACTCATGGCTTACCTCACGGAGTAAGATGCTGCCCTGTAAGCGTAGCCATTGCCACTGAGAGAAGCTGTGCTCATGGGCAAGAGGCCCTCAAGACTGGACCTGTTGATGTCCCCTCATCAAAGAGGGATGAGAGGAGGCCATTAGGTCCTCCTCTGTAATCCCAGTCACTCTGTCCAGGCTGCATGTGGTTCTGTCCCAGCTGCCTGTGGGTGTTGGGAAATGCTAGTGTGTCCCAAGGAGAGGTTAGCTGAAGGGATGTCCATCTCTACAGACGTGGGCAGTCCTCACACTGGAGCCAGACTTCTCAGGGATGCCATCGTGTTGGGGTTATGCGTATTCTGTAAGTAACCACTTAGCCATGCCCCATGCTCACTGGGTCACCAAACTAGACCTGAGTCAAACCATTCCTTTGGTGCCTTATCTGGGGTAAGCCAATGCTTGTCCACGTCTCCCCAGGGAAGTTAATGTAACATTCCAGGAGCCACTCCTTGGCACACAGTCGATTCTGGTAAGTGTACTGAAGAAGGCAAGATAAAATTCCTTCAAGTGTCTAGGATGGGTCAAGGCTCTTTCCCATATGGACTGCATACATTCAGCTGACATAACCCTACAGTACAGTTTTGTTAGATAACAGACTCGGAGCAAAGCGCTCATCTCCCAGAGGCGAGCTGCTAGGCTCGAATGTACCACAGGATCCAATTTCTTCTTGGGAAAATACAGGCGGAGTGGATGGATATTATTTAAAAATAAACATTAGACCAGTGAAGCGGATCTTTCTCCTCAACAGTGTGGTGCCAAGTTCTTTCAAATGTGCCTCCCCCTCAGAACAAGGCTTCCATGCCTTATATAACACACTGAGAGATTTCCAAGTACTTCCTCAGCTCAAAGTGTCAAGTTTTATGAGAGAGAGAGAGAGAGAGAGAGAGAGAGAGAGAGAGAGAGAGAGAGAGAACGTGGCCCGTACTCTCTACACAGACAGGGTCCAGACAGCCCCACACTTGTGGCCAATTCAAAGACTTGACTCTGGAGTTTCAGAAAGTAAAGATTTACTGGGAATTACTAAAAAAAAAAAAAAAGAAAAGTAACCATTGTAACTTCTTGTGGAACAATTCAGATGGTGGCCACTACGGGATGAAAAGTTAAAGAGAAAAACTATAACTCAGAGGGAAGATGTAAAGTTAAACTACAGTGTAACTGTGATGAGAAACCGAAATGATAGAGACCCAGACCCAAAGGTGAACAACATCTCTACCCCCAATGACAAACATCAAAGTCTTTTCTCATCTTTATCCCTAAGACCCACCACATTGTAGAAATTCTTCTGATTTTTTTTTCTAAGTCTAGGTAAGTGCTCTACCACTGAGCTAACTCCCTAACCTCTGTGCTATACAAAGTCTTTCACCCCTCTGCCACAGGACATGTTTTAGTCAGGGTTACTATTGCTTTGATGAAGCACCATGGCCAAAAGCAACTTGGGGGTGGGGGAAAGGGTTTATTTCACAACACAGCCATATAACATCTGAGTCATATCACATTCATCCTCTAAGACAGCCAGGGCAGGAATGGAAGCTGGGCAGGGACCTGGATGCAGGAGCTGATGCAGAAGCCATGGGGGAGTGTTTCTTGTGGCTTGCTGAGGGGTGGCACTGCCCACAGTGCACTGGGCCCTCTCACATCAATCATCAACCAAGAAAATGCAGTACAGCCTTGCTCACAGGCCAGCCTAGTGGGGGCATTTTCTAAATGAGGTTCCTTCCTCCAAAATGACTCTAGCTTTTGCCAAGTTGACATACAACTAGTAAGGACAGTACTTGAAAGTTATTCCAAGTTGTAGGCAAAATATCCTTTTTTAGATATAAAGTGGCCTCTGCCTTATTTGAAAGATGCAGATGATCCTGACTTCAACTCAATATCCATAGCTGTCATATTATAGTAGTTATTATTACTAATATGCATTTCCTTCTTGAGCTGTCTCAATATTCATGTTAATACTGCAAGTGATGTGATATTATAACAATAGTTTACATTATCAACCAAATACTGGTCATAGTGTTAGGATTCAGGCAGAAAACAAATTTTATAGCAGACAGTCAAATGATTAAAAGAAAAAAAAACCTGTTGATACAGGTCCGAGAAGGTTGAAAGGCAAGCAAGAGCTACAAAGCTGCTTAAGGGTCTAAAACGCCAAAGGTCAGATCCAGTTGCCTAGGAGAAGAGCACCTACGAGGAGGATGCAATGGCTATTCTTAGTTGTCAACTGGACTACATTTGGAATTACCTAAAACACAAATGCCCAGGCACACCTGTGATGGATTTTCTTCTTAAAGCATTTGAAGTGGGAAGACCCACTTCTGATCTGCATTGATGAGGCTGGATGGCCGACCATCTAACCTGGACCATCCCTTCTGGTGTCAATCTATATAAAGAACATGGAAAGAGGAAGTGTTTTTTTTTTTTTTTTTTATCTTTCCTTGCTTGCAGCTGCTCTTGCAAACAAGTCCATTCCTTTGCTGGCATTGTAGCCTACTGTTTTGGGATTTCGGTGTCTAATGAAAACCAGCTAAGACATTCGGACTCACAGACTGAACAACTACTGGATTCTTGGACCTTCTGTTGGTAGGTAGGCAGCCACCGTTGAACTGTAAGGCGTTCTAAGAGATCCCATATATCTTCATTCTGTAAGTTCTGTTCCCCTAGGGAACTCTGATTAATACAGAGGACGGATACAAAGAGTTGAAATCCGAAAGCAATGCCGTTTCACAGCTAAAGTGTCCAGGTGGATGTGGCTCTGCTCTCCAGTCTCTTGAAAGTGCCCAGCAATGGACAAACCCAAGCAGAAGCCTGGCACCGAGGGAGTCAAGGGATTGGTTCCCACAGGAGCCCACCTCCCAGGGACAGAGACAGGCAGATATTGGGTTGAAATTATTTCATCCTGAAGGGGGGCTTTAAGACTCAGAAAGTAAACAACTCAGAAGTCTCTGGTGTCATATTCTCAAGTGTAGCAGAATTAATAAAAACCCAGAGACAGATATTGGGGTTCAACTTAACAACCAGAAAAGCAAAGCAGCCAGACGTTGGCTCTTACCTCTGCCTCAGTCTGAAATGTCGATCCTGCCTCAATGAATCCTCAGAATGAGACCGAGACTGAGAAGTGCCTCCTCTCATTTTATATTCCTCTCTAGTTCTGGGATTAAAGGTGGCACCACTATTGCCTGGTTTTTATGGCAAGCTAATAATGACTACTGGGATTAAAGGTGTGGTCACGCCGGGCGGTGGTGGCGCACGCCTGTAATCCCAGCACTCGGGAGGCAGAGGCAGGCGGATCTCTGTGAGTTCGAGACCAGCCTGGTCTACAGAGCTAGTTCCAGGACAGGCTCCAAAACCACAGAGAAACCTTGTCTTGAAAAAAACCAAAAAAAAAAAAAACAAAACAAAACAAATAAAGGTGTGGTCACCACTGCCAGGCTGATCAGTGGGGCTGTTTTACTCTCTGATCTTCAGGCAAGCTTTATTTGTTAAAATACAAATGAAATCTCACTACACCCAAGACCCCCTCCCCAAGGAGACATAGTAGAAAGGCCTACTGAGAAGACTTTCCAACCTGCCAAGTGGCTAGTAAGTTCTGCGGAGCTGCAGGGTTCCAGCCGTGAGCCGTCACCCTGCTTGTGTGGGTTTTCATGATTCAGCTGCCTTTGAGTCATGCATGCTTCTGTAAGTAACCCCTCACCAGCACTCTTGAAGGTGAGAAAAATCCAAGAAAATCATTGATTCGCCAAGTTGGGCTTTTGGGAACATGTGGAAGTATATCTCATAACTGCAAACCAGTCCAGAAGTGGTTCAACCCATAACATGCCACTGTTCCAACAGCTCACAAAACATCCAACCTAGCTGGGCAGTGGTAGCGCACGCCTTTAATCCCAGCACTCGGGAGGCAGAGGCAGGTAGATCTCTGTGAGTTCAAGGCCAGCCTGGTCTACAGAGCTAGTTCCTGGATAGGCTCCAAAACTACACAGAGAAACCTGTCTCAAACAAACAAATAAAAGTCCCATGGAGTTTTAGCATCACTGAATCAAGAAATATCTCCAAGATTTCTTTTGCAGCTGGAAACAGTACAGATTATCTTCTAAGATTCAGTTTCCTGATCTGTGGTTTCCAACACAGATGAGCCAGGAGAGGTGCCAGAAAGTAACAGTTACTCAATCCCAGGAGGTTAAGAATGGTACCTGAAAAGGCAGATGGATGTTTCAAGAGAAATCAAGAGTTGATGATCATGCTAAAGCAGCCTTAAGAAGAAATCGAGAGACATTCTTGGGCAATAATAAGCAAAGAGCCATCAATCAAACTCAGAAACATAGCCAGCTCAGACAGAAGCCCGCCAACATCATTTTACTCCAGATAACTCCATCATTGTGTTCTTATATTAAAATCCATTGTGTTTCCAATTCTGATGAGGGTTGTCACCACACGAAAATGCTTGAATCTCTCACTCAAACTTTGGTACTCACCAATGTGAGGCCAAATGAACCATAAACCTCACATACAATGCTGATTGGAGTCATTTCTGTTAGTATTTAGGCATCTGCACTGGCCTGCCCTTGGGGTCCTGGCAGGATTCATCCTCAGCTGTAGCCACTAAGAGCACCTCCTGTGTACATTTGCTATGTTTCCTTATAAAAATGGGGCCTTGCCCCGCTCCCAGCTCGTTTTTTCCCTCTCCCTCCTTCTTTCTCTCTCTTTCTCTTCTGCCTCTCTTGGCCCCAGGGAACAGTCTCTGAACCCCTCTCTGTGCCTCCTTGCCCCCTTCTTTGCTCCTTCTCTCTCCTCTTGCCGTGAACCTTCTATATGAATCCTGTCGCAAGGCGCCACTTCTCTTCGCAACAGCTTTAAACAAATTACAACAATTTCTTCCCATTGAGCTTGGTCCTCCAGACATCCTTGGAAGAACGAGGAGGCTGCTTCTGAGTGTTTTAATTCTTAGAATATTTTTCCCCTTGATTTTGTCTTCTTTTTCTCCCAGGGCCTCCTTTTGTAGCCCAAGCTTGTCCTTCAACTCTTGATCCACCTGCTCCAGCTTCCCGAGTACAGAGAGTGCAGGCGTGCGGCATCGCACCTGGCTTTAAGTGGGTCTCTGGATTGATTTATTTGAGAGTGCTGAACTGAATCAGGCGTTTAGAAGTACAGGTGAACTTGGAGATTGATACTCCATCAGCACTCACACCACTCCCAATCCACGCAGAATTTATCCTGCCAATGATTTCAGGTGAAGAGACAGAAGTCCCAAGAGGTTGAGTGAAGAGGCAGAGGGCATAGAGGGCGGAAGTGCGGATGCCAAAGCCAAGACTGCCTGTATTATCAAGCTGCCATGGCAACCAGCTAGGATAATCAGCAAAGTCCAAAGACCCATAGAGTCTTAAAAACCAGGTGTGGTGGCATGCACCTTTAATCCCAGCACTCAGATGGCAGACTCCGGTGAGCCTCTGTGAGTTGGAGGCCAGCCAGCGCTACACAGTGAAACCCTATCTTGAAAACACAGCAGCAGCAACAACAACAAAAATTAGTGACTTAGGTTGACCCGCACCACTCCTCAGGCATCGCCCCCATCCACATCTCTCCAAAGCCACCTACAACTCCATATATCTTCTGTCCACTGTCCGAATGATCTAGAGAACTGGGCTCCAACTTAGCTGTGCTTCTTGGATAGCCCTGTGGTTCAACTTTTCTTTGGCAGGTCAAGATTGTTCTTCACTAGATAATCCAGCCAGTAGTGTTATACTATGCCGTTAATAAATCAAAAAATGGACATTGCTATGGGGTAGAAAAAGAAACAGCTAACAACGCTGGCAGCTGCGATCAGCTTGAAACAACGCAGCCCCAACAGTGTAATTGGTGAGAAGAACGTCATAGCTAATGAACACCAAAAGCCTAAACCTCAATACTCAACGGTTCTGTTTATGAAAAATGAGCCACTGGAACATTTTCCTAACCTTCAACTAATCAAATAAGCCCTTTCAATATGTAATCTATGAAACTCATATACAATACAGTACTCAACAAATGCAGATATTATAAATTATAGAGTAATAAGACTTATTTTATATTTCATACAAATACATGTAAATGTATGTATGAATTTTTATAATTCCCCTTTGCTTTTGTAAAGTGAAGCTTACAGATAATACAGTTTACATTTGCTCCAAATTAGGAGATGGAATCTAATCATCACTAATGAAAAAAATCTCTTAGGGTGCCTTAGTGGATCCCCAGCCCAAGATACTCCAAGGCAATGTGCAGGAGATTTGAGGACATCAAAACATAGGAAAGAACTCTGACAAGCAGCTATGAATTCTGAAAGTTATAAAGCAACAAGTGAAAGAAAACCAATGAAAGTTTTTTTTTTAAATTCAAAATAAATTAATAGGATGAAAGTTGAAAAAGCTTTAATCTTCATCCTTTTTTTCGTGATCTTTCTATGTATTAGCCAAGGTTCTCCAAAGGAAGAGAACTGATCTATCATATTATGCAACTATAATATATGGGGTTTGGGTATCCTATGTGACTGACTTACAGGATGCGGTCCAGGTAGCCCAACCATCTTCTTCTCACATTGGAGGAACTGAGAACCCCGGAGTTGCTCGTCCCACAAGGCTGTGTGTCTCATCAGTCCCACTCCAGTGCAGAAGGCCTGAAGGAGCCAGGCGGTGGTGGCGCACGCCTTTAATCCCAGCACTCGGGAGGCAGAGGCAGGCGGATCTCTGGGAGTTCGAGGCCAGCCTGGTCTACAAGAGCTAGTTCCAGGACAGGCTCCAAAGTCACAGAGAAACCCTGTCTTGAAAAACCAAAAAAAAAAAAAAGAAGAAGAAGAAGAAGGCCTGGAGGACTCCTGGAGCTGCTGGTCTTCTGTCTATGCTGAAATCTCAAAGAGCTTGGTTTTAATGCCAGTGATGCTACAACCACAGGAGAGATGAACTCAGCAGCGAGAATGAGGGCAAGCAGTCAGAGGGCAGTTTTCTTCTTTGAAGTTCTTTTATCTGGGCCCCCACCAGCCGGCAAGACCCAGATTTAGGATGGGTCTTTACCACTTTCAAATAATCTGATTAAGATATGTTTTTCTCAGGAGTGAGGGCCCAGCATCTTGGGTTTCTGTTGATGCAATCAAGTTGGCAGCCAAGATTCATCATCACAACCTAACATCTGAACTCCTAAGAGCCAAAAATGTCTCCTTTCCCATAAAGACTGAATATTTAAAAAACTATAAACGTGGTACAGCCACCTTATGAAAGTCCAACAGCTCTTCCACTGGTCAAAGGTAGAGTCAGAGAATTATTTAAACAAGACATGAAGTGGGAGGGAGTTCTGGGGGGGAGGGCTTGTAGAACAGGTAGTGGTAAATATAAAAAAATACATTGCATGCATGTATGAAATCTCAAATCAATAAAACATTTTAAAAGGGTAAATTTTAGCTAACATGTGTGTCTTTATCATTTCCACATAAAATTTATGGGAGATATACAGGAATTTTGGGAAGAAAAATGTGATGAAGTTTCTCCACAATAATTATAAGTTTGGGATATTTTAATATAAAATTCTATATATCATATACTTATGAAAAGTGATTGGAGGCATTGCTTTGTGGATATGCTCTCAACACATTCCTTCAAAGAAAAAATATCCCTGGATGTAATATTATAATGATCATCATCAACTCTGTCATCTTCAAAGCTCAGAATAGGGCACTAATTTTAGAAGAGGGGTTGTAAATTATTATTAAGTACCACACTAATTATAGCCGTTTTTGAAATGAAGGAAGATCAATTATTTAGTCTGGATTGCATTAAAAACAAAGGTTAGGGATTGGGTTTGCATAAAATGCACCAATTGCACTCTGGAGGATTTAGCCAAGAGAAGTGAAACATACAAAGACTTGTACACAAATGTTCATAGAAGCATTATTTGTAGTAGCCAAAAAATGGAACAATCCAAATATTCTCAGACTAATAAATAAATAAAACATATCATATCCACACAGTTAATACTATTCTGCCATGAAAGCATACTGATGCATACATACCGTTCCATGATGAACGTTGAAAAACTGTTAAGTGAAAGAAGGCACCCAGAAAGAAAGACTATATATGAAATCACAGCATTCATATTCAATGCCCAGAATAAGACTGCTCTCTGGGAAGATGGCTTAGCAGTGTAGGTTGGAAAGGGGACAGTAAATATTGAGCAAATACTCTCTATATAGAAAAATAATTTCATAAACACAGGTGCAAAAGTGAACCTGTGTGTCAGAAGAGCTCCTCTTTACAGGAGTCTGAGGCATGACACTTAGAGGCTCCAGCGATAGCCACCTCCTGGCTGGAGGCCCAAGTGACTTACACTGGAGACCCAGTTGGCAACAAAGGGCTTCGGATGCTTGTATGTTAATCTCCCCTAACCTCAGTCCCAGGTCACACAGTAGAGCATGTTTGGGGACTGTCCTGCAGTTTATAAATAAGTCTGAACTTGCAGCTGGCCTTGGGCTGGCCCACGTGGCACCTTGCCCACAGTCTGTTCAGCAGGTAGAGGAGCTCCTGGTAAGAACATCAAACAGCCACGCAAACAATGACCCAGAACAATAACCGGGGTATGAGCCACCACACCAACACACCACACTGACGCCCTTACCTCAAACCTGGCCCCCAGCAGCAACAGAAGTGTTTTATCCCCAGCACATATCCCCTGGGGCTAGGGATTGTCCTCCCTTCCTGCAACAGCTCTCTGGCTTATTGCCCTTAAGTATACTTCAAGAGGGCACTCAAATGTTAGAGCATCTACCGTC
Source organism: Microtus oregoni (assembly GCF_018167655.1). Taxonomy (NCBI): domain Eukaryota; kingdom Metazoa; phylum Chordata; class Mammalia; order Rodentia; family Cricetidae; genus Microtus; species Microtus oregoni. The sequence goes on from NW_024543066.1 coordinate 3,744,450, forward strand.
TTTGTTACTGAGTGCTTCTCAGTGCTGGTCATCCAGAAGTATTCCTAAGCTCAAGGAAGCAGCATATGTTCCAGAGGGGCATCTTTGGAGTCTTTGGAAACAGTCTGCTCGAGAATAAAATTGGAGGCTTCTCTGTGACTTGTATTTCAATTTTCACATGAAAAATGACTTTATGTTAAGGAAGAGAGGATAGCAGAACACTGGTAATATGAAGGGGAGAAGACAGAAAATGAGGATAGAGGTTTAAGTGAGGAGAGGAGGGCAGAGGAGGGGCTGGGGAGAGGGCAGGGAGAGGGATGGGAGGGGAAGGCAGAGAAGAGAGGGAGGGATGGGTTAGGGGCAGGGGATAGGGTGAAGGATGGGAGGGGAGGGCAGGGGAGGGAGGGATGGGGTAGGGGTAAGGGATGGGGAAAGGGATGGGAGGGGAAGGCAGGAGAGGGAGAGATGGGAGTAGGGGCAGGGGGTGGGGAGAAGGATGGGAGAGGAGGGCAGGGGAGGGAGGGAGGGAGGGAGGGAGGAAGAGAGAGTTGGGAGTAGGGGCAGCAGGTATGGAAAGCGATTGGTGGGTAGGACAGAGGAAGGGGTAGGGAGAAAGATGGGAGGGGAGGGAAGAGAAGGGGTATGGGGAGAGGGATAGGAATAGGAGTAGGGGGTGGGGAAAGCCATTGGTGGGTAGGACAGTAGAGGGATAGAGAAAGTGATATCTAACACTGGGGATGTTTGAAACAGCTGTATGGAAACCTATTTTTAGAAGCTTCATAGATTCAGGTGTAGATCTATGAGTTTAGTTGGAGTGGGATAATGCTACTGCAGAAAGCCAATAGGCTGACTAATAAAAAGCCCTGTGTCAGGGGTAAGTATAAGGGTACGTTAAATCTTGCCTACAGACCAGATGCAAAGCTAAAGCCACTAGAGGCCAGGGAATGGTGATGCACACCTTTAATCCCAGAATTTGGGAGACAGAGGCAGATGGATCTCTGTGAGTTCAAGGCTACCCTGGCCTACACAGGATCAATCAGAAACAAATCCAGGTGGCGGTGGCTCACATCTTTAGTCCCAGGCCTAGGGAGTCTTTGGTCCCAGCACTAGAGGGAATATAAAATGGGGGGAGAGAGAAAGGCTTAGTCTGCTTAGTTTATAGTAGTCCAGCCTTGGTAGAGGTAAGACTTCTCTAGTGGCTTGGTTGCTTTGCTTTTCTGGTTTTCGTGTTGAACCCCAATTTCTGTCTCTGGGTTTTTAATCGTTGGTGCTGTAGGTAAAATGATGCTTCCCCCTTGTGCTTTCGGTCAGGGGTGTCCCAAAAAACAATACAAACTATTGTCATTGTTCTTGGCTGCTGTGATAACGAATCTTGGTTGTCAATTTGACTGTGTCAGAATCAACCGAAATGCAGGTTGTTATGCACGTCAGTGAGGGCGAATTAGCTCCTTTTCGGTTGCTGTGATAAGACACCACATCCAAACGTCACTTACGGGAGAAGTTTATTTTGGCTCATGATTCCAGAGAAATAAGCATCCATTGTGTCGGCTAGATAGGTCAGGGAGGCATGGTGGCCAGAGTAGGGAGCTGAGAGCTCACATCCTTAACTGGAACCATAAAGCAGAGGGCAAACTAGAAATGTCTCAAGTCTTTAAACTCCTGAAACCCTCTCCAGTGATATCCTTCCAACCAGCAAAGATACACCTCCTGAACCTTCTCACGTCCTACTGCCGACTGGGGACCAGTTCTTTGAACACTCTAGCCTATGGGGAATATTTCTCACCCTGAAGGAAGCTGTGTGAGGAGATTTCCGAGGGCTTGCGCGAAGACTCCAAGTAAACAGGACACGAGTTTTGTAAGCTGCTTCTCCAGAACGCGGATTTGTTCTTGGAATGTGCTTTGGGGCCCCTCCCAGGTGTAGTCAGTAGGAGTGGGTGTGCTGCGGAAGACACGCTGCTGCTCACTTTTGTTACACGAAAGTGCTTCCAAGCACAGGTGTCCCTTGTGACTTAACTTATACGACCCTAATCCTTGGAATATAAACTGTCTGAGTTTATAAGTCTTGGCTGTTGTGTAAGACTTCAGCTTACCTCATTTTCAGACTCCACTCTTCCGGGTTTGGGCTGCCCACTAGAGCAGTGACAGAGGGATTTCCTGGGTTATATTATCTAAAACAGGAAGACCCTCCACCCCACCCTCTTTTAGGCGGTGACACCTTCTGGTGCCAGCCCAGATAAAGGACTTGAATATGGCAGGAGGAAACTTTGATGTTTGCCTGCTTGCCCTCACTCTCAGTGCCAAGTTCATCCATCTTGTTGCTGAAGTATTCCTTTGCTGGTCTTAGAACCAACTTCTTTGGGCTTCCAACATAGGCTAAAGAGCAACAGCTCTCTGTGAACTCTCTGGGACTCCAGCACCAGATGGGTACTGCTGAGATACCCAGCCTTGTGGACTGAGCCACTATCAGATTCTTGGACTCTCAAGGGTGAGATGGCCACATTGAACTAACCGGGCCTTATCCTATGAGCCTATCTAATAAAGTCCGTGTGTGTGTGTGTGTGTGTGTGTGTGTGTGTGTGTGTGTGTGTCTGTGTGTCTGTGTGTGTATGTGTGTGTATTCATTAGTTCTATTCCTTTAGAGAACCCTGACTAATAACAAAGGTATACCAGAGCTTGAAGGGAAGGCCCGACTGCTGAAGACCATACACTTTGGCCACAGGATATGCAAACATCACGTTGGTTTTGAGCTCTAGATGCTTCCTCCATGCTGGCTAGTTTTCATGGTACTGGAATGTGCTGTCCAGGCTGCCAGTGGTGGAGAGACCATAAACAGGTGTGAACCCTGTGAGCAACAATCATGACCAGTTTGGCAAGGTATGACCCTGGTTGCAATAGCGGTGTGAATGTGGTGTGGCAAGATAGCCCATGGCTGTTGGCATGAATGTCATGCGGATAAGCAACCACTTTCTGACTGGAGTTAAGGATTGCTCCATGGGAGGAAACACATGGCTGATGCTGTAAATCTGACCAAGAATCTATGCTTGGGAGCTCACAGTTCCCAGGGGGTGAATTCACCAATGTTTGTTGTTGTTGTTGTTTAATGGACATAGTACCTAGGTCCCTATCTCTATAGCCATAACTTAGAGCAGCTCTCAGACCTTATCAGAGAAGTTTCTTTGCACTGGATGGCCATTAACCCAGAAACTCATAACTGGTCAAAGTTAAGAGAGTAAGTGTCCGTGGAGTGCTGTGTCTCAAATGGGACATCTATGTCACCCAAGCCCCAAGGACCACCATAGAAGGGAAAAGGAAGACTGTAAAAGTCAGAGGTCTGGAATGACCCAAGAGAAACAACATCTTCTGGACAAGAGAGGACTGCTGTGTTCATGAAGTCACAGCAGCTATGGTTGCCTGGACAAGATCCAGCCAGTCAGCATTTTAGCCTGACCAGGAAAGGGTTCACAAGCTATAGACAGTTTATGGCTATGTAACAGACTCCACAGACACACACACACACACACACACACACACACACACACACATCTTCTCACCCTAGAAAGCAAAACTATGTTGTGTTATGGAATATTATTTTAAAATGTGTTACATTTATTTATGCTGTGGAATATTTCTTTAATGGAAAGGTACAAAGATGTGTTGCATTCTTTTATGTTGCATTTGTTTAACTCTGTGAAGCTGTGTTACTTTGCCTGTCTAAAGCACCTGATTGGTTAATAGCTAGGCAGGAGAAAGAAAAGGCAGGGCTGGCAGGCAGAGAGAATAAATAGAAGAAGAAAGAGAGAGAGAGAAAGATGAAGAAGCAAGAAAAGAAGGGGTAGGTCACCCAGCCAGACACAGAATAGGAGGGAAAGAAAAGATGTACAAAAATAGAGAGAAGTAAAAGCCCAGAGGCAAAACATAGCCCGAATAAGTTAAGAAAAGCTGGCTAGAAGTAAGCCAAACTAAGGCTGGGCATTTATAAGTAACAATAAGACTCCGTGTGATTTATTTGGGAACTGTGTGGTGGGCCCCCCAAAGAGAAAAGAATAAAAAACAACAACAATGAAGGGTTAAAGTAAAAAAAAAAAAGTCCAACTTGGTGGATTAATACACTCTTATTGGGGTTTGTAACAGGAGTATGGTTGAAGGGTTACTTACAGGAACAGAGATGGCACAAAACCAGCTGCATCACCAAAAAGAGCACCCTAACATTAGTAGAGACTCCCAAAAGCTGCGTCCCTGTCGCTCTCTGCACAGCTTGCACTCAGCTCCAGGGGCTGAGAAATCTCTCTGCAGCCAGGCTGACCAGAGCCTCTCCTGATGAAATCCTTTTATAGACTGGGAGAGTGTTCAAGGATCTGTTTTCCAGTCATATGACCATTTGCTTTCCCCCCACAGGCTCATGAGTTTCCCCGGGGCCTGGAGGGAATGTTTAAACTTGGAGGAAGCTGCGATTCAATGGAGAGTCAATTTCTTTAAGTGTGGGACCCCCATAGGTCAACCACACTCCAGGGGATGGCCCCATACCCATGAATATATTAATAGCAGAAATTGAAACCAGTGGGCTATTAAAAAGACAAGAAAATGAGAAGGGGTGGGGTGTGGTACTGGGAAAGAGCTGAGCCACTTCCTGGGCAAGCATCGGGACAGGAGTTTGGATCCCTGGGCCCCACATAAGTGCTCCACGGGCATGTGGCCACCCACCTGTAATTATACCCTTAGAAAAGTTAGGGAGAAGTGGGGTGGATATGACAAAAATGCGTTAGATGCACGTATGAAATTTTCAAATAAAAATGTCCTAAAACTATTTTACAGATGCTTGTGTTTACGTACTCAGTGCAGAACTGAGGCTTCTCTTCACAAGGCCTCGCTGCTGACAGACAAACACAAAGAAACGGAACTCAATGACAGGAGACTGTGCCTGCTCCTTCGTCACGGACTGAAGCCTCTGCTTCCGGAGGGGCTGAAGCAGGCAGTCAGCACATTGTGGGCTTTCACATGACTGCATTTTCCTCGTGGGATCCTTGCATTTAGGAATGAGACTTTTCATTAGCATCCCAACCCCTTGCCTTCCAGAAGAGGAACCAGCGAGGTCATGAACTTCTCCAGCTGATATGGGGCAGAGCAATGGCAGTTAGGAACGCGGCTGAGGGGAAGTGGTCGGAGCCAGGGTCCTGGTGAAGGGTCGGAGCAGGGTTCGGCGGCAGGTGTCTGCAGCTGGGTCTTGAATTCCTCATCTTCTGGCTGCACCATTCCCCAGGTAGGACGCCCTGTGGGAACTTCAGCTTTTGACTTAATTCCTTCGGACTTGTGTTTTCTCACTCATGAAATCTTGTATAAATGGAAATAAGAACAAATCAGCTGAACAAAACATATTAAACTTCATAAACTCTATAGAAGCACACAGCACAGAGCACTAAGGTTCTAGACACGGGTGCTGATGAGGAAGAAGTTTTCTGCAAACTAGGCATGATGGCGCTCTGGAGGCAGAGGCAGGTGGATTTCTGTGAGTTCAAAACCAGACTGGTTTGTACATCAAGTTCTAGAACAGTCAGAGCTCCATAGTGAGACTGTGTCTTCAAAATAAAAAAAGCAAGTAAGTTTCTGCAGACACAGTCACATATCTGAACTTTTCTCAAGTTCAAGACAATTTCTCCCAGGGAAACAGAACCGAGGCAGGTGCAAGGCCACTTGAATCGGTACCAGGAGATTATGCAATGAACAGCACCATGATAACTATGCTTAGTCACAGTAGTTAATACTCACTGGTGACAAGTCAAGGAACACTGTCTACTTCAATCCAGCCTTGATTATAGCCACATGGGGAGACATTAAGTTCTATGAAATGCCATAGCAATCCACCCCAGAAAAAACAAGCAAACAAACCCGTTACCCGATCCAGACTGCACACATACATGCCTATGCTGAAGATCCTGGTGTCATTCATGAAGACATCCCTTTCCCAGGACCACTGATGGGAGCTGAAGGTATCTGAGCTCACACAGCTAGGCTTCTTTCCTTTGTCTATGTTTCCATTTGTGTGTGCACCTATGCATGTTTCCAAGTGTGCGGGCACACCTGTATATGTGTTATCATGCTTGCGGTGGCTGAAATTTTCATTGGTAACCATCCTTAACCCCACTTCACCCTAGTCATTGAGGCAGGGTTTCTTAGTCAAACCAGAGCTCACTGATATGGCTAATCTGGCTAGCTAGCTCGTCCTGGGGATCGCCTGTCTCCACTTTTCTAAGGGTTTAATTACAGGTGGGCGGGCACATGCTCGCATAGCATTAATGTGGGTTCCAGGGATCCAAACTCCTGTCCCAGTGCAGAAATCCTCATATGCAGAAGACCCTTTATGTGCAGAAGAAGCCCTTGTGTGCAGAAGACTCTTTATGTGCAGATGCAGGCCTTGTATGCAGGGGACCCCTTATATGCAGAGGCAGCATTCATGCTCAGAAGAGGACTGTATTGTGCTATATACAGGAGGAAGTCATATATGAAAGTCTGAAAATACAGTGTCGAGAAAGAACAGGACCTTGTTAGCTTTCATTTCATGCTCAGTTTGACTCTATTCGTTCCCTGGTTAAATATCCAACATCTCAAAAAGGTTAGGTAAGAGGCTGCCGGGGAAGATGTCTCAAAGGTCCAATTCCTTTCACAGCTCATCAGGCCTCTTATGAAACCTCATATTAAAGACTGGACCAAATCTGAGAAGACAGCCGTCCCGTGGAAGAGATCACAGTTTTGTTAAGCATGTGCGTCTAAGAACCAAACGAAACAAAATGAAAACCAGGGTCTAAAGGACAGACCTTTGTGTTTCTAAAGCCTTTAGGAAACAATTCGAAGGTTATACTTTAACACCAGCTGTTAGAAAATGTGGGAATTACGGAAGAGAGCGAGCGTACTGTCAGCTGGGATGTGGGAAAAGAGTAAATTTAAACTTCCTTAAACTTGATGAAAGATTTTCAAATGGGCAATGAGACAATAAATTAGGACAATGATACACAAAATACAGCAACAGACCAGAGTGGGGCATTGTGGTTAAAAAGAAAAAAGGCAAGCATGCATTTGGTTTTAACAAGCTTATCTTATTCAAGTCCTTTTATTTACCTTTGGAGGGAATGTGATATTGTGGATCGAGGCCTTGCTTTGCCTCACTTTGACATTGAGCTGGCACACAGCCTCTGAGATTCAGTTTCTTCATTGGCTAAACATAGCCAGGCCCCACCTGTTCACTCGGGCGATTGTAACCTATGGTAAATACTGCTCAGCAGCTGTTTAACACAGGCTTCAGTCTGTCTACCTCGCTTTTTCTGTATGTGGGCTCTCTTTTCCTCAGACTCTCTAGCAAGCATTGTTTTTTGTTTGTTTTGCCGAGACAAGGTTTTTCTGTGTCGCCTTGGCTGTTCGGGAACTCACTCTGTAGATCAGGCTGGCCTTGAACTCACTGAGATCTGCCTGTCTCTGCCTCCTAAATTCTGGAATTAAAGGCAAGTGCCACCGCCACCAGGCTTCTCTCAAGAATTTCTATCCCTAGCTCTTATGTATGTGATGGTGGAAATATTTATTTAATTGTACCGTGTTAAAAAAATTATTATTAGTTCATAAGTATGTGTAAGATTGTTCATGGTTTTGGTCTGTTGTTACATTGCCTGCTTTATATAGGTAAATGCGTCTGGGATGTTAAGCATAAGCGTAAGCTTGCTGTGTTAGAGACAATGACAAGCTGTCCCTTCTGTGTCGCTGTGATAAAATACCATGACCAAGGCAACCTATAGAAGGGAGAGTTTACTTGGCTTATGGTTCGAAGGCTGATGCCATCATGAGTGAGGAGGCACGGCAGCAGGCAGGCACGGTAGCAGGAGGAAGAATCAGAGAGACCACATCTTTAACTCCAAGCATGAAGCAGAGGGTGAATGAGAAGTTGGGGGGGGGGGGGACTATAAATATTCAAAACACACCCCTTGGGAACATCTGAAAGGAGTGCCATCACCTGCGGACCGAGTGTTCAAATATCCTATGGGGGACAGTTCTCATTCAAACCATTGCGTAGGGCCCAGAAAGATGACTCACTGGGATGACTCCTAGTACTTGATGTGTGAGCGTGGGAACCTAAGTTAAGATACCTGGACCCTCAGCGTGGGCATGTCTGTGAGCACAGCACCGGAAGACAAGAGGAGCCCGGACAGCTCCCTGAGTAGTCCAGCCCAAACAATAAGCATCTAGGATCAACCGGAGACACTGTGTCAAGAACACTAGATGGGGCACTCTAGAGGAGCACACCCAAAGCCAGCCTCTGGCTCGAGGCACAGGGATGGATACACTCATGCCCCCACACATTCGTGACCCCCTAAATAGAATGGTGAGATCCTTAGAAAGTCAACTCCACTCATGATTTTACCTATTGGCTTTACTCAGTATCCTACATACCAGTGATGTTCAAAGAACAAAAATCAATGCTTTATTCCTTTTTGGAGGGAAGAAGAAGCTGGAGACAAGGTCTCTCTATGTAGCCCTGGCTGTCCTGGAACTCACTCTGTGGACCAGGCTGGACTCGAACTCACAGAGGTCCACCTGAGTGCTGGGATTAAAGGCTTGCACCACCATGCCTGGATGATGTTTTATTCTTTTTTTTTTTTTTTTTATTTTCGAGACAGGGTTTCTCCGCAGCTTTTTGGTTCCTGTCCTGGAACTAGCTCCTGTAGACCAGGCTGGCCTCGAGCTCACAGAGATCCACCTGCCTCTGCCTCCGAGTGCTGGGATTAAAGGCATGCGCCACCACCGCCCGGCTAATGTTTTATTCTTAACAGTGTGAAAGTTACACACAAAGAGCTCCTGCTTCAATTCATGTGAATCTTATTTGTAGACCATCAAGAACTAAGAAACTCATTTGTTGTGATCATCCTAATGTTTCATTTCTAGAATAAATTGGTATGCCACCGACTTAAGGCCACTCATCATACTAAAATGTAGGTCTTTATTCACTGGAATTTAGTTGGAAACATACAGAGTGAACGATGTCAGGCTTTCAGGAAGTTATAACTACATATATAATGGACATTAAATCAACAAACAAAACAAATAGAATTTTCAGAAGCCGTCCCAGAATTTCATCTTCCAGGCTTTGGGGTGAAGTTGTAGACATTAATATCCAGTTTCTACCACTCATATTCAGATATTCTTGCTCCCTAGAAAATAAAAAAGAGGGCAATCAGCACCCTGCAGGAAGCATATTATATTCCTTATTTCTTTGGTGAAGACAAGCCTTCTAAGGAACGAACGCTCTCCTATTTGTAGCCAACCAGGGAAGTAAATATTTTTTCCCACTCATTTGGGTGAATTTATGCCATAGTCATTGGTTTGTTGCTTGTTATTTTGCTTTTTAGGATTTAGTTTTAAATTTATGCAAGTTTTGAGGTATATGCAGATGAGCACAGGGCCCTCAGAGGCCAGAAGGGGATTTGGATCCCCCATAGCTGGGGTTAGAGACAGTTGGGAACCATCTGCAATGCTGGGGACTGAACTGGGGTCCTCTGGAAAAGCAGTACGTCTCTCTAGCCCCTGGTCACGGGTTGTTTTTCTGCATGCCAAACTTGTCTTTTGCTCTACAAGGAATGGGTCAAGAGGCTTCCTGAATGATCATTCCCTATTTATGCTGTCTGACTTGCCACCCGGGATTCCCATGAGAGAAGCAGAGGAAGACATGGGGGAATGCAAGTCATAACAGCATCTTTCAAAACTGAATGGCGCAGGGTATTTCCAATTTCTGGAACTTTCCTCCGGGCCTCTCTTTTGTGTGTTTTGGCCACTGATCAAACATCCTGTCCTCCACATCTCTGAGCTATAGAAGCCTTTGCCTGTTTCATTTTTGTTATGAATAGTTGGAATCTTAAACAGAGTTTCGCCATGACTGGTTTCCCAAGCTGTAGCAACTTTTTAATCCTACATCTAGTGCGGGGCTAACACCATTCCTAACTTACTTTCCAGAAAATGAGCAGGCAAGTGAACCCTTTTTCCTAGCCTTAAACCGAGACTCTGTACACCCTCTCAAAGGACCACAAAGACCTGAACAGAGTAGCAAGGTTTGCCTGGTAGGTCCTTTCAATGGACAGTTTTCTTCACTCAAAGCTAAAAAAGGCAAGGTGAGAACTAAGAGAAACAGCTGAATGCTGAGCTCAGATCTCCTCCCACTTTGAGGAATCTTCCTCCATTTCTGCACCAACTGGCTCCATGCTGCAATCTCCCAGAAGGGAACATCTTACCAGAGTTACACAGCAGTCACGCGCAGAGTAAGCACCAAGTCTTTTCTGCACTCAGCCATTTCTTTTGCCTGTGTTTCAGCCAAAGAGGGGTTGGGGCAAGAGCCACATACAGGTTCAGGAGTATCCTTCCCTTCCTCCCATAGCTCGAGCCTCCAGCCTGGCTGTCCTCCGTCAGGGCTGCCTTGGGGAACCTTTCCATTCATCCCCAAATCAGGGAAGAATGAGAATAGATAGGTGCTGGAGAAATAGAGGGATGGTGGTGAGGCCATTTCTCACCTGAGATCCTCGGGCAGCGACAGGCAGCACGGCTCGACCGGTTTCCAACTCTCCTCTCCAGCTTTCGCAGGACCAAAATGCTGTGGGCACAGGTGTTCGCCTAGCAACCTCGGTCCCTGTGTCAAAGCACATGGAAGGCTTAATTGGACTCCACTGTGGTTCGGCAAACAGAGGTGCAGCAGCTTGCACAGGAAACTGCTGCAGGACTTGACAGGGAGAATCGCTGAAGATGGGAGACAAGGACATTATAATTTTATTTTAAGATAGAATTGGGTGGCTGAGAAACTGAAAACTGAAAAAGAAATACCAAGTCAAACTGAAGGATTTCCCTTGTAGGGGAAATATCCACCACACTTTCTAAAGAAACAATTACCTTGAAGTAATAGCTGAACAAATGCTTCAATATCCTCACGGCAAAGCTTAAACACATCTCCATGTAAGAGACCATAGCTCACAAGATGGCAGGACTGATTTTTAAATATTAAATTTTAAATATTTTACAAAGTAAGAAATGGGGCAGTGGATTTATAATAGCAAAGGGCTGTAAAATATGGTCGTTATGCCCTTCAACCATGTAATTATCCTTCCCGTACTTCGTGTCTTGAACATAAAGACATTGTGCTCAACAGTGCCCATCGCGGGCTTTCTTCTGCCCCAATCACCCCAGCTCTCTGATAGGCTATTTCTCTGTACAGATTCAGTGGCCACTTATCAAAAGTTATTGGGACCAATGAAGAGTCAAGTTCTTTTTCTTCAGAGTTTGAATTTTTTTTTTTAATATACATGATCTTTGTTGGGTACAGGCTCTGAGTCTAAATCCAAAGTTCATCCCTGTTTCAAGGTTTAGCACCTATAAACAGTGTTCTGAGCATACCCACCCTTTTATTGCAACCCAGCCTGTCAGAATCGGACTTGGAGTCTTCCAGTTGTGGGGTCTGAGAGACAGGAAGTTTAAAAGCTTGGGATGCAGGGGGTGGGGGTAGTATCTCCATCTCTATTCCATATCAGGCAAATAGGCCAAGGTCATGGGATATTCAGCCATGGATAGAACGTAATATATCCATTAAAATGATGGTTAATGCACATATGAAATCATAGAAACATCACTTAGAAGATGATGCTTAAATATTTTAGAGTGGCCACAATACCCCGTAGACTCCTATGCATCGTACTCTTTGAAAGAACCACATGGCTTCCTTCAGAAAAGCATGTATCCAAATGATCTTCGTAGTATCTTTACTGGAGACAATCCAAAAATGCCTAGGTGCCATGTCCAGGCACGGCTTCTAGGGCCTTCGACCTGACTGGGCAGTAAGGGAATGAAGAAAAGACAGATCGGGACACAAACAGACAAGCTGGGATCAAGTGGTCTGGGCTCTTGGCTGCAGAAGCCACAGCATTCCAGAAGCTCAGGGTATTTATATAGAGCTGAGAAGGGCGACGAGGTCATTACAGATGGATAGACAAGGAGGAAGGGTTACTGCACAGAGAGAGACAAGGAGGCAGGGTCGTGGTGAACAGCTGGATTAAGGCACAGGTTTAACAAATTACAATAGGGGCAGGCTCTGTAGGGGAGCAGTCTTCACGCCATAAATGTCCAGGGAGAGAAAGTTACACCAGACAGTCTCCGCAGAAACACCACCACCCCATTGCCCTCTGAGTCTCACTCTGGGGGAGCAGGCTTCGCTCTTTTCTCTGAGGCTCCCGGGTCCTTGACACAGCCATGCCCATGTTGACAGCACACATTCATTCAGGATGTCACTCACTCGGGAATCTCTGTCCCTACAACCAGGGAGGCAGGGATCAGTGGTGGCGTAGACATCAAGCGGAATGCAATATTGCAACGACAACTGAACCAGAGATAGACAAGGTTAGGATGAGCCTTATAAAGACAAAAACCAAACCTCACAAAGCAAGGGACGAAAGCAAAGACAGTGTTGGCACCTTCACATAAAGCAGGGAGCATGGGCCCCATGTCCGGTTGAGGAGTATATATATGTAATAGTGGTTTAAAGGTAAATATGAAGAAGGAAGTGGTTACTGAGCTAACATTCTCCTTATCATAACACTATACTTGACAAGGAAGCAACTTAAGGGAGTGGGGTTTATTAGATCTCATGGTTTGAGGGGATGATGAGGCAGAAACATGATGAGGCAGAAACATGAGCAACTAGCTGGTCACTCTGTAACTGCAGTCAAGAAGCAAAGAGAAAGTATACTGGCCCTCAACTCATTTTCTTCCTTTGAACTCAGTCTGTTGGATGTAGCGATCCCTATTCTGGGAGGGTCTTCTCTCTTCATATAGACCTCTTTGAAAACACCTTTAAAAATCTGCCCAGAGTGTGTCTCCAGGGTAGTTCCAAACGTACTAATGTTAACCATCACGATCACCCATCACAGGGCGGAGGTCACTAAGAAGGACAGGCCAGAGCTTCCAGCCGGGTCTAACTTCTTGTCAATACACTCACATCACTTTTAAACTATTTGTTATCCTGTGCATAGAGCATGCTGTGGGAAGATTGAAGCACAAATTCTAATTGGTCTTAATAAATAGAACCCAGGGTCAAATATTAGGAGGTAAAAGTTTAAGGATTAGAGAAGCAGTGCAGCTAGCCACTAGAAAGACCTTTTACCTCTACCAGTGTTCAGGCCGAAGGGACGATCCTGTCCTTAGACTGTCTCCTCAGACTGCATCTTCAGACTGCACTGAGCTCCTGTCTCCACCCACCTTATATTCCTTTCTCTGCCCAGCCATATCACTCCTGTCTCTACCTCCCCAGTGCTGGAGTTAAAGGCAAGGGATCCCAAGTGCTGGGATCACCTTTGTTTGAGCTCTGTTTTTCTTTTAGACAAATTCAGTCTCTTGCAGCCCAGGGTGACCTTGAACTCACAGAGCTTCCTCCGCCTCTACCTCCCTCTCCCGAGCCCTGGGATTAAAGGTGTGAGACACCACTTGCTGGCCTTTAGCTCTGCACTCAGATCTTCAGGCAAGCTTTATTTGTTAAAACACAAACAAAAGATCACTCTGGAAGAGCCTAAGTTTGAGGCTAGTTTATGCTACATAGTAGGCTCCAGGCCTGCCTGAGCTATATAGCTAGACCTAGTCTCAAAAAACAAAAAGAAAACAAAACAAAATCAACCCCTCCACACACAAAAGAAATAAGGAAACCTTGTGCATATGAGTATTGTGTGCCCTTCTGCATTTACAGTGGACTTCACAAAAGGCAAGGGAGAAATACACACACAGACAGTGGCCAGCATATCTACGCTTAGGTGGAAGGCCCATGGGTGATTCCCATCTCCCAAGCTGTTTCCATTTCTCAAGTCCATTGAGTCAGTAGGCTATTGTTCTTCCAACCTTAGGTAACCAGAAAAAGTTATTTTCCTCATAGCATTCTTCCCGCTCTGCTAAAAAGTAAAAAAGTAGCCCATATTGATCGGTTTTGCTAAACTATCACCACAAAACTATGAACAAAAAGGAACATTAGATTTGCCAGTGAAATGCTTGCTCCCATGAAAATATATCAGAGATAGACTCACCAAACAAACATGTTCCCATTTCATTCAAAACACCCATGACAAACAGGAACTTGGCCGTGTCCTGTTTGTCTCTTTCCCTTGATTCTAGATCTGAATCCCTAGTAGATACAAGTTTGTTTGTCCCTGTATCAACAGTGTCAGCATGAAAATACACAGCTTTTACCTTGAATTAAAACCTTGACTATCACAATCCTTTGATAGCAATTTTTTTCTACTTTGGAATATAAAGAGTATACCTGGGGAAAAGCTATTTAGTCGCATCAATTTTTAACTTGCTGACTTGTTTGAAATTTACGTGTAATTTTGCTGCATGCCTTATCAGCCTCTCGAGATCTTATTCTTATCTCAAATGTGTTTTAAAATCATGAGACAGGACCTTCGATTTCTGTTGTGATGCTCAAGGTTATTTGGGGTCAAGTTTATTTTACACTGAAGCACAAAAATAACCCGCCCCCAACATAAACCCTTCTGCTTGTCTTTTCCCCATTTTCAGAGGCCCAGGGGAGTTTTATAGCATTTTATAGACTACTATATTAAAAATAGAAGCAACAAGAGTCAGAGAAATGACTCAGTGGGTAAGAGCACTGACTGCTCTTCCAGAGGACCTGGGTTCAATTCCCAGCACCCACAGAGCAGCTCACAACAGTCTGTAACTCCAAGATCTAACACCCCCACACAGACATATGTGCAGGCAAAACACCAATGCACATAAAATAAGAATACATAGATTTTAAAAATATGTAGGAGATAATAGACGATGAAGTCTTATAAACTTTGAAGTTGTCCATTGGCTCCATCAAGACATTGGTGCAAATGATGTAATTCGTCACCATGTTCCATTTTTTATGGGGCAGATCAGCAAGGGGCATCCTCCAAAGACAGAATGAGATGGATGGGAATGAATGACGACAGCGCTCGGTTCCGAAAGATCAGTTTCTCCTTCCTGTTGCTCCCGGCTTGCAAGCCCTTGCCTCAACACCACAAATACCTTATTTTCATAGGGAAATAATATTGACTCCTGGGACCACAAGAAAACTATATTTTCTAACTGTTTAGTTCCCCTAGCAAAATAAGTAAGCCAACAAAAAACCTGACAGAGTTTCTGGTTCACACTTCTCTTCCAGTCATCCCTTCCCCCGTCCTCAGGTGTGGACTTCTTTTTCTCTTTTCTTTTTCTTTTGGTCAAGACAAAGAACAGTACATGCTTTGTGAGTCTCTTTTACTAAAAACACTTTTCCTTGAATTCAGTGAAGAGTCTTAAACACGTGAGTCACGCTTCAAAAAATATTTCCTTTTTGCGAGAGCTTTTTTTTTTTTTTTAAAGATTTATTTATTTAGTATACAATATTCTGTCTGTGTATGCCTGCAGGCCAGAAGAGGGCCCCAGACCTCATTACAGATGGTTGTGAGCCACCATGTGGTTGCTGGGAATTGAACTCAGGACCTTTGGAAGAGCAGGCAATGCTCTTAACCTCTGAGCCATCTCTCCAGCCCCTTGTGAGAGCTTTCTAACCCTGGGTCTTCATCTCCATCCAACAGCTAAGATAATATTCACCAAAGTTCCCTTGAGATGGGCGCTGAAGAGTGAGACCGTGAAAATTGCCACCGCAGTAAACTCCATTCACCGAGGGTCTGCAGTGAGTCGGGCTCTTCCATGTACCCTGGGAAACTGTGGGACACCCTGTAGCCCATGGCTGCTGGCCTCCTGGGGTAGATCCAGACACATCCAGAACGCTAGCTTCCACACGGCACACTTTCAACTCCACAAACTGGGTAATGCTTTTGGGTGAGAAGTTGCTTCAGAAAGGGTCATAATTGCCAGGGACACTGGTCAGGCTAGCTGACATTACTAGCCACATTCCTTTGCTGGTTCACGTTCCTTTCCATAAATGTGAATGGCCTGTGGGACAATCGGGTGCACTTGGGGCCTGACAACCCTGAGTTATAATGGTGAAGAGGGTTTTTTTTTTTTTTTCCTGTCTTTTGGGCAATCTACCCTCAGCCAGTGGGACATTCCCAGACCACAGGTCACGATCACTGCCTCACAATGAGGTCAGCTGGAAGTTGTTTTGTTGGATTTGGTTTTACCTTGTAGTTCAGACCGGCCTTGGACTCCAAATGTAGCCCAGGCTGGCCTCAAACTGACACTCTTCCTGGACTTCCCAAGTGCTAAGACAGCATGAGTATGCCACCAGGTATTGTTTGTCATCTCGTTTGTAACCATTGTCCCTTACACCTGAAGTGTTCCCCTCCTTGGCCTGCTCCTGAACATTCGCTAGCCGCAAGAGAATGACTATAGGCCATGGAGGCTAAGAGAAAGGCCGAGATTAAGACTGACGAGATTTGAGCTTCAGGTCTACCTTTTGCCGTAGGACCTCAGCCAGTTACACCGAACCCTGGCATCAGCAAGCACTTCTGTAACCTGAGGTGGCAAGAGCATCTTCCTTTTAGGATGATGAGAGATCTCAGTGACTATTTGTGTCCTAGAAAATAAATACATAAGGCTCAATAGCAGTAATTATTAGTCATAGCCTAGCATGTTGCCCTTCAGCAAAACACTCACAGGATCCCTCAGGACCTTCACATGAACTGTTCAGGTCCTTGTCCACCCTGAGAGTCTGCATTGCCATAGGAGGAGGGCCCACTTGTTTGCCCCAGCACATTGTTTCTTCGGTGCTCCGTCCTGAACTCAGGCAGAATTGATCTTGCCATGCCTGTCACCTACATGGCCCCACAGCAACAGGTCCAGGTTCCTAGAAGGTGGGGGCACTGTGCTGATCCTGGGTAACAGGCCAGACAGTCTGTGACACTCTCTGGTTTTCCACCAGCGCTGACATCATACATGCGTTCAAAACAGACACCTCGTTGGAAGACTTACTGGCCTTGTTCAGATGAAAATCACAGTGGGAAAAACATAGACTACTTTTCTCAGGAAACTGTTTAAACAAGAACAACCCCAAGGTTGAATGTGCTCAACTTGTCTCGATTTGGAAAGGGCTCTGCACTCCAGTGAGGGTTGTATTCACTAAGATTGTCTTTTTGAACTTGAGCGATCCTATGAAAATCTGTTTAGATGTTTTTGTTCTAATTTATTTTTTTTATGTTGGCTTGTAACGGGGGAACTGAGTCAAGCCACTGGCAGGCCACAAACATTTGACCCAGGATGCCGTGACCTGCAGTCATTTAAATGACAGCATAAAGATCTGCAGCCACTAAGGGTCCTCCAGTGATGTGGGAATTCACTGGGAACGTATAAACGTTTAATAGTGAACAGAATTTGTAAGCTCTATAAAATTTGAACTGTCAGCCCCAGCTGTATTTTCTGGGCTGACTAAGGCCCCATTCAAGGATGCCCGAAGCTGAATCGCATCAGAGAGGCCCTTGATACAGAGCAAAGACGGCCTTCATCAGGGTGAACCTTGGATAGGAGAAAAACCTGCCTGAAAACAGGAGAAGAACCTACGGCATTACAGTGATTGCAGCCCTGATTGCCGCAGCCTGCTTACTGATGACGACTTAATTTCAAGGTGATTTTCTCCTTTCTAGCTAAGAAAAAAATAATTAAATAATTAGTAGTGAAAGTATTAAAGAGACGTCGGCACCAGAACATGCTCTCGGTTTTCATCGTCCCTTCATTTTGCTACGTGAGCTCTTGAGAGGGACAGACTTGGCCAGGGCCACTGGTCATTGTTTTCCGAGCTGGTGCCACAACTGCCTAGCAACCTTCTGACATTTAAAGCCGTTGGTCTCTGCTTCACCCGAGTTTATTATTTGTAAAGAATCTGCCTTTGTCATCCCCCCGACCCCTCATTTTTGATTCAGGCCAACATAGAACCAGAAAGTTCCCTGTAATGTAAAACACGAGGGAACACAGGAACTATCTGGCGGGTCAGGGTCACACAACCAATTTGACAAAGTAAAGTTGAACTGAGAACAAAGGCGTGTTTGGCCACATTTGGGCGGGGAACAAGGAGAAGGGAAGAGGAGGATCTGGAGCTGGATGGAATGGGTTTAGATCCTGGCTGGCTCTCTAGGCCTTTGGAAGAAGGATGTTACTTTATCTGGGAGAACAGAGAGAAAAGTAACGCCCGCCTGGCAGGCATCTGTATGATTTACTTCATGGCCAGCATTAACTGACCCTCCACACTTTGAGGTCAGGCTCAGGAAACACCAGCCGTTAGAAATTAACACGAGTCCTCTCTTAGTTGGAGAGACCAAAAGCCCAGAGAGATCAATAATCTCTCCAAGGTCATCTGCTGAACAAGCTGTGACTTGAGAATGGCAAAGAAATCTGCTTGGCACCAAGGCAGTAGGCTTCGGCACTGCAGTTTCTCACGGCTGATAAAAACAAAAGCCGAGAGCCCTGCATGCCGCCTGGTGCTCAGGAACCACTGAGATGAATCATCAGAATCAGAAAACCGGCCCCTCTCTGCACCCGACCAGAAGAGCGAGGGAGTGGCTCATGCAAAAAGCCCTAGGAGGGTGAAGCCAATGGAGACGCGGCCAGCAAAGCCCTGCTTTGGCTGGCAGCACTTGGGAAAGGCCACTTGACTGTCTGGTGCCTGCCAGGGGGCAGAGGGGTTCCCGGACCTGGCTCTCACCGCTCTGCCCATGTTTTTTTTCTTCCAAGCCATCTTCGTCCCTTTTCTTTCTCCCATGCCACTCACATCTCTCCTTTCATGTTGCCACCATGCCCCACACATGCCCCAGATGCTTGAAAGTCAGCATCCTGGCCCTAAAACAAACCCCTTCTGTACTCACGAGAAAAAGTGTCCTCTTCCTCATCTGCTTACTGAGGCTCCTGAAGGTTTGGAGTTCCTAGTTGCCACATTCTCAACACTAAGTAAGTTATACATTGACCCTTAAATTATGTCAGTTTTTTGTTTTTGTTTGTTTGTTTTCATTTATGTATACAGTATTCTGTCTGCATGTATGCCTGCAGGCCAGAAGGGGGCACCAGATTTCATTACAAATGTTTGTGGTTAGTGGGGATTGAACTCAGGACCTCTGGAAGAGCAGCCAGTGTGCTCTTAACCTCTGAACCATCTCTCCAGCTCACGTTGGTGTTGTTGAGTGGTATTAGAAACAGTCTGCAATCCAAATGATCAGGACATTATCGTCCGCTAAGCTCCCACCCTGTCCATGACTCACAGAATGCACCCTTAAACAAGGTCTAATGAAACGTCCAGGCTTTGGCTGAGTACTCTTGGTACCCGGCTTGGAAAGAGAACCCCAACAGGCAACAGCTCCCGACATCCAGCCGCCAGGTGAGCTGAGGAAACAGGTACGGGGATTTGGGTGGACTGGATGGTAGTGGTGGTCATGGGGGTGGGGTGAGGTGGGGGCGGTGGGGGTGTTACACGCAGAACTTAACTGCCCAAACGAGTGTCATTGCTGGATTGGGAATGAGGACTAGAGAGGAGAGAATCCTTGAGTTCTCCAAAGCATTTGGTAAAAGCTTTCGGTTGCTTGCATGGTTCGCTTCACACGTTTCTACCAGTTCGCTGCTGCTGCTGTAAAATTCTCTTCAGTGTATGCACAATTTCTGAGAGCTTTCAGATGTTCTCTGGGGGGAAGTTTAGTTAAGAATGCAGAAGGCTGGAGAACACCATCTCGTGTTTAAATGAGACTATGTTTTCCTTCAGGACTGGCAACGATGTCGACCCTCAATTATTCTGGTGACCACAGGGATGGTGAGGTGTATCTTTGTGTGCTGGTATGTGCGGGGTATGTGCATTGTTTGTGCACATGTGTCCATGTGCATGCTTATGTGTGCATGCATGTGGAGGGTATATGCATGCTTGTGTGTGCATGCATCTGGAGGGTATGTGCATGCTTGTGTGTGCATGTATGTGAGGGTATTTACATTGTTTGTGCACATGTATCCATGTGCAGGTATGTGTGGAGGCCAGATGTTAATATCAACTGTCTTTCTTCATAACTCTTTTTTTTTTAAAAAAAAAATAAAATAAAATAAAATAAAATCTCTCACTGAGCCCAGAACTCACTGATTGGCTTAGGCAAGCTGGCCTGGGAATTCCGAGGACCTGCTTGTCTCCATGGCCTGTCTCATCACTAGGGTTATAGGGATATACCACCACCAACCACAGTCTGTTTCATTTTAAATTGTCTGTATATAGGTGTTTGCTTGCATGTGTGTCTATACCCCAAGTGAATGCCTGGTTCATGGACCAAGTCCATGGAGGCCGAAAGAAGGCATTGGATTCTTGGAACTGAAGTTACAGATGGTTGTAAGCCACCATGTGGGTGCCAGGAACTGAACCTGGGTCTTTTGGAAGAGCAGCAAGTGGTTTCAACCACTGAGTCATCTCCTGCCTCCATACTCAACTTCATACAGATGCTGGAGCGCTCAACTCAGGCCCTCAGCTTGTGTGCCAAGCACTTGGCCACCATCTCCCATTCCCAGCAAGGTTTATCATTAAGTATTTTTTTCTAAGCTCATCAAGCTATTATGAAGATTATGATCAGGTTGTGGGTTCCCCAAAGTTCTGAATCATGAAGAAGCCCACTTTCTTACTGGAGTTCCTCATAAAATAACCATTTTTCTCTTACCACAGGAATGGCTTATGGGCTGTCCTGGGCCAGTCCTGTGCCTTTACACAGCAGAAATATAATACAATACAACACTTTGCCCAGTGTAAACTTACAGAGGAAAACACAAATCCCATCCTGCTTATGGAATCCCAACCACCTTCCTCTCTACTCTGTGTAAGCAAAGAGATTCCCAGAAGTAGGCAGCAGAGGCAAATGGGCAGGAGACTCAGGGGTGGAGCTGCCCCACTATCTCTGATCCCAGCTGTAGGGCCTTTAGTCTTGAGTTGTAAGCAAGATAGGATCTTCCCATTCACTCTCAACCCTAGTACAGCACACAGCGTTCTGAAAACAAAGACATCCAATGCGGGGCAGGTCATCATGAGCTTGTTCTTCAGACTAATGTTTCCTATCAAGTATGGTGTTTGTAGGCTCTGAAATTCAATTGGAAATGGTGGATAGTTCTGAAGAGAAAATACATTGGATGAGGGACTTTATGGATAACATTAAAATAGTTTTTCCTATTCATGGTTATTTATAGACATTAGCAAACACCCAAAACCCTGCAAGATAAGCAACAATTTTCAGTTCCTAAATAGGGAGGCTGAATGCCTGTATAGTTTTGCAACTGCTCTTACCTGGCCCATATCTGTGTCTTTCCGATGCATCACAATAATGCTGGTAAGATTTTATCTAGAAGCGCACACATGCTCCGTAATATCGCTCCCACAACCTACGCAGAGAGCTATGCTAGTACACGGCCTCGAAGGAGGACTGGAGTATCAGGTGTCAGCTCTGTTCATGAGGGCTGGGCAAGGCATCTCGCTCTCTGAATTCCATTATCCTCCCTTGCCAGGCAGCAAACACAATGACCTACTTCGCCAGCCTCTGAGAAGTAAGCATTACAAAGTGTGCAGCAAAGATGAGGCCCTTTGGTTATGACACTAGTAAGCAATGGGTCTGTGCAACCTGGCTGCTCTTTCTGACCCAAACCCAGAACACGGGAAAACAGCTGGGCCTCATGCCTCCTCCAGCTCCCCCACATAGATTCCTGTAAGTGAAAACTCCCTTTGAAACCCCTGGGATTCTATCTGGAGAGAAAACACAGGAAAATGTGTCAAGCTGCAGCCCTACGGCTTGGCCAAGCAATTTATATCCAGTATTATTAATCACCCGCTCCTCCCGCTGTTAGTCAAACCTGAGACGAAAGGGGCAGGATTCTAATTCGTTAATCTCTCCTCTCACCAGGCTCATGGCACTGGAGCGATGTTGAAATACAGGCAGTGGAAATAGGTTTTGTGAGTCTCAGCAAGTTTCACCGCCATTGTTTCCTAGGAGGAGCAGGCAAGAGTCACACTAAGCTCTCCTCTGCCAACGCTACTTAAAAAGACAAACACCACACTTACTGTTCGGGGTTCAGCAGGCCAAGCCCAAAGTCACGGGAATGGTGGCTCTTCCTTTTCAAGCACACCATACGCTCTCAGTGGAGGCAGAGCTCACCGGGCTGTTATTAATAACTGGCTTAGAGTGTTAGGCAAACACATGAGCCTGTCTGTCATGGGAGGAGAGTGGAAGGGAACTGACGGGCACAGGTGGGATGAACTGTAACAAAAATATTACACAGTAGCTCAAGCAAGCCACTAGACAGGGATGGCTTCCTCCTCCATCCATAGGTCCCCATGTCAGCTGTTCCAAAATATTAACAAGCAATCAAAAGCTCCTCGCTGAGAGCGCAAGGCTTAGCTAATGCTGAATGACCTTTGCTCTTCCACACTCCCTTTCTATGGAGACCTGGGCTTTTATTGCCTTAGCTTTTACATATGAGTACACATTGCGTCTCTGTATATGTGTAATGCCACATGTATGCGGGTGCCTAAGAAGGCTAGATTTGTTGGAGCTCTAATACCACAAGTGGATTCGGGGAAACTCTATTTTTAATTCCTGCATGGTCAAAAGATATCAAGCGGATTTTAAAATGTCTAGTATTGATCTTGATCTTGCCTTTGTATCTCTGTGTGGGGTTGTGGGTAAGGTACGGGTTTCATTCCTTAGACAAGTGCTTCTCAATCTGTGGGTCATGATCCCTTTGGGGTCACATATCATGCATAGCATGTATTTACAGTGGTTTATAACGCTAGCAAAATTACACTTATGAAGTATCAATAAAAATAATTTTATGGTTGGGGGGCTCACCACAACGTGAGAAACCGTATCAAAGGGTCACAGCATTAGGAAGGTTGAGAACCACTGCCTTAGACACTGTCCACTGTTTTGAGACTGTGTCTCTCACTGACCTGGAACCTGACAAGTACCCTGGGCTAGCTATGGAGCCTCAGTGACCCACCTGTCTCTGACTCCCCAGTGCTGGGAATGCATGTACTGTCACTACACCTGACTTTTTAATATGTATCATGGACATCGAACCTCAGGTCCCCATGCTTGCCTAGCAAGTACTCTCCTGACTCAGCCATCTCCTCAGCTCTGGTATGGATTGCTTGAAGTTTGTTTCTTCTCCAAAACAATTTTAAAATTGTATTATAGCTGTTTAGGGATAAGTAGATGTTGGGGTGACACCATATCCCCAAAACAACCTGCAGAACTGATGTGGTCAGACAGAAAGAATAGAATGTGGCTTCTGGCTTCTGGGATGCTCTTCTTTTGAAAATCTCTATTTCAAGAATTTCCAGATGGTCCCTCCATGCCCCTCCCTCATACTGAACATCAAATTATCCAGATCATTGGGGAAGCAGCTTAGACCAAGTTCCACCGGAGACAGTTGTTGTCTTGAGTGTTAAAGGAGAAGTGGCATTTACCCAAGAGTGACTGCAGTATGTAACTGTACTGTGGCCATCTTCGTGGCAGGGCTCACTGGCTATCTCATTCTTAACCCTAGCTCGAACCCCATGATGGTGAATCTTCCATAGTTAGTTTGGCTGCATTTGGAGTCACCTAGGAGACACACTTCTGGCATGTCTGTAAGAGAGTCTCCACAGAGATTTACCTAAGGAGGGACTTCTTCAAGAGAGGAACACCATGCCATGGACACGATGTACCAGACTGGGAACAAAGAAAAAATAAAAGCAAGCTGAACACTAGCAGTCAGGTCTCTGTGTCATCATTGTGACCCCATTGTGACCAGTTATCTCATGACCTTTCTGCCATGACTTTCTAACCATGAAGGACTAGATTCTTTAGCCTAGAGAAACAATAAAACCATTCCTTAAATTCATTTTGTCAACTGTGTGGGGTTTTTTGTTGTTTTTCTGTTTTTGTTTTTTGCTCTTGTCCCAAAACAAACTCTCTGACTAACTAGATACTGGTGAGACAGGAGTGATTGCTGATTGGGTAAATATGCGGGGGGCTTCCAAGTTTCAACTACCCACACTGGGATTTAATGTGGGAAGCCCTGTTGTATGTTGTGGATATGTGTTGCTTTCATTGGTTAACGAATAATGCTGCTTTGACCTATGGCAGGGCAGAATATAGCTAGGTAGGAAAGCCAAACTGAATGCAGGGAGAAAGAATGTGGAGTCTGGGAGTGTCAACAGCCATTGGAGAAGCCAGATGTGAGTTAACAAGTCACGAGTCTCATGGTAAAATATAGAATAATAGAAATGGGTAAATTTAAGGTGTAAGAGCTAGTTAATAATGAGCCTGAGCTCATAGGTCAAACCGTTTGCAATTAATATTAAGGCTCAGAGTAGTTATTTGGGAACTGGCTGGCAGGCGAGAATCCTCCGGTTACAATGATTGGCTTAGCATTTATGAGTACCTACTGGCTGTATGTGTATATGGCTGTGTTAATGGGAGATGGGGTAAACAGTCAAGTGATTCTGTTGCCAGCACACATACCAACACGCCATTTACCAAACCTAACTGTGATAGGTAAGTCAGTCCACGTAGCCTCTAGAAAACCCAGCAAACTTATACATTTTGCTTCTAGCATGTTATTGTTGCCAGGGACAACTCTCTCACTTTTTATTTCTTAAATTTCCCAAAAAGGAGATGTTTCGTTTGCATTGGTGTTTGTCTCCATGTGCATCTCTATAAGGGAGTTGGATCCCCGGAACTGGAAGTACATAGAGTTGTGAGCTGCCATGCGGGGGCTTTAATTGAATCTAGGTCCTCTGGAAGAGCAGTCAGTGCTCTTAACTGCTAAACCATTTCCCCGGCCCATGAACGCTGTGGTCATGGTTTCCCCGATATCATTTAAAGAAGTTAATTATGTAGTAATATGCTTGATGAGTGATGAATGAGTCAGGAAACCTTCTAAGAAAACCAAGCAAATCCTCGGTGAAATCTGAGAACCAACCTACTCCTTCCTCATGGACCTAGCTTCCTCTTCTCGGGGACCTCAGAGTTGCAGAAAGGAAGCTCTGGCGGGTGTCCCTTGACAGTCATGTCGGATCTGGAGGCTTTGCTCTGCTCAGGTTCCTCCTTAGAATTCTCAGGACCTTGGGAAGGAGCCTCCACTGGAGGAAGAGAGACTGGTCTACTTCAGATAGATGATTAGCCAAATGCAGTAAATGAACACCTTTCATGGTAATATTTACCAGGAAACTAATGCGCTGCCCTTAATCAACCTCACACACACACACACACACACACACACACACACACACACACACACCAGAGAGATCATCTTTGGGATAATAAGTACATAGAGGAACTAAAGAAGAATGTCAATGGAAGGCTGTTGCCTTCTGTCCTGTTTGGCTCAATCTGGGCCCCGTTATGATGTCTGTGCCCATTGTAGGGGATCTTCTGGGGCTGATGCAGCTGTGGGCCTCGGAGACGGAGAGTTTCTGTCAGTTCTTAGACATGAATGACAGTCCTCCCACCTGTACAGTGGGGCCTTGGCAACTAAATCTTAACAAGTCAAAGCATCCCACAGAAGACGCTACAAGATGAATATAGTCTACTTTCCTCTTTTCTGCCCTTTTCCTCTTGTGTGATGGAGTCTTACCATGCAGCCTATGCTGACCTCAAACTCTCCAGCCTCCTGCCTCAGCCTTCCAAGGGCTGGGATTACAGTGTCTATCACCATGCACAGCCTAGAACTAAGAATTCTTTGTGTGGTCTCAGAGGATGGTGGTTAGGGTTGCAATGTAGCTGTGCCAACCTTGAATTCATGATCTTTCTGCCTTGATGAATTAATTCTTCTTCTAGCTGCTGCTGCTTTACCAATAACATCTTTCAAAAGCAACTTAAGAATGGAAGGGGCTTTCTGAGCTCTTAATCTAAAGGTGGGTATAGCCCATTATGGAGGGCATGTCATGACCACGGGCATTGTGTGGCGGCTGGTCATACTGTGTCCACAGCGAGGAAGCAGAGACGGATGTCCGCTAGCACCCCACTTCCTCCTTTTTCAGAACCTGAGGCTACAGCACCCTGCCACCTACACTCAAGATACGTCCTTCTGAAGTTAAACGTCTCTGGGAACACCCTCATAGACACACCCGGAAGTGCATTTCCACGGCAATTCTAAATCCAACCGAGTTCAGTGAGAGTTCCTAAGCTTTGGCATGACCAGTGGGCACCGTCGCACCCAGGAAGAAAGACAGAAACACTCTAAAAGGTGATTATCACTTTCATTTGCAATTATTCCTATGTCGGTGCCAGGAAAATCAGGTCACTGCAGAAGAAGGCACGATTTTATGTTTTTATGTGCAAGTTCATAAAATGAAAACAGATCGGAGAAGCTCCACTGGCTGCTAGCTTGGGTCTGGAAAGTCACCGAACACAGGTGCATATAATTGCTCTCAGCTTCAGTTGCAGACAAGGGTCACTCAGGGTGACACTCTCATACAACCTGACGGCAAAGACATGGCTACAGATCCGGAGTGACCACATCACTCATCCAAAGACACAGGTGTACAAGGTTGCACGCTCTGGTAGCAGACATTCTGGTTCCAAGACCATGCTCTGAATCCCGTGCTCTCAAAATGGACAGGGATGGCCATGGCAAAAGCGTGCCATCTTGGTGGTAAAACGGGAGGGAGGGGGAAATAGGCAGGGGAGGATGGAGACAGAGGAGTCATGCCTAGAGCCAAATGCATGGAGTGTTTCTGGTGTTTCTGGAACCAGAACCATGGATGCCAGACCCTGTTGAAATGGAAGTCTCACTAAAGTAGGTGTTCAGCACAGACGAGCATAAGCCATGCTTCATGGGTAGAACTCCCCTTCAGACACATAACCAAGCCAATCTAAGCCTGACAAGAAATCCACTGGTCCTCCACAAATAAACAAAATGTTAACTCAGGATGTAGGCTCTTAAACACTCAAGGTCAAACCTGGGTCCCTTCCCTTCTTCCAGTCTCAAAGTGTGTGTGTGTGTGTGTGTGTGCGTGTGCGCGCACGCGGAGCTGTACAAAGTGGCCAGTAGCATGAGTAGGCTTTTCCTCTCTCTGAGTGGCAGTGAAATTTATACATCAACCAAGGTCCTTATTGCCTATTTAAAAGCAACCATTCTCCCCAAAGCACACAGAGACTATCATAAAAATAACATTTACTGTGTAATTGTTTTATGAGCACATCCGCGCCTTCCTGCCTGGGCTGTTCAACTTGCCCTCAGTAAAACAGGGCTGATCGAGGTCTTAAAGGCGAGGGAAACCAAGTTTTCTTCAGATTATGTGGCAGAATGCGATTTAAGAACTCAGCTGGAAACCTGGAGTCCAAAGAAACCTTTGCTCTGATTTAGACTTCAGCCAGCCCCACAGCCTAACATGTTCTGCCCTGTGGACAGTGAGAACAGCGGACTGCGGATTTCTGTGCCTCAGGGTTCTTCACTTTTAGTTTGATAAGCCATTGCATTTAAGAACCAAGATAATCCGGGCGGTGGTGGCACATGCCTTTAGTCTGAGGACTTGGTGGTGGTGGTGGGAGGGGGGTACAGGCAAGGGGATCTCTGTAGAGTTCGAGGCCAGCCTGATCTATAAAATGAGTTCCAGGAGAGCAAGGGCTACGCCAGTGAAATCTTGCCTTAAAAATCCAAAGAGCAAGCAAACAAACAAAACAAAAAACAAACAAACAAAAACCAAACCACGATGAAGGAACCAGGGCTCAGAATGTCAAAGTTGTGCTGCCATGGGCTGGGGAGGTGGCCCATTGCGAGAAGTGCTTGAGGCATGAGTGTAAGAACCTGAGCTTGAATTCCCAAAATGAACGGTCAGACATAGTAGTGCATCTGCGACTTCAAGACTATCCTGAAAAGATGAGAGGCAGGAAAGGGATCTGCAGCTTCTCACATGACAGCTAACCTGGGTACACAGTGGGAAAGAAAAAACCAGTAAGAGACCTTAACAAGTCTTAAGGTGGAAGGTTCGGAATAATAGCAAGGTTGTTTCCTGACCTCCACATACACGGGGAGAGGGTTGATTTAAAGGAACGTGCTGTTTACACAATCTGGCCAGTTAGCAAACATTTTCATAGTGTTATTCTGAATAATATGACCTGGGGATAGTGACAAGGTGGCAGAAGATGTTACAAGTGTCCAATGTGGCCAGCAGAGCATTAAGTGTACCCTGGTACATTTGGGTCTGGAAAAATCACTGAGCACAGGTGTATATCACCATTCTCAGCTCCAGCCACAGACAAGCGTCACCCAGGGTGACCAGGCATCCCACCTCGACAGTTTTTGCCCATTAAGTGGCTAAGATAGTGTTTCTGGAACCAGATTCTTTGGCCTTGGCAACTGATCCCAGGCAAGTCATATGAAGTCTGTGAAACCCAAGACAGAGGGAGGGGTGAGGAGCAGCCACCTCCATCTAGAACATCCAACACGGGACTGCTAAGAGGAAAAGATCGCCCACCCGAGTTCCTCCCACTGTTAACTAATATTCCTGCTTGTACGGCTTCCGGGCTCCTGTCCAGGCTGAATCACAGGGTGGTGGCAAGGGAAGACAAAGGCAGGGAGGTGGAAAACTAAGTGTGAAAACTACACTCGAACAAAGACATAGTCAGAGAGTGACAGGTTAGCTCTTGGTGCACGAGACAGAGATGCTTTCCACATGACAGCTGTCTCAGGATCCTGAGATTCCCAAGAGAGTCTCACTCGGCAGCATGCCTTCTTCCACATCATGCTTGCTCCAAGCCTTTAACTGTGCTTGGACTGTGAGTTTCCCACATAAATCACTGCTGCTCCCCCACCCCTTCTCAGGCCCTGCCCTGTGAGGGAATCGCCAAGCACCAAAGGTCATGGCATGCCCAGACTTCATAAGACCATGGTGTTCACATTGTTGCCGACAAAGCATGCTTGACAACAGGACAGGGAAGTCGAAAACTGACCAAGCATTCTCCCCAATGCAAAAATTATGGTGAAAGAAGTTTCAGATTTTCTGTTGGACTTCAGTCACAGACACTGTGGTCACATGTGGCCTGTGGGCTAAAGGATGGACATGCATGCTGGAGAGCAAAGCCTCTATTGACCTCAAGCCCAATGTGCTGGGGCAAAGCTCATGAGAGCCAACTATTACATCTAGGAACAATCACCTGGTTGTAGACCATAGACACTTAAAAATTAAAGTACACAGAATTTGGGTAAAAAAAAAAACAGATATGAGAAAAAGATAATCCTTAACACACTTTTTTAAAAAAAAATTCATTCTGCTTTTGTTATTTTCATCGAGACATTGTCTCATCTATTCCAGGCTGGCCTCACTTATGCTACGTAGCTGAAGATAACCTGAACTCCAGACCCTCTGCCTCCCACTTCCAAGTGCTAGCATTGCAGGGATGCACCACCACTTCCCGGAACCCAGGACTGTGTGCTGGCGGGACAAGTGTTCTACCCCTAAGCTACACGCCAGCTTCTGTCTTGCTTTTCTCATCCTCACAAGACTATTTATAGTTAACACAGTTACATGGTAAACAAAGCTACAGCTTGAAGTCACTTGTGATTGGAACATTTACACTAAAGAAATTAGCAAGCAATATGAATCAGGGCTACTGTCAGAGAGGTAGGGCTTTTGGCTCATTGTTTATGAGACATGGTCTCACAGTATAGCCCTGGCTGGTCTGGGGCTCTGACATCCTTCCTCCACTGACTCTCCAGTGCTGGGATTAAAAGTGTGCCCCAGAACACTCAGGAGAGCAGGGACTTTTAAAATATGTCATTCTTTGGATCTCTTTATAATGCCAGACCTGCCTCAGCTCAGCCTGCTAACCCCACCCTGAGACACATCTTGCAGTAGGACAGTGGTAGCGCACACCTTTAATTCCAGCACTCAGGAGGCAGAGGCAGGTGGATGGATATCTGTGAGTTCAAGGCTAGCCCAGTCTACAAAATGAGTTTCAGGATAGTCAAGGCAACACAGAAAAACCCTGTCTCAACCCCCCCTCAATCCGTATTATAAGAAACACATTAGATCATGATTCTCAATCTTCCTAAAGCTGAGACCCTTAACTACAGTTCATGCAGCAATCCCCAGCCACCCAATCATAAAATTTTTGTTGCTACTTCATAACTGCAATTTTGCTACTATTATGAATTGTAATGAAAATATTAGTTTCCCAACAGTCTTAAGTGATCCAAAGGGGGTCACAACCCACAGGCTGAGAACCACTGCATTAGAGGTTACTATAGCCACGAGAACAGAGAAACACTAATCCTACTTTATAGCCTGAGGTCCACAAGGAAGTCTCATTTACCAAATAAGACATTTGGTATTTTGCGGCGAACCTCTCGACCAGTGAGAAAGAACAACCACCACACCAGAATTCTACTCAGATCACACTTTACTGGAGTGCCCTTGATTGATGGGGAGCAGGAAGCAAGAGGAGCAGGAAACGAGGGGCAGGAAGGGAAGGGCAGGAAGCAAGGGGCCGAGGGCACTGAGGCAGCTGCTTAAATAGGGAATTGGCACATGGGTCGCCCTGTGATTGGCTGCCACCAACAGTTGACACCAGACCGCATCGGGATAGGCTCAAGGACCCTTATCCACCGCGCATACGGGAAGCGGGGGACACGCCGCTCTCAAAGGCATAGCCAAATATGGAGTTGTTTATTTCCAACAAGACAGGATGTTGGCGCCATCTTGTAATGGCGATCCTGTCTGGCTCCCTGCAGTTCCCCCTTATTGTTTGTGAGCAATGAGCACAGGACTAACATCATCCAATCTGACCCCCACCTCATGATGTGTTGGTCGATGGAGGATGGAAGATATTTTCCATGGACACACCTTCCCCTGTGCAATGGGTACTCGAGGAACCCCGGGGGTGCAAAGGCTGTGTCGCAGGAACCTACATCTGCACACCTACCCAAGTGCAATGGATCAACAGATCCCATGGGGTGCATAGGCTGTGCATGATGGAAGCCCTAAGCGTCTCTTAGTGCTGACAGCCATATCTGGGGGAAGGAGCCACACTCCAGGGTAGCTAATGCCTGAGAGATTATAACCTTATCCCAATATAGCCTCATCCCTATTGGTCTGGGCTCGAAGGCAGCAAACCAACCACAGGCACAACACATAGCCACCCAGGCAGCTTGCCAAAAAACATGCCCACGCAACTGAAAGCACGGGGACCCTTTCTCTGTAATGTTATGTGCTTCTCCTAAAAGGGCCACTTCAGACTTATACATTAAAAATGGTAAATCAAGGTTTCTATTGGTGGTAAAAATCTGGGGAAAACTGTGGCATCATGCCAAACAGGCATCGCCTTTGGGAAGGCTGACAGGATTCCCCTTCTGTGCTCCGTCTTCCCCTGGATCCAAGTCATCAGGGATGTCAGCAGGAACTTCCTCCAGAGACTCAGCCTCATCCTTAGGAACTTCCTTGATCATGCGTGTCAGCCGGCTCGGAACCCAAAGCAGAGCCTCTTGGCCCTGTGGAAAAACACATACAGCTCCCCTGGATCTTGCCACCACAAGATCCAGTCCATACCATTTGTTATCCAATACATTTTTCCACATCACATATTCCTTTTGTTCCATAGGGCCTGCTGCGTGCTTTTCAGCTGCTGCAGTACCCGACTTCTTCAGGTTTAAAAAATTAAGTGTGAAGAAAGCAAGGGAGATTCTTTCCCTGGGGGAAGCAGATTCAGCTATTCCCCCTTTTTGTTTTTGTAGAATATTTCTGTTGGCTCTCTCCACAATACCTTGTCCTTGTGGATTGTATGGAAGACCCGTAATGTGGGTCACTTGGAGCTGTGCACAAAAGGCACGAAATCCATGGGAGGTATATGCTGGGTCATTGTCTGTCTTAAGGCGTAGGGGTTTTCCCCAGGCAGCCCAGGCCTCAAGGCAATGTGTTTTTACATGAGTTACCTTTTCTCCCGCAAGGGGTGTGGCATGAATAATGCCAGAAAAGGTACCCACTGATACATGTAAATATTTTAATTTGCCAAATTCAGGCACATGGGTAACATCCATTTGCCACAACACGTTAGGTTGCAGCCCTCTAGGATTGACCCCAACATTAGGGGGGTGTAAAAAGGTCACACATGAAGAACAGGCTTTAACTATTTCTCTGGCTATCTGTCTGGAAATACGAAATTTTTTTCTAAGGGTATTGGAAGGCACATGCCAAAGCTTAT
Organism: Microtus oregoni; assembly: GCF_018167655.1. Taxonomy (NCBI): domain Eukaryota; kingdom Metazoa; phylum Chordata; class Mammalia; order Rodentia; family Cricetidae; genus Microtus; species Microtus oregoni. The sequence goes on from NW_024543066.1 coordinate 3,776,591, forward strand.
GAAAATCTCGTGCTAATTCTACAGGATCCGAGATGACCAAAGCCATGGACCGGGTAAGGCAGTCAGCCAAATCATTGGCCTCAGACATGGGTCCTGGAAGCAAAGTATGAGCCCGAATATGTCCAATGAAAAAGGGATTATCCCTTTGTAAAATGCATGCTTGAATTTGACACAAAATATTGGAAACTGTACTTGAATTTCTAACAAAGGCAGCCACCTCCAATGAGGCAACAGCATTCACCACATATTTAGAATCTGAAAATAAATTGAAGGGTTCTGAAAATCTTTTAAAAACTTCCAGCACGGTCATACATTCCGTGACTTGTGGGGAATCAGGTCGAAAATCAAGCAAAATGGGATCCTTACCTTGAATTACTATGGCACCTTTGCCAGTTTTGGAGCCATCAGTAAAAACAGTCAAGGCCATATTAATGGGCTTTTTAAAGGTAACCTTAGGAAAATACACTAAGTTCCTTTCCACAGAATTTAATAGGGGATGTCTTGGATAATGATTATCAATAAGGTTAGGAAAAGTGCAATTCAAAACAGCCCATTCATTCACTGTAGCCGCCAATGTCTCCACCTGTCCCTTTGTATAGGGAATAATCAATTTATCTGGCATGGTTGCAAAAGATGTTAAGCAATGTTTTATTCCCAATACCGCTTGAGAAGCAACCAACTCGGGATAATATTGAATAACTTTGGTACCTGAAGAATTACCATGGATCCACCATAAAGGGCCATTTTGCCATAGCACCCCAGTAGGGTAATGTGCAGTTTTTAAGATGCATAAAAATATGGGCAAAGCAGGGTCGACTCGGCATAATTGTGCCTCAGTCATTGCTTTCTCCACCTGTTTTAAAGCCTTTTCAGCCAAGGGGGTCAAAGTTCTGTTAGAATTAACATTTGGATCACCTTCCAAAATAGAAAACAAAGGCAACAACTTTGCCCGGGGGATGTTTAAATACCCCCTAATCCAATTAATATCCCCCAATAATTGTTGAAAATCATTAAGTGTCCTCAAATGACGGGTGCGAATGGAAATCTTTTGAGGGGTCACCGTCAAAGGGGATATAATTGCCCCCAGAAATTTTATAGCAGTAGTCTGTTGGATCTTATCGGGTGCCAAGACCAGGCCCCAACGGCGTAGGGCCGAGGCCGTTTCCTGGAATGCGGCCAGGAGCATTTCCTGCGAAGAGGCAGTCAACAGGACGTCATCCATGTAATGAATTATTCTCATTTTTGGGAATTGTTGTCTAACGGATAGGAGGGCCTGAGCTACATACAGCTGGCATATTGTCGCGCTATTGGCCGTCCCCTGTGGAAGCATTTTCCATTGATAACGAGTATTGGGTTGCTCATGGTTAACCGATGGCAAAGTGAATGCGAATCGCTCCCTATCATCTGGATGCAAAGGAATGGAAAAAAAGCAATCCTTGATGTCCAAGGCCATGACCGGCCAGCTATGTGGCAAGGCAGAGAGTAAGGGTAGTCCCCTCTGGACTGTATCCATAACCATCTGAGCATTAACTGCACGCAAGTCATGTAATAATCTCCATTTTCCTGAGCTCTTTTTAATAACAAAGATAGGGGTGTTCCAAGGTGAAACAGAAGGCTCCACATGCCCGAGCTGTAATTGTTCTAAAACCAGGTTATTTGCAGCTTCCAATTTTTCTTGAGAAAGGGGCCACTGAGGAACCCATACCGGCTTATTGGACTCCCAGGGTATGGGCACAAGACTGTTATTGGAAGCCAATTCTTCAGTGGCCCCTAGGAAAAACCCAGGCCCCTTCTATCCTGTTTTTTCATAGACTCTATAGGCCTGTGACAACCCTGAAGATTTTTCCTCAGGCCCTTAGACGGAACAAAACCTTGTCTTTTCATCATACTTTTACTAGCCTCTGAATAATCATTAGTTAGCTTAAGTTTCAATTGATGTTGAATGTCACGGCCACACAAATTAATGGGGACTTCAACCACGAAGGGTTGAACCGTGCCTTGTTGGTCCTCCATTTTCCAGACCAGCTCTTCTGCACTCATGTATGGCATGCGAGCGTAGCCCAGCCCTTGTAAGGATTGAGATGACTGTTGCAATGGCCAGCGCTTAGGCCAGGCTTGCAGCTGGATGATACTCCGGTCTGCCCCAGTATCCACCAATCCGGAGAATATCTTTCCCTCTATCATTAAATCCAACATGGGCCTCTGATCTAGTTCCATAGATAGACAGGCAAGGTCCACTCCAGTGGAGCCCAACCCCTTGTCATTCCTTTCCTTAAGATGCGCAGGAAAGGTCTCATGCTTAGATGGTAGTATAAGCAGTTGGGCAATCCTGTCCCCTGGCGCAAGAGAAATCACGCCACAGGAAGAATGACACAGGATCTTAATCACTCCAGTATAATCGGAATCAATGACTCCTGGAAAGACAATCAAGCCTTTCATAGTGGTTGAGGACTGTCCTAAAACATCCCCACTGTTCCTTTTTCTAATGGGCCATACATGTCAGAATCAACCACCTGAATTCCCATCTCCTGGGTTAATACCAGTCCGGTGGAGGCACGGAGGTCCAACCCTGCTGAGCCTGAGGTTGCTCGGCGGATACAGTCGGGTTGGGAATGATGGTCTGCTGCAGTGCCCCATAAATTTTCGGGCCCTGGGGACGGGGGCCCTTCAACCCGTTTTTTGACTCCTGGCCACCGAGCTGTACAATGGGCTGCCCATTGATGTCCTTAAGAGACCGGCATTCATTGGCCCAATGCTTTCCGTTCTTACATCTTGGGCAAAGGCCAGGTTGTCTTACATTAGGAGTCTGAGCCCGAGAAGACAGCCCTTTCAGTAACGGGCATTGTCTCCTAAAATGCCCTTGTTGTCCACATTTGAAACATCCTCCTCCTTTTCTGGTCTTTGTGGCCTGAGTAGCAGATAAAACAGCAGCCGCTAGGCCTGCATTGGTAAGGGGCCCTCCAATCTCTCGGCAGGCTTTCAGCCAAGCCTCAATTCCCTTCTCTCTAACAGGAGTAATGGCCCCCTGACATTCCTTAGTACTCTGTTCAAAAACAATCTCTTGTACCAACGGCATCACCTGATCCACATCCCCAACAATCTTTCCAGCCATATCAAGCATCCTAGCCACAAAATCAGAGAAGGGTTCATTTGGCCCCTGAATAATCTTTGTTAGGTGGCCTTTGACTTCTCCTTTATTATTCAAAGACTTCCATGCCCTATAGCAGATATCATTAATCTATTGGTACACCTCCTGAGGATATCCTAGCTGGTTGGCAGCCCATTGCCCTTGCCCCAAAAGCATATCCGCTGTCCATTGGGGACGATTATTCTGGGCATTTACTCTAGCTTGGACATGAGCTTTATCTGTAACAATGGATTTAAAATCCAAAAATTGTTCCATACTTAGGCAAGCCTTAGCAATCTCAAACCAATCTGTAGGAGTCATGGCCGTGGTGGCGATTCTACGCAGCAAGGCTATGGTATATCTAGCTGTAACTCCATAGGTTCGAACTGCTTCCACTAAAATCCTTTAACTGTTTATAAGATACAGGCTCATAATGTCTCTCATTAGTCTGCGGGAAATGCAGATGCTAGACGTGCCCATGTATCTCTTTTAATAAAATGGCATCCCCCTCCCACTTGTGAATAGGATGGAGGCCCAGGGGGCGGGTGTGGTTCCCGAGGCGCCAATGGGCCCATACCTACCCCCCCCACCCGCTGACGCATTATGTGCGGGGGGGGGGGGGGGGGGGGGGGGGGGGTCCACCCATATCTTTCCTCCTCATAGCTAGCTGCGGCTTCCTCCAGTTCTTCCTCCTCCTGAGGGTCTAACTCCTCCTCAGACTGATTCAAGCCCGCAAATTCCTCGAGCACTGGATAGAGGGGACTTCCCCTCTTCTCATTTGCCTCCCCTTTAGGGAGGACTGTATCAGGATCCTTTTCTTTTACCTTTTCCTTTATTCTTTTAGGCCTATCCAAGTTTTCTCCCTTTGAATCTGATTTTAAAAGACTGTCCTGGTGTTTACTGAGGGCTCTCCGCCCTTCTCTCGGAACGTCCACCTTGTTCTCCTCCCTGAGGCTGCAGCCGGACTGACGGCAGCACAACCAGAAACAGCAGGCTAGGACAAACACCACAAACGCCAAGAACACGAGACCAAACACCCAAGAATCAACTCCCGCAAACAGCATACTTGGGGAGACTGAAATCAGCATACTGGGAGAAACTTACCGACATCGCCACTCCAAGTGTTGAGTTCTGAATCCTCTTCGGCCCCTCGCCTGGCAACCGAAGATCCCGGGGTTTCAGCACCAGCTGCGGCAAACCTCTTGACCGGCGAGAAAGAACAACCACCACACCAGGATTCTACTCAGATCACACTTTACTGGAATGCCCTTGATTGATGGGGAGCAGGAAGCAAGAGGAGCAGGAAACGAGGGGCAGGAAGGGAAGGGCAGGAAGCGAGGGGCCGAGGGCACTGAGGCAGCTGCTTAAATAGGGAATTGGCACACGGGTCGCCCTGTGATCGGGATAGGCTCAAGGACCCTTATCCAACGCATACGGGAAGCGGGGGACACGCCGCTCTCAAAGGCATAGCCAAATATGGAGTTGTTTATTTCCAACAAGACAGGATGTTGGCGCCATCTTGTAATGGCGATCCTGTCCGGCTCCCTGCAGTATTTGTCTTATATTATTTGGATATGAGTCCAGGAACGTCTGGTCTGTGCCTTTCTCCAAGGCAGGCTTTAATTTTTGTTCCTCTTTCCCATGAGCACACAAGAACTGGCTGTACTGGACTTCCCGTATTCAACCTATGTCCTTTCCAAGTAGGTCAGGACCTCAAGAGTCTGCAGGTCCATGCTTTAGTAACTACAGTGGCAGGCAGACTGGCTCTGAAGAGGGCGGGGGCTCTCTTCTCCAGGTGCACGGACCCCTCAGCCCGCAATGACTGGGCAATAGCAGCCTTCCTGCACTTGACTTTTTCAAGAGAATCAGCAATATGTGATGATGAGATGGTTATTCCCTCCACCTCCCAGGCTCCCTGACTTCACCATGGTGACTTGTGCCATTTGCTGGAATCCCTCACAAAGCACAGGGTGGGCCATTTATTTGCTGCCTCCCAAGACTCTGAAACACAGCACAGAAATCCTGGATGTAGAGAGGGAGGGACCTTCTTCCCAGAGTTGCCTTTATTCAAATGGGTAAAGGCGGTCCAGCGGTTCCATGGCTGGTTGGAACAATGCTGAAGTGTGTTTTAAAGAACAGTTTTGTCACTACCTTTTATTGCTTTTGTATATGTGTGTACTGAAGGGATGTGGAGGTCAGAGGACAGCTTAACAGGAGTTGGTTTTCTCCGACCACATGGGGTCTCAGAGTTCAAACTCAGGATGCCAGGCTTACAGCAGATACATTTATCTACTGGGCAATCTCACAGGCCCAAGAGTAAACTTTTTAATAAATAGAATACATTTTTTAAAAAATGCACTTACTGCTTACTACACACTGTAGTAACAATGAGTGATGTTTACATAGGGTTGATGTCACAGGCTTATCCATACCAGGTCTATTACATACATGTCCAACACACAGCATTTCACAACAGCCTGGCTGTCCAGATTACTGTAGGCTTTCAGGCTGATGCATCATTCACTGACATGTCTTATGGTGCATGCCTGTGCATGTGGGCCCCCATGTGATATTTTGGGAGGTAGCTTTCCATTACACACACACACACACACACACACACACACACACCTCTAGGTTTACTGTTTGAACTTGAAATATAGCATATTGGGGCAGCAAGCACTCTATAAAGGTTCAAAACCATGGGCCCTATCAGTGGTTAAGAGCACTGGTTGTTCTTTCAGAGAACCTGTGCTCAGTTCTTAGCACCCCCATGTAGCTCACATCCTCCTCTAACTCTAGTTGCAAGGGATCCAATGCTCTCTTCTGTCTTCTACAGGCACTGAACTCATGTAGTACGTGGACATACGTGCAGAAAAATATCCACAATTTTTTCCCACACTAGTCCCATTTATGCCATCTTCCTATGTTTACTTCCTCTGGATGTCTTTAGAGTTTATAATTGGTTTTACTTTGAAAGTCTGCTGGAACCAACACCAAACAATGACCGTTTCCAACTCAAAAGACCAGAAAGGACGAGAGGGAAGCTTACGGTTCAAGAGGTACATTTTAAAAAAATTATCTTTATTTAGGTTTTCTGAGTCAGCACATGTATTAAAGACTGATCAACATAAAGGAAATAAGACATTAACTGGACATCTTACGTCTCTCTAAACTCCGACAGAGAAGGTCAGGATTGCCACCGTTACCTGAACTCCAAGCTAGTCAAGTTGTAGACAGGCTAGCAGAACAACACACAGAGCACATGGGTGTGCAGAGGCAGAGGACATGCTAGCATCTGGCTCTCCTCTCTTCCTTGCTGACATCTTCCCATTTGACAGTCTGCTGTCTTTCCAAACGAAGTCCCAAATAAAAGTCTGTGGAAACAACTGAGGGTGCATCTGACTGGACAGTCTTCCGAAGGAATGCATTATGCGTTCCAACCTGTGGCGCCTGCAACCTTTTTTTTTTATTATTTTTTTTATTTTTGCCAGGATGAAGTTCAGATCAAGATGCACAATACAATCTGATGATGATGAGGACCGAGTCGAACAGCAAAGTTGAGCAGTAACCCAAGTTAAGGCATGAATGCACACACGCACACGTGCACACACACAGCACCCATGCTAGCACGCACAGAGGATCCCACTGATCACTCAAGGAGAGGCAACCTGGGTGTGGCCAGTAATCACAACTGCTGAGGATTCCGGAAAATGCTCCCCAAAATGATAGGCTAACACATTTTTATCAAAAAATTAAAAAAAAAAAAAAACCTAAACTTAACAAAAAACCCCCAAGACTCTTTTAGTCCTTCCCAATGGCTCCTGAGAAGGAACCAGGGAACAGCGTCAACAGCAGGCTCTTTAATCGTTGGAAATTGAAGCTTTACTACACATGTCTTTGGTAGTCATCACTACAAGCTGTCAGCATTGGTTATCCTATGAGACAAGTACTAGACAGAAGGTAAAGTTACACAGGAAACTGTCTCCAACACTTTTAAAAAAACACCCTTTCTGAAGCACGCATCGCCACGCTTTATCCTGTCTTCCTGGGTTTATCTTTAAGAGCAGAGCTTTGTACAGGGCAAGATCATGTCTACCCTACCCAACAATGGGGGGGGGGGGTACACATTGCTTTCCTACAGCCGAAGGATCAACAAAAATTCACATTATTAATTACATCTGGTCGAATCAGAAGCCAATGACAAAGGCACAGCAGCATGAGGTGTCAAAGCCACATTCTGGTCACACATTCATTCCACGGTCACCCACCATCTGTCTCCTTTCCAATCAACCAAGACGTATACATAAAATCCTAAATACTTCCACATTGGCCAAAGGTCTAGAAGTCTGTTTAGAAGGCCAGCACGCTTGACAAGAGAAAGCAGGTCAGAGCCCAGAGGCGCTGGGTGCGTGGACTGGGTTCTGTATGAAGGCGAGGGAATCTGGGAAGAGACCCTCAACCTATTAGCAGCACAGTGGTACCCGAGGGTCTCTGTCAACACGACAGGAGGTGGAGCCACCGAAGGTACTGTTGCTCTCACCTGCTGAGGATGGCTACTGATTTTAATCCAGAGTCAGCCTGTGAGAGATGGGAACTGAACCCCAAAACGCCATGTCCAGCCCCAACCAACCTAGGATGGGTTTCCCGCAGTACGGAGGCTCCTGTCTCTGGGGGCTCAGCAGCTCCTTCTCTTTCCTATCACTGCCGGCTTCCAAAGTAACACGAAGTATCCTAAATTCAGGTGTAGTGTTTGTTCTGTTGGTCTTGCTGCCTGCAGGGAGAAGCAACTGGATTATGCTAAAAAGTGCTGTGAGGGGAACGTTTCGAGGGAAGGAATGGGTCTAGAGGAATCTGTGGGACATTGTCCAAGACAAGTCTGAACGCCAAGAACCTAGCTCTGAGAGGCTCTGCTTGCCGCACGGCAGAGCCTTCACTTTTGTGCTTCTAGGAGGTAACTAGGCTGATGGGCAGCGGAGGAGAGATCTTTACAGAACGGACTTGTGTGGTGGAGTATAAGCCGCGAGCCAGCAGTGTGAAATCTACAATCCCAGAAAAGTCTTGTAAACACATACCAAATTTCTCTCGCAGGGAAAATAAAATAAAAAAAAACTCAAGACTGTACCGTGAAGGAAGAATTCTTCTGCCCTAGCCTCAGAATTTCCCTGGAATGGTCATGTACCAAGAGGATCAGGGAGTTGCTGGAGAAATGCCCGGGTTTAGTCTGACATTGAAAACCTACCGCCTTGACAGCACCAGCCTCCACCCCGGGTCTGATAACGGCACCATGGCCATGGCCGGTACATCACTCACACTCTCTCTCACTCACTCACACTCACACACACACACACACACACACACACACACACACCTTAAAAATAAAACTTTCACAGACCGACTGTTTCTTCCTGGTCGTCGGAGGGTAACATTCTCAGTGTAGGGGTGGAAGAGAAGAGGTGAAAGGTCCTACGGTGGTTCTTGTCCTCAAGTTCTTAAAATGCCATCCAACACTGTCATCCCATAACGCCTTTTTCATTCTGTTAACTCTTAAATATGCATTCGAAGGCAAAAATGGAGGTTCCTAGGCTGTACAATATTAAGTATCTACAATGTCACCAGGGTATTTCCTTGTTCTCGGGAGTGTGTTCCGTGAGGAGTCGCTATTGGAGATGGCTGTCACAAACATAAACTCTTAAAAATGACTGATAAATTAATTTTCAGTTCTCTGATTATATCCAACAGATTCACGTTTCTCATCATAAAATATACATTCTCTAGTAAGTTATTTTCATCCACGGCATATATAAATATGCAAACACAGGCAGGAAAAAAAGCACTTGACTACGAACGCACAAAGTAACGGCTGACAAACAGAAATGAAGGTGGTAACAGAGCCACTCAAGTGTTCCACCCCAAGTGATTTGTGCTGAATGAATGGCAATCGTGTTCAGAACCTCCTTGGTGCTCTCCTGGCTAACTTATAATGGGCACCGTGAGTTGCCAGCAAGGCCAATGAGCTCCTTTGCTGGCTACGCTTCCTCTCTGTCAAGTGCCCCTTGGCCATCACGCTAAGATGCCACCTACACTTCATACAGTATTTCCTAAGAGCATTTTGTACCTGGGAAATACCTGCTCACCCTGGCTCAGGACAGCACAAAAGAATGGAGGGGGGGGGGGTCACCATTTCGGCTCTATTACAATCTCATGGCCCCTGCAGTAGGCCAGCATTGGAGTCACCCATCAAGATGACCAGAGGGAAGGCATCTACCCGCTCACGGCAGAGGGGACCAGCTTAGGCGGCTTAACTTGGAGGAGAAAGGAAAGGAATCGCATCTCCCCATGCGCGAGGGGGAGAAGCTACAGCTGTGTGATTTGTTTCTGTAGGCTGCTTTACAAGAGACAATTTACATCAAAAACAACCTGTAAAAAGTGTGTCTGTAGAAAGCTCTACACTAGACATGTTGTGGGCACCGATCCATCTCACTTCCTATCCTATACTCAGAGTTAGGTTTGCAAAGGTCTGAACTTGTAGTGCTCAATTCTTGGGATAGTTTGGTAAACTCCCCTGTGAGCTGGTGGACGAGGGTTACTAACAGCTTAGTAATTTCCTGCAAGTTCACAGAGGAACAATCTAAAACAAGATTTCCCTTCCTATTTTACAGACCTAAAAGCCAAGAAGAGAAGCCCTGGGGCCGGGCGTAGGGTGTGGGGTTTTGCACACTGCTTCTTATGACCAAATACCAGATAGCAATGTTCCAGCCAGGGAATGACGGACACGGAGATTCAAGTAAAACACCGATGGAAAGAAAGTCATCTGGTTAGTGTTGTAGACCCACAACACCGGCTGCGTTTCCGACGAACATTCACGACACTACGAGGAGGGCAGCTAGACAACCTCAGTGCAAACACATCAGATCCAAATATGCCAGGAAGGAAGCCTTTGGCGTTGAGAAGGCGGCTCCATCAGACAAGTCCCGACTTGAAATTCTGACTAAGCTCATGCATTAAGGCTGGGAAGAGGGGTGCACCAAATGCTGCTGCGAGGACGGGGCAGGCTGCGAGGAGGCGGCTGCCGTGGGGACCGCGGGCTGCATGGGGGGCGGAGGCGGTGGCGGAGGTGGCTGGACTGGGCTCTGTGTGTTGGGAGATGGAGGAGGCGTGGGCCTTTTGAATTTATCAGGACTGCTGCTTCTCCGTGGCGACGGCCTCTGTAAGGAGAACACAGGGACAACAGGTCCGTTTGGGATATCAGTTCAAGTCCAACGAAGTCAGAATCGGGGCTGAGGAGGATGGAACCTAGGCCAACAAGGGTCATAAAAGCCATGGGTTCTGCTGGGCGGTGGTGGCGCACGCCTTTAATCCCAGCACTTGGGAGGCAGAGGCAGGCGGATCTCTGTGAGTTCGAGACCAGCCTGGTCTACAAGAGCTAGTTCCAGGACAGGCTCCAAAACCACAGAGAAACCCTGTCTCGGGGGGGGGGGGGGGGGGGGGGGGGGGGGGGAAGCCATGGGTTCCTTCTTTATCATTAGTGGTTCCTGAACTAGCTGGGACAACATAAACAAGATAAACAAGGTAGTGTTCCTCATACCTGATGGAGGAAGGTCATTGGTTAAATAAAAAGAAACTGCTTGGCCCTCATTGGTTAGAAGATAGGTGGGAGGAGTAAACAGAACAGAACGCTGGGAGGAAGAGGAAGTGAGCTCAGACTCCACAGCTCTCCTCTCGGGAACAGACGCCTCAGAGAGATGCCATGCTCCGCTCTCCCGGGCAGAGGCATGCGATGAAGCAAACCGCCAGGTTAGACATGCTGAATCTTTCCCGGTAAGACCGGTGCTCACAGATTATTAGAGATGGGTTGATCGGGATGTGAGAATTAGCCTGTAAGGGCTAGAGCTAATGGGCCAAGCAGTGTTTAAATGAATACAGTTTGTGTGTTGTTATTTTGGGCATAAGCTAGCCAGGCAGGCAGCCAGGGTGCTGGAGACGCAGCCCCGCCACTCTTATTACTGCGGGTGCCCAGCAAAGACACTTACCGTGATACCGTGAGAGGCTCCCATGTGCTGAACGTGGAGGCCTGGAGAGTTGTAGTAAGACATCCCGGCGCGGGTCAACGAGGTTGGCGGTGTGAAACCAACCGTATGACTCGCGTACGAAAGGCCTGAAACACAACCAAGGGCAATGAGGTTCGGCATTATTTGTAGCCGGATTGTCTAGTATCCTCTAGAGAACTCTTCAATAAAAACAGACACGCAAAGGTGCGGGGGGCCACTCAGTGGGCACGGTGGGTAGCAAGGGGCATAAAAACAAACAACTATGGGGCACAGGAGTCGAACAGTAATCCCAGACATGAACGTGGTCGTAGTCCACCAAATGACCCTTTAGATGGCGGCCACGAGCTGCAGAAAGGATGACAAGAATGGTCTCTTCAATGGTGTTGGGAAAACTTCATATCCACAGGTAAAAACAAACAAACATACATACATGCATTGTGGAATAGTACTTTACACAGGCAAAGATGTATTACATCTGTTTCTGCTGTAGAATACTACTTTAACTATGTGAAGGCGCATTGTATTTGTTTTTGCTCGATTTGTTTAACTAAGTAAAGATGTGTTGCTGTTTCACCTTGTCTTCCTAAGGCACCGGCTTGGTCTAACCATGAATCTTCAAAGTTTCTCTATTGCTTGACTGTCTGCCCGCCCATCCATCCATCCATCCATCCATCCATCCACTCTCTCTTTCTTCCTTCTGATGCTCTAGGCCAGTAATTCTCAACTGTGAACACCAAGCCCTCCAACTCTAACCCTAACCCCAACCAAATCAATCAATCAATCAATCAATCAATCAATCAATCAATCAAGGGAATCCAGGACAGTGATGACAATCTTCCATCTGGCACTGAGCCACAAGGACATATCATTTCATCTCATTGTGCTATAAATCCCACCATGAGCAAACCAGACTGAGGTGACTCCCTCATATGACTGAAAGCTCAGATGACCGAAAGGCCTCAATAAGTTATCAGTGTATTTTCTTTTAACTATCTTCCCAGGGCCCTATTGATTACGTAATATTAAGTCAGCGGAACTTATTTTTTATTCTCTCTTAAATCTTAATAACCATGCACCTCACCTTTTGGCCCAGGAATACATTAGAGAATAAAACAGTAACAACAGCAACTAACCCTTGATGAACCTGGAAATCTGCACACAGAGGCTGCTGAGCAGAAAACAGCACAGCTTAAGGACAGGGACACATTGTAAGAATTTCAATGGGAGAGATCAGAGTGTCCCCAAACCGCTAGGGAATAACACTACTGGGAAGTACTGCGGTTTCTGATGCCCACTGCTGAGGTCATGGCTGTCCATGGTGTTTATTGGTCACACTGTCCTGGCTTTGGTACCTGGGGACTCCTGACTCTCTGTCACAGCCTTACCATTATTTCTGAGAAATTCTTCACTTTGCAAAGATGTCACACACCCATCTTTCCAAGTGGCCCAAGTTCCTTTTAACTGAGAATGAAGACAGAAACCAAATCTGGCTTCTGGATGCACTCACAACTGTTACTGGGGACACAAAGCTGCTTTTAGACCTAGTTACTGCCCATTCCTGATTTAGATACATCCAAACAAGCTATTGAGAAGATCTTGGTACCATTACACGAATGTAGTAAGATTGCCTTGCAGAACATTTTAACAACAGAAATAAAAAGAGTTGAAAGAGAAATAATAATAAAGTAGTAATATACCCCCCCAACACACACACAGTTCTCGTGTTTAAGATCTTCAAGCCAACACTCAGTACTGACAGTGACTTATTTTTGAAAAACACAAAATAGAAGAGAACACAACCAGGGCTGTCGATTAAACATGCCAGAAGAGCAGGCTGAAAATCGGTGGGGAGCACTTGCTAAACCTGTGTGAGGCCCTGGGTCCAATCCCTATCCCCCAGACACTGCCTGGTAGTGGAGGTTACACTCACCGGGTGATATAGGCCTGCTGGAACTGGGAGAAGGCGTGTAAGGGATTGGGCTGGACACAGTGCGAGGTCTTAATCCTTGTGCTGACATCTCATTAAAATACCTAGAAGAAGAGAGGAGGAGAGAGTTGAAACACCTGTGTTCAAGTAGTCCCTAGAAGACATCCTAGCCGCAAAGGTGTGACCACACAATCTGAGGTCAAAACCCAGGGAGTTGGTGAGGGTGGACCCAGGGGACATTACGAGTGCAGACTCCTGGGTCATACTGCTCCAGGTTGACAGAGGCCTGTCATAGCCATGCCACACATCAGAGAGGACCAGGCTTGAAGAAGTCCCTTCAGTGATCCCTGAAGCCCAAATACCTCTATGCTGAAATTGCTCTTTGAAGCTCAAAACTAAATAAGCTCACCGATATTTAAGTTATCCCATTAAGTTTAAAGACACATATGCCCTCTGGGGCTGAGTGCCATGTGTCTGCAAGGCAAGTTTTACATAACAGATGGTCACACATTAGAATTTCACTGACAACAGCAACACCTTCGGTGGGTCACGCTCAGCCACACTGTGCTGAGTCTCAGAAGTCACGCCAGTCCTGAACGTGCTCAAGCGGGGTCATCAGGACCACAGAGTGCTGATGGGAGAGAATTTCTACGTGACAGACTTCCTGACAAACCGCCCTCCCTGGCCTTAAAAGTTAAACAGGCCTGTACTTTCATCCCAGAGCACAGTCAGCCCTGGCGTTAGTTCACACGAGGAGGAGCTAACTTGGCCGTTTCCCAGCATAGATCCTGACTGACACACTCAGTTAAATGCCGGCCTCTTTGTCTTCTTCCCCTCTTTAGAACATCCCACCACAGCAATACCAGGTAGGCCCCTTCCTTGTACAGCATGCAGGCAGGTGGTTACTATCACCCCTTTAAGTGGTCTTAAGTGCCTGAAGCTTTCTCTCCCCGAGATTCACCACATTGTTAGTGGTCCTTGGAGGCAGAGTGGTACTTAATCAGGCAACTCCACTGTACCTGGAGTAATTTATGAACAAATAAAAGCAGGGCTGGGGATGTAGCTCAGCTGGCAGAGTGCCTGCCTACCAAGCATGGAGCCCTGGGTTGTGCCTTCATGCACCCGTAATCCCAACTCTGGGGTGGACACAGAAAGGTCAAAATCCAAGGACAGCTCAGGACTGCACGAGAGCCTGCCTAAAAGCAGATGAAAACAAACAACAAAAATGAAGTAAAACGCCAAGTGTGGCGGCGTAAGCTACTAATCCGAGCATTTGGGGAGGCGGAGGCAGGTGGATCTCCGTGACTTTAAGAGCAGTCTAGTCTATAGAGCAGGTCCAGAGCAATCAGATCTGTTATAAAGAGAAACCCTGCCTAGATAGATAGATAGATAGATGGATGGATGGATGGATGGATGATAGGTAAGAGTTAATTAAGACAGACTTCTGCAGTAAGCATTAATCCACCTGGACGTGTGAAGGAGCCACGTTTCAAGAATGCCCCTCCCCACCCCCAAGGCCCAGCCCAGGTGTTCGGTACTCCAACCCTAGTCTTCCCTGAGTCTTCAAATATGTTCTCAACTGTCCAGTGAACTGCTTTGCGTTTGGGCTGACATTTTCAAACCATTTTCCTGAGAATGAGAAACTGGTGCAGAACAGATGCATGAGGCTCAGAAGCAAGGATCAGAGTTCTGTGACACAATCTCTTGAGAAGCAATTCTTTAAGGGAGGAAGCAGGGAGATGCTTAAAAGGGGACAACTTGTTTTACTTCTGCAACTTTCAATTATATAACTTGTCATATATTTTTTTTTTTAAATCAATTCTCTTGAAAGCATCGAGGGGAATGGTTGGGATACTTTGGCAGGCCTCTGGTCTGAATTTCCCTAAAGAATCAGAGGTGGAGAGCTGAATGTATCCTCAGCAAACAGCGCTTCTCATAGAACAGACCCTAGCTGGCAAGCCAGGTCTCACGGCGAGGGTCCCCATCTGTCTCCGGAGGCTCTGTCTCCCTTTTACCCTGAGATGTGGCCCATGGGAAGCCGGACTACACCTGGTCAGACATGGTCTGCGTCAGTGGAAGGCTAATTCCATAAATCAGGTGTAAATGCTGCACACCCAAAATCCTTGTTCTATTTTGACTTGTTAGTTATCTTAATGACTTCCTTACTCACAAGCACAGAGGAGGAGATGAAGGAGGAGGGTCAAAACGAGGTACAGATACAGAAACCAGCTGTTCTGGTTACCCATATGACGCTTGTTTCAGCATAGGAGACAAGAGAAGTTGGAGCTAAAGACATAGACAACATTTAGTAAAATCACTGCAAAGCTAGAGAAGAAAGGGTCACGCAGATGGAAAAGGCATACTGAGAAAAGCACCTCGTACATCCTATAGTCAAGACACTGAGTACACAGAACAAAGAAATTAACACTGACACTTACAGAAAAGAATCAAGTCACAGAGAAGAGGAAACCCATCAGAGAGCAGCAGACTATTCAAGAGAAATTTGAAAAATCAGAGAGGACATACAACAAGCTCTGAAAAACGGTTAACCAGCAAGCCAGATCATTATTATACCCATCAAAACTATTCCTTTTAATTGACAGAGAGTTTTCATTATAAACACAAACTAATTTATAATCAATAAACCAGTACTATAGAAAATACCTGAAGGAATTCTACATAGCAAAGAGAAAAGTAAAAAAACATAGCCATGAGGCTACAGTGAAGAATGAAGTATGTACTAGAACAGCAAACAAGCAGAGATCTTTGCAAGGCAAAGTGCCAAAGGTTATAGAATCTATAACTGTCAGGAAGGCACAAACACCTTTCAATATTAACTCTGAATGTTAATAGCCCCAACCATCCAAACAAAGCACACAAGAGGAGTAAATTGGATTAAAAAACAGAAGCCATCTGTC
The DNA here is from genome assembly GCF_018167655.1 of Microtus oregoni. NCBI lineage: Eukaryota > Metazoa > Chordata > Mammalia > Rodentia > Cricetidae > Microtus > Microtus oregoni. Next base: position 3,792,611 of record NW_024543066.1, read on the forward strand.
TGTTGCCTACAAAGGAACATATCTTACCCGCAAAGCCAAACAGAGCATCAAGGTAAAGGGGAGGAAGAGACATTCTAAGGCAACAGAACTTGAAATCAAGTTGAAACATCTGGCAAAGTAGACTTCAATGGAGAGCAAGTCAGGAGAGGTAAAGAGGATGAGCGCAGTTTCATAAATATAAACACCACAGGTGTAAACACACACGCTTAGGCAGTATCGGGAGACTTCCGTTCCCATGCTCACCAAGCAACAGGCTATCAGGACCAAAAGAACTAACAAAGAAATATCAGAGTGAGCATTGCAGATCAAATGGAATTAAACAAATATCTAAGACGATTCCACTCAAACAGTGCCGGATGCACATTCTCATGGCAGCCTATAGACCCTTCTCCAAAATGGGTCGAATCTGAGGATCAAAGCAAGTCTTAAGAAAGTTTAACTAATTGTCTGCATTCTACCTGTTTGCACTGGAACAAAGGAGGAAATTAGCAATGAGAGAGACCACAGAACACAAAAGGTCACACAGAGTAAACAACACAGCACTGAATGATGAATAAGTTATAGAAGAAGTCAGGAGGGAAATCAAAAATTCCCAGAATTCAATGAAATCAAAAACAGAGTATCAGAACTCAAGGAATACAATGGTTTACAGTTACAAATGCCCAGAGAGAGAGAGAGAGAGAGAGAGAGAGAGAGAGAAACACAGAGAGATCACAACTCAGTAACTTAATGATACACCTCAAGAGAAAGATCATGCCAAACACAAAACTCAACAGACAGAAATACCAAGAACAGGACAGAGGCTAATGAAATGGAAGTAATAACTACTACTAATAACCAATGAAACAAAATGTTGGTTCTTTGAAAAGGGAAGTTTGACAGAGCCTCAGCCAAACTAACCCAGAGACAGACACCGATCAGACTCAGAGGACCATTCAAGCACAGTGTGAAAACCTATACTCTAGAACACTGACAAGTCTATAAGAAATGGACATATTCTGAAACACACACAACTTATCAAAATTAAACTGAGAAGACGTAAGCTACTTAGAACTTGACAGAGTCATGCCAAGCAATGTGACTAACTTAGTAAGACAAAGTTTCCCAACGAAAAAAAATTTAAAAGTAAAGTCTCAGGAGGATTCACTGCCGAGTTCTACCAGACCTCCAGAGAAGCGACATCAAAGCTCTTCCAAGGACAGCATGCAAGAGGAAAGGGAAGAACACAGCCATGTTCAGCTCACACAGCCAGCACTGCCACTACCCAAACCACACAAGGACCCAACAACAGCAGTCAATACCTTTCTGCTGGGCAAGGATGCGAGGGATGCAACTATGCTTCAACATACTCATAGCAATAAATACATCAGCAGTCTTTGATGTGGAAATCACTTCATCATCTCCAGAGTCCAACATCCTTTCATGATAAAAGACCTGATATATACAACAAACTGAGAGCCAACATTACACCACATGGTGGTCTATTATTTGTGTTTTAGTAAGTAAAGCTTGCCTGCAGCAAAGCAGCCACACTAGTCAGGCATACAAGCCAGGCAGTGGCTGCACACACCTTCAGTCCCAGCAGCCACACTAGTCAGCCATAAATGCTGGGCGGTGGTGGTGCATGCCTTTAATCCCAGCATTAGAGAGGAATGTAGGGCAGGATGAGGCAGTAACTAGCTCTCTAGTGGCTTGGCTGCTGTGCTTTTCTGATCTTCAGGTTGAACCCCAGTATCTGTCTCTGGGTTTTTAATATTTGTGCTACAACACTAAGTGGGGGAACCTCAAATCATTGCTGCCCAAAGCAGAACTGTGACAAGGACACCCACTTTCTCCACACTTATTCATTATGGCCATGAAGTCGTAGCTAGGAAGAAACAGAAATAAAGAAATAAAATTGATTCAAATAAAGAAAGAAACCAAATGAATCCTATTTGTACAATGATTTGTTATACAGATCTCAACAATGATAAAATTTAAAATTCTAAAAAAAAAAACCATTTGAAAAAGAAGCTCCCCCAAAATGGACGTTGTTTCCATTAGCATGAATATGCAGAATCACTATAATGATATTTGCAGTCCTCATCTAAGTTCCAAAGGCATTCTTCATAGAAGCAGGGGAGGATCCTGACGTTGACATACAAGCAAAAAGACTCCAGAGAATCACGGCAATCCCCAGCAGAAGGAACAGAGTTCACAGTGTTTGATTTCAAGGTACACTATAGAGCCATACTAATAAAAACAGTAAGGCACATGAAAAAAACAGCAGGTGGAGACTCAGATCCATGTAACTACCTGGCTTTTTCTGAGAGAGGCACAAAAATACACACTGGAAAATGGACAGCCTCTCTAACAACGGTGCTAAGAAGACTGGGTACCCCCATAGGTAGAATGAAACCTGTGTATAAAAATCAACTCAAAACAGATCAAAGACTTTAAAGAGCTGAGAGTCTGAAGCTGCTGGGGGAAACACTTTAAGACACAGGCACTGGGATGGAGAGATGGCTCAGCGGTTAAGAGTACTGCCTGCTCTTCCAAAGGTCCTGAGTTCAACTCCCAGCAACCACATGGTGGCTCACAACCATCTGTAATAACATCTGGTACCCTCTTCTGGCATGTAGACATACATGCTGACAGAATACTGAGAATACTGTATACATAATAAATAAATAAATCTTAAAAAAAAAGACACAGGCATTGATTGGCAGAGACTTTCTGGAAAGAAAGACACAGCTCAGGAAATGCTATCAAGAACTGGTAAATGGGATGCTATGAAATGGACAACCAATGGAAACAGTAAACTGCTGAAGAAAATCTTTGCCAGGTACATATCAAACAGGCGGTTAATGACAACCAGAATAAGGAACTAAAAAGAATAAATACTAAAAAAACCAAACAAGCCCATCAATAAACAAGAAAATGAGATAAACAGTTGTTCTTAAACGCTTAAGGACAGGCCAGCTGTGGCGGGGCACACCTTACCTGTTTGAGGACAGCCTGGTCTACATAGTGAGCTTCAGGACAGGCAGAGCTGCCCAGTGAGATCCTATCTCGGAGAAAACTTATAAACGTCAACAAACTTACGATGAAATGTCCAACATCCTTAGCTACCAGGGAAATTCCAGTCAAAACTATTCCGAGATTCTCACCCTGGCTGGAATGGTACTTACTAAGAAAACAAGGAACAAATGCTGGTGGGGACGGGATACGAGGAAGCCCTCATTGGCTGCTGGTGGGAATGTGGGCCAGCCCAACTGCTATCAAAAGCAGTAGGAGGGTTTCTCAAAAAAAAAAAAAAAAAAAAAAAAAAAAAACCCCAGAACAGTCCTGTCTCAGATATGCCGCTACCAGAGGGCTTTACGTCAGAATCACAGCGAGGCCTGTACCTCTCTGCTCTACAGTTCTATACCCAACAGCTGACTTACAGATTCTGCACAGAGGTCCGTACAGAAGGAAAATGCAGTGTGCCCACGCCATGGAGCTTATGCAAGGGTAAAGAAGACAGAAACTAGGCTATTTGCTGAAATGCAGAGGCCGCTGGAAACCAAAGCAGGTCAATTAAGCCAGACTCGGAGGCAAGGATCCTGTCTTCTCTTATTTGTGGATTCTAGATTTCTTACATATACACAAAGCCATTTACATGTACACACAGGGCGTGAAATCAGAAGGGGGGCTGAGGGATGGAAAGATGCCCAATCAGGTGGAAGAAAGTGGAGAAAGGGGAGGGTGTGAAGTGAACGTGGTCAACACACATAATATACTTAAGAGAGACGGTCTCTAGGAAACTCAACACTATTCAAAGTCCACCCCCACAGATCATTCTGCAATTCTATGGCCTGATGCTTTCCTGATTAAGATCATAACAGCACAGTTACTTCCGAAGGACACAGATGCATATACGAGCTAAATACTAAACTCAGTGAGTTAAAAACAAAGATATCAAAACAGGAGAGGATGGATAGAAAGGGAGGGGAGTGATAGAGATTGAGAGAGTCATGGGGGATGAAAATGATCCAAATTTAATATACACGCTTGAAATTACCAAGGAATTAAAAAAAAAGCTTGGCATTGTGTACTGACAAAGGAGGAAACATAAATATACTAAAGGGGGAAAAAAATCACTAAAATGTCTGCAATTCAATTAAAGAAGATTTGGAGGAAATCCTGCTAAATGTGCCTGTGGTATTTGTATCCAAGTATGTGAACTTATTTATTCCCGTTACCAGAAATAGGAACAGCAGCAAATGTGTTTCTCAAGTACTTTGCTTACATTTAAATACCAATGTTGAAGATTTAAAAACAAAACAAATGTTAGCTCTGCCTCCACTCCTCTCCTGCCATTCCGAAGGGCACTTTCTGCTCCAGCGTAAGCGGAGTATCCTGCCCTGCACATCTACAGCAAGCATGAGCTTCAGCGTGGGGTATTCATCACCATGACCCCACGTGACATTTAAGCTCTGCCCTTCTGCATGTATGCCTGGTGCCTGTAGGGGGCATAAGAGAGCACTGGATCCCCTGGGACTGGAGTGTGTGTGTGTGTGTGTGTGTGTGTGTGTGTGTGTGTGGCGGGGTGGACAGATGCAAACCTTTCGTGTGTGTGTGTGTGTGTGTGTGTGTGTGTGTGTGGCGGGGTGGACAGACGCAAACCTTTCGTCATCCATCTCCAAGCTGGACTCGCTCTCGGAGAGCTGGCGACACAGCGCTTCCCTTCTCTCCATCTCCCTCTGGAGCTTCCGCTGCAGCCTCAGGTTCTCTTCCCTCATGTGCCGCTCCTCCTCCAAGTACTGGGCCATCTTCTCGGAATCTGAAAAGCCACAGCTCGCAATTAAACCGCGGTTTGTGCAATCATTACCCCACCTGTGGAACGGCCCCCTCCCCTAGCGGGAGTCCAGGGCTTAAAATTAATCCTTGGCGTCAAAGTTCACAAGTGAGTTACAGTTAGCAAGTGATCTAACAACAGGCAGTGTTGGCAGGCTAGGTGTCTTCACATCCACAGGACAGTCAGACTTCCTTCTCCTCCATGGTAGAGGCTGGGAGAGAAGGGAGCCCAGTTAGGGGGACAGGCTGCCTGTCCACTCTAGACAGGCCACTTGGGGAGTGGAGAGTCACCCTCCGTGCATGCTGTGCTAGAAGATGTTCAGATAACATTCTTGTAAAACAGTTAACACACAGTTAACAACAACTCTTCTCCATGAAGTGTATATAAACCTCATCCAGGTGTGCGTGGACAACCTTCGGAAACTGCTTCGCTCCTCAATCTCGTGGATTCTGGGGATTGAACTCAGGTCGTCAGGCTTGGTGGCAAGAGCCTTTACCCACTGAGCCCGCCTGCCCAATAACGGCTTCTGATAACAATTATTCAAGGATTTCTAAGTATGCAGCAGAATATACAAAAGCTCTTAAACTGTATTTCTTAACGTAAGAAAATTGTTTTATCTTAAATCATGCGTAGATGTGTGTCTGTGTGTTAGTATTGCACAGCAGAGTACAATGGCCATGGAAGCCAGACGACGTCCCTCCCATGCCCTAGTGCTGAAATTACAGCTGCTAGGAACTGAAATGGACAGCAATAAGCAGTCTTAACTGCTGAGCCATCTCTCCAGTCTGGACTCGCCCTGCTTCAGAAATGAAAATACTCAGATTATTAGACACTATTATGTAGACTAAACACTAAACCTCCTGGCTGTTTTGAATACAGCCGGAAGCCCCGCTGCCTAATCCATATGCAAAGTCTTTTTAATTGAAGTGATGCTGGGAAACCACTTACAAAGCTCACTTTTAATATGGACAGCTTAAATTAAGTCTCCGCAAGCATGCCTGTGTGCAGACTTCTCACTGAGAGCTACCAGGTGGCCCTGATGTTGCTCAAACTCAGAGTGGCGACTACAGAGCAAGTTCTCTTCCACAGACAGCAAAGTCTCCCAGGACAGTGACTTAAGAGCAAACATTGTTTTTTTAAAGAAAAATCGCAATTCAGGCTGGACATGGGATACATGCCTGTACTCCCAGCACCTGGGGTGGGGGGGTGGTTAAGGTAGGAGGTTTCAGAGTTCGAGGTCAGCCTGGCTACACAGGGAGACCTCGTCTCAAACAAACAATATAACAGAAAAAACTAAAAGGAGGGCAATTCATTAGCATATGGGGACACTGCGGCAGAGGTGTGCTAACTTAGAGACAAGGTCACCTCAGATAGGACTTTAGGACTTCCTGTTGACACATCTATTTAACTCAGATGTACTCGCAGGTCCCAAGCACAACTTCTCCAGTGTCCGGACCCAGGCACAGGAGGCTGGAATCAAGGCATTCCTTGGGTGCCCTCTGCTGGTCACTGACACTCCCTGTCTAGTGGGGGGGGGGCACTGTTTGAATGGCCCTCATAGTCTAGTACCTCCTGAAATCAAACCACAGGGGTCATCCAATGAGGGTGGCACCTGAATCATTTTCAAAGCAATGCTCCCACAGGTGGGCTGCTTTCCATCCCCTTCCCAGCCTATGGACCACAGGGAGTCTGAGCCCCAGCAGATTTGAAGGCTTAACCCAAACTGAGAACTTGAGACCATTAACTGCTTATGACAGGGATGGAGGCTGAGGGGCCCACTTCACAGCTACAGCAAAGGGGATGCAGGACCATCTGACACAGAAAGCTGGAGACAGAGAAGAGGACGGGTCATGGACACACTGTCCTCTAAAGATGCCTCACCGAAACCAGCTGAGTGATGCTGATGGCCTCTTTGGGCGAGGCGCTTTTTTGTCCGGGGGGGGGGGGGGGGGGGGGATCACGTTAGCATACACGGATGCCTTCAGCAAGATCTGCAGGTCTTTTAAAGACCAAGCAGTGCAGTGAGTGCAAAGGGTGAGAATAAAGCATACTTCCCTCGGAGCCAACTAGTCAAGCATGAATGAGGAAGGAGAAAGTGAGCTGGGAGCCCTGGGAAGAAGTGATAAAAACACACTGCCTAGCCAGCCCAGACAAACTGGTATTGAGAACGTTTTCATTTAGCTCACCCAGCTTATGGGCTTCATGCAGTTACCTAAGATACCTCAGAATGACTAGGATTAAAAACGAACATGCCAGCGGACTACAGTCTAGTCCTGGAAGAACTCCGGAAACCACCCAGTGCTGGCAGGAGCGATGGTGGCACCCACAGGCTCATCCCAACAGGCTCCTGCGTGACACAGCAAAGACGAGAGGGATTCCGTAGGTGTGATGAAGTTAAGGATTCAGGATGGCGAGATAATCCTGGATTATCAGGGTGGGTGTGAGATAATCACAAGGGTTAGTCAGTGAAAAGGGGACCTGACATAGGCCCTACAAGAAGAGCCAAAGAGGTGGCACAGATGGAACCCCAAGTGGCCCAAAACAAAAGGGGAGCTTTTATATATAGCCTGTGCCTAGGCTTGTTGCTGCAACAATGAGAGAGAGAACACGCTGCACTTTTGAAAGACTTCCACGATCTTGATGTACCATCGAAGACAGAACACTGGACCCCTACTTGCAATGCGCTGCAGGAGAGAAGGTGCATCCACAAGCATGCTCACTGCAGCTGGAGTCCAACCAATAAGGGTCACTTGGGCCTTGTGAGATGGTCCTTGAGGTAAGAGGCTCCCACCAAGCCTCTGCTAGCCGGAGCTGGATCCCTCAACCCACACGGGGAAAGGAGAGGACCTACTCCCACAAGCTGTTCTCTAATCAACACATGAGCACCAGGCCATGTGCACACTCCCATAAACAAACAAACAAACAAATGCAATAAGAAATATTTTAGGGCTGGAGAGATGGCTCAGAGGGTAAGAGCATTGCCTGCTCTTCTAAAGGTCCTGAGTTCAATTCCCAGCAACCACATGGTGGCTCACAACCATCTGTAATGAGGTCTGGTGCCTTCTTCTGGCCTGCAGGCATACACGCAGAAAGAATATTGTATACATAATAAATAAATAAAAATATTTTAAAAAAATATTTTAAACATGGATCGCTTGCAATGACCATTTAATATATAGAACAGTCAGCCCTTAAGGAGGGCCCAAGACAGCCCGTGTAGGTAGCCAGGAGAAGAACTGCAGGACTAGTTGTTTTCAAAAGTGGTTTGGCTGGGTGATGGTGGTGCACACCTTTACTCCAGCACTAGGGAGGCAGATGCAGGTAGATATCTGCGTTCAAGGCCAACCTGGTCTACAAAGCGAGTCCCGAGTCCCAGGACAGTCAGTACTACACCAAGAAACCCTGCCCGGAAAAACAAAACAAAGCTGTTTTCAAAGAGAGAGATGCAGAAGGTCATGCTCATGGTGCAACTCTTGGTACGAAGCAATTTCATATGCATGCACACACCTCCAAGAACACTAAGCATGTGCCCATGCAAACTGCTCGCCTGGCAGGCACAGTGAAAGGGAAGCCCTGCCCCCACGACATTACTTCGAGAAAGACACGTCTTCAAACGTCAGGAGGAGTGTAGACCCCTAAAAATGCAAAGTGACCTAGACAAGTTCAAAAACCCAGGACCCTGATTTCCACTCCACACCTTGGCCTTTTCCAAAATATTAAGTCTAAATTTCAGAAGCATTTATTCTGCAAATACCACGCGCAAATGTCAGCTGAGATTAGATGCAGCAATAAGGAAAGCAAACACCCTTCCCCCTTCACGGTGCCCCATTCCTACTCCAGAGCTGCAGGGAGGGCTCCTGCATAGACTCATTAGCACATCAGACAGATAAACATGATTACAAAGGTCACCTGGCCTGTTAGGGTTCATTGTCAATGTGGTACTGGCTGGAGTAAACACTTTTGTCTTTTACTCCCACAGCAGAAACACTGGGCACCAAAGGAGTTGGAATTTCCCAGGGGAATCTCATACTGGGAGAAGGAAAAGGTGACAGGCGGAGGGAAGCCTGTCTTCCCGGAAGAGATTTCATGCTCTACAGGATGAGACTGAAAACCCAGACAAAGATGCATCCATGATGGGTGGGACCACACTTTAACCAGGACTACTTAAATGTTCAATCCCCAGTGGTCCAAGGGAAGGATGTTTTACTCCCATCCCTTGGCACTCACTGCACTGCTTGGTCTCTTAAAGGTCTGCAGATCTTGCTGAAGGCACCTGTGGACGCTAGTGTGATTTTTGCCCCCCCAAGACAGAAAAGGCTGGCCCAAAGAGGCCATCAGCAAAGCTCAGCATCGCTCAGCTGGTCTCAGTGAGGCTTAAAGGTCAATGTTAATGTCCAGTCCCATCCTCTGTCTCCAACTTTGTATATCGGACGGCCTGAACCCTCTTTGGTGTAGCTGTGACAGTAGCTCCCCAGCTTCCATCCCTGGCTCAGGAGCACTTGAAGGTCTTGAGTTCTCAATTTGTGTTGAGTCTTGGAAATAGTTGGGACTCAGACTCTGTGTGGTTCATAAGCTGGGAAGGGGATGGAAAACAGCCCGCTTGTAGGAACAATGTGTTGAAACTGGTTTGTATTTATGCAAACGTCTATCTCACTTCAGGACCCCGAACACAGACTTGGGAGTTTTGCTTGCTTTGTCCCCTTCCCCAGTGTGGCCAGTGACTAACTAAATCTTCCTTTTCTGCTTTCCACTATAAATTTGGCTTTTTAATTTTTAAAATTTATTTAACTTTATGAGCATTGGCATCACCTGGAACTGGAGGTACAGACAGTTGTGAGCTGTCACATGGGCACTGGGAATTGATTCCAGGTCCTCTGGAAAAGCAGCCAGTGCTCTTAGCCACTGGGATATCTAACCCAGAATTTGGCCTCTTTATTGCCTTACCGAGGACAGGTAGCCAGACCTGATTTGGAGTTACAGGTCGTGACCCGCTCCCCCAGTCACATTCGGTAACAGAACCACGTGGAACAGGGCCTCAGAAAATTATGTGGGAAGGAAGGGTTATTTTAATTATATTCACTGATGTGGGGTGATATGCCCCGTGAGTGGCACCATTCCAAATCAGGTTTCCTAAGGTCCAGGGTCAGAGTCAGGCCCTGGTAGGCTGACTGTGCTGTAGGGATGGCTCCACACTTGAGGACCTGGATAGCACGAGCGGCGTCAGGGAGTTAAAGAATACACAGAAACCAAGTCAGAAGTGTGGTGATGAAGGGTGGGTGTGGCTAGAGTTAGCGAGAGAAGAGAACAGTGACGATAATCAAAATAACATGAAATACATGTGTTCATGTGTATGTATGCATATACATATAAAAATACATATATCCATATGTATTTTAGAAAGGTAGCTGAGCAGAAATATAAATTAATCAACTTTTCTGTTTCCAACCGAGAGTGTGATGTGACCAGTTCCTCTGTGACTTCCCATGTCACAAGGAGCTGTAATCTGTGTGCCAAATAAGCACATTTCCCCTTAAGTAGAGAATTTTATCTCAGCAAGGAAGGAAGGAAGATGCCCGGGAACCCGCTAATTCAGTGACACCCTCTTGAGATTATGACAAGTATCTTCTGGAAGTATTCTAAATTATTGGCCCTCCGCTATGATAGCTTCCTTTTTAAAAATATATATCCCAAGATGACAGGGACACGCGTACAAAAGCCTACGCGTCACTAGTAAAGCACACTGTGAACATGACTACCGCAAGCTCATCAGCAAGCACGGGGACTGACGTGGGCTTGGTACATGGACGGATGCGGCGGACAGGAACTCGAGGGGACGGGAGGCCACGTACGCTGTAACTGGGCTGCTCGCAGCTGCTTCTTCAGCCGTTCCACTTCATTCTTTAAAAACCTGATATGCCTCATCATGTTCTCAGGAGAATCAATCTCCATGGAGATGTCTCTAGGCGATGGTGGGGCGGACACAGGCTGGTCTAATTTCTCCTGTAGGATTCTTCACAGCCAGGAAGAGAAAAAAAAAGAAAGAAAGAAAAGAAAGCAACAATGAAGACCAGTTTGCGGCAAAGACTACACAACATTCGCGCAGAGAGCTGGCCTGAAAAGCGTCCGTAGGACAGACTGACGCCCGTCTGTCTAGCTCGCTACCTCTCTGTCCTCCTTAGCTACAATTACCCCAGGTCAAACAGGCGGCACAGCCAGATCTCATCCCTTCTGTTTCTTGTACGTTCGTGTGTTAGTCCACATGCCAGCTCCACATGGAAGTCAGAGGACTCTCTCAGGTGTGGCCCCTCCCTTTACCCCTGTGTATAACGAGGTCTCTTGCTCTCAGCTGCTAAGCAAGGTAAACCGGCCCGGGCTTCTGGGAATTCTGTCGCCACCTCCCACCTTGCTTGACGAGCACACTGGGATTACATGCATGGGCTAGCGTATCCAGTTTTATGTGGGTACTGGGAATCTGAGCTCAAGTCCTCGGGCTTTGTGCTACACATATGACCCACGGAGCCACCACCCCTGTTCCTTCCGCTCTTTGAGTGACCCTGACAGTCATTTGTAACTATAAAGTCTGTGGAACACCTTTCTGGTTATTATTCCCAGAGTCCAGCCAACATTCAGACACTAGCTGACTACGTGGTTAACAAGCTGGCTGAAAAGGATGCTTTGGGTGAAATTTAGGAACTGCTATAAATCACGGTGGAAGAGGAAGTCACTTAGAGCCAGGAAAGCTCCTCCTGATAAAAACCTGTGGGGAAGGTTTGGACAAGTGGGACCAATGGTAAAATGTTAAAAAAATCAAATCAAATCAGAATTCTTCGGGTAATAGCTGGTGCACTCAGTTGTTATCATTCAGATGTAACTTAAAGATAAGGGTCAACAGCATTTTGCCTACATAATGACCATTTCTTACAGCTAAGTTCAGTAACAATGCATTTATATGTACATAAAACCTCAACTGCATTCCAAAAGGGCAGGCTAACTGCAACACTCTAACCTCCTTCTGTAAGCCACTGGGGCTCCTGGAGTTGCTTTGTGTTTAATTAACTGTTTACCTTCCAGTTCGCCCAACTGCAAACTGACTCACCTGTCGTTCTACCCTAGTTGAGAAAATTAACAGGTAAATATGGTCGCAATCACGAAATAACTGCCTAATTCAGATTATCAGAACTACGACCATAATGCTGACTGCCTATGGCTGGAGGAAGTCCCCTAGACACATATTTCAAACTTTCACTTTTATTGAACTCTGAGGTTGATTTGGTGTTTGTAATTCTACATGAACTCAAAATAGTGTGAACAGGGCTTTAAAACCAACGCACAGGCTTCTGGGAGGCAAACAAGACTCTGGGGCAGGGAACTAAGAAATCAACTTCAAAGGAAACTGGCCTTGACCCCACACAAAGCTCTGAGACAGGATCTTCCTGCCATTCTTAGAAGCTCTGTCCCTTCCAACCCCAAAGCACAGTGCAGTGTGATCAAAAACAAGGACCAAGGCAATCTGCAACAAGGTCACTTAGAAAACATCCGTTTTGGGGTGACGCTTTTTATCTGTACACTGAACGCACAAGCATTAAACATCCACAGGTGTTTATTTACAACAGGCTTAAAAGCGAATGGCTAGCCATTTTTCTATCAAAATCTTCCAACTAAGTGAATCTTAGAGATGTGCACTAATTAACAGGGGAACTGTGGCACTATGGTCGACTCTGGCTATGGAGGGAAGAGAAAAACAAGGCTCAGAGAGGAGGCCGCCAAGAGAGAGATCAACATTTACTTCCTTTAACAAGTTAGGGTGGTGTATGTCACCCAAGCAATTCAAATGTCCCACTGTTCTCCACAGCAACAGCCAGGAGTCCTCCAAACTTGCATATACCCTCCCCCCCGACACACACACACGCATGCACAAACACGCACGCAACCAAGGCTAAACAAACCTCTTTTCAGCTTCCAGCTTATCCATCCTCTTCCACAGCCGATTCACCAGAGCCTCTTGTTCTTGCTCCAGCGTGTTTTCCAGGTCAATCTTCTCCCGTCTCAACTAGAGGAAAGGGAAGAGCTTTACTGAGAATGCCAGGGCACTGGGGCATCCTTGACTGGGGGATGAGGACAGAGCTGGCAGAATAGCTTCGGAATGACTGGGTGCTAGATCAAACTATTTCCTATAACTGTAACCACTGCAACAAGACAGCCAACCCCGGCACTAATTCACCACCATAATTAGACTTATCCCTGTTTCTTGAAAAGCTGCAAGAACCAAGTAGTTATGATCACAAACCTTGATTCAAATGTCTGGGTTCAAACCCCAGCTCTACCAACAGTCAGTTAGAAGAACAGGAAGTTATGAGATGCAAAGGAGAAGCCTAATGTCTGGGTGACGGAGTTTATGTGACTTAACTTAGGCATCAGTCATAGGTGCACTTAGAATCGTGTGCTCAGTATTTGTCACTGTCTCTGGTTGTTTTATCCTGTTCTAGCCACATAGGGCATAACTCCACAGCCCCCTATTCTTGCTGTTTTTTTTTCTTTAATACTATCAGTATTTTGGTGGTAATATATTACTAGTTTTGTAAGCTGCTATTGTATTTCATTTGCTTTTATTACAAAAAAAACCCTTATTACAAAATAAGGGAGCTTCATTATCACACCTTCGCACACGCACGGACTATGCTGTGACTGTATGCATGACAGCCCCATCACCCTCCTCTCAGCTCCCCTCATCCTCCTGTGTTTTGTTCATGAACAAATCCTAAATGTCTCGATTCGAGACTTCGGTAAATACCGGCGGTTGTTTCGGACCCTTGAACAAGCCAGGATCATACAGGAAACACAAAGTATTTCATTTGTGTGGAGAAATATGGCTTTGAAGAACAGCTCAAGGGTAACACACACAGGGAAGAAGCAGGGTCAGGGTACTTCAGGAGTACCTGGCGGCACAGCAGGGAACTCCAGGAGGTCCCAGGGCATCCAGACTGCCAGGTCAGACTGGCTTCCATCTCACAAAAATACCAAATTGCTGGGTTATCTGTAATTATCTCCCCTATACCCTTCTCAGGTTTTTGTTTGTTTTGTTTTAAGTTCAGGTTCCCACAACTGGCACCCTTTCACCCGTGGTCAAATATCTACATATCAGGCCAAGCTCCACACCTCCCACCACGTTACAGCTGATTACCAGAGAGTGCATTTGAAAAGCCGCTTCCTAATTAAGGCTTTCAGTGGCAATGCCCAATTCTTCACTGGGGTTCAGCAGCTCCACTTCTCATTTCGGGTTCATTAACGGCAGACTGAGAGCCCTATTATGGTCCCCCAATAAACCTGGAACATCCTTGGTGGATAAAGAGTGTATGAAAGTATCCCTGGGACATGAGCTCCCTGACCTTTCAGGCTTATACCTGGGGGATACAAAAGGGGCAGGGAGGCCCAGCTCCACTGTGCCTCCCCTCACATTGTTTATGTCCCTATTAGAGCAGAAACTGTAATTCCAGCACGCAGAGGCTGAGGCAGGGGTGGGGGAGGGGGTGGGGGGACAGACCAAGAGTAGGAGGGCCAAACTGTAATGAAACAAAAATGCATGCTAAAATAAAATAGAGGATTCACATTGGGGAGGGGCCAGGGGAAAGAAAGGCTCAGTAACAAACCAAATGAGAACTCAACCCTTTCCTACCAGGCTCAGTTGGGAGGCAAATAAGGGTTTTCCCAATCCACTTTGCAAGGTTTAGTCTAAGCACAATTTCTCCTGTACCACTAAGAGAAAAGACACTCTGAATTCCAAAGATCAGACCCCTCAAATAAAATGGGAAGAGCAGTCTGCTAGAACTCAGACATTACTGATCTATCAGACACTAACCTAGGCATCACAAAAGAAGCTAAAAGGAAGACTAACAAACACAAAGTCTGTTACAATGGGGGTTCTCCCAAAGTGGTCTGAGGGCCAAAGGGATAACTCTGTGGACAAAGGCGCTGGCTAACAGCAAGGCAACCTGAGTTTGCGGCTCAGGAACATGGGAGAAGAGAGCTGACTTCTGGAGATTTTTCACATGCCATGGGCATACCATCTTCCCCCAGAAAAACAACTGTAATTTCTTTAAAAGGAAGAAAAAAAGCACTGAGAGGGGGCCGGAAGCTGGCTCAGGAGATTAAATACTCACCATGCAAGAACGAGGACCATCACCTGGGACCCCACCATTCACAAGGCAGGTCATTACCCCTGTAACCCTGGTACTCAGGGGGGAAGAGCGCCAGGGCGAGCTGGTCCCTGGGGCAAGCTGGCTAGCTAGATGGAGCAAATCAGCAGGTTCCAGATTCAGTGAGAGAGCCTGCCTCAGTTGATAAAAGTGCAGAGTGACCAGAGAAGACACTTGCCTCCCCCACCCCATGAAGAGCTACGTATTCAAGTCTTAAGCCACCACATAGCAAGACCCCACTCCCACAAAGAACATAGGGAATATAATCTATTCAAATACAGCCCTCTATCAACCAAACAATTAGCCAGGATTCTTTTATTTTCGTTTACTGAGAAGATGACAAAGCCTAAGAAAACAGGAGGGGGATGGGATCACCTAAGTCCTTCCAGAGAGGTTGTAGCTGAAGGTCACACTAGCTCAGCCCACTCTCACCGCTAGTTCTCTTAATACACATACGGCCAGGCATCCATAGTGCTGACCTAGTGGTAGATCAGAACCACTGGAAAAATAAAAGCACCAGTATTTAGAAAATGACCACTCAGGAACCAGCTGTGTGTGCTTCACAGCTGGAGGGGAGACCTGTGCATACATATCAGAAGAAAGTAGCTCAGAGGATTCATGAGAGGACACAGCAGCAGCTGCTGTCAGTGCAGAGTGGCCCTTGCTCAGTGGCACACCCTTCACAGGTTAAAGCTGCAGAGACAGCCAGAACCGAAGCACAGCCTCGGCTGTTTTGGGGTGGTTACTTGACCCTAGCAACTCTCCTCCTAGCAGGGACACCTCTCATTCTGTCCCCCACACCCCACCTTCCAGAAAACAGTCCTTAAAAGAACAAAACACACGGTCCATTTGTGCTAGTCCAGATTAAGACACTGCCGCTGCCCCACCCCACCTTTAACTGATGAACCAATCAGCAACCATTTTTCAGAACTAAGGACAGGTCCTAGGGTATTTGCAGCCCAAGGACTCACATGCGTGACAGCTTCATAAAAGTCAACCAGCAAAGAGTCAGAGGAGGGGAAGGGTGGCCACTTTCAAGTCCCAGAGGTTACAACCATCACTGCAGGTCAGTGACAGACTCCAGAAGCTGAGAATGTTTCAGTACTGAGAGCAGACTGAGGGGGTGGGCGGGTGTGTTTAACGAACTATATGGCATGATAAACAGTCCCCTGGATGAAATGGTTGTCTCTTTCCCACTTCCTGCCTTATCCTATTTTTAAAAATGAACATCTATTTTTTGTCATAAAAAAAACATTTAAAGGTATCTAATTTTAGAAAGCTGCAGTTTCATAATAGAAACAATACAGCAACCACCAATAGCAACCCAACAATAAACCAGTGTTAATTTGTGGGTATTAAAGCACCCTTCAGGGATCAACCATTTCTCCTACAAGGATAAAAATGAGCAAAGGTTACCTCCCTGAGGGACATCAAGAGAGCCTAGAGTCAGCCTTGTATAATTCAACCTCTCCTCTTTTCTTTCAGAAGAACTTCTAAAACAGTGGTTTTCAACCCACGGGTCACAACCCCTTAGTGGAGCATCAAATGACCTTTTCACAGGGGTCGCCTAAGACCATCAGAAAATACAGATATTTACATTATGATTCATAACAGTAGTAAAATTTGTTATGAAGTAGTAATGAAAATAATAACATGAGGAACTGTATGTAGTAATGGGGGCGGTGGGGCTGCGTTCCCAGCACCCCGGCTGCCTGCTCGGCTAGCTTATGCCCCAAAATAATTACACAGACACTGTAGTCTTTTAAGCACTGCTTGGCCCTTTAGCTCTAGCACTTACAGGCTAATTCTCACATCCCGATCAACCCATCTCTAATAATCTGTGAGAACCGGTCTTACCGGGAAGATTCTAGCCTAGTCCATCCTGGGTCGGAGCTTCATGCTGGGAGCGGGGCATGGCGTCTCTCTCAGGCGTCTGCTCCCGAGAGGAGAGCTGTCGAGTCTCTCATCTCACTTCCTCTTCCTCCCAGCATTTTGTTCTGTTTACTCCTCCCACCTATCCTCTAACCAATAAAATGGGCCAGGGCAGTGCCTTTATTAGCCAATGACCTTCCTCCATCAACTGTATTAAAGAGTCACAGCTTTGGGAAGGTTGAGAACCACCGCTCTAGAGTCTGCCTGCCTCTACCTCCCAAATGCTGGGGTTAAAGGCCATGGGCCACAACACCCAATAGGAACTTTAAAAAACAGACAACAAAACAGACACACGGGTCTCCCTTCCTAGGGCATCAGGATGTATGGGCCCTTGTGTGCAGGGGTCCACAGAGGCCAGAAATGAGCACTGGATGGATCCCTCAGAGCTGGAGGTACAGGTGCTCATAAGTTAGCTGCCTCATGTGGGGGCGATGGGATTTGAACTCAGTCCTCATGATTAAGCAGCAAGGGCTCTTGAGTGCTGCACCATCTCTCGAGCTCAACCACCTACGTCGCTCAAGGGCAGCAGCTGTGATACTTGCCCCTGGGAATATGATCACTGGGTCAGCACAGTGTCTGCCCTCCCTGACGGTCTGCAAAGCTTACGAGACAGAAACAACTGAGCCAAGTGTGGAATGTTCCAAGACGCCCGGACAACGTGTGCAGACGCCCGGCTCACTGGAGGACAGACTGGGAGACCCGGAGGGGCACAGAAGACCGCGTTCTAGGCAGAGGGAACGAGCCCAAGGAAGTTCTAGAAACAACAAGGCTTCTGACACATGGGAGCAAGCTCTCCCACCTGCAGGTTGCAGCCCGCTGCCGGATTGTGAAACTGGTCTCGTCTTTTGTGACCCACGTCTTCCAAAAAACGAGGCAGGGTGGAAGAATCGACGCTCGGCGTGTGAGCGTCTCCCCACACACAGTGACACCATAGGCGCTGTGCTGCGTTATCGTGTGCACTGAATCCTCCTGCAGCAGAGGAGAGTCTCCACCTACAAGGAGCCTGAGAGAGGCGGGGGCAGGGGAGTACATACTCCTCCAAACCTGCAAATTAGAGATTATGCCTGCTTCACAAAAAAAGGTCAAACTACAGCCTGGGGTCACAGGGCTCGTTGGAGGGTGAAAGGGCTCCAGGGAAACTTCTGGAAGTTACTTTAGCTGAGGAGTGGGCATTATAGCTGTTGATGAAACCAAATGACTATACCAACCCAGGATCTGTCCTTCACACATGGAATTTGAGAGTAGAGACAACTCACATAAAAGGACACTCAAAATTCCGTAAGTAAACGGTGGCGTTACATGGAGCCAATTGTCGGAGGGAGGGAGGGAGGTGTTGTATTCAGGCATCTACACTGGCCTGTCCTTGGAGTTCTAACAGGCTACATCCTCAGCGCTCTCTCTCTCTGCCTCTTTCTTCTCTTCTGCTGCTCCTGTCCCCAGAGGCCGGTCTCCCCCTTCCCCTCCCTCTCTTTACATTCCCCTTTCCCCTAATAAAAACCCCTCCACGAGAACTCTGTTGCACAGCATCTTTCTCGTGAGCGCCACTTTTTTAAAAATTACAACAGGTGGGAAGGAGGGAGGGTGGGCAGGCAGCTGTGTGTCATTCAAATGTGAACTGAGTCACATGACTGGATTTACTCCACTATTTTCCTGCTTACTTGAGCGTCTATGGTGTTGGACGCCACTGTTTCTTTCGCTGGTCAACTTTGTGTTCCTGAAACACAACACCCAAGGTAAGGCAGTGATGAAAGTCGATTAGGCATGCAGTTTTGGAGGCTCAAAGTCTAAGACTGGGTTCAGGTCTAAAGAGGCCCCCTGGCTTGCATCTCAACATGGTGCATAGCATCATAGCAGAAGGATACCGGACAGAGAGATAGGAAACCAGACACTGAGGACTGGAATTCGCCTTGCTCTTTGACAGCTGTCTCTCTCCAGCACCAGAACCACAGCACTCTGAAGGCGGTACCCCCAGTGACCTAGTTCCTTCACACCAGCTCCCTGTCTCTGGGGTTCCAGGCCATGCCAGCTGCACCACATCGTAGCACGGCTTGGCCACATCCAAGGCACGACATTTCTCACGAGACAGTTCCCTGAGCCAAGCGCAGAGAAGGCCCTGGGAACTGGGGAGTCGGGCTTCACTAATAAGCCACCGCGTGACTTGCCTGGTAGACAGGTGAGGACAGTCTTACCCAGCGGACCGTAAACACTTTGGGATCAAGAGTCTTAGACACAGAAAAACAAAACGAAACACAACTTCCAAGTGTGGCTACTGTCACCTGAGCAATGTGAATAGCAAGCAAGAGACTTACAGTGACCAAGCTGTCGCTGTCGGATAAAGACAGAGGACTCGCGGGCAAAGGACAGTGTTTGGTGTCAGCTCTAACGGCATGGTGGTCGGACTAGTCCACTTCAGTACTGTGGTCAGTAAAGGCCTAGCAGGTTTCCATTACTTCAGCATGTTCCCATACACCTGCTTATCAATTCTCTTTGGCACTGAGCATTTAGAATGTGAAATAAACCCCAAACTGGACGGTTATGAATGCTGTGGGCTGTCTAAACAGATAGAAGTTGAGTTCCCTGGGGGACAAACAATGTATTCCCTTGTCTAGAACACCAGACTGGGGATGCTCCCCTCGCATATCATGTGTGACCTGCGGTAACAGGAGAAAGCTTGGTCCCCAGCCCACCCTTCTGATTCCATCTCTGAGAAGGGAGCCCATGTGGGCTGGGCCACTGACAGGCCAAACTCATCTGTTCCTGAGGAGCGAGTCCCAAGACCCTCCTCCTCTGCAGAATGTTCTGGAGGAGGTATATCAGGAACAAGAGGATACAGTGACAACTTCTGGAAGCAGAGCTGATGCCCCCAAAATGATCCTCATTGTCTCGGGTCCCCATAGGGTGTGAGGACAACATTTACCTTCCCAGCAACACAGCCTTTCAACTACAAACTCACACGCTGCAACACAAGCACCAGCAGTAGCTCTGGTGGCCCAGGGACCATACTCATCAGGATGCTATTGTTCTTGCCTTAATAATCAAGGAAGCCCGGCTCTGCACTGAAGAGAAGACCAAGCACTACTCATTAACCTCTCACAAGGAGGCCCCGACTTTCACGCCATCAGCTGAGAGCAAAGGCCTTGTAGAAGCGAAGTTAAGCATGGCCTCCAGAGGGGGGAGCCCGAGAACACAGTTCGTGGCCAGGTAAGCCCTGCTTTATGAAGAACAGGGATGCGCCTCTTAAAAACCATGACAGCCCAAGCTGCACCTTCAAATGAACGCAGCACGGCCAATGCAAAGTTCCGGCAGAACGGCTTCCAAGAGCCCTTCCTCAGGTTCATCCACCAAGTGTGAGCTATGCTAAAATTATGTTTTATACAATTTTAATAATGATCATGTGACCTAGCAATTTTCATTTCAAGGTAGGTTTAAGGCCAGGCAAGTAGGGTTTTCTTGCTGTTCACACAGTAAAAAAAAAAACAAAGACAAAAAACTGTACACACATCTTTGTAAAGCACTGGAAAAGTTCACCCAAACACGTACTAGACGATGAGTGGATGGGTAAGATGCGGTACACCACATACAGTGGGAAATTATTTGGCTAGAAAAAAGATAGAAGTGTTCAGACAGACATGGACCGCTATGCTAAATGAAGGGTTTCTGTTTCAAGAACCCACGTACCGTATGATGTTAGTGGGAAAAAACACCTAGAATAGGCAGATCCATCTACAGCAGGCTTAAGGGGAGCGGGACAGCCAGGTGGAGGGTGTGAGGCTTCTGTTGGAGTCCATGGGACTGCTCTGAAGCCGACTGATGATGCCGGCACAACTGTAAATATACTACATGAAATGGCGATCCGTGCATTACATCTCAATAGAACGGGGTCTAAAGGGGGAAGGGGCAGGGCAGCAGCTTGGGCTAGTTGCTGAATGCCCATTTAGCATGCAGGAAGCCGTGAGTTCAAAGTCACCCTCAGTCACAACAGTGATTCTGAAGCCATCCTGGGCTATGTGAGATCCTGTCTTAAAACATAGAAGAAGAAGAAAAAAAGCAAACCCTGAACAGAGGAACCAGAGCCACACCTGGTTCCTTTCACATTCATAGCAGGTCCTGACTCCCCGCACCCAGCGCTGTCTTCTAACAAGGACGGCTGGCTCTCTCGCGTTCAAAGCAACAACACTCACGCCTAACCATGATGTGTCTGTGGGGCCGTAAGACAGAGCACTCCCCCGCCCCCAGCAGTTATGGCTTCAACAGCGGTGGATCGTTAGAAAGAACAAAGGTGCCCGCTGCTGACGGTGACAGCCATGCATAGCACATCAACAGCACACACGGCGCAAAGCCATGCTGACAGCAAGGGATGGCACAGCACCACACACAGATACACAGATGACAACCACAGAGCTAACCACGAGCCGCTCGGGGGTGCTGCGGAGGCTCTGAAGAAACCAGAACATCCCTCTCAAACACTGGTTACAATTACCTGCGGTGCAAAAGGATGCAGCAGAGTTCTTCACACTTAGCCGCCCAGACCCACCCACGCAAATGCCAAAGACATTTTAGACAATGTAACAACTCTCTGCTTTAATTAAAATATAATCTTGACATGCCTCGTCTCTGATTCCCTGCAAGACACACTCTGCTGGGTCTGTTCCTAGTAAGATGCAAGCTCATAGACAGTGTGCACTGAGCTGTTACTTAAGCCTGTGAAGAGTGCAAAGCCTGAAAGACACCGGGAGAGACCATCCGGGCTCCAGTCTTCACAGCCCTTTTTTGTAAGTTTCCTCTAAGATTGAAGCATTCCATCCTGTAGCAAACTCCTTAAGCTAGAAGGTAAACAACTCAAAACAGCTTCAGAAAGTCCCTGAAACTGACCAGATTCTCTAGGCCCTTCTCTGCCAGAGTCAACAACAACAACAAAAAGAGACAGTACCCCCCTCAGACTCAAGGAAGCCAAGCTACAAGCAAGACTTGAGACCAGACCAGCTAAGCTCCCTAGAAGCAGTAGCAGCAACCCTCTGACCTGCCTGGGAGGGGTCTGGACCAAGGTGTGCTCCCGGCTATTTTGTCAGCTGTCCCCAGTGCTTGGTGATAGGCTGTCTTTGAGTCATTTCTGCCCCTGTAACCCCTCACCCGTATTCCTGCAAGCAACCTCAATAAAACTCACTGGCTCACCGAAGCTGGCCTTTGGTGGCGTCCATATCTCGCCTGCTGTGAGTTCCCTATCTGGGTGAACAGACATTGTGTCTCCTGGGAGAAGTTTTGTCATGCGACACCCCTTTCCCCATCTCCCCAAGGCCTGTGAGAGATTACAGCCCTCTACTGCTGATGCTAGCTTCCTTTCTCCACCTTGTGGCCACAACTGACACCTGGGGAGAGGGTCACCGCTTATGAGCACACACCAAGCAGAAGGCTGCTTAAAATACGGGCCACGGACATCATCATGTCCCAGCGCAGTGTGCACAATACCGATACTGTGAGACTCTTACTGAGCCTCCTGAGTGTCCCTCAGATAAATGGTTAGACGCCTGGGACCTGTGCTGTGGAATAAGACACAAACCCTCAAAGGTTTATCCTGCAGAGCCGTTTGTCTATCATGGCAATGCGGCAGGTACACACTGGAACAAAGCGTTTTAAAACTGGGGAAATGCACCTTCTAAAACTTACATATTGCATCTTCCTTACAAAGCTGATTAATAGAAACAGAGAACTCTAGATATACGTATGAAACAACCAGCATTTCGGAACAAAATTTAACAAGGAAGGGATGAGGACATTTTTAAATCATTCAGTCCCACAAAACTCAGGCATAATTGGTCGGTCCCCTCCTTTGATACCTTTGTGTAGGGAACTATGTGGATAACAAGAAAATAAGTCACTGTTGGCTGAAAAACACCTCTCATTCCCATCCTGGATTCAACTCAGGCAAACTGTGAACACCCAGACCTATAGAGTGACGGACAAACGGGCCAGCACAGGGATGGACAAAGAGAAAAGATACAGACGGAGAGAGATCACAACACTAGCACAAACGTAGCCAGATCATCCTATGGTTTTCACCCTCTGCAAGATGGAGCTGGGATGTCTTAACCCACTTGCTCAGCTCTGCGTGGAAGCCCAGAGCCACACACCGTGGAAGGCTTTTTATAACGTGCCTTAGGGAAATGTCACCTCAGGCCACTAAGTGAGAAAAGGCATCAAAGGTCACAATGCCGGGGACACAGCTGCCTGAATGGAAGGATGACGGGCTGCCACAGCTGTGCACGACATGAGTAGAAGGACCAGCGTGTACTTCTAAGGCTAGCTCTGGAACGGACACCCACAGCAGCCTGTCAGACAAGCGGAGGGGTCCAGTGACACTAGCCGCCTTCTGTACCTCCCCCAGTCTGCTGCTCCCCAGTTTCAGCGTTCACCTGTTTTGTTTGCTAATGGAGACCTGGGGTCAGAGACGTGGGCACAGTTCATCAGGGTCACCCTACCACTCCTTTACCAGTCTCTACAAGGCTAACTGAGTGGAGGCCGCTCCTACACGGGTGCTAGGAATGTGGGAAGGTGTCCATCGTTCCTACTGAACGACTCTTGACCGCGGCTTTGGTCCCCACAAGCATGCCAGAGGACTGACACAGAAACCATCCTGGCCTTAGAACCTTTCCCCTCTGCTTCACAGCAAAGGGAGCTGACGTTTCCGCCATGAAACAGGAGCTCATGGCCCAGCACCTGAAGCACACTAACTGTGGTTGAAGCGAGAGAGCACATGAGGAGACGAACAGGGAGGGAGGCATTAAGAGCTGAAATGAGTCCCTCCTTCCGACTCCTCTGTGCCTCCCCCACCCCCCCACCCCCCGACAGAGAGAAAGCCAGGGCTCACCTGCTCTAAAGTGAGTTGCTTGGAGATGGTGTCATTCTCCAGCTTTTTAATCTTCTTCATCAGCTTGTTGACCTGAAACTCCTGCTCCTGCTCCAGATGCTGCTCCAGCTCCGCCTTCTCATGCTGCAGCTGGAAGACAAGAACACGGGTGCGGACACTGAGCAACTCAAACGCCATCAATGCCTTGCAAATCCGGGTTTCCAAAAACTGCACCAAGAAGCTGCTCACGAGCAAAATGGTGCCTACTCATGTTCACATGTGCACAACTCGTAGCTGATTCTTTGTAAACACAGGGCGTCGTCCAAACAGTAAATACATAAACCATAATCAAACCCTGTTATCTGTTCTAAGAGTTCAGTGGATATCTCTGCAGGGAGGAATTGGGAATCCAGGGATCAGAGAGGGATGCCTTAGAACACGTACTGCAGCCCCTTTTAAGTTATACATCATGGACAGAAAGACTAAGGACTTCAGGCACATGCGTGCCAATGAAGAGAAGGTAAGCTCTCTTCTTCTGCCTTAAGATTTGGGTTTGAACTGACGTTGTCGGGCTTCTGTGACCAGTGCCTCTGCCTGCTCAGCCATCTCACCGGCCCAAGGAATTTTCCATGTAGAAACTTCACACTGCCAGCCAATTAAATTAACCGTAACCTACTCAGATTTGCATCATGTCTGTAGAAAGAGATGTCACAATCCGAAAATACACTTCACAAATTATTCGGAATTATGCTATTTCCCAAGGTGCACGTAAGCCGGTGTTGGCAAAAATCAGCAACATCAAGTTTCCTTTGTATAATGAAATCATCACACCTCCTACGTCTCGCTAAGGAACCCGGGGTGTGTATGTGGGGGGGTGGAGGGACTAGGGCGGGACCTCTTATATATGCAATTAAAAGTTAATGCTACGGTGTTAAATGTGAAAAAATTTACATAGTTTGAATATAAAAACCAACCTTTAAAATCAAAAGGAAATGAAAGAAACCCAGGGGTCACAGGGGAGGCCAGAGTTCTCGCTGATAACCGGTCGTGATTTCCAGCTCTCTCATGGGTGGGTGTGTTATGATTATGGCCCGAGAGGGACCTAAGCAGGACCCATGGTGGGTGAAAGACCAATATGCATACAGACAGAGTTTGGGTATAGTTTATTGAGATATAGGGAATGGGGAATGAGAAAAGAGGAGAGATGGTGGCTGGGGAGAAAGGAGAGACAGAGACAGGAAGCTGCCTCCTCAGAGAAATGGAGGAAAGTAAGAGTAGGAGTAGGCGGGGCTTGCCTCTTAAGGGACAGGGTACTGTCTGCCAGGCCTGCAGGCGTGAGGCAGGTTCCCAAGGGGCAGGGCCAAGGTGTGCCTGGATACTAACAGGGTGGGGGCATCTAATCTACAGCGAGAGTCAGCCCTCTGCTGCAGAACCCGGCAGAGCTGACGGTAATAATGAAGTACGCAGAGTTTTAACATCTTTCACGGAACGGTATGTTCGGCATGAGCCTTGGGGCCCGGCCCATTTCACCTCCATTTTTATAAGGAACACAACAACTCACTGAACAAAGGAGGGCAATGCACCTGGAAATCAACAGAGCTCCAGAACCACACCCAGCCCTTGGCCCCATCCCTCAGTGAACCCAGGACACGCCAGGAAGGCTGCCTACAGACTCTGCCCTCAGTCTGCGGAGAGACATGTTTGGCATTTGGAGAATCAAAAAACTAACTCCAAGAAAAATTAGGCCAGCCACTTTCCCTCAGGAGGGGACAGTGGGCAACTTGGAGACCCAGGACCAGATCACCCCCAAAGAGACACACGCTCACATCTGGCAGGGGTTTCTGCTGCTTAGAAGTGCATACTGTCTAAAGGCACCTTCTCAATCTGAGGTCATCTTCCACCACGGGAAGTGTTGACCGAAACAGCTGCTGCATCCTCCCTCCCCACAAACAAGCTGGTCACCCTTGCAGGGACTCAGAAAAAAATAACAGAAAGCAGATGTGAGAGGATGCTTACAGGGATAAATCTATTCTTAGCTCATTCTTGAAAACTCAGGTTTTACAAGTCCATGCAGTCATTCAAATTACACGAATGGCCAGAGCCCAGGCAGAGTTTCTGAGCGGCAGACTCTGAAAAACAAGCAAGGGCTGCCTTCACCAAATACTGCCATTCTGGGCATGTATGGGGTGCAGGTATGAAACCCACTGTTAAGATGTCCCTGTGCCTTGAAATAGACTGGCCACATTAGGTCTGTCTGCGAGTTAAGGGCACTTAAGTCTTAAACCCTTTAATCCATTTGCATAAAGGTGTTTCTGAATATATCCTCAGACATGTTTTTCAACTGCAGGCATTGTATTAGCTGAAAATGACTCCTTTAGTTTTTCTTTTCTTTTGTTTTCCTCTGAAAAGAGTATTACTGCTTCTGCCCCCAGGTAAATTAAAACAATAAAGAATGGAATCTAACCCTGAAAAGCTTCTGGCCCAACCCGTATCATCTGTCAGGGAATGTTAACCCGAGAGGCAATGGCTGGTGGCAGGAAGTCATATTTAGACAGATGTTCAACTGCTGTCAATAGCCAGCAAGGCGTTTCCGTTAAAAGACGACACAGTGAACTTAGAACAAAGGCTCTGCTGCGGGGTCGGTGTCCTCCAGAGCCATGCCTTAAGGAAGACTGGAGGATAAAACTGTCCTGACCAGGACAAGGTCCCCAGGTTGCACTACCACTTGGAAGCTACTGAGCTACCCCAAGCCCTGACTCTGCCAGGGATTCACAGCTGTCATTGTTCTCCAAGGAGAGAACAGAGTCAGCAGCCCTTCTGCCACCTCTCAGGTGACAGGCAGATCTGAAGCAGGGCACGGAGTTTCCCAGCGAAGGAAGCAGAAAAAAAACATGGCTCAGCGCAGGAATGGCTTACACACCCCCACAGGGATGTGATGAGATTTAAGATGAAGGGGAGTGGAGCAGAGAGGGAGGAACGAGTGGGGAGGACGGAGTGGGGAGGACGAGAGAGTGGGGCGCGGGGGGGGGGGGGAGGTGTGTAGGGCGGTGCAGGTGGTGATTTTAAAGATCTCCAGTTTGCCTCAGACAGTCTGCCTGAAATAGAAATCATAAATTACCATTTCAGGCAGATTCAGACTGAGTACCCTTAACCTGAAGCCCTCACATGCTCCAAAGCCTGAAACTATTAGAGCACTGGAAAAAAAACCTCTACAGGTAGAAAGTGTCACACCTGCCTTCATGCCGGAATAAAACTACAGGGGCACTCAACACTGAAACCGCAGCCAGGCTGTGTGCAACACTCACACTGTGTGTTTTGACTCGAGTCCTCTCATCCAGGATACCTCCATTAGTTATAAACAGAAATCCCAACTCCTAGAATACCCGAAATCCTTTACACCCAGTGTCCCAAACATTTCAGAAGAGACACTCTGTCTCTTCTGTGCCATTTCAATCCATCCTGGACGGAAAAGGGCTCGGACGGACACCCTGAATCCACCTGCTGGTTCAAACCATAGCTCATTTCACCACAAACCCTCGAGGGAACCTTGTCGGAGGCAGACCTGAGAGCCGCCACCAGAAATGAGCTCCAGGACCCTCGCTGCTTTGTATGGGTGAGAACCTCCAACTCAATCACTAAATCTCTAATCTCATCAGGGCCCTTCACACGCTGCCACTAAGGTCTGCAATTCTTATGAAAAATAAAACAATACCAAGTAAAGAAAGCAAGCAAACGCCACAACATGCTAGAAACCAACTACCACTATTTCCTTAATGCAACTCTACTCTGCTTATTTGGGTGAAAAGGGTTGTTTTGAAAACTAGAGTTTAGGAGCTGAGACGGCTCATAATGGCACTTACAGAGGGCGAGAATTCTGTCCCCAGTACCCATATGATGGATGGCTCATAGCCAATTCTAACTTCAGTTCCAAAAGATCTGATGCCCTGTTCTACATTCCCATGTTACACATGCACATAATACATATACATACACTCAGGTGTGTGCATACATGCACATAAAACACTTTTTTTAATAAGGAGGGTTTAAGTATACTCTACAGAAGGTATTCTCAATGACTATGGAATAACAAAACAGTTGTGGTGCATACTGTTAATGCTGACAACAGCGAATCTATGAAACTGGGATCACATTTCATCACAGGTGTTCACCTAGCAGGTTTTACTCTAAGACAGGGTCCTAGCTGCTCAGGTGAGCCTTGAACATAAGCCTCCTGCCTCAGCCTCTTGAGGAGCTGGGATAACAATCCTACACAACCAGATGACCTTGTGCGCTCAACACCACTTGCTATACAGAAGTGAAGCTGCACCCGCTCACCTGGGTACCACCGTGAGCAGCCACAGGTGCCCACATGGTGTCCTTTGCCAGGTTCCAGGCTGCACAGCAATGGTCTTACCTATTCTTGATGCAGCCTGAGTCACCCCAGGACTCAGCTTCCTCAAGGAGACCTGAGGCACCCCTCTCAACAGCAATTTGCCTCTTTGTGTACAACTTCCCGCTCCCCACCTAAAAGACTGACGGCTCAGCCGGTCACAGCCACCTGCATGGGACCAGGTAAAACCTATGACTGGAGTTAGCCACTGGACTGTCACTCACCTATTCCTTAGGAAAATATCATAAAATGTCTGAGAACATTAATCACCTCTCAGGAACCAATTTTACAGCCCTTAACTGAGAGACAACTCAGACACACACCATGAGCTCTGGAAGCATCCTGAGGGTCTCTTAAGAGCACACTACAATTTGCACACCCCCCCCCCCACACCGCTGCTGCTGGCCCCATCCTTGCTCAACAGCTCCCTCACATCGCCCTGTCCTCCATCACATGAATTCAGCCTCTGCCATGGCTAACAAACACCCTTGATGCCCCAGGCTAGCTGAGGTCTTACTATTGTTCATGAGATTACATCAAGCACTGAGGACCAATGGATCAGGGTCTTCAGTGGATCTGATCAGCAGATGTCTTGGTTAGGGTTTCTACCGCTGTGATGAAACGCCATGACCAAAGCGACTTAGGGAGGAAAGGGTTTACTTGGCTCACACTTCCATAGAGATATTCATCATTGAAGGAAGTCAGGACAGGAACTCAAGCAGGGCAGGAACCTGGGAGGGAGGAACTGATGCAGAGACCATGAAGGGGAGCTGCTTACTGGCTTGCTCTGTATGGTTTGCTCAGCCTGCTTTCTTATAGAACCCAGGACCACAAGCCTGGGGATGGTACCACCCACAATGGGCTAGGCCTTCCCCCATCAATTACTAATTCAGAAAATGCCCTAGAGGCTTGCCTACAGCCTGAGCTTATGGAGCCATGTTCTCAACTGAGATTCCCTCTCAGATGGCCACGGTTCATATCAAGCTGACATAAATTTAGCCAGCACAGCAGACAACCCCTGATATTCCAGTGTCCTCTTTAACACTGGAAAGTAACTGCCTACTAATTGCAGATTAAGTATAAAGACATTTGCATCACATTCAAGTCTTTCTGCAACCTAGTCCAGTCAGTCTCCAGGCTTTGTACCACGCTCACACAACAGCATGAGCAGAAAGAGGTGGGCCTGAGTGAGGGAGTGGCTGTGGAGGCAAATCCTGGGCTAGGGAGAGAGCTCAGTGGGAAAAGTACTGTGTGTAAGCCTAAGGATGCTGTTGGCCTACCACCCATGGAAAACGTTGGGTTTGGCAGCAGCATGCCAAACCAGAGCTTGGAGGGGGGCGGAGTAGAAAGGGATGGACAAGCAGATCTCTGAAGCTCCCCGGCCAACTGAAGAGCTGAATCGGAGAGCTCGAGGTTCCGAGAGAAGCCATCTCAAAAAAGAATTAAAACGGCCTGGGAAGATGGCTCCACGGAGAAGCAATCCCCAGAACCCATGTAAAACCACCCGGTGTGAGTGTGTGTCTACAATCCTAGTGATCCTAAGAGAGGTGCGGCAGAGGCAGGAGCCAGGAAACTCTGGGGCTAGCTAACCTGTACACACAGGAGCTAGCAAAGAGACCTTGCCTCGATCAAAGTGCAAGGCACGGACCAACACTTGTACAAACAGACATTCCCACACACATCACACACTGAAAAAAGAAAAAAGAAAATAAGTAGAGTGGAGATCTTTTCAGAGAGGGACCAGGGGCCAAGCGGTGGTGGCTCACACCTTTATCCCAGCACTAGAAAGGCAGAGGGATATAGGCGGATCTCTGTGAGTCTGAGGCCAACCTGGTCTACAGTGCGAGTTCCAGGACAGGCTCCAAAGCTACACAGAGAAACCCAGTCTCAGAAAAAAACAGAGAGAGAGGTACCAGATTCCCAATGCTGAACATCTGGCCTGCAGGCACATGTATACACACATGCACACTTATCCAAATACACATACTACACACAGACACAGACAGAAGGCCCATGTCTTTTCCCTCGGTCTTTTTCTCCATATTGTAAAACTTTTGGAGACCACTCCGGCCTAAGGATGAAGGTCACAACTCTGGGGGTCACGCAGGCCTGCTCCTAGCAGAAAGTGGGTCTAGGAAGTGCCCCTGTCACCTTAGAACTTTGTGTACGGAGCCTGACTCCCACATCCCAAGTTAGTAACACTGGGGGGGTAACTCAAAACACTTCCACGGTGTTGCCTCCCCGTGTGCCTCTCGGCACAAGGTGTCCCACCCTCACACAGCAGTGAGCACTGTTGGCAGGTCTTGTGCGTTTTAATGATAGTTCATGGCACTTTTAGCACGTGACCCTCTGAAGGTAGGGAATCCGCCTGAGGGCACTGTCATACCCTGGGCACCTTAGGTAACTTGCTGTCTTTTTATTTGCTCTCACGTGGCATAGGGAACTGTGACCCTGTGCACCACACAGGACAGACGCTTACCTTCAAAGGCTAGCAGACAGCCAGAAGGCTTGCAGGTGAGGAGGGTTCCAGCCAAGGTCTCTGGTCCAAACCCTTTGCCCTCAGCCTTGACGTAAGCGGCCACCCACACTGTATCGCCCTGAAGGGCAGTGACCAGGACTCTTTACTCCACAATGTCTCGAAAAAGCTCACACAGTGGCTGGATGAATGATGGCACCGGCACTCTGTGCACACTGTCTGCCCTGGAATGACCCTCGGGACGAATGAAAACAACTCGGGAATACAAAAGACACCACGATGAAGGTGCCGCATCCACACCAAGAACAAAGCTGTGACGGTGTCGAAGTTCAGTGACACGGCAAGAGGCTGCTAACGGGGCTGCAGCATGCAAGTAGTGGATGCCACTGTCCTCTGTCAGGAGCCGTCACCCCAACCGACAAGTACCCCTTCTCCCTGAGGTCCTCACCCCCCGATTCTCACGGTAGTCACCTCCCTGCATCCTCTAATTTCCTTTTCCTTTTTGACTGCCTGTACATACTTAAGATACCAGCTCTGCCTGACTTTGTGTCCTTTTTATCCAGTCTCCTCTGCTAATCGTACTTGCGGTAAGTTAAAACTGTGGCTCTTATTTTTATCACATTGAATGTCCAACTAAATGAGGATGCAATGCTTATCTTTTGCTGGTCACAGACACTGAGTGACTTCTAGTTGGTGGTGCTTAGGAGCGAGAAACGAGAAGGGCCTCTTCTCCAGGGGGTGGCGAGCACGTGCAGACAGGGTGACCTCCAGAGGGAAGAGTGTGGCTGCTGCATCACATGGAACCAAGATTTCTAGCTTAGGAAATGCAAATCTGTTCCAAAGATGTCACACTTCCGTGGATCTCTGAGCAGAGCAGGATAGCTCGCTAGCACTTGGGCTGGAGTCCTGTACTTTCTCGCTTGTGTCCTGGCCATTTAGCTACCCTACCAACAAGATCAGCTGGGTCAAATTCTGTGCCATTTCTCCTCCCAACTGTCTGTGTCCCAGACTCCTATTGTGTCTCTGACCCTCAAGGCACATCTCCTAGCGATGAGATAAATCCTAATGGACAATACCTCCAGCCTTACTTATCGCCACTAGCCTGGCTGTCTCCACAGAGCCAGGGCCTCTGTCCAAAGGCCTGTTTTCCCCATCTAGAGTCTAGACGCCTCTCCTGGGCTTCTGACCTTCTGCGTCAACCTACGCCACCAGCTGCTTTCCCACTCTCAAGGATGGGGACGGCTTTTCCAGCCATAGGCCCACCCTTCTAGGCCTCCTGTGTTCCCACTGATGGCTCGAGTTCATCCAGTCAGGTCAACCTGACACAAGACGCACACTCCCAGTGAGAAACAATCATCTTTCCCTCCTTCTCATAAATCCAGCAAGCTTCGGCCCTGGCTTTAACCTCGTGATTTTTATTCTCCTTTAACCTTTATTTTCCCTGCTATCTGCTCTATCTCATACTTTATGTCAAAGCCGGGCCAGAGCAGCCGCTGACCCCGTGCATCTTTCCAGAATCAATACCAACTCGCTCAAGGACGAGCGGCGTGTGTAGCCTTTCAGAGAAACGTGGCAATGTTGGGATTTTCAATTACTATTATTGTATGTGTATGAGTGCTTTGCCAGCATGTGTGTCCATACACCACATGTGTTCAGTGCCCATAGAGGCCAGAAGAGAGTCGGATCCCCCTGGCACTGGAACCATAGACGGTTGTTAAGTTACAGTATGGGTGCTGGAAATCGAACCCGGGTCTTCTGGAACTGCAGCCAGTGCTCGCAAACACTGAATATTCTCTCCAGCCACTGAGCAATGTCTTATCCCTGCAGAGCTTTCTTGTCTTCTCTCGTCCTCACACTGAACCCGTTCTACGGAGAGCTGCCGTGCATGCTATTAACAGGGGGATTTGGGTTTGTACTTTGGCCACGGGTGGGCCAGTGGCATTTCAAAAGCAGTTTAAACAATCCGGCAGTTCCTTGCAGCTGTTTTGTGAATGGAACTTATTTGCTCCATGAAAGGAAATGAAAACCAGACAGAGATGAGAGTCTGGTAACTGGGAACGAGAAGCAAGCAAAAAAACCAAACCTTCCAACTGTTTTTGGTAGCTATGATGCAAAAGCAATTTCCCCTGGTCAGTATTATCTCCAAACACCACTGGCCCCAAGGACCACAGGTCCAGCCAACCTAATGAAAAACATATATCAAGGTCTCTTCACCTCCCCCACAGGAGGCGAAGCTGCCATGTGAATGCATACCAAGACATTTCTTAACCTCGGCGACCCTGAAATTAACAAAACAGTTTCTTATTATCATTATGTCATGGGATTTTGCTGCCTGCACAAACTGAATGAAATGAGTTACCACCTTTGTGGAGGCATCAGGAAGTAAGCTCATAGCCTATGGCTTCTCAGAGGCATAAAAGCTTAGGAGTTCTGGGGAAAGCACGCCCATCTGGGGGAGACACAACTTCTCCACGAGGGAGAGGGAGAAAGCAAGCTATTGTTGAGACAGAGCACCATGACCAAGGCAATGTTTAGTTGGTCTCACAGTTTCAGAGGCTTAGAGTCTATGATGCTGGAGCGAAGGCATAGCAGCAGAACAGCCGAGAGCTCACATCTTGATGCACACAAGTAGGAGGCAGAGAGGGAGCTAACTATAAACGGTGCAAGTCTCAAAGCTTGTTCCCAGTGACATACTTTCTCCAGCAAGGCCACCCCGCCTAATGCTGCCTAAACCAGCAGCAACTGCAGATCAAGGACTCAAACATTCGCGAGCCTACGGGGGCCGTTCATGCCAACCACCACGGCAGCATGGTGGGCAAACAAGAACAACTGGGCACATTATTTTGCTTCCTTCCCATTTTTATTCCCTTGGAACAGAAGGAAGGATGCTACTGCCACTGCATGGCACCAGTCTGAAACACTCACCACCGTCTTCTGAATGATGTTCATCTGAGGCACCAGCTGGCAACCTCCTGGTGCCAGCGGCTTCGCCACTGGTTTCACACAAAACTTCCATGTTTCTACAGATGCTAGAAAAGTACTGAAATTATAGAAAGCATTCTAACCTCGGGGGCCAAGTTAGTAACAAAATGACACTCAAGGGGCAGGAGAAGCGATGGCTCAGCAGTTACAGGTATCCACTGCTCTTTACAGAGGACTTGAGTTCAGTTCCCAGCACCTGCATTGGTCAGCTGCCAATCATCTGTAGCTCTAGCTCCAAGAGGGTCCAATGGCCTTGGTGGGCGCTGCACTCGCATGCACAAAGCCCTCCTCTTTCTGTCTCTGTCTCTCTCTCTCTCACACACACACAATTTAAAAACAGAATTGATTTCTCAGTAGAATAAAAGTCATTTCCATTCCATCTAAAATGACAGCATTTCCCTCTGTGCCAGATCCTACTTCAAATGCAAATCAAAATAAGACCGCGAACCTATTTGTTGTTTCAAGGTAAGCAAATTGAAAACTGGACCAGATTTTACAAACTGAGGAATATGGAATATCCAGCATTCCTTATTACCCTCAATTATTCTATGATGAAAGCAATAGAGGGTCAGCATGGAGTGAACCCCACCACCAGGCATTTGGATTATACTGGTTCTTAATGATGGGAGATAAGTGAGAAACCTTTATCACCCAAGAATAAATCTGTCTGACCATATGAGCTTTCATGCTACTCATGACAATGACAGCGGGGCTCCCAGGGCTGAAGTAAGGGGCAGGAAGGCGGTTTTCAAGAGGCAAAGGCATCCTGTTGACAGAATTTTTAAATCCCATGAAAAGAGTGTCCATTTACAGAAACAATGCATGTTGCTCATAAACAGTAAGAGCAGGTACACCTACAATGACCGTAACCTAGCAGGGTGCGGCAGTGCGTGGCTGTACTCCCAGCACTTGAAAGGCTGAGGCAGCAGAATCATGAGCTGGGGCACGATGGAGACCTTGCCTCAAAAGGTAATAAATTAGTTAATAACAGACTGTATGCTCCGCCCCCAGCCCAAGTGACTGCTAACATGTTGGAGAACCGCTTTTGAGACTTCTAACATACATGCCGTCTATCAGTGTGAGTCTGCTCATTCCAAGCATCGTATTCGTTTCAATTCCACACAATGACGATGCTGCCTTCTCTCTGAGGGGCTGCAGAGCAGCGCCGTACGCTATCCTTCGAAAGCTACTACTCTTTCAGGTCAGCCATCACTCATAAAGTAGCCAGTCCCACAACGGGGGCTCAGAAAGATATACGGTGCTCCGAATAAAGTTTTCACAAAACAGAAAAGCACGCAGCGAGACGAGCTACACGCTGCATGTCTGACATTGTGCGGTTTGCTCTACTGAAGACTCACTTCCCAGACTGATAGTCCGAAGGGCCCTCACCTACAGTTACATGAACTTGATTTTGTTTTTATATAAGCATCTCAGGAGCAGGTATGGTGCCTTCAGTCCCTGGAGGCAGAAACAAGAAGAACTCCATTGGGCCTCGGCTAATTGTTCTCAGGAATCTCTTTGAAACGGATACTTAAGAAAACATCCAATCAAGACAGAGAAATCAGGGGGCTGGAGAGATGGCTCAGTGGTTAAGAGCACTGACTGCTCTTCCAGAGGTCCTGAGTTCAATTCCCAGCAACCACATGGTGGCTCACAGCCATCTGTAATGAGATCTGGTGCCCTCTTCTGGCATGCAAGCATAATGGAAGGAATGTTGTATACATAATAAATAAATAAATCTTTAAAAAAAAAAAAAAAAAGACAGAGAAATCACACTGTCCTATAAACTGGATGTCCAGTGGTGTTTGGGTGGAACACGCTAAAGCACTCTCATGGAGAACAGATCAACTCTGCCACGTGTGTTTGTCTGTGGCACCTACAACAGTCTCCCTTAGCAAGTTTTTTATATCAAAACAGAAATAAACACCTCAAAAGCCGTATTAAAGGAACTACACAGTTGGAAAAGTCTATTCACGCCGATTACTCTTAACAATCTTCCAGATGGAGTAAGCTTTTCCACACTGGGTGGTTCAGAGTTTGAGTATCTGACAAAGGACCGGTTGACTCCATTCAGGAAATGTGTACCAAGGGCCTGGAGGGTGGGGATCAAACACTAGACAGTCCTTTCCTGGAGTTATAGCTCCTCTGACTGGCCAACAAGGGAGGCAGGTTCTTGGGCATGTGTGTATGCCTACTGGGTTAGTTTCTGTCATGAGCTATTTGGCTCATGGTTTGAGGGTGTATGTCCATCACACCGAAGGGTGTGTAGTGGGTGTGTGAAGCTGATCCCATCACAGCGTTAGGCAGAAAGTTCAGCTCACTCTCTCTTTAGATAGTCCAGGACCCCTGCCCTCCGGGGCAGTGCAACTCCATCAGGATAGGTCTTCCCTCCTCAGTTAAACCTCTCTGGAAATGCCCTCCCAACAGACCTCCTGGCCGATTCTAATCCCTGTCAAGTTTTCAACTAAGACCAAGCAATACAGCTGCTAGCTGAAAGAACGGGTTTATAGAGCTGTAAAAGGAGCCCCACTTGGAGACAGGCCAGAAATGCCTACCTCCAAGCAACACACTACTGACTACCTTCAAGATCTCAAGACCCAGAAGACGATGGTAAGTACGGTTCCTCAGTGAAGAGTTTCAGTTTGAAAACGTTCTGGAGATGGAAAGTAGTGACACTGTCAGATGTTAATGTACATACTACCACCGAATTAGACCCTCAAAATAGACTTAACACCATGTTTAAGCAAGTATAAACAACCAACAACCACCTAAAGATCTAAAAGCCAAGCCGAGATTCCTGAGGAACTGAATCCCTATACCCGAGAGTTTGACAGTGTGTTCTGAGACTTGCCTGCTCACCACACTTTACACTGGGTCTCGAGGTGGACGAGACACTACCACATGAAGTTTCAGACTATATACTACTTTGAGGGGTAAGAGGTTCAGTTTAGTGTGTCATACAGTTCAAACACTATTCTCTTTAGAAAGAAAAACTGGGCGTGTAGATTTAGATTTATAATACATACAAAGTTAGATTTAAGGAATATGGGAACAGTCACTACAGTTCTGCAGGGAAGAGGTGAATTCTTAAAACACCAGGAGAACACATTTGAAGCCCAAGCCTCGTCTTGGGCCTGATATGCCACCATCACTGCTTCCTTCTGCACGTGGCTCTTACATGTTCCCTTTTTTTATATCTTATCTGAAGGGGAGGGACACCGATGTTAACTGGAAAGGCTATGATAGGTGAATGGGAGGCCAATTACACAAACAGCAAGGCCTCTCACCCCAGAGATGAACGTTTACACAGAACACAAATCTCCACTGGCTAGGTTCTAATTGTTGAGTAAGAAGCTTCAGCCAGATGCTAACAGCAGTGTGAGTTCCATAAGAAAGGCTTCGTGCACTGTGAAAAATGAAGAAAACTGACGGCTCAGCTAAACACGGAAGAAACACCCTGTGGTTGTGCCCGTGTCCCTGCGCTTCTAGAAACATCACGCAGAATAAGTCATCGACTGTTGAAAACAACATGGGCGACAGCAGCAAGTCAAATTAGCCTCCTCCTCCTCTCTACATCACAATGTATCAGTCCCTTCCCAACAGCCACTGCTGGAATCCACCCTGGCACAAGCTCCAGCACCGTCTTTATTCAATGACTAGGAAAGAAAATGTTAGAAAAGGGACAAAGTTAAAGCTTCTACACACAGAAGCTTCCTGGAGGAGCCTCTAGGTGAGGAGGTTAAGAACCTAGCACTGTGGTGACAAGCTTCAAGTACCTTCTTACAAGGGACCTTGCTGAAACACACTCTTGGTTGTAGTGTATGCAACCTGGGTGCGATTCTGGTAATGGAAAACACAAACCCGTGCTTCCTTCAATGACAGCACAGATACAGACGCCCTTCATATGACCGCTCACTCGCTCAGTATCTTATTCGTAAATTAGATACAAACTATCTCTGCAGAGCGGTGCTTCTCAACCTTCCTCATGCCGCGGCCCCTTAACGAACTTTTATGTTGTGGTGATCCCCCCACCATAAACTGATCTCCATCACTATTTCATAACTGTATTTGCTACTGTTATGAATCATAATGCAAATCTGTTTTTCAATGGTCTTAGATGACCTCTGTGAAAGGGTTTTGCTACCCGGAAGGGGTCATGACCACGGGCTAGAAACCACTGCCGCAGAGGGTTAGTTGTGTTCTGCTAATGACTTATGTGCCTACAAACAAGCAGAGAGGCGAATGGACTCCTCACAGGGACCCAAACCGCCCTGCTGTGCTCTGCGAAGGGCTTCACTCCATGACTAGCAAGAGCAGTCTGCTCAGTCAGCACCTCAGCTCACCCAGTAGAACATGACCTCACTTCCCTGCCCCGTGTGTGAGCGCAGAAGACCCACCTCCGCCTGCAGAGGTGTCTGTGACTCAACTGCAAAGAAGAAAGGAATCTTCCAGCAGGCGCTGAGCCCCGCATTTCCACAATGAGACCTGGGTGCAGCCCTGAGGAGCCTCATGTGCCTCGTCCCGCCTTCCCGAGGTGGGCTCCAGAGTCTGCAGGACCCATACATACCCCAGCATTCTTAAGTCACAGAACCGAGGCGACGACCACATTAGCACTCGAGAAATGAAACACTCTATAAAGCCATTTTCCCAGGAGAAGGAGAGCAAGAGGGAGAGGAAGTGTGCGGGGCAGGGAAGGTCAAAGAGAGCGTTTACCTGCATCAGCTTCCGAGAGAGCTCGTTGGTAAGAAACTCCTCTTCTTTCTCATAGTTCACGGCGAGCGTTTCTTTCTCCTTCTGCAAGGCCTGGATTTTCTTGAATAACGTGTTACTGATGAATTCTTCTTCCTGCTCAGCCCTCGCTTGCTGTTTAGAAGAATGAGAAGAAGAAAACAAAAATATGTGGTGAGAACACAGAGAATTTCCCAAATGCAACGTAGCTCTTATTTCTAGACCTGCCTATTTTAGCACGCGAGAGTTCTGTTCTTAACCGTGAACCTCCATACCCCTACACACAAAGCAGAGGAATTCCTCAGGGGTTCTAGGTACAACTTCCCACTATCAGAATGAACCTTCTTAAAAATGACAGGTCAAGGGGCTGGAGAGATGGCTCAGTGGTTAAGAGCATTGCCTGCTCTTCCAAAGGTCCTGAGTTCAATTCCCGGCAACCACATGGTGGCTCACAACCATCTATAATGAAGTCTGATGTGCTCTTCTGGCCTGCAGACATACACACAGATGGAATATTGTATACATAATAAATAAATAAACATTTAAAAAAAATGACAGGTCAAATTAACAAAGGCGAGATTTCAGGAGGTACCCCAAGATCGATACCGAAACACACATCATCCCTCGTGACAGGACCCAGCCTATGCAGCACACACCTGACTAGCGCACACTCCCTCAATGCCACCACCTCGAATGAACAGAGGCACACCTGTGTGCTCGTGGAGCTCAGAGGTGGAAGGTGGGGTGATTGCCAAAGCAGGAATTATTGAGTTGAAAAAGACCCAGTGGAAACACTCGAGCTAAAGGGGGCCAAGCATAATGCAGTGGGTGACAACATTCTTCTGGGGGGGGTCACCTCTCATCTCCCCAAAAGCTTTAAAAACCAGCAAAGCATAATCACTCTCAAGGAAAATCCCTTTTAGAAAGAAAGGGACTCAGCTCTATTCAAAGTATTAAAAAAAAAAAAAAAAACAACTAAAACACACCAACCTTTTAACCTTTTGATATATTTATTCCACATACATTCCTTGAGCTGTTTTTTTTTTTTTTTTGATTTTGAGGTTTTCATCTTATGTGAATAGGTATTGGCCTGTAGGGATGTCTGTGCACCATGTGTGCCTATGGCAGCCAGAAGGAAGTGTTGGTTCCCCTAGAACTAAAGTTATAGGCGACTGTAAACCACTGTGTAAGTGCTGGAAATCCAACCAAGATCCCCCCGGAAGAGCAGCCAGTGTGCTTAACTGCTGAGCCATCTCTCCAGTCTTGTCTGCTGAAAGCACACAGCCAAGTCCAGAGAGAGAGAGAGAGAGAGCGAGAGCGAGAGCGAGAGAGAGAGAGAGAGAGAGAGAGCGCGAGCTGCATAAATCCCACACCTCTACTGACACCAGACAGCCAGAAGGACAGGAAAAAGGAGGCCGGTTTGGGCAGCCACTACCTTTATCTTTAAAGGGCTGGACAATCACTCCAAGGCCATCACCACCTCGAGACCAGCTTCCCCAACACACACCGAGATCCTCAAAGCTTGGGGGGGTGGGGGCAGCACACCCCTGGGTTACATTCTCTCAGTAACCCTAGAAAACATCTGCCAAAATACACTTGTGATACTGGGACTGACATCCAGGACTACACAGGACAGCACTGAAGTGTTGAGCCACAGAGCGTATCCAGTAGCCATAAAGTCCCTGAACAGCCAAGGACACCAGCAGCAGAACCTGAGTCCCCCAGGGGTTGGTTCCCTTACCTGCCTCACTTCACAAGCCTTTGGACATGATCTCACCCTCCCTGCTCCAGTCAAGGACACAGGCAAAAACTCAACTTTTTGTCTTTTAAAGTCACTAATGTACTCTTCTTGCAAATTCAGAAACTTCAAGATCCCCTGCTCACATGATAGGCAAGAATCCCAAGTACTTACATAGCTAGCTCATCTAGACAGCTAACCCCGCGATCCACCTGCAATCGCCCCAAGCTGCTTGCTTTCCTGGTTCTGACCAATCTAGTTCAATTCTGACTATTCTAAATGTCGTGGAAGAGAAAGACAGAGGGACTCTGCGCCCAGCTGGCTGAGCTGAGGCTGGGCTTAGATCTCAAAAGGGTCACTCGCCACAAGCCAGCATCCAAGCCACCACTTATACACGATCACACATTATCTTAAATGAGTGGCAGTTTCACCACAATTAGTAAGAGGAGTCTCCACCCAGACCGGGCAGACCACCTCCTCTTTAAAGTGGGGCCTACAGGACAGTAAGAGGTTTCCAGCTAGTACTTCTGACACAGAAGGTCAACCTTCAGCCTTCATCTACTTGGTTCCTTCCATCTCATCATTTCATGTCCAGTTAAAGGGATGACAGACTGTAGTTCCTTATAAACAAGAACTTTAAGGGCAGATGAGGACTCACGGCTGCCCA
Source organism: Microtus oregoni (assembly GCF_018167655.1). Lineage (NCBI taxonomy): Eukaryota > Metazoa > Chordata > Mammalia > Rodentia > Cricetidae > Microtus > Microtus oregoni. The sequence goes on from NW_024543066.1 coordinate 3,833,380, forward strand.
AGTCTAGGGAGTGGCTCCTACCGCGTGCCGATTGCTTGCAGAGCTGAGGGGAGCATCTTGGAACTGGGTAGCATGGACAGTTCTGAATATACTAGCTGCCACCAAAACATACGTTCTAAAAGGGTGACTGTTATCTTTTTTGTATTATTAAAAAAGGACTCTGCTAGTTAACAAAGCATGTTTGACAGAGCTGTTTTTCTACATAGTTCTTCCCAGGCAAAAGAGCACGTTTTTAAGTTACTGTGATGTTCCTTCCCAACTGACATGCATGGGGGTGGGAAGCCAGGTCTGTGGCAAAAAAGAAAAAGATTTTCCGTTGAAGAGGAGTCGTTTATTTCTTGGCAAAGCACATTAGTAGAAAATGCTACTCTGAAACCCTGAATAAACGTAACTATCATGTTGACAACTATCTGAAGCTGGATGTCCTGGTGCATACCCATAATCCCAGTATTTGGGAGGCTGAAGAGGGATCACAATGAGTTCAAAGCCAGCCTGAGCTACACAGCAAGATGTTGTCTCAAAAGCCCAGTGGGGCTACCAGAGCTTATGAAAAGCTCCTTCAGCTTCCTGGCAGTTCTAAGTTCTAGTTGGGGCCATCTGGTTGGCACAGGTTATGTTAGACATGAGTTCAGAGTTGAAGAGAAAGGTAAGATGTATTCAACACTGCCTCGGAGGATAATAATGTTCTGAGAAAAATCTGACATGGCATCCAGTGTCCTGCCGGTATCCTGCCGGTATGGGTAAACCTGATCACGACAGAAGCCACACATCACAGAAAAGCATCCTACATCCATTCAATCCTCCAGCAGGCTTTCGCCCACAGTGTGGGGCATCATCTCAACTTTACATCCCAATCTTAAAACAGGCCCTCAGATCGAATCTGTACAGAGTCATTGTTGTAGGCATTCCCTACAGGAGGTCAGGACAAAGAGCAAGCCGGGGTGCTAGTCCAGAGACACCAACAGTTAACAGAGAGAGATAAATCAAGTTCCTGTGAAATTTCATCCTTGGGTTACATCAGCTATCTTCCCCCGTTATCTGAAATATTTGAAAATCTCAGTGCCCCTAAGCACGTCTCAGTTCAAAACTAAAGCCTGCACCTCAAAGCTCAAAGCTGAACAAACAAATCCAGGTTTATCTCTCACTGTGAAGTCTCAAACCAAAATGTAAGCAAGCACATTGGGAACGCAGGCAAGAAGAATGTCTTCATTGTTCTGTATGTCTGCAGAACTGAAGATGAGGAAAAACACACCATTCTGTCTTCATATCCAGTATGAATCGAGTCGCTTAGCAATGAGGACATCCAAGTCACGGACCAGTGTCTACAAAACACGCTGGTCTCTGCCACCAGTGAGCTCTCAGTGTCTACCGAGGTGAAAATAGACCCTACCCTCACCGTTATCCTTTTCCTAGCCTACCAAATAGAATCCCAATATACTAGAAAGTGAATATAACCAAAGGGAGAGCTGGATCAACTCCTCCGGAATAGCAAGCACGGAGTGACCCTTAGATAGGCTCTTCTCAGTCTCTTGGGCAGAGATCTGACGGCGGTGCCTACGGTGACGGCATTCTGGGGAGTTCTCAGAGAGAACTCACTGAGAGCATTCTCTGCTGCTGAGGACATCCAAGGGTCTGAGTGAACCAGAACCACGCAGGTGGATGTAACACCTGCGGGGCCCAATAAAAGGCGGGCCGTGTTCCCAAAGCACAAAAGTACAGGCACATATGCATGCATGCGCATGACCACAGCTTCAGGAAAAGGCTCTAGGCAGAGCAATGGTCAAGTGGCGATCAACAGGACGCAGTGCAGTGACTTAAGGCACTACCTTGACACTGGCTAGTGATTTGTCTTAGTTACCAAGAATTACGAACTGTCACTGCTTAGGAATCCAGACTGGATCCTTTGACTACTGCAATCATTTAAATTAAGACTATATACTTGTACGTGTTACTTTAATTATTTTTAAAAAATGATTATTATTCTAGGACTGGATGGATTCTCGGTGGTTAAGAGCACTGGCTGCTCTTTCAGAGGACCCGGGTTTCAGAGACTCCCAGAACTCACAGCTGGCTGACAATCCCATCTCTAACTCCACCTCCAGGGTGTCCAATGACATGACATCCACACACCCAGACACTAATAATAACAATAATCATTCCGACTGCTATCCTGTTGTCTGGTCATTAATGATCTAAGTTTAACCCTTTGGGGGGCACCTGCGCCCTGTCAGAGACACATACAGGTCAGAGGAAGACTTTGTGGGAGTCCACCATGTGGGTTCCAGGGACCAAATTCAGATTTCCGTCTTGGCAGCGCACTCTCTTGTTCCCTGAGTCACCTCAACATTCCCAGATCTAAATTTTAAAAAGTATAAAAGTCTTGCTTAGCAGTTGGGGAGCAGGGGGAGGGACAGAGCTTGAAGCAAACCTGGGCTATATGGTCAGTTCTAGGCTATCCTGGGCTACAGAATTTAACTTTGTCTCAATAATAATAATACAAAAATTAGTTTGAATGCCATCTGATGGCATATTCTTAGGGCAGCAGGAACCACCCAACACACTGCCAGGCAACCGGGTAAAACCCCCATTCTTTCTAAACTGTCATTTTGCAAGGTAGTTTGCACTTTCTGACTGCCCCAGCAGATGCTCAGAATTTAAAAGGATCCCTTGAGACCGACAGCTGGTGGGTCTTAAGGGATTAACTTACACACCAGCTAAACCAATAGGTTTACCACCACAAACCACTTTCCTGCAGAAATCTATTTAAGAAAGGCGGCGTTTGTGAAACCAAACACAAGCCAGATGTCCCACCGTCCCAATGTTAAAGCTCAAGGAGAGGATTCCCATTCAACACCTGAGGACGGCAATTCCTCACCCGGCTGTACCAGCTAACGCGTGCTCCCTCCCATTCTACGCACTAGTCTGCAGCAAAAGCGCGTACTGATTCTATCCCAGGACAGCCACATAAGCCTGCAAGCGCACACTTGTGTGAGTGCAAATACACACACACACACACACACACACACACACACACACTGAGAAACAGACCGACTGACCTGCAGACTCTTCATGAGCAGTGCTACGGTTACCACCAAGCTCAGACTCTATCCCAGACCATGGTTATAAGACAAACAATATCCATGGTTGCTTTCTAGATAACAACAACTCTGAGATCCTGAGGCTAATGGGAACCTAACAGTTACCAAGTTTTATCAGTCTGTGGTGCCTGTCAAGTAAGCTGTAGTGAAAAGTTAGAGGCCCCACCACCACCACCACATGCAGCCTGCAGACAGGACAGGCACATATTCTTCTATGCTCAGGCTACTGTGTGTGAGAAGAACCCAAGTACTCCTTTTGTTTGTTTATCGAGGCAGGGTTTCTCTGTAGCTTTGGAGGCTGTCCTGATATCCACTCTATAGACAAGGTTGGCCTCGAATTCACTAATATCCGCTTGCCTCTGCCTCCCACGTGCTGGGATTAGAGGTGTGCACCACCACCGCCCGGCCGAACCCAAGTGCTGGGATTAGAGGTGTGCACCACCATCGCCCAGCCGAACCCAAGTACTCTCACAGATACATCTCACGCTACCATATGAATCCAACACCCAAATCCACAAGAGGGTCAAGATGAAACCCCTGCTTACTTGTGTGGTTACATCACAAGTCTATGAACTGGGCTGGCCTAACAGGTCAGTGACAGACACTGGGAAGGAGGTTCATATTCAAGATGAAAGCAGCAGACTACCTGCTACACGAGACAGGTATGTGGCAGCCACCTCTAACTGTGTGGTCCAATGAGGCCATGACTCCTTCAAGGCATTGTCTTCTCCCGTCACCTCCCTCTGAGGTGCTGAGAAGACACACTGCAATAATTCGGCTGGGCTGGGGAGATGGCTCAATTGGTCAAACACTTAGCATATAAATGTGAGGACTGGGGTCTGGGAGCCTGGCACCCACATAAAAAGTTGACCACACTGGTATCTTTTGGAGACTGAGACAAGAGGATTCTTGGTTCTTGCCTGCCAGTCTCACCAATCGACGAGATTCATATTCATTGAGGGACTCTGTCTTGCGGCAGGGTATAGATCTGGGCTTGGTGGCACAAGGTCACTCTAAACACAGAGGAAGAGGCAAGTGGATCTTTAAGTTAGAGGCCAAACCGGCCTATTGCAAGTTCTAGGCCAGCTATGGTGGCACAGTGAGACCCCATCTTAATAAGCAGATAACCAACAAATAAGGCGGGCCATGATTTAAAAAGACACCTGACACCTGGTCTTCATAACAGTGCACAAGTGAGTTTGAGCACACAAACAGACACACACACACACACACACACACAAATGCTTCAAGTATCGAGTTCACCACAGTACCTCCGTTTCCATACAAAACTCATACACAAGCGTTCACAGAAGCATCCTTCAGAAGAGCCATTCGTGAAGGCCAAGAAGTAGAAACTACCTAAGTGCCCATCTACAGAATGCCATCGCATCTCCAAGAATGAGGTCAGGATCCGTATTACCAAAAGGCAAACCCGGAAAATACTACAACAACGAAAGAAGTCAGTCATAAAAGGTCACCTGCTGTAGGATGCCACATCAAAACCAAGCACACCCAGAGAGACAGAAACAACAACAGCTGACTCTAGCAGAGTGTGGAGAATGAGCACTAAAGGTGGCGCCTCTTCGGGTGAAGAAAGAAGCATTGTCTAACTTGGTGAGCATGGCGGCACAGACTGTGTACGAGCTCTACACACACCCAAGTAACTGACATTGGAGTGGAGGCATTCTCTGCTTTCCTGATGGCCAAGACCTTGAGCTTGACCGGAAGTGCCACCCCCATGACCTGGGCAATGAACCACCTAGGGGACAAGCCGGTATCTTTCTCCTGCCAAGACACACATGAGGCTTGAGGCAGAGTTTTGGTATCAGAAGAGGAAAGGGACAGATGTACGGGAAAGGCGCTGTCTCCATGCACGGAAGGAACCACCCTCAGCCTCAGAAGAACTGAGAACCACCCTCGGCCTCCACCAGGTGCCCAGCCATGAGGAGCAACCAACCCATCATCTCCCCTACAGACACTGTAGGTCGGATACACAAAGACCCCCAAAGCTTAGAAGATGGACCGTGAGGATGGGAGAGTGGGTACCAGAGGCCCTAAGAACAGGGTGACAGAAGCCCTCAGCTGGACAAATCTACAGCCTGCAGGTCAAGGAAAGAAAGAATCCCAGCAAACCCCCGGCAGCTGGCCTAGCTGCTGAGTAGACAGACTCAGCTGAAGCTGGATGCCCAAACGGAGGAGGTGGTGTGGTATGAACGGCTCTGACTTCGGGTTGTGCACAATGTTCACCATTCACTCAGGAATGACAGAAATCAGAAAAATGCAAGCACACACACACACACAAAAAAATCAAGTTGTAAAATTTAATCAATAGAAAAGATCTGGATGTGATCTTCCAGAGATGGGAACTGGGACAGGCTTACAGTAACAAGGACAGAATGCTCAAGGACCTAGCAGAAGAGGGAAGTAAAGGCTGGAGCAGGGGGATCTCAGCAGACAGAAGGAAACTAGAATCCAGAGGGAACACTAGGGACAGCGTCCCAAAATCAGAATCAAGGAGGTTTTCCCCCCAACCCATGAGGTGTGGCTGGGGACAGGAAACCTAACAACACCCACAAGGCATGGGTGCCCATCCACCTTCCAGGGCAAGGCAGACTTTATTATCGTTAACAAGAAACTTTCCAAAGGGAAAATGGTCACAGCGGGCTCCACTGCCTACAAGCTGAATGACCAAGGCTTCCAGCAGTCACACTCATCCCCACACAGAATTAAGAAAGTACAAATTAAAACCACCACCTGAACACTTACTCTGGACTGGTAAAAATTAAGATGTCAGACAAAAATCAAACTTTGACAAGAACAAAGACCCATGGGAATTCTCCATGCAATACAGCTGGCAGTGTGAAATGGACCAGGTGTCCCGAAAAACTCAGTATTGCTATTCTTTCCAATTCCACTCCAGGTATCTGCCTGTAAAATCGTGCCCTGTGCATCAAGAGATGGCTTCTTTGTGTGCATAAAACACCACGAGCACCTCCAACACGTCGGCAGACCAGAAAGGGCAGATTCAAAGGAACTAAAAAGCAATGAAGTCCACAGAAACAGCTAACTACCAATCTAAGAAATAGTACTCCACAGCTAACTACAGCATGGACCATCTAAGAAACAGGACTGCATCAACAAAAGCTACAGGAGAAATGCACCCTTCTTCATTAAAGCTAAACCAAGCCACAGAATACACGATGAACTGGCGTAGTGAGGGGGCTAGAGGGACCGATCAGCAGTCAAGAGGACTTGATTGTTGCAGAGGGCCTGAGTCTGGTGCCTGGTAGCTAGGTGGGGCAGCTCCCACCAGCCTCTCTCCAGCTCCGAGGGATCCGAAGCCCTCTTCTGTCGGCCCCAGGCACTACAATCATGTGCGCCCAGGCACTCAACACACGCTTAAAGAAACAGATTTTTAAAAGTTACTGGTGTAGGTATACCCTTGAGACATAAGGAATAGGGGTAAGACATAGAACATTTCACGGGTACGTCCAGGTCTGAGGGAACCATCCTGGCCTGGGGACCGGGGCCAGCCAGTTTTTCTTGTGCTTTGAAACTTGCACATCTTATGGTTCGTTTATTTTGTCTGAATAAATTACAACATAATAAAAACGTTAGCCAGAAGTTAGACAGCCACGGTGGAGAAGCATTTCCCCTTGGTGGTGAGACATATTATTGCCGGGCTAATCCCCCACAGACATGTCAACAGGGTTACCCTTCGATCAAGACCCCTTTCTCAGGTGACTCTAAACTGGACCAGATGACAGTGAAGGCTAACTAGGACAACACTAAAAAGCAACCACTGAGCCGTACACATTTAATACACAAATTTCCATTTCATTCCCACAAAAGAGTAAACAGCTCATATAACATGCACGACTTATAAAGCATGCATAGTCGGACTCTTAAAAACCAAACTGCTTCTAAGAAACAAGTGGGTTGTTTCTGTGGCTCTGGGAAGGAAGGACTTGAAAGCCTGATCCTCCTGCCTCAGCTTCCCCAGTACTGGGATTACAGATGTGCATCGCCACGCTCAGCCTATGCTGTGTTCATACCAAAAAAAAAAAAAGAAATAATAACTTGCAGCTGCCTCAAAGAGGCAGAAAGAGAAGCATATTTTATAACATAATAAAACCCGAAAGGGCTCTAAGTTCCTATCGTTATGACAATTCATGAATTTCCATAATTATTAGACATGCCTGATACTTATCATCCTGACACATTGAGACAAACGGCGAGCCCATGCTCCAAGTATCATCATCTCTACTATGCTTTCAGGCAAACTCCATCTTATAAATGTCTGACAAGTTAAAAACGTTCTGGTTTGTATGTCGCTTAGGATAACGTTCTCTACTGCGATCTCATTGTGATTCAATTCCCCCGGCCAGCTTTCAAGGACTCATCCGCGCAGTGAAGTAACTTTAGTCTAGGATGCAAAGAAAATGGCCTAGGTCTTGGTTGGAAAACACCGCTTCTGTGTAGGCTGCAGAAAGGAAGTTTCCCTTCCTCTTTAAATTCAGACCCATCTACGGCTTTGCTTACCAGCCAGGTCAGAGATGAAGATCTTCCTTCCCCAAACAGCCAAGCTCCCCTACACAGCAACACCAGGGACCCTTCCGGCTGGGGATTGGAAAGAGACTTATCAAACTGACCTGAACTACTCTGCAAAGTGGAAAAACTGCACAACCTGAGGTATGAGGAGATAAGAAGGTGTCACAAAATCCCCACCAGAATCACTCCTTCGACTCGCTTCCTAACCTCGCCCAGGTTCCAAGCAACAGTAAGGCCTTGTTGCTGGAGGCTGACTGCTGACCCTTAGCCAGCTGGGTCTGCATTCAGCTGCAGCTTTAACTGAACCGGTAACCAGCATCAAAGGTGAGATCAAGGGGCAGGAAACACATCTACTTTTTGAAAAGAAGCCTTACTGACAGCAGATGGGCAAGCAATTGACAGTGAAGTCTCTCCAACCACACACATCTGTAAGAATGAGAGTCACAGCTGCAAATGCATTGGGGGTGGGGTTTATCTCCCTACTTCTGGCCCTGGGGGTTCATTTCAGCCAAGAGCTGTTGTCTATGTCTAGGGGCGTGGCTTCAGAGACTGGCTTCCTATGGCTTTGGCTTAACAGACAGTGGCAGGTGTTTTGTGGCTATGTGTTTGTTACTTGCTCTTTCTAGACTTCCTGGGGAGGAGGAACAGGAGACTGAACCTTGCTCACGGAGATTAACTTCCACTGTGAAGGTTTTCTTCTGGTTGGACACCAGGGTACAGGGGTGAGACAATGTTACCTCCTTGAGACCCGGAGTTCAGCTGGAGTAGAACCTCCCAGATTGGGGGATTCTCCAGAGGGGTAAAAGAGTTGAGACCCAAGTCTCCCCTGGAGGAGCTTCCTGGAAAGCTCGTTGTTCAGTGCAATGGATTAAGGTGGTACTGGATCCTATAAATACAATTCCCCAAAAGACTGAAAACCCAGAGCCCCAGTTACTTGGCCAAGAACCCAGACAAGCTGCCTGGCACTCTAGACAGGCTCTCGGCTTTATCACACTTCCTTACTGTACACAGTACGTACTGTACACAGCTGGGTGATGGGTCTCCAGCATCGACTGGGCCAATCCGCCGGCAGTGTTACATTTTTCCATATTCCACTACCAGTTATGGGATGAACTGGGTCCCTCCAGATAGATAGGCCAAAGTCCTAATTCCCAAGAACCAGTGAGTTGACCTTATTTGGAAATAAAGTCTCTGCAGATAAAGCTAAGATGAGGTCATTAGGGTGGGCCCTACTGTAATTCCTGGTGTCCCTAACAAGGGAAACCAGAAACACAAGGGGGGGGGGAGGGGGAGATAGGGGAAGCAGCAGCATTATAGCCGCAGGCAGGAACTGGCGAGGAGAAACTAGCAGCTAAGAAAGTGTTCTGGCCAGTATCTGGACATGGAACTTGCAGCTTCCAGAGCAGGGTAGAAAATGCAGATCTTTTATAAACTCCAAGAATGGAGGATGCAGTCTAACATTCCTTGGGCAACTAGCATATGCCACAAGACTTCCCCCCTGCCACACACACACAAATCCTCCCTCTAAAATAACTCACGTATAAGGAGCTACAGAGACACATTTTACCATCTCTTATCCCAAATATTCCAAAGGAACCTCGGAACCTCCAGGCTTCTTTCAAGGCTCTAATAAGGCATTTGCCTTAACTCTGCGGGGATTGTGTAATAAACTGGGGGAAGGTATGTTTAGCCTTCAAAATTAGCGAGAAAAGTTAGGACCATCCAAGTACTTCTTTAGGAAGAATGAATGTTCCCCAACTCGGGGTTGGTGTGGCAGTTACATGCAGACACAACCTGCATGCCACACGCTGCGGCATAGCCCTGGCTAGCATGCTGCAAGGCAGTCAAGAGGCGGTGGCAATTGCAGGCAAAGGGCAGAAGAGCAGACATTCATTTCCCTACACATTTACCTGGCAAATACATGCCGGCAAATTAACCAAGCCACAAACACAGGGATATAACAGAATGACTGGAAGAGACGGTAAGAGGCGGGACATTACATTCTTACTAGGAAGGCAACTAAGGGACGAATTGGTGTCCTTTCAGCTCTGAAAACACCTCGCTGATGTTCAGCTTGCCTCCTGTTCTCCAACCCAGTCAAACACTAACATTGCAGTCATATAGACATTTGTTGGCTTTGGGGTTTCCGCAGGTGTGTTTGTGTGTGTGTCTGTGTGTGTGGTGGAGGTTGCCATATTGTGTGTGGGTGTGATGTACATGTATGTATTTAGAGGCCAGAGGCTCACACTGGGTGTCCTTCTTGATCACTATCTTACATACTGAAGCTGGTACATACACTTGCATCCAGAACTAACCATTTCAGATAGCCTAATCAGCCAGACGATCCTACTTCTGCCTCCACATGCAAGCGGCCCGCCATGTCCACTGGGGATCCGAACTCAGTACTTTTCTGACTGAGCCATCTCTCTAGTTCCTGTCTGGACATTTTTACACGGATTAAGCAGTACAGAGATGGAACATTCTGTGCTCACGGAAATGTCATCCACTGGAATCCAAATGGCTTATCCATCAGCCATCAGACACCAGTGTGAGGTGCCATCATGTCTGCCTCACTTCCGGATACCCACGTCCAACCCCAGTCCTATAAAATCTCCCAGGAAGCTGCAAAGGGTACGGTTGCAGTTAGGGTTGCTGACTGACCAACTTAGAACACTAGGATCCTAGCAGCTCCGGATGGGGCCAGAGAAACTCTGGACATGGAAAACAGAGGCAGAAGAGGTCAGTCAGGGTCACCAAATGAGAGACCTCAGGGTACATGGCTAACATTGACAGGAAGAGAGGAGCCACCTGCAAGGAATCCAAGCTGCCTCTTGATATTAGAGAAAGCAAGGGCAGAGACTCCAGGTCAGAGGTTCCCAACCTGTGGGTCGAAACTCCTATCAGATATCCTGCATATCATATTTACACTATGATGCGTAACGGTAGCAAGGCTTTCGTTCTGAAGCAGCAATGAAATAATTTTATGGCTGCTGTCACCACAGCATGAGGAACTGTATTTAAAAGTCACAGCGCCAGGAAGGCTGAGGACCACTGCTCTGGACGCTGTGGGTACTCAAGCCTGCCACACTCTGCTGTCCGTCCAACTGGACTGCACCCCAACAGAACTTTAAGATGATAAATCTATACAATCTTAAGCCATGAACATTTGTGGAAATTTGCTACAGCAAGAAAGAATTAATGTAGGCACTAGGAAATGATAACTCACCCTGACCATAGAAAAACGTCGCTATGATTAAGAACAAGTAAGAACTTGTCGGCCGTGCCCAGACCACCAGTGCTCAGCAGGAAAAAAGACAGGCTGAGAAACACACCAGGATCCCAACTTCCTCACTGAAGGGATTCGTGTCATCCCTCAGGTGCTGTAAGAGACTAAACCATGAAACCAGGTCAGAGGTGATTCCAGGACAGCGATGACAAGCAGCCTTCAGTAAACCCACATTGCCTATTTATCAGTAGGAGAAACGAAGTGTAGGGCCGCACAGAGAGTAAAATCCCTGCCATACCAAGTGTGAAGCAGATACCTGTAACTCCCACCCCTCATCCGAGATGGGAAGTGCAGAGAAAACAGCATCCCTGGAAGACCACAGGCCTGCTGGCCTGACACACGCAGCCTCAAATAAGGTCTAAAGGCAAAGACAGGGACACCTGAGGTCGCATCAGATTGCCACGTGTTCACTGTGGCATGCACGCAACTGCATATATCCAAACAAACAAACAAACACACACACACACCATAAACACACAAAAGAGATCACAAAGACTGATAAAAAGATGGAAACAGACCAGCTCGTCTAAAAGGACCGTGACACACTCCCCAGAACTGAGTCAGGAGGTCTGAGCTGAATAAGCTTTCTGAGCAAAAGAATTATACAGAGGTCCAAGAGAGCTATAAGACAAACTTCTCCGAGACTCATGGCCAGGGGAGCTTCCAAGACAACCAGGGCCTCGAGCACGAGCAAGCAGCACACACTCGCACTGACACACCCTCGCACACATCTTGTTAAACTGTCAACCGTAGGTAAGAGAATCGAAGAGCTGGAGAACGGCAAGGGTGCTGTGCAATGCTGTCATCTGGACAGGGCATGGCCCATAAGCCCCATGAGCTCACTACAGCTGTGGTTACCTACACAAGATGGAGCCAACAAGGTTAGCCACATCCCAGCAGGCAGCGCACAACTGGACTCAGTGCTGAGACAACAAGGAAGTGGACGTGATGAGAGCGGAAGGGAACATGTCTAAGGAGAGGGGGAGAGGAGCTGGGGCTGGGTAGGCTCAAGATAGACTATATGTGTGTGTGAAATCGGTCAAAGAACAAATAAAAGCCATCAAAAAAAAAAAAACCCAACACATCCCCATAGTGAATACCCATGACCTTACTACTGACCACTGCCCCACCATGGAACTTTCTGGCATTCTTGAAAAGCTGCTCTGCCTAGAGAGAACACTGAGCTCTTCCCAGCAAGTTCCATCAAACTTAAAGATGACCACCACGTTACATAAGCATCATCTGTTAACTAAAGGGGGGGGGGATCCACAAAGGAGAGCCACCCAAAACAGCCCCTCTTCCAACCTGTAAAACAAAACAGATGCCACTTATGTGTCGTTTATGCATAGAAATCTTGACTAGAATATTTGGAGGATGGGATGGGCAGAGAACTCACCTAGTCTGTGAGGCAGAGTTTGATCCCCAGCAATAATAGTAATAACAATTTTTCGTGCGTTATAAACAAAGAATGTATTTTTTTTTTACTGGGAAATAGTGGCTTGCGCCTTTAATCCCAGCACTCTGGAGGCATCTCTGAGTTTGAGGCCAGCCTGGTCTACAGAGTGAGTTCTAGGACAGGCTCCAAATCTACAGAGAAACCCTGTCTTGGGGAAAAAAAGAAAGGAAGGAAGGAAGGAATGAAGGAAGGAAGGAACGAACGAACGAACAGAATGCAGTTTTAAAAGGCCAACCTAAGACAGCTTCTCTAGAACAAGTAGATAGTTCAACACTGGATGATCTATTACTATACTTTCTGATGCTGGGGTTTTTAAAATGAATACCGAAGGGTAGAAAGCATGTGTCTTTATACGTCTTAGTCATAAGAGCAAATGGAATCAAGCAAGCACTCCCAGCATCTCCCCAAAACTTCCACCCAACGACTTTACTGGTATACTCCCATACACATGGGGGTACACTCCCATACACATGGGGAACAGGAGGAGGATGCTACCGTCAGCATCCTTCGGCACGGTACAGAACATCCTGGCTAAGGCAATAAAAAAAAAGCAAACAGTGGAAGTGTTTCTCGTGTCAGGGTTAGGGCCCAAGGTCAGTACGGAAGTGGACCATAGCAGACAGCTGGCCTTTCTTTGATCATGGGATGGCTGGGGTACAGTTAGGGAGGGGGGTGTGGTGGTGGTGGGGTGGCAGTGTCAGGACCCTGTTCTATTTAAAAACAACAAAAAAGTCGTCAATGGAAAGGAACAAGAAACTTGTGGGGCTCAGGAGGTAAAGTGCCTGCCACAGCAACAGGAGAATCTGAGTTTGAATCCCTAGAACCCATATAATAAGCCATGTGTGGTGGCCTCACGTGTCACCCCAGTGATGGGGAGGTGGAGACAAGCAGATCCCTGGGACTTGTTGACCAGGCAACCTAGCCTCATCAGTAAACTCCAGTCAGAGACTGTCTCAAAAGGACTAGGTGGACGGTTCCTGACGGACGCTATCAAAGGTTGATCTCTGACCTCCACATGTACAGGCAGGTAGTGCAGAGGTCTCGACTCAGGCCCGCGTGCACACAACAAACTGAGGTACGGAAATTAACCCCAAGCTTACAATCAAGGAGTAAGAGACACAACAGGGAAGCCAATGCCATTTAAATGATTACTATCTCTGTCTCATCACTGAAAACACCAGCATATGTTAAGTTACACACACGACGCATACAAGATTAGAAGATGTCAAGAGGAAGGCGACAGAAGACACAGACCCCCATCTCCAGCTCTCCCCTTGCTCAATTGCATTGCATACAGTGCCTTGGACTTGGAATCCACTGCCCCAAGCATTCTCTAACTCCTTTTACATTGCTGGGCTGCATACTACAAGGTACGGCTCACCATCCCTAGCCACTGGTTTTGTACCAAGACCTGAAAAGCCACACAGCTGCAGCCCACGGGTAAGGACACATTCCATGTGCACCACCAAGGAGTTTGGATGCTATCAGAAAGCAGTATTGGAAAGGAGGTGGGAGGCCATAGCTGGACATGTAAAGGGCTTGCCGTGCAACCATGAAGACTCAAGTTCAGCCCCTGGCACTCCTATAAAAAAAAAAAAAAGCCCAGCATGGTGGTGTACACTAATAAAGCCAGCTCCAGGGAGGTAGAAACCAGAAAAATCCTAGACACCCAGTCTGGCCAGTCCACACACATGCACACCTTCGCACACACACCCCAACACTAAGAAAGCATGCATTGATTAAGTTCCATTCCCAGCCACAATGAGAGGATCTGGGGATCTAAAAGGGCACCAAACGATGACGCAGATAAACCATTTTCCACATCTCCACATTCTGAAAATACCAACAGGATGCTAAAGGGGATCTGACAGCCCTAGCATCTAAGTACATTTTCTGGGCTAGGTCTAGTTCCTGAGATCTAATCTTAGTTCAAACTTAAGCACACACCATGGTGCGGCCGTAGACCTGAGGTCCAAGTTCAAAAGGGAAAGGAGAGACACTGGAAGATTCTAAGGGGGACAGACTGGACAGGGAGGAGGACATCCTGAGCTCCTGGAGTGTGGCCCTGTGGCTGAGCTGACACTCGGATGTCAGTATACAGGGTGTCAGGGCTGTTCTGTTTGGTGACCTGGATACGTATCACACAACGGCATTCACGTATTACGTCAGCTATACATACAACACGTCTTTTCAGAGAGCAGATGTGGCAGCCATGCAAACTCTGCAGGTTGTGTGTGTCCACTGTCTGGCCACATCTGAGCCTCTCTGAGACTGAGTTTCCACCTGTGAGGGAGGGGCATCAAAGGAGATGCTTCTCTTACTTTAAGCAGGAAGAGAGCAGATCAATGTCCAACTGGCCCCTTGCCACACTCCCCTTCTGCCCCTCCTTCCCCTGCCTGTGACCTCTGGCCTGTTCCCAGGTCTCGGGAGGCTCCTCCGGCGGCACATACATACCTGCTGGCCACCCTCTGTCCTCCAGATGATACCTGACTTAGTTTCTTTTCCTGTTGCTAATCAAACACTCTTAGGAATGCAACAAAGAGCGGACTGAGTTTTCCTGGCTCACAGTTCAGAATAGAGCCCATCACAGGAAGGAAGTCAAGGCAGCCAGGCTTTTAAACATTTGGTCACACCCAGTCAAGAAACAGAGCCATTGACTGTTGGTAGTGGTGCACACCTTTAATCCCAGCACTCAGGAGGCAGAGGCAGATGGATCTCTGTGAGTTTGAGGTCAGCCTGGTCTACAGAGCAAGTTCCAGGGCAGTCAGGATGGCTATATAGAAAAACTTTGAGGGGGGGGAAGGAGAACGACAGAGCCATAAATGCTTGTTCAGCTTACCATCTCATTTCATACACTCCAGGGTGCCTTGCCCATGGTCAAGAAGTGTCTTCCCATTATCAATGAACCCAAATCAAGATAATTCCCTGCCATTCTGATCTCCAAGGTGACTCCAGATTCTGATAAGGTGACTACACACATCACATTATCCATCACCCATTCTAAAGTAAACAAGCAATTACCAGTTATATCCCAAACCAAGATCCCCCTCTCCTACTTCTGTGTCCCTGAACCAAGACAGAGACCCTGCAGCTGTTTTCATTTTGTCACAAGCAGAATACTAGAGGAGGGGCTGATATTGTGAAGAGAAAGTGGGACCAAGGCGCCCCTCTGAGAAGCAGGTGTGAGCTAGAATATGGGGTGTCCTATAAGGTCTTCAGGAGTTTTAAGACGAACATCGAAGCAGCATATTGGAGGCAGAAGAAAGTGCTGGGGCTGCAGACTAGGAAAACTCTATCAGCATGTCCCTGACAGGCATGAAGAGGTAACACAGCTCTGAACTTGGACTCTCTCAAAGGTCAACCTGAGCCTACTGTAATTTCAGATCCGTTCTGGGCAGTTTTTATAAAGCAGTTCATCCTAAAACTCACTAAGACAGTTCTCTGAGTGCACACAGGATTTTAAGGACGAGGAGACATGAACAGTCATGGGAAGTAGAGAAAAACAGTCAAATGAAGCCAAAATTCAGAGTTACAGAAAGGCCAATTAACAACAACTCCTATTCAAACTGAAATCTTGGTCCTGTGCATACCCTGATTGGCAGTACACGGCCTCTGCAGGAAAAGGGGCGTTACTAAGACCTAGGAAAACCATTTCTCCTGTGGGCCCCCACAAGAGCGACGCTATGATGGGGCGGGTAGTCAACTGTGAAATATCCCCACTTCCTAGCTGCACTCTAGGAGACACAATGAAGATGCAGGAATCGAGCAATATATCAAAGCCCTACTTTCAGACGGTTGAGCAAAGGGACAAGGAGAGGAGAGGGTTGCAGGGTCCTTTGGGAGTGGATGATGATAAATACCTGTGAATTCATGTAAAGTGTACAAAGGGGCTCACAATGGAGCACTCTGTTTTTTAACTGAGTTTTTAATTTCAGTAGAAATTAAGAGAGGGAAAGGCACATTTCAACATGTCTGTAGTCATCTCCTCTGACTTAAAACATCACATCACACGTCACATTTCAGGGGATGGTAAACAACTCCCAAATCCCAGGAAGACCCTGAAACTTACCAGCTTCACAAGGCCCCTCCTTCTCTCAGGTTATCCAACAGTAGGGAGGGGTGAGGAAGAGACTCTGCAACCTGCCCTGTACCCGGAACACTGTGGAGTGCTCTAGGAATCCTAGCTTCTGTGAGCCAGCACCCAGGCTGTGACCTTTTAGGGATTCAGCTGCCTTTGAGTCATCCGTGCTGCAAGGAACTCACCCGTACTCCCCTAAGTTGTCCCAATGAACTAACTGGGTCACAAGTCAGACTTAAGTGGAATCATTTCTTTGGTCTATTGTTTATGCCCCATATTTATGGTGATGAAACTAGAAAGTTCTACTGAAAAGTTGCTCAAACTACAAATCCTACCCAACTACACAGTAAGTGTAAAAACTTGTACTCCTTGCTTGGCTTGACTTAACACAAACCGGCCTAGACTCAATTGACTACAGTTAATGAACAAACACACTTTGCTCTAAAACAGCCTAACATATTTGAGAACAAAGGGCCACAGTTGCTATCACGTGAATTGACACTGGTTGGGGCAGGGCCTGTTTTAAGAAACTCCAGACAAGGGACACACCAGATCAAAGTTCAAGGACTAGCCAGAATTTAAAACCCTCACTCTTAACAAAGTCCCAAAGTCTAAACAAAGCTCCTAATAGTTCCTAGGGTTCCTCAAAGACTACCGTCCCCCACTGTGGCCCTCACTAATGGAGAATGACAATACAGACTGTGCAATGTTCTCGGACAGGTTGCAGAGTCTTCCTCACCTATCCCTTCTGTTGTATAACCTGGAGAAGGAGGAGCCTTGTGTGATGGAGGAAGGTCATTGGTTAAAAAATAAAGAAACTGCTTGGCATAGGTTAAAACATAGGTGGGAGGAGTAAACAGAACAGAATGCTGGGAGGAAGAGGAAGTGAGCTCAGAGGCCATGCTCCCCTCTCTCGGGCAGACACCGACCCAGGATGGACGTAGGCTAGAATCTTCCAGGTAAGCGCACCTTGGGGTGCTACACATATTATTAGAAATGGGCTAGTCCAGGTGCGAGAGTTAGCCGAAAAGAGGCTAGATATAATGGGCCAAGCAGTATTTAAATGAATACAGTTTGTGTGTTGTTATTTCGGGGCATAAGCTAGCCAGGCGACCAGGAGCTAGGGCAGCAGGAACATAGCCCACAGCTCCCTCAACACTTGTGAAGCTGGTAAATTTCAGGGACTTCCTGGGATTGGTGAGTTGTTGCCCTTCTGAGCCCTCCTCTGGGATAGGATGCTTTTAGTCAGAGGAAATAACTATAAACAGTTGTTTAAAACAAGCCTTCAATGGCTTCCAACTCCTGCTACTCACAAAGTTGCAGGTTCTTACTGAGAAGAGTGTTTAATAAAAAACCCCATTATTGCTCTCAGTTCATGTTTATTTAAGCAAAAGAAGTAGAGTAATTCCATGGTGGGGGGTGGGAGGATAAATAGAAGCCATGCAGCAATTTTTTCTACCTAAAAGCAGTCCCAAACTCAAAGAAAACAAGATGTTTCTTCCTACAAAAAAAGAAAGTTAAGTACAAAGAAAGGGAAAAGGGCTTTGGGCTGAAAGAGGTCGAGGCAGGTGAGAGAAACAGTTTGGTGTGGAAAAACTCCTGCCAAGTAAGCCTCATGACCTAAGTATAAGCCCTGGAACCCACAGGAAAACAGGTAAAGGATCCCAGCATAAGGTAATGGGAGGCACTGACAGGAGAACCATCTGAAAGCTCTTGGACCAGATAGCCTGGAGTACACAGAGTTGCAATAACAAGAGGAAATTGAGAATCTAGTCCCTAGAAAGTTGTCCTCTGACATCCACATGTATGGTGTTTTGTGTGTGCACGTACACACGAACACCCTATATACACACACAACTAATATAATTTCTAGAAATATATATTTTTAAAGAGATAGAGGACAATAAGCCAGAGGTAAATTAAAAGCATCCAAATGTTGCGAGATATCTGATTACACTGTGTAAAAATATGTCACTCTGGTTGGATTAATAAAAAGATGAAAAAGAAAGAAAAAAAGAAAATAAAAATAAAAAAAAAATAAAAAGATGAAAGGCTAATAACTAGGCAGGATTTCCAGGCACAGAGGATGCTGGGAAGGAGAAGGGCGGAGCTGAGAGGAGATGCCAATGAGACTCAGAGCAAGCAGGATGGACATTATGTAGATGAGGTAAATGAGTCTTGGGCAAAACAAAGATAAATAGAAATGGGTTAAATTAACTCATAAGAGCTAGCTAAAAACAAGCCTCAGCTATAAGCACGGCTTTTGTAATTAGTAAAAGGTCTCCGCGTTGTTGTTTGGGAGCTGGCTGGTGCGACAGAGAAAGATGTGCCACACCCAAGTGAGTATCAGTAGAAAACTCTGAAAGCATACATGTGACTCTGAACTGGCAATTCCACTCCAAGACGCTCCAATGGGCAGCAAAGACCATCACTGGGGTGATGCAGGAAATGATTTTAAGGAAACGAGTCTGTGACCTCATCTGTGGGAAGCAACACACTAGATACAACAGAGGGGCGCTAAAGCAGCCTTGACCGTCTGTGAGCCACTGCACATGCAGCCCTTGAAGAATGCAACGCTATGCCCAGAGAAAGAATAAACTCAAGAGTGTTCTCTAAGTGTGTTTGGGGGGGGGCGGGGAATGGGTACAGTGTGTGCTCATTCATGAACATCTTTTAAAAAGGAGATGGGACACTTCTATCTGCATAAAATTTATCTAAAGAAAGCCTAATTAAGAACGGTGGTCTCTTCTACAGAGACAGACATGACAGGGATGAAGAGCCCAGCCTTGGTTTTGATCTGGTCTCAGATTGAGAGGCAGGAGCCCTTCGCCGTTTAAACCTGTCGTAAGATAATACAAACCTATCTGCGTTGTGTACTTGTGACTTGGCCCCTACTATTATCTATTAAGGAAGCCCTGCGTCTCATCCTGTCACACCAGAGAGCAAGTAAACAGAGGACAACTGGGTGCAGGGACAGAGAGGAGCAATAAATGCTATCTAATGATAAGGTGGCCGATCAGAGGAGCACATGATGCATCCTGGGAGCTGCCAGGGGATGGACTGCTTGTGACTCTAGTCCCCAAGACAGAGAGCAATCCACTAGCGTGTCAAAGAAACGCGTATGTCATAGTTACAGACTCCCTCCTGGTGGCCTCCATCCACAGACACCCACTGCTTATTCATGTACCTTCCTAAGTGACCTGACTGATCTAGGTGTGTGAGGCATCCTCTTACGACTGACTCTACCGAATCTGAACTATTATTCTTCCCTGCTTGCCTTCACCTACTCTCTGGCCCCGACCACTGACCCACCTCATTTCCAGTTCCGCCAAGCCGACTTTCTCTGCCAGGCTTCCTCTGCAGCCCTGATGTGCCGGCCAAGACTCAAAGGGTTCCTCTGAGTCATCCTGGAGATTACCACAGCAAGAGGCTCCACCAGATAAGGAAAAGTCTGGTTTCTGACTCATCTGGGCTGCAGGTCGAGGGGTTCTCCCCCAGTCAGAAGATGCTAACACCGGGGCAGGCAGAGTCTGAACCAGGAAAGTCTCGGGGAAAACAGGGTGGTTTAGGAGAGGGCACATTCCCCTCACTGCACACCCAGAAGGGAAGGGCAGACAATAAACATGGGGATGAACGGAGACACCCATCTGGGCTGCATCTACAGCACATCTTCCCTCTCCATTGCCACTTCCTTCTTCAGACTCAGCTGTGGCTTTGCTTTGAACACACACAGCTGCATCTTTCTGCCCCATCTGGTCTTTAGAGCATGAAGATGACCAGCACAAACATATACCCTAAAGAAAATCTTAAATTAAAAAAAAAGACTACCCATCCCCCTTCAGCCTGAATCTGCTCAAGTGAAAGATAAAAAATAAAAGAAGGTCTACTCTGACATAGTATGGGGGGGGGGGCAAATGATAAATGAAGACCGATTTCTAACTTAAAAGGTACTCGAGCCAGCACTACCTTCTGAATTAGATGTGAGTCTGTCTGCCGGGTTGCATCCGACACCACTCTTACCCAGATCTATCTTAGCCACATCTCAATTGCACCCGGACCTACATCTTTCACTTCCCTAAACTTGCCACGCCTCTGACGTTTTCAGGATATAGGCATGGTCTGTTCCCCTGGCCCAGCACATTCTCTGACCAGTTCTCCGCATGATGAGCTTTTATTGTTGTTCAAAGCAGTTACAGATGGTGGCAGTCTACATGTCACGTCAGGGACGCGGCCCCCAAGCCTGGGAGCTCAATTCAGGCACGTCCTCTCAGGAGGCTTATCACCATTTAAAGGCAGCTGCCTGGTCTGCCTTTCTCTAGAGAATGTCAACTCTAAAAGGAAGGGACTGTCCCCCAAGCCTTGACACACACGGAACAGCTGATAACACGATGCCTGGGACATCGACAAAGACTGACTACCATGGAAGAAGAGTAAATGGATGGATGGTCCAATGCTCAAAATTCAATTATTAAGAAGGGGAAATGGAAAATACTGCAGAGTGGATTAAAGCCGTCAGATAAACAGCTTGAGGTTGCCCAGGAGGGAGTAAAGAATTCCAGTTAAACCTGAGAGAGGATAGAGCTTCTGGGAGGAGGAAGATGCTGCTATTAAACAATCTAGAATGCGAGCATTTCAGCATCTGATCAACCGGCCATGGGTTGTTTGTCCCAATTCAAGACCTTACACGACATCTAAAGCACCACTACAGAGAGAAGGTAACAGATAAAATACAATGGAGACCAGGGACACAAAGGACATGCCTCAACACAATAAAGGAGATTTACAGAAAGCCCAGACAACATCAACTCAAACTGAGAGAAATTCTAAGCATTTCTACTAAAATCAGGAACACAGCAATGCTACCCACTCTCTCCATACCTATTCACTATATGGTACTGGAAGTCTTAGCTAAAGCAGTTAAGACAAAGGAGGAATACAAATAGGAAGGGAAGAAGTATCTTTATTTGTAGATGGCATGACAGTATACATAAGTGACCCTAAAAAATCCCACCAAGAATCTCCTACAACTGATAAACACTTTCAGCAAAGAAGGTGGACACAAAAATTAATACAAAAGTCAGAGGCCCTCCTATATACAATTGACAAGTAGACAAAGAAAGGAATCAGGCAAACAATACTTACAGCTCCAAAAAGAGTTAAACTCTCTTAGGGTAAAATTCTAACCAAGCAAGTGAAAATCTTGTATAATAAAAACCTTAAGACACTGAAGAAAGAAACTGAAGAACAAACATATCAGAAGATGGAAAGCTCTCCCGGGCTCATGATCAAGAGGATTAATGCAGTGAAAATGGCCATCCTCCCCCAAAGCAATTTACAGATACAATGCAATCCCCATCAAAATTCCAAAAAAAAATTCTTTAAGAAAACTTGAAAGGACAATTTTTAGCTTCATATGGAAAAACGTAAGATCCAGAACAGCTAAAAACAATTCTGAATAATAAAAGAACTGCTGGGGATATTACCATTCCTAGCCTCAGATTGTATTAGAAAGCTACAGTAATAAAAACAGCATGGCATTGGCACAGGGAAGACTTACTGATCAATAGACTCAAACTGAAGACCCAGACATTAAGTCCACATACCTATGGACACCTGTTTTTGTTGTTTATTTCGTTGTATAAAGAAACCCTAAGGACACAATGGGAAAAGACAGTGTATTTAACAAATGATTCAGGTCAAACCTGATGACTGCATGTCTAAAATGCCAAGAGATTCATCCATTCCTAACCACCCTGCACACAAAACTCAACTCCAGCTGGATCAAAGACCTCAACATATGGCCAAATACACTGAAGTTGAGAGAAGAGAAATTGGGGCATCTTGAACTCATTAGCACAGGAGAAAACTTTCTCAACACAACACTGATAGCACAGGCGCTGAGAACAATAATAAATGGGACCTCATGAAACTGAAAAGCTTCTGCACAGCAAAGGACACCATTATTTGGACACAGTGGCAGGCTACAGAATGCGAAAAGACTTTTATGAACTTCTGGAGAAAGCAGGTAACTATTGAAAAATGGGGCACATGTCGTAACAGGGTTCTCAAGAGATGAAACACAGATGGCTGAGAAGCACTTAAGGAAAGATCCAGGAAAATGCAAGTCCAAACTACGTTAACATTTCGTCTCACACCGGTCAGAATGGCCAAGATGAAGAAACAAACGACAGCTCATGCTGGTGAAGATGAAGAGCAAGGGGAACACTCATCCACTGCCTGCGGCAGTGCAAACCAGTGTGGCGGTTCTTCATGCAGCTAATTAGAATAGATCTACTTCAAAGATCCAGCCATGGATATGCCACCCTCACCAGGTACCCAAGGGATGCTTCATCTGACCACAGAGATACTTGATCATCGGTACTCTACTCATAACAGGCAAAAGTCAGAAAAGGCGAATATTACTCGACCGTTATAAAGAACGAAATCATGAAATAATCTACAGGTAAATGGATGGAGCTAGAAAAAAAAAATCATCCTGAGCCAGGTGTGGTGATGTACTCCTTTAATCCTAGAACTTGGGAGGCAAAGGCAGATGGATCTCTGTGAGTTTAAGGCCAGCCTGGTCTACAGAAAAGAAACCCTGTCTTGGGGAGTGGGGGACAAAAACAAAAAACCAAACAACAACAGCAACAACAAAATCATCCTGAGTGAGGTAATCCAGACCCAAAAAGACAAATATGGTATGTATTCGCTTATATGTGGCTATCAGCTGTTAAGTATTCGGTAAGTTGGCTATGATCCGTATAACCGCAGAAGTTAGCTATAAAGTAGAAAACTGGAGGTGGGGAGATCTCCGTAGGAAGGGGAAAATAGAACAGATTGTTATGGAGGGTCTGGGAGGAAGAACAGAACAGGAAGATCAAATAGAGAAGGGAGCAAAGAGGGGGTAAGGAAAGGAAGACAGGTAGAGAAAGCTAAAACTGGCCATTTGAGGGGTTGTAAGGAAACCTAATACAGTAGAAGCTTCCTAAAATATATACTATATGAAAGAAATATAAATGGATTCACCAACTAACAGGGGAAAAACAAAGCCTCAACCAGACATCTCTTGTCATGAAAGGAAACTTCCAGCTCTAGAAATGAGTTACGTCTAATTGAGTTGTTGGTCAAAGGAGCCCCATGGAAATCCCCAAATACCCGGGTTATTGGCAAAACTATCAGTTGCTCTCCAAACGGGGGGTAAGGCCCTTCTGCTGAAGAGCACACCTACACAATCCACTGAAAACAGAAGTCAAGCAGGCACCTACATGTAAGCTTCTCCCCGATGACTACTGCTCACAGTATGCCAGAGGAGAAATGAAAACACCAACCCAGCTACAAATCCTTCAACCTACAGTGGTGACACCCCGACAAGATATACCTGTGCAATAGTGGCACAAAGCTTGTGGGAGCAACCAACCAGTATCTGATTGGACTTAGGGCCCACTCCACGTGACGGAACCCATACTTGATAACTCTCAAGTGGCCAAGACTCTAAGACTAGCTAGGCCAGAGACCTGGGGAAATCCAATCCTATTGTTCTGCCAAAGGAATGTGGCAATAAAGTGACATTCTTCTACACTCAGATCAGTGTCTTGCTCAGCCATCATCAAAGAAGCTTCCTCTTCAAGCAGATTGGAACAGAAACAGAGACCCACAATGGAACAAACTGCAGAGAGTAAGAGACTTGGGAAGACTCCATCCTAAAAGGGATGTCTCCATCAAACCATTCTCCTCAGAGCTCAGGGAATCCAGAATAAGAGGAGGTAGAAAGATTCTAAGAGCCAGAGGGGACGGAGTACCAGGGAAACAAGACCTGTAAACATAGCAGGGCTGACATACATATGAACTCACATACTCACATACGGCAGCGTGCACGATCCTTGCACAGGTCTAAGCCAGACGGGGTCCCAGCACTTAGAGGGAAGTGGACACACGCCCCCCCATCCCTAACCCAAAAGCTATCTGCAACTGATAGCCACTCACAAAGGAAAAATTCTACTGACTAGAAGGGAGAGAAAGGGCAAGCTCAGGGAACACTGGCTAGCCAGCCTATCTGAACTGGTGAACTCCGTCAACAGAGAGACTGTGACTCCAAGATTAAGATGGAGAGCAACTGAAGAAACTTCTACATAGCAACCACAGGCCTGCAGATTCAAGCACAAGCATGTGCATGTGTAGCACACACCGCCACGTGATCACACACGCATACACATGCATACACACACACACACCCCACACACACAGGCTTTCACACACAATACAAACACTCAGATGTCACATACCACACACACATAAACACACTTTGTAAAAAGCCATTTTGGAACACTTGAGAATTTTAGAATTTGACTCCCTTTGTTTTTAAGTGCTCAGCACCCCGCCCCCTTCACACACATTCTCCATCCACATTCCCCTACCCCCACATCCTCTACTTACAGAATAGGAACCTTGGCCTGGGAGCATACTGCCTACCCTTGACCCTTCCAGTTCAGCTGGAAGGTAACTGTTCCCTGGCAGGTAACTTAATGCTTGCCCTGTGCCCCAGATCCTTTATGCTGACCCCACAGTCCCCAAGACACCATAGAGTTGATATAGTTGACACCATTGCACTGCAGGTCTCCCAGAAGTAGAGATCCTGAACTACTCACTCGTCCACCTGGTCCAGAGCCTTCTGTCTGCACACACTCCCCTCAGGTTCCTGTCTACTTCTCCCCACCTCTGGGGCTTCGAACACCCCACCAGACTTTCTGGAAGCTACAGCTAAACAGCGTCAGGGTGCTTGTCAGATGTTGCTCAGCTAAAAGCTTTCACAGAAGACCAAGCGTGATGCCTACTACAGACGTCCTTAAGTAGAGCTCCAGTAACCAAGATCCTTGTTCCAACTGCAGGGCACCTGGAAGACTTGCTGCAGCGTGCTGGGATGCCAGCTGGCACACCTTACTGAGGGCTAAACTAGCATGCCTTGGATGCTTGGGGCATTGCTAGCAGAAAGCAGGGCATCGGGCAAAGGACCCTTGAGCCTGCTGTCAACAGCTCCAGGGGGAGAGGAGAGAGCTGAGGTCAGCAGGCTCAGCACACAGAGGTGAGGAGCTGGAAACAGGACGAAGCAAGGACAAGACCCAAGAGTCCAGAAATGCCTATGCTGCTCGCCCTCCAAACACACATTTCCTACAAGGCTGACCATGTGTATCAGTCATTAGAGAAGCGGGGGAGTCTGCAGCTCACACTTCCTTGGGGTAAGCCTGAAATTTTTCACGATAGAAAGTGTTCTACATGCAGACTGGAGAGAGGTCTCAGCAGTAAAGAGCACTTGCTGCTCTTGTAGAGAATCTGAGTTCTCAGCCACCTCTAACTCCAAAACTCTCTTCTGGCCTCTGCAGGCACGAGGTATGCATGTGGTGCAGACATCCTACAGACTAAGCAGCATACACATAAAGTCAAGGTAAATAAATCTTTAAAAGCTGACTATGGAATTCATTAATTGGCACAGGGCTGGGGAGACGGCCCAGTGGTTAAGAATGTGCTCTGCTCTTTTAGGTCAGTTCCCAGAATCCACACACTGGAAGGTCACAACTGCCTAGAACTCCAGTTCCAGAGATCTGACACTTCTGGCCTTGAGTATCTGAACACACACAGACATACACACAGACAGACAGCTACAGACACACACACGCACACGCACGCACACGCACGCACACACACACACACACACACACACACACACACACCTTTACACATAATTAAAATTCATTAGCATCGAAAAACTGATCTCACATTAGAGGACTGTGAAGACTGTGTATATCCTAATGACATAGTCAATCAGCAGACACCGGGGCTGAGAGACAAGTCCCCAAAGGGCACTGGGCTGGGCAGCCATCTCTCCTGGACGTAGACACATGGGGAACCAGAGAGCCTATTGGGAGCATCACTATTCTTGTCCATGAACTTCCTCCCAGTGCTGAGGAGGCATCACAAGCAACTCAGTACTAGTTAAATGGCATGTGTGTGTCAGAAGCAGATGGTCTGTAAGACATCCATGTGCAAAGCCTCCCACAGGCATCCCTGGGGAAGACTCACGTCAGTCAGAAATGACAACACCAACCCACGAGGAGGCATTCCATCACAAGGTCCTAAAGGAGAACAAGACAGGAAAGACTAGCCCCAATCCTGCTATCTGGGGCTGCACAGCCTGTCATGCCTTTGTCTCCCCTGTTCCCTCTCCCTGGAATGGTCCCCGTTCTAGCCTCTTGAGAGGAACCTAGAAGTCTTTTAATATTCTAGCATCTGCAAAACACTCAGTAGCTGCCCAGGGCAGACACAGCCAACCCATTCTCTTTTCCGTTTCATTAGGACTGAGCAATCAGCCCAAGAGGGTTCCATACTGCCTTCTCCTGGTCTGCAGGCCATAGTCCCCAGTACCCGAAGTCAGCTAACCTACAGCTGTGTTCCACCAATGTGAGGCAATGAAAATAGAAGGCAGGAAGGGTGATTCTTTCCTCCACCCTGCCCAGGCTCCCCACTTGTAAATCCATCTTCTGGCTCCAAAAATACCAGCATCCTTCAGAGAAAGCACGGGACTGCAGGCCCTGCAAACTCTGGGCTGCTCACTGTCCGGCTTCTGTCTTCACAACACTCCCATCATGGGGATAGCTGATTCCCAGGATCTCACGCTTTCGGTGAATCCTGAATATTGAGATGACCACCCCGACAGTCACACTGTCCGTGCCTGTTTCTCCAACAGCCTAATACCATCTCCACTGAAGTCGCAAGGTCCCTGGGCTTTGGATGGCTTATTCCTCATTTTCTGATTTCCTTCCAGAAGGAACATCTCAAGTTAACCGCTAATACTATCCAGGTGTCTAAAATCATTCAGTTAAATAAGTAGGCATTTCATCATCTATAAAAGCTAAGCAAAAAGGCCACAAGACAAGAACACTTTGACGAGCATGTTTAAGGAACGGCGGGTGTAAGAAATATTTATCTATTAAGAATTCACTCCCTAAAAATTAAAGCAACTGTCCAACCTATAGAGTGAGCACCTGAATTCATTTTAGAAAAATTAAAAACAAAACCCATTTGCTTTGTCCTTAGCATCTGTGAGGACTGTCACAGGCCCCCAACAGCAGGCAGTCACAGAAACATAGAGTGGATATGTACAAAGGTTCCAAAGCCAGGCTGCCAAACCCTAGTCCCAACAAAACCAGCAGAATCGCCTCGGCCAAGGAACATCTCCACATCAGTTCTTCAGTTTCCGAGGCCGCAGCAACAGCGTCCCCTAGTTTTGTTTCAAGGCTCGACCCAAACAGAATACTCTGGTTGCCTGCATCCTCCATCAAGGCTCTCAGACCCAAAGGCCATCCGAGTCACAAAGCAGGCAGGTCTGATGTCCGCCCTTCCTAAGACACCCCCTTGGAAGGGACTTTCAAAACTCAGGAACCAAGCTGCTCACCTGTTGGCCAAACACAGGTGTCTAGCCAACTGCAAGTACACCTCAGCACGCTGAGGAGACAAGTGAGGTCCTAAGAGGTATGTTCCCAAGTGGTGAGACGCCAAGAAGCCAGATCTCCCTGGGCCATCACAAGCTCAGGCGGAAAGGAGAATCAAAGAGACGGGCTCACCTGTGGCTGATACACAGGGACACCTGACACCCACAGTGAAAGCCAGAGTGGGAAAGAGGAACCCGGTGGTGGAAGGACAGAAAGGGTGACGTGAGGACCGGGGACACCACTGTTGAGCCCATCAGAAGTCTCAAGAACCCAGGGGAGAGATCTCATTGGGTTGGGCTGCCTCCAGATCCAGAAGGGAGGCCGACTATGAACACAGGCAAGAGGCAAATCCACAACCAATGGAAAAAGGAAAACAGAAGTCCCACAGATAGGTCCCAAGAGCTTTTGTAAGTGAAGTCCTCTACCTACAAACCCTGAGAGGTGAGATGGGCCAGGATCAGAACAGCCTGGGAAGAGAACACACCTCCAGGGCTCAGAACTGCCAGTCAGAGCATCCAACACAGTTAAACTCAACTTCAAGTGACAAACAATTTTAAAGCATATATCCCATGCAACATTCAAGGTGTACGTAAAAACTGTCCGGGGTTTTGTTTTTTAAATATATAGGGCTATGTATGCATCCTGTTTCATTTGGAACCTTGCCCCTTATCCTTGACCTCCCTCAAAGAACAAATAAAACCCAAAAGAGGACTTATTGACAGAGCTGAGTGGCAGCACATAAAACCGGAAGCATGAACCAAAGGTCCTGGAAGCCACAGAGGACTTGGGGAGGCCTGGAGGGAGAGTGCCCTGTACCCACAGGAAGCAGCAACTGCTGATGCAAAGTCCACTTTCCTTTTCCTACCACCCTGCAGGTACCAGTCAGTGACTCAACGCCTGAAGCTCAAGGCCAAGTAGGAAGCAAGCGAGGGAGCACTCATCTCCCTTAGGTCAATGGGAGGGCATTCAGAGAAGACTGATGAAGACAGAAAAGACAGAAACCGAAAGGGTCTTAGAGTCCTCGCTGCAGTCCTACATCCCTGGTGACTGCAGAGGAGGTGCCGGCTTCCTCCATGGCTCTGTAGCTAGTGACTGCCGCAGCCAGCGCAGCCTGGATAGCCAAGACTGGCGGGGTGCCGGGATTGAGACCCGGAGGCTTCTTTTCAGGTGGAAGAACAGCAACCTTTATTTTGCTCAGAAACTTTTTATACCTCTACTGCTTCTGTAGAGACCCACCGGCCAGAAAGAACACAAACATCCTTATCAGTTACAGACCACAAGGAAGTTCTGCTGTCAGTCAGGGGGAGTGAGGGCAGCTGGATCACAACAGTGACAACAGAGAGCTCTTCACTCAGAAAAGGTAGGCTTCTCACCTTCTCACCGTCCCCAAACTTCAAGTGTGGTATCCTCGTGAGGAGCACAGCCCTCAACCTTCCTAAGTCCCCGGGACACTAACACTACAGCCACGGAAGAGACTGAGACACCAGAGAGGGGAAAGAGGGCACGTGAGAGTCTTCTCAACAGCAAATTTCTGTCTACCAGACCTGACCCTGGCTCGCGCTGCTGGGCTCTCTTTCTTCGTCTGCATCCTTCAAGCTCTTCTCCGCGACTCAAGCCCCATCCACGCCAGCACCATCAGAAGACTGGTGTTTCGGCTTCTGGTCTTCAAGCCAACTGTTAGGCACAACTTGCACTAGTGTGATGCCCACCAAGTTCACCCTCTGGAAGCCGAGAGCAGGGTCAACAGAGAAGACTAGGGCAGCCCTGTCTTTCCACAGTGCTCAAGCCAGGAAATGAACAGTTGGAAGGTACATGCTGGCTTTCTTTTCCAGAAAGGATGGGAAGAGCCCTTCAGCCCTGGGGATCAGGAATCAGGCTTGCCCCTATGTAACAGCATAGCCCCATGGTTTACCAAACCCCTAGACACTGGCCAAGTTCCCAGGTATCCCATTCCCCTAGTCAGAGAAGCACGCACCCTAAGTGGCTGAACTGAGGAGAGGCTCTCCCTAGCCTGCGGTCTCCAGCATCCAGGTGCGGCTCCGGCTCTTCTCCCAGCTTTCAAAATATCATTTCAAAATATCACTGACATCTTGGAGGACTAGCTAGAGAGAGATTGTTGTTGAAATGTACTCTAGGCAACTGCAGAGAGGGGCGGGCTGAGATGATCGCTAGAACCCACACGGCAGAAACTAAAAACACCTGATAGGTACTCGGAGCGTGGAATATTCTCCGGCAATAATACCCAGCCTGTACTCCAACATGGACGCTGTGGGACACTAGTAACCAAACTAGAAGGTGCTGTAATATGATGCTATTATGCTCTTTCGACTCTTCTGGAGGGCCCGCCACCCAGCTCACAGATGAAGCACACACGGAGGCTTATTCTTATTTATAAACGTCCAGCCTTAGCTTGTCGTGTTTCTTGCCCGCTTTTCTTAATTTATATTATCCTGTCTACCCTTTGGCCTCTGTGTTTTCCCGGTTCTCTTACTTCTGTAAATCTTATTCTTACTCTGTGGATTGCTGTGAGGCTAGGTGGCTGGCCCCTGGCCCCTGAAATCCTCCCCTCTCTCGGACTACTACTCCGAACCCCTTCTTCCCAGCTTTTTCCTTCTATATACTCTCTGCCTGCCAGCCCCACATACCCTTCCCCCTGCCTCGCTACAGGCTGTTCAGGTCTTAGGCCATCAGGTGTTCGAGAGGACAAGCGAAGTATCACAGCTTCACGGAGTTAAACAAATGCAACATAAACAAAAGTAACACACCTTAAAATAATATTCCCAACAAGGAGGAGTCAAAGGAGGCAAGTGCAGAGTAGCGTTCATATAATCCCAACCATGGGAAGTCTGGACACAGAAGAAATGCGCACTGAGAAGCGTCAGAAAGGCCTCTGGGGGATCCGACGTGAGAGCACTGAAGACCTCAGAGTGCTGTAGACAGCTGCTACCCTGAGCCGAGCAGAGACAGCACCGCGGTTTCTTCTCTAAACCCACCCCTCCATTCAATCCACCTGTGGGAGGTTTGTGCGCTGCACAGTAATCACGTCCCACTCCCCTCCAGAGCTTGCACGGCATGAACTGTGTTGGACAGCTGTGTTAAGTCCATAGTAAACACAACTAGCAGGGTCTTCCCATGCAGGGCGTCATGCCAGGTCCTATCCCAGCACACAATGCCATCTCTGAGATGACATTGAGATGACTGGGAGACCACGAAGAGCTGCTGTATGGGGAGAGCTGACCTGGCACGGGGAAGACAAGATGCAGCTGGTACCATGATGGGGAACAAGGCAGATCATTTATTGCAATGAAATACCTGCTCTCCAAACAGAAAACAGACAAATGGCTGCCACAAGCAGCCAAGGCAGGGTGCCCTTATCGCTCGCGCACCTGACTTCTCCCTCCTACTTCTCAAGAGACAGGGCAGAGCCCAACCAGATGCAGCCAACAGCTCCCTACTCTCCTCCCAAGATCCCCTGGTCCCTAGACATTTGGGGGGGGGGTTGTTGAGCATGAGATCGGTCCCTCTTCCTCTAGATCAAATCCAGCTTCTCCTTCATGTCTTGGCTAAAAACTGGCCTCCTTCTAGAACAGTGACCTATGGGTCACGACCCCTCTGGGTTACATATCAGATACTTACGTCATGATTCTTTCAGTTATAAAGTAGCAATGAAAATAATTTTATGGGTGGGGGTCACCACAACACGAGGAACTGTATTACAGGGCTGCAGCGTTACGAAGGTTGAGAACCACTGTGTTAGAACAGACCCTCACTCTCCCTGAAACCGGACAACCACCCTAACAGTCTCTCCTCAGTGACACACAAAGACACAGTTTCCTGACATGAAGTCGGTACTCAGCGTATGGGGGGGGGGGGGGGGCACGACCCAACTCCTTGTGCTATGCTAACCATGCTATTTTTAAGCAAAGAAATCAGAAAACATAAGCAAAGAACTAGAAACTGACTCCGGCCTGGGATGGGAACAAATGACACGCGGTGTAGGAGTAGGATTACTGTGGCACACGCCGATGCAGTGTCGGATGGTAAGCCAGACAGACAGGCAGCAGAACTAGCCCCAGACAGTGCAGACACCCTCTCTGCTGTGGCTGCTTTCCCCAGACAGAGTCTGCTGCCCTGGCAATGCTCCCCTGAGCCCAGGATCCTGGGGAAACTGCTGTAGATAGGATGGCCTCCGATGACCTTAGTGAATGAACTAAGTGTATGGAAACCAAGAGCAAATACCTACAACTAGATCAAGACCAAACCGTCTAAATTAGAATATCACCCTCCCACTGGCTGTCACCTCAGGCTTTCGGTTTGGAGCCAGACTCAAGTTCAAATGATGGCCTCGCCTGAAAACCATGAGACCACCCCCTTCACTGTGCCCCGGATAATGAAACCTCAGCATACCTGTTTGGGGGTTCACAGCAATAATGAGAGGACCACAGTAAGGATTCAGTGAGAAGATGCAGCACCCAAGAGAAGGTTCGAGGGTAAAGGAGCTTGCTGCCCGGTCTGCCAACCTGGGCTCAATCCCTGGGTACACGGTGGGAGAAGAGAACAGACTCCCTCAAGTTCCTCTGACCTCCACATGGAATACACACACATACATACGCAAATAAATATAAGACGTATGAGAGGATGCTTACAACAACTCTTCCCTTGGTACCTCTCTTACCACAGAGACAGATAAAAGACTTGGAAGAGGCCGGAGAGGTGGCTCAGGGATTAAGGGCATTCGCTGCTCTTCCACAAGCCCTGGTTCAGATCCCAACATCCATGTGGCAGTAATTCAGAACCATCTATAACTCCAGCTCGAGGGAAGGCAACACTCTTTTCTGACCTCTGTGAGGACTGCACACACAATACACATACATACAGGCAGGCAAACACTCACATACATTAAAAAAAAAAAGACAAGTGGGAAAATGTTCTTGGGAATTCTATAAGGTTTTCTTTGTTCCTTCACCGTCAAGTAATAGTTTACTCAAAATTCAGCTCAGAGAATGCAACACTTTTCATTTTAGTATTAATGAATTTACATTTAAAAACAACAACAAAAGGCAAATAATCTGTGGTAGGACGACCAAGTCCCTTCTCTAGGTGTCCATATAAATCAGGGCACAGGTGCCAAGTGCGGGGCCAGGCCTCTGTGCTCGCTTGTGACAGGGTCAAGAAAAACCAGATGCAGGGCAGAAAGCAGGTCATAAAAACTTATGTCGGAGCCAGAGACTGACAACACTGGAAGTCTCAACTCTAACGTCATTTCCAGGACTGCTTTAGTAGACTGGAGTTTATCTTTTTAAAAAAAAAAAAAGAAGAAGAAGAAGAAGACAATCTGAACAGAGGTGGCCAGTGGGTAAAAAGCTTGGCCTCAGGCCTAAGGACCTAAGGTTAGAGATCCAGCGTCTTAGCTAGGGTTTCTACGGCTGTGAAAAATATCACACCCAGAAGCAGCATGGGAAATCAAGAGTTTATTTCATCTTATAGCTTGTAGGCCATCATTCAGGGACATTGGGAAAGAACTCAAGGCAGGAACCTGGAGGTAGGAGCGAAGCAGAGACCATGGAGGGGTGGTGCTTACTGTCTTGCTCCTCATGGCTTGCTCCGCCTGCTTTCTTATAGCACCCAGGACCACTACCCAGGGCTGGCACCACTCACAGTGAGCTCTGCCCTCCCATATCAATCAAGAGGATACACCACCACAGGCTTGCCTGCAGGCCAATCAAGTGGAAGCATTGTCTCAATTAAAGTTCCCTCTTCAGAAATGGCTCTGGTTTGTGTCAAGTTGACAGAAAAGTCGCCAGCACAGCAGCATCCGGCAAATCCCAGGGTTCAGCAGCTAGCACTCGCATGAAATCCCAGCACTGAGGCAAGAGGGGCCCTGGGGGCTGACAGAAGTCTAGCCAACTGGTGAGCTTCAGGATCTGTGAGACCCTGCCTCAAAAAAGTACAGAGCATACACAGGAAGACACCCAGAGGTGACCTCTGCGTTGGCCTCACCTCCCCGTTCCCATACAGGGACACACACACAGGTAAATAAATAAATATGGAGCCGAGTGTATCGCTCAATGGGAGAGTCCTGCACCCAGCACACCACAGATAAAGAACATGAACAAATAAACGTAATGATTATTAAAAGAGATCACAAGGGAGGGAAAGCGGGGGCACCAAAGAGCATAAAGTTCTGGTTCTGATCAGTGACGACACCAAAACACCCTGAATACATCTGTGGTTCTGAATCTTACACTGCACCCTGGTTAACGTCAGCAGAGTGTACACTGAGAATTTCATACTACGAGAAAGTTACTGGCCCCTCCTCTGGGTGCCTGAGTGCTTCCCATTCCTTGTGTTCAAGGTTCAAAGAGGCGTGTAAGGGTTCATGTTCTTTCCAGGAGACACAGGCCTTCACTGTGGCACCTGGGGGCTGAATGTGGCCACCTATATACTACTTCTACACCAAACACCCATCTCTTAGGTCCTCTCATTTAATCTGTGAAGGCCTATGCCGCAAAAGATTCCATGTGAACAACACGGGGAACATTCCACAGGGGGGCAACTAGGACTCCAGCTGAAGCGCGCCCACAAACCACTGTCCTCACGCTTTCATTTCCCCCTTCCTTTTTTGGAAAGCTCTTTTGAATGATGACCCATGTCTGGGAGGGCACCCCACCTCAACTCCCCATTGAGCATGGCCTCACTTGATGCCCTGGTGCCCTGAGATGCCCTGGTGGGTATTAAGCAGATCATACTGGAGGCACACCTGGCCTCCACGGGGGCTGGACCGATCTGAAACAGATGTTGTGAGAGATTAGCACCATCCATCAGCATCGGGCTTTCCACCAGCTGGGATGCTAACCTGCCCAGAAAATCCTCTGCTTAATTAACCTTACCTTACGTGGTCTTTTGCCTTCCCATAGTTTTGGGCCTAAAAAGCTTTGACAGTCTGGTCCCTCCAACTGCATTCCAGGAAGGGAAGGGGGGAAGAGAACCACGGAGGGCTGCCTGCTATGCCGCCAGACACGAATCACAAAACTTAAACACCAGTGACATTTCTGTTCCATCATCACCAAATAAAAATGAAAATTAAAAACAAACAAAAGGTTGAACCACCTCAGCAGAGATGAACGGAGCAGCAGCTCTCGACAGCTCCCCCTAACAAGCTAAACTACAAGCTAACGAAGCCATGAGGGGCTTTGACACCACGCTTTCCTGACAGACGCACATCAAGATAGATAAACTTCATTGTAGAAAGCCGAAGGGAGAAGGGTCCTGGTTCAGAAACCCTGAAGGAGTGTGTACTGACTTCCTTTCTTCCTTGTATGGGGTTACAGGGGATCCTGGAGATCAAGTCTCATTCCCTCTGCGCTCAACTGCCTGCAGTGCCCAGCCAGGGCCAAGCTAGATAAAGTCAGGTGTGGTCCTGGGTGAGCGTTACAGGAGCCGCCAGACTCCTTCTGGATATTTTTCAGTACCTGGCACATAGAAGATCGGGTGCAGTCTCTGGGGACCGGGACCAGACCCTGTCACTAAGGAGCCATTCTTACTAGCTGTCACTCTGTGCCTTTCTGGGGAAAGAAAGGTACAGAGGGGAGGGATCAGAGATCAAGTTCCTACCATCAAACAAAGAAGCATCATGACTTTCAATCACTGAAACACACTCCACCCTGCAGGGTCACTAAGGGGTGAGCATATGACATATCCGAACGGAAATGTCCTTAGGAAAACCACCAATGTATACAGTGAACATCAGTAATTAAACAGATTTTTAAATAAAATGCACTCCCCCTGGATCTAGAGACAGGAGAGGAGCGCCGATTCTAAAGAGCCAGCAGCAACATTCCTCATCCCTCAGAGAGCTAAAGTGGTATCTGCAACTCACTGACGTGGATGTGGGGATAAACTTCACACACACACACACAGCATCTGACAACTATCAAACATGTGCTTACACACACACGTGCACACACGCACACGATTTCTGTGGAAGGCAAGACCAGTCTGCGAGCTTCCATTCCAGGGTCCTGGCCATTACAAGTGTTTTCAAGAGCATCTCTTCCTGTCAGAAACACACTGAACCTGTGAGCACTCACTCTGCTAGCTTTGACAATAATTCAATATACCTAAAAGCAGCCGGTGCTGTGACTGAAGAGAAAATGCAAGGCCTCCCCACTGAGGGAAAAATTATGCCCAAGGACAAAAAACACGGCTTACTCCCCCTCGCTCAGCCTTGCTGCATCTTAAACACAAGCATTAGCATTGCTAGTTGTAATCGCCCTTATGTCTGCAAGGTAGGTCTTCAGGGGGAGAAAAACATGAAAAATGCACCTACAGGGGGTGTGGTATCCCCACCTCCACTCAGAGTATCCTTAGGAGACAGCTCTGGACTCAAGGCTCCCGAATCTCTTCTCACACCCATCCGCAAGCCAAGACCCAGGTCCCCTGCATCTGCACAATCTCCCTGCCCTATGATGGTCATGGGTGTTTCCCTGAGGCAGTGTAGGTGATTTTAATACAAAAGAAGCCATAAGAACCATCTGGAAGATCTGTCACCATCAGTACCACCAAAGCAGCAAATGTGAACATGCCCACTTCCAACAGGCCAGCTTCTGTCCTGGGCCTTTCTCGGAAACTCAACCTGAAGACACTTTGTCCCCTTGCAAATGAAATGTAGCGGAAACATCCAGGTATGGGCTACAAGGTAGCCTACAAGGTAGAGGCCAGGGCTTAGGGCACACTGGCTGCAGTGAGTTCCCACAATATACAGTGTATCCACTCATCCACCTATTCTATTTGGCAAACCGTGAAGACGGGGGTTTGCTGTTGTGCCAGGAGTGGCCTATGAACAGCAAGTGCAGGTGACAAAACCCTCACCCCAGAAAACCAATGAAAACAGGGCCCCTCCTGAGCCAGTTCACCAACCCTCGTGTGCCTCCCAGATGCCAACTGCTGAGAAACATGGACAAAGAAGGAGTCTGATCCCACAGGAAGACCCACCTCTCCTGAAGAAGATGGGGGTGGTGACAGATGGGTTATGAGACTGGCCAGTCACAGCTCACAGAGCATCAAGGCCAGGGCACACGCGAGTGGAGACAGCATAGGCTACTAGAATTCACACTGGAGACACGAGGGTGGAGCAGAAGGGCAAAATACGCCAGGCAGCAGTATAGTCAGATGGGGCTAGGGAACTCAGTTTAGGCCTATGTGGGCTCAGAAAATGCACATAAGCCAGCAGATCAGAATAGAGTGGTTGAGAAGCAAGTAGGGTCAGTCACACCGCCTGGGACACAAACAGAGAGCGCCGACCTGGACTGAGAGAGAACACAGAAAAAGTTCAAGCAGCTTTGCTGTTGGCTTGACAGGTTTCTCGTTTCTCCAGTCTTGAACAGCTGTCCCCACAAACCAAACACTGAGGATTCTTTAACTAGTCCCCATTTCTAACTAGCCCCATTTCCAGCAAATGGATAACAAGAGGACTACAAAAGAATGTGGTGACCTCTGTCAGGTTCGGGGTGCTTTGAATGAGACACCCAGAAGGCACTCACAGATATATTTAAAAAGAAAAAAGAAAAAAAAAAAAAAAGAACGTTCAGTGCAAGGACAGTCTCTTTCAGAGAAGTGTACAGAGTGACCTAACACTGAGCTCCCAGCTTGCTCCCTCAAAACTTTGTTGAGTGCGTGACTCTTTAAGAACCAAAAGTATGTGTCATTTTTCAAAAAGAGGGGGGAAAAAAGATACCCCGCCCTTTTCCAGGGGCAAAACTGAAGCCTGCCAAAATTAAGTCTTAAAAATGGAATCTTGCAGCCTGAGGCTCCACAGTAAATAAAATAATCCTAAATACACATTATGAACTATATATAGGGTGTCCTTCACTGGATAAGAACACCATTGTTGATGGACAGGCCATTGGAGGTTTCTAAACATGGCGTTCGGCCATTGTTTTAGGCTACCACTTCCAAAGACTTTTGTATTGGACTTGAAAGATGGCTCCAAGGTTAGGAGCACTGGCTGCTCTTCTAGAGGACCTTAATTCAGATCCCAGCACCCACACAGCAGTTCCCAGCCATCCCTCAATTCCAGTCCCAAGGGATCCAACACCCTCTACAGGCCGCTGAGGGCACTGCACACGTGTGGTGCACATTTATGCATATAGGCAAACATAAAATTTAAAAAAAAAAAAACACAACTTTTTATTTCTGTACTAACCTAATCCTAGTGATTACAGGCGTTTATTTCCAAACTAAACATACTGAATGTCTGGGCCTAGTTAGAAGAGATAGACACACCTGCGGAGCTGGCAGCTGACCATGCTCACACATGGAGTACCAGCAGCTGGCTGAGAACTCTGCAACCCCACAGGGACCGCCCAGGATGGTACTTCCACACCTGCACCCCGGGACCACCCTCAGGCTCTGGGTCAAAACAACCAGAGACCACATTCTCCCAGGACTTGGCAGGCTGATCCTGACAAGCACGTGAACACCATGCAAAGGGGTGACTAAGCATTTGGTTTGTTTATTTTCCCACTCCAAAAAAAAATGAGATCGTCATCTATAATCAGTAGCCTGGCTCTGCCACTGATTTAACGGAGAAAACTGGATAATCACTCAAAACACTCTAGCCCCCTCTAAACCCCAGATAAAGACACTGAAGACTCGCTCTAACTCGTCCCTCACAGGATGCACAGTCCTAGGGAAGAGGTCTGTTACAGGATATTCTTCCCACAGGCGATGGCTACCTCTTGCTACACAGATGCTGAGAAGCAAAGGATCCACCCTTCTTGAAATGGGAATCACGATGGAAGGAGCCGCCTGCACCGGACCAGACAGGAGAGCCCAAAAGCTAGAGCGTCTATCGGCCTTGAACCTGACTGTGGAAAAAGAGGTCAAGTACCCTGAGAAAGAGCAGAATCCCAGAAGCCGTAGAACAGCACTCAGTGAGGAGGGGAAGGGCACTCCAAACTTCACTTAACACTGGTAGGGATGAAAACACTTCCAGACACTTTGGAACATAGTTTGGCGATTTCTTACCAAAGTAAACACGCAGTTACCACATAACCCAGCAACCCTAATCCTGGGTATTTACCCGAACGGGCCGAAATCTTTTGTCTAGACAAATGGATGGGAATGTTTAAGGCGGATTTACTCACCGCGGCCAGGACTTGCAAACAACTAAGACGTCCTTCGGTATGTAGATAGAGATAAAGGCTTCCATCCAAACACTCAAAAGAAACAAGCCGTGAAAACAACTATTGTAGAGGGGCTGGGGAGAGAGGGTACCTGCTGGATAGTCACGAGGACTGGGTTCCAATTCCCTTAACCCAAGAAAAAGCCATGAATGCTGGATGAGCCTAGAAACCAGCCTGTAATCTTAGCCCTCAAGAGGTGGGGACAGGGGGGCCCTAAGCAAGCTGGCTAGCTAGACTAACCTAATCTGCAGGCTGTGGGTTAAAGCGAGAAAGACCTGACCCCCAACATAAAAGGGAGAGATGAAAGAACAATCCAAGGCCTACACACACACACACACACCAAGAGCATGGAGGATCCTTCAATTCTTTCTACCAAGTGACAGAACCCAACCTGTTTCCACACCCAACATATAACATCCTGGGAATGGCAAAACTACACAGTAAAGGCTCAACGGTTTCCAAGTCTTGCAGGAGGAAGCAAAAAGGAAGACACAGAATTACTTCGGTGGCAGAATTCTTTTTCGTTATGCTCTTAGGGTGAGCGATGTCTCTGTCCATTTGTCCAAGCCCAAAAAAATACAACTCCCAGAAAGCCCTGATGTAAACCATATGGGTGGAAATGGGACACTCAACTCTAACAAACACACTACTCCGGTACTCTCTCCGGTACTCTCGGGGCTGCTGGTGGAGGAGGCTGTGCCTACCAAGGGTGCAGCAAGCAGGTGGGAGAAACGACTTTCTGTTGATTAAAAAAAAAAAAAAAAAAAAAAAAAACTACTTTTCTCATGGGTCTCTCGCATTCTCTCTCTCTCTTTCTCTCTCTCCCTCTCTTCTCCACTCCACGGACAGCCTTCATCGCCTTTCGTGCTCATCAACAAGGAAGGTAAATGTTATAATTAGATGAACTAATAAGAGCCAGGAAAGCAAGAAACAGGATGATGCTCCCCACGTTCCTGTCAAATTAACAACAACTGTGGAAAATAGTAGAGGCCTCCCTTGCCTGCCCTGGCCTTGGCACAGCCTTCCAGGTTCGATCTGTCAGGAATCCACACAGCCTGACACTGGCAGGAACTCTACAGGTGGTGGTCTGCTCTAGAGGCCAAGCCCCACCCAGCCCCATCTCCACCCCAGGTCAAAAGTCCCAGCAATCCCTTCGCTACACAGGACAATTAGCTCCTAACTAACCCCTGCCAAAAATGAGGGACCCAGATGGACCACAAGCACTTTTATCTCTCCGAATACATTAGGGATTAAAAGAGAGAGAGAGAGACCTGCCCAACACCTTCAAACTGTCAGCATGAACCATGTCAGACCCTTACCGACTGGGACTACAAAACACTCGCTTCCACAAGGGACTGGATGGCGTATTAGCTCCAGTTAGGAGTGCTAAGAACAAAGCTGCGCCCTTACCCACTGTTCCCAATTATTCAGGATGCTTCTGGTCTTGCACGCCAGCCTTGAACACGTTTGTCCCTGCAAGGCCGCAGCGACAAGCACACTTAGAGGTCAACAGGTCAAACAGATAACCCTTTCACAGAGTCTCCCACACCTCAACAAACTGCAGCCTAGCCTGTGAAGAGGCTGAAGGTAAGCTCTGTTCCTTTCCACTGCTGAAGGTCTGCGAAAGACTAATGCTTTTTTTTTTACAAGGAATTTAAAGTAGTTTTCATTTACATCAAATCTTAAATAAACAACTGCCACCGACGTCCTCCCTGCTCCAAATCAACTCTGCCAAGTCCCCACTTGGGCCAGTCAGACTGGAGTCTTGCAGGCCATCACCTCCACAAACCGGTTTCCTTCCCTATCAAAAGGCCGGTCCAACAACTTGCAACCTGGAGACGCAAGCTTACGGGTCCAGCCCCAGGGAACCGGGCTGTAAGAAAGCAAGCAGGGTGCTTTTCTACAAAAATCAACGGGCTATTTAGATTGCAAATCACACAGCCTCCTTGGCTGAAACCTGCTATCTACACAAACCAAGAAAGGCCATGGAGAAGCCAGGCACAGGGAACACACACACACTTCACTTTTTCTTGGCACAAGGGCAGCTTAAATTTGTCCCGTTTTCGTCTCCAGGATGTGATCCTTGACCCATCATCAAATTTCTTTTCTCCGCTGGAAGGTTTCATCTAATCAGCTGTGTGCAAGCGGCTCTGGCAATTTATCCTCCTTGATTTCTTGACATTTTCTTCCGTGCTGCTGGCCGGGAAACTGTTTTGATCTGAATAGGGTTGTCTGTGGGGGATTCTGCATGTTAATGATGTGGAGTTGGCAAGGATGGGAGGTGAGAGCACAACGCGTACTTTTTCTAGTTACGTTTCGCCTCATCACCGCTACGGGGCCTTTCCACTCTGCTACACCAGGAGGCTGATCTCAGACTAATCTTACCCTCTTCCAGGGAGCCTCGAGGGGCCAGGTAGAAACAGAACAGATGGCCTGTGTTCCCGTCAAGTACCCAGACTCACAGGCAAGTACTCCTAAGCACTCCCCCACCAATGAAGGAGACGCACGTACATCCTTGCTTAGCCAGGCGGTCCCAGCGGCCACCCTCCATCCTGGCTTCAGCTCCAACCCTGTCCCAGCCAGTGCCAGACGCTACACTCCCCTCCTTCTCTGTACCCGCCCAACCTGGTAGTCCAAAAGGACAGGGATTCCGAACGAGGTACTAGTGTAGCCCCAGTGCCCGCCCTTCCCTCTCTATCCTGGCCAGAAAACTCCACTTCCCGGATTCCGGGCCACTCTCTCCCTCCCCCTGCGCCGGCGACCCAGCAAAGCGCAGTGCTTCTGCCAACTGGGTGCCCAGCCCAGCGACACACCCCGCCTCCCCCACTAACCCCCAAACAGACCCCAGCTTCGTCCATTCATGAGGACTGGGTGGGGGTGGGGGTTGGCGATTCGGAGTCTCCAGGCGTCAGAGGACTGAGAGAGTCCCACCCCGCCCCCCAAGCCACGCCGCCAGCCTCCAGCCCTGCCTCGGAGGGGCCTCCACCCGGGGCGAAGAGGAGACGTGTGGGGTCTCCCCAAGCACCTTCAACATCCCAAGGGAGGGGGGGGGCGCGCGTGGACCCCAAGGCCCGC
Organism: Microtus oregoni; assembly: GCF_018167655.1. Taxonomy (NCBI): domain Eukaryota; kingdom Metazoa; phylum Chordata; class Mammalia; order Rodentia; family Cricetidae; genus Microtus; species Microtus oregoni. The sequence continues at coordinate 3,875,596 of NW_024543066.1, forward strand.
TCCCTGTGTCCCCAGGCCCGCAGCCCCTCGCGGGTGCGCGCCCTCGGGGTCCCCCACCCGGTCGGCAGGGTGCACTCACGATGGTCACGCTGGCTTTGCGCAGGTCGCGGTTCTCCTCCTGCAGCGCCTTGCACTTGAGTTTGTAGGTCTCCAGCTCGATCTTCAGCACCTTGTTCTCCTGCTGCAGCGAGGCCAGGCGGTTGGTGAGCTCCTCCAGGCGGAACGGCGAGATGACAATGCCCCCCGACTTCCCGCCGCCGCCCCCGCCGCTGCCGCCCGAGGTCGCCGAGCAGGACGACTGCATGGCTGCCGGGCCGCCGCCCGCCGCGTCGGTATCGCTCTCGCTCGCGCTGTCCGCCATGGCGGAGCGAGTAGACGCGGGGAGCCGGGGAGCCGGCGAAGCGGGGAGCCCGGAGAGGGGCGCGGAGGACCGGGCGCGCGGCGAGTGGGCGCGGGGCCGGGCGCGCGGCGGGGAGCGGGGAGCTCAGAGCGCGGCGCGGGTGGCAGGGCGCAGACGCGCGGCGGCGGCGGCGGAGAAAGAGAGGGCGCTTCCCGCGGCCGCGCGAGCTGCTCCGCCAGGGAACAGAGACCCCGCCCGGACTCGGGCAGTACTGCAGCGCCGGGGCCTGGCGCGCTCGGCGGGGGACGTCCCCGCAGCCTCAGCCCCGCGCTCAGCGACCGGCTCGCACGCACACACACACGCTCGGGTCCGCGCCGCCTTCCCGCGCACGTGCTCCCGCCCCGGGCCCTTGCGTCCCAGGCTCCAACCCACGGCCGCGCCGCCTCTTCCGGAGAAAGGCGGACTCCACGACCGCGCCAGCCCTGCAGGTGCTGGGACACGTGGGAGGAGCAGCCGGGCTCCTCGGTCCACCCCACCCTCCCACCCCCGCCAAGCTGTAGCCTGGCACCTTCCGTCGGCGCCGGCGCGCGTGGATCTCTCTGGCTGCTTCATGCAGAGGCTCGCTTGGAGCTAGGAACAGAAAGTTCCCCTGCAGTGGGCCCCGGGAGGTGGGGGGAGGGGGCACTGCAAGACGGCAGCCACAGGTTAGCCTCGCTTGGGAAAGAATTTTGCAGAGAAGACAAACACCCCTTTCGTCCAGTTGTTTAAAACCGGGCGCAGCCCCCTCCACCCTTTTCCCCTTTGCTTCTTGCAAACACTCACTGCACGAAATAGGATTAAGACACCAAGATTCGTCTAGTCGTGAAACGGGAGTATTTTTTCCAGAAGGGTTGAAACACACTTCAAGTGCCAATTTTCCAAAGTAACTGCAGGCACAATGCTAAACAAATAGCCACGATTAAGTAAGGGAACTGTATAACCATTATTACCGCTCACCAACTCCTACAAAACTCCAGGAGGTCAAAATAAAACCGTAATTACTACCGTAGAGAGCCAGCCTCAAACAATCAGAAACTCAAATACTGTTAGGCCCTTCCCTCGAAGGGCTTGCAGGAAACTGGCTTAGCAGGTGAACAGGGTCTAAACACTTCACCCCGCTGATACCAAACAGCTTTCACTTACGGGTAAAAAAATTGGAAAGTGAAACTGACCAGACGGGTTTTATTATCCGAGTTTAGTCAAAGGAAGAACAAACTCATGGAAACAAAATGCAAAAAGGGGGTGGGGGGGCGGGGGTGGGTTAAAGGTGTTTTCTAGCCGTTAGCTGCTCCAGGAGTTTATATAAAGCATTTAGTATGACTTAAGAAATCGAGGTCCTCGTTCCTAGTCCCACTCCCCCTTGTCCATCAAACCTGCATTTCAACCTTGTCCATCAACCTGCCAACGGAGGAACCTTGACCTCATCTCTACCAAGATGGCTGCTCCTAGTCAACTCAGAAATTCCAGTGAGCCCCCCAAACTTGTCCTAGACATTCTTCAGTTTAGTGCTGAGGGGGTTTCTGAAAGCACCGTCGGTGAAGCACAATTTGACAACAGTTTTGAAAAAAATCGAGGGGGAAAGGGCTTTCCCCTATAGGAGTATATCGCCAATTCAAATAAGCCTCTGCTGAGGGAGCCACTAAGTTTACTTGGCTCCTTGTCCTTGCCGTGTTGGGTCTGGGACAGGAGACACTCAGCTCCTTCGCTCTCAGCAAGCTTCTAGAAAACCGACTCAGGGGGAGATGGATAGGGTATGGGGAGCCCTGCCGGGGACTGGGATTTAACTGCATTCTTTCCGCTTTATTCAGAGCAGGGCAGTCTGGGGTGGGCGTGGCTTCCATACTCCACAAGTTTTCTATTGTTCTTTTCCCACCCGACCTCCAGACCGCCACATTTAGAGGGCTTACAGCTTCGGGAACATTCCTTGCTGGCAGGGTAGGGGGGCAAATTAGCTCTTTGGTGTTTATCACTAAAACTAACTGCCTTGGGAAAGCGACCTGCAGGCTTCCAGTCGGCGAGGGGTGGAGTTAAAAGTGCCTGGTTTTCTTAAAGGGCCCGTGGCAGTGAAAGCTTGAGAATGTCTTGGTCTTCATTAGGATTTGGGGAACTGCATTTTTTTTTACATCGTATTTGTAATTACTAATCGGTTTTAGAAGATGTTAGGAAAAATTCATCTTCTAAAGCTTCTCTGCTGGTACAAATGGGAATAAATTGGAGAATTCCCTCCCCCCCCCCTCCAGGTTTTGTTGCAGAACAGAAGCATGTCTAATTTTCTACTTCTTGTAGAAGTGATTTTCCTCATAAACAGACGATTTGTCACGACACTGGTTCGGTAATAGCATTACAATGGAAACACCAGCTACAAAATAGATCGGATCATTATAAAACGCCTCAGCTTCCCAGTGGAAGTGCATCCGTGGGTAGCGGTAGCCTGAGTTCTCTGGAGGAGGAAGGGGCAATATTTAAATTGGCACCTCCACTGCAGAAATATTGAAATTAGCTTCACCCTGAGTGCAAGTGATGAGAGCTGTGGATGAAGGAAAAGGGTGCCTCACAGTTGAATTGGGGTGGGGGGTAGGAACCGACACTGAAATCTTTGTTTCTCAAATTCTCAAATACTTTATTTTGCATTCTGATTTGCTGGGTACCCTTAAAACTTTAATGTTCTCAATGCTGATATAAAAATAGTGGCATAAATCATAGGAAATTTTTGTCGCTTAATTGTAATGACCATACACACACACACACACACACACACACACACATATATATATCATCAGGCATCACTGGTTCCTCCAATATCAGATTCATGTGACATCACTCAACTCTGAGTGATTTGATGGATTCCAGTCCCACTACTAGAGGTTTTGTTGTTGCTGCTTTTATTTGTTTATTTTTATTTTATGTACATTGTTGTTTTGCCATGGGTGTTGGGTCCCTTCAAACCAGAATTACAGACATTTGTGAGCTGCCATGTGGGTGCTGGAAATTGAACCTGGGTCCTCTGGAAGAGCAGTCTGTGCTCTTAACCACTGAGCCGTCATGACTCCAGCCCCACTACTTAGAGCAGCAGACTTGGAGTGAACCAAAGGTGGGGCAGTCACTTTCAGAAAGGTAGTTCGCACGTCTGGAACCTGCGTCTGGCCGCTGGGCCTTGCCAACTCTTCCGGCTAGATGGTTTTTTTTTTGTTGTAGTGAGCTATAGTGTGCCCTTTTAAGGTGTTTGTTTTGTTTATCCCGCACTCCTCTGCTCTGCCTGCCAGGTGCCCATAGTGTGCCAACCAAAATGTCTTCAGACATTGCCAGAACTGCGTCTCACCACCCCCTCGCCCACCCCAGAATCGGCTGTTCTACTGGTGAGGCAGAAGAAACTCTAGAATTGGTATTATAAAGGACTCACTACTAGATTTACTCAGGAGGCTTTAAGCCAGACAAATGGAATTTCAGCTAAAAGAGCTCTGCTTTCAAAATACCCCAAAGATAAGTAGGGTGCTAACCAGGCTTGTTAGAGATAAGAGAAATTTAGGATGCTAGGATGTGTTTGTTCACTAGGATTGACCCCCAATTAGGCTCCTTTCCTAAAACAAAGGGAGACAACCCTGATACCATCCATTAGGCCCATCCCCATAGCAAAGAACCCTGCCTCTAACGGTCAGCTCAAGGGGTCAGCAGAGGGTCACAGCCACCATTAAGGCTGGTCTGCCATTAAGTCCTCTGTACTCTTATCAGGAAAAGCATAATTGTGCCCAGTGGGCAAGATGACACCCTCCCCCCAACAACTATTGGAAAAGCCCAACACTGGTGTACTTAAGCAATAATTCCGGCAAGGCCTCTGCTGTGTAAATCTCCCATCTGCCCAAGTGGCCAGACAAGCAGTCTCCTGCCCTTTAAATTGTTTAGAGTGTGAGTTGGAGCCTGGAACCTACAACAGATTTAAGGATGACGGTATGGAATGCCGTCACTCGAAGTATATGTAAATTAGCAAAACCTTCTGTTCGTGGTTGTCCACACTTACAGCTTTAGCCAGAGTCAGACCAGCGCTGCAGAAGAGCTCTTCCTCCACAGGTACCACCCAGAAGGCAAGTTAGTGGATTACGTCTAGAATGGCAGTAGAATAACGTAGCCCCGCATCGGGATGCTTTTAAACCAGCAATACGCTGGTGGCCTACTGCAGAGCCACCAGGACCATTTTGTCCACATTTGGTAGTTCATGTCAACTCCCCTGAAAGTCTGTCCCCAAGCAAGCACATCCACTTTTCCTCCTATCCTTAGCTCCAGTCACTCACCTTTTCACTGGCTTTGCTATAAATGTTGTTCACCTCGAACGTGCAACATCCCACCAGGGCAGGAGGTCACGACTGGAAGATGAGTTTGTACATATCACTCTTTACCCTGTCTTTTGTGTTCGTGTGTCTCAGATCTAAGTTATCAGTTAAAGTAAATGAAATAGAATCAAAGAGATGGATCTGCAAAAACTATTTAAATATGAAGTATGTCTGGAGATGAGGTAGCCAAGTCGTGTGAAAATTGTCCCGAGGCAGGCCATCTAAAAATCACTAGCCAAAAAAAAAAAATATATATATATATATATATATATATATATATATATATATATATAGTTTAACTCCTATTCACCATACAGCAGAGCTCAAAAGGGAGGAAGGAAGCTGGACACTCGGGAGGCAGAGATAGACTGGTTTCTGTGAGCTCAAAACCAGCCTGGTCTACAAAGTGAGTTCTAGGATAGCTAGGGCTATATAGCAAGATCCTGTATCCAAAAGAACTAAATAAATATAAATAATAACAAAAGAAGCTAGACTTAGAATCTGCTGTATAGTTACACCTAAATACAGTTAAATATAATAAACCGTGATTATGTGCGGAAATTGGCAGTCTGTAGTCCTGGAAACTTGTCCTGCAGTGGACTGGCTAGCACTGCGGTCCAGAAAATTCTTTCTAAATCTTTTTCGATAAGCAGAAGAGCATAAACGCAAAGCTATTTAATTAACGTGTGTGTGTGTGTGTGTGTGTGTGTGTGTGTGTGTGTATGAGCGGTCGGGAGTGAGACTAATAAGGCTGTGTGAGGCAGAGAAGAGACTGGGAAGTCCTAGCTGCCTTACTCTTCCTTATCTGAGTGCCCATGTGTGTTCAGTCACAAAGTGGTATTTGAATATATACTTAGGGTGGTGTGTGTTTCTGCATAAATGTTATATTTCAGTAAAATATATGAATACAAACAGGGGAAGGAGACAGGACTGAAAAAGGGTAGTAAGCCTGGGGGCTGAACCTGAGGCAGCAGCCGTGTGGGATTTAGGAGCCAGAGAGTTTGTCGTTTTAATATCTTCGGAGAACTCTCTCTGTGGACTAGGATTTGTAAAAGATGAGGGTCCACACTGCAGTCTAGTCTCCTAGACAGCTTTCCTTCCTGAAAACCTACAGACTTCAGATGGTGGATGCCACAGGTGTCTGATCTTGTCACACACACTTTGAAAGGGTGAATCACACTGTGTAAAATATGACAATAAAATCAATTATTAAAATAAAATAGTTGGCACTGATTTGCTACCTTGGGGTGCCTTGAAAACACAGGCACAGGATGCACTCAGGAAGTAGTGAAGCTTTGAAATGAAGATGCACTTACATAATACAGACAAGTAATGCACTCTGAGTAGACGTCCTCGGGCAAAGAAGAGCAGGAAGATATGCACAGCTTCAATCAATAAGACTATCAGAAAGAACTGAGTTGGATAAAACTGTTTAAAATAATCACAGCTAAGAACAATGGAATGGGAAGCATAGAAAGGAAGATTGTTAAACACGAGAACAGAATTAGAGATGAACCACATAGAATAGAAAATGAAAAAACAAACAAAAAACACCCTAACATTTAATTTATTATGAGTTCCTGAACTGCACAGCAAGACTCCGTAACTCTATCAATCAATCAATAATTTTTAAGCCATTGTACAAAAACTAGGAATGCATCTGAATTTTTTTTAAAAAGCAAATTAAGCCTGTTTAGTTTTTTTAAACTACAACCATACACACTAGAGGAACTGTGGGACATGATACTTGTGGGGTTTGCACTTGGTAATTGAATGTCCTGCTAAGTTTTGACTAGGGAGTAGGTGTGTCCAAGGTATCATGTGACAAATAGTTGACAAAGGAGTATAAAGCAATCGCATTAGTCCAGAGGGTTGTTCTGGTTTGTGTGGCTGGCATTGCCCTTGTGCTTTGGTAAAGCCACCGACATGGAGTGGATTTATTCAGGCAGCTTTTATTCTGCTAGAGTTGGCTGGTTGTTCCAGATGGGAGCATATTGGCCTGACTACAGCAGAAACCTGAAAATTCCTTCAGTTTCCTTTGTATGATTGTTTTTAATGCACATGAGTATTTAGTCTGTGTATTAAGTCTGTGCGCCCTGTGTGTGCAGTGCCTGTCAAGGCCAGAGAGGGTATCAGATCCTTTGGAACTGGAGCTACAGATGGGTGTGAGCTGCCCTGTGGGTGCTGGGAATTGAATCCTGGTCTTGTGGAAGAGCAGCCAGTGCTCTTAACCACTGAGCCATCTGTCCAACCCTTGTCTAGTTTCTTAAGTAACTAAAATTTAAAGTTCTCGAGAGATGAATTAACAAAGAGGAAAAAGGACTGAGGACCTTAGAATGCTGCACAGAGATGTCCAGATATTAAAAAAAAAACCATAACAGCGGATGAAATATGTTTAAGGGACAGGCCCACTAGTAGACAACTGGCGAACAAAGAGGGACTAGAGAGGGGTAAATTTAAAGTGGAAATTGCTGAGAACTTTTCAGAATTCTGAAGATAACAATGTTCATATTCAGGGGGTACATACAGTGAAAATATGATGGAACAGAATGGTCCCAAAGACTTTTAGCTGTGACCCAGCATAAAATGTAAATAATAATTACAGATCAATAAAAACAATATTATACAACACCAGACAGGAAAGACAGCCACTGGCTATAGAAATAAAAGCTAATGATGAGAGATAAGGGCAATTTAAGTCTCAACCATCATAATGACATATTTCCGGGGATTTTAAATCACAGAAGGATAGAGGGAAAACTGAATTTAGGATTCTGAAGATTGACAAGTGGATAATACCCTGAGTGAACATGGGTGATTGACAGGAACATGGCCATGTCAAGGACCCCAACGCCTCCGACTGGTGGGAAAGGCAACATGTTGTCCTGGTCAGAGCATAGATGTTGACTGCACAGAAACCGTCAACAGCTTCCTCCTCCTTGTGACCACTGTTTGAGACTGTTCCCCTACAAGGACCCCCTATCAAGGTTTACTAATCCAACTCCGCATTCAACTAAATATAATAAGTTCTATGAGCTTCCTAGCTGCTGCTGCTGCGTCTCCATCAGAGCACAAGGCCCAGAGCCCAACTTTGCTGTACATGAATCTGTCATGTCTCCATCCCTGTCACCACAACTGGTCAGTCTCAAAGCCTTGCAGGTCACAGCAGAAAAAGTTTTGAAAAGAATAAGTAATAGAAACTCTTCACTATTATCCACTCCTTTGTTGAAAAGTTCATATTAATATTTTATTTTGGTTTTTCAAAACAAGGTTTCTCTGTGTAACTCTGACTGTCCTGGAACTCGCTCTGTAGACACCACTATCCTTGAACTCAGACCTTTACCTGCCTCTGCCTCCGGAGTGCTGGGACAAAAGGTGTGTCTGTACCTGGCTGCATATTTCTACTGGTCAATGGAAATACTGTTCACCTGTTGCTTTTAGGGAAATATATATGAAAACTATGAGATAGTCCTTCAGAAAACCAAAAACAAACACAGACATTATAAGTTATTGGGGATAAAGTGAAAAAAAATCCTTTATAATCTTCATATGTTGCTGGCTGGGCTACTGGACTGGCAGCCATTTTGGAGAACAAGTTGGCAATGTCTCAGGATTTTGAATGTTCAGCAAGGGAATTTTATTACTAATCCATCCTAGCCCTAGTACACATCCAAGAGAAACGAAACTGTCCTTTCAAACACTTACACACAAGCATTCATAACCTTGTTATTCGGAATCACCCCAAAGTTAAAATAACCCAAATGCTAGTAAGCTGATGAATGGATAAACAAAACGCAGTGCATCCATAAATAGATATTTTTTTAACCACTAGACGAAAGAATGACTCATACCACGGAGCACACAAATCTTGAAGATGCTATGCTAAGTGAAAGAAGACAAACGTGAAAGACACCCCTCACATGGCTTTATTTTAGCCGCTGAAGAGCTGGCCCATCAGTTACGAACACGTACTGCCAAGAACACGCACTGCTCTTGCAGAAGACCTGGGTTCAGTTCGCATCATCCTCACTGGGAGGCTCACAACCCTTTGTATCTCTAGTCCCAGGGGATCTGACACCCTCTTGTGGTCTCTACTGGCACTGCATATACTTGTTGCACACACACACACACACACACACACACACGCAAACAATACACTTATACACATAAAATTAAATATGACTTCTAGAAAAAAGATTTCACGTATGTGAATTGCCCAGGTTTGGAGATCCATGCAAAGAGAAAATTGACTTAGAGCTTTCAGAAACTGAGGGAGAAAGATAAGATATAAAAATAGTGGACCAGTTCAAGGCTCCACAGACAAGAAGGAATACTTGTTATGTTGTTTCTAGAATGCATGCTTCCTTGCAATGAACTAAGCCTGGTGCAGAAAGCCTCATGGACCACCTCACCCAGATTTGTCTTTCGTCTTCCATGATCTTCACTACCTATTCTGACTGGATTTAGAATCTTCTATGAGGCAAGCCTCCAAGTCTGTCTTGGAGGGTGTTTAGCTGAGGTGAGAAGATATACCCTGAGTGTGGGTGACTCCATTCCAGGCCATGGAGTTCTAACCTAAATCCAAAGGAGAAGCCATCCCAGCATTGCCATTTCTCTCTCTGTCTCCAGGCTGTGCACACAGTGTGACCAGCCACAGCACACTTTTGCTATCCTTCATAAAATGGTCTCTATCTCTCCAAACCTAAAACTAAAATAAACCCTCACTCAAGTTGCTTCTGCTGTTGCTTGTTTGTTTTGTTTCAAATATTTTGTATTTATTCTTTGTCATGAATATTTTATCGTTTAATTTGCTTCTGGTCAGGTATTTGGTCATAGCAACAACAACAAAAAAGCATCTTAATACATTAAATTGGTACCAGGTTAAATGGGTCATGCTCCAGTGGATGGCCTCACACCCATGTATATGTGGGTAGCAAACATTAGAATAAATAGGCTATTTTTTTAAAATGAGGGTATAAAGTTGGAAAGATGGGAATGAATCTGGGAAGAGCTAAAGGGAGGAGTGGGGGTTAACATGTTTTATATTGTATACATGTATTAAATGATAAAAAGCCACCAAAATATTATACTTTTAAGAATTGGTACCAGGAGTAGGGCCACTGCTTTTTATAAACATAAGCATACTTTTCTTAGACCTTTAGAATGTTCCGTGGAAAGTCTGGCGCTCCAAACTAGAGAAAGCCTAGAGATCTGCAAGCAGAACTTAGTGGGCTATTCTATTGGGAGTGAGGATGAGCAGAATCCCGGGAGAACCACTGGCAGTGGGGACTGTGTTCATGAAGTTTCAGAGGGCAACAGGCTTATAATAAACTTCACTACAGGTTATTTTGTATAGCATTCTGGCAAAGGATTTTGTTGCATCCTACTTAAGTTCTAAAAATTCGAGTGAGGTTATATTCAGCTTTCTTTGGCAGAGGACATTTCAAGACAGCACAACATTCAGGATGTGGCGTGACTACTGCTCGCAGTACGTGGTCAGATCTGCAGTGAAAGAGTAGACAGAGCGGGGAAATGTGCAGTTTGGTAGGAAGAATGTGAGACGCTGTAGTGTGGTAGACAAAAAGAGGGCACAGAGGCAGTATCTGTAATTGTTAAAAAGATTAGCACCATTAATAAGAAACTTCAGGGGGCTGGAGAGGTGGTTCAGAGGTTAAGAGCACTGGCTGCTCTTCCAGAGGACCCGAGTTCAATTCCCAGCAACCACATGGTGGCTCACAACCGTCTGTAATGAGATATGGTGCTTGCTTCTGGCCTGCAGGCATACATGCAGGTGGAACACTATGTACATAATAAGTAAATAAAATTTTTTGTAAAAAGAAGAAACGTCACGCTCTTACTGAAAGATTAAAACTATAAAAGATTAAAATTATAAAAATAAATAAATAAAGCATATTTGTTTGAAAGGAGAGGGCCTGGGGATGCTGCTGAAGGGTCCCTCTGCTAGAAAACATCTGGAGGAGTCTTTTCTCAAGTTCAGTCTCCAAGATGCACAAAGGCAGAAGAACTCTTGTAGAAGGCAGACTGATGGCATCTCAAGCTGAGGACAGAACTTGTCAGAGGGTACAAATTGATTGACAATGTCCTCGATGTATGCAAAGATGGTTTGTGTGTGTCTGTCACACAAGGATGAGGTAGAAGCAACGTGGCTTGGTAGTAAGTGTATGTAGTCCAAACTCAAGGAGAATTTGCTAAGGAAGTTTATGGCCTTGGGAGAATTGCCTTCATTCTTTGGTCAATTGAACTTTTCAGGTTGTTCAAAGTGAGCACTTTCTTCTTTTCTTTCCTTTCTCTCTCTCTCTTTCTCTCTCTTCATCCTTTCCCTTCTCTTTCTCCCTTAAAGACATCAATTTCAAAAGAAATTTCAATAAAATTAGCTCTTCTCTTAAGAACTCCACCTCAGCCAACTGTTTATTACAATTTTAAAATGCCCCCAGTTCTTATTTCACCCAGGAAAAAGTATCAAAAGACGTATACTGGCTTACTTCCCGAGTCTCCAGGTTTTCCAAGACAAGTCTCAAGCTGTGTTTCTTTCCCTTTTAGGTTGAATGTGTGCGACTCCTTCCAGTTCCTCTCTTCCCATCTTTGAATTTTCTCTAGCCAAGGTTGTTTGCATCAGTGCCTCCATCTTGGAACATTTCTTCCTTTAGTTGACCATTTCCCTGTGCTAGGCTTACACACTCATGCCTTATGGCCCTTTGCTGGCCTACCCACCTGCCTTTCTTAGCATTTACTCTTCCAACTCTTTCTTTGGTTTATACTCTGTTTTATTTGGTTTTGGCTCCAACTACGGGAATCTACCTTCGTTGCAAGTTAACTTGTCGTGATAAGAGCATGCCATCTGGAGTCAGGTAACTTTGATTTCAGTTTCAACCCCACCTCCTTCTTGCCACAATGATGAAATCAAGCCGGGTGAGATAAAAATGAAGTCAGTTGTTCTGAACCAGAAGGAGTTTTATATCTTGGGTGACATTTGGCAGTGTTTGGAATATTTCTGGTTGTCCTAACTGGGGTTGTTGGTGGAATCCAGTGACCAGAAGCCAGGGCTGTTGCCAGACATCTGATCATGCTCCTCACAAAGGAAAAATTGTTTCGCCCCAAGTGTCAACAGCACTGAGGTGGAGGAGCCTACGCTCAGGTGTGCATTTGTTTGGTTCGTTTTCTCTACAGGTTCTGCTTACCCTTTAGGTTATACGTGAATCTGATCACCATGCCATGTAATCTTTACCCAAACTGTTAATCAAATGGAGGGCAGACTGCCAGAGTCCTCCATTGTCACTGCTGGGACAGTGTGGGTAGCTGCAGAGCAGGGGCCACAACTAGAATCTGCTGACGTTCAAATGGCATCTCCGTTGATTGACAACCTGTGGTGTGGCTGTGGACGTTTTGTTTGATGAACGTGCATCTCGGCTTCCTCCACTTTTAAATTGAGTCATACCTATGTAGTTAACACTGTAAAGTTTATTGAGACAGACAGTCTTAGAGCCCCAGTACTCAGGAGCTGGAGGATCACAAGGCTGAGATTGAGTCTGGGTGGCATAGCAAGCTCAAGGCCACTGTGTAGCTACACAGTGAAACCTTGTCTAAAAAGACAAGGGCTGGGGCCAGTGAGATGGCTCAGCTGGAAAAGGTGCTACGTGCCTGCTTGCCAACCTGAGTCTCCAATGCACAGGACTCAAGCGGTGGAAGGAAGGAAACAGCAAGTTGTCTCTAACCTTCATATGCACACCCACACATGAGTGGATAAACAAATAAATAAATGGGATGTGTGCGGACAGCCATCTCGCCGGTGGCTAAAAATCCTTAGTGGGTATCAACACATTTTAGTATAGTGACTAACCCTCAGGAAACGGTATGAATCAACTTCTATGTTAGCTGGGTAAATAGCCTACAGTTATACTAACTTAAGGGGCTACTTGCACACACATTCCCTAATCTGTACCCCAGGCACAGCATGAGCCTTCTGTGGCAGTCCATTGACTCCCAGAGGATGCTGGGAAAAGACAACAGGGCTCCTTCTGCAGCTCTGGCACCTCATAGCCCAGGGCACTTGCCTTTTCCTGAGTAGAGACAAAGATGAGTCTTTTGATGAATTGTGTACAAGTGAATGAACTCAGGGTTTATACCCAAATTCTAACAGGTTGATGGGGCACAACGTGCAGCCAGATGCAGCTGGCCTCTGACTAGCAATGTTTTGCACCTGAGCCTTTGAGGTTTCAATGGGTCCTGGGAGCAGCGGAAGCCTTCAAGCATGGTGGAGGGGACGTGTGTGATTCTGTGTCACTCTCTCCCTGGAAAGCACACACTTTGTTTGTCTTCATCATTATACATTTGTATGACAAAAAGCACAGCATTTGATTTCGAAGCGTGCACTTCAACGGCATTAAGTACATGTGTGGCCCCTTTTTAATTTGCTAAAATAATGCTAAATAAAGGAGACCGTTTGTTGACAGTGTGGACATTATACGGCAGCACTGTATGAGTTGCTTCCCTGTTGCTATGATAAAAGGCTTTATTTTGGCTGCTGGTTACAGAGAGTCTGTCCTGGTGGGGGGTGGGGAGCAGAAGCAGCAAGTGGCAGGCATGGTGGCCAGAGCTGGCAGCCGAGAGGTCACATCTTCAATCACAAACAGGAAGCGAAGAGGGCAACATGGAAGCCGAACAATGTTAGAAAGTCTCAGAGCTGGCCCCCAGTGACATACTTTGTCCACCAAGGCTAAAAAAACGCCTCCCCAAACAGTGCCACCAGCTGGGGACCAGCTCTTCGAATAACCAAGTCTATGGGTGGCATTTCCCATTTATATCACTACACACATAAAGAATAAAATTCAAAATCCCTGCCCTAGCCTGCAGATGAGATTTCTGGCTTGCAGCAGGATAGAAGGTTCACTCCTGGAACATGTACATGCTGGTATCCAGCTTACCTATATGCAATGAGACTGCACTGTTCAGCTCAGGGGAGACAGCTAGTGAGCCTCCTCCCACAGGGTAGCTCCACCTAGTTAAGTCATTGTGTGAATCCATTTCAGTATAGAAAGGGGGCAAGCCAGGGGTGAGGTCAAGGCATGTAAACTATTGCTCTTAGCAGTCAATTTTTAGGAAATCCCAGGGTAGAGGAACACTTGAGTTTGTTCCATGTAGACAGTCGGCTGGGTCAGACTTCAGGAAACAATGGGTGAAGACCTGAAGGAAGAGAGAGAACATGCATGAGGAGGAATAGCTAGGACCAAGGCAAGAGCATCCTTAAGGCTGATGAGAGACAACTGGAAGTCTGCAGCTGTGGGAGGAGGCAGAGCAAGGCAAGAGGAAGAGCGTTTGTATGTCTGGAAAGGATTTTGTGTTAAATTTGAGGAAGAGACGAGCAGTCATTGGAGTTGGAAGAGTGTGATGTTAATAAAACAAAAATAGTCATGCAGCAATAACTACAGAGGCTGGAGGAAGAATGGACCTAGGGCTTTTATCATATTCTCTACTGTGTGTTTGATTGTTAATAGAGACGTTTTCAAATACATCAGAAGAACACTTCAGAGAATACGGGGAAGGGCTGAGGGAAGAATCAACAATGGCTGTGTTTGAAAATGCCATAACGAAACCCAATACTTCGTATATGCTAATTAAAGCACTCTTCATAAATAAAATAAAATGTAATATAAAAAGTGAGAGAAAGAAGGTTCCTCCAGATTCAGCGGACAAGCAAAGGTGGTGTGGGATGGGGACGGTGGAGCTGTGGAGAAGTGGGTGCCTTTTGGAGCTATTCTAGGAGGAAGAAAGAATTGGTTTGATGAATTTGTAATGTGGAGTGGGAGAGAATCAAGACTCAAGGATGACTAAGCAACTGCAAGGAAGGAATTGCCATCCACGGAGATGGGAAAGAGTGAAGGATGCAGGAAGTTCAAAAGTTCAGCCGAGCTTCCCACGCTTGTTAAAGTAAGTGTCGATGGCAAGGCAACAGCTGGATATGAGATGCGGAGATTCAGCGCCGCGGTCAGGGATGGGGCCAGCAGCGTCGAGAGAGTGGCTAACGGTTTGAGTATGAAGCACCCCTCCCAGGCACAGGCTTGGTCCCTAGATGGTGCAGTACCAATTTTGGGCAGCGGTAGAAATGGAGATTGTTAGAGGGATCTCATTGCTGGGGTGTATTTTTTTAAGGTTACACTTGTCCTGAGTCTCAGCCTCTGTCATCTCCGCCCGCCCACCGCACTTCCTGTCTTCAGAAGACACCATGATGTTGTGCTTCACTGCAGAAACACAGAGGCCAGTGACCACAGGACGCTCTGAAGCCCTGGGCCCTCTTAAGCTGCATATGCCAGGGATTCGGAACTAGTACAACAGCATTTCGAGCCACAAGTCTGGAGCAGCTACTCCGATTCTCTCATATGCTGTGGGCCTTTTGAAAATAAAAAGGCCCTTCATTTTATCAGAAAACCCACAGGCACACATACAGTATGCTCACACACACGCACACAACACACACACACACACACACACACTGATCTAAGCCATTACCATACCAGTACTCTGCATGCATGTGTAGTAATCATTTCTATGGGAGCCACACCGTGTCATCTAATAAATTATGTGCTTCTGGGTCACACTAAGTGGAGTGCATTTGTTCTGGCAGTGTGAGGAGAAATAATTTTACATCTTGAAGGGTCGGATGAAAGACAAATGAAGTCACTTCCTTTCTCTGTGCCAGTAATCTCGGCAGCTGAATATAAATTGCTCCGTGTATTACTGTATTACTATGCTGGTCACCCTGGTAATAAATCGCCAGCAGAGATGCCCATTGTCCTTTAAACCAGAGACCACACGTGGATTGTGCTGCCTCCCCTGGGACTGGATTGAGCATGCTCCGTGGGGTCTTGCACGTCTTCACAGATAACTTGCAGTATTTTCTAAATGGGCTATCACGATAAAGGACTGCAGTACTCTTAGTTGCTACCTTTAGAAGCAGTGAGTCAGGGGGCCAGAGTGACGGTTCCATGCGTAAATGCACGTGAGTGCTATCTTTCAGAGCCCACATAAAAACTCAGAGCCTGGGGCTGGAGAGATGGCTCAGCGGTTAAGAGCACTGACTGCTCTTCCAGAGGACCCAGGTTCGATTCCCAGCACCCACATGGCAGCTCACAACTGTCTGAAAATGCAGTTCCATGAGATCTGACACCTTCACACCAACAAACATAATAAAGTTAAATAAATAAATAAAAAAAAAAGTTTAAAAAAAAAAAAAAACTCAGAGCCTGCGATTCCCTTCGCAAATCCAGCACTCCCCCGCACCCTGAGGGATGGGAGGGAGAGACAGGAGCTCACACAGAGGTCACAGGCTCGCTAGCCTGGGGCACATAGTACAGCTGTAGAGATGAGAGAGACCCTTGAGGTGCAAGAGAACCAGCTCTGGAAAACCTGTCCTCTAACTTCCACACACGCACCGCACCGTGTTGTACCCACACGAGCACTCGCACGCACGCTCGTGCGCACACACACACACACACAGAGGCACATTAACACACTCACACGTACACACATGTACACTGATACTCCTACGCACTCTCAACAATAACAACAACAAATAAAACAGAATAGTGAAGAAACAGTCAGTCAGTGTGGCGCGTGGGGATCTGTATTTTGACATCTCCATTTTTTATTTTTTCTGGCATTTTTTTTATTTACCTCAGCCAAAATCTGAGGTAATGTGGGATTAGGATAAGGCAATGCCGCGATCTTGCTGGGAGACTCTTCCACCCTGACCCCAGTGCCACTATCAACTTGCTTACTTATCATGAAGCTAAGCTTTTGGTTTTCATTCGTTTTGTATAAAGCTATTTAAATTTGTAGATTTTCAGTAGGATTTACATTTAAACATGATCTTAAGGGGAAAAGAGTAGAAAGAAGAAGAGCCTTGCTGTCTTGCTTGGGAAGTGTGTCATGATTATTCTCTTGAAACCACAGTCGTTTATAATTTTGTGGAGAAGAATCATGAGGTTAATATGGTAATTCTAAAGTTTTAAGATATGCCCATCTTTAAACATTTATTTATGTATATGTGTGTTTGGGCACACATGCCACAGACTACAGTGGAGGTCAGAAAACAACTTGGCAGGAGTCAATTCTCTCCTTCCACCGTGTGTGTCCCAGGGATTCAGCATGAGGACCAGTAGCAAGTGCCTTTACCCACTAAGTCATCTCCCCAGTTTATCCCCCTCTAAGACCCTGAGCCATGCCCTCCTTTCCCACTTAAGTAATGAACCTGCAGATTTCTGCTGACCTTTTCCCTAAATCTCTTCCCTAGAGTGAAAAAAAAAAGAAAGAAAGGAAAAGAACAGATTCCTCCACCCCCTGTTAAAACTGTCAGCGTCTTAAGATTTGTTTTTGGTACTTTCTTTTCCAAAACCTTCTATGACTTTTCTACAGCTCATCTCGTCAACTGCTTCTACTTCTTGTTCTCCCTCCATTCCCACCAGACTCTAGACTCAGCCTTTTGTGACAAGATGTTGTCATCTACAAGTGCGCTGGGCCACATGGTCCGTGAGTCACAGGTTAGACACACTGCTCTCCTTTCTGGGTAAGCATGAAGGCTCCTTCTTTCTCCACTGTTCCTGGCCTCAGGAACATCTTCTCCCGGTCTTCCCCAAGCTGACTTTCTCTTTAATGGGTCATCTAAGGATGATCCAACCTTTTGTTTGTTTGTTTGTTTATTTATTTATTATGTATACAATATTCTGAGGGCACCAGACGTCATTACAGATGGTTGTGAGCCACCATGTGGTTGCTGGGAATTGAACTCAGGACCTTTGGAAGAGCAGGCAATGCTCTTAACCTCTGAGCCATCTCTCCAGCCCCCAACCTTTTTTTCTGTAGAGCATTTGCCACTAGTCAGTAGTTTTCTGTTTGTTGATTCATGTCTGGTTAATTTCCTGTCTTCTCTCAGTAGAACATAACGTAACATCCGTGGTAAAGGAGATCTTCTTATTGGCTATGGAAGTGTGAATGAGAATGTCCCCCATAGACAAGGGTATTCACACACATGTTCCCCAGTTGTTGGCACTGTTTAGGGAGGATGTGGAACCTTGGAGGAGGGGTGGAGCCTTGCTGGAGGAAGTGTGTCACTGGGGAGTAGGCTTTGAGTGTTTATAGTCTCTCCCCACTTGCAGTTTGCTTTCTCTGCTTCATGCATGTTCAAGATGTGATGTAGCTTTCTGTTCTTGCTGCTGTGTCTGCTGCTTGCTTGTCCCCTCTCATGGTGGACTCTTACCTCTCTGGAGCTGTAAGCCAAAATAACCTCTTCCTTCTGTAAGTTGTTCCTGGGCATAGTATTATATCCCAATAACAGGAGAGTGACAGATATTTATCAATGACCTGCAGATGTCCAGGACAATGTTGGACCAAGGTAATAAGTATTATTATTAATATTAATAAGTATTGTATAAGTCAGTAAATGAACAGACGAGCTAAGCTCAATGGCATGTACTTGCAGTCACAGGAGCCTACAGAAATATCTCAAGAGTTCAAGGCCAGGGCTGGAGAGATGGCTCAGTGGTTAAGAGCACTGGCTGCTCTTCCAGAGGTCCTGAGTTCGATTCCCAGCAACCACATGGTGGTTCATAACCATCTGCAATGAGATCTGACACCCTCTTGTGGCTTGTGGGCACACATGAAGGCAGAATGTTGTATACATAATAAATAAATAAATAAATAAATCTTAAAAAAAAAAGTTCAAAGCCAGTCTGCACAATATGGCAAAATCCTGTCTCAAAACTTTTTGTTCTGTGTGTCTGTTTGTTTCAAGAGAGGGTTTCTCTGTATAGTCTTGGTTGTCCTGGAACTCACTCTGTAGACCAGGCTGGCCTCGAACTCACAGAGATCCGCCTGCCTCTGCCTCCCGAGTGCTAGGATTAAAGGCGTGCACTGCCACTGCCTTGCTCCTTGTCTCAAAATTAAAAAAAAAAAAACAGATGTGTGGATGGATGGATAAATGGATAGCTAGGTAGACAGACAGACAGACATATACAAAAATAAGACATATAGGCAGGACTGATTTGGAACAAATTAATAAAGGTGGTTGTCCTAGGAATAAAAGGAATAACAAGCTTATATCTTATTTATTTTCTTACTCTATAAAGAAACACAAGTATAGGTAGTTTTAAGGATTCTCTTATGTATTTTATATGAAATTCCCATATTTTCTAATATAAACAGGTTTTATTTGGAGCCAGAAAGGCAGAGTGCTGTCTAGAAGGTAACTACTAGCCTCCTTCCCATTGTTGGAGCAGACCAGCTTCCCTGTGCTTTCCCAGACACTGTTGCTTTTGTTTTCTACAAAGAACAGAGTCATTTATTTTGGTGTGAGCCCACAAATTAGAATATTTTCTGAATAGGTATGTGTGTAGGTTTTCTTGATCATCACTAAGGGAAAAACATCAGGCTTAGATGGTCTCCATGGCAACGAGCGCAGAGCTAAGACCGGTCTCTGAGGATAACAGCAGCAGATATTCCAGCCACGGGAGGTGTCCTGGCTTGCTTCCAGGCTACATGTTCAGTTATGTGAGCGCTAGTCTCAGGGTCCATCTTTAGCCCCAGCCTCTCTGCTTTTCAAAAGCCATCTGAGCCAATGATGGGGGAGCCTCTCGCCCTGCTGCTGCTGCTGCTTCTGCAAGCTGCTGCTCCCAACACTCATGGCCGCCATCTGAACCCTGCCTCTCCTTTGCACTCAGAACCCAATCCTTGAGGGAAGTGTAACTTGAAGCACAGGTACAGTGACCTCCCATCCACAGAGGAACTTCGAGGAGGGCTAGTGATATCAGAAACCTGGACAGTACTGAACCCTACTGGGTTTTCTAGACATGGGAACCTATGATAAAGACTTCCTACCCTCGCCCCTTCTCTCTTTTATTTTATTTATTTTATTTTATTTATTTATATTTTTGGAGGCAGAGTCTCTTGCAGCTCCAAATGGCCTCAGACTTGCTATGTGGCTGAAGATGACCTTGATCTCTTCCTGTCTCTAATGTGTCACCCTGGCTGGGTCATGGGGTGTTCAGGTATGTGTAGTATATGAATGTTTTCTGTTAGGGTGTTATAGGCAGCTTTAGCGTTTGAGTCCTAGGCTGAGTCAAACAAGCCACCTCGTGGCTGGGCCTCTCTTGGAACACAAAGGCTGAGAAAGGGAATGCCTCTGCTCCCTTGCTTATGCTGAGCCAGGCTCCCACTCTGAACAGAGGAACCCATGCAACCCCTGTGTCTGCTCAGTTCTTTAGTCACAGCCAGAAGACAAGCTCCGAATACAAGAGGTGTTCGAACTTTCTTGTCTTCGGACATTGTGGCATTCTCAAAGAAATGACTCAGCAATTTCTCTCTCTGGGCCCGTTCTTGTTCTTGATGTTTAGTCTCCTAGAACCTGAAAGAGAAAAATCGTACATTTAAAGTAGTTTATCCATTAAAGTATGTAAATCCATCTAACATATCTGCTTGTGAAAAATAATTTTTGAAAGAAAATGAAACAAACGAGAAGATCATTTTCCACTAAGGATGTGGAAGTCATGCATGTTCTTGGGCATCTATCTGGTCTCTGGTGAGATTTTGCTTTTGGTGAAGGAGAGGAAACAAATTCGGTCTTTCATGAACATGCAGTAGGGGAAGGGAGGGCATTTGACACTGTAACAACACCTGCCAGCTCTCATTGTTCTAACACCACCAGAAACAACAGCTCACACTTCTGTTAGAAATTGTTGCCCCTAGAGAGGTAGCTGAGCAGCCAAGAGCACTTGCCGCTCTTCCAGAGGACCAGTGTTCAGTTCCCAGAACCCACATCAAGGAGCACACAGCCTGTTTTGTAATTCCAGCTCCAGTGGATCCGAGGCCTCTGGTCTCCACTAGCACCGGCACTCAACACGCACATGCTCATCAGTAAATACACACAGTTGCACACAATGAGGAAATGATACAAATAATTTTAAAAAAATGTTGACCTGGGCTCAGTGAGTAAAAGTGCTCGCTATATAAGCCCACCTGAGTTGAATCCCTAGAACCCATCCATGTAAAAGACCTGCATTCCGTAGCACTCATCTATAATCCTAGACTTCTATAGGGAGGAGGGAGACAGGAGAATGCTCACGGGCCAGCTAGCCTGGAGTACAAAGCATCAGAAGCAACAAGAGAGACCCTGTTGCAACAGAGTGGAAAGCAAGCCAACTCCTGAGAGTTGTCCTCTGACCTTGCACACACACGTGTGACCCCCCCCCACACACACACACATAGACGAGATTGTTTAAATACAACTGAGTAGTACTTGGGGCTGGAGGGATGGCTCAGCCATTAAGAGCACTGACTGCTCTTCCAAAGGACCTGGTTTTGAACCCAGCATGCACATAGCCAGCTCACCACCAGTAAGAAACTTCATATCCAGGAGATCCAAATGCCCTCTTCTTGGCTTCTGAAGACACCAGGCATGCATGTGGTATACAGACACACATGCAGGGAAAACACCCAACCACGTAAAACTAAATTTAAACAAACAAACAAACTGAACAGTACTGCATCCTGGATGAAGTATTTATCTGACACGTGGTTGTGCAGCCCTGAGCGTTGATGACTTAGAACACAGAATTTTCCTAGTTAATGCAACTTTTCCAAATGTTGATGATATGTTTGTATAGTTCCGAACGTGCCATGTTTGTTAATATAGGGAACCACTGATCTCTTTGGAAGAGTCCTTAAATTCACAGAAAGATTTAGGGACACGGTAGGTCCATTTTCAGTACTCATTTGGGGAGGGGGGCTCAGGGTCTCACGGAACCCAGGCTGTCTTCAGATTCACTCAGTAGCCAAGGATGATCTTGAATTTCCAATCCTCCAGCCTCTGTTCAATATTCGATTTGAATGTGAAAGTCTAACTTTCAGATAGCAAATATCTGTCCCAGTTGCCTTATAAGTGCCAGGCTTACGGCAAATGTCGCGGCTGAAGAGATGGCTCAGCAGTTAAGAGCACTCATTGTGCAAGGTAAGGATCTGAGTTCTAATCCCTTCCACTGACCCTAAAAAGTAGGGCTGTTCCCAGGAGGGTGCTGAAGAACCATTTCAGCTCAAAAACCATAGGCCACATTTTTATTTGTCGTTGCGTCTCAGAGAGTTTTTAGTTTGGGGGAGATAGTAGAAGCTCCCCTGTGTGACTGACGGGAGAAAAAGAACGGCCAGCTGAGTGAAAGAGCCGCTGTCAAAGTGCTTTGGCTCTCTGCAGGAATCTCCAGTTTTGTGACAGCGTCCTGAGACATTTCTCACTGGCTGTAAGAGGCTGGGCTGTGTATCACCTTTGGCCACCTCTCTGTGTCTTTAAGATACAGTCACATAGAAGACAGCTAACATATAAAGCATCTTCCATCAGGGACACTGAAGCTTTATTACCTATGATGTCTCCTCATGAAAGACCCAGGAAATCAAAGAGCCTCGTGGTGAGACAGGCCTGCTGAGGCCGGGGCCAAAAGTCAGATTTGAACATCTGCAGCTTGTCCTTACCAGCGTGTGCCTGCCTTGAGAGCTGGTACCATTTCTAGTGACTTTTTGTAGGTCACACTCGATTCAAAAACCCTCTTGAAGGTTGGTGGTGACAGAGAAGCTTTGGGAGACTTCCAGACGTGACTCATTCACACTCCCTGCGTGCAGAAAGATGAGAGAATTTTGAAGACCCTTCATTGTCCATTTTTATCAGAGCAATTTCTTTTGTTACTAAGAAGAAACGGAGTGATGGACAAAAAGGGACTGTAAAGACAGCTCAGTTAGTACAGTGCTCGCTGGGTCTGAATTTGATCCCTAGGACTCACCTTTAAAAAAATACCTACACAGTATGGGTTTGCAGTGCCAGCCTTGGGGAGGCAGGGACAAGCGCGTACGTGGATCCCTTGGTTTGCTCTGCCAGTCAGTCTAGTCAGTGGATGAGCTCCAGGTTCAGCGAGTGACCCTGATATACAGACAAATAAATAATGTGGAGAGTGAAGGAAAACACTGATGTTGACCACTGACCTCCACGTGCGCACACACACACGTGCATACATATGTGAACATGTGTGGCGGACCTCTCGACCGGCGATGAAGAATGACCACCACATCAGGATTCTACTCAGAACACGCTTTACTGGAGTGCCCTTGATTGATGGGGAGCAGGAAACAAGAGGGGGGCAAGAAAACAAGGGACAGGAACGGAAGGGCAGGGAGAGCATGAAGCGAAGGGGCAGGGAGCTAAGGGGAGAGACAGCATGAAGCGAAGGGAGGGGGGGGCACTTAGGCAGCCGCTTAAATAGGGAATTGGCACATGGGTCGCCCTGTGATTGGCTGCCACCGACAGCTGACACCAGACCGCATCGGGATAGGCTCAAGGATCCTCATCCACCGCGCATGCGGGAAGTGGGTGACATGCAGCTCTCAAATATGGAGTTGTTTATTTCCAACAAGACAGGATGTCGGTGCCATCTTGTAATGGTGATCCTGTCCGGCTCACTACAAACATGTATGTACGCACACATGATGAGAGAGAGGCTAAATGATTTCTGCAGTCCTTAGACCTTCCAAGAGTAACACCATGTCCATTAGGGCCTGGTTCTTTTTCTCTTAGGATACATTGTTTGTGCCCACTCCAGGAAAAAAAATCGTGTTACAATGCCTTACAAGCCTTCGGCCCCCCCCCCTTCCCCCTCCCCCCCCCCTCTGCCTATATGACTCTGTGGCTATTAATCCATCTTTTCTGGGATGTATTTCTCTGGAGAACCCTGACACAGGAACTTCTACCTTGGGTTAACCAAGAAACACCAATAACTTCGATGAAGACACAAGAAGGCAAGGAGACATTGAGATAGACTATAAATAGAATTTGAAGATCAAGTCAGGAAGGCTTGCTTAGAAATTGGACATGAGGGAAGAGATGAGCAGGCCTATTTTGGGGACATTTAGAAAGGTTGAAAATATTTATACTACACAAAAGGGTTGACTCAGTAGGATATATATATATATATATACACATATATAAATATACATACACACGCAAGTGTGCACACACGTGTGTATGTATGTATGTGTGTGTGTATATACATATATACATATATATACATACATATATATATATATATATATATCCTAGTATAAGAGGGCCCCAGACCTTAGTAGGTCCCTAAGATGTTAGCACAACTGATCTGGAATCACCAGAGACTAGGTTTACTTATCAGTGAGCCCCCGTGTTTCACCTGTCTCTCCCTTTCCAGCAATGGGATTGTATGTGTGCATCCTACACTCAGTTTTACATGGCCTCTAGGGGCCAAACTCAGGTCCTCAGACTCGCAAAAAAACATTTTAGCACCTAAACTGGTTCTCCGGCCTCTCTGGTTCCACTTTTAATGACAGGGTGGCAAAGTCCTGGCCTGACAAAAGGAAAGAAAACAAAACAAAAGCTACAGCGTTCTTGGCATACATGCTACATGTACAGTAGGTTTGAGAGCTAACTGTGGGCACTGATGAGTTATTCAGTATTCCTAATTATCCATTATAGAAATATCAAAGATGACAGGTTTGTTCTCCCTCTGTGTCCTTTCACCTTTCCCAAGTACTCACACCCCCTGCCAGATACGGGACTTTTTAGATGTTAAAGGCAGTCGGAAGACAGTCCACCTGCTGTTTGCCTGGAATTCAGGAAATGAACATCACACCATATGGGCTCCTTAGCACCCACCCACATGGCCCTAGACACAAGCAGCGGATCCTCTGGCAGCTGGGACAGGTGCCACTAGGGTTGCTGCGTTCGATACAGTTTTTAGGATATCCATTACATTTTTATTGCACAGATACAGATTTTAATTTTGGTCTTCTCACTAACTACAGACAGTTTCAGAATACCTCTGCCTGTCCATACATAGCACACAGCTCAGCAATGAACAAGAAAAGGGTATCAGTGACAGCCTTGCATTTTGCATCTGACCAGCAGTACAAAAGTATAAAAACTGAAGAAAGGTAAGCGGACTTTAAGTGGGGTTGTCACACTTACATACTTCCTCCAGCAAGGCTTCACCTCCAATGCCTCCACAACAACGTCCCCAAGTGGTGACCAAGTGTTCCAATATCTGAGCCCATAGGAGACATTCTCATTTAAACTCTCATAGACACCTACCAAATATGTGTTGACCGAGGTTTCTGTCCACATGGTCCTGCAATTGTTTAGTCCCAAATAAACACATAGAGATCTACATTAATTATAACTGATTGGCCAAGTATCTCAGGCTTCTTATTAACTCTTAAAACTTATATTAGCCTGCAATCCTTGTCTGTGTTAGCTAGCCACATGGCTTGGTATGTTTTTCAGTGAGGCAGTCACATCTTGCTTGCTCTATGCCTGGCTTTCTCTGTCTCTGGGTGATGACTGCAGACTGAAACTTCCATCTTCCCAGAATTCTCGTTGTCCTGCCTCTACTTCCTGCCTGGCTACTGGCCAATCAGTGTTTACTTAAAATACAAGTGACAGGGTACAGACCATTGTCCCACAGCAAATATGTACTACTGATGTTCAGGTATTGTACTCCATTATTCATGTCTTACTTAAAAACAAAGACATGAAAGTAGAAAGATTGGGAAGGGGAAGAGGATTGGTAGTAGTTGGGCTGGGGGTAAAAGTGAGTCCTGGGTTGGAGGGAATCAAAATATGTACATGTATGAAATGTCAAAATAAAACTCAGTAGTATATTTTATTAATGTATAATAATCAAAACAATTTTAAGGTATGGCTAGTTTTATTTTTATATGTATGGGTATTTTTGCCTGAATGTGTATTTATATACCGAGCACATGCCTAGTGCCTTCAGAGATTAGATGAAGGTGACAGATAGATCTCTTGAAACTGAAGTTATGAATGATTGTGAACCACCAGGTGCATGCTGGGAACTGAACCCAGGTCCTCAGCTAGAGGACTATGTACTTTTCAAAAATAATCACCGACATTTTTGTTGCCCTCAAAACAGTTTGTTTTTGAGACAGGGTTTCTCTTTGTAACAACTCTGACAGTCCTGGAACTCACTTTGTAGACCAGGTTGCCCTTAAACTCACAGAGATCCACCTGCCTCTGCCTCCTGAGTGGTGGAATTAAAGGTGTGCACCACCACCATCTGGATTTCTCAAAACATTTAAAACAAATAAATTTTGATATGTGTGCAGGTACGTGTGCAGGTGTGCATGCAGGTGTGCATGCAGGTGTGCATATCACTTTTCTGTGGTTGCTACAAAATACAAATAAAAGAAACCTAAGAAAGAAAAGCTTTATCTTTGACTCATAGATTTGAGAGTATGTAGTCTATCACAGAGGCCTGTCATGTCGGGTCCACAGTTAGAAAGCAGAGAGAACTGAATGCCTGTTCTCAGCTCGCTTTCTCCTCTCTCTCTCTCTCTCTCTCTCTCTCTCTCCTTTCTTTCTTCCTCTGCTCCCTCCTCTTTCCTTCCTTCCTTCTTTCTTTCTTTGTTCCTTCCTTCCTTCCTTCCTTTCTAAATTCAGCCTAGGACCCCAGCTTCTGAGATAATACCACCCATATTCAGGATGCTCCCTCTCTTAATTCTTTCTCATGGCACGTCCAGAGGTGAATCTCCCAGGTGATTCTAAGTCTAGTCAAGTTGACAGAGAAGCTTCGGCTCCCCATTGTGTCTGTATCCTCTTGTGTTCTGCTATTCATCATTCCTACGGTTAAGATGTGGATCCACATTCCTTGCATGACGTCAGCAGTGTCAGACAGGAATCCACATTATGCCAACAGTGCTCTCTGTAAGCCCGACTGGCTGGCTAATTCTTTTTGTCTTTTATGGCAGGGTTTTCTCAGGGAAAATGAGCGTGTTCAGGGAAAGAAGGAGAAAACACGCGTGTGAAAACGTGTAGGAAAGAGAGGCAATGAGAAGGAAAAAAGTCAGTGAGGCACAGTTTTGTGCCTGTCAATCAGAGATGTGGTCTCAGCATCCCAGGAGACAGGGCGCGGCAGCAGTGGGCAGTAGACAGATGCAGCACCATTTGCCATCTTGAGTCACCAGGCTTCGCTCGTGGGTGTAGAGATGTGGGCCTTGGCTGACGGTCATGGCTGAATCTAGACACACATGAGTGGAGTGTACTTGGCATTTTTCTAATTAGTCCACGCCCTCAAATGATTCCACAGCAAGCTCAGGCTTAGACTTGATCTGCCTCCCAGAGTCTTCTTGCTCAAGGGCTCGAGTCAGGTACTACTGCTTGTTTTTCTTCTCTAGACACTCAGTATGTCTGGCCTAACCCCGACAGCTGAGGTCAACTGATCCCCGACGGTCGGCCCTTCCTTCCAGAGAAGGAAGAGGCAGAAATGGTGAGCAAATAAATCAAAAGGGAGCCAGTATCACGCTCAGACAACAGGCTCCACCGCCCACCTCTGTGGGGGTCAGCTAGCACGGCTTCTTAGCAGACTCAGGTCTGCGGAGTTTAACAGTTGGACTATTTGAAAGGCCCCCACTGTGGACTCCACACTCCATTCTGCAGAAGGCAAGCTGGTCTGAGACACACCAAGACATTGCAGTACCCTTTAAGAGGTTAAAGCTACTCCAGAGAGGGCAGCATTAATAAGTACACAGTTTTTGTTTTGTTTAATGAACAAAATGTCCTTGACAATTAAATGCAAGGACATTCTGGAAAGGAGGGAGGTGTGTCCTTGAGCAACTGAGCTGTGGGAAGGAACTCAGGTTCAGGACCTAGCCACACATGGTGGGTTTGGGGTGTGAACAGAAGACAGGAGCATCCAAGTGAGAAAACAGAATGATCTTAAGACAATCTCAAAGAACCGTTGAGGTAGACGTTTAGTTCAGGCCATCAGTAGAAGTGAATTCCACTATAACATGAGTTCTTCAAGGGCTGGGACCCTGTTAGATTTTTCTCAGAGTATCCATTTATCAGACAAACCTGGGTGTGGAGGATAACCAGGAGGGAGAGGCGGCACCTCTCTGGTATGTGACAGTTTACAATCTAGTGGCAGAGACAAAGAATGCATAAATAAATTTGCGACGTGCAGTGGTGGCGCACGCCTTTAATCCCAGCACTCAGGAGGCAGAGGCAGGTGGATCTCTGAGTTTGAGGCCAGCTTGGTCTACAAGAGCTAGTTCCAGGATAGGCTCTAAAACTACAGTGAAACCCTGCCTCAAAAAACAAAACAAATTGTGATACTAACAGCTGAGGGCCACACTGACACTTGTTACGTGCAGGACTTGTTATGGATGGGAGAGGGATGGGAGGTCTCTCGCCACGTCAGGTCCATTTACTTCTGAATCCACACAGTACAGTGGGTCCTATACACATACAGCATACAAAACCACACAGGATAACATATATCATACATGCTCATAGCACAACACATATAACCCAGCCCACAACATATATACTGCTGCTCACAACACGGACCTCTAGTCACTGATAAGAGACCCCTTATTCAATAGTACCATGGAGGCTTATATACCCAACACAGTCAGGTGGGCCAACAGGTGAAAACCTTATCCTCTGATCCTCAAGCCCAAGGCAACACGTGCTCCTGAAGCAGAGCTGGTAAACAACTTTGACACAGCCTTTAGTAACTCAAATCAGAAGGAAAGTAAAGATCTCTAGCAGGGAAGAGCAGCTGGAGGCCAGGACTCCAAATGGTCCCAACATATACAACAACATACAAAACAACAGAAACAATCAACATACATAACACAACACACGATTGTAGGGTTAAGACAGCCCCTTTAGGGGGCGGGATTTGCCTTGGGCATATGCCTGCCGATAAATGGGCGCGGCTCAGCGGCTCGGCCCTTTTTTTTTTCCCCGCCCTACCTCCTGTACTACGCTGGAACTTTGGTTCTGTAAGTTTATCATTAAAGTGGTAAATATTCTTTGATATCTGCATTGCATTTATTTTGCGCGGATACACACGATATAGACAGAACACCTAAATACACAATATACATACAACACAGCCCATACACAACATATACACACAACACACACACAGAGTAATTTCCCCATGGAGCCCTCTGCACAGGTTATTTCCTGGTCCATCAGTTTTATCTCAGTGCTTACTGCTTTTGCCATCACACAAGTGACACTAATGGTTTGTGTGGCTTGCTGGGAGACTGGGAGAAGATATGATGCATTGTAGAAAGGGCCATCCCTCTCTCCTCTTTCTCTCTCTCTCTCTCTCTCTCTCTCTCTCTCTCTCTTCAGGGTCCAGCTCACCCCAAGGTCAAAAGGACCAGCCTTTTAGAGCGCCTTAAAATCCTGCCTTGTCCCACGTCCTCGCTAGCTTCTCTGCACTGCAGGCTCAGAACAGCCATGGACTTGTCCATTGGTGCTAACACCTAAGTCCAACAGAAAACATCTTTTAAGGTCAACATCTCCCTGTTGGGGGCTGTTGACCCAGACCCTGAATTTCCTGTAAACAACTTGTTATGCTTGCAGCTGCAGTGAGCAAAACAACTTGTTTTCCTGTGTTTGCAGCTGCTCTGAGCTCGAGACCCTCAGGAGTCCCTGATGGCAGGGGAGTGATTTCTGGTGGGTTTGACTGGGGCATAGCTATCAGTTAAGGGTTCGTATATAAGCGGCTCTGGTACACAATAAAAGGGCATTCTTGTTTCAAGAATGACCCGTGTCTGTCTGTGTGTCTTTGTGTGTTTAAATCTCCAGGCCCTTGCCTGGCTCGTGAATGGTCCTGTAGTGTAGATGCCGCACTATAGGTGTAGTACCGTAGTACACATAGTAGTACGGACTGTACATCTACCGCTGACCCACACATCCTGTGATTACTGGCCTCTCTGACTTTGCCCACCTACCTTCCTCCTCCCTCTCTGACTTCATGTAATCATTCTCTCCTCTGTTTACTCCTCTCAAGGTACCCTGGCTTGCTTGCCCCACCTTGAACATGCCTAGCATGGTCTTGTCTCAAAGACCACAGCTATCTGCCGGCAATTCTGGGTAGCCCCATGCCTCACTCTCCCTCTGACCTGTTCTTAGTTTTGAAAGTCACCCTCCTGTGTTTAAAATAGGTTCCCCACTCCCACCCCCTCTCCCCGTGTCTCTATAGTGTATCTCTAGCATATTATGTATTTTTTGGATTTGGTTTATTATATGATTCACTCATGTGAATGCCAGATTCACCAGAACAGAAGGTTTATTTTTCAGTATTGTTCACGTGACACTTGATATTCTAAAACCCAAGGGTGTCTGACTATATACTGTGGCGCACCACGCCCATCTGTGCTCTATGCGTCACCATACAGTTCAGGAACCGGGCAAGGGGCTGGAGATTGAAACACACAAAGACTCACAGGCAGAGAGACAGGTCATCCTTGATGCCAGAATGCCCCCTTTATTGTGTCCAGGGCCAGCTTGTATTGGGATAGCCATGCCCCAGTCAAACGCACCAGAAACCATTACCCTGCCATCAGGAACTCCTGAGGGTCTCGTGCTCAGAGCAGCTGTAGGCACTCAGATCAGGGGAAAACAAGTTGTTTACAAGAAATTCAGGACAGGCTCCAAAACCACAGAGAAACCCTGTCTCGAAAAAAGCAAAAAAAAAAAAAAAAAAAAGAAAGAAAGAAATTCAGGATGAGGGGGTCATAGCTCCCAACAATATACAAATTATTTAGAGCAAAGGCAGAGGGTCCTATGACAAGGTGAACTTAACTATTTAGAAATGGGATACCATTAAAGCTTTATGTGTAAACTGATCTCTTTTGCCCCTTTAAAATATATATAATATATATGTATATATTAAAATTATATATACATATATATTAAAAATCTATCACCAGTTATCCCAGCATTCAAGATGGAGGCAGGTGGATCAGCAAGCAGTTCAAAATTATACTTGGGTGCATAGTAATTTAGAGGCTAGTCTGGGATACTTGAGGCTCTGGAGAGAGAGACAAAGAGAGCATGTCTCCCACATAAAGAGATGTGTCTAAAAAAACTTTAAGGCAACAAGGTGACGTACTTAGAATGAACGGCAGCTCTGCCGTTTACATAGTTCAAGGTTAGGGAAGGCTGTTTAGCAGAGTCCGGAACAGAGGGAGGGCAGGGCAGGACCTTGCAGAGAGAGGGAGTGATGAGCATGAAGTTTCAACAGCAGGACCTGCCTCAAGATCCCTTGTAGCTGTCTGGCCAGCGTGACAAGGCCCAGCATGAAACAACAGAAACAGAGAAGTGGCAGATGAGGTTAGAGATGGAGTCAGAGCTAGATGGGGCAGGCATTTCTGGGAGAGAGCTGGGTTTTAAGTATGATGGGAGGCCCAGAAGTACTTTGTGACCCACAGTTGGATTTGGGATTTTAAAGATGAGCGTGATGCCTGCGGGGGATGGAGAGCAGCAGGAAGGAGCTGCCCTCCTCTAAGCACTGGAGACTACCGCTTGGAGTAGGGTGGTGGTGGCAGAAAGCATGGGAAGGGCTTTTTTTTTACCTCGTTTGGAAACCACCTTAATCTTACAGAACAAAATGAGATGAAGGAATTGGAATATATGCTCTCTTTAGTGTAATTCGCTTTCAAAGTCTTGTCCTGTGGTGTTTAAGCGCCTCCACGCCCCCTCACCTGTTCTCCTTTCTCTTCACTTACTCATGAGTGGATGGATGTTCCCAGCACTCGAGAGGCAGAGGCAGGTAGATCTCAGTGAGTTCGAGGCCAGCCTGGTCTACAAAGCAAGTTCCAGGACTGTTACACAGACAAACCCTGTCTCAAAAAACAAAAACAACAAAAAGTGAATGGATGAAAAGACACATGTTTTAACCTGCTGGTGGTGGCACATGCCTTTAAGCCCAGGACTGAGGAGGCAAGGCAGGCAGATCTGAGTTTGAGGCCACCCTGGTCTTCAGAGTCTGCACTTCAGAATCTACAGAGTGAGTTCCAGAACAGCCATGGCTACGCAGAGAACCCATGCTTTGAAAAACCAAAAACCAAACAAAAAGAGAGATGTTTTTGAAGATCTATATTCATGTATATTTTTGTATACGTTGTATATCCGGGCCTATAATTTTTATTTAAGTTTTGATCAGCATCTGGTGTACATATCACACCTGTACTTATATAAGTTTCTGTGAACTATTTGATCGTAAGCTGCATATATTATGTCTTTTTGCCTTTGTATTCACGTAGGAAATAAAGGAAGCCCTGAGGGAACGTGGTATTATTGATAAGGACCAATGTCTCAGACTCATAGGAGTTGACAAATCTTCCTTGAGCCAGGCACAGGGAATTGGCCAAGTCGTCTTCTGGTCCGTGTGGCAGTAGAGAGAAAGCATAGGGGACTGCAACCTGAGACTGGTCCCCTACAAAGACCCCCTACCAATACCAGCGAATCCTTCCTCCGGGTGCTATCCATGATAAACGTATACGGTTGTGGGTTTTAGTTTTGTTGGTGCTGCTCCACCAGAATAAACATGGCTCTTCCCATCCCAGATTTCCGTAAAGTGTCAGTATGTCCTTTTTTTATTCCCTCCTCACCCCAGTTAGGTCAAACCCAGAGCCATGCAGGATCCAGTGTGTGTGTGTGTGTCTGTATGGTATGCTGTTGTATATGGTACATACCCCTGAGTATGAGTGTGCACAGGCCTGTGTGTATATGTGAAGAGGCTAAAGCTAAACTGAATGAAAAAGAAATAAAAGGAAAGGGAAGGACACGACTCCATCCAATTATGGCAGAGGAGAAAGTTTATAGTAGAGAAATGGGAGAGCATTAGAAGAGGGAGGGGAAGTGGGGGGGGTGGAGAGGAAGCAGGTGCAAAGGAACTAGAGGGAAGGGTAACCACTATTACAGGATTCTATAGGGAAGAGCCTCTAGGGGAAGGGCAGCCCTGTCTCTGGGCTGGAAAGTTCAGGTAGAGGGTGCTGTAGCAGGTAGGAACTGAGGGACACAGGGAGAACCTGGCAGCCGGGTCTGCTTTGATACGTTAAATAGGCACTTTAGCCTTTTGTCCCGGGTTGACACTTAACAGAAAAATCACTTGTCTTTCTTTGCACCCAGCACTCTGCCTTATGGCCCCCGTCTTTCAGTGAACCAGAATTTACCATTTTGGTTAGGCTTGATGGCCAGGGAGCTCTCAGAATCGTCCAGTCTCCACCCCCGAATGTTGGGGTTACTGGTAAACATAGCCATGCTTAGCCTTTTGCATGGGTGCTGGGGATTTGAACTCAGGTACTCATGCTTGGACATCAGGTGTTTTTACCCTCTGGGCCATCTCACTATTCTTTAGTCTATGTTTCCCTAAGAACAAGGCAGTTCCCAAGGTGCCAGTTAGAACAGTGAGAAACTCAGGCAATCTAAAACAGATGCTGGGTTTTTCTCTAATCTTCAGTGTAGATTCTATTTTCATCACTTGCCTCAATTTCATTCTCTATAATAAGCAATCTGGGGCTGGAGAGATGGCTCAGTCATTAAAAACATTTGAGGAAAACCTGGTTCTGTTCCCAGCACCCAAATGGCAACTCACAAGCATCTGTAACTTTATTCCAGGGGGTCTGATGCCCTCTGCTGGCCGGAAAGGGCAGATGTATCCATGCTGTGTACTTACACGCATGGAGGCAAAACACTCATCTGTTTAAAATAAATAACATAAAATAAACAGATCTTAAAAAAACAAGATGTATATGGAGCGTGCGTGTGGTCAAGCTTGCACGAGTCCATTTTCTCCTTCCATTGTGGGTGCTGGGGATGCAACTCAGGCTTGGCAGCAAATGCTTTCCTCGAGCCCTCTTGCCAGCCAGCTCTCTCTTTGAGATTTCGAGTGAATTTTCATGTTTTGGAATCTTTGCTCAAGAACTTCCCTTGGCTCTGTTAGTTTGATTTTACTTCCAGACGGCTTCATTTCATGGGCTGAAACGTTTGTTCCTCTGTTGCCCTAGAGCGGTGAGTGGTTCTCGACCTTCCTAATGCTGGGACCCTTTAATATAGTCTCCCTCGTGTTGCGGATACCCCCCCCACTATGAAATTATTTTTGTTGCTAGTTTGTAACTGTAATTTTGCTATTGTTATAAATTGTGATCTAAATATCTGTGTCTTCTGATGGCCTTAGGTGGCCCCTGTAAAAGGGTCGTGACGCATAGGTTGAGAATCATTGCTCTATGGCTTCTAACAGCTTCTATACAGAAGCCATCTGCTTACATATCCCAAGTTCTTCGTTAGGCCTCTGTGGTGGCTTTTCTTGGGCATCAACTTGACTACACCTGGAATTGCCTAAAACTCTCAAATGGAACACACCTATGAGGGATTTTTGTTTAATTTGAAGTGGGATGATCCACTTCTAATCTGGATATTTTTGTTTTGTTTTGTTTTTGTTTTTTTGAGACAAGGTTTCTCTGTAGCTTTGGAGCCTCTCCTAGAACTAGCTCTTGTAGACCAGGCTGGCCTCAAACTCACAAAGATCTGCCTGCCTCTGCCTCCCGAGTGCTGGTACAAAAGACATGAGGCACCACCACCAGGCTAAGGCAGATCTTTTGAGGTGGGAGGAACCGCCTTTAATCTGAGCCACACCTGCTGGAAGAAGCTGAGGGGGGGGGGGGGGGGCACGTGCGCCTTTAAACCCAGCACTTCCAAGGTAGAGGCAGGCGGGTCTCTGAATTCAAGGCCAGCCTGATTTCTGGAGTGAGTGCCAGAGCTATACAGAGAAACCCTGTCTCTCTCTCTTAAAAAAAAAAAAAAGTTTTGCTTTTTACCTTTCTGCTCTTGCCTGGCTAGCAAGTCCATTCCTTCACTGACACTGGACCGTGCTCCTTTCGGGATTCAGCATATACTGAAGACCAACTACAACTACCGGACTCTCGGACCTTCAGGTCATAGGCGGCCGCTGTTGGACTACCTGGACCATAGCCTGTAAGTCGTTCTCACGCCCTTTCTAATATCCACGGAGAGATTGATTCTGTGCATTCAGTTATTCTAGCACCCCCATGCCACCCCGCGGCCCCAAGCGGTGATTCTCTAAGACTGTCACTTCTGACCTCTATCTCAGGCCCCTTTCCTGTAGCCAGTGCTGTGGCCTTCCGGGCAGAATGTCCTCAGCTTTGGAGCTCTCCTCGTCGCTGCCTCTGAGGATGATGCGTGTCCGCATCCTGCGTGATCTCCCTTTCGTACGTCTGCGTTCTGAGCCACGACCCTTATCTTTATTTCCCTACACCGCCTACGACCGTGTCTTTCCTGTGTTTGTGCTCAAGGCTTTGTGGAGGCCACAGGAGCTCAGTTTTGTCTTTTAACCCTCGTTCGTTGTCATCGTTGAAGGCATGGGCCATGTGAGATTTGGCTTCACTCTTAAGTCTTAGCGTTTGTTAAGGCTGTTACGGTTTGAGTAACAACGCTCCAAAACTCAGGGGCTGCTGATAATCATTTCACAGGTGTGGCCTGTGAGGGGGTCTGCCACGTGACTAGGAAGGAGCAGGTGACCTGGGTGAAAAGGCTTGAAGGAGAGAGGTTTGCCTTCTCCCTTCCTTTATATAGGAATGTAGCGTGTAGCCCAGGGACACCAGGCGCCAGTGTCTCGCTCGCTCTTGGACTCCCCACGTCCACAGCTGTCGGGAAAAATTCCTATTTATAAGCTCGCCAATCTCTATTCTGTTCTGGCTGCTCCAAAACAGAATGAGGTGAGTAGCCACCGCCTGTGGTCTTGAGCCAGCTGGAATATTCAAATTATTTTCAGACGGACAAAACGGGACCTGTTGGCAGTGTGGGTGTGGCCTGTTTGACGGTGCTTCTCAAATGGCTGGCCAGGCAAATGGGCAAATGATCTGCTTAGAAAGGGAAGAGGAAGCTGGGGCGGGGGGCGGGGTTTGATACAGGTGGGTGGAGATTACAAAGAGTTCAGCTTGGCCGGTGTTAGCTTTGCAGCAGCTCTGCCACAGCCACGTGGAGATGCTACCTAAGCTGGAAGTTGGCGTAAAAGTTGGACCTCACGGATCATTTGGGAAGTCTCAGATACCCTTGGCGACCATTCACTCAGGGCCCTCAGAGCTCCGGGAAGTAGCTGTCTCTGAGCTAATTGGTTAAATGGTTAGCTTAAAGCCCTTTCTTTTAACCATTTGCTGAGTCCTGCTTTAATTTCCAAAGTGCGTTTTCCAGCTGTGCCCTCTTCAGGAGATTAGCAGGCAATCGTGTCTTTCCAAAGGTTTAAGAGTTAAATGTTTTAGGATTATAATGGTCACGCTGCCCTGGTACATTTAGGAAGAGAGAAAAAAATAGAAAAAAAATTAAAAATCACTTGCAATCCTATTGAACAGAAATGAACACTAACAGGTGTCTTTGCAAGGGTGCCTGCAGCTAACACGCTCCAAACCCTTTGCGTGGGCATTTCATCAGTGGTAGAGCATGCACCTGGCACGAGGGAGCTGTGTGTTCCATCCCTGGCACAGATAAAGATGATAAAATAAAACATTGCTCTAATTTACATCAAACCCAAAGTGGCCGTTGCTACTGCTCTGTCTTCAGCATTGCTCAACTCCTTGTGGCTAAAAACACACAAAACTACCCCCAGGTTCTAAGCACTTCGTACGTGATGGCAAGGCAAAGCCATGAGAACCACACGCCGGATCTCCCTGTGCGCTGTAGCGCAGTGCGCTGGACCCGCACTGCTCTCTCTCTCTGGTCAGGTGCAGCCAGTTCCCTATTGGCAGATGCGTGCATAGGGATGGAGACGGCAGTCGCCACACCAGCTGGTATAAAGCTGAACCGTTTCAAAACGAATGCACAGTTGATGCCAAGGGAAGTGCTGTGTACGCATCAGAACGTGGTTGTGTACGCGTTAGGATACAGCGTGTTGAAGAAATAAAGCACATTTGAAAACTTGAGACAAACTCACCGTTGATATGTGGGTATGTTATCCCAGGTAGCTTTTGTTCATATATTTTCAAATTTAGATAAACACAAAGAGATAAGAGACTTCTATGGATCTTGACGTTGCTCATTAGCGCCTGGAAAACCGTTTTCCAAAAGTCAGGTTAACGGGACTGATGGGTCCCGGCATGGGTCCGTTACATCTGAACTATTGTTTTTTTTATTTTATTTTATTTATTTAATTTTTTGTATCCCACAGGCAAGGGTATCATTGTCGTTAGTTGTAAACCCTCAGGTTTGGTGGAGAGCGCTAAACCTATGGTCACCCAGATGGTTTATATCCAGTTTATATCAGGGAGTCACAAAATACAATGACTAGACATGAACACAGGTTTCTGGAGAGGAGGGAGCACGGATGGGAGTCTTTTGGGGTTGGTTTGGAGGTGAGAGTGGTCATCAGGCATTGCATGGGTGCAGAACTGTCTAAGAACAAATTTAAAGAAAAATAACTTGGATAAAAACCAACAGAAAAGTTCAATTCTACACACAGGGCTTAGAGCTTTGCATACTTAGGTAAGAACTGAGAAGGTCTGGATGATTCTGATTTGGAAAAGAACTCCGGATAATGAAAAGGATGGGCGTTAACTTCAGTTCCTCCCGCAGACTGGGTGGTCCTTAACAAACCCAGTTACTCAATTGCTCCTCTTTCAGGTGGAATGGACCCACATAGCAATTGCCCACGTAAGAGAACGTCCTGTACGCCTCCTCTGAGCCAACATGGCTGTCTGATATTTTGTACCCCCACTCCCAACGCCAACTTGATTACACCTGAAGCTTTGCCAGAAACAAAAAATATTAAGATGTCTGTCTTAATTACTTTTCTATCATTGTGGTAAGACGCCAGAGCAACTCAGAAGCATTTCTTTGGGGCTTGCAGTTTGGTTTGAGTCCATGAGCATCATCACGGGGAGTGTGTGGCGGGCAGGCGGGGCGCTGGAGGGGGTAGCTAAGAACTCATGGTCTTGAGACTCAACCATGTGACTGAGAGAGCTAAGTGGGAAGCAGTTACTGCAGATCTTCTCCCCAAAGCTTCTCTCTGTGTGCTTTCAGCCAGCTGTTCATTCTTTCAACAGCTGTTAGATCAGCATTTTGGTTGCTGTAGTATTGGAGACTGAGCGATGACTCGGGGATGGAAAGGAGGCAGCATCAAACGTTTGATTCCAGTCCCTGAATCTGTTGATTACCACGACTACCTGAGGGAAAGTGATTCTTTCACAGAAGAGTTCCTAATCTTGTAATGCGAGGTTGCATCAGGGGCATGCGCAAGGTGGGCCACTGCAGTTGCTCTGGGTCAGTAGTGGCTGGAGGGACACGGGGAGAAGGGAGAGAGAGGTGGACATTGCGGGGGTGTGTCAGAGTTCAACTCCCTCTGCTATACCATGCTCCACCTCTGGTCTTGCCGTGTTTCCTCTAGGACTGAGTGCTGTTTTCTGTCCTCTTGTTTAACTAGTTAGCGAGACATAGTCATTTCTTGATCCACTTCTGGAAATGGGTCTTCTTAGAGGTCAACCACTGGATTTGTCTACATTTGCCTCCTAATGTCAGCCACCCCACAGGTGCTCACCTTCCTCGCCCAGCAGCTCGCTCACACCACCTGTCTTAGCATGACTTGGACTAGAAATAAGTTCAGATAGCTCCAAGGTGTGGTGTTATTGCTAATGCATCTGTATATAAAGACTAAAAACCTCTGGCTGAGGAGCCCAAACCTGAGAATGTAAGAATAGTGTGTGCCATCATCCTGTGACCCTTAGTAAGACACCATGCATGTGTTTTATACATGAACAAGGAGTTAAAAGCAGTCTACTGGGTTTGTATCCGATCTGTTTGGGGCCATCTGTCTTCACAACCTGACCACGACTGTTTAAAGTGTCAGTCATCGTTGTCTGACGTCTAGCCCAAGGCCTCTCTTCACCCTCAGCAGACTCCCAAAGTGAAAGATGGTTCTAGAATCCATATCAAGGCCCATGCAGCTCACCTCAGCCTGTTGCTGCCTAATTATAGCTGTACAAGCTCGGATAAGTGGCCCGAGGGATGGTTTTAGTTGCTATAACCCTTGCTTACAGAGAACCAAACCCCCAAATCTGGAGTGTATTAAGCTTCAACTCATATATCTCAGAATTACAAAATTTCTAAATACTCAAAACATCCAAATGGGTTAGTTGGGGATGATATTAATCATAAATGTTAATTCTTTAACCTCTGAGTGGAAATTGCTATGGTTTGCCCTTTCCTGTTCTGTGTTCACACAAAAAACAGCTGTTATGTCAAAAGGAATGGGGACAACGTATGCTGGAGTCACATGTGAGAGACTGTGGCCCTGGCCACAGGTTCGGGTCCCCCGATAACCATGCTCCACTGTCCAATCGGTTGTGTGAGGAACTTGTCAGGCAAGGCATTTAGCGTATGCTTTAGTGAGAACCACACATAGGCCGCGTATAGCAAAGTGGGGAAGCTCATTTATAGGCTTCAGGACTCTCTGGCATGCCCTTAGTTTTTAGATGAGGGGAAAACAGAAGTTTGCAAAGAATTCATTTTAGAATTGTGTTACTTTGCAACAAA
This sequence comes from Microtus oregoni, assembly GCF_018167655.1. NCBI lineage: Eukaryota > Metazoa > Chordata > Mammalia > Rodentia > Cricetidae > Microtus > Microtus oregoni. The sequence goes on from NW_024543066.1 coordinate 3,914,741, forward strand.
AGTACTGCAAGGTGTAGAGATATTAGGTCGGGTGCAAAGTGGGCAATGTGTGACTTTCAGAGCTATTAAACAGAACCCGAGCTCATTTGCTTTTTGTTTGTTTAGGTGGTTGGTTTTTTAAGACAGGGTTTCTTTGTATAACAGCCCTGGCTGTTATAGAACTCGATTTGTCGACCAGGTAGGCCTTGAACTCACAGAGATCCACCTGCCTCCGCCACCACCACCTCAAGTTTAGATCATTTGGCTTTAGTCCGCAGCATTTTAACTTCCCATAATCTCAAAATTTAGTCACCTGGCCTTGTGTGGCTTTTTCAGGCAATTTTCAGTTCCCATTGGTTACGATTTTGATTTCTGTCAAGCGCATCCTCCTTTAGACAGGATAAAGTATCAAAGTTGTGTCTTTGTTATTGTGACATGAAACCAGAATCCTATTTGGAAGGCTAACCAGAAGTGGCCCATTTTTTGCACCTCCAGGATGAGACATGATTTGGGCAACATTGCTCATATTAAAGTTGGAGCTGCCCTGCAGAGACAGTGATGTACCTCTGGGGAAGGGGGCAAGCCAGGAGAGAAACCAGTGGGCCCCAGACAAGCCAACTGCGCCTGTTAGCCAAAGCCTTGTTTGAAAAGAACAAGCAAGCAAACAAGCAAACAAAATCGGAGTCTATTACGTATCCCCTCACCTGTCCAGGAGGCCGAGCATTTCTATATTCTCAAACTGGAACGTTTAGGGACTCTGCATTTCTCTGGTCTGCTGGTTGGGTCAGCCTCTCTTTGATTTTAACTGGGCTTCCTCCAGGAGTCAGGCTGTGGATGAGCTGCCCCAGGCTTGTCATCATCTACCTGAGAATAAGACCTGCTCCTTCTCCGTGCCCACACGACAAAGACCAAAGCAGCCCTTGGCTAGGTTGGAGTCATGTCACTCCTGGCATGTGTGATGTCTTAGACAGCAAATGTGAAATCAGTGGGTCACGTGACCTTGCCTTTCCGCGTTTTATGTGTCCTCGGGCTGCTGTTTGTGGGCAGGTGCGTGGCTCCGACTAATTTTGTGGAGTGGTTTCAGACGTGAAATGTCTTTCACGTGATTGTCAATGCCTCAGGCACATCTGTGAATGGGTGGCTCAGGGCTGCTGAGATGGCTCTGTCCCCTGGGTCCTGTGGTTAGGGGTTTTGTTAGGCAAAGCAACTTTGCTGACAGCCCTAGTCCTGATGGTGGCTGGCTTACAAGTGTTAGACACTCATCAGTTTTGATAGACCAGATGGGGACAGCACCGTGATCCAGCAAGGCATACTGAGTGATAGCAGAGGTAGCCCCCCATATACACAATAATAACAAATAAAAAATTGTAAAGTGTTGTCTTTTTGTGTACCCGCTCTACATCAAAATTTCCTTCTTTATACAAATGTTTGTTATTACTTTGTGGGTGGGTATGTGTATACCGTAGTATATGTGTGGAGGGCGTGGGACAAGCTTATATAGTTTGTTTTCTTCTGTCGCTTTTATATGGGCTCTGGGGACCGAACTTGGGCAGGCGCCTTTAACATTCTGAACCATCTCTCACCGACCCTGCACTAGGTTTTACTGACAAAAGCTTCGACTGCTGTTTACATCCAAGTGGCCTGTTGACGCTCAGGACTGCAGTATTAAATCCAGGGGCTTCTCCTCTGTTGCAGTTTATGTCTAAAATAAATGGCAGCAGGAATTTTGCATTGTTGGTGGTGTGAATGTTCCCTGCGGAGTATGGAGGCTGACCATCATGGTTTGATGAGCCAGGGCTACCGTTTTTTTAAATTTTCTATATAATAATAAAAATAATAGCTGGGCGGTGGTGGTGTACACTTTTAATTCCAGGACTCAGGTGGCAGAGATGGGTGGATCTCTGTGAGTTCGGGACCACTTGGTCTATAGAGCACGTTCCAGGACAGACTCCAAAGCTACAGAGAAACCCTGCCTCAAAAAGCCAAAAAATAGCCGGGTGATGGTAGCGCATGCCTTTAATTCCAGCACTCAGGAGGCAGAGGCGGATGGATCTGTGAGTTCAAAGCCATCCTGGTTACAAGAGCTAGTTCCAGGACAGGCTCCAAAGCTACAGAGAAACCCTGTCTCGAAAAACAGGCTCCAAAGCTACAGAGAAACCCTGTCTCGAAAAACAACAACAACAAAACAAACAAAAAGCCAAAAAATAAAAATAAATAAGAATTTCTTTTTTAAAAAATTATTTATTTATTATGTATACAATATTCTGTCTGTGTTGTATATCTGCAGGCCAGAAGAGGGTGCCAGATCTCGGTACAGATGGTTGTGAGCCATCATTTGGTTGCCGGGAATTGAACTCGGGACCTTTGGAAGAGCAGGCAATGCTCTTAACCACTGAGCCATCTCTCCAGCCCCCAATAAGAATTTGTCTTCTGTGTTGAAATATTGGACCCAAATCCTGGAGTATTGTTTGAAAAATTACTACCAGGAATAATCATTCTAAAAGTAAAATTAAAAAAAGAATGAGTCAGTTCCCATGGCTTTCTATACCCGTGGAATTTCAGGCTACCTAGAAGCAGTCAGCAATAACATCGCACGTTGACTTGTCTCTTTCTGAATGTGATGCTTTCCTTCTCCTTCCCATCATTCAGAGGAATGTGCCGTGGGCTCTTGGTATACAGAGAGAAAGGGAACCTGTAGACAGCAAAATGAGGACTAAGAGGGACTGGCAGAAGGGGGCATAGAGGCAGGGAAGAAGGACCAGGGTCTGCAAACATTTGTGCTTCTGAAGGGATCAAACGTTCCGGAGGAAGCTGTCCCGACCCCGGGTGTGTGGGAAAAGAGAAACATAACATGGCTGCCTTCACCAAAGTTTGTCCTCCAAGCCTGTCAGCGGCTTAGAATTGACCATTCGTGACACATTCTACTCAGGTTGCCATTTTATGGGTATAGTTTAAGGCGTTATCTTCATTTCTCCAATGAAAGACAGGTGGAAGTCACAGAGCCCACGTCTGTTAAGCTCTGTGTGAAGCCTGTATTTCAGTTCCAATGCTGTTAGAGGCTGGGAGGCAGATTCCGTAGCTACTTGACATTATATTTTTGGATTTGTTCCTCTTGCAATGGAACCCAGACTGGACTCAATTTGCAATCCTCCTCCCTCGGCCTCCCAGGTGCTGGGGTGACAGGTGTGCACCTCTGTACCTTGCTCCGTCATTGTTTTTAAAAGTGGAATATTCATCTTATGTTCCTTGGAGGCTGGATTTGTTTGACTGTATCCCTGAACTCTTATTTATTGTCTTCATTTTTTTTCCTCTATTTTCTTTAAACTGGTTAGCTTGTGGTAGATCTGCCTCTTCCATGGTACTGCCTATGTGGTGATGAGCTGCAATTATCGCTAGTGCCTCTTCTAAAATACTCAACCTATTCATATGCAACACCAGATCAACCCGCTTACAGAGGCTGCAGAATGGTGATTTCTCTAGTATATTTTGTGTGTCCGAGTGTCAGTGTTTAATCTTGTTTACTTGCGTGATAACTAGTATTTTATTGACTTGGCGCAAGCTAGAGTCATCTGGAAAGAAGGGAGCTCACTTGAGAAAATGTCTCTACGAGATTGACTAATGACTGTCTTGATTAACGATTGCCGTGGGAGGGCTCAGCCCGTACGGATGGTACCACCTCCGGACAGGTGACAGGTGTTTTTGGACTGTAAAGAAAACACGCAGAGCAAGCCAATAAGCAGTGTTCTTCCATTCCTCTGCGGTCTCTGGTTCAGTTTCTACTTCCAGGCTCCTGCTTGAGTCTCAGGTACTTCCTTCAGTGACACTGAGGTATAAGATAAACGAACCCTTTATCCTCATGCTGGTTTGGGTCAGTATTTTATCATAACCACAGGAACCCTAACTCAAGACAATGCACAGCTAAAGACTTGTATAAACGCAAGCTTGTCTTTGCCTGTTACTTGGTTGCCTACTGTTATATACTTAGGAAAAGCATGGCGGGGGGTGGGGGGGATGTTTGCTTCCCCTACACGTGTTCCAAATAATGTGTTGGTTCCCAGATAGCTTCTATGGTTATCAACTGTTTTCTATCATAATTAAAAACTCACATACTTAAGCATGGAATAGCTCTCAGTACATCATGCTGCTTCTAGCTGGGGATAAATTGTCTCCTTTTTGATATGTTGCAGCATCTGGAGCTCCATTACTGAGTCATCCAGCATACCTTAAGGCAGCGATTCTCAACCTGTGGGTCACGACCCCTATGGGGTAGAGTGATCCCTTCACAGGGGTCACCTAAGGCCATCAGAAAGCGCAGATATTTACATAACAGTAGCAAAATTATAGATATGAAGTAGTAAAAAAAATAATTTTATGATTGGGGGTCACCACAACGTGAGGAAGTGTATTAAAGGGTCGCAGCATTAGGAAGGGTGAGAACCACAGCCTTAAGTCCTTACATGATTAGAGATATGTATCAGTTCATCTCTTGTCAATTCCTCTCCAGGCGCCTGGCAATTGGAATTGGCAGTCAAAAAAAAAAAAAAAAGCAACAAACCACTAAAAACATTACCTTCAGTCTAGGTGTATAAAGTATGTCAGAAACAAATTTTGTATTTGAATATGTGTTATCAGAAGAAACCATACTGTGTGTTTGCAAATGTTCAAGAAGTCTGGATCCTTCTGCCCTAAGTGAGGCCCAACTTGTAGGAGCAGTAAAAATTTAAAAAAGAATTGGTAGCTAAAGATGCTTTGGGTTTGTCAAGTACTTGGATGGAGGGGAGAGAAAAGAGGCTGTCCTGGAACTCACTGTGTAGATCAGGCTGGCCTCGAACTCAGAGGTCCATCTGCCTTTGCCCCCCTACTGTCAGGACTGAAGGCGTGCACCACCACCCCTGGCTTTATGGGGAACCGTATTAAGGATCACAGCATTAGGAAAGTTGAGAGCCACTGCTTACAGCCACCACAAAAGAATAAGCAAACACCTCTTTAGAATGCGAATATCCTCTGGGGCATGTAGAAACAATAGCAGAGCCTGATTCTTTTAGAGTAACCTGCGTTTCTCTTTTCAATTTTTTACATTTTTACAGGAGTTTGAGTCTTTCTTTTTATATTTATTTATTTTTAAGATTTATTATGTATAGAGGGTTTTGTCCGCATGTATGTCAGCAAGCCAGAAGGGGGCGCCAGATCTCATTAAAGATGGCGGTGAGCCACTCTGTCGTTGCTGGGAATTGAACTCCGTACTTCTGGAAGAACAACCAGGGCTCTTAACCTCTGAGTCTACTCTCCAACCCTTGAGCGTTGTTTCTTAGTCCCTCCCAACTCGTGGCCCATTCTCCTCCTGGCATGTATGGCTTATTTTCTTCATTGTAGAACTCTCCCTTGGACGAGGGCTTAAGCCTAGCATTAAAGTGATCTAGGTCCAGTTAGCAGGCAATAACAACAGGTAAAATGTGTCACAGGAGACTGTTACCCAAGGCTGTCTCGGGAAGATGTCCCTCGATAGCGATAGGCTGGTTGATACACTTGCTTCTGTGAATCGCTTCCCCTGTCTGTTTCAATTCAACCCTTTGGAGGCCGTTGAGTCCGGGAACCAGGTGCAGGGTTGGATTTGTGAAGTCATCAGATGTCATTTCTTCTTATCCATCCCGGAATGCGGAGGCTTTTACTCGCATTTTATTGTTCCTTTCGCCATCACGCACAGATGATGAATTATTGAGAAGCCATTTGGACCGTAAACATGAAATACACAGCCTATAACCATCCAGCAGGATGCCTGGATTGGCGCCAGCTGCCGTGAGAGCAAAAGTTACAAGCAGTTGTGAGCGATCCAAAAGGGGATCTAGGAACTAAACTTAGGCCTCTCCCAGGGCGGTTCGTGCTCTTAACTGCTAAGCCATCCCTCCAGCCTCGCCTCTTCCCCTCTCCCAAGCTGCTGATTGGTTTGGTCAGCAGGGGTTATTTGGAGGTGAAGTTTCCTGACTTGCTAGAACCAGGCATCACAACTCCAGTTCACTGGCTCCAGGTTACTCTGAGTAGATTAGGCTGATGCACCCACAGGGCTGGGCTGACTACAAGTCTTGCTGCTTGGCGGGGTCTCAGGTGTCTTTACACCCTTGGAGTCCACATGGAAGATGGGCAACATGCAGCATCGAGTGGATGGAGGTGTGCAGCAGGTCCAATGTGCTCCCACGCCCAGTTTTCAGTTCTTAGAGGCTGTGGTGGTCTTAATGAGAATGGCCCTCATAGGCTCGTGTATGTGAATGTTTGGGCTACAGCTGATGGAACTGTTTGAGAAGAATTAGGAGGTGTGGCCTTATTAGAGCAGGTGTGTCGCTGGGGGTGGGCTTTGAAGTTTCAAAAGTCCACTCCCACTCTCTCCGCCTCCCCCCCCCCCTTCTCTCATGGTTGGTGGTCAGAGATTGGACTGCTACATACACCCCCAGTCAGAATGGAGGACCACGGTGGCCATCTACCTTGTTGTGGATCTGAAGTGCCTCTATTGGGTTGATAGCCCAAGGTCATGGGTGGAACAAATACCCTCTACACTCAATCTTCGAGGAAAAGCAAGGGTTATTCTTGTCTCTGCTCCAAATTCCTGCTATATGCTTGAGTGGCTTTCTCCTCAGCGGCTTGTTTCAGTGGCTTTCCACAGAGGATACCTTGTGCTACGAGGTAGACACTGGCTGACAGCTCAGGGAAATAGTGTGTTCCAGGGGCGGGAAATGTTTCCCAAGGCACCAGTCTGGGTTTGACCCCACCGTGATGGCTCCCTGTGACAGCGCCATGTTTCGATATAGGGAAATGCTGAGAACGTCTCAAGCTCACCTGGCATGCATCTTGCAGATCAGCCAAGTTAGGACTGACGTCTTTTTTCTGTCTCTAGCTAGTGTGACCCATGTGTCTATCTCCCTGTCTGTTAGCAGTCCCCTCTGCCATGCGGCTAAGAGCTCAGAGCTGCCGTGCTCTTCTGGGCCCCCTGGTCTGTGTCACTGCAAGCCTTTGCCTGTCCCATACTGAACTTCGACAGGTTGCCTTAAGTCACTCATCTCATTGAGAAGCTGGTTTCTGACTGTTTTGGTTCTGAGTCATTGGTTATCTAGAAACTGCTGTCTGCTTATAATCTACCACCCTGGCCCCACTGGTTGGGGGCAGTTCTTATTTCAAGCTACATATGAGCAGGTTTTGGTCCTGTGTCACATATCTGTAAGAGCAAAGGACACAGTGGAATCCTGAGACTTTTGGTTTGCTTTTTTTTTTTTTTTTTTTTTTAGACAGTAACTCTGGTTGACCTGGCATGTGCTATGTAGTCTACACTGGCCTTGGCCTCAGAGATCCAGCTGCCTCCGGCCCCCCGAGTGTTGGGATTAAAGGTGTGTTTTTTAAGCTTATTAAAACTAAGTTATTATGCAGTTCTTTGCAAGTAAAGACAGTGACTCTGGGTTCACGGCTAGGAGGGAGTATTTACATTACTCCTCCCGTCCTTAAAGCTTTTTGCCTCTTTTTTCCAGGACATTTTCTGAGACTTAGGGTGAGGGGGAGTGATCTAGGTTTCCCATGTAGGGCTAAGCACTCAAGCTCTCTCGTTCTCTCTGGCTTTTCAAGACAGGGTTCCTCTGAGTAACAGTCCTGTCTGTCCCGGAACTTGCTCTGTAGACCAAGTTGGTTTCAAGCTCACAGAGATTCACCTGCTTCTGCCTCTTGAGCGCTGGGATTAAAGATGTGCACCACTATGCCCTGGTAGCACTTCATCTCTTATCCTTGGGGCTTTGACCAGTTAAACATTCCCCCATTGGCTGCATCCAGTGAGAAAAGAACAAATTCTAATTGCATCCCCATGTAAATAATTGCCAAAAATCAAGGTGCTTTTTTGAAAAATAGATGTTTTACTCACTGTCTGCCCAGATTAGTGTCCTCGGGGGAAGAGAGCTACAGGAGCTCAGACCTGGGAGTGCTGTTCGGAGTGGATGCTCTTCACCATGAGCCCTTGCCCAGACTTAGCTAGAAAGACTTGGATCTGGTTGGTTTACACGGGCCAGTAAGACCTGAAACACTGAAGGTTTGTGTTGTTTGAGCCTCTAAAAATGGCTTTTTTCTTTCCTCTTACCCAATTCTTTAGCTGATGCTGATGCAGAATCTTTCTGTACATTGGGTACCACTGATACCACCATTTTCACTAGCATCCTCCTGGGTTATTGTGTATAATAATGTAAGTTGGGCACAGTCAACTACAAAGAGTGCTTGCTATCTGTAAGATGTTTGGTACTGATGGTGTTGAGCAGTTAGTTATACCTCTACGCCTCAGTTTCCAGTATATACTATAGATGTCAAGTGAGTAGCAAGGGTTTGGTCCTCCCTCCCTCCCTCCCTCCCTTCCTCCTGCTCCTCCTTTTTCTTCCTCTTCTTTCTCTCTCATGTTGTTTTTCAAGACAGGGTTTCTCTGTGTAGCTCTGGCTGACCTGGAGCTCTGTAGACCAGGTTGACCTGGAACCTAGCGATCCTCCTGTCTCTGCCTTCAGAGGGCTGGGATCAAAGGCATGCACCACCACCGCCCTGTGGTGCTTCTGTTTCTTTACACTTGGTTCTCCGAAAACTTGAACCACGAGAGACAGTCGAGACGTGGTCAGAGACAAGCTGCTCAGATCCTGCAGTGTTCATCATGACCTCTCTTCAAGGAACCAGTGTCTGAAGGACTTGGGTGTTAAGGTCCTTACTTACTTAGCTGGCTGAATCTGGCGGGAAGGAATAAGGCAGACTTGGAGATACAGGATCAGGGCTGGCCCCAGGCAAGGCTGGGCTGGAACTGGTTTGCTCCTGATACTTCACAGCACTTTCTAGCAGGACTCCTTCCATTAGAAGATAATAAAAGCCTACTTCTGCAGAGCCCAAATCAAAACAAAGAGGCCTTACTGACTTCTGTTACCAAGTGGCTGAGTGGAGCTGTGTGCAGTTGCTCAGATGACGTCATCAGAACCTCATGTCTTCTCTCCTCTCTGCCTCTGTCCTCTTCCCCATGTGTGTTTCACTTTTCCCTGTGCTGGCCTTACTCCCAGGCTCATCATCTTCCTCTGGTGTTTCCAAGAGGGGGGAAGGAAGAAGAAGAAGGGCGAGTGATTGAGGCTGGGTAGAACATAGCAAGAAGAACAGAAAACAGAAATAATGAAAATGCTGCTTTCTTTGTCAGGGACTCTGCCGCTTCCATCTTCTAGGGTCTTTCTGACCTTTCTTCATGGCTTCTGGATTTCATTTTTTTTTTTATACATCCATTGAACTTTGAAATTTGAACGAGAGAAAAGTGGAAATTATGCAAGAATCAAAAGATTTTTATTTAACATTATTAGGATAATTGTGGGTTACTTCAGAGGCAAGTCTGGGGATGGAGTTTGTCGGATGAGTGTTTGTCTATGGGTCTAGTTAGTCCTTAGCACCACATAAAACCAAGTGTGGTATAGTACACTAGAATCCTAATGTTCAGAAGGTATAAACAGTAGGACCACGAGTTCAAGGTCATCTTTAGGTCCATAGCAGTTTCAGAGTCAGCCTGGACTACATGAGACTTTGTCTCAATAAAAATAAAACCAGTAAACCAACACAAAACAAACTAACCAGTTTGGGAACCTCCTCGGGGTTCAACTCCCCACTTTCCACTTTAAATAGGCCTATTAGATGTCTCAGAACACCAAAAGACATTTTTTTCCTTGTAGTAGAGGAAGTGGAGAAGCAGAAACAAAGCCAGAGATGATGGTACTGAGAGAAAGGGACAGTTTGACCTTAGAGAAGCTGCTGATGAACCTCAGGGATGGATTGGCTGCATAGGGGACAGGGCGTGACATGCATTTAGTTGGAGGATATTCGCTTTTCTTCTGCGAATGAGGCCCATCTGCCCGAACCAATGGAGAGAAAGCTGCTGAAGCCGGCAGCGTTGGCAGAGACTAGGGACCAGCTGGGGTGCAGAACCCCAGAGTGTCTGTCCTCCAGCCTCTGCAGCAAGCTGCATCTGAGAGTGTGAATGCTGGTATCATGAGCTTCCCACTTGTACCCCCCTTCATAAGACAGAGAGAAGACAGCAAGGCGTTCTCCTGTTTTGCCTAAGCGCAATCCCCCACCAACAGCAATAAAAAGCCGGTAGCCTTCACGGAGCACTCACTCCATGCCAAGTACTCTTTGAAGGGCTTTGTACAGATGATCTCATTTCCTCCATTTGTGGTTGGGAAGACACCACCTGTTTGCCAGATGCGAGACCATAAAGGTTAAGTAAATTGCCCTGGGTCACGTAACCAGTACAACGCATGCGAACCAAGGAATGGCATGTATGGACACGGGACTCCATCCTAGCGCTTAACATCTAAGATGTCAGCCTGCTCGGGAAAGCAACCTCTCTGTTGGCAGAGTTACCACATCCAGACTTTAGAAGGCCGCGAGAATTGTCTGCACTGGATTCGAGGGTTGTATTGTGAACTCCGTGGAGTCAATTGCCCTTCTCCCGCTCAGGGGATGAGGGTTAGGGGTATTTCTCTGCTCTCTAGCCCCCTCTCCTTATAGTAGTAGGTTTTCCTTCTCAGCCTCAGGGCTGTCTCTGAACCATCTCCTCTTTCTCTACCTGGGAGCCTCTGTCTTCTGTGGATGCTCTGTCTTCATCACTTTCCTTCCAGATGGTTCCATGTCAGCCACTGAGCCCACTTCCTTTTTTAGAATAACAAAACAAAGCAACAAATACACACATACACACACACACACACACACTAATGCAATAAAAAAATAACAGAAAACTCTTATGCTGTGTAAGTCTTCAATGTTTCAGGCCGTTGGAATTGATCGCTAATCAGTGAAAGGATGTTTGCATCCCTCTTTGCTTGGAGTCGCTGTAAATGTTTTTTCCTAGTTTAGAAGGGCTCAGGCCAAGAGGAAGAAAGAGCAGAAGAGCTTCCTGAATACTCACCAGTAATGTCACATCAATGACAGAAAGTTTACAAAAAAGATAGTTGTTACAGTGATAGATTACAGATGCCTTTCCCTGAAAATATTCTTCTGTTACTTATACTTGCTCACCATTAAATGATTTAGGAGTAGTGTACTGGCTAGTTTTATGCCAACTTGACATAAGCTCTCGTCATCTGAGAGGAGGGAGCCTAAAGTGAGAAAAAGGCTTGCCGAAGATCTGGCTGTAGGCAAACCGGCAGGACATTTTCTTAATTTGTGATTCATGTGGGAGGGTCCAGTCCCTTGTGGGTGGGGCCACCCTTGGACTGGTGGTTCCGGGTTCTATAAGAAAGGCTGAGCAAGCCAGTAAACAGCATCCTTTTATGGCCTATGCATCAGCTTCTGCCTCCAGGTATCCCTGTCCTGTTTTGAGTTTCTGTTCTAGGTACCTTCAACAATGGACTGCAATGTGGAAGTATAAACCAAAGAAACCCTTTCTTCCCCAAACTTTATTTTGGTCATATTTCTTCACGGCAATAGTAACCTTGACTAAGACAGATAGTCACTGTATAAATATTTGATTCCTACCAAGCACCTTTAATATATCGCTTTATCAGTTTCTTCTCAAGCTTCATCTGCCCCAGTATTTCCCTAAATGTCTGCACAGACATCTAGCTTGATTATTCTAGATACCATGATTTATGTGTAGAGTAGTCATGGACTAAAATGAAAATGATCATCTTCCTGTCTAAAGCTCTATGTAATGTGAAGACAGTCACCCAAACAGATTCTCACTGCTTTCATTGACATGATATTAAAATGCTTCCTCTATTCATAGAGACCAGCAGACTCTAACATGAAGGGAGAGGAGGAGAGAGGACAGATCCACCTGTTCCCGACCCTTCCCATACACATCTTGTGTGTAGAAAAGTACTGACTCAGCCCAGCCTGCCTGGCAGGAGTGGGTATCCCCACTTCACATGGTGTAAATGCATGGTCCACCAGGAGTCTTCCCTTACCTGGAAATTTCAATCTTGTAGGCATAGTATCAGTCCTAGAAATTAGATTTATTTATTTTTTTAAATATTTATTTATTTATTAGGTATACAGTATTCTTTCTGCGTGTATGCCTGCAGGCCAGAAGAGGGCACCAGATCTCATTACAGATGGTTGTGAGCCACCATGTGGTTGCTGGGAATTGAACTCAGGACCTCTGGAAGAGCAGGCAGTGCCCTTAATCTCTGAGCCATCTCTCAGCCCCTAGATTTATTTTTTTTAAAGAGTAATTTATTTGTGTGTGTTTGTGTTTGTGTGTGTGCTTTGAAGGGGCCAGAAGGGGGCCTCAGATCTCCAGGGGCAGGAGTTAACAGGTGATTGTGAGCAAATATAAGTGCTGGGAACCGAACTCAGGTCCTCTGAAATAGTAGCAAGCACTCTTAACCTCTGACCCATCTTTCCAATTCTAAAATTACATTTTAAAGGAATACTGAGTGCTTCGTACTGTCTGCGGACACAGGGAATCGCCGCATGGTGCTAGCTATTGTTTTAGCTATCATTTATTTGGGGTTATTTTGTTTTAGGCAATTCTGACTCCTCAAAGAATTACTTCACTTGAGAATTTCAGTGATCTTGCTTTGAGACCACCAGTTTTTTCTGCATTTAAAGTGGGCCTGATGGGGGCTGTGGAGATGGTGGCTCAGCATTCACAGCGCTTCCTGTCTCACAGAGGACTAGGGTCCAACTCCCAGCACCCACACGGCTGCTCCCAATGCTTACAACTTCAGCTCCAGAGGATCGGACAACCTCTTCTGGACTCTTGTGTACCTGCATGCCCCCCCTCTCCCAGCCCCCACACAATTAAAACATTTTTAGAAGTTGATGTCTTATGTTTCTGCTGCTGAGGATTGGGTTTATTTAACTCCCACAGTCATGAAGGAAGTCAGGGCAGGAACTCAGGCAGCAACCTGGAGGCAGACACGGACAGATGGATGCCATGGAGGAACTCGGCTTACTGACTTGCTCAGCCTGCTTTTTTAAATCAACCCAGGACTACCTGCCTAGGGGTGACACTGCCCACAGTGGGCTGGGTCTTCCCATATCAATTTATTAATCAAGAAACCATCCTACAGGCTTGCCAATGGAGGGCATTTTCAGTTGCACTTCCCTCTTCCCAAATAACCCTAGCCTGTGTCAAGTTGACAAAAAAAAAAAAACCCAAAAAAGCAACAAACAAATAACAATACCACCAACAAAAAACGAGCACAGTTGATGTGATGGCTTCAGCTTTTTTCTCTTGCACAAAAACATTTACTTGGTCATCAACACAGCTGTTGATAAGGTAGCGAAGGCCTTCACGTACTGGCATTTTAGCCCCAGCTGACGTTCTGGCCATTGTCTTTATATGCAGCTTCTTAACTTTTTCTCAGATTGGTAATTTCAGAATTGTTTCTAGTCCCCTGAAACATTAGAGGTTTATCTCAGTAACCTATTCTGTAGTACAAGCTGCATTGTAATTGGTGGGGAAAATAAATACAGAATAGGAGGGCCTTTTAGAGTTAGTAAAGGAGTAAATCAGTCCTTGATTTCTGAAGCCTTTGGATGTGTGGGGAGATACACATTTCAGAGACTCAGAGAAAACCCGGGATGGTGGTAACGTCCAGTTAGGCATGAATGGCTCGGTTCCGTAGCCTGGATCTGCCCAACTGTCCTCTTGCTAACCCTGGGACTCCCGACCCTGTGCTACTTCTGGTCCTGCATTCCTCTAAACATTCCTCAAGAATCAAATAAAGGCGATATAGTATATTTGCTTCTAGAATTCTGTCTTCATAACCCGAAAGGAAACCAATGGATTAAATTGAACCAATTAAAGGCAATGGATTTGATGACTAAGGATTTATATTCAAAGAATTGGCTGTACATCCGAGCAAGAAAGTCACCAGACATCCTTGAGAGTGAGTCATGGCTGGACTGTATGGGTCGTCTCTCTTTAAACAGAATCCTGGGACAGCAAACAGGAAAGAGTTCACTCTTGCCCTTGAGTGTGCCACTGATGGGAGAGTGGACAGGCAAAAGGACGGGCAGGAAAGAAGGACACCTGAAGTTGTAGAGTTGTAGATAGAGCATCTAGCATTGCTGAGGAGCCGCTGCTAACAGGTTTGCTGAAACGGAGTTCATCGCCACTCCTGAGGTCACGTGAAGCTCACATTTTCTGCAAAAAGCCTTATCAAGAAGTATTTTAAAGGACTAATAGGAATTAAGATAGAGGTTCCTGAGGCTTGTAAAAACACAGCTTGCCCTCTACCGACCGTTGACTTCATGTCAGGAGCTTTGCCAAGCCTTCTGTCTGCATCTAATTCAATTTCAGTCTGGTGTGGTCGATGATGTCGATCCTGTTCTGAAGGCTAAACCGAGGCTCAAAGATGTGCCACTTTTCTAGGGTCTCACAGTTCCTGGGTGACATTCAGACAGGATTAGTTCTTAGCCTAAGTGCAAGGGCTTCTGTGGGGGAAAGAACATAGCCAGAGGGCTTTCAGGGGCTTTAAAGGTGAGAGGTAGGAAAACTGGCTCACAAGTTGTTGTACTGCTTCAGATGAGGAAAGGGGACCCAGACTGGTGACGGTGTGAATGGGGACAGCGGGACATGGGGGGGTGGTGGTGGTGAAGAGGGCCTGTCTGTGAAATTAATCAGGAGGAAGGGTTGAGGAAGGGTGATCCTCTTACATCTCCCTGGGGCTACAACATGACAACGATGCCATTCGTGGGTGGACACCCGAGGGGGCGCTTATTGTAAGAGTCTGGACCTCTGGTTTTTTTTTGGATGCAGGACTTCAAGGCCCCTGTGGGGAGCCTGATGGAAGATGCTTGGTATGTTGCCACTGTGAGCTCTAGATCAGGGTGGAGAACTAGGAGAGAGGGAGTTCTGCAGTGCAGAGTGTTAGGGGTGTTTGGGGGGACAGATAAGGTTACTCAAGTTTTGTTCTACCCCAACAGTCAAAGGTTGAACAAGAGGACCAGCGGGGACAGTGAAACAGGGACAGCTAGGGAGGAGGAGAGCTTCACAGGACTTGGGGGATGACCAAGTGACAGAATGAACGAATGGTTTCATGCTCAGGGTTAACCAAACAATGAGCACCAACAACTGCTTGTGAGAACTCTGGGAGCTTATAGTCTTTGGCAGGCTTATGGGGGAAGGGATCCTTTTGAACAACCTCATCCTGATACATCCGGAAACCAACTGGGAGGCAGAGGGAAGTGGTGTGCTGGGAGCTGCACCTCAAACTGGTCGCTTCACTACACCTAACTCCTGTGGGTTTTTCTTTGCTGTTGTGTCCTGTCTTGGTCAACAGCTAAGATTCTATAGATGGTTATTCCTCAGTCCGGAGTTGCTCTTGATTTGTTTTTAAGTGACATGTTAAATGATTTTTCCATATTTGTGGCTGGCTCTAGAAGATGCTCTCTTGGTTTCTGCTCAGGAGGGGTTTGAGAAGTCACTTTGCTGATATCAGTTGCTGATCAGTTCCTGGTCAGAAAGAGAGTCTTGGGGGCTGGAGAGATGGCGCAGTAGTTACGAGCACTTGTTGGACCCACAAAGGACCTGGATTGGGTTTCCAGCACCCACATGACAGCTCACAAGCACCTGTGGCTGCAGTGCCAGGGGATCTGGCGCCCTCTTCTGACCTTTCCAGGCAGTACCACATATGCAGAAAAAACACTCATATACATAAAATAAATACATTATTTAAAAGACTGTGCTTTCAGATGCCAGGAGAGTCTCAGGTCACTCAGGATTGCTTTTAGGGGTGGGGTTGAGGGTGGGGGTGGTCTCAGGTTTCTAAGCTTTAGAGTCCCACACTGATTCTGTCTGAGGTATTCAATAGCATTGCATCCAGTGAGTACCCACTGTTAGCAAAGACGCCGAAGAAGGTGAACACACATGATGTATGATTGACAAGGCTGGCTGCCAGAAGAGGGTCTAAGTTTCCTGACAGCATTTGAGGCTCTTAAGGGTGAGACTTTATTCTCGGTGCTTACCTCCTCTTCTCTCTTTTTGTTCGGCCCCAGACTGTGCTCTCTTGCCTCTAGAGGTGCCTCTTTTTCCTAAAGCATGTTCCTTGCATCTGCCAAGGCCTCCTTCCTCTACAGCTTGAAGTCCGTCTACACATCCCTCAAGCCTCAGCTCGTGTGCTGTTCTTCCACTGCAGGCTCATCCGTTCTTCTGCTGTTTGGACAGAGTGGCTGTAGTGTGCAAGGCTCTGCAGGGCTTCGTCTGTTAATCGCATCTACAGTGATGTGACGATCATCATTATAATAATAATAGTAAGAACCACAGCGATTGTTGTGTGTTCCGGAGGTTGAGGCATGTTTGAAGCCCATCTGGGCTACATAGCACGTTAGAGGTTATTCTGGACTATGACGTGAGTTCCAGGCCACCCTGGGCTGCATAGCAAGACTCTGTCTCAGCAACCACCAGGACAGCAAAGTTGTATCGGTGACAGCAGCAGCCGACACAAGAGTCCTGGCTATGTACAGGCCTGTTCCTGCTTTATCTTCATGTACGTGTTTAATTCACAGTTCCCTCCATGTTTTTCCTATGTTATATTTTAAAACCGATCTTGGTTTCCTGACTAGATGAAGGCTTTTGGACTTCACAGACCCTAGATCTTGTTTCTTATTTGGACCAGTAAACAGGATATAGATGGATATGTAAGAGTGCTTTGATACAATATAAACTAAGGGCCTTGGGTTGAACTTGCTGTCTGCTAGTACTTTATCGAGATTCCATTCCCCCACCTCATAGAGCTTTCTAGCACCTTTGAAATAGCCTAAGAACTAACTATTCTGGGCCAGAATTTCTTCATCGTAATATTTAATTAGCATTAACAGAACCCTGTGGTTTGGGCTGAGCCATTTGACCTCAAGTGTCAACAGTCTTGATTACTCTTTAATGGTACCAGGACCTACAGTATGTGATTTTTTTTTAGATTTATTTTTTAAGTGTGTGTGTGTGCACTTGCATCTGTGGGTACTTGTAGAGGCCGGAAGAGGATATCTGATTCTCTGGAGCCAGGGTCCTAGGTGTTATAAGCTGCTGGATGTGGGTGCTGCTTAAGCACCGAGTCCTCTCTCCTGCCCCAGTATGTAATTTTTGACCTTTGTAGAGCCCGAAGACTTAGATTGAAGCTCCAGTCTGGGCAATGAGGGGCTGCAGTCATTACATGATCGGCCACTCAGGTTGTCTGGTTATTCTGTCATTAGTCATTGCTTCACTGGGAAGGTTTACACTCAGTCAGCAAGACAGTGTTCAAGAGCTGCTACGCTGCTCTCGGGTGACTCAAAGGGAACCATCTGAATAGCTGTTGCCGGGATGCGCGTCAGACAATATTAATGACGTCTCATCATGTCCTTGGCACACGATGGAAAAACACCGTGATGGTGCCTGCCAGCTGGTGAGAACATTCTATTGATGCTGCAGAGAAGGTGTTCTTAAATGGTCTTTCTTGGCAATGATCGGTAGCCAACTTTCAAAGGCAAACTGAGGTTGTTTTGATATTTCCCAGTGAGTCACTAAAGATGGAGCTGGTTTTCCTTGACTTTGACACTGCTTTGACACTGTTGGGAAAGAAGTGTGTCCTGAGCCACCCCTGCTTGTTCCTTGATTGATGGGCACAAGCCGTCAAGAAGCCTCTAGTCCCCATCAGTGCCAGCCCTTGCCCTAACTGCCATGGGGACATTACTGCAAAAGCAGGATGATAAAGCGGGGACAAATAAGATGATCTTGGTGACAGATGTTATGGGGGATACAGATGGTGATGTTCCGGGGGTCAGGGTACTCTAGAGAGGGCAGCCCCGAGGAACTGACATCCAGAAACTGAGGGAAAAGCTCCCCTTATGAGTGGGACAGTGAACTCAAATGGGATGGGATTACTTGAATCAACATGTCTTTTAGGAACCCAAGGGAGGCTACTGAGCTAGGGCTACATTGCATACAGACACCTCTGTAATAGAATAAAGGCTGGACCAGATCATAAGCACATTTATTTCTTCTAGGGAAGCCTTGCGATGGAGAATCAAAGGGCCAGGCAAGCCAAGCAATATGCCTAGAAAGACGGTGGATTGGCATTCCCACCCTCCTTCCCATTTTAAAACAGACGGGCAATGGTGGCATCTCACACGGAAACCAGTCAGTGGCCTGTTTACCTAATCACTAGTGTAGTAGGAGAAAGGAATGAGATGACACAGTGATACAATAAACTGTCAAACTGAAGTAATCCTTCAAGAAGGCTCCTCCTTGTCAGGAGCCGTTTCCTCCTAGGATTATTGCAGGAACCATCACCCTGGGGAGTCTGCAGAGAACCCCACACCCCTAATTGTGTTAAGAATTGTTCTATTGACAGAGCCTACCCCACACCCAAATTAGCTGTTAATAGAGAGCTATCTGTTAGCCGCGATAACTCGTGACTTCCTGGCCTATGTGACCTGACCAAATGTAACCTCCTGGCCTGCGGTGATCATGGACCACCACGTGGCAAGATTCCATGCCCCGCCCCCATCCCAAGCCAAACTCCTTATCCTATATAAACTGTAACCTGTCTCTAATAAATGGAGGCTTTGATAAGAACCCCGCTTAGCCTCCTTCTTCTCTCGTAGCCCATTATCTTCCAGATAGTGCCTTTCTGTGACCCTGGAATAACTTGACTGCAGGGTGGGTTACAACCCCTAGACTAAGTAACCCACCCAAAGCGGTCTACACCTCCTACAGGTGACAACACAGTGCACTGGGGTAATGGCAGGGACACCCTCACTGACTGACTCAGAGAGCACAACACTGCTTAGGGGTGAGGTGACAGGCATCCCTTTGATGATGCATCATGTTACACTGGCCTGGGGTGACTGGAAGGTCCCTCTAACTGATTCAGAAAGTAATTGGTATACAGAGGACACCAGCCTTGTAGTATGTGATTAATTGCACATCAAAACAAAATTGTATAGGGCTGAAGTGATGGCTCAATAAAGCGCTAAGGGCCCCAGTTCAATATCCAGAGTCCTCGTTAAAAAGGCCGGGCATAGTAGTAGTGCTCTCTAGAAATCCCAGTCCTGGAAAGTCGAAGACAGGAGAATGCTTGGGGCTCCCTGGCCATCCTGGGAGTTCCAGGACAGTGAGAAACCTGCCTCAAAAGTCAAGGGGATGGCATTCTAGAGAAACAAAACCTGAGGTTGTCCTCTGGCTTCCCCACATACCTGTACACACATGAACATCTATACACACAAACATTTACATAGCTCAGCCCACAATTACGTACGTTGTACAAATTAAAGAAGTAGCAGGGCTTGAACACCCAAATGAAAGGCATGCTTTATTGGACAAAAGAATCTGACATAGTTGCTAACATTTTAAACATTGCACTGCATATCCTTTGTGGTTGACTGGCTGGGTCCCACACTCTCTTTACCTCTGCCCCTAGACAAGGCGCAGGGGTGTGTGTGTTAGTCTTTCTGAAGTCTCATGAAAGGGAGCACATATAGATAGACTCAGATCTGAAAGCACGTGCTCCTGTTTCATTGTTCAAAGCTGGTTCAGAGTCAGGGTGGATGCAGTGGAGCCGGGAAATGGACCCGTCCTCAAAGGCCACCCTGTATGAGGCACTGACTGCTTCTACGCTCTACTTCCCATGGCCTGGTTTCCACAGATGGCTGAGAATGTGACGTCTGTCCCCTCTGGAGCTAGGAGACACAATTTTATTACAGCTAAAACATGTCACCGTGACACCCACCAGGTTTGTGGTCTGTTTTTTTTTTTTTATTTTCGAGACCCCTATACCCTAGAATGAGATGAGGTTTCACGAGCTCTTTTTGAATAATGTGGACATGTTCCTGTAGAGTGTGGTGTGCATCCAGACGGTGGCCCGAGAAGATGTCAGGTGTCACTCTCTGTCAGTCATTCTGTGTCTTATTCCCTTGCGACATCGTCCCTCCCTGAACCAGTTCATGTTTTTGCTAGGCTAGCTGTCTAGTAGAGTCTCGACCTGCCCACTCTAGCCCAGCCCCAGCTCTTAGTACTAGGGTCACAGGTGTGTGATTATGCCTGACTGTTCAACGCATGAATTTTGGAGTTCCAAATTCAGCTCCTCACCTATGTGCAGCAAGCATTTCACCCACCAAGTCATCTCCCAGCACTTTCCTAGCCTTTTCCTTTGTACTTCTTCAGGCTATGTCTGGAAAAGGCATCCCCGGAGCAGAGATGACCAAACCGAACCGTGATGTCTGTAGCTTTTCCCTTCACTGATCTAAGCTCTGACAACCTACAGGGATCTCTGCATAAGTTTGAATTGTCAGGTGTGAACCGTAGCCCTGATATAAACCTACCAGGGAAACCAAGCTAATCTAGGTGTGAGAAGCCGAACACTGACTGCACACACTCAGTGAGCCTGGATGTTCCCTGTTCTGTGGGTGATATGGTTCTCCTTGTTCTTTTGAAAGTTTTTTTTTCTCCCTTTATTTATAGTTAAACACATATAAATAGTTGTTCTGCATTCATATGTGTCTGTGCACCGTGTGCATGCAGTACCACTGGAGGCCAGATGAGGGCGATGGATTTTCCCCCAGCACAGAATAGAAGTTAAAGATGGTTGTGAGCTGCCCCATGTAGATGCTGGGAATTGAACCCAGATCCTCTAGAAGAACAGCTAGTGCTCTGAATCACCGAGTCATTCTTACAGTCACCTCTTAACTCATGAAAAATAAAGAAGCTAATAGAAAAACTGTCAAGGGTGTAGTTTGTGGGAGTGTTCATTTGGTATATCCAAGATTCCATTCTGGGTAAGCATTGGCAGCAGAGGTTTTGGAGCGAGGTTAAGATTCTGTGGGTGTCGATGGGAGAAAAACATTGTGGGGAGTTTCAGTGTTTTTGCACTTAGATGGAGTGTCCTGGGAAAAAAGGCTTGTATTCTGGGGACAAGTTAAATAACTTTAAGAAATGTTGTAAAGTTTTGGTAGAAGTGCCCTTTCTAGGTCTTTCCAATTCCACTTCATTTTGGTTAGTGAGTGTGGTTCCAAAATGCAGCGGCTAAGTTCAAAGGTTATAGCGCCACGCTCCACCTCACTACAGGGTCCTCTTTTCCCAGCATGCACCAGGAGGACTGAGCTGCTGAAGCTGTGGTTCTGTGTTTTCCAGGGTTTATCTATCATGGTGTTTCTGTCCTCTCCACCTTGAAGGTTGAGGGAAGGGACCTGATGCTTCTCATGCTCAGGTGGGCGGATGAACAATGACGGACCCCGAATGTAGGGATAGATGAGCTTGGGAAAGTAAATAGTGGGCCTTTCTTTATTCCATCAGAGGATTAGCACATTCTGCTCCTTTAGCCAATAGCCTTTAGGATACCAGCCCACTTGGGTGGGGTCTCTTTTGCTTTAAAAAGCAGCGGTAGCCATGTGCTCACTCTCTTGCTTCTGGCTCCTGCTTCCAGCCGCTAGACTCTGTTCCTGGTTGCACAGAGGGCTGTTGTCTAGGACAGTGATCTGTAAGTTTTCCCCTTCAATAAATAACCCTTTTATTAATCATAATTCTAAACTGGTGTGGGATTGTTTTGTGACTTATGCCTTTAGAGGATAATATTGAAGAAGCTAAGCTTGCCCAAAAGGAGGGATTTAAGGATTCTAGGCAGGACAGCATCAATTTACCACTCTCTGTTTATCTACAGTAAATGAAGATTGGGAATTGAAAAGCACAGAATCAGTTGCGTTTTAGAGGAGACAGGGATAAAGGAGGTGGAGGTGTTATGATGGATAAGCCAAGCATGTGCTCATTCTGTGCGGCTGGCGTTTGCTGCTGGAGAGAATTCCAGAAATGGCACGGTCACATCTTCAGACGTTAAAGAGAATTCACACTGAACTTTTACTTAAAAGCACTTACTTCCCCCACCCCCTTCCAAATGTTGCTCTTCAGTTCAAACTTCATGTAGTCCAAATAACCTCTGCGTGCTGGAAGTGGTCCAAAGAAGTCCTGGGTGTAATTTCTGGACCCTTGGTTGCTTAGCAACTCAGCAAAACACTTAGGCACATCATGAGTCAGCCAGATGGTTGCAGGGTTCAGGATGCAGGCTCCACTTCCCAGCTTGTTTTCTCAGTGATGAGCGATGAAGGTCAGGATTGGAACCACAGCTGATGAAGGGACTCTCACTTTAGTGAAAGTGTAGATGGGTACAGGGATGGGTGGGTACAGGACCTGAAGGACCACATGGTTTCATCTGAGGACCTTGTGGTGAACATCACACGGAAGTCTTGTGAAAGGCCAAGGTGTCAGCATGGCATCCAGTTCTCAGTGTTGTGCAGTTTGAGTAATAGAACAGCAAAGTACCCATTTGAAGGTATTGGGGAAAAATGAAGCAGGAAGGTGTTTTTTCTTCTTCTCCCTGAAATTCCCTGCTGGGCCCAGAGAAATGGTTCCAGCTATTCCTGCTCCTAGTGTATACCTCATGGTCCCTGAATCTCATTACCCTCAAGATCCTATGAACATGTCCACCCCAGCTCTGCTGTGGAACTCTGCTAGAACAGGTGAGGTCTCTCTGGATGTCCTACAGAGTGGTTTGTAGTACTGACCTGGGAGGCACAGGGGACAGAAGATCTGATGTGCATCATGTGACACACAGCTGGAAGGAATGCTCATGTCATGTTTCTCCCTTGAATCCATAGCCTTTGAGTCTATTAAATAAGTAAAAGCATGCCGGGGATATAGTTTGGTGGAGTGCTTACTTAACATGTATGAAGCCTTGAGTTCTACCCATATAAACTGGGGGCAGTGGTATATATACCTGTAATTTCAACACTCAGGAGGTAGTGGCTCGGAAGTTCAAAACCACTTTTGGCTACACAGAAAGTTCGAGGCCAACTGGGGCTACACGAGACCCTGCCTTTGAATGAATGAAAAGCTGTTTGGCCCATTACCAAGGGTGCTTGTCAAGATCCACTCTGTAATTTTTGCTTTAGGAAACAGGAAACCAAATGAAAGCAAAGATACCAAGCCCTTTGTCTCTTATTGAAAGGACTTTTTAAAAAGTATGCCTTAGATACCACCCCTGGAAATGTTGACTTCTCAATGATTTAATCATTGTTCATGTCAGAGAGGGAATGCCACAGGGTTAGGAAATGATACACCTTTTAATATGCCAGGGGCAGGCCAACAAAACAAATACAAAGAACCACCTGGACAAGGCAGTCAGCAGTGGGTACTCCTGTGCCTTCTGTCTGGGCTTCGCCACCATCAAACGTGAGCTGGTGTTTTGGATAAAGGCAAACAAACCACTTTTTCCTTTGCTGTTTATTTACCGTGGAGAGAAACTTCCATTGTACCATCCCCAAGGGGAATGCTAAGAAGAACATGGTGGGATGTTGGGGTGCCAGTGTGAGGAAGACAGCTGCTGCTTGAGAGGCCAGTGAAGAGAGTCCCTTCTAGAAGCAACCCATCACTCGGCAGTGCACTCAGTAAGTACCTTTCAGGTTAACAAGCTCAGGAACTTGGTAGAAATATATAAAACTGGCAAATCTCAGGATTTTATCAGTCACAATTCATTCCCCCCCCCTTTCTTTTTTACAGAAACGTCAGAGAAAAACTTAAATACATTTGAATGAGCTGCCAGGTCAGACTATATACTAGAAATACAAACATACGTCCTATTCAGTGCATGTATATAATAAGTTAGAGATGCAAGTAAAATCGATCATAGTTCAGAGACTTCTGAGTCGAGTCATGGCTTTGGCATCATCTGAAGCCCTCACCCATTTCTGCAGTCAGATATCCAAACATGTACCCTGGCCCCTTCTTCCCTAGTAAGAAGTTTCTAGCTGCAAATAATCTCTAGCAAGGCCGGAAGAGCAAGAATTCATAGCTCTTAAATGGTGGGTTAGGAATCTTACATTCTGATGATGGTTTTTCTGGAGATTTGAGTACATTTTTAAAAACCTTTCAGGAGTGGAAGCTTTGTCCATAAAGATGATTCTGATGGATGAAGGCCATGCGAATGATATGCAAATGCACCCTCTGCTTCCTTGTGTAAGAGTAGCTTTTCTCTAGAGCAAATAGACTCTCGCCATATCTCTCTTTGGCCTGGTATCGCATCTGTTCCGGAGACTATCACCCCGCTTGGCAGCAACCTTCAACGGATAGGCACTGATAGCCTTGAATGGCATTAAGCACTGCTTTAATTCTATATGGGGCCTGTTATGATCAAAGATAGTACCTAACTCACACAATGGCTGTACAGACTGAGTCAATGAACGGAATGTATTTAGAATGAAGTGATATAGTGCATACTTGTAGTTTAGGGATGGTGACAGATACCACCCCTACCATATCATGCCAGGCTGTGGGTTGGGGTCAAAGTCAGAGTGGCTTGATATCTTTCTCTCGGAACTCAGAATCATGAAGTTAGTGAACCCCAAATTCCAAGTTCCTATCAGGCTAAAGGAAGAAATGAGGCTGGTACATTGGGGACCACGTATCTGGCTGGAGAGCACACGGGTCATGGCTTCAGCGTCTTTTGGAATAGAGGTCCGCTTCTGCCAAATGTGGCTTCTCAAGAGATGTCATGTCCAGTCTAGTGGCACAGGCATGTAAATTGACAAGGCAGAAGGCTCGCAAGGTCAAGGCCAGCTTGGAGAAGTTAAGAAGACCCTGTCTCAAAAGAAGGCAGAGGGTACCACCCAGTAGTAGTTCACTTGGTTAGCATGCATGAAGCCTTAGGGTCAAGGGTCAATGTCCCATACCAAAAAAAAAGTAAAAATCCTGAGTTACTAGTAAAATTTCTCAAATTGTGAGCTCTGACAACAAATGCCACTTAAACTGAACAAACATTTGAGATCTTATCTTAAATACAACAACAAAAACCCAAACCACCAAAAACGCCAAAAACCAATGACAAAAAACAAAAAAACAAAACCGAAACCTAAATTAAATGCTTTATGGGCTAAAAGCCACTGCAGGTGGAAGCTTCCTGGGAACAACGCTTCTTGACATGGTGGCTGTATAGACCCCAACTTCTTTTATGGGGAGGGGAAGCCTAGATAGATGCAAACGAGATGACTTCATTTTAAATTCTCGACTCCCCCACAAAATGCACATGAGTTTACTCCGCGTGGGGTTTATGCAAAGGTCAGTGTTTTCGGGAGAGGGTGGCGTGTTCCAGACTATGGCTTTAGTGACCAGAGGCACAGACGGGACCCCTGGGACTCAGGGGTTAGACAGTTGCGCTTTGCCAGAGGACACAAGGACACTGTAGAGCCCGGGTAGGT
The DNA here is from genome assembly GCF_018167655.1 of Microtus oregoni. Taxonomy (NCBI): domain Eukaryota; kingdom Metazoa; phylum Chordata; class Mammalia; order Rodentia; family Cricetidae; genus Microtus; species Microtus oregoni. The sequence goes on from NW_024543066.1 coordinate 3,939,923, forward strand.
GAAGAGTTGAACACAATTTATTTTTATGCTTAAATAGTTGACTAGGTTATCCAGCATCTGCTTCTCCCATACATGTCATTTAGAGCTAGGTGTCCATGGGGGCCGATTTCAAGTGAAGATAGTGGATGAAGGAACCTCACTGAAACCCAGAGGAAGATGCTCTACAAGACGCAGCCTTACTAACCTACGGCACTGCTACGGTGGTTACAAGTGATCGGCTTACTGGAGGGGGTCTACATCTCAGAGCCAGGACACAAGAACAGTGATTTTTCTTTTTTTTTCCCAGTGTGCTGCCATTCTCCCAGATACGGGTTTCTGGTCAGTCCATTTTTAAATACCCATGACCGGGGCCTCTTGTGAGCACCATCCACCTGTACAGTGGCAAGCAATTTCCCCCTGTAAGCACTAACAGCCCTCCCCATCCCACCCCCAAGCAACTACTGTATAGTTTTGTGGGATTTTTTTTTTCCATTTTTGGTCATTTCATTAAAAAAGTTGGCAATAGCAACAAATATTAGATGAAGGGCTTTGTGTTTACAGATAAAATCTCCTGTGTTGCAGGAGACTGTAGTGTTTGCAAAATTGGAAAAGGTTTAATCAAAATAAGGTGATATGCATGCATCAAAATATTAGTATTCTGAAGAAAAAAAATTTTTTTCACAGACCTACAGAATTCCTCATTTGGGGAATTATTTAAATTTGCAGCAGGTTTTTTTTTTGTTAAAGATTTGCATTTTCTTTTTAAAATCAAGCTAGCAGTTTTGCGTGTACAAACATTATCATTGCTAATATACAAGAATCAGTGAAGAGTCCCCGCACAGCCCAGAAGCTCGTCCGTGTCCAGGGTGAAGTCACTTGGAACTCCCACGGTTAGATGCAGCTGGGATATCTTGTCTGTGTTCTAGGAGGCAGGTGCCTATCACCATTTATTCTATTTTTGTTGTTGTTGTTAGAATTTACAGTGATATTATTTACAGCAAAACTATTGATTTTTTTTTAATTTTTTTTTCTTTAAAAAAAGAAACAAACAGTGTTTATACCCTGACAGTTTGGGTCCAAGAAAAATAAGGCGAGCTGTTGTGGATTTAGTAACTGTAGAGTTTCTTCAGTTGATCCTTCCCTCTTCTGTCCCTCCCGGCGCACAGTTTTCTTTTCTTTCCTTTTTTTTTTCTTTGAAAAATGACACCAAATTACTTGAGATCAAGTCTGAACAACATGGCTTCTTGTACCTTAGACTGCATTGCTCAGTGCACGTGTGTCGATCCTGGGAATGGGAGTGAGTTTCCATGCTCTGTAAATTGGCTCATGCTAAATAAAAAAAACTGTGAGTTATTTTCTTTTTCTTATTTTTCCTTTTGCATTAAAGAAAAACTCAGGTCACTGGTGTGTGGCGGCGGCAGACCCACACTCTCTTCTTGGTAAATATTTTCCTTCCGGCTGCTCTCTGGTAGATTTCTCAATACTGGCAGTATGAACACGTGGTCCTGAGGAGAGAGAAACAGTAGGGTGGTGAGTTTAGGTTTCTTTCTCTTTTGAGACAGGGTCTCATGTAAGTCTAGGTTGGCCTCGAACTTGCGACCTAGGATGACTTTGAACTCCTGATCATTCTGCCCCAGTCACAGTACCTAGGTTGTGTGGTGTGGGGTCTGAAACCTGGGCTTCCTGCATGGTAGGCACTTTTAACCAACTGAGACATATCCCTCACTCATTTTATAGACAAAGGAGAATTTATCTATGGCTTCTTTGTTGTTTATCATAAAGGGTTCGGAGAACAAGGGTCTACTACTCCTCACTAGGGTGTTTAGGCTTCCTGGAAAATACCACAGTGGACCAGACACTAGATCTTTGGTTCTCAAACTGTGGGTCATGACCCACACACGGGTCACATATCAGATATTTACATTACCGTTTATAACAGTAGCAAAATTATAGTTATGAAGTAACAACGAAATGGTCGGTGTGTGTGTGGGTCACCACAACATGAGGAACCGTATTAAAGAGTCGCAGCATTAGGAAGGTTGAGAACCACTGACTTGGGGTATCTCAGAAACCGCTAAGAAGTCAAGGGAAAGAAGCTGACAGACTGGATGGAATTCCAGTGTGAAGCAGGAAGGATTGATTGTAAGAAAAAGAAAAAAAAAAAAAACCTGTTGACTCACAAACAGCCAACTCTCCTCTGTAGCTGTGGAGAGCCTTCAGAATCTGACTTCTGCAGGGGACAGAGGGTGTCCTGGTGACCTTGAGCTTGTTTACCCAGACAGGTTTCTCTTTGGGTGGACCACCCGTGACATCCTGCCCTGTGTAAACACCCGGAACAGCTAGCTCTTCCTGTCTCCCGTTTATGGGTCTGGCTGCCTTTTTCATGTGTGTTTGCTTCTGACCTCCCTCCCCCAGGTCACCGGCGAGGGGAGCCAAGAACACCCAAGGACCCACTCCTTTGAGGTTTCCACACTTGCCCTCCTCCAGGGAAGGAAAATGACTCACTTCGGTAGATCCAGTTACGGAGGGTGGGGAAACCCTGTCCGGCAGGATTTTCACACCTTGGTTTCTGTCATTAAATCCTAATCTTCCAGGCACCAGGCTGCTTACTGGGCTCTGTGGTCACATCACCCTCTTCATTCAGGGAAGAGGTGTTCCCAGCTCTATTCTCTAAACTTTCCCTCGTGTCTCCCAGCTTCCTTGGTATGTAAATTTTTAATGTACTATACTTCTTCTATGATGTGGAGTTTAATAATCTCTAGTAAGTGTCTATACACATGAGACCACAAAAAAACTGAACTTCCTCCCATCTGCTGGTCTACATTTTCTAATAACCAGCCTAACTTCCCAAGTTAATTTTGCATTACAAAGCAAAGCCTTTGTCTTTTCAATAGAAGCCAACATTTGTCTGTCTTGATAGTGGGTATGTTTTGACCCCAAGATCGGGACATAATTAAATGTCCTCCTATGTCGCTATTTTTTAAAAGCAGTACTGATCTTGCAAATCTTTCTTCTTAGTCAGGCAGCCAGAATGTGGATTCCGACCCCATGGGTTAGGAATGCTAATGGGTGGATAACATTTCATATAAACACTTTATACCAAGAACAGCGTCAGGTAAAGAGGATAAGAACCTTGGCTAAGCAACTGCTAGAAGATTAAGTGTGATGAGAGCACCCTCTGATGGATGGGATATTGTGAGATGACATTGCAGAAAGAGAATCTGGAATCAGCTCCCCCGTCTGAGTGTAGGTAATAAACGGAAGGGACTTAAGACTCATTGGAAGGAGTGACATTTCCATGAGTTTGGTATATCCTTTCGTATGTGAGGGTGGAAGAAATTCACAGCCGTGTCCACGCTATTACACTAATTTATTTTCACATTAAGAAACATTTTAACTGATACTTAGAGATCACAGCTCCAGGTCCAGTATAGGTGGTTCGGGTACAGAACTGAGAGCCCCTTTAGAGGCCTCTGGAAATACTCAGGTTTTTTTTTCCTTCCATACCTGCAGCCCTCAGCAGTCCAGCCCAGTGCACAACTGGGAACTAAATTCCCAAATCCTCTACTGAAGTCACATTCTTCCCTGGTTCTCAAACTGGGCTGCACAGTAGGATTTAATAAGTCGCGAAGTTCAGACCACAGCCACATGGGCCAGCGCTGAAAACAACCACCACCACCCCATTCTGACTAGTCTGTTGGCTCCAGCGTTCGATGGGCTGAAGGCATGCTTCCTGAGGTTTAATGTGTGCATGGCCAGCTGGGATGACCTGCACACAAGGCTTCTAGTTTTGTAGATAAGTATAAGCTTAGACATTAGTTTCTAAGACCTAAGGTGCTGCTGATACCCCTCTTTGCCCCTAGGCCTACTTTGGGAATGCAGTGTGGCCTATCGGCTACACAGAGCATTCCAAATTATCTTCTGTTGCTCCCGAGTGCGAATATACTTAGATGTTTCTTCTCTAATCAACACATATGGAATTCCTCCCTATTCTTCAAGTGCCCTTTAAATCCTGTCCCTAGAAAGGGCAGACCCTGGGGATCCACCTTTGCAGGTCACCTCACTTGCCAGATTCCAGGGAACCTGCTCTGTGCAACAGAGAATTCTGCTGTTCTTCCATTCATCCCTCCCCCATCTGCCCTGATCCTCAGTCCTCCCCACTTCCCTTCTCTTTAACATATGTCTAAGAGTGTTTCCTTTGAGTCCTTTAAAGTTTGCGTTATGTTTTCATTTAGCGTGTGTTTGCATATATGTGTACATGGCACAGCTTACGTGTGGAGGTCAGAGGACAGCTTGTGGAAGTTGGTTCTGTCCATCTGTCATGTGGGTCCTGGGGACTGAACTCGGGTCGTCGGGTGTCTCAAGTTACTTCTAAATTGCTGCACCAAGACACCGTGACCAAGGTAATTTAAAGAAGAGTTTATTGGGGGCTTCAAATTTCAGCGGGTAAGCCTCAAGACCTTCATGGCAGAGAACAAGGCAACAGGCAAGCAGGCTCTCAGATAGACTGAGGACTTACATCTTGATCCACAAGCATGAGGGAGAGACTGGGGGGGGGGCGGGGGGAAGAGAGCGGGGAAGGAGAGAGAGCGAGAGAGCTAACTGGGAATAGTGTGGGTTTTTGAAACCTCAAAGTCCACCCCAGTAATGTACTTCCTGATATCCTTCCCAAACAGTTGTATCAACTGAGAACCAAGCATCCACATATAAGCCTATGGTGGTCACTCAACTCCAACTTCAAACAACTACATCAGGCTTGTTGGCAAGCACTTTTCTTATGGTGTCATCTTGCTGGCCCATGTTTCTTTTTTAAGTACAATAATTTTCATTACAATAGGAAACCATAATCTAAAATTAAGGTTTGCTTTTCTTTTAGTTTCCGTTTTTTGGAGACCGAGTCTCACGTAGCCAAGGCTGGCCTTGAACTCTTGGTCTTCCTACCTCTGTCTTCCCAAGTGTTAGAATTACTGACCTGCACGAGCACACTTGACCGAAAACTTAGTTTAAAATAGCTCCCATCTGATGGAGGAAGGTCATTGGCTAATAAAGGAACTGCCCTGGCCCATTTTATTGGTTAGAGGATAGGTGGGAGGAGAAAACAGGACAGAACACTGGGAGGAAGAGGAAGTGAGGTCAGAGACTCCACAGCTCTCTCGGGAGCAGACGCCTGAGAGAGACGCCATGCCCCGCTCCCAGGATGAAGCTCCGAACCAGGATGGACTAGGCTAGAATCTTCCCGGTAAGACTGGTTCTCACAGATTACTAGAGATGGGTTGATCGGGATGTGAGAATTAGCCTGTAAGTGCTAGAGCTAAAGGGCCAAGCAGTGCTTAAAAGAATACAGTGTCTGTGTAATTATTTTGGGGCATAAGCTAGCCGAGCAGGCGGCCGGGGTGCTGGGAACGCAGCCCCGCTGCCCTTTTTACTACACCCATCTCAGAACAGATTTCCTCTCCAACTAAGCAATAAATGGGGCCTTTTTGAATTTGTTCTTGCCCAGTGACTTGAGTTAAAAACAGTTGAAGCTACAGAGCCAGCAGGCAAAAGTAAACATACTAAGAACAGACAGATGCATATTTTTTAAAGAGAAAGAAAATGCATTTCTTTCATTTTTATTATGTGTTTATTACATCTCTGGCACTGTTTTGAAGTGAATTACATCAGTCCTAATAACAGGGCAGTATTATGTCCCCTACTGCACAGGTAGTTAAAACGGCAAGAGTTTTAGCAAGGGCCAAGAGCCACACTTGCCTGGCTTCAATTCTGTCTCCACCACGTATCAGGAAAACAGACAGAGAGCTATCTGTACCTTCGATGCGTTCTGGGAAAATGTCCTGAGATGGGGGCCTGAGTGGAATGAACTCCTTCTGTCTATGGAGGGGAGAGGGCGTGGTCTTCACGTCAGCTTTGCCTCCTCCTGCCTCAGTTTACGATGAGAAGCACTGACAGTGAATCTAGTAAACCACCTTCACTTTAGAAAGGGGCTGGTGGCTCGGCTGCTGTGACTTCTCCCGACTGCCATTATGCCTGGCGTGGCAAGCTGCTATTCTTATTTCCTTTTTGCTTCTCCTAATACTTTTATAATGGTGCCTCCTAATTGAGGGTCCTAGGGGCTCAGCAGTCACTGCTATTAGGCAGTTTACACATATGGACCGACTGAATTCTAAAACAACTTTGCGATGTGTTAATATTACCCTTCTACGGGGAGGGTAACTCATCCAGGCTTCATTCCAAGCCTCTTCCCTATTCCACTGAGGAAAGGACAACACATAAGTTGGGTAACTTGACCAAACCCATATAGTTGGTTAACTACTCAGCACCCAGATTTACTGTCTCCGCTGTGCCACTAACGGCCACACGGAGATCTCCCAAGCTCAGAATGACTACCATTGGAAATTACTGATAGCCACTGTGTCCTGCCCCAGCTGTTAAAGATATGGCTCAGTGGTTAAAGAGTATTGGCTGCTCTTCCAGAGGTCCTGATTTCAATTCCCAGCAACCACATGGTGGCTCACAGCCATCTGTAATGAGGCCTGGTGCCCTCTTCTGGCCTGCAGACATACATGAAGGCAGAACCCTATATAAATAATAAATAAGTAAATAAAAATCTTTTTAAAAAGTTAGGGTTACCTGCATGCACTTCTCAGTTTTCAGGAAAGGGTACATGAGTATGTGTGTGGGCTGCTGGGGATCGAATCCAGACAGAGCCTATGTGTGCTGGGGAAGTACTCTACCACTGAGCCAGGGACCCAAGTACTTAGCTATTGCAAGGTTTAGGCTATTCTGGACTACAAAGTAAGAGCTTCCAGAGGCCATGGGCTATGTCAGGCTCAGTGGTGGAGCTGCTACCCCTCACAGCTAATCTTTTCCTTTTGGCTGTAGGGTGAAGACCAGAATCCCTACAGATGAGTAACTCGAGTCATTGAAGCTCAGCTTACTTCTATCTTTGGGGACCCTCCCATCACTGCCAGGTCAGGTCTACTGTGAGTCCCAAGAATGAGCATTCTGGAGGTAGCCTGTTAGGGTTTATTTCCTAGTTCTGCCTGGTCCTTTGTTACAGCAATGCTATTGGCACCGATCCAAGAGGGGAGGCTATGAGAACTAAAGAGCCATAAAGAAACACACATGGAATCCTGTTTCTAGAACATCTGTGGTTCTTCCTTTTTCAATCTCATCAGTGGCCACAACATGAGGACTGGCTCCCACCCAGAGTCCACAATGTGAGTCTAGGGCAGCAGGCATTATGGGATTTCCGAGTTTACTGACAGCCTCACAGAAGGCAAAGGAAAGACACTGTAGAACAGATACTGAAGGGGTCTACCTGGGAGGGTGGAGATGTAGCTCAGATGTAAAATGCTTCCCTAACACCCATGAGGCCCTGGGTTTGATCCTAAATACTATATAAATTGTGTGTGGTGTGGCATGCTGCTGGCCTGGTATTCTAGCAATTGGGAGGGGAAGGCAGGAGGATTGGGAGTTCAGGGTCATTCTCAGGTACATAGAAAGTGCAAGGCCAGCCTGGGATCCAAGAGACCCCATCTCAAAAATAAAATAAACTTCTATCCGAGCCTTAGGTACCTAAAATGAGGTTATTTCTGCACTCAAATGTCAGGGTTCATTGTTGGCAAGAAAATGAGACTAGACCCATTCTTTGTAACTTTGACCCAGGGGCTAAAAGGAGAGGAGTGACCCTGAGGATGTAACTTTCCAAAACTGTCGTCTCACCCCAAATTAGCTTTCTGATTGAATGTGTATTGAGAAAGAACAATGTGAAATCCAGAAATATAATAATAATGTTAAGGGGAACAGGGGCAAAGTCCAAACAAATGTAAATACAGCTCACTTACTAAATATTTAAATTCTAAAAAGCCCATATGATCAACCTCTTGTGTCTAGGCTTACATAAAATAAACGTTTGCGTATCAGATTCTATTAATTTAACCTAGACTTGGCAACAGCTGTATTTTAACCAGCACTGCTAACTTTGAGCATAGTGCGCTGGAACTGTGGTTGGTCTGGCAATCTTCCCACTGGATATGGCTGCTGCCTGCCATGGAAGCCTCATGGTAAGAGGGTAGGAGACTCGAATCCTAACAACATCTGCTTCTGCAGATGCCATACACATGGAGAATTTTTATAAACCCAACTGGAGTTAAGGTTTAATGTGCATATGTGTATATGTACATATACATGTGTAGAAACATGTACATTTACACACACATCGACATCTGTACTCATATACAGAAAAAGAACAGGGACCAGTTTGGAGTTTGTCCCAGGGAAATCAGAGAAATGAAAGATGCGAATCGCCTATTTATTTGGAGAATCTAGAAAATTCTCGAGACTTTAAAGGTTCACTGTTGACAAAAGGCCATTTCCCACCTGGAGCGACGTCACTGTCCCTAGTGGGTCTTTTTCTCCACGTTCCGAATTTCTTTCTTCGTCTTCAGTTTATAGCCTTCTCCCTGCTAAAGGAGAGCACACATTACATGTTTGCAGTGGAGACTGGAAGCAGCTCACACGCTGGTCCCCGGAGGCTGCGTGAGGAAGGAAAAGTGGTAAGAGTCCTAGACCACTCGGCATCCTTAGACAAGTTGACCTGCTTGGCTTGACTGCACAGGCCAGCTCGCCATGGCCACGGCATGCGACAGCACTTTCAAGGTAACGCTACAGCACAACAAGACTTGGCAGCACGGGGGGGGGGGGGGGGTTTAATGATTTCATAGAGCAACCGGGCCACTTCCCACAGACAATGGAAGAAGTCATTGACACGCACAAGACACCCGAACCCCAATTGTTACGATCATGATTTTTATCAGCCAGCAAAACCATAACCAGTTTGTTGGAGTACGACGGGGACTTCTCAAATAAGCACCAAGCCGGAACTGAATGCCATGGGTGGTCTGACTGCTTCTCTTTAGTTTATATGACTACCAACGCTGTCCTCTCCTTCCTGGACCAAGATAGCATGGATTTCTACAGGTTGGGGCTGTCTTTCCCGACTGTCAGGGGCGTACTTCTTGGAGAGTGAGGCACATTTAGTTTTTCCTTTAACAGGAGGCCCGGGGGTGGGGTGGGGGGCGTTCTTCTTCCTTCCTCGCCGGATCCTCAGTACTTTTCAGCTTGCTTTTTTCTTATGTAAACATAATACATAACACTTAACTTTCTGCCTTTAAATATGATAAAGATTTGGGAAACATCAAAGCATAATAGCAAGATGTCTTCTTTGGTAGGACAGGGTTCATTGGGTGAGTCATACTCAGAGTTGCAAGTTAGCTTCTGTATTATTAGCACATTGGACATGGGGCGGCATAAAGTGCGATGTAACAGTGGAGTTTAGTTTTTATTTTGTACAGAATGTGGTGACCAGGACAACCACATAGACCTGATGTGAAAATTGTGAGCCAGACCCTCTGTTACCCTAACAAACAGTGTCCTCCCTCAGTTTCCTAGACAGGCACCCAACTCAAGGCCAAAGGTGGACGGACCCTCTCAAGGGGGCTGTTGATGGCCAAGAATTCTACCTTCTCTTTCTGTTTTTTGTTTGTTTGTTTTGGTTTTTCAAGACAGGGTTTCTCTGTGGCTTTGGAGCCTGTTCTGGAACTAGCTCTTGTAGACCAGGCTGGTCTCGAACTCCCAGAGATCCGCCTGCCTCTGCCTCCCGAGTGCTAGGATTAAAGGCGTGCGCCACCACCGCCCGGCCTACCTTCTCTTTCTCTTTCCAAGTGGAACATTATCCCTAATAAATGCACTTATCTCTGTGGTCATTCTGACAGCAGTAAGTATGTAACATTCAGATGTTGTATGAAGAAAAGGGGTTGGATCCCTGTACAAAGCCTACGTCAGAAGCCAGCACAATACTCCAAGATTCCACACTGCAGCAGCCACTCTGTTAGCAAGGCTTCCCAGGGAAATCACAGAGATGCTACCCTCTACTTTGCTCCTTGGCAACCACGCTACATTACCAGTTCATCCTGCTTTCTCTCTTGTGGGCCAATCCGTCTTATTACTTTCCGAGTGATCTGTTGGAAACAACAGAGAGAAGTAGGGACTATTCTGTGGTCACGAGGGGGCGCTATAAACCTATCGCATACAAGGGTTGTTTCTCATGCAGGGCATTTAAACTCCGGAAGCATGAAATCTCAATGGCGATTACTTTTCTGGTGATGAGGTTGCCTTCTTCATCAGTAAATTGTTCTTCCGTGATGGATTTGCCAGGGATGGTTTTGGCTTCCTCCCCCTAAAGGATGTGGCATAGAAATTAGCGGCATGAGAGAGGAGAGCATGGGCGGGTATCAATCCGGATCCACAGCACACCACACTGCACACCACATGGCCGACCACACGGCCCACCACACGGGCCCTGGAACTGCAGAGAAGTCACAAGCTGTGCTTCCCTCTCCAGGGAAAGAGAAGATAGACTTCATGGCTGGTTAGTGAACGGCTGACAACCTTCAGTCTTATGCCTCAAGCATGTATGCAGGCACGTATGGTAGCTGGCAACAAATTGCAAGAAAATCGATCATTTGTAGATGCAGTTAACCACAGAAAAGCCGAGAGGCTTCATTGGTTGAAACAAACGTCAGTCAATGATTAGTGGTAAGAACGGACGGACTCACTTAAGAACAACTCTTGGTCAGTCACACCATAGCTCAAGGGATGTTAGAGAGTGAATTCTAATTTGAATAAAGACAGGTTCTGAGCTGGAAAAAAATACTTAAAAAAAACCCCTCATGTACTAAGGGCAATACACTTTTTATAAAATGATTATGAAGAAAGTTCAGGCAGGGAAAGTCTCATTTGCAGGGGGAGGGGGCTGAGGTTTTCATAGACCGTACAGGAGAGTAACTGATTGCATGTCCGACCACCCACACTACCGTAGGCCAGAAAGCTCATCTGACATTTCTTGGTATCGATTCTTTCATTAGGAACTGCTTTCTGATTTAGAGTGGGAACTGCCAAAGGTCTTCCGAGTTCACCCTTAGCCCCGCTGCGGTATTGTTTCAGTTGACTCCAGGAAGAGAGAGAAGGACGTAGGCAGAGCGTAGGGGTCGTCCATGCCAACACTGAAATCTGCAGCCGGGTTTCATGGGGGAGCTAGTCCTATTTCCTACGGGTGGTTGCATACATTTGGCAAAAATGTCATTTTATTTTAAAGATAAAGGCATAGAGACAGCAAAGGTACCAATAAAAAGGCCATGAGACGTTTTGACTGTAGCTAGAGCCTGAATGACTAAGTATTTCTGAGGTAAATTCGTTCGAGCACCCAGCTTTCTGAGCGGTGCACAAGGAAAGACTGTAAGACATCAAGACAGAAATCCATTTACTGTGCTCTGGGTATGCCCTTCTGTGGGAAGATGCTAAGTTTGAAATTGTTTAGAGAACCCTGGGAAGGAATGGGCAAATTAGGTACGGATATAAGCACAAAGAGGAGGCACAAGTGGGTTGTTGACTCAGATTACTGCCATCAGGAGAAACAAAGCCCTGCTTATCAATAACGAGCCCTGCTGCTTCTTGTGGATGTTCAGAAGGCGAGCACTTTGTCTCCTTACATGCATAATCTCTTCAAGACTAAAAGCAGCTGTCTAATTGTGTAGCTCCTCACTACACTAGAAAGAATAGATCGTATTGGAAGGCCACCAGTAAAGATTTATAGAACATATTATTATTATTATTGAGATAGGGTTTCTCTGTGTAACCGTCCTAGCTGTCCTGGAACTAGCTCTTGTAGACCAGGTTAGCCTTGAACTCACAGAGATCCTCCTGCCTCTGCCTCCTAAGTGCTGGGATTAAAGGTGTATGCTACCACTGCCTGGCTTGGAACAGATATTTTAAAAATCTGTGCCTCTTTACCTCTCTGTCAATTATGTTAGAGGTAAAATGTTCTCAAGGAGAGGTCTTGAACCCCTTTAGTGAGAGAGAGACAATTGCGAATTAGCTTTAGAAGGCTGCCTTACATTTTCTTTCCTTTTTTTTTGGGGGGGGGGGATTTCGAGAAAGGGTTTCTCTGTGTAACCGTCCCAACTGTCCTGAAACTAGCTCTTGTAGACCAGGCTGGCCTTGAACTCAGAGATCCATTTACTTCTGCCTCTGCCTCCCAAAAGCTGGGATTAGAGGCGAGCACCACCACAGCCCAACAAAGACTACTGTACTTTTACATAAACAAAATCCACTCTCCACTTCATCTTGTTTACAAGACTATTTCTGGCACCCTCCCTCCACTTTGAAGAGACGTCATGGTACATATGTTTTGGGGCCTTCACCTCTGGTGGTCTCAATGACACAATGGCACGATGGAATTTCCTTTGGCATCCCTTCAAGAGACATCACACTTTCTTTTCTTTCCTAGACTTCTCTGAATATAAGGAATGACAGTATAAGGCGTGTTGGTTTGCTTTGATGTATATGATAAATGTGACTCTTTCTAAACCAGAATGGCTGTTATATATGTTGCAAAAAGCAACAATCTAATAGTCAACCCATTATGCTGGTTAGTTTTATGTCAGCTTGACACAAGCCATAGTCATCTGAGAGGAGGGAGCCTCAACTGAGAAACTGTCTCCATAAGACGGAGCTGTAGGCAAGCCTCTACAGGCTTTTCTTGATTAGGGATTGACATGGGTGGCTCGAGCCCAGTTCTTTAAGAATGCAGGCAACGGTGTTTGATTATAGAAAGAACAAGTAGGACATCTCTTTTAATGTTTTTAGCTTGTTGCCATGTAATGGAAAATTCTTTCTTTAGGCCTTTACTATTGACATGATGCTTTTTATGAAATTCCGAGGCCTGCAACACGCTTCTAATCAATAATTGATCAATCTCAGCGTTGCCTTGTGCTAGAGGACCAGGCAGACTTGTATGGGACCGGATGTGTGTTATGTACATCGGACAAAACCTGTTCCTGATTATGTCTTGTACCTGGATAAACAATGAAGTCAACTCTGTGTCATCTGGTATAAATTCAGCAGTTTCAATACGCAAGATAACTCTTTCTGCATGTTGTGAATCTGTAACTATATTGAGAGGTTCTTTAAAATCCCTTAGCAACATAAGAATGGCATATAATTCTGCCTTCTGGACAGAATTATAAGGGCTTTGTTCCACCTTACTCAATTCATCTGACTTGTAACCTGCTTTCCCTGATTTATTTGCGTCAGTATAGAACGTATGAGCTCCAGTTATTGGAGCATCACGTATAATTCTAGGAAGAATCCAAGAAGTTCTCTCTCTTTTTTTTTTAAAGATTTATTTATTTATTATGTATACAACTTTCTGCCTCCATGTATGCCCGCACGCCAGAGGAGGGCGCCAGATCTCAGTACAGATGGTTGTGAGCCACCATGTGGTTGCTGGGAATTGAACTCAGGACCTCTGGAAGAACAGCCAGTGCTCTTAACCTCTGAGCCATCTCTCCAGCCCAAGAAGTTCTCTTTATGAGGTTAAGTCTACCACTTTTGGAATAGTTGCTATTAATTTCTCCCAAAAAATTAGCACAAGCTCTTTGCCATGGTTCATTGTCTTCCCATAACTTTTTTATTTCTTCAGTAGTAAAAGGCACTATAATATCTGCTGGGTATATACCTGCTAGTTGATGAAGTCTCAGCTTACCTTTTATAATTAATTCAGAGACTTTTTCCACATAAGTTTTTAATTTTTTACTTGGTTTATTAGGTATAAATATCCACTCTAAAATAATATCTTCCCTCTGCATTAGAATCCCTGTAGGAGAAATTCTGGAAGGCAATATGACTAGGATGCAGCTAAGATTTGGGTTCACCCTATCCACATGTGCCTCCTGTAATTTTTCCTCAATCATTGTCAGTTCCTTTTCTGCTTCAGCTGTCAGTTTTCTTGGACTATTCAAATCTTTATCACCATCTAACGTTTTGTTTAAATGAACTATTAGATCAGGTGTTATCCCAACAGCTGGTTGTAGACTGGAAATGTCTCCTAACAATCTTTGGAAGTCACTAAGAGTCTTTAACTGGTCTCTCCAAATTTGTGCCTTTTGCGTTTTAATTTTCTCTAACCCTATTCTGTAACCTAGGTAATTAATAGAATTTCCTCTTTGAATCTTTTCAGGGGCAATTTGTAATCCCCACCTAGGCAAGACTTTCTTTACTTCTTCAAACATCCTTTCTAAAGTATCTTTATTTGAATCAGATAACAAGATGTCATCCATGTAATGATAAATTATGGACTTGGGGAATTGTTTACGAATTATTTCCAATGGCTTACTTACAAAATATTGGCATAATGTAGGACTATTGAGCATACCCTGTGGGAGGACAGTCCATTGATATCTCCTATTAGGCTGAGAATTATTATAAGTAGGCACTGTGAAGGCAAATTTTTCTCTATCCTTTTCTTTTAACGGTATAGTGAAAAAACAATCTTTCAAATCAATAACTATAAGAGGCCATCCTTTTGGTAATAGAGAAGGCAAAGGAATTCCAGATTGTAGTGGGCCCATAGGTTGAATTACCTTGTTGACAGCTCTTAAATCTGTGCCCGGTACTGCAGCATAATGCTGCCCTCTTCTATGCCACAGGGGAAGTCTGAATGGCTAAATGTCCGACTCAGTTTAGCAAAAGATGCTCCCGTGTATATCTTCTGTGGGAAAAACCCTGCACCAAGTTAAAGGCTGAGTTCTGCTCCCAGAGCTGTTGCTGCCTAGCTGCGTGATTGTCACATACACCGGTTCACCTGCCGGCATCCCTCTGGTCATTCGGGAGTGCAATGACTTCTGCAGCAAGGGCATTTTAGGTCAGGGCAGTCTCACTTTGTGGTTTTGACAGCAAAGATGTTCATGCTATGGCCACCACACACTGCCACCATCCCTGGGCTCTGCTGGACACCCACACACAAAATAAAGGGAAAACAAGAGAGGTGGGATTCTTCCCATCTGCTTCTACCATCCCAACGGAGAATACTAACCAGAAAGCATCCTACATATGTCAGGCTTGTCGGGCTGTTATATCCCCTGACAGTCAGGGTTATTTAGCTGTTGGTTTCTCCTATTATAGTAGAGATTTTACTCTTAGGACGATGCCCTTCCCAGTTCCAAGACCATTCTCTGATGTTGTTGCTAATTTACTCTCTCTAAAATGAGCCCAACTTCAAGGTATGGGCTTTTGGGTAGAACATAGATTTATGTGTCATAAAACCTATGGCCTTCTAGTTTATTTAGGACTTTCAACATATGCTGTATGTGATTATGTAACATATGATAAGCTCAAATGCACACGACACTCATGCTAATAAAACGACTTGGAGGTTGACCTGCTGATACATATCTAGAAGGTTAGGGGACCAAAGAAAAGAATCTTCGTAGGCCCAGAGGTGTGGCTACCGCTGTGTGGGTCCTCTTTACTCCCTCCCGCTGACTTTGTTGTTCTGTAATGATTTTCAGGAGAGTTCAGTCAGCCCTCCTAAGAGGCAGCTGCTGGACTAGAGTGGGGGGAAGCAATAGAAGGCTGCCACATGGGCAGTGTGAAAAGCCAGTTGCCCAAGGCACCTTCTGTTTGTTTCCTCTAGGTGTTTCAATGTATCATTCATGGTAGTGCAACCTGAGTCCCTGCTCCGCCATCTCAGAGAGCATGCAAGCTGTGACGGACTGTGAGGATTTTATAGACAGAAAACCAAATACACTGTCTAGCCGGGCAGTGGTGGCTCATGTCTTTAATTGCAGTTCTCAGGAGGCAGAGACAGATGGATCTCTGTGACTGCAAGGCCAGTGTGGTCTACTGAGTGAGTTCTAGGACAGGTTTGAAAGGTACAGAGAAACCCTGTCTGGAAAAATGAGAGAGAGAGAGAGAGACCCCTTCTCACTGCCTCCCTAAATCAGCTTGCCAGTTAGTATTTCCACAGAAGTGACTCATAGTTGGAACAGCACCTGGGGTGCTCACTCACTGTCAAGTCAGGGGATAGCTCAAAACTTAGAAAATCACTTAATTTTGAACGTTTTTAGAATCTCTGATAATTGTATTTGAGCATATCTGACAGGGTTTTTCCCCCCTTCCTTCATCTAGTCTTCATGAAAAAAATACAAAGAAGAAGGATTAAGAAATACAGGGAGCCGGGTGTTGGTAGCACATGCTTTTAACCCAAGTGGATCTCTGTAAGTTTGAGGCCAGCCTGGTCTACAGGGCTAGCTCCAGGACAGCCAGGCCTGTTACACAGAGAAACCCTGTCTCAAAAAAAAACACAAGGAAAAAAAATGTAGGGAACCTAGTTAGGTGAGCTTCTCAGCTCTTAGCTTCTCTTCTGACCCTGATGTTGTGGGAGTTTGGTAAACAGAGTTGAGGGTGTGCTCCTCTCTGCCTCTCCAGAGACACCTACCAGAAGTCACAGGCTCCGTGAGTCACCCTCGGTGTGTGTGGTGTGTACCATGCTTGAGAACGCCTTTCCTGCACTCTTCCCTCAACCACTCTGATGCCAGAGAAGGTCACTGAAGGTGAGTGGCGGGCTGCAGGAAGGGTCATGCGGACTTTACCATGCATGGGCGAGAACTGGCACAGACCGTCACGGGAGGGACTACAGACAGACGGACAGGGTTTTCAACTGTGCTACATGAAGGTGGGATTTTCATGCCTCGCAAAAACTGCTTTCCACACTTGAAAATTCAGGTTCCCCCTTGGCACATGTTAGTGTCATTAGAACCTGTTTCTGACGTTTCCCTTTGACTTGCACTATGTCACGCATATCCACGGCAGGCTGTGACCTAAAATTCTCAGTCACTGCTTTATTAAGGAACTGCTTTTCATTTCCAAGACAGATGTCTTTGGGGTTTCCCTGCCTCCCTCACTGGATTCTGGGGTATTAATTGAGCACCGCGTTCACTATGAACTCCCTTCTCACCAAGACAGAACCCTCGTTTTCTGGTACAAATGCCAAGAGTTCTCGGAATCCTACCGGTCTCGTGTCTAGCGGGCCGATGCAGAACAAGCACTAACACACAGCATGCCTTCCTTTCGGATGCTTCTTTGGCAAGCTTTCAAGTGTGCAGAGACAGAGGCAGAGAGTTATCAAACATGCCGAACTTCCCAAAGTGCACTCAAGGCTTCGAGCTGCCGCAGCCAGTGCCCCGTCACTTCTCCCTGCTGGTACCTTTATAATCACACGCCGGCGAATGACTCGGGTCGTGACCCTCCGCTCCTCCTCTGAGCTTGAACCACTCTCACTGTCTCTCAAGTCCTGATGAATGCATTTTTAGTATAATTTTACCATCAGATTGAAAACAAAAGACATTGCTGAGAAGGGAACTCAAGAAAGAATTATATTTACTAATTTTTCCCCCTTAAGGAATAGGATGATTTATATTTAAAAGAATCCTGAAAAGTGAGTGGAAGAAAATGTTTTGAGCAAGATTCAGGCTGCTTTCATAGCTCTTCATGTGGGTGAGTGAGTCTCTGCATGGTCCTGAATGCATGTATGTGTATGTGAAGGCATCAACACACATGTGCATGTGTGTATGTTTGTGCCTGTGTTTAGGTGTGCCTCTGCATGCTTATGTTTGGGCATGAGTGGTGTCTGTGCAGTTAAAGAAAAAGATAATTAGCTGGGCAGTGGTGGCACATGCCTTTAATCCCAGCACTCAGGAGTCAGAGACAGGTGGATGGATCTCTGTGAGTTCAAGGCCAGGCTGGTCTGCAGAGTGAGTTTAGAGACAGTCAAAGCTACACAGAGAAACCATGTCTCGAAAAGCTAAAATAAATAAATAAATAAATAACAGAAAAAGGTAATTACGATCTGTTAATGATACTGTCTTTTTTATTTAAAATCTAAATGTTATCAGCTTGATAAGGTCTTTGTATTCCCGTTTAAAATAATTTTAAATTGCCTTTGTCTGATTTGGACTTATGATCTTGTAATTTAGGCCATCTCGATCTCTACAGAAAGAGGCATGTGTGTTTCTTTTTATGGAATTTTGGTTGAATTTGTTAACTTTATCAAAAGCTATCTTTGAGGTGGACACCAGGACTTGTCAGTACTGGGAGACTATCATCCACACAAGGTGTTCAGTAAGAACTTTTGCCAACAAGTGAGGGAGTACAGACCTGTGAGCGCCTGAGGACTTTAGTAAAAAAGACCCACAGTGAAATGACAGTATAAGGTGGAA
Organism: Microtus oregoni; assembly: GCF_018167655.1. NCBI lineage: Eukaryota > Metazoa > Chordata > Mammalia > Rodentia > Cricetidae > Microtus > Microtus oregoni. Next base: position 3,958,021 of record NW_024543066.1, read on the forward strand.
CACTGATGGGACTGTAGGATCGTAAGTTCAAGGCCAGCCTGGGCAATTTAATGAGACCCTGTCTCAAAATTGTGTGTTGGAGACACAGCTCAGTGGTAGGGAATTGGCATGTGTAAGGCTTAATAGTTTACTCTCTAGGACCAGAGAGAGAGAAAGAGACACAGGAATTCTGCAACTCATGAGCCTGAAAAACCTATCGAGTGGCAAATAGTACCATTCAAGTGAGAAAATATTGTTATTCAGTAAATATTCTTCATCGCCATATTTAACTGTGATGGTAGAATTATACAAATGGACTCTAATGGTCAGGAAGCTAGGATCTGTGCAGTTAATACAATTACAAAAGGTATGGCTGCACTGTGTGTGTGGGAGGGGGGAGACTAGTAAAATCACTGCAGGAGAAACAGGCATCGGGTAGAATGACCGTAAAATGGTAGCTGAGAAGATAACGCACTAGGATACACTGTTAACCAGCAGTCTGCTGGCAAGTCATGGAAGTGTTATGAGTAACGTTAATGCTGAGTTTATATGAAGTCCTCCTGGAGAACACGGCTCTCAAAGTAAATACCAGCCAGTGTCTATGCAAGGAACAGAACTTAAAACCCCATTCCCCAGGGCAATCCTCAAGTCTTACAAGAGGACAGCGGACAGAGGAGAGTGGAAGTGATTTAAGGAACGTGTTAGGAAAGTAAGCAAAGGGAAGAGGAAGTCATAGTCACAAAAGAACAGGATCACCCAGGACAACTCAGGATTAACAGGGGAGGCTGCAGGGGAAGTCTGAATCATTCATACATGGATTGTAGGGTGGCGGAGTCAGAAGCACGTCACAGGTGAATGCACATACTAACACAGGGCTCAGGAGCTGGCAGACAGGTGACCCTTGTGAGGCTTCCAGGGCAGTCCTCACATACAGAGGCGGCTGGTGGGACCAGTGTTTCTGTGTCCCCTCTCTCCCTGGAGACACAATTTGCTTAGCCTTAGGAGAAGGGAGAGAGCAGCATAGAATCCCAGGCTTCCCTTTAAGAGAATTCTCTAGAAACCAGTAAAGGACCAAGCTTGGGTGGGGGGCAGGTGGGATTTTCCCAGCATTCCTTGCTTCATGGGAAGGGGAAAGAATGGGGTTTTACCTTGTAACAGCAGGCCGTCATCCGTGTAAGCGCCGCACCGGGACTTTTGACCTGCTTTTCCAGGGGACAGAAAGGGGTCTGTTGTCTGCAGTGGACATCAGATGGCTTTCTTGGTTGCTACTTTACTGGGACGGGGCCACTGAAGACCTGACTGGGGCATCGTGGGATTTCCTGTGAGCTCAAACTCACGTTGCCCAGAAGCTGTGACCAAACATGGACTTTCACGGATAGGAGGTCTCTCTGCATGGGGTGACTCAATAGGAAGTTTGGTTTCCATTGCTAGTGAACCCTGCGGAGCTCTGTTCAGGCTTGTGACTGTGTCAACCTTCATGGCCACCCCTGAGTGGCCCTCCAGCAACCCACAACCACACACCCATTAACACTAACAATGTGTCACATGTCTATGTTGGTTTCTAATAATTTTGCCCCCCCCCCCCCCCCGCCTCAGGATAAACCTTCCTAGGTAAAAATGTCACTGTGTTACTGCTTCTCCCTGATTTTTCTTTTTTGTACATAGGTTTTAAAAGGAACATATTTAATGGTATGGCATTTTAAAAGACAAGATTCCACCCAAACTCATCCTGCTTAAATACAATGAGAGACAAATCAAAGGCAAAAGTAATTACGGAACGCCACATTTTGTGAGAAGGGGAAATCCTCAAAACACTTTAAAAGGGGGAAAAAAAAAACCAGGAAAAGAATTGTATCAATGCTTAGTTATTGGTGATGTCATCATTTGCATAAACTATGATCTATTGAAATTGCTCTTCCCCCCACTTTTCCATTCTAACACTCTAGACAGCGACCAAAAGAGTATGAACAGGGAAGGGGGAGCGGCGCTATAGGGTTCTTTAATTCCCGGTGGTTAGCTTCTGAGTGCCTGGGCGTCTTTGTAAACCTGAAGCAACATTTTATAAAATACTGTTTCTTCTCCAAATGCTGGTCTTAAGGGACCTAGGCATGTCTCAGGGCAGGCCATAAGAGCTAGCATGTTAAAGGCAGAGGGCTGTGTTTACTGCGTCGTTGACCGGAAGTCAGAGGCATAGAGAGAAGACAACAGTGGGGGGAAAAAAGCCAGGAGGTGGTGACATATAACTTTAATCCCAGCAGAGGCAGGTGGATCTCTGCGAGTTTGAGGCCAGCTGGGTCTACAAAGTGAATTCTGGGACAGCCAGGACTGTTACACAGAAATACCCTGTCCTGAGAAACAATCAAACAAAAAGGTAGGAAAGTCGTGTGTGGTGGTGCACACATTTCATCCTAGCACCAAAGAGGTCTCTGTGAGTTTGAAGCCAGCCTGGTCTATCTACATAGTAAGCCCCTATATAAAAAAGTGGAAACAATGCATTTTAATTTTATTTCATTGGAGAGAGTTCATTCCATTAAAAAAATATTTTAACATTTTAAAAATGGTAAAAGAAGGGCTGGAGAGATGGCTCAGCAGTTAAGAGCATTGCCTGCTCTTCCAAAGGTCCTGAGTTCAAGTCCCAGTAACCACATGGTGGTTCACAGCCACCTGTAATGAGGTCTGGTGCCCTCTTCTGGCCTTCAGGCATAATGCAGAAAGAATATTGTATACATAATAAATAAATAAATATTTAAAAAAATGGTAAAATGAAAGAATAAAAAATATCTATTAGGTAGTTACCAGAAGAACATAGCATTAATAAGAGCAAACCAGGGGTTCTGTTGCATTCGGTCTGGGTCTACATGCCGATGACGAACTGGCATATAAAAAGAATGTTTCTAAGGACAGACTTCTTCTGCCTGCTGTTGAGTCACCTTATCTCAGAAATTGCATCCTCCCAATTTTCGACTACTTTGAGACATTAGTCGCTACAGAATAGTATATATCGATGGGTCTTTAAACTCTGAGAGAACCAGAAAGTATGAAAATTACCCCCCTTTTCCACTAAGGACAAAGACTGGGTTTGCAATCAGGGAACCTTAACTGCAGGCAGAACTGGTACTGGACCCCCCAAATTATTTACTTAGTGTTCCTTTGCTTCTTTTTCATCTTTGACTGGAGATACTTTATTCCCTTGACGACTAAAGGTGCTAACCCATGGTGTACATACATCCTCCCCAGGGCTTTCTTTAGCCCCCTCCCCCCATCACCATTTAGAAAGCATGAAGAACCTTGCACCCAATGGTACAGGATCAACAGCAGCGGACAGGGTGTTTGCAATGACAGGAGCATGCTGACGTTGCAGATGACCTACCTTAGGCTCCGATCCGCTGGACCCCTCGTCTTCGTGGAGGTTGAGCCTGGCTTTGCCATCAGCAGAAGTCCTAGTCATCTTTTTCATGCTGACAGGCACACAGGGCTTAGGCGCATCCTCCATGACAAACTTGCTGGTTTCTTCCAGAGATTTCTGATAGGCTGCGAGGGGTGACGCTGGCTCCTCAGCGCGACCAGATCCGTGTATTTTTGGTTTCAGATTCTCCTTAATGCTCTGTTTCCCTATGTCATTTTGGGATTCCGGGAAGTAGGACTTTGCCTTTGCTTCTGGAGTGACTTCTGCATGGCTTCCATTTGCTTCAAATTTCCCAGGTTCTCCTTTGAGATATGAGGTAATGGAATCTCGAACCTGATCAGAGCTGTAAAGGATACAAGATGCAAATTCATCACGGCAGCGTGAGACTGCAGATGGCTTCAGTACCCACATTACCAAACTACTTTTTTTTTTAAATTTTTGATTTATTTTATTTATTTATTTTTTCCTGTATGTATGTCTGTGTGAGGGTGTTGGATCCTGGAGTCACAGACACTTGTGAGCTGCCACGTGGGTGCTGCGAATTGAACCCGGGTCCCCTGGAAGAGCAGTCAGTGCTCTTAACCACTGAGCCATCTCTCCAGCCCCACCAAACTACTTCTGAAGGCATAAAGTAGGCATGAAAAAAATTAGCAAGTGGATTTCAAATGGGAGGGCCTATCGCAGGTGGGTCAGTGAGGTGTACCCAGGCTGTAGGCATCCCCAGCACCCAGCTTCCAACATAGCTGTTAGATTGTCACTTTAAATGAGAATCATTCTCCATAGCTAAATTTTACACCTTAAAAAAATGTTGATGGACATATAGTCCCAACCTTGTCAGTTTTAAAGGGAAGGCTACTGTGAAGCATTATCATATCACTAAAGAAAAACACACACACACACCAGGTGTGGTGGCTCATGCCTTTCATCCTAGCACTCGGGAGGCAGAGGCAAGCAAATCTCTGCGAGTTCGAGACTAGCCTAGTCTACAAAGAGAGTTCCAGGACCATTTTACATTCCTGTCTCGAAAAACAAAAGAATAAATAAAAAGCTAAAGACAAATGAACTCATTTCTGCCTGAGAGAAATACAACAACAACAAAAAAAATTCCTGACTGGCAACTGCATTCTCAGGAATCCTGAACTTGATTTCTTTAAGGTTTCATCTGTGTACACGTGCACCAGCCATACCTTCTCAACAAAGATGCCTTTATTGGAACTCCTTGGCCTTTGTCTACTCCAGTCCTCCACGACCTTCACTGACCAATAATAACTTCTGTTCACCATGAGGGACACCTTTCCTAAGTGAGGTAACTCTTTTTCTTTTTGAACAATTTCTAATCTTTTACTAGTTTTAACAAAAACCACTTGTTTTCTTTTGTAGCTTGCATGTTATTTTCAGTGTGGTGCCCAGAAGAGGCAGCAATTAGCATGTTACCCTTTCTGTTAATGTGGAGGTGCGGACACAAATGCGTGCTTATCTTGCGATATGCAAGAATAATCTACTGGGGGCAGATCTCCGTGAGTTCAGGGACAGCCTGATCTACAGAGTGAGTTCCAGAATAGCCAGAGCAGCAAAGAGAAACTCTGTCCTCTCCATAAAAAAATTAAAAAAAAAAAAGAAAAATGAAAGCATTTTTTTTTCCCCCTGAGGATAGATGTGTTTTCTTTGTTGCTCTGGATTTCCTACACGGTTATAAAATTTACACTGTCTCATTCCTTTTGGGGGCTTGGGGTGCTGGAGATTAAGTGCAGAGCCATGCACATCTGGCTTGTCTATGCACTGCTGCTGTAGTGCACCTCTGTATTGCAGAATTTTCCCGGGGATTCTTGCTAGGTGGCAGGATTTGTCAAGTTTTTAACGTCTAATATCTTGTGTCACCACATTTCGTCTGTAGTGATGAAACGAGACAAACAGTGATAGTCCTAAAAGATCTGGGCTCTCACTTCTGAAATGACCAACAAACACTGCTGGCTTTGCAGACAGACTCACGTAAGAAACCAGAAAATGCTTTAATTAAGCCAACACCTAGATATTTGGCATGGAAGTAACTGTGCTTTGCTTCTTACTTAAAGAATCCACCTTTCTCTGGGGATTCTAACATGCTGAAGCTGGTTTTAAAGGAAGGTATATCCTGGACCGGGTCTAATCATTTAGGAAAGGAGTCACTGCCATAAAGCACCTGTTTGAAACAAAGTACGGACAGGACACCCGCTTGTCGTGTGTATTCCAGAGACACGGCCATACCTGTCGTCCAGGCGGTCTAGTAACCCACCAGTTATTCTTCGGGCTTGGGCCGGGGACTCCAGGCTTCCACTCGATGTCTCGTTCTGCCAACCTGCAAGTGAAGACATTGCCAGTTCTGCTCGTTCAACACGATTAAGGATAGCCTGCACCTTTTCTTCTGTCATCTCCTCAGACTCTACTCCTTCTTCAAGTTGAATGTCCTCAAACAGAGATTTGAGCTTCTCGTCCACCATCTCCTCACCAGGACCAGATGTTCCTTTCTCCTGCTCTTCAGAGCTTAGGCCTACTTTTCTAGCCTGTGGTTTCAGCGGTTCTGCCGGCGTACCATCTTTTGGGACCCCAGCCAAACTTCCGAGGTACCGGGGACACTCACTCAGACATACGTCCTTCAGCTGGCTCTCGTCTACATCCCATGGGACGGCCATTTCTGTTACAGCTACTGAGTCTTCCAGTTTGCTGTCTTCTAAGGACGTGTCTTCTGCCGTTACCACTGGAGGTTCACCTGCTGAACGTTCTAGCATTCCCTGGGAAGGCGTTAGCCCATCACTCAGTCTACTGGGGGTTCTAAAGGGAGACTCTATGCTAGAGATATCACTAAAATGGTCATCTTGCTGGAAAGGGGCGGGTGGTGTGCAGTACAACCCCATGGGGGTCTCCAGCTCCACTTGAAGGGAAGGGTGACCTATGGAAGACAGTACATTTGGACTGAACCGGAATGCGCCAGAACAGATTGGACACAAACACATGAGATGACTCAAATTATATCAGGTATGACAATGCATGATGGGTTACAGAAGAAGGTACACAATTTCATAGTTTAGTTACATGTAATTTAATGAAATAAAATAACAGCACTTTATCAATTTTAATACAGTATCATAACTATGCAGAGGAAATTAACTCAATATAAAGTTAGTTGTCATATGTAGAAGATCTGTGGCTCACGGCTAACACAGCATGCAAAACCTATGCTATTGTAGACTTACTACAGCAAGCTGCAAGAAGCCAATTCTGTAATCAGTTCCCTCTTGCTTAGGTTAAAAACAAAATCCAACTCTAATTCTTACATGGAATTTATGGGAGAAAATGAATGGATGTACATGCTGGAAAGAAATGATGGATTTCTACAGCAATGGGAGCACCGGCTAAAATAGTTTAGAAAGATGTTAGACAAGACAAATGACTCCCCGTGTTATCGGGTGCCTTAAGTCACAGAGATGAGAGAGTTATGGTGTGTATGGAGGTCTTGGTGAAGTGGGTGATAGGAATCTGCTTAGAATCATGAGGTAAAAGAGAAAATGAAATGACACACAGTGGAGACGGGAGGAGAGCTTAGGGACTTGAAACCGTGCTGTGGCAGACAGGAGGAGGGGGCTAACCCCTGATTCTAAGCAATCTATGGAAGAGGAAGAATTTCTTGCCCTGGCAGTGAGAAAGTCAATAAGGGTCTGGTCCTGGTGAGGAAAGGGTGTTTCCCAGAAGCTCAACAAAGAGGGGGGAGACATTTTTTTTTTTTTTTAAAGCAGCAATGCATTTTCTCTTGTCACCGGTCTGCAAAGCCAAAGACCGATTTTTCCCTTTCGTTCAAGGCAAACAGCTGTTGCAGGTTGCGACTGCTATCGGTTAGTGGACACTCGTTGGTTGCAGCCACCTATAAACGTGAGCCTCTTGTTAAAATCCGGCTAAGAAATGATTTATCGTTTGCATTAGTGAACTTATTTCATGCCTAAATTTTCTTGAGAAATTTTCATAGAAAGAACTCCACAATATTGAGATACAATAACAGAAAGCCCTGGTGAGCTTAGTTTAATGACATTCAAACCTGACAATGTTAAAACAAAATGAACCAAGGGTACCACGCTTGATTTCTTTTCCCAATAAAGAGTAGAGGAAGCTATAGCTGTAACTTGCCAGTCATTCTTAGTTTGCTCTACTGATCTATTACAAAAAGGAGTTTATCGACCTACAGCCGCCCGCATAAGACAAGGTGCACCACAGCGCGTGTGTCCCAGGGACCCAGTGTATCGGTGCTCCGTGGGTGACAGGCACACTTGGTAAAGGGGCACTGTCTAAGTCTCTGCAACCTTTCCCAATGGGACACGGACAGAACTTTGAAAGTTCCTGGCTCTAGAGAGTCCAAGTTTGCCAGTTAAACACGGAAAAAGACCAGGACCTTATTTCTTGGCCCTTGAATCAACAGGACGATATCCCTGACTGCTCTGGTCCATGCCGCACCGTTCTTTTCCGTTCATCAGCCACTGTGGGGACAGAGTCCCACTTGTGAAGTGAGACAGGAATAGCTTCAAAAGCATGGCTGTCTGTTATGTTTTTCCTGACGTTGTGATGAGAGGGAATGATTAATGAATGGGGGAGGGGGCTGTTAGATTAAGCTAAACCTAAAGGTCACCACTGATTTGTGAGTGTGTGTGTGTTCACTGAATTAGAAAGACTGTTGTCTTTTACGTACAACACACCAAATATTGCCTGCCCTCCACCCCAAGAATTGCTGGCAGAATGCAGGCTAATATAATGCTAAGTAACTAAACCACCTGAGATGATGGGAGACTCCTCGGGTGCCCTTCTACATGCTTGGTCCCACGGCAGTGATTCACTCTTTATCCAGTGTTTGTTTAGCCAATGTTTAGTGCCAAATGGGCTCAGCATATCACCTCCTTGGCTAAACCTGGGCTCACAGTTTTATTTCACTTATTTATAAATGGAAAGCGATCACGAGTTTTTCCATTTGAAAGAGTGATTAATTTTAAATGCCAAGGCATTGCATTTTTTAGGCATTGCGTTTTCGTCCTTTCGGGGTACACAGAAGGCTAGGAGTCACGGCTTTCAGCTCATGCACTCTCACAGGGCGTCCTCTGCCTCACAGAGAGACATCTGCTGAGCCTGCTCTGGTATTAGAACGCTCATTTGCAGACTCTGGCAGGGCCAAAATGACGGGAACACGAGATGTCAAGCAGATCACGGTGCGCGCGGCGGCGAGCGGCTGCCTCGACCGACAGCACGTTCATATTTCTACCGAACGATCAAATATGAACACTAAATGCAATTACCATCGACTGGGTCATGGAAAACATTGTTTTCATCTGCAAAGCTTCTGGTGCCTGAAATATTCCCGTAATCAAAAATCGGTCCTTCTAGCAGGGTCACTATGTCTATTCGGTTAATTTTGGTCAAGACCGAAGTTAAGGCATCAGCTGAAAAGGAGAGAGAAAAGGTTAAGAACCCAGTGGCATCATTTCCCGCAAGTTTACACAACATCCAAACAAAGCATGGCTTCTGCAGCTCTGTTCACATTTCAGCTCCCTGCTGTAGCTCTGCTAGATCCCTGTCCAGAATGCTGGCTGCTCCAGGGAAGAGCCCTACTTTAACGCTGTCTATGGAGGTCACAGTACGCATCCCAGCGGGACAGGACAGAAGGTCTTCAAACACCTGTACTCCGCAAGCGGGCCTAACACAGTTTCAAGTTCCCTGGACTCACCTCATCCTAATATTCAATGCTTTACGTTTTAATCTTTACGTTTTAATCATCTACCAAGGTCAGGCTGTGACCAGGCAGATCCTAAGTAATTTACCCCACGTCGTAGTGGGTGGGTACTGGGTGTTTTGGACTCATTGCCACCATCCACCCAAATCTAATGGTAGCAGAGGATTCTCTGCTGCCCCGGACTGGATACAGCTTGCTGGTTCCCCTAGTTGTAGCCCATTCCTCTCTGTACTTCCCTCCACACCCGCCCCTGGATGGAGCCATAATTACAAAACGCTTTGATGAACATCCTGTGACAAGAGTTAATATTTCTCTCCCAGTTTTAGCAGACATATGGGAAGAAGGCCAAACAAAGTGCACACTATTTCCCAAAAGCTTAAACAGAGGATTCTAGGACAACAGCACTTAACTAAACAATTGTCACTCTAGACTCTCGCTAACTCCTCCTCCTTGCTACCTAAAATTACAGAACACTGAAAATCCTGGAATGAGCCCAACAGTAGATTTATCTAAGCTATTGACCCTGTGGGGTTTTGAAAAAATTAAATAATTTGAAGCATACTTGTGGCATTCTTTCCGTCTCTGGTAACCCACTTTTTTAAGAGCATGAAGCTTTGAGAAATTAAAGAATTGGGATTTTCCACACGTATCTGATTGATTTCGTCCACTGAAAAATTCAGTTCCCTTGCCAGCTCTGTGAAGAGAGAGAGAGTTAGGGAGGGTATATTTTACTGTGTACATACTTTATCAAAGTCATGTTCAACTCCCAACACCCCACTCCAAAGAAACAAAACAAAAAAAAACAACCAACAAACAAAACCACCAGAAAAAGAAAATGAATAGTAAAGAAAAGCTCTTTGTTTAGAGTTGGGCACTCTGGTGCTTGATTTTACAGGCAGCCTGTGACCAGACTTTTTTGTTTTTTGGCTAATTACTTATAATCAAATTTTCATTAGAAATCTTGTGTGTGTGTGTGTAGCCTTGGCTGCCATTCTGTAGACCAGACCAGGCTGGACTTAAACTCACAGAGATCGCCTGCCTCTGCCTCCTGAGTGCTGGGATCATTTTTAAAGATTCTTGTGATTTAAAGAGAGGACGCTGCTGGTTTCTTTTGATTGGGCGTATCTCTGCAGAATGCACAATTGCACACAAGACAGGGAGGAGCATACTACCCCTGGCCATACACAGACAGCAAAAGGGTTGCTCTGAGGGACCTGTTGCAGTACACCTCTTATTCTTCATTTCTAATGAAGTAACAGAGCCTGTGAGTTTCCTTAGGAGGTCCAGGGAAAAGCGTGCATGCGATACACAGCCATGTGTGGGAAAAAAATAAGTGGAAGTGCTGTGTCCAAGTACATACTCAATCTTGCAAACACAGAGGTGTCTCTGCAGAGATTAAGATGAACTCAACGTGGACCATCAATATGGCTTGGCATGTGAAGGCTCCTGATGCCAAGCCTGATGACCTGAGTTCAGCTCCTGGGCCCCACGTGGTAGAAGGAGAGAGAGAAACAAATGAACTCAATATGAATGGAGACCTTGGGAAAGGAGATATCTTGCCATCACATCTCTTTAAAAAGTACGTATCAAGTAAGAAACACGAAGAATTGCTTCCACGGGAAAACAATTGGCCAAGATTCTACTCCTGTCAAGCATTTTCTAGAAACTTGGCAAAATGAACTCAGAAATTCAAGAAGTCCTCACGTTTGATTAAGTGTACTGATAGAACTCTTATCGGTGGCATGCAGGGGTTTATAAAATGTTTCGCACCCAGGAGTGGTCACTGTAGACTGGAACTACTGGAAACTTGACAACTGTCCTCTTGTTGAACAAAAAGAGGAAGTTTGCTGATGAGATACTGAGTTTTTAGTCTTGTGATCATGGTGGACAGTTAAAAGTATATCAAGTAAAACAGTGTTTCTATAAGCGAAACCAGTTCACCTCAGCACAAAATTTAGCCTTATACATGTGTGTGCAGACACTTTCTTTTGTTCCATTTAACAGCAACTAGAGCTTAATTTAAATTCACGTCATGAACCTTAAGCATAGAAGTTAGGAAAAAATACCATCACATGTATAGAGCATTATCAATGAAAGCCAAGACCAGCAAATATTAATTGTCGGAAACTACAAAATTTATATTGGTTGCAAACAAAACAAGATTATCTTAATCAAAACTTATTAGCAATGGTTTCAAGAGACACATTTATATTTTGTTTGTTTAAATATTGAAATTGTTCTAATAGTCTTCGTTGATCACATGGTAGTTCTAATTAAAGAGGTTAATTCCAGTTTTAATTCCTCCATCTGTGTACATTTTAGGTGACAGGAGTCCTACTACCCAGGAAGTCCTTAAGAACAAACATTATTTATTGCCTGGGAGACTGGGGAAAGGCACATTGACCCTGAAGAACTCAGAGCCGGAGGACTTGATTTTATTTCTTCTGTTTTAGTCCTAGGGATGAAATGAGGTTTTGAGTAGGCCAGGCCACTGAGCTCTGTCCCCGGTTCAGCTGGGTCATCTTCTGTGCCACATCTCCAAAAATCTACTCTGGGAAACTAAGGATTGCCCATGTTAAAAAAAAGAAAGAAAATTTGGTTATTCAGTAATAATGCAAAAATTAACATACGTTCTGTATATTTTTCAGGTAAATGACCTATGTTAAAGCGGAATTGGTGTTAAGAAGGACTTTGGAGGAAACTATGTGTACATGTCTAACACTATTAATTCCTCTCAATGTTTGGGGATCACCCAGACACTGAGCATACCAGAGTTCCGGGAAGCCTCTGGCCATGAGCAGCTCTAGAGTAGAGACTAGACACCAGGTAAGGAGGGCTCGGAGGTGGGGCTGAGGCATGTAAAGGACACATGTAGATGAATTTGTTCCCCATGGTCTAGTTTCACCTTCCTCTCTCTAACACCAGATAATGGTATGGCAGGAGAATGGCTGCGGTAGCAGATATATGACTGCAGAGAGATGATAATTAACATTTATCTCTTTTACTAGTTTAGTTATGTTTGGTCTACAGTCATTTGCTCCAGCATTCCAGTGTATTTTCAGGAGTGTCCAAAGTCTTTAGATGTGTAGTTTAAAATGCATATTCAACCTAGGAAACATCAAATCTCTTAGATGTGAATGAGTCAGGATATGGGGAGGTTTGTTAAGATCAACACTATTAAACTAAATTGTTTGGGTGACACAGCCCCACATTTGACTTTACTGATGTAAAACCAAACTGGCTATTTCCTTCCCATCACCCTAACTGTAAATGGTTCCAGAGGGCTCAAGTACCTTTGGGAACCACATCTATTTACTTACATTCTTTTCCAAAAGTTAACTTAGGAATAAAGCTTTCATTCCTTTTTCTTGGCCATAGAAATATTAAAAATATTTTTTTTGTTCTCTATTGTCAAATTTTTTCAATTAAACTAATCCTAAGGCATAACAGTAAGTTCATTGAAAAGCAACAGTCTAAGAGAGGCACAGCAATTGGGTAAATACTGCAATCCTGGAAGGCTAAGGCACGCATGTCTACACCTGGTTACACAAGGGCACGGGTAATTGAACTGTTGACTAAGAGCGCTGTTTTAACAACATGGGTCATGTTAATTATGTAGTTCTAGCCTCAGCTGGGTCTTCTTTTAGGCTCCTAAGGCCTGTGCCCTCAGATACAAGGCTACTCTCTTATAGAAACAGCAGCGTGAAGAGAGTTTAAAGTAAAATAAGACCTAACTTTGTTTATATACAGAAAAAAAACAAACCCCAAAACTAAAGGTGTACAGTTGCTGTCAGTAATTATCAGTGTAGGTAGAATTATGAATAACATTTTACGGGCTGCTGGTTTGTGTATTTAAAGATGTACAGGAGGATCAGGAAGATGATCTGCGCGTGATGAAGACAAGGACACTGGGGAAGGATACCTGCTTCGTTCAGGAGCACGTATACTTACCTGTCCAACTAAGTCCCAGGTGATCGGCTACTATTGCCATCCTGATATCTGTCCGCTCACAAGGACTCTGTGGACCTACGATTTACAATTTCTCAATTAAAACAATCGCCAAGGAAGACACGACACTGGAAAATTGCTTTTTGCAGCACTCAGATTTTGTTTTTTTACAGAGACTGACACTAACACTGTGTACTTAGATGTGTCCTAGTCACCTACACAAATACCTAGACAAAAATTTTTGTCTGTCACCCGCACCAGGCCAAATGCCAGATTACATGGATGCTCGGAATGTAATGAGATTGAACATGCTGGCGAGTCGGCCACTTTACAACGGTCACAGAGTCGCGTTGGTGGCCACAACCATTGATGGAATCTGGATATCAGTGCCTTGGCTCTGACAGAGTCATACCCACGGGCACGTTAGGAAAGAAACTCGCTCACATCTTTGAGTGACACCAGTGTCGCATGCGTCCCTAGCTCTCTACGGTGTAGCTGGGTTGAGAGAGGATAGAGCATCTAGGACAGCACACACAGATGACAATGACAGAATGAGAAGCTACGGTTAAACCACTCCACAAGCAATCACGACAGGTCATGCACTAGGGTCTACGAGTTGGAAAGTGTTTACGGACTATGCTGTTTCTCCAGGTTGTGAGCAAAGAGCGCTCAAGAAACCTGACTGCCTTCGTTCTCACCAGTCCTCCTACTGCCGGCCTTTCCACTCTTTGATTTTAAAGGTGTTGCCTCTGTTCTCTTATCTCTAGCGGACTTCGTGGTAACTGAAGACTGGCCACCCCGGGAAGTCTCGGACAACGACGTGGTTCTTGAGGTACTCTCTTCCTCGTCGGACAACTCCGACTGCATCTTTTTGTCCTCTTCAGTGAGGCGGTCCACAAGTTTTAGGGTCTCACCACTAATTCCCTTAAAATATTCAATGGGATGTTTACATACCGCCTTATGCTGACTTTCTCTAACTTTAACGGTGGTGGTGGTGGTGGTGGTGGTGGTGGTGGTGGTGGTGGTGGTGACACAGGTGGATCTTACCTTTACTGGCAACTTGGATGGAGGCAGTTTGGCCTTGTCTTTTTCTGGCTGCCCTCGCTTTTGTGTGGCACATGCTTTTTTGACTGAAACTAGGTTCTCCCTGTGTGTGTTTTTGACTGGAATTCGGGACTTGACATCTACACATGAAGAAGGAGGAAGGGTTTTGTTTTTTTCAGATGGACCAACCTGCCTCGGTTTACCTGCTTTACTGTCTGGCTTATGGTTTGGCAGGAAGACATCTTTTGGTGCAGTGGCCTTTATGGGAAGCTTGGATTTCCGCCTAGCCCCTACTGGTTCCTTCCGCGAATCTCTGGTGCAGTGTCCTTGGATCCCTGGACTCTTTCCTGAGACTTTGACTGGATTAGCTTTCTCTGTGGTACGAGTGGGGGCAGCCCGTCCTGTCAGAACTACGTGATTTGTGGTGTTATCTGTCTGCACAGTGGAAGAATCCAGGTTATTGTTGTTATTGAAGTTATCTTTTTGGAAATGGTGTTTCTCTTGGGGCCTATCGCCCACCTGGCTATCGAGTGCACTTGAGATAACTGCCATCGTTTCGTTTTCTAACCCCTGACAATTGGTCACCACAGCCTCTAGCTTATCTGTCACTTCTCCAGAGCCTTCTTTCTTCATGGTCATGGTAGATGCAGAAATTCCCATTTTTATAGGCGTGCGTGATTTGGGGTCAGCTTTTGAGGTGTTAGTGGCGGTGGCTGACTTCTCCAGAGACCCACTACAGGCTGTGCCTTCCTGACACTCTCCGTTGGTCGATTCGACTGTAGGTGCCTCTACATCTCTTTCTAGATTGGTGTCTACTGAGGTGTCCCCTGACTGTGGCTGTGGGGTGTCAGTGACCACACTGCTATCCCCTTCCCCCTGGGCCCCTGACTTCCCTTCAGGAGTATGCTCACCAATCTGGAAAAATTGGAGCCTCTCTTCCACAAAATCTCTCTTGCTCATGTCAATTGCACCACTGCGGGTCATCTCAAACATTTTTCCTTCATGAAATGGGAAGGGGTTAGGCTCACTAGTTGGGGTACTTTCATCGGTTGGTGTTCTGGCCGGCGTTGTGTCAGGGGTGGTTGCTGGAGATTGGTCGTCCACCGCCAGGCCAAATGGCTTAGTGTCATCTTCCCGAGATTTACCATCAAAAACCTCATTGTCCCCTCGGTTATTGGGCCAAGGGTCAAAATCTAGACCTTTGGTTGCTACCGTTTTAAAAGGAGTGGCGAATTCTTCATCAACTTTGTAACTGAAGTAAGTATCAGGAAACACAGATCTGTCCGGATGTCTCCCTTCCAGGGTGAAAAATTGGGCCCCTGACTTGGGATCGGTCTTCTCTGGGGTTTGGTCAGAGGAAGAGCTTTTGGAAGATGATGGCTTCTCTTCATCCAGCCCCACTTTCCCCTCCTCCTCAATAACTTCCAGTTTACTCTGACTGAACGAGCGGTCGGCCGGCTTCAGGATGCCCTCTGTCCAGATGTCCTTCTTGGTATCCAGGGTCTGACTGGGGAGTTTAGAGTCACTCTCTGTTAGGCCATCATCCTCATCTTGCAGGTCATAGCCATCCAGAGAGTCAATCTCGGTGGCGTCCGTGTCATGGGAAAACTCAGCCGTGGTTGCAATGGAACACTCAGTGACGGACTGGTCATTGTTTCCATTCTGAGCTGTTTCGTTCTGAGGCGAGTCAAGGCCAGACTCGTTCTCCCTCCCGTTAGTCTCCACCTCTTTCTGGCTGGAAGCCTTCGTGGCAGCCATTTTGGATTTGGCCATGTCTTTCTGTCCTTCGTCAACTTCCTTTAACTTGAAGGTGTATTTTTTAACCGGCACCGGTTGGTACATGGATTCATCATCACTGGAGTCGCTGGCTTCAGCGCCGGGAGGGACCGGTGATGGGGGCTGCACCCGGATGACGGGTTCAGCCAGCTGGTACTTGTCACCCTCATCCTGAAGGTTGACCTCAATCATGTCAACCTCCCTTTCAGGGAGATACTGATGTTTCTTATCTGATTCCATCTGGTCGGCATCCAGAGGGGGAGGAGGGGGGAACTCAATATAGGCGACCCGGTTACATTTGGGTCTTGGGGTAGAGTCTTTGCTCACATCACGCTCTGTTTCCCGTTCCATGGTCACCTGCTTTAGGGGGGCTGACTTGGGCTCCTCTGACTCCGACTCCTCAGAAACCTCGGGGATCGGGCTGGGTTGACCTGGTATAAAAGCTAAGAAGGAGTCTGGCGTCTTAGACGTGAACTCGTAACTCACTTCCTCTGAGCTGGGGGTTTCTGGGGTCAAAGGGCTCTTCCCAGAGCTGTCTAGAAAGGACACTTGCTCTAGAGTATCATCTTCTGGACTGCCCTGGGGAGAAGGAGGCTGCTTTTGCTGTCTGGTTGTATAGAAGGTTCCCCTGGCTTCCTGCACTGTCTTACATTCCTGACTTATGATTTTTTTAACCCCTCCTTGCTGGAGCTCCTTCTCGTACTGTTTCCCCACTTGGACGAAGCTAACATAAACAGGTAGGGTTTTGATCTCCTTCCCTCCCTCTGTCTGGGCTAGTGGAGCAAGCTTCTCCAACCCCTCCATGGAACCGTGGTCGAACACATCACTAGAGGGAGAGTCCTTTCCCGGGCTAAACTCTAACGAGTCGGGAGATCTGGTGGGAGAGGTCTCGGTTTCATCGAGAGCTGGGCAGAGGCCTACGTAACTCTGTTTGGAAACTTTGCTGATCTCGGAATAGGTAACTTTTTCATCCTCTACGGAATTAAAGTGCTGGCTCTCGACTATCTCTTTGCTCATACTTGACCGGGACACTTTTTGGGGGAGTTCGTGTTCTGGAAATGTTGACTGCTCACAAAACCCATCGGGCCTGTTAGAAGATGGCGTCTTCCTCTCGTCTGCGACCCTGATGGGGATGGGAGAGACCACTGAGCTCCCGCTTCTCCTGGGAGGATGGTCGGGAGCACCGCCGGGACGGTCCCCTTCTTTAACAATATACTCCCTGTATAACACTTTCTTGGAGGGAGATGTTACACTCATTTCCTTAATTTCTGAGAGAGAGCCGTTCGTTAACAATTTGTGTTCTCTCTCAGTCACACACATAAATTCATTCCTGGGGTTGGTATTCTCGCTCTCCCCCGGGCGAGCGGCATGACTCTCTCTGGTATCGTGAACAAGCACATGCGAAAGTTTCTCTTTCTGAGCCTTATTGTTATTGGCCCCAGAACTTTCCCATGTTCTAAAGACCTTTCTGTCCCAAGGTCCCTTGGTCGCTAGGTCTGATGTCATGGGACAGGCAGAGTCTTCTTCAGCCTGCTGCTCAGGGAAGAAGTCGGGCATTGCCTTACTTAACATCTCAGTTCTGTGTCTTTTGGCATCATTGGAGCCAGATTCGTGCACAACAGTGTCGTTGCTTTTGGCATGCTCAGCTTTGAATATTGTGACATCATTTTGCACTGGCACTCTCTCCTTGGAGGGGTCTACAGCCTTCTGCTGTTTTTCTCTAGCAAAACCTGGGTGTGTGGGCAGCTTGTTTTCTAGAGTTTTCTTAACTGGGATTCGGGATGGGCCGTCCAGATTTTTCTCTTCTTGAGAAGGGTCCTTACTTTTTGCGCGTGTGCCTTGTTCAAATTTTAATCGAATGGAACTGAGTTTAGATTGCTTGAGCTGAAATCCGGACTGGGGCCCTTCTGGTCCTTGGCTCTGAGCACTGACAGTTCTTTTGGCTTCCTCTGTAGGCTGGTCATCCTCACTCTGTTGGGAAGGGACCCTCTTCTCTGGGCTGCTGGAGCCACTGGGTGTCTTCCTTTCCTCAGCCTGAGGGACACCTCGTCCGTCTGGGCCACGCTGCCTGGCCTTAACCCACTCGTCATTGGATGCCAATAGCTCTGTTAACACTTTCTCAGGACTACTGCTGGTAGAACTCTGGGAAGAGTATTCCTTGCCATTTTGGGGGCGTGGTTTTTTCTCCGGGGACTGCAGTTCATCGTTTAGTTTCTCGGTTTTGTCACGAAAAAACTGTGACACCTCAGTCAGTTTCTCTTCGGCCTCCTTCACGGTCCTGTCCACCCTATCTTCATATATCAACTTCTCTCTACCTCTCTCTAGTCTGTCCTCGGACAAGTGCATCCACACGGCATGTTTTGGACCACTGACATTACCCGCATAGTGCAACACTGTCATTTTATCAAAATGCTCGTCTTTAGACACTCTCCCTACCCCATTTTCGGACACATCTTTATAGATTTTGGAGAGGATTTCTTTTTTGGGGGCAGTGGCTACTTTATCTCTGGAGCGCTTATCAGACCTCTGTAACTCTGAGCTAGGGGGTCCTGCAGGGTCTGTCACCGATTCCTCGGTATCAGAGTGGGAAACATCTAGCTTCTCTGACAGAAGCATTTTCTCAGCAAACCTGTACGACTCCCCTCTTAGGTCTGACAGCTCGTCATCATGGTATTCTACGGAGTGCTGACTCAAAAGCTTCAGTGTTTTATACGACTCATCGGACAGGAGCTGTGCGGAACTAGGGCGGCTATCTTCTTCTTGGGACACTGGAGTATTTACTCTGGAAGATTCCAGATAAGAAGGCAAGGACTCTTCAGCTGCAAGTTCTTCATCGTCTTGCGGACCCTGCTCCTCGGGGCAAGGGAAAGCATCGTGTTTCTCTGGCAGAAAATCTTTTAAGTTAATACTTCCCCGGGACAAGTCTTTCTGACACACAGATACTTCCTTCTCTGGATGCTTTTTGGTCTCTCTAATAATGACTTCAGTGGGTTCGGCTTGGTTACCTTTTTCGATGTGGACTTCTATTATACGCTCCAGTTTGGGTTTCATTTGGCTTTCCTTCTCTGCGTGCTGGGCTGAGATCTCAGCAGCAGACTTGGGAACGTCTGGAGACATGGCCGACTTGTGTTCAAACAGCCCTGCCAGCTCTTTGGAAGGGTCTCGCCCGGACTGGAAGGCTTTCATAATGTCGTGGACTGACATGGTTTCCTCAATTCGTTCTGAGGTACATTCACTGCCCGGAGGGGAGTGATACACCATCCTGGTGGTCGTGGTGATATGAGTCTCTTCTTTGACACGCATGCCTTTACTTAAAACCCGACTATGGTCCTCTTCCTCGCTACTGGCTTTCATTTGAAATGCTTTGACTTTTTCCTTAATGCTAGAGGTGGTAGGCTTTGGCTCCAACTCCATAAATGTAGGCGAAGGTTTGGGAGACACGGGGTCCTCTGGCTGGGACTGGGGGATCTCCCCAGTAGAGGGTTCATAGCTCCTAATCACATGGACCACTTCAGTCCTTGTCTCTGTGATGACGGGAGGGATGGGGACTTCATGGAAAAGTGGCTTAGGGCCCGTGCTTTCGGCACTTTGTGGGGCTGATGGTGTTTTCTCACTCCTGGTTTCAAAGCCGCTGTCGGACAAGGGAC
The DNA here is from genome assembly GCF_018167655.1 of Microtus oregoni. Lineage (NCBI taxonomy): Eukaryota > Metazoa > Chordata > Mammalia > Rodentia > Cricetidae > Microtus > Microtus oregoni. Next base: position 3,977,564 of record NW_024543066.1, read on the forward strand.
TTTTATCTTGGTCATGTTGAGAAAAGTCATCAGGGGATTCTAAGATGGCATCTGAGCCAAAAAATGAGTCAGCCATCTTGCACAATTCCTTCTCGGAGGTGGAAGGCCTCATGGAGGCTGGCGGCATTTTGAGTTTGTGCTCCTGCAAGGCCATGGCTGGCTTTAAAATCCTTTTCTGTCTCTCCTCTCCGTCCTTCTTGGCATCTTCAAACTTGTACTTTAAGTTGGTCAGTGAACTGCTCCCAATGTCATTGGTCAGGTAGTCAATGACTCTCGTCAAGTTGGCCTTCCCGTGCACTTTCTCAGGCAGAGGTGGGGTGTGGCTGGCCGCAGCCTGCCTGGCTTCTTGTATTTCCTCAGAACTAAACTCTATCCAGTCATCCTCTGGAGAATGTCCTTTGTCACTCTTTGGGGATTTGGGTGGCCCTTTGCTGTCGACACATACATCCTTTTTTAGGATCTCACTGACTTTCACCAAGTCTTCCTTCACTTTCTCGACGATTTTGAAAGGCTCTTCGTCATCTATCCTCCCTTCTTTCGGAAGGTCGGGTTGGAATGGCTTCTCCTCAGGTACATCCGTCTGCAGGATGGCGGTCATTCTCATGAGGTCCTCCTTCATTTCAGCCACGTCCTTTAAGATCTCCTGACTGGAAGATAAAGAAGATGGTGCCGACAGCTTAAGGGCGGAGGGCGTGAGGAACAGAGATGACTTAATGGGGGATGACGTTCGAGTGAAGTGGGGTTGAGGACGCGTCTCCGTAGTCAATGTTTTAACGGGTGACAGCAGAGCTGCTGCCGATTTTGTGAGCGAATTAGAGTCTGGAAGTTTCTTCAGTGCTGGTTCCGACAAAACATTGACTACCGAGTATACTGGCACTGTGATTATTGACGACGTTACAGATGAGGTAGTAGCAGAGATTGAAGACCCGAGGGAGGCATAGAGTGCACTTGCGGAGGAAGTTCTCAGAGACTGAAAAGCCGAGGGCACTGCAGAGACGTACGACCTGAGTGGGGAAAAGGGCATGGCTGCTGTGGTAGAGGGCGCTTTCTCCACCGCCTCAGTGGCCGTGCTGGCCACCGAGCTCGCGGCGTTTGTGGCTGTAGAAATTTTGTCCTGTAACGTGGCAGTGGCTTTGCATCCGTTAATTAAAGCTGAAGATGAAGGATATTTCAGAGGAGACACGGACCCATTGACTAGCGCTACCTCTGCGTGTCCAGACATCTGCTTTAAGGGGGAGGAGAGAGATGATGCCATTGTAGCTTTAGCTGACGAGAGGACATCCGCTGCTGACTTAGTTGGAGACACCACTGACTTTAAAGGGGAAGAGATCAGTGGCGCTGCGGATGTGATAATGGACTTAAATGGCAAGCTTGAGGAATACATAGTGATGTTTGATTTGGGGGAGGCAGGGGGTGTCATAGTAATGGATGACCTCTCCAAAAGAGACCCTGCGGTCGTCACAGGAGAAGTTCGAGAGGAAAAGGTTGAGTTGGGCGCCAGCCCCTTTAAGGGTGTGGCCTCGGTGACTGTGGGAGCTCTCCCCAGGGTACCAGAGGCAACCTGGATATTGTAGGGGGATGGCGACGCCACCGTTTTTATTGGCGAAGACATTGTCCGGAAAGATCTAATAGGAGATGCCACGTCACTAATGGATTTGACCGAAGATGTCGTTGATGCGCCTAGTGTGGATTTGATTGGAGAAGGAGTCGAAACAGACCATATGGATTTTAACGGAGAAGCTGATGGTGTGTTAGAGGAAGAGCTGGATAAGGAGGCGAAGCCTGACTTGGCCGGCCCGGGTACCGTGCTTGGAGCTGTGGTCCAGGACTGGTATGGTCTTGTAGAAAAGAATGGCTTGTATGAGCAAGTGGTGGGGAGGGATCTTGCTGTTCCTGAACTCCGTTCAACTGTTTCTTAAATTTTAAAATGAAAAAATCAAACACAAAATAAAAACCAACAAAAATGGTTGAGAAACAGAGAAGAGACCAGAGAAAAAAAAATTGGTCAGTAAACTTGGAAATATCGCAGAAGCAAGTACAGTTGTTTGCATGATTTGGGATGGGAGAGGCAAAAAAAAAAAAAAAAAAAAAGGAACGATTTGAGCAAAAGAAGAAAAATAAACATGAATGGACATGAAGAATCTGAAGTTAAAAAAACAAAGATGATGACGGAGCCGGAATGGAATGGTATACAAGGAAAGCGCACAGCAGCCACAGAGGCCAACGGTGTGACAGAGGAACACAGGCAAAGCACCGACAATGACAAGGACAAACACGATGGAAAACGGCCTCCTTACTTCCTATTGACTTTCTTGTGTGCTGGGTTACAGATAGCAGCAGCCATTCTGTTTTGCCTGTATACATACATATGTCTGTTTTGCGCAACCACAGAAAGTGTCTTAAGACTCTGGAATGTTTCCTCTGCTACAGCTTGTCCACCATAAATTGCACCTGGTTAGAACCATTTCAAAATGTGAATCCACACATTCAGTAGTTGAAACTCTTTTTTTTTTTTTTTTTGCTCTTCTTTTCAGAAAAACCACTCAAGCTTTGTCATGCAGAGTCCAAAATAACTAGTAAAAGACAGGCAACTGGTGTGCAAACTCTGAAGCCACCGGATTTTTTAAATCTGTTTCTCCCATGCAGGATTGGTTATGGTTCACACCCATAAAAAAAGCCAATAAGAGCAAGAAATTGCCTGAGTCAGAGCTGTCAACCCAAAAACTTAAACCAAAGAGGAGGAATGTTTGCATCGATGCTTTTTCCATGCAGTATATTCCTTCGGATGAGGGGGAAAATGGGAGATGAAATGATTTTTAAGATGCATGTGTACATACACACATACAAAGGGGGGGGGGAAACAGAAAATATGGTTCACGGTTACCAGAGCAAGCAAAGCAACTGAAAACATTTGATCATGCGGCGATTTATCGTGGCCAACAAGCCAATGAGGAAATACAGTTTCAAAGCAGTATTATGCATGGTATATATAATGTTCAAAAACACTTTCTCAAGAACAGTTGGAAAGAAGAGAGTACACTTTTTCCATGAGAGGTGAAGTCTTGGTACCTTTTGAGATTTTTAAGGAACTTTGTGATACATTATTAAATATTTCTGCCACAAAAGGGACTCCATGTCTAGAGCTTGCTTCATTATAAGGAGAATGTAATTTATATCTTGACCCCCTCCTTCATAATCTGGTCTACTTTTAACTCTCAAAAGGTATCGTGGGGGAAAATCCAAAAAGCACAAATATATTTTGAAGACCCCATATGTCAAGTACCTACAGCAGCTTAAGTGTACATTTATCAAATGCAAAGGTACAGATTCTGGTACCTTTCTAGAATATTCCTCATATTCTTGGTAACTTCCAAACACTGCAACAGCCACGAGGAAAGATGGGTCCAATAATACCAACATTCTTCACAAAGCAGGCAAGAAACCCACACATGAGGTGGGTACACACACGCAAGCTTAGCCATCTCTAGTTCCATAACTCAAACAGAGCCAGCTGCTCACAGGGTAGTGATGCCTGCCGAGGGCAAACCAATGTCCCACACCAGAGATGAGTACTGTCTTGATCCGAAAAGGCAACCATTTACAGTGTCAATGAGATGTGTAGAGGGCGTGAGGACCTCCATCATTTATGCTCTTCCTCGCGCTGTGCCCAGGCCACACCAGTCCTACCAGCGGGTTAGCAGCTACTCTCACAAGGGTGAGGATTTCCATTCCTAGTGGGCATGGAAAGGCAGACATTTTGAACATGCCCTTTTCGAGTGCTATGTATCAGCCTTACTGAAGCGGAGGAGCTAAGGCAACCTCACAGAGGCATGACTCAGTCTGACCATTAGTACCAACATCCTACTGCTTAACCTGCAGGAAAGGCCATATTGTAGACACATGGCCGAGTGAGTCCTTCAATTCAGTGATTTGGGGTCAGTGTGTGTTTCGAGAGTTGGGTTTTTTTTTTCTTTTTTTAAACTACCAGAAACTGGGAAAGGGCCTCTATTATTTGGTTTAATAAAGAAAATATTTTTTTAAAGATTTTAGTGTGTGTGTGCATTCTCTAATGCCTCGGAGATGCAGTAAAGGAAATCCTCCTGTCTCATAGCGTCTCTGATCTAAAGTAGTTTCTCCAACAAGCCTGTCTGAAGCCTAAGTATGTTACCTTAGGGATCCCAACAACTATTCAGTGAGGGTCTCAAAAGAAAACCAACAGAGGGTTACACCAAATAAATTTACTGAAAAACCGAATAGCCACAGGCATTTGTTCCCTGTTCTATCACAACAATAATTCCTTCTGGACACCCAGTTCCTGAGGGATAGAGCTGTGGAGGAGATTTCTAACTCTTCTGCTAGTGGAAAAAAATCAGGTCTGAGGGAATGTTCAAGAACATGGTAGGCTTGCTGTTTATGTTCCTCTTGTATTCTACATTTGGAATCTGAACACAAAATCTTTTCTAACAGAGTTAGTGTCAGATGCACTGGGCTATGTAGTGGAGCGGTTCCTTGCTTTGTGTCATATGCATGCTGACCCACAGACCTCAGAAGAGGTGGGGGCAAGCAAGACTATCGCTCTTACCATGACAGCTCCAAACTTGCAATCAATGACAAAGTATTTTCATCTAAATTTTCTTTAAGCTACTACTCTCCACTGGTTACAGGACCCAGTGTTGATCAAACAGGGCACTGTACTCTCTACTCACAGCTGCTTCTGGGGTTAGAGCTAACTCTAGGGCTATGGTAACCATGGGATTGGGAACACTGCAACCACGAGGGAGGGAAAGGTAGTCAACGGAGAGAGAAAGACAGAACATGACCAAATAAACAACCACCTTGCAAGCCAGTTATGAGTAAACTCAAACAACACTAGAACCAAGGACTTTACCAGCCCAGTCTAAGAAGAGCCTTAGAATCGAGATCTTGATGGAAGGCAGAGAGAAGAGATGGGATGAGAAGCCCACAGACTGTGCTACCCCCAGAAGAGAGTATGAGTCTCACGAAGGGAAAAGAGCTCAAAGCACTATGCCACAGTCTAGCTCGACTGTGAGAACTGAGATGACAAAGGGACCCAGTCTGTGCCACCACAAATATACACACCTTCCCTTTTCAGCAGAGACTTAAAGGAACCCTGGTACTTCTCCTTGAGCATATTAACAATTACCAAAAGTAAAATAAAACAGTTTACGAAAAACAATTAGTGACTAGCTTCAAGAACAGAAATAATTTTCAGCTATGACCCGGGGTGGTATCTGTTGTATCTATGTCTTCAACAATGTATGGAACATTAAATTTCATAATAAGGTTATGAAATTTACTCTGTAGGCAATTGTTTCGGGTTATCCATTTCCCAAATGACATCAGAATTTAGTGTGTATAGAAAAAATGTCTCTTCTTCTAAAAAAAATTCAACATAGGTTAGAGAATGTGTTAGGAGACTCACTCAGGCCAGGCTCAGTCAAGTAGCTGTAGCGCTTACGTAAAGCTAGGGACGCAAAGCTTTGCCGTCTGTCCGCTTTCTCAGCCTGAAAGAGAAGAGAAGAGACCATTTCCACCTTCCCCGTGACACCTTTACTCCTTGAAACATTTCATTTTGGCTGGGACATGTCTTGTCCACCCTCAGGCATTATTTCCCCCTTGAGGGGTCTATGACCCCCTTCCCTCCACTCTCAATTTGTAGCAGGCAAAAAGTGCACCCACACAGCAGTCTATGGGGGGGGCAGGGGGCGGGGGGGGGCAGGGGGCGGGGGGGGGGCGGGCTAGAAAGATTGGGTGGCAAATTTCCCGCCAGTTCGTTATATCGGAAGCACACATGCCACACAATCCACTCACTACGTGAATACACTCGAGGAGAAATGATAAAGGATCTCCCACGGATTCACTGTGGGTCCACAGGGGAGATACGATTACAGACAGGCGGAGAGCCTCCTTGGCAGCTGTGTGACTCGAACTGCATTGTCGTGGACGGCTCACTATTGACAATGATTATCACAAAGCTTACAGAGAAATACACGGTGACAGCTTAGGGGAAGCTCTTGCAAAACTGAACAATGGCACTCTTTAAAAAATGGCCAAGATAGGGCTGGATACATGGACCTGAGGTTAGAACTCTCGCAAAGGACCCGAGTTTAGGTCCCAGTGCCCACATCAGGATGCTCATAGTTTCCCAGGGGGATCTCAGGTCCTTTCCTGGCCTCCCGGGGCATTACATTCATGTGTACACAGCCACACAGAAACACATATACACATAAGTTAAAAAAAGAAAATCCTTTTTTTTTTTTTTAAATGGCCAAGATAAATTCTGTCGCTGGAATGGCAAATGTCTATCTGCAGTTAGTGAGAAAATACATTACATAAAACATAGTTGATTATACAACACAATTCCATGTAATAACCAGAGTCTTGAGCTAGTGCTGACAACACAGTGGGTAGCCAGAGGGCAGTGGGTAGTAAAAACACACCTGTGAAATTTAATAAGTTTATGCATGGCAATCTGTCATGTTTAAAGATGCTTAAATGACGCCAGGTTTTTCATTAACTAGTTTATTGATTTTGCAGAATACACGGAAGCACACTCCTATGTTCATGGGAAGAGTGAGCCACTTTAAGGAAAAATAGCTAACTCCACCTCGCATAGGTTAAGACGTACAACAGCATTTAGACTGTTCCCGCACTTCAGCCCGCCATAATCTTTTTCCACACATATCCAATATCTAGTCTACCTCGGAGAGAATAAAAGCAGAAGGGTTCGTATTACCTCATCATCTTGATCTGACTCTGTCTCCTTTTGGTCCCAAGATGCATTGCAGAGACAAGGAATATTATAATGGACAGCAGGGAAAAGAGTGTCAGGATATGAAAAAGGACTGAGTAGGGAGCACACAAGGCAAGCTGGTTTAGAAAGCACAGCAAATCAAAAGAAGCCAATACAGCATCACGGACCACACATCCACGGCAAATTAACACGTGACAGTCATTTGGGAGCATTAACCATCTACACACTACCAGCGGAAGCAATCCACAGAGGACTCCATCACATAGACGGATAAGAACAGGACACCACAGCAACAAGACGCCATCTACACACGGGTTTTCAGAGTGTCACAAAGCATTCCTTCATTACATACCAAGGGCCCATTGCCTCAAGACCGGGGTGGGGGGTAAATGTGGAAACAAACCAGTCTTAAAAGATACCTTTTTATGTGCAGGTAGAGTAATATTTAAGTTGCAAACAGCTGTTTGGGGTAATCCCTTTGTTGTCTTCGGCTCTTTCAGGAAAGACAGACGGCCGCAGGGCTCTTGGCTGGTGTCCCTAACCTAGAAGAAATTTGGGAAATTGATGATTACATAAAGAGACAGATTCTTGTCTGAGGAAGGGTGAGATTTTTGTTTTATTGAGCGCTCAGAGAGGGGAAGAATGGTAACCCAGGATAAACCTGGCAAGGTACTAGGGGCTCAGTTCCTGGTTTAAACATTAGGACGGCCACCCACTCGTCTCATGGTATAAGCTATTCTGGGCTATGTGCAGTATCTGTCTTCCTGTGAATTTAATTTAAAGTTTCAGTGTTTGAAACATGGAACAGCAAGTGATGATGACCACCGGAGTCTGCCCGAACCCCCATGGAAACACAAACCAAAGTTAACTATGCATGCTACATATGGCCCATTCTGCATTGGGTTGCTTCATTTTATAAATATTCCTTTGAATTATTTAATTTTTATATTTTGGGATATTTTGAGACAGGGTCCTACAATGTAGATTTGGCTTGGAGCTCACTATTATACAACAGGCTGGCAAACTCAGAGATTTACCTGCCTCCGCCTCCTCGAGTGTTGGGATTAAAGGTGTATACCACTACACTGGGTTCCCTTTCCTTACATTTAAATAATAAATATATGGATGTTCATTTACCAATAACAAACTTTTACTAGCCTGAAAATTCATCCTAGGGGAATAAGAACAAAACCTGACCTTGTTCTTAAGTCATATTTAGTGAGTTAACTCAAACTAAATAAACCAATAAGCCATTAAAAAAGAGCATTTATTCTCTTGGAACTTTAAAATAATCGCAGAGTTGATGTTAGAGATGATTTACCTTGATGGAGAATGGCAGTCTGTTTTCTTTGAAAGAATAGAAGTTAAAAACAAGCTGCTGAGCTCCTTTGGTGAGAGGGGCCAGGTTTCCATAGCAATCAACGAATATGGGCTTTCCTTCCAGAACCTTCCAGAGTAAAAGAAATACGCAATTTAAAGTTAACTTGACCTAAAAGAATTTTGAGAGTTTTCAAGTCAAATAACATTCAAAGACCGATATAATTACATCACAATGAGAAAATGACTTCTCTGGGGTCGTTTGCTTTAAAAATATGTCAGGGCGCTTACACTCCAATAGCCGCTATTAGCAGCTATCATTACAGACAGACGTATAACAGAACTACCTTCCTCTTCCAACAACTTTAAACATGTCAGAGAAAATGCCTGCCATTCCCTTACGTAGACTGAGAGAGAGCTGTCAGTTTTTGGCTGGCTGATGCTCACACGATCTCTGGGTTTGAAAAGGAAAATTGTGGTCCTGTGTGTGGAAAGTGATCACACACACACACTCAAGATGGCTATCGGATAATGGAGAATAGTTTAGATTCATTAACATTCTGTTTTAACCACCTGATGTGAATTCAAAGCACTTAAATAATTTGAAGATGAACCCATTTCAAAGTTTTAAAATAAAACATGAACATCCTTGATATCTCCGTACAGTATGTGCCACTACGGTCCCCAAATAAGCCCGTATCTGGAGAATGCAATAGACACTCAGTCCTGTGACCCCGTACCTCAATGTCTTTGCTCCTGGCAACCTCCTCGAAATTCTCCTGCTGCTCGAGGGTCTTGTCCACCCTGTCATCCGTCATGCAGAAGCACCGCAGGCAGGACTCTACTGGGTCATTCGTTTTGGCAAAAACAACAAACTTGGCCATGTAAGGGACGCATATCAACTCTCTGTACAGTTGCGAGGCTAGCCCTACGGTTTCTAAAACCTGGTGGCAGTCTGCGAGCCAAAACCTGAGAGAAACAAGACACAATGTGTAAAACGGAAAAAGCAAAACCCAATAATAACAAAACTCCAAAAATAAACCCCAAAGAACTCACAGTGAAGAAAATCAGGGGCTGGGGATATGACTTCCTGGTATGCCAAATTTTTAGCATGTTTATCCCCAACATCAAAAAAAAAATTAAATTATGAAATCCAGTGAAAAAAATCAGAGTCTAACAGATCCCAAGTCAAGCATTATAAAATCGCTCATTTAAATGGCAAAAGTATTTACTCTTTCTCAAGCAAAAAGCAATTTATTCCTCAATAATTTTTCTAAAAAAAAATAAGGACCTTCTATCCTCTCCCATAAATTTAAAAGTAATTAATTATATTGACAACAACATTTTTTACTTCCCCAGAAGGTGGTGAGAAAATGAATTGCATGGTGCTTCTGGAACTTTCACTTTCATACCTGGCTGAAACATTGGTAGTGAAGGAGACACAGTCTTTTATGAAGGTCAGAGGCGTGGTTCCTGTGATGTCCTCCCACTGAGCGGGTGAGGTGCCCCCTGGGAATGGCACAGACAGAGTGACTTTATCATAAAGCAGCTCCCTGCAGACTAACTGCCCGTGACCTGGCTGCTCTTCCGGCAGCCACTAAGAGGCCTGCTACGGCATTCTGCGATTCTGTGGTTCTGTGGTGCTCTGAAGGCTACTGGCTGTCTTTGTGCTCCTTCAGACTCTTACCTGACAGTGGGGAGTTCACTGGAACTCACAAATACATAGATTATTTTCTCTTTGTCTGGATCACAAGGGGTCATTTGTTAAGTGTATCTTCTTCACAGTTTGTCACTTCAGGGGTGTGGCTGGGGGGTGGTATGTATATATGTGTGTGTGTGTGTATGTGTGTGTGTGTACGGGTATTTATGGGTGGGGGTATGTATGGATGTGCTTGTGCGCATGGGTGTGGGGGGGGAGGTGGAGTGTAGGGTGTTGGTGCATGAACACGTGTTCATAGGCCAGAGGGTGATACTGGGTGTTTTCCTCACTGCCTACCTTAGTTTTGGAAACAGCGTCTCTCACTGAATCTGGAGCTCACTGATTCAGTTAGGCTGGTCCTCCAGTGAACCCTGAGATCTGCCTGCCTTTGTCCCCTATCACCTGTGCTGGAGGTACAAAAAAGTGGGTCCTGGGGATCACGCAGACGCAGCAGGCGCTTCAGCAACCAAGCCATCACCCTAGTCTCTTGAATAGGTTTTGTTTTTAAGTGGGGTGAGGAAATTATCAAGGAAGTTTAGGAAGCTGCTCATTTGTCCTTGGCTGAAATAATCACTTTTCCTGAGAGGGGGGGAAAAAAAAAGAACTGGACATCAAAGAGGATGACAAAGCCCTCACTTTGCTTGTCTTTGACTTGAGCTCAGCGGCTAATCAGGGAAAATCAAAGGAAGGTTCAACTGAAGTCTGGATTCTAGAGTTCCTTTTGCATTTGTGTGTGTGTGTGCATATATGTCACACATGTATGACTCTGTGGGTGGGTGTATGTGTCAGAACTTGCTAGACTCAGTTCTTTTGTCATGTGGGTTCGTAAGCACCTTTACTTGCTGAGCCATCTTTAGGGCTTGAGGTCTGGAGTCTAGGTGCCTAAAACAAAATGGGCTTGGGTGGCACTGACGAGCACAGCTGGGTGACACCAATGGCATCCTCAATACTTCCCATTCAAGCTATGGAGGACCTTCCCCACAAAACTCAACTCATTTCCCTTGTCCAAAGGATGCTGACATCTGTCATGGTTGCCAAGATATTCCCTAAGCACTCGAGTTGAGTCAATGACACCTCAACAACACTAAAAGGGCTTGATTACTAATCCACTAACATCAGGAAACAACCTCGAGGTTTAAATATCCCAGTAGTCCCTGGTGGGAATTCTTCCACTGAGAGGACGGAAGAGGTTAAATGCATGACTTATTCCTTGTTTCCTACTCTCTGTACCTCCGCACACAGTCACGGTGGCAGACATAGTGTCACTCCGGGGAAGAAGCCAAACCTGTAATGCTGCAGAGGAGACGAAGGTTGGGCGTGGTGTCCCCCTTGTACCCGTTGGACACGCCTTCTCCTGAGGGTGGGGGCACCGGAATGGTCATGGTGATTGGCTTATGGAATTTCCTCCTTCTTGGTTCCACAGTGACAATCGGGCTAAATGTCGCCTTGTTTCCAAGGGTCTTCTTCACAATCTCCTCTGGAACAGGCTGAGCCTACAGACATGGGGGGAAAAATAAAAGCAAAACCTTAAATAAAAGTAGACTTATTATTTATTTTTTTTAATCAGAAGATGTAACTTTAGTTGAGAATGGTGGGAGGACATCTGACAACAAATCCGTGTCTGTCTTTCCCCCCTCCCTCACTGCTTCAGGAAGGCAGAGAAACATGGGCAGGGGAGCGGACCATACTGGCTTGCTGGGAGGAGGGGCACCCAACTCTCAGAACAAAGAGGAGGAAAGCAAGAACAACCTTAGTATATGCTAACTCTGCTGGATGCCCCCCAAAAGCCTCACAAAATCACCCTGTATACAAAAAAGTAAACTGAGGCTCTCAGCGGTGAGGACACTCTATACCAGAAGGGATGAATTCTACCAGCCAGGCCTAACTTACTCCAGTCTGGCGAAGTGGTCCAGCATGGGGGTCACGTGAAGGGAACCTTACCGACACACGGGGCTTGCACCTGCTTACAACCCCACCCCCCAAACAACCCCTCAGAATGAGAGTCTATCCTTACAAATGAAAGCTGACATTCGTTCGTTCAGTTCAAGTTTTAATCACTGTATTAACAACAAAAACGATCATTTCATCGTTTCTGTTTATCTTATGCAGTAAAACAAGCGTTAAAGGCTAGACTGACTGAAATGAGTAAATACAAGAAAGGACATTTTTGCCAAGAGGTGTCTTTCTCAAGTGCTCCCCCGCCTTGCTTTCTGAGACAAAGTCTATCAGGATATGGAGCTATCAGTTTGTCGAGACTGTCTGGGATTCTCCTTTCTCTGCTCTTCCCCCATCCTCAGTGTATGTCCCCAGACCTGTCTCTTTTTAAATGGGGCTGGGGATCGAACTCACGGTTCTCATGCTTGCTCAGAAAGCATTTACCAGGTGAACTACCTTTCCAGCTCTGAGTCTTTTAAGTGGAAATTTACTAAAAGTACACATAACCTTGTTTGACAGGTTAGTAAGCTAACTTCACACTGAAATACTTCCATTTGAGAGAAGTCAACAATCCCCCCCACCATCTAATTATTGACATCACAAAGGATGAATTACTGCCATGCTTCTGGAGCAGGACGTGCTCACGAGTTCTTTACATGTACAGAGGCCTTGGGAAGTCGACGCTTTGCAATGAGTACCTGGAGACCCACTCGGATCCTTTTGGTTAAGGCACCCTCTGGGAAAGACGCCTGGACCAGGGGCACGGTAGTGCTGCTCAGAATCCCGCCTTCTGGACCAATCTGGTTGCTTTCTTGCTTAATCCGAGAAACTACTGCGAAATACTGGGGGAAATCCTTGGTGATGATCCTGCAGATCCGCTTCGTCCCCAACTCTTCTGGGCTGTCAAGCTCTGGAAGATGGAAAAGGATGAGAAGCCATGAGCAGGTGTCTTTGCACAGATCCCCGCCATGAGCAAGTGTCTTTGCACACAGCCCCGCCGTGAGCAGGTGTCTTTGCACACAGTCCCACCATGAGCAGGTGTCTTTGCACACAGCCCCGCCAAGAGCAGGTGTCTTTGCACATAGCCCCGCCATGAGCAGATGTCTTTGCACATAGCACCTTGACACCCATTGGTGTTTAAAACAAGGTATTCAGTTAGTATAAAACCAACTTTGTGACTCCCATGCCTGCCTGTAAAATCATGTAGTGTTTGTCTATTGTGCCTGCTTCAATTCCCAATCTTAATAGTTGGTTATCGTTCTACTTAGTAGCTATAGTATATCTATCTATACACATACATACATAAATAATACATACACACATATACATACATTTACATGTGTATAATATGCAAATATATGTTTATATATACATAAACAGGGATCATAAAATATCAAGCTTTGCAAAGATACCATAAATCTATTAATAAATTCTGCTTGGGAGAACAAACATCTTTAACACTGGACTTGGTGGGCAGTCATGGTGCGTTTTTAGTTGAATTTAGGGCAAACCTTCCTGTCCAAGACTGGAAATCCAGAGCTTTGGTAAAAGGCTGAGGGTGGGGCTGAAGATGGCTCCTTGGTTGAAAGTACTTCTTGCTCTTCTAGAGGGTTCCAGTCTGGTTTCTAGCACCCCATGTTGGGTAGCTCACAACTACCTGTAACTCCAGATCTGGAGGATCCGACACCCTCTTCTGGCCTCTGTGGGTAGCCACATGCACAACACCCATGCAAGTACGCACACAACAAACTTCAATCTTTAAATAAAAAGTCTTGTTGGAAGCCAGGTGGTGCATGCCTTCAGTCCTAGCACTTGGGAGCCAGAGGCAGATGGAGCTCTATGAGTTTGGTCTACAGAGCAAGTTCTAGGACAGTCAGGGCTGTTACACAGAGAAACCCTGTCTTGGGGGGGGGGGGAGTTTTGTTGGTTTGGGGGTAATGTTATAAATACATTCATTTATTTATATGTGCGTATATATATGTGTGTGTGTGTGTGTGTGTGTGTGTGTGTGTGTGTGAACACGTGCGGAAGTCAGAGAACAACCGTGGGTCGTGGGGATCAAACTTAGGTCATACGCTTGGTGGCAAGTGACCCAAAAGGTTATTTTATGTACAAAAGTGTGATGCCTTCCATGACAAAAATAGTAAACTTGAAAGAGGTGTGTTAGGAAAGTTAACCGTCCTGGCTGCCATGAGGGCTGATGTGCTCAATCAACACCCACGCAGGGCTTCAATTTGTGGCTGCAACCACTATCAGGGGTAGCACGTCTAAACGCTTTTGACTCTGGAGTTGGTGCACTAAACCTTAGGTTTTCTTCTCCCATAAGATGAATTAACCACCGTGAAATCATGTTACACCAGGCATTGTTTGGCACTGACAAGCTAGCATATGGTAGTTGCTTAACCAGTAACCAAGAAACCAGTAATTCATTCAACAGGTGGAGTGTAAGGGACTTCCCCTCCGGAGAACCAGCAAGCCTCTAGATTGCACTTGAAAATACAGGCAGCAGGGAGTAGCTGTTGTGTGCTCTTTTAATAATTTTTATAAAGAGTGCCATTTGAGGGTCAGTGAGATGACTTAGTGGGGACGAGTAATAGCCCTTCAAGCTCCATGACCCAAGTCAGGTCCGTGGAGCCCATTGGGTAAGGATGGAACGCACTCCTGACAGTTGTCGTCTGGTCTCCACAGACATGCCACAGTCACACAAAATTTTAAAGATTTTAAAAAGATTTTTTTTTTTTTTAAATTATGTGTGAAAAAGTGGCTTCAGTCTTCCTAGTTGTTAATCCCCAGCGAGGTCTATGCCAGCCATGTGTTTATGATTCAAGGGGATGGCCTCGGGGGATTAACAACTCATGAGAATAGACGGCCCTTTCAGAGTTTTGCATTACAAATATAAATGGTCCTTCAGAGGAGTCAGATGATCAGACAACCAATAATAAAGTCTGACAACACCAGGATCTTTTGAGGGGAATGAATTTGTATACATTGAGATTTTTAAATGGCCCCTTAGTTAGAACAGAGAAGGTTCACATTTATGGTGTGGATTACCTTCCGGACATTTTCTCTGTGCAAGGCAAGAAAGCTAAGAAAAGAGTCTTAGGCATATACCCCCATCTCTCTGTTCCTAATATCGCGACCTTTAATACATTTCCTCAAGTTGTGCTGTCCCCTCCAACAAAAACTTATTTCGTTGCTACTTCATAACTATAATTTTGTTACTGTTATGAATCGTAATGTAAATACTTTTCAAAGATAGGTGTTTGCCCAAGGGGTTATGACCCACAGGTTGAGAACTACCAGTAGTACTTGAATAGCATAAGAAACAACAGTGTTGCCTGCTAACAGGATAAATTCTCAGTTTCACATGGAGACTGACTTGACTGTCTTAGATGGGGACCTGCTTCTCCCACTTAGCTCAGAAGACCTTAGACTGGCCATGTTTGGTGGGGAAGGTCTTAGTGGACTCTCGTCCTATCTATGCCTGGCCTTAAAAATGTAGAACTCAGGAACTGGAGAGATGGCTCAGGGGTTATGAATGCTTCCTGCTCTTCCAAAGGACCTGTGTTCGGCTCCCAGGACCCATGTTCATCTGGTGCCTTTGCTCTCAAAGGCTGCTTGTGAACTGGTTGGTGTGGGTGTGACCAGGTTGGTGTGAGTGTGACCAGGTTGGTGTGGGTGTGACCAGGTTGGTGTGGGTGTGACCAGGTTGGTGTGAGTGTGACCTGGTTGGTGTGGGTGTGACCAGGTTGGTGTGGGTGTGACCAGGTTGGTGTGGGTGTGACCAGGTTGTGAGTGTGAGCTGGTTGTTGTGAGTGTGACCAGGTTGGTGTGGGTGTGACCAGGTTGTTGTGAGTGTGACCAGGTTGGTGTGAGTGTGAGCTGGTTGGTGTGGGTGTGACCAGGTTGTTGTGAGTGTGACCAGGCTGGTGTGAGTGTGACCAGGTTGGTGTGAGTGTGACCAGGCTGGTGTGAGTGTGAGCTGGTTGTTGTGAATGTGACCTGGTTGTTGTGAGTGTGACCAGGCTGGTGTGAGTGTGACCAGGTTGGTGTGAGTGTGACCAGGCTGGTGTGAGTGTGACCAGGTTTGTACGAGTGTGACCTGGGTGAAGTCTAAGGAAAAAAATACAGATGCCTCAACCTTGCCCAAATGACAATTTCTGGGCTGCGCTTTAATTTCTGCTCAGTTACATGCTCTGCCTACTTGGCCATTTGCGCAGATGGAAGCACTGCTTTGGGGGAAATTATCCCATCATGCCTCTCTTCAAGCCTTTACAGCATTACCACCGCGTGTATGGAGAGAAACAATCAATACAATCCTGTCTCAAAACTGGATCTCATGGGAAATGCCTCGAAGCTAAACACCATGCCCCAGGTGCCCATCAGATCACACCACCCATTAGTTACAGCTTAGGCCTGCTGTGCTGGGCCCACTGCCCTCTGCAGGCATGCCACGCTGAAGGCAGCTAATGCTGATGCCCAGCTTGGGCTAATGTCGGACCCATGGAGCAACATATCTGAGGTCATCACTTGGATCCACTGATGGCAAATCCATACACACAAGTCATATGAAAGTGGGAATTATTAATGCCATTTTGACTTGGCTCAATTTTTATTTCCCAAGTATCTCATTCCAGAAGCTATTTTGAAACTTTTTCCTTTTCTTTCACTCTGCAGCAGTTTTCATTCAGTTGGTTTAAAATGCCAGCTTATGGAGACGGATGGAAAATACGTAAACATTTTTGCATGATTTGTTTTGGGATTTTTGAAGTAAATTGTTATTTATTTATTGGGCGCTTCAAATGCAACCTTGAGTCGGTTAACTTTCTATTTGGAAAACTTTTTCAAAACTGTTACTACCAGATGATTCCAGCAGATGGCGCTGTGTGCTGTGTACCTAGTGTAAAACTCCACACCCGTCCCTGTTTGACAGTGACTTGGCACTTTTAAAATTACCACTTGCTTCAAGATTGATAAGGTTAAAATGCATTAAACCGAAGTGCCAATTTTGAACGTAGACATTTA
This sequence comes from Microtus oregoni, assembly GCF_018167655.1. Taxonomy (NCBI): domain Eukaryota; kingdom Metazoa; phylum Chordata; class Mammalia; order Rodentia; family Cricetidae; genus Microtus; species Microtus oregoni. The sequence goes on from NW_024543066.1 coordinate 3,994,315, forward strand.
CTTCTAATATACTGTTGACACAGAAACATTTAGAAGTGGGTGTATTCTAGGTAGCGTGGGTAACGTTTGCACACATTTTCACTTTTATCGGGAACTTGCATCCACTGGCTACTGCAGGGGACTGAGGGAGATAAACCATTTCTCAAGTGCTTTGAATTGTAACTTGGGGACTTCTGGGGAGGCCGGGGCCTTCAAGAGCATGCTCCCAGGTTCCACATGACTACACATAGCTCTTAGGACCTGACTTCGGAGGGTTTAATTAAGGTTTTCACTAAACTGACAGCGTGGATTCAGTTTGGTGCGCAGCTTGGGGATGGGATGTGTGCGTGGGAATTCTGCTTGCACATCTGCAGCATCTACATAGATAAGATCTCTGTCTGCTGCCAGAGATAAAAACTGCTTCTGCCACCTGCAAGCCGAGTTGGAAAGGGCAGGTTCCCCACACCCAGACAAACACTGTCTTCCCAGAAGCTTACCTCACCACATCGGCTAACACGCCTGCTCAGTTGACATAACCACTGATGCTCTGGCCTGCTTAGAGATCATAGGAATAAGCGCCGGGGAAGGCAGCTCGGTGCAAGCATGACCACCTGAGTTTGGATCCCCAGTACCCACTTACACGGCCTGGCATGCCTATGCAATCCCAGTACTTCAGTCAGGAGGTGGGGGGATGGGGGTGGAGACTGGAGGGGAGCTGGGACTTGCTGGTCACTTAGTCTACAGGTAAAGGGGAAAGCTCCGGGTTCAGTGAGAGACCCTGTCTCAAGGTAATAAGGTGTAAAGTGATAGAACTGCACACCCAATGGCCTTGTCTAGGATGGACACATACACACACATAAGGGTTTATTTTGGTTCAGAGTTTAAGGGTAGAGTTTAATCATTAGGGTAGGGTTAATTCATAGTAACAGGACCTTAAAGCAGTCTTATCCACCCAGGAAGCTGGAATGGTGAATATTTGTGCTCAGCTAGCTTTCTCTTTGGATACAATCCAAGACCCCAGTCCAGGGAATGGTGCCACTCACTTTGAGGGCACCTAAGGGGGGAAGGGAGGTTCTCTCACAGGCAAACCTGCAGCCTAAAAATAATACCTGAGCGCTCACCTCCTTGGGTGATTTCCAGTCCTCTCTGGACAAGAATTCAAAGCAACCTTCACAACGAGCATGCTCCATTTGAGAATATATAGAGGTGAACTATACAGTACAGAAAGGTTACTGACTGGGTAGGGAAGAGGCGAGGGTTTGGAGATCTACCTCTGTTGACTACTTCTTGACTGGGTAGTGGTAAGCGCTTGACCTTGTCTGTGCGTCTGCAAACAGAGCTCACTTGGGAGACAGAATTCCCACAGGCAGATAGCTTGACTTGCAAACAGTAGCATTGAACAATTGGGGGGAACATGCCCCTTTGTCCTTCGGCCAGTGTCAGACCACAGCCATTTATGTACAGCATGTGTGGCAGCTGTGACTCAGCACGGTAACACGAGTGAGTGGTTCTGCACAGACATCTCTGTAAGAACAGCATGCATACCAGCACATCCACCGCATCCACCGCATCCACCGCCCGGGAGCCACCAGCAAGGCATCCTCACAAGGTGCATTTAGATGAACGTCAGAGAGACTGGTTACAGCCACAAGGCAGTGAGTGGTGAGGCCAGGACGGGAATTTTGGCCTCAGTGACTTTCGTGGACCATGGCGCCTAGGTCAGTATCGTACTGGGAAAATTATGCCCCTACTCAGACCTCTGGTTACTTGAAGTTGTTCTAGCAATTACTTTTGTATGCATGAAAAAACTCTGTGTATGTTAAAACAATAAAGCCTATCCGATCGTTACAAGTCTTTTATTTTTCTTCTGGCATGTGTATGTGTTTGATTGTGTGTGTAGAGGCCTGAAGCTGAGGTTTGGCATCTTCCCTGAAGGAAGGGTTTCTTGAAGGATGGTTTCTTGCTAAATCTAGAGCTAGCCAGTTTGCCTCTGGGACTCCCATCTTTGTCTCTTGAGTGCTGGGACTGCAGGCAACTGCCAAGGCTGGGCAGCTTTTAGGGGGCTCTAGGATCCAAACACTGGCGCCTATGTTTGCATGGCAAGCATTTGTCGATGAGCATCACCCGAACCCCCACAATTGCCTCGCCTAGTAAGAATTGGAGACTGGAATATTGACTAAGATGGTATTAAAAACATGGGTGTTAATATTTTTGGACAATTGCATGGAAGAAGACGGACTATTTAAATATAGACTAAAATAATACATGGAAAGTACTTATGGAGAAGGGAGCATTAAAAGGAGACATTTATAGTAGGCATATGTTAGGGGGTAGGTGGTGTCACCGGCCATAGACAATATATGACACTATTGTGCCTAGAGAAACTGTTGGGCTGAGTACAGGAACAATGGGGCTGATTTAATTCTCTGAGGAAATCTTGAATGGTTGGTTGTTCTATTTCATGTGTTGATTTTCATCTCACTAACAGCTGTCAGCAGGAATTGGGAGGAACACAGAGCAAAGCTCTGCTCTTGACCCCTGAGGGTGGGACCCTGACGATATTTCTCTTTCACCAGGGCATCACCTGATTCATGCCAGGTAGCTGGCATCCTCCTATGTAGCACTGCCTCCTCGGGAGGGTTTGGAGGAGTTTTGGGCACGGACCTCCTGCCAGGTCCTCAGTTCCACTTCCTTGGGACAACTTACTCTATAGTTGAATCTTCAATGAAAAGGACTTGTCGACTTTAAAAACAAAAACAAGAACAAAACCCAGACTGATTCCCATTTTTAAGTAGCTTTGGGTAGAGAAAGAGTCTAGAGAGAATGAATTATCTCTGGGGACCAGAACAGTAGTGGGAAGCAGAGGGACTTGAGGCCGGTATAAAATCAGATTAACTAATAACTGAGCCTCAGTTATAAATGTGTTGGGCTCCTTCTATTCTTATTAATTATTATATTTAATATATGACCAAATCTTTAATCTGAACATCTTGGTCCAATGGGCTCTAGTGCCTGACTCTTTAAACACTGAAGTGTCTACCTTTCCCTTTCATCTTGTGAAATGGAACCGAAGATTTGCCTGATCTTAAGAATATAGTCCAGAAACTCTATCTGCCTGGCAGCATTTGTACACACTTTGGATAATCTACCCTCATTTAATGTATCACTGACCTACAAGGACTGTTCTGGACTTAATCTTAACCAAATCTCATCTGGACCAAATCTAAAAGTTTCTAGAATTTTCCACTTGTCTTCTTTCTCCTGGGACATGAGTTTTGAAAACAAGAGGGCTATAGCTGTAACTCTTCTAAGACAGGCATAAGAGATTTCAGCCCTCTCCCTTTTGCTTGGCAAGGCAAGCTGGGTAAGTCACTTGGGTTTGAAAGATGTCCCTTTTGCGGTCTGTTAAGTAAGAATAAGATTTGGCTGGAGAGTTGGCTCAGTGGTTAAGGGCACTTGTTGTTGCGAAAGACCCAGGTTCAATTCCCAGCACCCATGGAAAGACTCACCACCTCCTCAGGGACCAAGCACACATGTAGTACACAGACACATATACAGGCAAAATACTCATACAGATAAAATAATAATAATGATAAAGAAATAAATAATACGATTTCTGAACTTGTGCGCTATGCTTTCTTTTGGAACTTCTACATGAAAAGGCTTTTGTTTTAAAAATAGACCCAACAGTTTCTTTCTACCTTGGTGTATAGGCATCTTATCTTTAAATTGCATAGTTGATGGTGACTCTATTCTATACCAAATTTTTGGTATGGCACTTTTTTTCCTACAGGTGAAAACAATGGCGTCAATAACTGATATTTATTAAAAGGATTATGTTCCCTAAGAATTTCACAAAATCACTTATTCATCTTAATGGTAACTCTATAAAAATAACGAGAACAATTTCCATTTCTAGGCTCACAGGGGTTCAGGCATTTGCTCAATCATTCTTTAAACTCCCCAAATCTGAATACCTCCATGGTCCACAGTCTAAACCCACAAGAGACCCCAGTAGGTAAATTCCAAACACAGCCAACAAAACAATAAAAGATTCGATTTTGATTTTATGGACCAGATTGCCACTGTGACGTAAAACAGCTGTAGAATCTGCACCAACTAGGGAATGAGGTCGCTGTCACTAACTGGGATTTCTTTCCTCAGCACCATTTCACGAGCCAGGCCTCTAGCTTTTGAGTCACGTCTCAAAGAAAACCGCATCAAATGTGTGTTCTTAAAGCCAGTTGGTACCCAACACTTAGGAAGAAAAACATACACTTCTAGGCATCACCAAACCTCAGGAAGGTGTGAGAGTCAGGCACGGGTGGCACACAACTGTAATCTTAGCTCTGAGAAGGCCAAGGCAGGAGGGTCAAGTGTTCAAGGTCATCGCTACTACCTGGGCTATAGGAAATCCTATCTTAATGCCTCTAGACACTCCCCAAAAGAAGGGATGTGTGGGAAAGAGACATGTAGCCACACACTAGCCTCACCAACTCAAAGAATAAGACATCAAAACATACAAATGCCAATAAGTTTTGACATTTATCTTTAAAACACCATTATGGCTCAAAAGAGAGTAAAAAAACTCATGAAAGAGGCTGAAATAAGTTAAGAGAAAATGGAACAAAAGTTCCAAAAATATACTGTAAATGCAAATGATGTAGGCAAATATTATATACTCCCATCTGATGCTCCCCACCCCACCCCAAACCATGTTACTTTTTTAACAACAACAACAACAAAAAGCCTTCTTAGGTCTTAGAAAAACCGAGAAATTTGGAACAATGTGGGTGTTTGTCCATCTAAACCGTGGTGGTGCTGGGAATGTAGTAGGGTCAGATAAAATCATGCCTTAGGCATGGAAAGGAGAAGTAGATGCTGAAGTAGACCCTGCATTCTGCATCATGTGATGCTCAAGTAGCCCTTCAACCATGCGACACTTGCTTTCTGCCTGTCCACATCCGTGGAAGGGAAGGAGTATCGCTCTATCGTTACCTTCATCCATGCCATTCAGTAGCTCGGTGAGGTCTTCGTTTTTGCTGTCAAACTGGTGCTCCTTCCAGGTCTCCCCGTTCTCACTCCGGAGAACAATGAGTTCCCTCTCCTTTCCTCTCATGGACCCAAAATGAGGGATTTCCACTATGACAGGGCTAGAAAACAAGAAGCCACCGGATTTTTTGCGTCAAATTAAACATCTCTATGGCAGAATACTAAAAGAAAAGTCTCATTAACAGTACTGAGTTGGAAATCAGAGGTGCCATTTGGGTTGGGAATGGTCTCAAAGCTGCAGAATCATTGCTGATTAAATAATATTTCAAGCCCAAGAACATGCCGTCATTCATTCACAAATGGTTCTTGAAGGCCTACTGTGTGTTAGGTGTCCAATTGAGTGGGAGAGATTAAACACATATAAATAGGTAATTTGAGGGAAGGAATTAGACATGACTAAAATAGGCCATAAAGAAAGGAAGCTGGTCCATTTTTTAAAAAAATAAAACACATAATAGGTACATTATATAATACGAGATGCTAACGAGTTAAAAGGACACAGTCACTTCTTTAAAAAAAAAGAAAATTGTGACGGTCATTTCTCTATTTTTTTTCCTCTCAGCAATAAAGCAGACATTATACTGTCATATAATCCAGACCTTCCAACAGTTTGTATGATTTTGTGGCTAAGACAGTTTCTCTGGTTGTTCCATTTGTGAATAGGGAATGGGTAGCCTCATTGCCTGACCTGACTACCACCTATCTGGGGATACTGGAACATTCCAGAAGAGCATATGCCAGCCGGAAATTGTCATAGGAAGGCGTTAACTCTTGACAGTGTCCTTTTGCACAAACGAATGAAGGGGAATGGCTGCAGATTGGAGATTGCCAATCAACTCACGGGAGATCATTTTGTCAGGTTTGACAGAATTATGGGTAAAAAGATGGATGGAAGTGAGCAGACCACAATCACACACAGTTCATGGAGTTGGATTGTGCAGCTTTCTCGGGTGATGCTTAACAGACAGTATCATTGTTCTCTGGAGAGGTTGTACGCAACCTGCCTTAACCTAGCTGTCTATATACACGCCGTAGCAGCAAATACAGGCTTCGGTAGGCAGAGCATGAGGAGAGGCTGTCGTAAAGATCAAAACCACAAATAAAACATGAAGATCTGGTTACTCAATAAAAGTATTCGTTTAGAACGAGACTGATGGATACGATGATTTTACTTTTGGCCAAGATCATTATAAATTTTTATAATGCCTTTATTCTTTCACAGGTTAAAAACAGAAGCAAATATTCCTCTCAGTGTTAACAGTGTTAGTGAGAAATTTCCCATCATTTTCAACCGTACTTCATAATTAGACATTAGGCATCACTTGTTTTTTTCGAGAACAAGATACAATCTTTGCAGGCTAATGTGTCCAATACTATCCCTGTGGCTTTGTGTAGGACACTCGACAATGCTGTTGAGAAGGTATAAGCAGGATCTTTGACCAAGGTGACAGCCAAGCAGGACAATTCGTAACAGGCTTTTCATGCAGACTGCCAAGGCAAACACAGTCGGAGAGGCAAATGAACAATGACACATTTCCGCCTAACTGAGACAAAAGACACTCTACAACTCAACAGAACATCCCGGCTGCCCCCAGTCACATTTCCTTAAAGATCTTGTGTTCTTGGCACATTATCTTACTCATTGATCTCTTTTGCCTCACAAAGCCCATAAAGATTACACTGTACCATAAGTGCCTTCTAGGTCTAATCATACCCACAGATACACACACACAGGCACGCACGCACACACACACAGCATTTGTGGCAAACATTGATTCAAAGCCTGCAAATACCTTCTCTTACTCTGGTTAAAATGAGACGGTCGGTCTAGCCTTAATAAGTACACAGAGAAGAAACATTTCAAGTTAAATGAGGGGGCGACAGATGCACAAGGTCAGCGGAATGCTTGCGGTGAGTCCCACATGCTTCGAAAGCACAAGGTAGCGGCAGTGCCACAATAAGTCAAGCCACTATGGGAGTTGCCTTTCAGTGACACACATCGACTGAAAGCATAAAAAAGAAAACAAAAGAAAGAGAGAAAGAAAGAAAAAGAACAAACGAAAGACAAGAATAAGACCATGGGTGTGACAGAAAAAAATTTGAAAATGGAAAGGAAAAATTGTAGACATTCTGATCTTGTCTATGAAGGTCCTACCCAATAAATTTTGTTCCTTGAGGCCCAAGCTGCAGGATTCGGCTAACCAAGCTCTCGCCCTCATTTACAGGGGGAGGATGGGTGGGTAGGTGCAGTTTACTGAGTAACATCCATGCAGCAGGAAGAGAAACAAGAGGGGAGATTGTGAACACGCTGTCCGTCACGACAGAGCCTGCCTGCCTTGCCAAGTGCCACCTCAGACAATGAAGCAAAATTCAGTTTGCCTTCTCGGAAAATACCCTACCCCAGGGGGATATGTCTCTCAGAGTTATTTGAAAGAGATGCATCCGCAAGGTAGCCATCAAGGCAGTGAGGTGCCACCATCCCAACCTGTAATATTTTCTAAGGTTGGTGCCTTGACTTCCGTGGGAGGCTGCGGGAAGCCACACACCCGTGGGGCAGCAAGCATGCTTTTTGGTTAGTAAGTGCCTTGGCCAGTGACTGAGTTAAGGAACCCACAGCCTATTATGCAGCATGGTCACCTTGGTGACCTTTGACACCACACCCAAGTCCCCGTTTTTTTTTTTTTTTTTTTCAGAGTTAATGTCTTGAGTTAGCAAGGACTAAAGGAAAGTCAAAGACATGGTGAGAGGGCCAAAATAAAACTGGGGAGACTTACCCTAAAAATTGTGCCCCCGCAGGACCCATTTCTACCAGCCTACTGGCTAATCCCTCTCCTTCCACCATTGGGGGTGGGTTGGCCAGTTTATGTCTCTTTACCAGGCGGCAGGTGATGCGGGTGGGGGCCGTACACTTGCGTGGGGGGATGATGATCCGCATCCCATGGTGGCGGCTTCCTCGCATGGAGCCCCCTCTCGCGTCCACCATAAAGCTAACGAGAAACCTGTGGAGGGAAAGATCAGATGCCATCACGGACAGAAGTCAACTTGGCAGAGCGTTTGAAACTCAAGGTAAATGTATGGAAAAAGGCAGCTGGTGCGACTTCTCTAACACAACGTTGGAAGCTACTACTGTGGGGTCACATCAGACGTGCATGGAGCTCACACTCAGGGTCAAGACAGAAAGACAACTGGGTTTCAGTGGAAGGAAGCTCCCTCCCAGGAGGCAAGGAAATCACCATGGGCACAACACTACAACACAGAGAAGGAATGGGACTATTCTTCAAGTTGGAATTGAGATGATCTATGAGAGGAACACAGATTAAAAAAAAAAAAAACCCACCATTTTCTGTAGCCTTTGAGGATGGATTAGGGGACAGTCAAGGGCCACACCTTCACTCTATCTAGTTTCTCCCCTAACCTATTTATGTGACCTCACTCCAGTATACGTTGGATGAAACTCCACAGTGTAGCATAACACACACAGCTTGTGAGACAAAGGGACAATTCACTTGTACCAACACCCTTCACACTTACGAAGATGAAATAGAAAAAGAAAAGCAGGCGACTTTTGATTTGCTGAGATTTTGATGGAAAGGGATTAAATCTTTTCAATAACCATTTAAAAGATGGGCTAAAATGCTAATTAAAATCACCTGTATTTGAATTTGTCGCGGGGTAACAGAAGTAGAACTTAAACATTACTTCCTGGGGTGTCTATATTTGTCATTAGCCTTTAGGTCGAAGCTAATAAGGAAAATATTTTGCCTGCATGTAGCTATATCAGTGGAAGGCTTTCTCGGATGGTGATGGGCACTTTAGTAAACAGGAAACCACCAGACAGATGGCAATGCAAACATACCCTTACGTGCTAAATTTTAGAGCTGAAAAGAGACACACAATTCAAGTAGCACCAGGGAGTGATCCTCAGCAAGCACGACGGCTCCCTATGTTACTATTTTAAGAAAATATTCCTATCCATCAACATTCTTTTCTATATAATTATCTAAGCATGGTGCTAACATCCTGCCAACAGGCCTGAAGCCCCTGCATAGCTGTGGGTTTCCTAGCAAGGAAGACATCCTCAACAAACTGGGCTGAGAGAGCCAATGGGTGGAGAGAGTCCTTGGACTGAGCATGTTTCCTTTATCAACTGCTCACCAGGGAAGTGCATTCACCTTTTGCTTGGGTTTTGGATTGAACTATTTTTTTTCTCTCTCTGTTGTTTCATGTGCTTACTATTAGTCTAGCTATCTTGAGAGGCTTTTGCTTCTAGAATATTCAAGTCAAGAGAGGGAAAGGCCATCTCAAAAATAAGGAGACAATAAAAACAGTCTCTTCTCTCTCCTCAGTGAAAATGGTTATTTGCTTCCATTCGCCATCCAGGCTCCCACATGAATTATTTCCAATGCAAAATGGCCTGCGGCTCCTCTGAAACGGTTCCAAAGTGCTTAATTTTTTTAGATACACATGTATTATTTACTGTGTGTGTGTTTGTGTGTGTGTCCACATGAGCGTCAGGTGATTTCATTCAATAAAAAAGGCACTACAACAAGACAACAGGACAACAATCTCAGGTTTCTCTGTAATTAGGGGTGAAGATCTATTACTGCTGGGTGTATGAGGAAGGATGCAGCATGAACTTGGGCTTGAAATCGTGTTCGTGCAAATGCACACTGGAGAGTTCGCCTGGATCACGGGTGCTGCACTGACCACAGCAGAGCCTCAACAAAGCAGACAGCACCTTCAGATCGGGCTGCCATAGTCACCATGTGACCTGCAGGGCCCAGCAGAGTCCCAGCACATGGTAAACACATGGCAATGTCAGCTGAATCCATCTATGAGCAAAATTTCCCTTCGTGTGCTTAGAAACAGCACTTGGCTACCGAGACTAATAAATGGACATGCAAACAGGGGTGCAGGGTGCCGTCAGTTGAGTGGTCTGAAGGTAGCAGAGGAAGAAGGTTTTGGGGGGCCAGTATAGGACTGTGCCGTCTACGAGGATTATCAGAGTAAATGAACAGCTCAGAGGATCTGAATGGCAAACTGGAAGAACCTTCTACTGGACACTGCAGAATACATGGTGCATTGGGTGTGGCTTGCAGTCATTTATGGTTCTAATTTCAAAGAGCTAACAGATCGAGGGAAGATGGGAGTCAGCTGGGCAGGCCATCGGTGGCACTGTGGAACACAGGGATTTGTTTCCCACACTTACTCTGTACAAGATCTGAGCAAAACCCAAACAACATGCAACACGAGCTGTAGCCACAAAGAGAAACACACAAAGGTTGATGCTTCAAAATCTCTATCGTGTTGCTGCTCAGATTACGTCGCGAGTGCCACGAATGACCCCGCGGCGGCTACGTGGAGGCGTCTAGTTACGCAAACGACAGGGTGACGCGTGCGGACATTCTACGGACACTGACGCCATCTAACTGGGGGAAGTCACATAAATGAAAAGGACACAAAGGACACAGTTATCACCTTGAGTCATACTGAGGCAGCGGAGACGAGTAGCTGCAAAATAATTCAGAAAGCAAATGGGAGAAATTAATGCACAGTCATTAGAAGCAAGCAGCAGACAATGTCAATGACACGCAGAAGGAAAAACTCAGGAAATGAGACCACGGCACTTCGCATTTGTGGGACAGCCTGCGATGAACGTTTGCCTTAGCCGCTGTAGAACACGGTCCTCAGACCCTGGCATCAGGGTTTGGAATTTCCAAGTGGGGCTTCTCCCTCTCTGGCTGTCATTGCATTTGCTGTGTACATGGCTGTCTTCAAGAGAAATTAAAGAAATATACCCTAATGCATTCACAATTTTAATGTGTGTGTATTGTGTGCATGTTTGTAACATATATGTATGGTTCCTGTGTGTGTGTGTGTGTGCACATGTGTGTGCCTATGCCACAGTGCACACGGAGAGGTCAAAGGACAGCCATGGCTGCTGGGCCTCAGTTTCCACCTGTTTGAAGCAGGGTTCATTGTTGTTCACTGCGGCCAATGCCAGGTTAGTTGGCCAGCCAGCTTCCAGGGACTCTGGCTGTCTCCTATCTTTCTTTAGGAACACAGGGAGAATAGGTGCTGCTCCAGCGTCAGGCTTTCTGTGGACAGAGTGGGTATTTGCCCAGGTGCTTTCTCCACTAAGCCATCTTGCTAGCCTAGTACTTAATATTTTAGCCATCATTTTTCTCCCATTTCTATGGTTATCAGTTACCTCACAGTGAATTACCGACTAAAGGTCCCAGCGTGGGAAAGCACACTGGCTATCAGGTCACTTGTCACAGCAGGTCACCATCCAGTCTTCTGCCACGAGACAGGGATGAGGAACCCTTTGATGAGGTTCTTATCAGCACTGCTGGGGTACATACATTGGTGCCGTAACATTTTCAAAGTAGATTTCTCTGTTTTCTCTTAAGATTCATTTCTTTTTCCTAATTTTAACAATTGCAATTTTTATTTCCGGAATGTAGAAGGTGCCAAAGTCAGCTGGAGATGTTCAAGCTTACAGTTTCTTTTTAAAAATGGTAGTGTCATAAAACAAATCATCGATTTAAAATGAGCTGATAATAAAAGAGAGGAAACTGAAAACAACAGAATACATCGCTCACAGGGACACTGGGTCAGTTAGTGAAGTGAATCTATAATTCATTGGGTGTTTGTGTGCACAGATGTGCACATTTCTCTGTGTGTGTGTAAATGCATGTGGTCACAGGTGTTGAGTATGCCCCTCTGTGTATGTGCCTGTGGTTGAGTGTGGTCCTGTGTACATGTGCCTGTGGTTGAGTGTGGTCCTCTGTGTATACATGCAAGGGGCTGAGTATGTGTGCCCCTGTGTGTATGTGCATGTAGTTAAGGGTGCTTCTGCACAGAGATCAACTTTGTGCTATTCCTCAGGCTAAGTTTCATTGACCTGGAACTCAGCCATTAGGCGAGGGCAGCTGGCCTGCAGATCCCAGTGATCTGCCTGTCTGTATGACCCTCTCCCTCCCTGGAATGACAGGTGTGAGCTACCACACCCGACTTTTTTCTATGTGGGTTCTGGGGAATTGAACCCAGGTCCTCACACTTGTGTGATAAGCACTTTACTGACTGAACTGTTTCCCCAGCTCTACATTTAATATTTCCATAGGGAAGAAAAATCAGATACATATTTTTAAAAGCCTCATTTGAGGAAATAAATTAAGAAAAATAACTTGGCTTTAAACCTTTTTTGTTGAAAGAGAATTTTAAAGAGTCTCAGAAGATCATAATGGTCAGGAAAATTTGCTTTATCAGTCATCAGCTGTTTTCCGATCCTCCACTTTTAGGAATAAGCACAGACAGACTTGTCCCCCAAAGTACTTACTAAATGATTTACAAAGGCAAACCACACACTCTCACGAATGAGCACTTATTTCCGAGGTGAATATGTTCATGGGTTGATGGAGGTTTTCAACAGGGATGGATAACGCTAACTAATAAGTACAACGTGAATGAAACGGAATAAGGAGAGATGACGTGCGAGCACTTACCCGGAATGCACGGGGCTTGAGACCAGGTTGACATTGTCTAAGGTGTCTGCAGCCCAGCTGTAGTGTCTGAGAGAATCTGAATCAAACTCCCTTGTGAAGGTTAGGTGCTGAAACATAAAACAGTGAGCGACATCAACCACCCGCCCGAGATACCAGTTCTCCTTATACATACAAAGTACATCTGGGTTTCTTGGTAAGCCTGGATAAGCTAACACTCAATAGCAAGAATTTGCAAATCCTGCTCGTGAGGGCTACATGAGGGTCTGTATAGAAGAACACTTAAAAAAAAAAAGTGTAGTGACAAAATATTTCATTTGGAAATCCTAAGAATGCACCCTGCCATTAACCATATGGTAAAGGAAACATTGAGAAATTAATTTGCTTGCTTTTCAATAGTCCACTTCTGATTCAGATGAATCCTACAACGACCAAATCCTTCCTAGTCTCCAAATATAGATTCGATCTTGATGTCTGTTATGCTTATGGGCCACGGTGGCCGACAACAGGCTAGTCTCCCACCAAGAAGTCCTGATGAAAATACAGAAACTCTGAAGAAGCAGAGGGCAAAGGACATTGAGAGCGGAATGCCTGAGACGGGGGTTCGCTTTCTGTCATTTCTGACTTGGGAACGTTTGCCCACAGTAAATGTAGACAGAACAGGTGTTTGTGTCTACAAGGACGGCTGCTGAAGAAGACGAAGCCCAAGAAGGTTCTGATGGAGGGTTGGGTAGCCTCGAGCATGCTCTCTCGTCTTCTAAGGACATGAGCTACACTGTGGGGCTCTGGAGAAGGGAAGCTGAAAATCTATCAAGAAAAATCCCACCAAGCATGCGCGAGCTTGCCAGCAGTTTCATTGTGGATGAAGATGTAGAATTTATAGTGGAAAAGGGACCCAAAGATCATGCCAGGATTGCAAACAAAGATTCAGGAGGCTCCAGAGTACTTGCCTCATTGCAACAAAAACTTGATTGAATTAAAGTGGCCATCCAGAGCAGAAAGACAACTCAGAAAGTCCTTCTGTGTAAGCCTGCTGACCTGGGTTCAACCTCTGGAACCCACATAAAAGTCAGATGTAGTAGATACAAGATGGGAAATAGAGACAGGAGACTTGATTTCTCTCTCTCTCTCTCTCTCTCTCTCTCTCTCTCTCTCTCTCTCTCTCACACACACACACACACACACACACACACAATAGTATTAAAATTAAAAGCGGGAGAAAATATAAGAAATCAAAGATCAACACAAGAGGTTTGAATCCCTCCTCCACAAACAGGCCAACAAACACAAAAGAGCAAAGTGGAAGATAACAAGAGACTAACTCAAGGTCTTTCCCCAGATCTGAAGCCTGTGTTCTCAGAGTAAAAGGATTCGCTGCTGCCAAGGAGTGAAGAAGTGTGGGAGAGGAAAGACACCCCTGTGCCCACTGGGGTGCACTAGCAGGAAAGTTCAGGAGCTCAAAACAGAGATGGCCATAGAACAGCAAAACACGGCAACGATGACCAAGTGATCCCCTCAAGGGTTCGAAGAGGAAATGAGTTTTCAGCTCAGAGTTCCCTGATTAGGCAAACCATGTTCATGAACAGGTATTTCCAGGCACTTCAAACCTCACAAAATGCATTAATCACATAATCTCCAAAGGTAATACTACAAAACACAGTCCGATAAAATGAAGGACTGAATCAAAAAAAGAAAAAAGGAGGGCATAGAATCTAATAGAAGATCAAACCAAGGGTATGTCAGAATGCGGGCAGGCCCAAGAGTGGATCAGTGCAGACGGCTTCAAGGCACTTGACTCCCTGATTGACAGCATGGGACAAGGCATGGACACACTCAGAGCAGATATGTACCATGAGGGGAAGGCCTATGCCATGCGTGATTGGTATGTACAGAGAAGAAGTAAATAAACATTCTAGGGAATTTTTTTAAAGAGTGAAATGGAAATTTAATAAACAATACATTTAAGGGTTGTCCTTTTTTTTTTTTTTTAAAGACACGCTTTCTCTGTAGCCCTGGCTGTCTTTGAACTCACAGAGATCCACTTGCCTCTGTCTCCCAAGTGTTGGGATTAAAAGGCATGTGCCACCACCATATGACTTCAAGGGTAGTCCTTTAAGAGATATAAAAATATAAATACTAGCCAGGTACGGTGGCATAGGACCGTAATCCTAGTACTTGGGAGATAGAAAGCAAGATGACCTAGACAAGCTGGGGTGACTCGAGACTTCATATCATTAAAACAAACAAAAAACTATTTCATCTATATGAAATACATGTCTACTTATGAAATACAGATAGAACCCCAAATAAAACACAACTCCTTGGGAAGCAGGCAGGTCAGGAGCACACATGGTTGAAGAAGGGAGACAGACACAAGCATTAAAGTTTCCTTTCCCAACTGGGGAAACCAATAAAATAATTTCCCCAATGGAGACAATCCACAGAGAAATAACACATTTTTCTTATTTGGAGACCTGGAAGCAAATCCTAAAAGTGCGACCAGCAATATTCCCCGGGGAAGAAAAATCGGGGTGGAACATATGTGCAGGGATTGCATTTTCTCCTCACAAGCATGGCTCGTACAGCAGTCCAATGTTCGCTTCTGTTGCCCAGCTTCGGCAATACAATTGGAACTTGCTGGGGATGTAAGTCAGTTGGCAGAGTGCCTGCCTCTTGTGCAGGAGGGCCCTGTGCTTGATCGGTGCACAGCACAGGATAAACCAGACATGGTGGTGTATACCTGCAATCCTCGTACTGTAGGGAAGATGGTCAGAGACTAAAGGTCATATTTTGCTATATGGTGTTTTTTTAGTCTAGCCTAGGCTATACGAGACCACACCTTAAAAAACAAAACAAAGTCAGCCAACCAACCAACCATGACAAAAAACCAAAAAATGAAAACAACAACAAAAAGTCTTGCAAATATACCTTAAATGACTCAGCTTATTTATTTTATGTGTAGGGGCACGGTGTGTGTGTGTGTGTGTGTGTGTGTGTGTGTGTGTGTGTGTGATGGGTATTGTACTTCAAGAGTTGTTTACCTTGGTTTTTTGAGAGAAAAGGTCTCTTGCTGGCTTAGAGTTTACCAATTTGATTAGGCTCGCTGTCCAGCAAGGCATTATCTGTCTCGACCTCCTTGGCACTGGGATTACAAGCATGCTACCAAGACTTAATTTTCACATGGATCTGGGGCCCTGCAGGAATCCGGTCTTCACACTTACATGGTAAGTCCTTTGATGACTGAGCTATCGCCTCAGTCTTAAAAAACTAACAGCTCTGATATTTTTTAAAAAAAATCTATAGGACAATTATATGTAGGTTACTGTCTAGGTCCTAGGAAAATTAAAAAATGAATGAGGAACAGATATCACACTATATTTAACAAGAAAAAACATAGCCTCTCTCTCTCTCTGTGTATGTGTGTGTTTGGTGTGTGTAACTAAGAATTTAATGCTGGGGTTGGAGTGATGGCTCAGTGGTTAAGAGGACTGGCTATTCCTACAGAGGACCCATGTTTGGTTCCTAACACCCATACAACAGCTTGCAACCACCTGTAACTCCTGCTCCAGAGGATCCAACACCCTCTCTGGCTTCCACAGACTCTGTGTACACTTGGTGCAGATATATATACACTCAGGAACACACACCTAACAGAAGCCTTACAAATAAACACACGAAAAGAATCTGATGCAACTGGACAGAACTGAGATCTTAACCTTGGCCAGCAGTAAACCATTTCAGAAACTCGCTTCCAGCCATATCACCAACTACTTAGACCAGATATTAGAGATGCCAGCAGCCAGCTATCAGGGTAGAGTCAGGGACTGGATGCAACGCTGCTTTAATATTTTTGGTGGCGGTGGAGGGTTGAGGGGACAAATTATAATTCAAATATGTGAGGCCCTGGAGTTATTTTCCACTAGGACTTTTTTTTGTTTTTCAAGTCTGATAAATTAATAATCTTCTGCCTCTTTGTTAATTGCAGTAAATTATTTACCTTGAAGCACTCAGAGAAGTGTACTGGACATTAATTATTGAAACCATGAATTATACCACGCAGAAAGGTATCTCGCTATCATGTAATATTTACTAGGTGGGATGTGCCAACTTGCCAGGATCCCACACCTCCTTAGATATGCGTCCTCTCCCTGCCCCTTAGAGCTCTTTGCCACCCATCAGAGCCTAGTCACAACACTGCTGAGCAGCTGGTACACCTGCCCACACCTGGGACCTAGAAGGTTCTAATATGCCTTTAGCAGGTAGCATTTCAATCCACTATTAGGAGCCAGAGTAATTTCTCCCTGCAGCCCACTTTTCTCTGGCACGGAGCTGGCTCAGGTTTATGAGTGGCCCTAATTGCGTCTGACTAGCTTAAATATGAGTGACCATACAGGGAAGGTTTCTAAAAATAATGGCAACTTGATGAAACCTGCTGTTTTACAGGCAGATCACGCGTTAGGAATTTCCCTTCTGTCTCCACATACTTTGTACAGGCTAGGGTTTCGGTAAACCTGAACTGTGACATACCAGCATCTACTTAACCTTAGTAAACGATACTACTTTCAAAATGTCCTAACTGCCACTGCACAAGCAGTGCATGGCTCCGAAGCACAGCCTCAGCTCTACCAATAACCATTGGAAAGGGTAAGCAGGGCATGCTGTTGGGTAACCACTGACTATGGAGCAACAGCCGGGGATGTGGCTCAGCGGGCCAAGTACTTGCCTAGGATACAGGAAGCCCCAGGTTTGACCTCCGGTCCCGCATTCCTGGGGATAGTAGCACACACCTGTCATCCCAGAATATGGAGTGTGAAGGCAGAAGGGTCAGGAGTTTACGGTCGCCCTCAATTAGGTAGTGAGTTCCAGGCCAGCATGAGCTACGTGTGACCCGGTTCCTAGGTCTCATAGCTTGGGGGTGGTGCCCGGTTAAGAGGTTCAGTTTTGGGGTTGAGACACTGCTGAATTTGGCAGCTCCTCTTGTCATTTCCTACGGGTGACCCTCGCTACTGGTTACTAACTGGAGGCAACTCTAGGTGATTGTGGGCCTCTCCGTGCCTAGTTTTCACGTCAGCTCGGGAAATATGAGGTGATCATCTGAGTTCGTGAGCTAGAAGGGCGGCCGAGGTCCAGCGTCCATAGTCCTGTACCAAGCCCTGCGCCTGCGCGTAGTGACAGCTAAGGCCTGCGCCTGCGCATAGCAACAGCGGCGTTTCTCCCCCGGGCTTCTACTGCTACAAGTGTGCTGACTACCCGCATAGACTTTTCTGGCCATGGGTAAAGGGGTGCATGTATTTTAGGGATTAGCTTGCATACCCACTTGGTACAAACAAAGCCAACAACTGGTCCCCCATGGGTACAGGGGGAAGCTTTGCTCTACCGTTTCCCTGGTAACATCTGCAGCCCTCTGTTCTCGGCATGTTTCTCCATTTTCAGAGCGTCTTTGTCTTTCACTCATTGACAAAAGTCTTGGTGAGACTGTGAATAACATCCTGGCACCAATGCCGTATTGGTGAGAAGATGTAACACGATATCTTTGAATGTAAAAAGACTCCCACACTCTCCAGAGGACTTTGGTTTGTGTTCGGTTATTTGTTAAAATATGATGATTTATTGGGGGGGGGGCAAGAACAAAACTCAAAATCTTCTGGCTTCAGGCCAAACCTGAGGCTTTACAGATATTTACACAGGATGCTTGTATCAACTGACAGCTCCCCCTCGGTTGTAACATGGCATCTTACAGAAATCTAGGTCCGGTTTATTGACTCAAAAAGCGCTTAATCCTTTGAAATTTTATTTTGTGTTTGAGACATGTTCTTGCAATGCAGCTCTGGCTGCTTTGTCTCAGACACAGGGTGCTGGGATAATGGGAGTGGGTCACCACCTTGGCCTTCAATTCTTTTTAACAGTGGTAAAAATGGCCTTAGGTTCTTCAAGTCCCCAGAACCTTCTATACCTCAGTGTGATATTACACTCATTTTACAGTTAAGGAAATGGAGGCTCACAATGCCTCCCAACATCTGGCAACACAAAGACCCCAGCTGGCACAGAGTGGCTTCAGCGGGACAGTATATTAAAAACAGTTCACACCGACTTCCCAAGGCCTTTAACTCCCGTGTCAGAGGGAACACGAACACTCACTCATGGGCTTTTCATCTTGGAAGTGACAGCAGGGACACTATTACACTCAAACTACACACTATTCGGTGGAAGCCAAAGCCTGGCCAGTGATGAGGTCACTGTCTCCAAGAGCTTAAGATTTTCTTAAAATAGCATCTTCGTGGCCCTACGCATCAGAGGAAAGGGGAGAGTAAGAACACACTGGCCTCATTAACGGGGACACACCCTGAAGTCCAGGTCTGGAAATAAATAGAACACATCGCTCTTACAAACCCACGCCCAGAAGCCCAGGTCTGGGAGTACATACTAAGTGTAGGAGAAGGGGGCAGGAAGGGAGAGAAAGGAAGAGATGGGGGGAGGAAAGGGAGAGAACAAGAAGGGAAGAGCAAGTGGAGAATAGAGAGATCTAGTTGGCTCTATAGTTGGGTCACTTCCGACTGCGGGCTGTAAGCCTGTCAGTGCTGAAAGTTAGGGTTAAGACCCTCTGTGGACTTGGAGTTCCCCACCTTTCCTGAACTGTCCACTCCACTGCTCTGAGAGATGGTGGAAGGTGGTCCTTGCACCAATGCCCAACAGGTCGCCTAGCAACAGGTCACACACAAAACTCAAGGGCATCTCATCCGAAGAGAAGCAAATGAGATTTTTCCAGAGAGACTGGGATGAGGCAACCAAACAAGTGTGTGTCAAGAACTTCATCCCCAGAGCAGACTGGACAGGGCCGGAACAGGGGAAAAGCCATGTGGCTGTCTCTCTCCTCAGTCCACAAACATGAGGAGGAGGCCTGGAGAGAGGCTCTATATTCCACCGCACAGTGATCCAAGTCAAAATCTCACCATGCCTCTGAGTGTACAGTAAGGCGGTGAGGAGGTCATAGTAACGTCCCGGTTCCTGTGATCATGGGATGGCCCACTCAATGCTTTGAAGAGTCTGTTTTGCAAACCATAAACAATGCTTGTCCTGGAGTTAGCACGCAGACGCTGGCCCCATGTTGGTCAGCCCTCCCTTCGTCCTATCTAGAGCCTTCCCAGAGTTGCCAAGCTCCTACTTTGTAACAGATTCAAGGCAGGGTAGGGCAGTAGAATTAGTTTTCTACATTGCCGTCTTATGTCTTATCTAGTACCCTCACTAATCTGCTGAGACCCTTTCTCTCTAAGCTTGGGGCTAGGGGTAGGGATGAGGAATGGAGGGGTGGGAGGGGGTGCTACCCTCTACAGCAGTGGTTCTCAACCTTCCTAATGGCTGCAACCCTTTAATACAGCTCCTCATATTCTGGTGACCCTCCGATCATTGCGACTTCATAATAGTAATTTTTCAACTGTTATGAATTATAATGTGAATATTTGATATGCAGGATATCTGCTATGCGACTCTCAAAGGGATTGGAACCTATAGGTTGAGAACCACTGCCCTAAAGGCTGCAAAAGTAAGAATTTTCTTAGTGCTACAGGCTGCTGCTAAGATCTCCATGACCTTCCAGGTTTCCCGCTTCCGGTAGCTGGCCTTCTTTAAAGAGCCTGATGCACTCAGGAGGCAGAGGCACATGGATCTCAGTGAGTTTGAGGCCAGCCTGGTCTACAGTGTGAGTTCCAGGACAGACTCAAAAGTTATACAGAGAAACCCTGTCCCAAAAAAAAAACAAAACCACCACCACCAACAACAAAAACCAAAACATAAAAAATAAAAAAATAATAAAAGCTTGATGGAGCAGCAGAGATAGCTCATAGGTTAAGTGTGAGTCCTCCTCTCGCAGGGGATCAGAGTTCAGTTCCCAGCACCCACAGTGGTTCACAACAGCCTATAACACCAACTCCAGGGAATCTGTGGGTACCCACATGCATGTACATACACTTCCAGAGAGAGAGAGAGACAATTTTTAACAAACAAACAAACAAACAAACAAAACTTTAAGTAAAGGCCCAGATTGATCACCTGCTGTCTGTCTTGACTCACCTCTCTTTTAAACTTGGAAAGAATCTTCACTGCTTTAAATACACGTAGCCTAATGCATCGAGGCAAAAATAGCTGAAGGGCATTGCTTCTTACATTTACATAATGTTGCATCTCCCCATTCAAAACTTCAGCATCCCTGCACTCTTCAGACCACGGGGGTGAGGGAGCGGAGCGGGGGTGGGGGGGCCGGCAAGGGGGGAACAAGCACTCCACTGAAAGACATTTAAGACTGTGGAGAGTGCCCAGTGTGGAGCACTTGCCTTCTGAGTGACATAAGACAAGGGATCTGGGGCTAGGCAGAGACTCTTCCCACCTCAGTGTGCTTCAAGACAGGCCAGTCATTGAGTCAGGGTCACTCAGCCGTCTAGGAGGAGCCAGGACTTGGCCTCCAGGCATCCAGCAAATGGAGGCTTTAGTCTCAGGTCTACCAGCTTAACAGTGTGACATACAGTAGCCACCTACACTCCCCGGCTGCAGGCTTCTTTTTGTAAACGTCAAAGAGCGCCTATTTCAGCAGATCATGGTAAGGTACAGCTGTGACCCCAGGACTTGGGAGGCTGAGACAGAAGTCTTACCACTAGTTTGGGGTGACCTGAGTTTGACCCCTGGAAAATCAGATGTGACTGTGCACATCTGTACCCTCAGCACTCCTAAGGCAGGACAGGAGGAGCAAAATTAGACACCGGAGAAGGAAAAGGGCCTGAACAGAAGCCTCTCCTAGCTAAGAAGAATTCCAGCGTAATTGGTGCTATCTGTACAGAAGTCTGGTATAATGTTGATGTTGCTTTCATCTATAGATAAACCAGTACTGAGATAGGGCGGGTGTAAAGCCTGAATGCATATGACCGTGGGCAGGACCTCGTCATTTTCCCCAGATATAGCCTGAAACTCTCACACAAAACGTCCCCCTGTGGGTGAGACTTTTTTACTCTGTAATTGAGATGCTATCAGGTGCCCTTGGGAACCTTTCACTGATACAGCGGTAATTTGAAATTCCATCAAAATCCTACCCACGATTGTTGTGAAAATAACACGTTTGGGCCTTCCCAGGGGCCCTAGGTGGTCCGCCTTTCTTCTAAGTGACTCTCCTTCTCATGACCCCTGTGCTTAAACCTGTGTTAAAATATCTTCAACACAATCTCCAGGGCTGCTTCACAAACTGACATTCTTTTCAGTGTCAAAGTCACAAACCCTGTTTTGGCTGGAACTAAGGTCCCTAAAACTCTTGGGAAAGATCACCGGCTGCCGAGGGGGACAGCAGGGAGCTGGGTACTAGAAACCTGTCCAGAAACCTGTGAGTCCACTAGCCTGGAGCGCACAGCCAGCCGAAGAAACAAGACAGATCTTTCAAGAACTGCCTCTGCTCTCTACACAGGAGCTGTGACGTGTACATGCCTACAAGCATACATATCCACATGTCATACGCTCACAGGCACACAGACACACCGAACACACACCAAAGAAAACAAGGCAGTAAATGACAGTACCTATTCATCGGTGGTGTAATGCTTTGAACGAGAAATGTCCCCTACAGGCTCAGGTAGTTGAACACTTGGCCTCTAGTTGTCAGTGCTGTTTGGGTGGTGGGGGGGGGGCACTACATCTTTGCTGAAGGACATCACTGGGGGTGGGCTTTGAGAGGTTTTAGCCTTGTCCGGCTTCCAGTGTGCTGTTTTGTGTTTGTGGCTAGAGATGTGATCTCTCAGCTTCTAGTTCCTGCCAACATGCCTGCTGCCTGCTGCTTGCGGCCATGCCTTCCCCTGCCACAGTGGATTCTAAACTCTCCGAGACTGTGGGAAGCCAAAGTAATCTCTTCCACATGTTGCTCCCGGTCGCAGTGTTCTATCACAGAACTGAGTAACATGGGAGGCATGGAGGCCTGGAAGGAGATAGCAAACACACTGGCACAGAACCTTTTAAGAACTAGGATCCATCAGGGATGGCAGAACGGGTGATGTCTGTCTGTCCTTGAAAGGTAGAGGCAGGAGGGTCAGAAGTTCCAGGTCACCCTTGGCTACGTAGTGAGTTTATCTAGGCTACGGAAGATCCTGCTTCTAAAAACCAAACCAAACCAAAAGAACTGGGGAAATGGACTCCATAAAAGTAGACCTGATTCAGGCCATGTGTGGTGGTACACGGCTCTAACTCCATCCTCACGAGGCTGAGGCAGGAGGATCTGAAATTCAAGGCTATTCTCAGGCACGCAGTGATTTTGAGTCCAGCCTGCACTACATGAGAAACAACAAAATTAATGCAAGCGGTAATGTAAAAATCAAAGCAGACTTTCTCTTCTCTCTCAAGTATTTCTTTTCTTGAAATCAACTACTATTGCTGTATAAGGCTCTTTGTTTCTCCCTTCTTTTCCAGGTATCAGCATTAAACGTAGGGTCTCACACACGCTAGGGAAGTCCTTTATTATTGAGCTAAACCTCCAGCCTTTTTTCCCTTGTAGTTTTAAAGACCTGGGTCTGAAAAAGCCTGGGATAAAACCGGACTCGCTGAACATAGTGGACAATGAGGACTACTGAGAACTCAAGAACAATGGCAATGGGTTTTTGCTCCTGCTGCACGTACTGGCTTTGTGGGAGCCTAGGCAGTTTGGATGCTCACCTTACTAGACCTGGATGGAGGTGGGTGGTCCTTAGACTTCCCACAGGGCAGGGAACCCTGATTGCTCTTTGCGCTGATGAGGGAGGGGGACTTGATTGGGGGAGGGGGAGGGAAATGGGAGGCGGTGGCGGGGAAGAGACAAAAATCTTTAATAAATAAATTAATTAATTAAAAAAAACAAAAAAGACCAGGTTGACCTGGAACTCCTGATCTTCCTGCCTCAGCCTCCTCGGTAGTTGGGGTGGCAAGTGTGGACCACAACACACAGTGAAAACTTACACTGGGATTAGAATTTAAGCTATAATGAAGCACGATTCTTTATGATTTCTAAATTTGATTTATTTCTAGCTAATTTAGCTATGTCCAGTGGGAAGAAGCTAACCAGGGCTAGCCTGAAAGCTGAGCCTGTGGGGCACATCACCACCAACTGACCCCAGTGACTTAAGAAACTCACAATACCAACTTCCTTGCCTTAAAACAGACCTGCAATCTCGTTGAGCCATCTTTGTGAGGTGTTGAGTAAATACCCCCAGTACTGCTGGCCAAGCACTTCCAGGAAGAAAGCAGCATATTAAATGTCGCCAGGCCAGGTGCTTATCTCCCTGGGGACTATCAGGCAAATCTTTCACGTGGAGCTGGCTTTCTTCTGCCACTATGCCCCCTTTCTGAGCCCTGCTTAGAGTCGCACAGGCAGAAGGAACAGCAAAGTTAGCAAGTACGGCAGAACTGGAGAGTCACTGCGGTAAGGCACGCAAGAGAGAACCCTATTAGCACAGGGGGCTTCTGGATTACATAAGCTTTTCCTTCCGTTGTTGAGAGGATTGACAAGGCTAAGATCTCAAGAAAGCAAGCATGCAGTTTCTGTTGAAGGACCTGCCAGTGTGCATCTTATGGGCTAAGTGCTATGCAATGATCCTTCTATATACTGTGAATATGTATTACTCTCATTGGTTAATAAAGAACTGACTGGCCTATAGCTGGGCAAGAAGAGACTGGGCAGAAGAATCAGACTCCTAGTCTGGCTCCTGGATGCTGAGAAGAAGGAAGGCGGAGTCTAGACTAGTGATCAGCCGCAGAGAGAAGCAAGATGGGCATGGCGTACTAGGAAAAGTTACCAAACCATTTGGCAAAGCATAGATAAGAAATAGGGGTTAATTTAAAATGTAAGAGTTAGCTTGTAATGAGCTTGGGCGACATAACAACCGATTAAAAAACACTTTCATTAGACCTTGAAAATATGTCATTATTGGAAGGCCTGCTCTGCATCCATAGGTCAAAATCACGAGGGCAAAATGTGGACTAAAAGGAAGTCTGCAATAGGAAGGCAGTCCAAGCAGAGGAGGAGGGACAGAAATAGCTGCCCCACGTCTCTCTTCATGCTGCCCCTAAGTGGGCAGAAGTGCAAGAAATGCTGGCAGGCTATTCATCTCCTAGTAGGAAATGGTAAGAGACCTCTTTTTTTTTTTTTTAAAGTGGGGGTGCTTGGGAACACCAAGGTTTATAGCTATGTTCTCGAAGGATTGATCGCTCACCTTACTTTTATTTTGTTAGTTATAAATCTATTCCTACATAGGAAAGCCTGAAACAATAGTCAGTGCTTGAAGATGCCAGAAGCCTTCCAGTGGTGCTGCGGACATGTAGCTGTTGACATCAGATTCTGCTGGTACCTTCAGCAGGAATGTGAGTAAAGACTGAGACCCAGGTTCAACTGGGATAAGGAAAGGTGGAAATTAGATTGCTGGTTTAATCTCAGTGGGGTTGCCTTGCAGGTGCCATAGCTCACTTGGTCTCATGATCTACGCCTAGAAACACGGGTGCTAGTCATTTTTATGGTTTAACTGCTTTCTCCAAAGGTTAGATGTGACCTGCAAGATGGTTCAGCGAGAAAAGAAGCTTGCAACCAAACTTTCTGACAATGTTGTCTCCCGGCCTACACACACACACACACACACACACACACACACGGTTTTTTGTTGTTGTTATTTTTTAAAAGCCTAGGCAAATTGGAGTCTTACAGTCTTACCAGGCTCCAATTTTACTTTGTTGTTGAGCCTTTACTGTGATCTCTGCAGGAGCAGGAATGCCCTAAATAGCCACATTTGGGTCTCAGCCTCGGAGAGGAGGAGGGGATTCCACCCTTCTTTCAGTGATCTGACAGAGAAGCCAGTGGGGCAGGCAGAATCTGCCCATGGAGATACTGGCTCTGCCACTCACAGGGGTGTATGCATAGAGCCAGGCAGAGGTCAAACGCCTCATTCCTTTCGCTGCAGCTTATATGCCGTACGTCCTGGCTCTCCACATTTCAGACCTGTTGCTGAGTGTTATGAGTTCTTCATTTTCAAAGAACACTGCTAAAACTTGCTAGAAACAAGAATCATGACGATTACTGTGCCTAAATGTAGTAATCGTATGCCAC
Organism: Microtus oregoni; assembly: GCF_018167655.1. Lineage (NCBI taxonomy): Eukaryota > Metazoa > Chordata > Mammalia > Rodentia > Cricetidae > Microtus > Microtus oregoni. Next base: position 4,019,944 of record NW_024543066.1, read on the forward strand.
AAAACAGTGGACCAGAGGCACACACTACAGTCAGGAAAATTACCACCACCAGGTGTCAGACTTGGGGACCAGGTGTCAGATCCCTGGGCTCCCGGCTGGCTTCTTCCCCACCCTGAGCAAAACTGATGGATAGATACTGCAGCCGCTAAATGGGGGCAGTCTGTAAATGAGAGTGGCAGTGACTTTGCCCACTTCAAGCTGTGCCCTGCAACCCTCCTCCCACTCATCCCACACCACAGTCATGAGGAGTCTGCCTTTAATGAGGCCAGGAAATTTATCTCCTAAGGTTGATGTGAAGTGTGAGCAAATTAATGCTGGCAAGATGCTTAGGATAAGGCCAGGCACTCCGTATGCCACCTTTACCCCTGCCAGAAGCACCCTAGCCGCTTAAGGCATATGATGAACATCACTCTCTGTATAAGTCAGGGACTAGCTGATGTGGACCATGGGCTGTCGTTTCCTAAGGCACACTAGAGAGCTGCTCTTAGGAATTCTATCAGAAGAAACAGTCACATCCATTGATTTCTTTTAAGACAGCCAGGCTTCCTTTGAAACTATTCTTCTCTTCATTAACAACTATCAAAAAAGGGATGATTCCAAATACAGTTGATAGTCTTTTTAAAAAAATTACATTTTAGAGGCTGAAGAGATGGGGCAGTGGTTAAGAGCACTTCCTGCTCCTCTGGAGGACCAAGGGTTTTGATTACCAGCACCACCATGGTAGCCCACAACCATCTGTAACTACCGTTCCCGAGAATCTGACCCCCCTTCTTCAGGCTTCATGGCAAAACACCCACACACATAAAATAAATGAAAAATAAACAAAAGTTTAAAATTACATTTAAATTTTATTTTGTGTGTGTATGTGTGTATACATGTATGAGCACATATGTCAAGTGGTATGTGTGGAGGCCAGAGAGCAACCTGTGGGGGTCCATTTTCTAATCCCACCGTTTTCTGCTTCTGGGGGACTGAACTCAGGTGGGCAGGCCTGGTAGTAAGAGCCTCTACCCACTCAGCCATCTCGCCCACTCTTCCTCGATGGCTGGTTTAACATAGGTAGGCTCCCATGGACCAGGCTGGCCCCAAACTCCCTCTTGTCATAAAGGATGCCCTTGGATTCCTGCCTGCACTTCTCAGGGGCTGTGCCACCATGCTTGGGTTTCTGTAGTACCGGAGACCAAGCCCACGGCTTCATGTACACTAGCTGGGCAAGAATCCAACCAAGTGAGCTACACTCCTAGCCTGGGTTACTAGTGACATGCTAAGACAACCTGGCACACAGACATCTGAGCTTTAAAATCAAACATTGTAGATGATGACCGGTTGAGATATAGCTGTCCTTAGGAGATATTCCATTTCTCCACCCCGTCTAATATTCTCATATTCAGGTGCCCAAGTCCATTACATAAGATTGTAGAATTATCATAAAATCTATACGTAGCTTCCTGTACATTCTTAACTATATCTAGATATGTGTAATACTTATTGTAATGTAATTGCTATGGCTGCATCGCCTTGCTTAGGGAATAATGACAGAAATCTGCACATGGGCAGTGATGATGTAATCTGAGCCAGTGGGTGTGGATGAGCTGGGGACAGAAATACCGAATGCAGTCAGAGATGCCGTGACCAGTGTTTCTAGCTGGACGGACATGTGGAAATCACCTGCGGGGCTTTAGAAACCACCCACATCTAGGGTCCAGACATGGGGTGTCTCCAAAAGAGGCACAGTGACCCCATTGTGCACTCGCTATTAAGAACCCCTAGTCAGCAGCAGCACTGGCATTCAGCTCGGAGGCACACTGAAATTCCCATGGCTGGTCCCTCCCAGGCCCACTGAGTCAGGGACTGAGCAGTTCTCGTGGGTGGGGACATTATCTAGGATGTGCTGGCAGAGGAATCCACCATGCTACTCCCGTGTCCAAAGCAGGGCTCACGGATGAGCAAGGGGCACAGCTGAACTGTGAAGCGTACTTCATTCAAATGCACTTCCTATGGGGAAGGAATGACGTGGTCCACACGACTGAGGCCTGGGAGGGATACAGGATGCTTACTTCTCCCACGCCCCCTCAGCCTCTAGCATCCACACCTGCCTCGACCCCGCCCGAGATCCTGGGATGGCACAGTGTGACTGACAGTGTTAAATGTCAACGGGACAGGTCTAGAATGGTCAGGGAGATGGGCCTTGAGGGGACGGAATCAATTAAGTAATTAAATTAATGAAGGTGTGAAGATGCATCTTAATTGTGGGTAGCACCATTGTGCAGGGCGGGGATCCAAGACGGTGCCAACGGAGAATGGGAGCCGAGCCCTGGCGGGCACACATTCATGACTCTCTGGTACTGACTGTAGAAGCAATGTGGCCAGCTACTTCAAAAGCCTTGCCTTCCCCACCGGGACAAACAGACCATCCCCTGAACTGTGAACTAAAATACTCAGTTGCTGCTGCCTGAGTGTTTCACAAAAGCAACAGGAAAAGAAACTAAGATCCTGGGGTCTTGGGGGGTGGCGGTCCAGGCTGGTCACCTTGTATCTCAACTGTACTTTAGCTGTGGTTAATAAGCAAACACATTAGTCATCGGGATGAGGGAGCGGAGGCTGTTCTCAGCCAGGGCAGGGCCTAGCCTGCGGGAGAAAGTTCACACAGAGTTAATTTGTGTCCGCTGCCTACCCTGACCTGTCAGAGAAATTCTAAGCAGAGAGTGATGAGTAGCACTGAACCCGATCACAAGCCAGGGCTCAGCAGTTCGGAAATGCTAAATGTTTAAAACTTATGACATGCTTCCTGGCTCCCTTAGTACCCTGGAGAAGCTGTCTTTTTGAAATCTGTCAACATGGAGCTAGAGGTGAGAGAGCGGGACGACTCGCTTTCTTTTTTATAACCTATGTGCATGGGTGTTTTACCTGAGCACATGCATGCCACGGGCGCGGCAAGTGCCTGTGCAGGCCTGAAGAGGGTGTTGGATGCCCTAGGACTAGAGTTACAGATGGTTACGCTGCCATGTGGGTGCCAGAAACTGAACCTGGATCCCCTGTAAGGGCAGCCAGTGCTCTTAACCGCAGAGCCTTCTTTCCAAATCCAAGCTTTTCACTCTGGGTCATTTGGTTTTAATTCACTTGCACCCGTGAACCTGAGTAAACGTTTCTTGTGAGGTGCACAGAGTACGGTGGCAGCTTCCTATCTGGCAGCTCTCCTTTCCAGAGCCAGCCGTTTCCTGGCCTCCAGTTAGCACACCTCTCTCAAAAATTCCTTCCCCCCTCTTTTAAAGGTTATTTTAAAGGTGTTCATACAAATAAAGTTTTTTTTTTAAAAAAAAAAAGCTGCAAAGAATATCTACACGTGGGGACTGAAGATATGGCTCAGAGGTTAAGAGCACTGGCTGCTCTTCCTGAGGTCCTGAGTTCAATTCCCAGCAACCACATGGTGGCTCACAACCATCTGTAATGAGATCTGGCGCCCTCTTCTGGCCTACAGGCATTCATGCAGGCAAAGCACTGTATACATAATAAATAAATCTTTAAAAAGAAGCAAAGAGTATTTTTTAAAAAGCTAAGAATAATAATAATAAAAAAGAATATCCACATGCCCTTGCACCTAAATCTAACAATTTAATATCTGAAAATCACAAAAAGAACAGGGGGTGGGGTAGGGGTCGGGCATATGGCTCTGTGAATAAACACTCGCTGTGGGAGTGTGCGGGCCAGAGTTCAGATTCCCCAACCAGGCGGGCTTGTGATCACCTGCCATGCCAACACACAGAAGGTGGAGGCAAGGGGACCCTGGAACAAGCAGACAGGCCAGACCAGTCATATCAGTAAACTCCGGTTCAGTGTCAGACTGCCTCAATGTGTAAAGAGAGAGTGATCAAGGAAGACACCTCACAGCATCAGCTGCGGACCTCAGCAAGCGCGCGTGCGCACACACGCGCGCGCACACACACACACACACACACACACACACACACACTGTGGAGGCTTGAATGAGAACCCCCCTCCTAGGCTCATCTCTCGCAATGCTTGGTCCACAGATGGTAAAATTATTTGAGAAGGAGGTGTGGCCTTGTTGGAGGAGGTGTGTAACTGGGGGTGGGGTCTGAGGTTTCAGAAACCGATGCCAGGCCCAGTCTCTTTGTCACCTGTTTGTGGATCAGATGCAAGCTGTCAGTTACTTCTCCAGCACCATGCCTGCCTGCCTGCCCGCCCATCTGCCTCCAGCTCAGCACCATGATGGCCATGGACTAACACCCATTTAGATCCTTTCTTTTCTAAGTTCCCTTGGTCACGGCATCTCTTGAAGCAATAGAACAGTAACTCAGATACACATGCCTATCCATACATGCTCTGTCAGATGTATTCCATCTGTCCCAGAGATGAACCATTGAAAAATAAGTAGCTGGCTAATTCAGGTCACTCCTGAAAACTTGGCGACCCCACCCCCTGGAACACAGACTCTGCTACATAACCCTACACCGGGACCACAGTGAGCAATCTGATGTCTTTGAGCACATCTCCATCCAAGACCTTTACAAGGTGTCCCCAAGCATCCATGGGCTTGAGTGGTCTTCACTGAACAAGCTGGTCAGTAAAGAAAACAATCTCTGGCTTCTACAATTCTCACTAATTTGTTTGCTTTTGTTCCCCTAAAGACTCCTTCCTGGTGTGCTGTGTGGTCTCTGGCTGATGAGAGAGCTCTAGAGATGGCCACATAGGTCAGTGGTTCTCGACCTGTGGGTTGCGACCTTCTAAAGACCCCTTCGTGGGGGTTGCCTAAGATCATCACAAAACAGATATGTACATTAAGATTCATAACAGTAGCAAAATTACGGCTAGGAAAGTAGCAACAAAAATCATCTTATGGTTGAGGCAGGGTGGGGGTGGGTGGTCACCACAGCATCAGGAACTGTATCAATAAAGGTCCTAGCATCAGGAGGGTTGAGGACCATGACCATGACATTGGTTTCTGAGAAGGAAGTTGCCAACTGACTCCACGAGCACCCGCTTCACCCTGAAGCTTTCGGCCTCTCCTTTATTTTTCACAGTTCCTTAGTCCTGAGTACACGCTGCCCCCTCCATCCTACCCGCGCACATCTTGGGGCCAGCTCCCAGCCGACCCTCAGGAGGGAGGAACATGGCGAGCATTTATTTTTGATTTGTACTTTGATTCTGATGTGCTTGGCGGTAACAGTGGTGCTGGTGCTGATGTTGGGGAAAGCGCCTATTTCAGACCCTTGCTCTGAAACGAACAGCCAGTGAGAAATGGAGGCGCCCCAGTTCTATTTAATGAGGCATCCACAGTGTGTCTTGCAGGAGTGTGAAGCGGTCTGGTCCAACCACAGTATTTCCTATAATCTGTAATACTCAACATTTTGTGGGGTTCCCTTAAGGAACCGGGAGTAACATCAATATATATAACACTTCCTTTGGCAGGAAACACGAAAACAGCAAGATGGGATTAAATTCCTCAGAAAATCTCTACTAGTGTCAGGCAACACCAGGCTCCCAAGAGCCTAGTTTTATAACTGAGACAAGGGCCCCCTCTTGAACTTACGCCCACCTAGAACCCATGACATATACTACACCTATAATCACCCTGCAAAGGTTATTTTTCTTTACTGTCTTGACACTGTCTGCCTCTCTATTTCCCTCTGTAAGGTCAGCTTATTGAGAATATTCTAGACAGCATGATGTAACATTCACTGCAGGTCATTGTGAAGTACAATGCACGTTTGTGGGCCTGACGTCAGCATCTCCAGACACATGGGAGTTCCAAAGGGCTGACCCCCTATCGCTAGTGAACTCTAGCTTGGGCGTGTGTGACTGTCACTCATCGCCTTGTGCAATGCGTAGGTGTGGCATAATTTCACCAATGATTCACAGTGTTCAAATATCACAAGCTACCTTTTAAGCTGGTTTATAGTCCAGGCAGATCCATCCGTCACTGGGTCCCTAACTGTGGACAATCAAAACCAGGCACAGTGTGTATCTGCATTTTTTTCCAGAACCATCCATTCTCACTCAGTCCATGTGTGGCAGGACTGTGTTCCTAGGTCTTCTTACATCACACACCACCCAATCATCCGTAAGCACCATAAAGAAGGAAATGCATAAACATTGAAAGAATCCAGCAGAGATTCTACAGAAACAGAAAATATCACCATGCCTTGGAAAACCCTGAAAAGAACAGATCAAAAGCACATCGGATCTAATCTGGGACTGCTTGTTATACACAAGTCTTGCCATTTTCAATGGACATACACACTTCACTTAGAAAACATTCCCGTGAATAATGCCAGCAAGCTGAACAGCAAAGACGTTTGACCTAGACACAAGAAAGTTCCCCTTTGTGAGATATGGGGGAGGGTGCTTGCAAAAGAGAGACATCTCTGATTATGGCATAGCTGGTGCTTTTCTTTAACTGGCTAATACCCCCCAAATATACAAATACAAAGTCAAACATGCATATGTATATATGTCTGCTACTGCTGTCATGGGACCAAGAGCTTGCTGGAGTACGGCACGTGAGCCGAGGCTGAACGAGCCAAGGACAACAAGAACACATACCTGCTCTTTGGATGGCACGAGAAGTTCCTCGATCATCATGCTGTCCCGCGCGTAGGAGCTTCTGTTCAAGGTGTATGACCTATCCGAACTGAAGGAGCGGAGGCTGTTGTGTTTACCGTTACCATTCAACAGTGGGAGATGGCGATGGGTGGGATGGGATGGAAGAAAATAAACGCATGCAGCTTTAAAAACAGGCAAGATGGCTAAAAATACCAACAAATGTGCTTTTCTCTCTCTTTTTTTAAAAGAAATATTTCAAAAATTAAATTTTTTAAGACATTAAATTTCATGACTGAGATTTTTAAATCTGGCCAATTTCATATCAGTTCTGTGAGATGAAATGCATGGTGACTCTCGGTACCCCACTATGGCGCTGAACCAACATGGCATTGAAAAGAACCTCTACCCAATAACACAAGTGTTTTTCTTTTATAAAAAAACAATTTTCTTACTTTTTTACTTAATGTGCATTGGTGTTTTGCCTGAACGTATGTCTGTGTGAGGGTGTCAGATCATTTAGAACTGGAGTTACAGACAGTTGTGAGTGGCCATGTGGGTGCTGGGAATTGAACTCAGGTCCTCTGGAAGAGCAGCCAGTGCTCTTAACTACTGAGCCATCTTTCCAGCCCCGGCAGTGTTTCTTAAGGACTTTATGTTGGAGGTGCCTCTTTCAGTTCAACTGCACTGCCTTTCATACTGAGATAGAACTATTCTGCCGTGGTGGGGTCTGAGGGTGAATCTCCGGAAACCCGCTATGGGTTTGCACACTAAGAGCTCTGGTTTGCAGCTGACATTCAAGGACATCTTCAAGAAGGGAAACAGAAACACAGCCACATGCACTTCTTGGTCGTGCTCCAGAAGACATTAACATTCCCCGTCTTCAAATACTGTCTTTCCTTGGCTTTGCTGCCTTCTTTCTTTTTTTTAACTTTTATCCTTTGTAGACACTCTCATAGACAGTCCCTGAATTGTTCAGCTTCCTCACACTCGGCCTATATGGACTCTTAAACTAAAAGCCAGTGGATTATGGGATTGTGGGGGGATGGTTCTAAAAGGTTAATTATCTGGTTAAGACTGCATCTAGCCACACAAGTCACGTGATGATCAGGGTTATTATTTATCTGAGTCTTGGGTTAATGGCTTTATTATGATCCTCTGGGGACAAGGAGGATGCTGGCTGTGAACTACCGCTCCACCGTCATTATCCACTCACCCCGCTACCTTACTTAACTGGCAGGCTGTCAGGAAAGAATGTTTAGTCGTCACCTCTTTGTGACAAGGTTTCCCACCTGACTGACCTTTCACGAGGCAGTTACAGTATGGGAAAGAGCTGAGGTGAAGCCTAGACATGACTCCCCAGCCATGAAACACCTCCAACTAGCATTATGCACACTGATCCCTTTTATCTTGGGGTCCTCATGGGTGTAGGGAGGAGTCCTCATCCCTACCACAGGAACTTAGTATTTTTCTTTGTAATTTTGCCTGCTTCACTGATAAAGTGGATCTAAGTAGGACTTTCTGTATTACCATCGGATGCATTGGTCAGGTTGTAGCATTGTCTTTGGGGTGTGTGTGTGTGTGTGTGTGTGTGTATGGAAGGACAGCACAGAAGAGAACAAATAATGCATGTCCCTTTGCACAGCAGGATTTCTCCCCACTGCCTTCTAGCTGAAACCTTAGCTGGTTCACACACGTTATCCGCAGAAGGTGGGTCGTTCCTTTAGGATAGAATCTCAGCTTTCTCTGACTATCTTGCTCAGCGCTCTGACTCAGAATTAACCTTCATTCCAAGGTCATTACCAAGCATGCTCAGCAAATATTTACTGACTGTGACGAGCAGGATCCAGGCACATAGGTGCCCCCCAGCGCGCCATAGGGCTGTACGGTCAGGCCAGTCATGCGATCATAAAGCTTCCTTTCTCCTCCTCATTTCAGTTGCCTTTCTTTCCTTACTCCTGTTTCTGGCCCTTAGCTCCTCTTTGACACAGCAGCAGCTCCCTTCCCTCGGGTGCTTTCCTTCAACACTGCCCAGTTTTGTCCAGGGATGGTAACGGCTGGAGGGGTATCCATGCCCCCTGGTCACATGTGATCCCTGACCACTTGGGCTGTGGCTATCACGACTGAAGATCAGATCTTTAAATTGTACCACATTTAACTAACACACTTGAGTTGAAAGACCCACAGGTGACAGGCGGCTACACCATCCGTTAGTGTCTTTTCCGGACCTGCGGCTTCACTGACATAATTTGAGAAGCCCTGGGAGGCCACACTCCTTACACTTTCTAGACCACGCCTTTCTTCAAAGAAGGGGCAGCATGCCGTGGTCCACAAAAGCTAAGCCCTAACTGGACTATAAGTAGGCAAACGTTTCAAAGCTTTTAAAGAGAGGTTATGTATTTGTGATCCAGATTTCCAAATCTAAGATTTGTGGATCGTCTTCTAGCATGGTCTCCTCCTTGTTTGTCTGTGAGTGACAGCGGCAGAGGAGAGCTCAGACCGGTGCTAGCCATAAAAATGCTTCAAATTCTGATTCCTAAGGATCGGTCCAGACCAGACCTGCTTCCTGCCATCAGGAAGATGGACCCAGGAAATCTACCAAGCAACACTCTGACTCCCTGACTCATCCCAGCACACTCACGACCAGAGAGTACTGAGTATTTACCTAAGGGGGTCTAGAAAGCCTGTTGCTTTTTTCTTCTCTCTCTCTCTCTCTCTCTCTGTTCTTTTTGTTTTGTTTTTTGTTTATTTGTTTGTTTTTTCGAGACAGGGTTTCTCTGTAGCTTTGGAGCCTGTCCTGGAGCTAGCTCTTGTAGACCAGGCTAGCCTCGAACTCACAGAGATCCGCCTGCATCTGCCTCCGAAGTGCTGGGATTAAAGGCGTGCGATACCACTGCCGGGCTTTAAATTGTCTTTTAAACTAAGGTCAGAGAGATTATTTGTAGCCATCATTGAAACCTAAGTGTTAGATGGAGGGCCTGTTAGGAAAACATGCTGGCTTGGGCTAAAATGTTACTGGGATGTCTAGGACAGCTCAAACAAACAGCCACCAGCAAACAAACCACACTATTTTTCTTTAGACCTAACAAAACCTTTCCAGTTTTGTCATGCACTCTACAAAATGTATTGAGAGAGGAATTCCTTTAGAATCCAGTCATTATTATATAAGATTCCTTTTCGTAGATTGGTTTTCTTTTTTTTTTTTCCTTTCCCAATCATAACTGATTTCCTAAAGCTGAGCAGGAAAGTGAAAAAAAATTTTTTTTTTTTTTTTTAAAAAGCACATTGCAGGCCAGCACAGCACAAATGCCGAAGTAAATAAAAATGGGAACATGGGTCAGGGACAGGCAGAGAAACACCACAAAAGCGCCACATCTTCTTACCTGATCTTGGGACTATTTTAAAGTATTTTTAGAAAAAAAAAGTAAAACCAGGAGAAACAGAATGTAAAAGAAAAAATCAGACAGGGAAAAAAAAAGAAAAAAACAAATGTTATGGTTGAATGAATCATACACTGAATGTCCCTCTAAATGTTACACTCAGAATAACCGACTTGATAATGCTCTAATGATATGCTGTAAGAACATTAAAATATTAATTCTTTAAAAATAAAACTATAAAAATATGCCTTAAGAAATACTTGCCTCTGAGCATAACATGAGTCGCCAATATGAAAAAGATGACTTACATATAACAACAACAGATAACGGCAGAGTCAAAATCAGAGACAAGAAATCCTTAAAATTATCTTAAGACAAAAAAAAAATGACAACAGGTGATATTTAGACTTCATAGCTCACTGGAAGCGAGAGGTTAGAATTTTTTACAAAGGATATATTCATAAAAGTGTGAGGAGGGGGGCAAAAGCAGCTCACTATAGAAGTATAAGTGGTACCCAACTCTACACAGAAGACCAAAGTCAAGACCCTTGAAGGATCCAGACATTTCTATCTCTTAGACTATGTGATTGAAACAATACACATTTTAAAAGGCTCTCTTTCTTTCTCTCTTTGTTGCTGACACCTGCTCCTATCAGGTTTGCACGTCTTTTTAGGGCCCATTTATAAAGAAAAAAGATCTACTAAGTTATCCGAGGTTCTATTTTTAAAAGGCAAACTGGAAGAAAAGGCAGCGCAGCGTCTAAAATGTTCTCACCAACCGCACTGGGAACAATCCCCAAGGTTTGCTCTGTGGGCAGTGCCGTTTACCATTAGACAATGAAACTTTTTACAGCGGATTCCTAAACTATAGGAAAATGTCCTCGGGGCTCTCGCTTAGAAAGTTTAATTATTAGCTTTAAAATAACTTTGACAGTCAGCAAACATTGCAGCTGAGCCACACCAGGGGGAAAGAATTCCCAGCCTTTTGGACAAGGTCCTTTTTCCTTCACACAATGAGTGACTCGGGAGTCAAGGCTTCCCTGCTTCAGCTGTAAGGGCTGAATTAGCCCCATTGCTGTCTGGGACTCTTGATAAGTCACTGTTACACTCCGAACAGGCCCTTGACCAACACAGTAACGGCAAAACCTCAACTGTCTACGCATGCAGACAGTTTTAAGTTTTTTTTTTTGTTTTTGTTTTTATCATCAAGGGTGCTGCCGATCAACCACGAATTAATTTTTCACTAGCAAAGTATACCAAATAATCCATATACAATTTTCTTATCCGTAACTAGAAATCTCTTCCACTATGGAGGGAACTACTTTGGAAACATGCCACCTTGACTGGCTTTCCAATCTGTCAGGGAGCTCAGCTGGTAGCATGCTGGGAGTCGGCTGCAGAGTACGAGGGGGGGAAAGAACGAACGATCGATGTGTTCTGTTACACGAGACTACGCACAGCCAGCGACAAGGAAAATAGCAGAGCATAAACGTTTGCACTGAGCACGGTCCACGAAATTCACATGGCATCCAAAGAGCATGTTCTGGAGTCATGAGGAAGATGGGCATGGTGCTGGCTCATGATAGATCGTGGTTGTTGCAAGTAAACTTTGGGGCGGGGGCGGGGGCGGGGGCGGGGGAGGGGATAATCAAGTACCTGGCAGACCGGGCTCCCAGACTGAAGCCCACATAACCCTCCGCTGGCAGGGAGTCATCGCCCAGTTCCTTAAGGTCTTGTGGCCCAAGATACTTGTCAGTGTCCCCTGTGATGGCATCTTCACCTGCGGATGGAGAGCAAGTCACGGTCAGAAGCCCTCCCTCTTGACTCTGGAGCAATTATGGAGATGGCGGCCGCTCATGATCTCGTCGCCTTCCCTGGTGCCCTGTAGTTTTGTTTATTTGTTTTTTTTTTAATGCCATCCAGGAAGAAACAGTAAAGGAAGAGGTTAGTTCACAATTGTAGGGGCCAACTGAAGTAGTGAACCCAGCTAGGGTTAAATGATCAATGGTAAGCATGACCCCTGACCCCTCCCTGCCGCACCCCTACCCCCTAGGTTCAGTTAATTACAGAGAAGGAGCTTATCTATCGGGGGACTTTTCCTCATACCACCCATGATGAGAGCAACTTGTTTGAATGAACACAGCTTACAAAATAAGGCCTGTGTCTCTAACACTGTCCTTAAAAACGAGAGAAGGAAATGTCTTTATTTAGTCACGCGTTTGCTTGTATGTGTCGGCGTAAGCGTGCCACGGTGCACCTGTGGAGTTCAGAGGGCAACCTGTGGGAGCCAGCGCTTTCCTTCCACTATGTGGATTCTGGCGATCAAACTCAGCCAGGCTTGGCAAGTGCTTTTTACCAGCTGAGCTTGCTCACCTGCCCGGGAAAGAGGTGCTTTTGCTGTTGTTGAAACCAGCCTCCTCTCTAGGATTTCGGTTTAGGGCGTATCGTCTCTAAGTTCTGTAAGTTCATGGTAGGAGCAGTAATTGCTTGCCTGGGAGATCTCAAAGCACATTAGTTTTGAGTTCTTTCTAAACCTATCAGATTCACGAACCAGCCCGGCTGTTCCCACAAAGCAACTCTGCCTTCTACAGAGGTGAGGTGTCCGCTCCTGCAGCCGGAAAGGGGGACCATAGAAGTGCGCCCTGACTAGCCCCACAAAGAGTTAATGCAAGCAAATCGCTCTTACGAGCTCTGGGCTCTGTGTGCCTAGTGAGCTCACGCGGAAAACCACATTCCAAGAGCAACGGGGCAGGTTTTTCAATCGTCTTCTGCCCTCTGGGAAGTTTCCCATCCCTCCCAAAGTATAGCCCAGGCAGCTGAAAGTTCCCTCTACAAGGGCAAACCCTGTCTCTTCTTAAAATTACTTTGATTCCTTTCTGAGATACAAGCTGGCTGGCGCAAAGAGATCCCAAAAGTGTATATGCTAAGTTTTCCCAGAGGTAAGCGATTGGACGCCCGGTTCCTCCATTCAACACAGTTTACAATCTCCATTCATTTCAACCACGGGAACTTAACTTTTAAGCAGCCAATCTGATCTTGAAACACACTGGCGACTACTGGGTATATTACCCCCCCCCCCCAAATGTGAAGACTAAAAGATTGTCTTTCTGCTGCTACTCAAGACCACACTCCGGTAAGTGAGAATTCACAGGGGGGATATTTGCAACATCTCTCCGTCAGAAACCAAACCAGCACACCGCCAAGCAGGAATGAAAGAAAGAGCTGTCTTACTGTGTGGCAAAGCCATTTCCACCACGCTGGGTTGAGGAGTACTTCCTGGAGGCTTCCAGGAATTCCTTAAGCAGAGGTTTAGAGAGAGCCGTCCACACCAGCCCCAATCCACACCAGCCTGAACAAACCCTTCCCCGGGCAGATCTGTCTTCACCGGGGCCGCGGAGCTTCCCTCAGCCTCTCCGTCTGCTTGCAGGCAACTGGGCAACTGTACATTGTTCCTCACGTTTTAGACTCCGAAGATTTTTTTCAAAAAAAATTTCAGACAGAAACATTCAAAAAATTTCATGTGGCAACACTTAATAGCGACGAACATCCCTCTGATCACTCCGCAGACATCCTTTCAAAGTGCCTCCTGATTGGATTAAGACCGCTCTGGCAAGCCTCTTGCAGGACCCAATAGTGACATAAACACAAGCCCAGGAGTTATTTGTATGTAAATATGAGGACTGCCTGGGTGTAGACTTTCAGTAACTTGATACCAGTGCCGGCCCAAGCGGCTGAGACCCTCGCAAGAGGTTGAGTGAGCCCAGAACACTGGGTATAATTGGAAGCCCGGTAGACGGGCTCTCCTCAAATATGAATGAAGAAACGGCCAAGCCAGGTAGAGGAAAAACAAACACTGTAAGAAAACAAAGAATGGGCCGGAGCAGGAGTGGCTGGGAGCTGCAGGCAAACTTTCAACTTTGTTCTCAGCTGGGAACACGGGAGCCTCTGTTATTTATGGTCCCTGTCAGGTGGACGGAGGGCAGGAAAGAAGGGAGGGCCTGCCCTCTGGGTGGAGATTGGGAAACTGTGAGGCCAGGGAAGCAGCTGCGGCACCAGAGTTCCCGGGAACGCCACAGATCAAACACACAGACACAGAGCAACAGGGGAGTACCCAGAGAAAGAATGGGAAAGAAGAGGGGCTGCGGGGCAAAGAGGCAGCCTGGGGAAGCAACTACCATTGTTTGGAAGTCTGGGCAAGGTTCTTGCAATTCTTGAATATGCTCCGAGGTTCTCACTCCTGGTGGGGGCGGGGAGATCACAGGAGAGCAGGGTGATGGGGTGATGATGGTGGCTAGAGAAGCCTAGGCAACCAGGAAGAGAAGACCGGGCCCAGGAGGTGACCCTGACACCTGAAGCCTCTGAAGATGGCTCTCCTCTGAAATGCAGACCTCTCTCCTAGGGGAAGCATCCTGTTTATGGGGGCAGTGGGTGAAAAGAGAGCTAGACCTCGGCAGGTTCCACTGGGGTATGCCTGAGAGGCCATTTCAATTGCACCCCCTAACATACACAAGAGAATAGCTGGGTGGTTAGTATAGGACTTTAGCAAAGGCCTTTGAAACCTAAGTCAGCTGTGCCAAGCTTCTCTATTTACTTATGTAAGTTTTTTTGTATTTATTTTTTAGCAGTTTTTATGCGTGTACAAAGCAATATAATCATACCTACCTACCCATTTCCCTATTCCAATACCTCCCTGTCCCTCTCACAACATTGTATCCTCCTTTTTTTTTTTTTTAAACCCACAGAATCCAATCAACGCTGCCCATAACTACAAGTGTATGCAACCTTCCAGTGGGGCAAGAGCAACCTACATGTGACCACACCCCCAGAGAAAAGTGCCCCTCCCTCCACCAGCTGCTACCTTCTGCCAGTAGTTTTTCGGTTAGGGGTGAAGCCTCATGAGCCCTCCCCCATCCACCTAATAAATACAGAGACTTGAATCTGTAGAGGTGAGGGGAGTGAGGAACATTGCTGTCTCAGGATCATGAATGAGTGAAGGAATATGATTTATCAATGTTAAGATGATCTGTTCCAATCTGCTCAGCCTGGCTGCAACCAACAGGATACATACCTACAGGAGCAAGAGGGAAGCCATTTACAGGGTTCACACACTGAAAATGGGAGGGGAGGCCAGGCTTCAGGGAGAGAAATGTCTGAGTGCTAGCCTGGTGTTTTGTTTGTTTGTTTGTTTTTTCATATCTAAAAACTACAAGCTGGTCAGTTTAGCTTTCAACTCAAGCTTGCTTCCCTCAAGGCCTGGGATATGGATCGCCATCCCCCTCTCCACCCACTCTCCCCCTCCCCCCATGCAGCACATAGTACCCTTCTACACAGCCCTGCCCACCCATCAGGGAGTTCCTTCAATCTCTGCAGATCCCTAAACTCTGAGACTTTGAATCTTTCCAGGGTATCTGCTCTTCCCCACGTGACTAGTGTCTCCCTCCCTCCCTTTCTACTTACATCTGAGAAGGGCAGGGCGTTCCTTCCCAGGGTTTCCTGGGCCTATGCGTAGCCTCTCACATGGCCTTGTGGGGTCTCTTGGATGGATTGCATATTTGAGGGCCCCTCTAGATAGTTTTGGAACTGATGACTGATACTGAGCGAAGAGACTGGTGGTGCTTTTATTTTTTCAAATCTGCATGCTACGGTGATTTGACCCTTTCCTGGGATTAAGGTTGATGAAGGGCAAGCATAGTCTGTAGACACAGGTCTTTAGATTTTTTCCAGGATGGGTTGCTATTAAATCACACAAAAAAATCCCAGGGTAGGGTGAGAGTGGGAACTGTGGATACTGATCAAGGAAGAATCAAAACGTCATGACCTTCTGGGCAGTGGTGGCACATACCTTTAATCCCAGCACTCAGGAGACAGAGGCCAGCCTGGTCTACAGAGCTAGCTCCAGGACAGCCAGGGCTACACAGAGAAACCCTACCTAGAAAAACAAAAGCAAGCTAACAAACAAAAACGATGACCTGCATGACGGCAAACATGTCCTCACAATTTAGCACAGTACAAGCATTCCTTACGAAATGCAGAACTTACTAATTGAAGTAAAGCTATTTTCTTCTAATGTGGTCTGTAGAGGAGGTGTTCTGGGTGCAGATTTGAGCTCTAGCATTTATGACCAGAAAGCAGTTACCTTGTCATTCCACGGCTCTTGAGTCATGGTTTGGACCTTCACAAATGATGACTCTACTTAGAACTTTGTTACAATGTCCTGGAAAGTGAATTAAAAGTTTGGACCAAAGGAGCACTGAACCCTAGTACCTTGAGTGGGTAACAGGTTCTCCCCCTGGGCCCAGCTATCTGTGCCTATGAATGTACAGACTCATCATTTAAATTGCTACTGTCTACACTGGTCAAGGCAAAATCAACGGGCTCAGCACAGGCGTTCCATGGGCATCACACGGAATAAATGATTAAACGGCAACAACAAAACGGATCCTCCCACCTTCCCAAACACTCTGCAATTATCATCTAGCACAAAGCACTGTTATTCTGAGGTTAGGATGGACTGTGTTAAACGGTGTGACCAATCCTAATCCCCTTTTGATAGCACAAAATTGCCTAGCAGCAGCTCCTTAGCAACAGGTTCAAGTATTTCTAAGCTAGCAGAGGTGATAGTCTTAGTTTAATATTTATATACCGTCGTCAATACTTATGTTATAAAAACTAAAGATCTTGACACTGAAGTACTGTTGTAAATATGTATAAAACACCAAGGGCCCTAAAATTCCACTTCCTAAGAAGTACAAAGTGCATGGGTCCACACTTGATGGATAGCTTAATAGCGGAGTATAGGAGGATTGATAACTGGGTAGTCGCGATATAAAGAGTCTTGCCTATGTTTTGGCAAGGAGGCCATTCATCTCTCCAGTTGCCCTCCCAACCCCACCTCCAATGAACTCTACTGTCCCCTGCCTAAGCCCATGTACAGGGCCCTTACTTGAATCTGATTAGTCAGAGTTTTGAAAAGCAAGTTCCAGGGAAAGTGATTGTCCAGGATCTCCAGGTTTTAGATTAAAAACAAACAAACAAATAAATAAACAAACAAAAAACCTGCAGGTTCTCAGTGAGCCTCTTGGAAATGTTTGTCTGTCCCTAGCCAGTATTATATAAGAAATGGGATTAACACTAAGCCAATATTGTATAAAGAAGCTTGAGGTTTATGTGAAGTGAGGCAGAGGTTGTGGGGAGGAAGAGAAGGAGAGGAGAGGGGCAGAGAAAGGAAGAGAGAACAAAAGAGAGGCAGAGAAGGAGTGTGTGTATGTGTGTGTGTGGTGGGGGGAGTAAAGACAAGGAAGGGAAGAGAGAGAGAGACAGGAGACAGAAAGGGCAGGAGGCAGCAATTGCCATCTAGATAGCCTAGTTGAAGAACCAGACATTGACTGATCTAGCCTTGCACACCTGGTCATGTGACTACCTGCTTCAGGACTGCTTTCTGATGCCATCTCCTGAAAGCTGGCAAGCCCACAGGATGATTGAGATCATGCTTTAAGACACCGGGTGTAAAGAGAGGTGGTTTACTCTGTAATAGCTGACCGAAATGGAAACAAGAAACAAAGTCCAGAGGTCACATGCTGCTTGTCCAATGTGTCCCTGGCCAGCTCTTTAGCTCTGTATCTCAGCAGTGTTCACAGGATGAGAACGGACAAAGATCTCAAGCAAGCGGTGTGGCCAGTTTCATTAGTTGGGCTTCCATCACGTACTACTTGCTTTATGCCTTTCTTAACTTTGATTTTCGGGCGCCATGGTTCTTACTATTAATCTGTTTCTGTTGGTAGTCTACCAGAACCCAGGGAAAGTTTTCAAGACAATCCAAACCTTAAAAGAACCTTAATCCCTCAAGGAGCCACACCAAGTAATAAAAATGCCACTGGGGGCATTTCACTGGATTCCCAGCCAGCCCCGCCCCGCCCCGCCCCACCCCCACACTGTGTCTGAATGGAAAGTAGAATCCTCACACTACAGAGGGCCACAGGTAGAATTGTAGACTCTGTCTACCTGGAAAACCAGATAGACTAGCTTTGGAAACAAGGAAAGAAAGGAAACAAATGTGTTAAAAGATTTCTGGAGCTGTGGAGGGACAAACAGCTGCATCTTTATCTCCCTGGGGCTCCAGTCAGTGGTCCACGCTCAGCCTAACCTCTTTCCTGTCTTCATGGCGCCTCCCGTGACCCTTTCTACACTGTGGAAAGAAACAGTTTTGGGCCTGATGTGGGAATGAATTTTTTTGACCTAGACTTGATCTCTCCTTTCTTCCCCTCCCCTTCTCTCCTCTGTTTTCTTTCCTCTCCTTCCCCTGTCATCCTGTCTTCTCTCTTTGCTTTCCCTCTTCTTCCAGCCCTCTCCTTTCTTCCCCAGCCTCTCTCTACGTTACTTTCTTGTTATCTTTTCCACCTTGAGCTCACCACCACAAAACCCGTTTGTTGCTTTTCTAGGGACTCAGAGTTCTTTTTCTATCTGCTCAGAGCCTAAGTCCTGGAGAAACTCCCTCAAAATAGCTCAACCAAACGATAGTAAGATATTTTGCTCGGAAGAGCTTACTTCTTGTCTTGGGAAATGCAGAATGTGCCCCCCACACGCACACACAAGAGGATGCGCTTTGTAACATTAAAAGGTGAAATAGCACAAAACCCCTCGGAGTAAATAATAGCCCCAAGGCTCCAAATGACGTGAGATTGAAAGCAGCCAGAGGAGGAATCAAGAGAGGTGTAATTTCCACAGCCCAGTGATTAACCAGGAGTTAACTGCTCTACAACAGACACTTCCCGTCAACCTTAGATGGCTTCAGTTGACTGAAAGGCTTTAAAATACCTTTCCTGAGCACAGACAGGAGAGACGATGAGAACTGTGGAAGCGTGAACCTTTCCACCATTATCAGTCTTCACCTCAGGCCAGGAGCGCACGATTGGATCACGAGAATCAACACCCCTATTTATTGAGCATCTGCTGTGTTCTGGGCTTTGTGTTTGGTGCTTTGAGTATTATCTCATTTAATTCTCTCCACCTCCTGTCGCTACTTCAGGAGCAGTTTGCAACAATGGAGTAAGAGATCTGAGACCCCCGAGGAATTGAGAAAGATGGGCTTTCAAAGGCTGGAGACCGGGCTGTGGAGACCTGGTGCTGATGCTGCCAGCGTGCTGTGGAATCTCCAAGTCCACCGAGCAAGTACTGCTGACGGTGGAGATGAGCAAAGCTCTCTGAAGGCAGAGGGTGTCTGCTGGGCTCCCTCTCTGGTTCCCAGGTGCCCAGCACAGCGTGGGTGCTCAATAAATGTCTGGAATGATTGGCAGATCAGTTATAACCTCAGAAGAAGAGACTACAGCACCAGAGTCAAGAGGGGGGTGGGAGACTTACTTTTCACCAAAAACATCTGTACATTGGGAATTTTGAACCATGAGCATTTATCACCTAGTCAAAAAAAAATATGAATAAAGTCAACAGAATGAAACAGGACACAGGGAATGCAGGTCAGTCATATAGGCTGTGTGTTCCATTCACCGCAAACACATACAGGACATGCCCAAGCCAGCCAGGTAGGCTTCAGGGTCATGTGTACCAGTGGACACCCGTCAAACATGGGGAGGAAGCTCCTCCTCCCCACTGGCTTTTGTAAGAAATGGGACACACAGAGAAAGAACACAGGAAGACAGAGACTCACATCCACATGTCACTTTGAAAGCTGTGCCTTCAACTCGTAGATGCATAAGGGGAGATTTGAAAGTCTGCACCAGCAACAAACTCCCAGATGACTCTGGTACCTGCGGGCCCAGAACTCAGTTGTGAACCCTTAAGTTTAAGGAACTTTACCATTTGCCTTTTTTTTTTCTATAAATTGTACCATTTCAGCTATTTTCCCAGCCTGTGGCTTTGTCCAGTTAGGTCTCTTTCCTAGATGGGGATCCTAGAATCACAGACGCACTAACTTGGGAAACAGTTTTTCCTTAACAGAGAGTGCTTCTTACTGTTTAGGCACCAGGTTTCCACACAGGCAGCAGGCTCTCCTGGCAGGCTGGGATGGTACTGGTCTGTGAACTACACGGAATATTCAGGTGGCAGAGCCAACTATTGTCTCCAGTAGTCAGTCTCCAGGGAAGAGGACCAAGTCGCAGATCAGGGTACAAATACTGCACCGCAGCTGTTTGGAGTTGTCCCCCAATAGCCTGAATACACTTTATATCATGTGTACTGCATACCCCACCGGTTCTTAATAAAAGACTTGTTTTTATTTATGTGTGTATGCCACTCTATGCGCGTGTAAGGATATCTTCAGAATCCAAAGAAGGACGCTGGATCCCCGGGAGTGGGCAAATCAGGTGGATGTGAGCCATAGGCTGTGAGTGGTGGGAACTGAATTCAGATCCTATGGTAGTTTGAAAGAAAATGGCGCCCAAAGGGAGTGGTACTATTGGGAGGTATGGCTTTGTTGGAGGCAGTACTTCACTGGAGAGGTGGGCTTTGAGGTCTCATGTTTGTTCAGGCCATGCCCAGTGTTTTAGACCACTTCCTGTTGCCTGTAAGTCATGATGTGAGAATTCTCAGCTCCTCCTCTAGCACCACGTCTGCCTGCCTGCACGCTGCCTTGCTTCCCACCATGATGATAATGGACTATAGATGCTCATGTGATGCTTCCCTTTATCCTCTGTTCCTTTCATCCTTAATGATAAAGAAAGTAAGAGTAGGAAGGGAGCCTAGTGTGGTAGTGCCCACCTTTAACCCCAGCACTCAAAGGCAGAGGTAGGCAGATCTCTGTGAGTCCAACATCAGCTTGGTCTATAAGAGCTAGTTCCAGATCAACCAAATAGACATAGTAAGATCTTGTTGCAAAACAAAATACACACAAACAAACCCAACACACACACACACACACACACACACACACACACACACACAGCACAGGAAGGGAAGATAGGACCTGGATGCATCCAATTCTATTGCAGCTATGTGACAGCGAATGAAAAGTTACTTAGACTCCAGATCCATCTTTCCTTTTATTCTTCAGTTTGAAGCTAGAACCCATGTCCACACAAGCGAGGTTACTGTATTCGGAGATTAGAGAGAGGATATGAGGGGAAGGGAAGTGGGTGGAGTTTGTACTTCCTGCTTCATGTGGTGTCTCTGTGTTCCAGGCCCTTGGGGAAGGCAATACCATCAAGCACACTATTTGAGGGCCCTGTGGCAAAGGTCAGAGGCACAATTAGAAGCTGAAGGTGGGGAGCCTGAGTGTCTCTGCCTCTCGCTGTTTCTCTACCTGTCCCCTCTCCTACAGATGAACAAAAGGTAGGTACTCTCCTTGCACATATGACCTCCATCATTGGCCATGAAAGCATAAACTAAGCAAGCAGTGGAATACGGTACCTTTTCACTGTCTATCTTAAAACGGGACAATTACCGGCGGAATGAGTAGTGGGCTTAACAGGTGATTTAAGAAGCCTGAGGAACTGTGCCAAGCATCAGGGATGCATGGGCCCTGGGAGGGAAACCACCCATTGCACTTTCCTTCTCCCTAGACCTTGCCTTAAGATTCTGGCTTTGCAGGAGGCCAAAGAGGAAGAATGGGGTCTGGCTGGCCAAGTTCACACCCCTCTGAAACAATAAATTGCCATTACCTCATGGAACAAATGATTCTGTTCAGGTGACCAATTTTCTTTTTCTTTTTCTTTTTTTTTTGGTTTTTCGAGACAGGGTTTCTCTGTGGTTTTGGAGCCTGTCCTGGAACTAGCTCTTGTAGACCAGGCTGGTCTCGAACTCACAAAGTCAACCCAATTCTTTGCTTGTAAGATTTCTCCTTCTTGTGGCTGGGATGTGTTTCTTTTTAAAAACCCACACAGCAGTTCACTGATTCCAAAGCCAGGCTATGGAGTGTCTAAAGTCAGCACACATGACTCAGCGCTGGAAGCTGTCCAGGTGGAGCCGTGAGAATGTCCCCGTGATCTTGCTGGGGTTAATAAACAAACCCATCCCAGAAGGGAAGAAAGGATTCAGTGTCTCTCCTACAGAGAGGTTGAAAGAGAAAGTTGAGTCAGATGCTGTCATTTTCTCATGGCTTCAATGCTGAACCTGGATGTAGTAATTTCCCTTGGTTACCTCCGTTAGGACTAGATGTCACGCTGACTTGGGAGCATAAATGCCTAAGCTGAAGATGGCATACAGACAGAAGAGAGTGTAAGGTCACTTCCCCAGTCCCACTATGTCAAACCTATGCCACTCGTAAAGATGACCGGACAGTAAACTAGCTGCCAGCTACAAACTCACTAGGCCAAGTCAGGACTGGAAGGCTGGCTGCTGGTTGCTAAGCTTCATGTAGCGGCATCATGCCAACTAGTTCGGCTCGTGCGTGGGTATATCCTCAAGAGTACAAATGCCTGTATGTGTAAAGATGTGCATGTATGTAACCCAGGCGACAGGCGTCAATATCATTCCACAGAGGCCATCCACTTTTTGGTTCCTTTTTGGATGAAGGTCTCTCATTGGTTCCAAACTTACTGATTCAGCTAGATCGGCTGGCCAGCAAGCCCTAAGGATCTACCTAGTCCCTGACTATATAGTGTGATTTCCAGAATAACACCATGATGTCCAGTTGTTTTTTTTTTTTTTTTAATATGACTTGTGGGCATCAAACGCAGATCCTCTTTAAGTGGTCCTGTCCTGTTTGTGTATTCTTTCTTAGCCATTCCTTCTGCATCAAACCTGCTCCAGCCATCTTTTCTCTCAGTTCTTCATTATCTAGATGCATAAGGACCATGTGGAAAGCATCGGAACTCTTCACCTAGGAAGGGAGTTCCGGGCGTACTGCCCACAAAGTACCCACTGTATGACTAATTGTGATCTCTTCTTGTCCCTAAACTGTCACCACCAAACCAGGTGAAAAGCACTCATCTGAGGATTTGTTTCTAGCATATTCCCCGAAGGTGTATACACAGAAGGCCACACCACGTGGGACCTCTTCTCATTCTAACCTAAGCCCGGCCCAGGGAAATCGGAGTGCTCTCTCTATTAGCGGCATCACTGTCTGGGGTCTCTCGCTTGCTCTCAGACACTCACCCCTCTGCCCTCCCCTCCTGGCCCATTCATTCACGCTGTTCCTTATGTTCACCATCCAAGGTCTCTGCAGTAAGGATGCTAACAGCGGGAGTGGCTAAGGGTGGGCGGCGTGGGCCCTGCTATTGCGCATGCCTTTAGGTCAGGATGCTCGGGTGGACAGCATTAACAGAAGAAAAACGGAGGAGGGAAAGAGTCTCCAAAGTTGCAGCTTAGTTGGGTCAACAATGGACTGTCTGGCGTGTGCACACACGTGCAGCTTCGGGCTATCTATGAGCCAGTGCACGGGTGGTTGGAGTCCCGCATTCTATCTCATCTGACAGGGAGGAACACCCTGTGTGGCTCTCCCCTGCTACATGACAGCTCTGTGCTCCATTCTCCCTCTGGCTCCTCAAAATTGTGGGTGCATACGGTTGCTGTGGAGAGAGCGTTACGGGGACTCATCTGATTTGTGTTTCCAGAGGAAGTTTCTCCAAGGACTTCTACTGGAACCCACTCCTAGATTCTTCCCTCTATCGCTGCTGACCACACCGTAACATCCTTCTTCCTCCTCTAAGGCAGTAGGTGTAGAATTTTGGAGAATCGACCTTCTTTCTGAGCCCTGTCCTGAGGACCTCATCTAGGCCACTGTCTGGCATAACCACCCAGCTGCCACTTCTGTCTGCCAGACTCTCAGCACAGTTGTAAGTAATTTGGGTACTCAGAATATCTGTGCCCTCTCTTCCCCTTCTACCTCCCCTACAACCTCTGCTTGTCCAAATTTAATCCATTCTTTGACATGCTTTTCAAGGTCCTTCAGAGGCTGTTAGTAATTTCTTGAATTTCCTTACCAATCCCATGATCTCCTCTTGTATGATGCCTCACTGAGCAAGGAGCCTCAGTCTGAGAGACCTCAATTCAAACGCCAGCTTTCTGAATGGTGCAAAGCTGTGGAAATGCCATACACCTTCTGAGTGGGATGCTAAGGATAAATTAGAAGTCATAACACTTTCCGTGCGGGCTCTAATTGTGACTAAATATAACTTGGGGGAATAATAGTAATAAGAATTATACCCTGAAGGTACTTTGAGAGAATTAAACATGACAACGTAAATAACTGGTACTCAAAGAGATTTTACTACGTGCAGATTTGAGCCTAAACCTCGCACTGAAAACCTAAATGACCCATGTACTCAGGGGTTTCCAGCTATATGACCACACCAAAGCCACATTATAGCTTGAGTATGAAGGCTTTGGATATCAGCCAGACTTGCGTGTGCTTTTAATCAAAATGTTCCTTGCCTGGAACCTGGGCAGGGGCTGTGACAAATTTATGTGAAGTGAAGGCAGGAGATGCCTCTAATCCCAAACACGGGCAGCTGTGGTGGGGACTTCAGATGGCAACGGTAGCCGGCACAGGTCTACTCCTGTAGAGCAGGCTGTCCAGTTGGAAAGAAATAAACAAAATGAATCACATGTTAGAAAATTACAGGCTGTGGGTGAAATCTAGCCTCCTGCCTATTTCTATAAATACTTTCAGCCACGCCTGGGTGAGCGGGCTAAGTTTCTGGCTGCTTGTGTGAGGGAAGTAAATAGGATGGAGCCCAGACAGCTGATCTCTGAAAATCTTTATCACCAACCATTTACAGAATGACTCTACTGTGCCCCAGAAACAAATGACTTATAATAACCCAGCTATAAGAACCATGAAGGGTTCAGAAAAAAACAACGCAATGGAGGGCAAGTAGGGAGAGGCCTCTGTAGACCATGGTTAGAGACTGAATCTAAGCACAGGGAACGCTGGGATGTCTGTGTTATCTGTTTGTACCTGCATTATCTTTTGGGCTATGCTTGTATTATGAGGAAGCAGCGGCTACTTTTACCGTGACGTACAGCACTCTACAGGTGGGTTCATAAGATACAAAGTGCACACCAGCCCAATGCCGTACAATAAAACCACCCAGGGGAAGAAACAGATCATTAACTTCTCCACTGTTATCCATGCCCACCCTTGCCCCTCACCATATCTCAGCCCATTTTCCCTTGTCATAGAGACCGTTTGCTTTAAAATAGCCTCTTCCCTCGCTGTTTTCTTTTTCTGTTGTTTTGGCTTTTATTTTGAGACAGAGCTTTGCTATGTAGCCCAGGCTGGCCAGGAACTCAGGGTCCCTCCTGCCTCTGTCTTCTGAGTATATATACAGGTATATAAATGTGTGTTGCCATGTTCAGCATTTTCTTGCCTTTTCATCATCATCATTATCATCATCATCATCATCATTATTATCTCACTCTGTAATTCTGCAATACTAGCATATTGTCATCTATTACTTTTGGTTTTGTCTTGTTTTGTTTGTGGCTTCTGTTGCCCTTGTTTAACCTACAACTCCACAGTTGTAGCCATAGGTCTATACTCTACCATGGTATACACCTACGGAGACACCTTTACAGAAAACTCCTTTGCAATAGCTTCAAGCTGGAAAGAATCCACATTGCCATCAATGGGAGGGCAGAGAACTCAATTGTGGAGATTCTAAGTACTGTGTGGAGTATTGCACAAGCATGCTAGTGACCAAATTACAATGATCCAACAGCAGGAACGAAGGCAAAGCTCACTATAAGCACAGAAGCATGGGGAGGGAGTGGAATAAATGATACACCTATGGGGAGATGGGGGAATGGAATACGTGAGGCACCTACAGAGTTGTAAGGACTTCTCTAGAAGCTGGGCAGACAGCTGAGTCTAAGGAGTAAGAATGCAAATTGACGGCTGTACAGGAGACCCTTGCTGGATCCCTCCAGAGAGATGCCACTGGGACCGTGGCCATAGAGGGGAGAAGACAGAAGTGACAGGCACCATGGATGCAGAAGTAGGGCAGGTGTGAGTTCCTGGTGGATTGGATAGGTCTCTACTTCCTGTTCTTGACCATGTACCTTGGCCTGAACGGTCCTTGAACTGAGACAGTCTCAAGGAGGGCTGTTTCTATTGTCATGAGATTTTTAAAAAAAGTATTATTGCTCCTGATTTGGACCTTAGGGTTGTAGTCTGGTGCGTGGAGGGATATGGGAGGCGGTGGCGGGGAAGAGACAGAAATCCTTAATAAATAAATAAATTAAAAAAATATTATTGCTTTGTGATATCATAACCTTTCCCACAGGTGCATGTGAGCAGTGTGTATGTGTGTGCTGTGTGTGAATATGTGTTTCTATGTAGACCAGACTGGCCTCAAACTTGAATTCACAAAGATTCACCTGCCTCTGCCTCCTAAGTACTGGGATTAGCTTTATTGTATCTAAATCTCATTTCTTGTTGGTAACTAATTCTACCACATACAAACTTAATTTTTATTTTTTTCTTTCAGTATTTTCTGTCTGTATTCAATTCCAGCAGAGATTTTATAGCTCACTCAAAAAAGAAATTTTTTTTTTCAAGACAGGGTTTCTCTGTGTAACCTTGGCTGTCCTGGAACTCTCTCTATAGACTAGGCTGGCCTTGACCTGCCTCTGCCTGCTGAGGGCTGTAATTACAGGCGTGCACCTCCACCGCCCAGCTAGCTCACTCAAAATGTAAGTGACTTCAGGTTAGATCATCCTTCCTCACAAGGCTGTGGCCTGCCTGACC
This sequence comes from Microtus oregoni, assembly GCF_018167655.1. NCBI lineage: Eukaryota > Metazoa > Chordata > Mammalia > Rodentia > Cricetidae > Microtus > Microtus oregoni. Next base: position 4,046,524 of record NW_024543066.1, read on the forward strand.
TGGATCAGCTCCTCTGCACACTGCTGTCTGGTTTCTGTTTTCCATGGCTTGACTCCATTTCCCATCGTGTGACATCTATTGTTCTTTAAAGGCCATTAGACTCCAGCCCACTAGGATTCTGCAAGCTAAAATAACATGTGCACTTTGTTTCCCAATTTATAAAAATACACACATTACAGGAATTTACAATTGAAGTCCAAACTGAGCCAGAATTACTATGGAGCTCCACCCCTCCCCCACATCACCTCCATGACTAGTGCACCCCTCTGACTATTTCCCCCCACCCCACACCACTCCCTCTGACCACTCCAACCCCACCCCACTCCACCCCCTCTGACTGCTCCACTCACCCCCACACCACCCCCTCTAACCTCTCCAACCTCACCCCTCTCTACCCTCTCTGACTGCTCCATCTCCCCACACCCTCACTGCTCCACTCCACCCCCACCCCATCCCCTCTGACCTCTCCAACCCCACCCAAACCAGAAAACACCTTGGACCTTGATCTTGACGTCAACTTTTTTCCTTCCTTCTATCCTGCCCCCATCTTCCTCTCTCCTCCTCTTTCTCCCTCTCTCCCATCTCCTTTCGCCTTCCCCCCCTTGTTCCTTTTTTCTCTTCCTCTGGTCTCTTCCTCTCCTCATATCTTTCTTTGTCAATTACAGGCCCATTTGTAAGATGTAAGAATTTGGGTAGCAACAGAATAAAGTTAATGATCTGTGCACACGTATGCAGTGGATAGCGGGGAGGGTTGTAGGCGGCAGGAGACTGTCCCTTTCCCCTCTGCAGAGCTCACGCCCTGGGGCTCCCCATTCTAAAAAGGCTTCTCTGGCTTCTGTTTAGGTCTGGTTCTGTTCATGCTTTGGTCCTTGTTCTCTGTATCTCTGCTCCATTGTCCTCCTGGGGCAGTAAGTGACAGCACTGTCTAGACTGCCTGCCTGCTTCTCTCTCTCTCTCTCTCTCTCTCTCAATCTCTCTCTCTCTCTCTTTCTAACTGAGGATTAAACAAACATGTCTTACCTATAATTAATTTCTCAAAGGAGACCAAAAGAAAGAAAAGGGAGAAGCAAAGCAGGAAAATGGTGAAGAAAGGAAGGAGAGACTTCCTGGCAGGAACCCCTCAATAGCTATTCTTTCCTAATTTAGAGCGCATACTATCTCCCACGCTATACACTATCCCTTTTCTTTCTTGAGATAAGCTGTGCTGCTTATAGATGGTGCTGAGAATTCTCAGCAGCCCAGACTGAGCTATCATGGTCATTTCCTCCCTCCCCTTCGCCACCTTCCCTCTCTCCCCTCTTCCCCTCTTTCTTCATGTAAACAGGGTGCCAAGGAGTCTAGGCCTGCCCGAGCTCACTCTGCAGCTTTATCTCTGGGTCCCTCTACCTTCACATCCTGATACCACAGCACACGTATGTCTGGCTCTTGCTAATTCTGGTACACTGATTCATTCAAACTCCATTGGGTTCACGGAAATGAGCACTTGCCACAGCCACAGCCAGAACTCACTCAAACTTGCAGGCCCGAATCTAACTTTAGAGACAATTAAAGGACTGGAGAGACTCTCAGGCAAGTGAGTTAGAAGTCAAAATTATCATTCAACTTGGAGGAGCTATTTTAAAATGAAAATTTCATAGCAATTGGTTTTAGGATAATTTTTAGTCATACAGAAATGCTACTTCGCATAACAGAGAAGAATATATACTTGATTGGGAAAATGATGATTGGCAGAGCTCAAGTTAGGAAAACTTGGGGATATCGCCAACAGTAATATTTATTTATTTGCTTTTGGTTTTTCAAGGCAGGGTTTCTCTGTGTAGCCCTGGCGGTCCCAGAACTCAGCTCTGCAGAGCAGCCTGGTCTTGAACTCAGAGATCCACCTGCCTCTGCCTCCTGAGCGCTGGGATTAAAGGTGTGTGCCACCATGCCTGACTCAACAACATGTCCTCAGTGTCTTCCATGGAGCAAGCAATCACTTGCCTTGCTATCTGGTTCAGCCTAGATCAGACTACAGCTCCAGCCTTGTGCTCCATGTTAGACACCTGCATTCATGGCAGACATGTAAGACTGGAGACAGACACAGGAGAAAGATCCTTCTGAGTGGGGGAGTAGAGAGGGGGGACTGAGATAAGCCTGAGTGGAAATGAAGATGAGACAGTAGGAGAAAACTTTCAAGTTCCTGAAGGAGCGAAGAGATGATTCAGGAACTGACGGTACCGCTACCTAACCTGATGCGGAGTTTGATCCCCCAGGTCCTCCAAGGTGGAAGGACAGAGCCGACGGACAAACGGTCCTCTGACCTCTGCACATACTCGCTGTCATGTGCGCAGTCACATTCCACCCCCCTACACCATCAATGAATATAATCTTTAAAATGTTTTAAATCCTTGAAGGGCTGTGACACGGGAGAGTAGATTTTCCTATGTCACAGCCCAGTGGGACCTGAATCCTCATCATCCTCGCCCAAACAGATCAGGATCAGAGTCACCAGCTAGAAGTAAAAAGGAAGTCAAGAGAGGTGGGGGAACTTTTAAAGAAGATTATTCAAACTGGATCAGGCAATTGGATACTTTACGGCAAAGAATGTTCTAGCAAAAGAGATTCCAGCTACAAGGGTATTCAAGTAGACTGACCTCCGGGATCCCTCCTTTCCCATTCCTGGTATCTAATTCTATGACATTATAAAATCTAAAGCCAAATGATTCTGATAACCCATGAACACACCCAAAGAGGAAAAAAAACAAAGAACTCACCAAAAGGTACAAATGATCATTATAAGCCACTCTGAATTTTAAGTTTGCAAATATAAAGGAAAGGATTGTCATTTCTACTTCGTTAAGTGAATTAAATTCAAGTTTAAAGATTCCATTTTCACTTGTTTTGGAATTATCTGATAACCAATCCACATAAACAGAACTATTACAGTCCATTCAAACCTGGCCTCTCATCAGGGTGGTAACCTTGGCTACTTTGTTAAAAGAGCAGGGACATTGCTGACGATGACTATCATATTGTATCTCACGCTGATTTAGCTCGGAAAACATACTTTGAATCCTGTTAGTTTGTGCACACTCAGGGAAGCAGCACCACCCCTTTAGAGAAACAACACAGGGGCACATGAGAAATTGCTCTGAAATGTGGCGAGAGAATCCGCCGTGACAGCAAATGACGGCGAGTCACAAGACATCTCAGGGAGATGCGACCCAAGTCCAGCGGGAGATCAAAGAGACAGACACACAACCAGTGGAGAAGTCTATTAAAAAAACTGTTAATAATCATAGAGAATATCAATAATCATAGAGAACCAAGAGTTTTGGCACAACTTCAGGGCTGCAGTTCCTGGAAGTGTGCCATCTGGTCACCAGCTTCCCCGTGTGTCTATCTAGGCAGCTGTGGGCTGTCACAAAGTTACAGCCACTTTGCATCAGAGAGATTTCCCCACTGCTTGTGCTCCCAGTAAGTTTGAATTAAAATTCTGCTAAGATGGACACAAGAGAGAAAAGGTACTATGTAAGCGGGTGGGGCTTGGGGGCAGTAAGGAAGAAAGACATTTCGGAGGATAAACTGATTGAAGGGAAGAAAAAAGTCAGGGAAATGGTCGCGCATGCCTTTAGTCCCAGCACTAGGGAGGCAGAGGCAGGTTGATTTCTTTGAGTCCAAGGCCAGCCTGGTCTACACAGAAAGTTCCAGGACAGTCAAATATAATATTTACTGTATATTATATATTTATATTTATATAATTAATATATTGTATATTTATATAATATACAGTAAATATTTCATTATTCCGGTGAAGCTCCAAAATTTGTCATCCTTACAGTATTTATTCACTTATATGATGGTATTTTTCCAATAGACCTTTCAAACATGTCATATGCACATATTTGTATATATGCACACATATATATACACACACACATATACACACTCATATATATGTAAGTGAATGACATGGTCAAGAGGATCAATCTCTTAAGTAAAGCAGAAAACGAGAAGCTTTATTGAGCACGTGGAATACAGCCTTAATATATACCAAGTCACCACTGAAAGGCTATCGTTTAGAAGTGGTTTTATTCGGGTAGAATTTCCAAGCTTAGTCCCAAGTCCAAAACTGATTTAACTGGAGATCTGAGTGTCTACTGCAGACTAGGCATTCGGTCTGTGACCTGTGAGGCCTCCTTTTCCACTCAAGGAAAAAACAAAACCCAACAACTATCAACAGTTAAGTTGCCCCCATTTTAGATTCCAGACACAAGCAATAAAACGACCCATTTTCTGCTTGACAGAAACAACAGCAAGAGAGTACACCTGATAAGGAGCGACATTTTTTTTCTACTTAAAGGTGGGAAATGGGCTTGAGAAATCGAGTCTGGAAGAGGGTAGGATGTAGGTGAGCCTTTAAACAGCCCCCAAATTAATTCTCAAAAAATTCCACAAGACGTTAGTAACTTGAGGGAGTGTTACTGTTGAGAGCTAAGGAAGGAAAGCTGAAGTTGGGAGTTAAGTCTCGTCACAGGATAAAGGGGTAAATACCTTCTTCAACATCTGAGATATATTCCCCATCACTGAGCTTTTCGGGGGCGTTGGCTTTACGAACTGCATGATTGAAGCGACAACAGAAGCGTATGAAAATCCTCATCCCCGACTCCGAAACACAACATGTAAACATTCCCCAAAACACATCGGTCAAGGCCTTTCTTCTGGAAGCTACAGATACCCAAACTCATCACCATGACGAACCTCGCCCCCCCCCCCCCCAAGGACATTGATGTACCTTCATCATCTGACATATCGAGAACTTCATTCATCGTTTCTGGAACGTTCATTTTGTGTTTCTCAGTGATGGTCTAGAAACAATAACAACAACAAAAGGCGACTGTTTCAGTACGAATGGACTTAGCAATTCCAAGGAGACTACTCGTGTCTTTCTGAATTGATTTCTATCCTGTGGGGCTTCAGGGTAGAGAACCTAGAAGGCTTCATACACAGTATGCTCTCTCCCTTGAGCAGCATGGGGGTCCTCAGATATGTTCCTCAGAGCAGCACAAGGTTTGGAAGCCTTCCAGGGACAGACAGAGCAGAGATCGTGGTGACTAATAAGGCTTTTTCAGAGGAAGCGAAGAAAGCATCACTGTGCTCATCTAGGCCAGAACCAAATATCACATCCCACTCAGGGTCATCAAAGAAGACAGCCCAAAATAACAGCAAGGAATTTGTCATTATCCTTCGTGCCAAGTCTTTTGCTTCCTTTGTATTCCCAACTACGTGTCCATTCCATGGACAGGATACAGAAAACTATTAACATTATGTAAGTTATGCATATTTTATAACTACGTGCATTAAAAACATTTTGAAGGCAACACATTTGCAGGATCATATCAGCTTCCAGAAAAGCTTCATCAAGAACACCAAGTTACAGGGCGAGTGCCTTCCTGGCTCTTGCTTCCTCTTTCAGTAACTTTCTAACTTTTTAATCCATGCCTACTCAAAAGACAACGGCAGTATCATGTAAGCTAAAAAGCTGAAAGCGGGGGCTGGAGGGATGGCTCAGTGGTTAAGAGAATGTACTGCCCTGGCAGAGGAACTAAGTTAGGTTCATAGCACCCAAATGGCAGCTGGGAACAATCTGTTCCTCCGGTTCCAGGGGATCAGAAGGCCTCTTCTGGCTTCAGAACACAAGGGGTACACAAATAGGCTTTCAAGCAAAACACCTATACACATAAAGTGGAAATAAATCTTCAACTGGGTAGTGGAGGCACACGCCTTTCATCCTAGCACTCGGCAGACAGAGGCAGGGGGATCTCTGTGAGTTTGAGGCTACCCTGGTCTACAGAGTGAATCCCAGGACAACCATGGCTGTTACACTGAGAAACCCTGTCTCAAACAACAGCAGCAACAACAACTGTTAACAGAGCACTGATATACAGAAAATACATGAATAAATAAATCTTTAAAAAATGAAAACTGAAAAGCACCCAGAAGATGAAACTAAGGAAGGCTATCAATTCAGTTTCTTATTGATATTTTTTGGTAAATTACACTCCTATGCTCCAATGTTAGGTGGAAACAAAACATTTTTGTGCCTCTTTCAGCATATAATACTGAAACTGATCACTTCTATAAAATAAACTTTCAATTAGTTGTATAGTCTCTAATACTGTGCAGAAAATCTCTACATGCCCATACCAAGTTCCTCATCATAAAATCTTATGTTAGTATAGTACAGTTATAGCATACCAATATTGATACATCTCCATCAAAGTTTGTGCTACACTGGCATTTTCTTGATTTTGGTCCCACATTGCAGGTATTCGATGGAGTTGCAATGACTCTCTGGGTTTTCCTTGACTATTAAGCTTCTCAACTTTCAGCTGGGCAGTGGTGGCGCATGCCTTTAATCCCAGCACTTGGGAGGCAGAGGCAGGTGAATCTCTGTGAATTTGAGGCCAGCCTGATTTACAAGCACTAGTTCCAGGACTGGGTCCATAGCTACAGAGAAACCCTGTTTTGTAAAACTAAAAAGATTCTCAACTTTCTTTGGTGCTAAGGACCTTGAGAGTCTTGAGCTGTGTCAGTGAGTTATTTAAAGAAGTGTTTGTGTTATTTGCTTGTTTGTTTTCTTTTGTGGTTAATCTAGAGAAGGAAGGCAACAGAGGTGACAGCGGTGATGCTCCCCTTTCTCCTTCATCATCCCATGCCCTATCAGATGTGGCCTTTGATCTCCTGGCTGAGGCAGTATTTGTCAGAGTTCTCCTCCGTAGACTTCCTCTGTTCCTCTTTGCCTGTAGACTGTTCTTGTTTTGCTTGTGTTTTGGAAGGAGGATCACTACGTCCAGCTCATCTTGAGGCTATAGGTGATCACGTTTGCCACTTCCCTGAGAGTGAGGGATTTTCATAAGTTATCTGGACTCCCTTGCCAGGAGATCTGTTCCAGCCACATTTCTCACAACTGAATAAGGCCTCGAGGCCAGTATTCCAACAATGCCTGGAATGTCCTGTACTCTTTGTAATTCTTTTCCCTCAGGTACCTGCACATTTTTCCCTACACTTTCAGCTGTTCACTTACACCGGTATGAACTCACTTATATTTGCTTCATACTTTGGACTGTGCTCGAATATTGTTTTGTTTATAATGTTTTGGATAAAGTGTCCCAGCCTTGGTCATCATGAACTCTTCCTATTGATTTGTGTGTGAAGACTCCCCCCAATCATTGTATTTACATATTTCGTTTAGCTTTGGTAGTGAGGACAGTGCACTTCCTTGATGTGCAGATTAGGTTTTTTTTTCCAACTTGACATAAACTAGAGTCACCTGGAAAGAGGGACCCTCAACTGGAGGATTACGTCTATCTGATAGGCCTGTAGGTACTCTTGATCAATGATGGATGTGGAAGGGCCCAGGCCACTGCGGATGGCACCACTTTTGGCTGCTGGTCCTGGGTTGTGTAAAAATGGTACCTGAGCAAGCCATGGGGAGCGAGCCAGTAGGCTGTGTTTCTCAGTGCCTGTGTTTCAGTTCCTGCCTCCAGGTTCCTGCTGGAACTCCCGGTCCTGGCTTTTCTCAATGGTGGACTGTAGCCTGTCCATAGACTAACCCGTAAGTTTAGCTAACTGGCGCTGCTCCCAAAGCTGCTTCTGGTCGGCCTTTTACCATAGTAACAGAAGCAAAGTGAGGACACTAACTTTGGAGCAATCCTTCTCCAGTCCTGTGGCTAGCTATTTCTCCCAGGAGCCCTGGCTCCTTTCTGCAGAGAGCGGTGCTAGCCACCGACAGCTGGGTGTTAGTTGTTTTCTGATTGGGGCTGGAGAAATTGAATATTTTAAGCAATGTCATCAAGTGAAATACACCTTTAATGCCATTAAAGGAAGAATTGTTCCTCCTGAAGCTTGGCATTTGGTTCCTCACGCTGCTATGACCATGAAAGAATTTACTAACTTCCTTTCTCAGGATGGTCACATCATGAACTGTCTCTATGCGGAGGAGTCTCTTACTAGAAACGGTGGCTGCTGAGGTCCTGGTAACTTGCTAGACCAAGATAGTGAGCGTGGTCAGGGCTGAGCTGTGCTAATTATTTTAAGATGACAGATACCATCCCAAAAGCACACAGCTCCCATCTAAGGGAATCATTCCCAAACACGAGAATAGGGCAGAAAGGTGGTGTCTGAGTTTGTGACAGTCTCAAGTGCCAGAAGGTGGAATAATTCTTAGAACTGGCTTCTTTGCTGGACACCATGAGCACCTATTTGGGGAGGTCATATTCTCTTCCTGGGGCAGTCTGGCCCTTGCCTTTAGCATGCATTACCTTCTGACCTCCACCCTCATTTAGTGGTGACACACATATGAAGTGCCGCCACTGCTGTCGACTCCGGCTGGAGCCTGGTCCTTCTCAACCTTCTCATTTATGCCACTCTAGGCTGGTGGTTGCTGTGCTGTATTGAGACTCTACCTCAGCCTTGCCTGTACTTCATTAATCAACCCTCCAGGGTACCTTAATGCTTTTAGTGTTTCACCTTTTAAAAATGTTTTACTTATATACCTGTATGTATGCATCTCTGTGTATATGTGTATACACACACACACACACACACACACACACACACACACACATATATGGCTGTGGGAGCCAGAAAATGGTACTGAATCCCTAAACCAAAGTCACTAGCTATTGTGAGCCACCAGTGTGGGTTCTGGGAACTGCACGGCAGGTCTTCCAAAGAGCAGTTGGAGAGCCCAATGGCTGAGCAGTCTCTCTAGCCCAAAGCTTTTATTTTTACTTCACATAAACAGTGTGAAATAGCCCAATGGGTGAAAAATTCAATTATGATTTTTATTTTGAATTACTAGACAAGGACTGTCCCCTATGCTGAGACAGCAATCTGATGTATTACTATAATGACTCAAACGTCTGTAGCATCATGACACTTGGTTACACTTGGTTAAACAGCTTGTTTCTCTCCTATTTCCTCTCCTAGGGAGAGCTGTACAGCAAATCCAGAACATTAAGGCTAGCAAATGTTCTCTAAGAATTTAATGATAGTCAGGCATGGAAGTGCACGTCTTTACTCTAGGGTCAGAATGGATAGTCTCTGTGAGTTTGAGCCAACCTAGTCCACATAGCATGACTCTGTCTCGAGACAAAACAAAACACACACTAACAAAAATATCCACAAGAACTCAATAACAGATTGTAGATTTCAAAAGTATGAACTGATGAGTGCAATTTTTGTTCTAAACTCTGTGGTAACGATCGAAATAGAACCTGGTTAGTGAGCATTTTCTGCCTCGTAAGTCATACTTTCTCTCTTGTACTCAGCAGATTTATTTTATAGTTCTGAAAGCCCGCGAACTGCCAAGTAAGGCAGCCGGCAGGTCGCTGCAGACAGCCTTAGCCCACGGTTTTCTATATAAAGCACTGCACATGCAAAGTAAGCTATGCATCATAGCCATGTCTTCCTTCAGATGGGGAGGTGTTAAAAAGGAAAGGATGACAATAACCCCAAATTCCACTGTCCTAACTGTTCTTAATCTCAAAGCTGCCAAATCTAGGTCAAAGGCATCAGACAGGGTTAAAGTGATTTATGAAGTGTTTTGTTTTTGTTTGTTTGTTGTGTGTGTGTGTGTGTGTGTGTGTGTGTGTGTGTGTGTTAAGAGCTGGGGAAGATAACTCAGTATGGAATGATACTTGCTGCCCAGCCTGAGGGATAACCCTAGTTCAATCCCCAGAACCGACATAGTGGAAAGAGAGAACAGACTCCCACAAGTTATCCTCTGACTTCCACATACATGGCATGGCATGTGTGTATCCCCAACACACACAATGAAATGTAAGAAAAATTTGTTTTAATGTATCTAATAGGGTCATCTGGTAAATGTTTACTCTAAAATTTAAGGAAAATATTGGTTTCCCTAGGAAAGCCCAAACAAGTATTCAAAAAAAATAAGAATGTCAATTTTTATCTACCTATAACTTTAAGAAAACATTATTTTTGCAAAAATAACAAATATTTTAAAGAGCTTACATAAAGTTCTCAAAGTTTTTACAATGCCAAAATTAAAAAACAAACAAATTTATTTGTATAATATAGAATCAAAAACTATCTGCTTACATAACTATTTTTCCAAGATACATTTTACTAGTTATTTAGGTGCCTATGTATCTGTGTGTCTGAGCATGTGAGTGCAGTGCTCAGAAGGGCCAGAAGAGGGCACTGGAAGCCCTGGAGCTGCAGTTACTGTTGACCACTGCCTGAGACAGATGCTAGGCAGGTCCTCTGCACTGAGCCATCTCTTCAGTTCCATAGCCATGCAACTTTAAAAGATACATTGTTTTAGTGTTTCAAACTTTGTTCATACCAGAAATAAAGGTTTTGCTATACTGACTGCCAACAATAAGGTGATACTATTTTAAAATGTGGTACTTAGTCTATGAAAGGAGGAAGAAAGAATGTTCTAGAAAAGCCTTGAGAAACTGCCATCTGGGAACTTGGCTTTCAGAGTAAGAAAGTTCCATATCCATTACTCACGGTGGTGGTTATCGTCTCTTCTGTCACAATCTTCAGTGTGTCAACCACTGAGATGTAGCCGAGGCGCCGGGCGATGGCCAGGGCTGTGTTCCCATTCTGGAAACGGGAAAATGTGGACAAAGTTACTGAGCCTGCTATGGAATATTCCTTTACACTGTGTGAATATCTGTCGCTGCAATTGGTTTAGTAAAAAAGATGATCGGCCAATAGTCAGACAGGATGAGGATAGGCAGGAGAACCAGACTGAGGAGACTAGGAATAAGAAGGGTGGAATCTGAGGACTGGCGAGAGGAAGAAAGAAGCAAGATGAAGGTGTCATGTTGAAAGAAGGTACTTACACGTGGCAGAGGGTAGATAAGAAATATGGGTTAATTAAAATGTAGGAATTAGCAAGTAACAAGCCTGGGCTATTGGCTGAGCATTTACAATTAATAATAAGTCTCTGAGAGATGAATTGGAAGTGGCTGTCGGGATACAGAGAAACTCCGCTTACAGCCTACAACCAATGCAAGACCAGTGTCTCATCACACCAAGACAACTGTCATATACGAAAAAATGGAAAAGTTACATTAGTGACATAATTTTATAGTTTGGATACTAGATGTCATAAAGGCCATGTATTTGAAGATGTTGGTGCTACTGGCACATTGGGACTAATGGAGGGAAATTAGGCCACCTTGGGTATGTCCTTAGAGGGTGTATTGGGACAACAGACTCCTCCTTTCTCTCTTTACTTCCTGGTGGCCATGGTAATCACTCTCTGCCATAATGTCCAATCTCACTACAGACTCAAACTGATGAAGTCCAGTGATCATGGATTGGCATCTGCACAACCGCCAGGCAAAGAAAGGCTTTCCTTCTATTAAGTCGCTTGCCTCAGGAATTTCGCCATAGCGATGGAAAGATAACTAACTAACATACTTTGTGAAAGTCCAGCTCTCTTATTCCTACCCATGCTTCAGGGTCCAGGCAGCTTCATGTGTGTGGTTCCATGTCAATAGTCAATGGGACATAAATATCATTTTTCTTTTTCATGTGCTTCTATAAGTGGCAAGGAAGTGAGTATTTTTAGAGCGTGAAACCCTGGTCTACTACTGTTGTTTGAAGAGCCCACGGCATGGGACCCCGCTGAAGGCTCTATCCAACGTATCACTGAGAAGCAGCCGGTGTGCAATCAAAATGCGAGAAGGCGCCAGAGCCCCTCTGTCTCCTCCAGCCCTGCAGCGTGGGACCACAGCTTACCACAGTGAGTTCATTGGGGGAGGCATTGTTCTGAAGCAAGACGTTGATGACATGCGTGTGGCCCTGCTGAGCTGCCTGGTGCAAGGGTGTGTATCCATTCTGCAGAAGGAAGAACGGAGAAATGACTCGCGTTTGCTCCCTTGAACATAAAGCCAAGGTTTTGGCTGGAAGGGAAGGGGGAGGCACCCACCTTTGTTTTGGCATTAACTTTTGCGGAATGCTGCAGCAGAAAATTGACTATTTTGATGTTTCCATAGTGACAGCCCACATGGAGTGGCGTGTAGCCCATCTGTAATTACATTTTATAAAAAAAGAAACATTGTAAGTGCACTTTTAGTAACAAGTAATCCTAAACGGAAGTAAAAGTATTATTCAACGTTCCTTTTGAGTTGGAAAATACTTTTTTTTTTAGATTTTTTTCCCCCCATAACAAAAATTGCCCTTTTCAGAGTTAGTCTTAGTATATCTGATTGAACATAAAAATAGGCATTTAACTTTCCCTTACGTCAGCTCTTTACTCTCTAGATACTGTTCATGACAGGAAGGAAAGATGAACCAATCAGCCCCCTAGACAGGTGTACTCTAACTGGTTGATGTCACCAGAGAGTGTTGTATGGACAGACTAGGTTAGGGTTGATTGAGCACTCTGTCCTCTAACAAAATGGAGAAGTGACAAGCTTGGGGAACCAGGGCAGGGGTGGTGGAGAGGCACATTTCTTTAATCCCAGGACTTCAGAGGCAGCAGTGGGCAAATCTCTGTGAGTGCCAGGACAGTCAGGTTTGCATAGTGAGAATTTGCAAGGAAAAAGTAAGCAAGTAACTTGCAAAGGAGTAAAAAGCAAAAGGTCCACTGTGGGCAGGCAGGGGCGTGGAAAAAGTTAAGATTGAGCTCTTGTTGCCTAAGTATGAACTTGATCTTGGTAGAGTTGCTCTTAGTTCTCAACCTGTGGGCCATGACCCCTTTGTGGGTGGTGGTGAGGTGGTGGTGCCAAACTACCCTTTTACAGGGGCCACCTAAGACCATCAGAAAGCATAGCTATTTACAATACCATTCATAACAGTAGCAAAATTGCAGTGATGAAGTAGCAATAAAAATAATGTTATGGTTGGGGTCACCACAACCCGAGGGACTGTATTAGAGGGTCTCAGCATTAAGAAAGTCAAGGACCACTGTGTTGGTTAAAGAGAGCCTACCCAGGTCTTCCCTGCAGCCCCACAGTTTGAAAACCAATGGCGACACAAAACAACCAATCCATCCTTAGCTTGACACCCAGTGACTCTCAGGGGCCGTCCACTCTTTCTCATTTTGTTTTGTTTTGTTTCTCTCCCGATTATTCTTCTCTTTGAAAATATATATGCATACATAAAATTTAAATTATTATTTGAAAAGTAATGGCACCATGGAGATGGGAGATGCCTCCGTCAATAAGATGGGTGCATTGCAAACAGGAGAACCTGTTTAATACCAGAATGCATATCAAACATACATACTAACAGGGTGGTGATGGCACAGGTCTTTAATCCCAGTACTCAGGAGGCAAAGGCAGGCAGATCTCTGAGTTCAAGGCCAACCTAGTCTACAGGGCAAGTTCCAGCCAGGGCTACATAGAGATACCATGTCTTGAAAAGCCAAAACCAACCCACCAAACCAACCTCCCATAAAACACACACACACACACACATTCACAAATACAAGTTCACTTGAACACACACAAATATGTAACATACACACAGAATACTGTATACGGCACCATGTAAAGACATGCCTTGAGACACACAACTTGAGAAATTCTCTCTAGCGAGCGGTAAGGTATTTTGGAACGTGCTTGGTGCATAGCGTTCACTGTTATCATCTCCCGCACCTCACAGGTGCTCAGTAAACAGTCTAAATCTTTGGCAAATAAGGGATTGAAGAAGGAGAACGGGAGAAAGGAGAGAGAGAGAGCTGACTGTCATTCTTGCTAAACTGGACAGATGTATTTGTGTAAGAAGAAGTGATGGAAGCCAGGCATGGCCACCTGTGCTTGCCATCCCAGTGTTAAGGGGCAGGGAAAGGTGGATCCTGGGAGTTTACTGGTCAGCCAGCCGAGCTGAACCAGCAAGCTTCAGGTTTAGGGAAGAGACCCTGCCTCAAAAATAAGATAAGGCGGGGGCAAGTAGAGATCCTGACATTCTCCTCTGGCCTCGGGTACACAAATCATGCACGCCTATACGTGGGCACACACCACATGTGAACACACCTCCCAAACATATGCACAGAAGGAAGTGTCACGGAAAGAAGTGACAGACGCAGGTGATCTGGCTGGCATTCTGTGGCACCTCATGATTTTACTTAATATCACCATGGTCCGTCTCTCATGGGCATATCAGCATGACTTTCTCTTCTACATTAAGGTCAGTGACTCTCCGGATGTCAGGCCTGGGCTTTCTTTGCACCAAGCACAGTCTTCTTCGGGGACACCTCCACCGACAGCTGCAGCCTCTGCCCCATTCAAGGACTAAAGTTTGCTGGTAAAGACTGTTTGCTAATTTGCTGGGTGTTGAGTCGTCTTTTTGACATTGTCACTGCTAGCTACTTGATAATATTACTACTCAAGGGGCTAGTTCTGTGGTAGTGTGCTTGCCTATCACATTCAAGGCACTGGGTTTAGAGTGCGTGTGTGTGCGCGTGTGCATGTGTATGCATGTGTGTGTGTGTGCGTGTGTGTGTGTATTTGCCAACCCTGTGTACAGGTCAGGGAGCCATTCTTGCCTCAGATCTCCCCCTGATCCTATTCAGAACTAATCCATGTATGTACAGGAATGTTTATAAATGCAACATGGCAATCACGGGCACTCATATCTTTGAAAACTCAGCATGGAACTCAATACAGAGCGCAGGCTGCCTCAATTTTCCAAGTGCTGAGATTACAGGAATGAGCCACCATGCCCAGCTCAGCATTCTTTCCCTGTAATAAACTGACACATGCTAGGGGAGAATGGTACCAGGGCACACCTTTAATCCCAGCGTTTGGGAAGGGGAGGCAGGTGGATCTCTGTGAGTCAGAGGCCAGCCTGGTCTGCACAGTGAGCTTTTAGGCATCCAGAGCTACACAGAGAGACCCTGTCTCAAATGTTCTGTGAAAAGAGACATGCATAAAATTGTATCTTTTGTAATCGAACGCCCATTCTCTTATCTGTGCGCGAACGGGCGCATTGTTCGACATTAGCCAGCATTTCATCTCTTTTCAAAAGCAGTATTTTACCAAAGCAAACGGGAGTAAAATAAAAGAGGAAAATAAAAATAAGGGAAATCACAGGTCAATTGCATAAATAGTAAGCAATACATGAAGAGAACAATCGAATATTCTTTCATTGTTCTTTCATTAATCACACAGAATAAAAAAAAAACTTTAGTTGTCATCAAGGTCTTTCTTCCTCCTTCTCTTTCTCTCTCTTCCTTCCTTCCTTTCTTTTTTTCTTTTTTTAAAGTTACTTATAAAAGCTACAACATTTGCACACTACCCCAGAAGCAGATCTGTGACAGGATTCCTGATAATAATACAGAATATTATTATAGATTATACCATGCAGCTAAAGAAGAACTTGGGCCAGTAAAGATGGGAGTGTCTGAAATGTCATGGCCAGAGCCCGGCCCTTGAATGGAAGTGCTGTCTATGGCTGGCAAGACCAGGGCAGTTTTCTGTCTCTGCCATGGCTGCAGCTTTCCCACTGATGTCGATCACTCCAGGGCCACCTGGTAGGGCTCCTTCCTTGCTGAGTGGGAAAGGAGATGTACCTTGGTCTGTGCATCCACGTGGGCCCCTTGGTTGACGAGGACTTCAGCCACATTCACTCTGTCTTCTTGAGCAGCCAGATGGAGCGGGGTGAGGCCACTCTGGAAGAGATTCCAGGGATGTCAGTCACGGTGAGTGCATACATGTGGGTAAGTTTGAGATTTGGCATGTGAATTCTAATAGTTAGCCTTGACCCTTAAAAAGAAAAATCTACAGAGTAAGGACATGGACCACTCTGTATGAACACTATGTCAGCAGTGCTGACCAGAGGCTCCATAAAAAATTCCAGGGTACCCTAGGGTGACAGGAGAGGCTCATTGCAAACTTGATATTGTTCAGGACTTTTGATGCATCTTGGCCCCCTCCCTTCTCATTCACTTCTTTGTAGGGATATTTCTAAAGCAAAGATAAGTGAGCATATTGCCTTCCCTTAACATATGTAGGTAACCCCAACTAAACATCAAAGACTCTAACAACAAAACCACACTGGAGTTTTAATACATGATCAATGGGGTTAATGTCAGCAAAAAGTCAAGGATAATTATTATATGGTGTACAGCATTACATGGTAATGTTCTTGCTCTATTAATGAACTTGTGTGAGTCAGTTCTCCCCTCCACCGTGTGGGTTCTGGGATCGAACTCAGGTCATCAAGCTTGTCAGCAGATACCTTTGCCTGCTGAGCCATCTTGTCAACCTTGCCTATTCTACTTGACCCCCAAATTTCAATCAACGTTTAGACTTTTCTGAGGCTTTAATTTCTATTGGATTGTAGGCTTTGCAGAAGAACAAGAAAGAAGTTACCTTATTGCTCAGGTTCACGTTCGCGTTTCTACTGAGGAGCAGCGATACCATGTCCACGTGCCCTTCCTGAGCTGCGAGATGGACGGAAGCAATCCCTTGCCGGGTAACCGCATTCGCATCAGCACCATACTCCAGCAGAGAAGTCGCTATGTCCATCTGGTTCTTCTTGGCCGCAATGTGCAGTGGTGTATAACCATTCTGTCAAAAACCAATCAATCATGTCTAGTACTGAGAAAAAAATGTATACGGTATGTTTTCAAAGAGTATGCTTCCTTTTCTAGTGAATCGCTCTAGCTGGATGAAAAACTATGACAAAGTAAGAAATGGTGCTAAACCAAATCGTATCATGAGTGCAGTTCCGAGTAGGAAGAACTGCAATCTAAAATCACAGAGCTGGCGCACTATTGGTTTTTGAAGAGGAAATCTATGATAGTAGATGCTCAATAAATACTACCGTATTTTTCGACTGGGGTTAGAAGAACAAGCCATACGCTCTGCTGGGGGCATGCTCAGAGCTGTACAAATTCCAATCTTCAAATCAGCTTAGTGTCTATCTGTTATGGTTTGAAAGGTGTCCCTTGTCTTTCTGTGCTGGGAACTCTGGACCCAGTGCAATGGTGCTGGGAGGTGGAACCTGGAAGAGGTGGTGAGGATGCAAGAGGACCTGCCCTTCAAGGATGCTCTTGAAGCTGAGATAGAGAGAGGGGCTGTGGAGAGGGTGGGCTGTAGAGAGGGTGGGTTATGGAGGGGGTAGGCTAAGGAGGGGGTGGTTTGCAAGGCTATAGAGAATAAGCTTCTGAGAAGATGAGTTTAGCTCCCTGCTACTCTCTCTCTTTGCCCTTCTACTTTCAGTCATGGGCAACAAGCCCCTTGCTGAATGTGAACTCCTCAGTCTTGACCTTCCCAGCTCTGGAACAGCGAGAAATCCTCTGCTCCTTATCAGTGTGTTGCCAGAGCAGCCCCCAAAGAACAAAGACAACTTGTACTGCCCGCAAGTCACAATCTTTAATCTTCACGGGAGTTGCTTTCTTCTCATTGGTTCCTGGTGGTCTGTCTGTCTGTACTTGATACCCAGGGCCATCAGCCGCCTGCGGGTGTCCAGAGAGGTCATCATTTCAGGTTTCCCTGGCTTGCTTTACTCTACCAAAAATCCTTTCCCACAGCCTGACTATGAAGATGACGTACAGCATTGAAAAGTCAACCCAGGAGCTACACCCTTAGTGAAGCTGGCTGTCTCTTTTCATGGATCAATTTCTAACACCCAGAAACCACTGTGTCTTTAGCCTCAGTACCGGATCACTTAGTGGCACGCTCTTATTTGCACATTTATTACTTCTTACTGTAGTCTGAAGCTACTGAGGCACAGGCTGTGGTGTCCTCACGGCACGTGTTTCAAAGTAATAGGCACATCATGCGGATTACATGAAGAAAGGAGCCTCCACAGTCAGAACCTGTGCCATTTTCTCCTCAGCTGGCCCCTCATGCTCAGCTATAGATGAAGTTTCCTGTTGATGAGCTGGGCCTCAGGAGCCTTGAGTGTCTGACCTGAGAAAGTGCCCTCCATAACAAATACAAGACTGCACTACGATACAGACATGAACTTGACCATAGCAAGCGGAAGTGCAGCGTGGAGATGTCCTCCAGAGTCCTCGCCTGGCTGAGCCAGGGCAGGAGGAGGTTTTAGATTCCTATTTTTAGTCTTGACCTATGCCATGTGGAAACACTAGCTACCCTGAGAAGCATTTGGCCCTCTGACCAAATACTCAGACACACCCTTCAGAGACCCGTGCCTCCGCGGGCCAGCAGAGCACTGGACTGTGTCCAAGGCTATAGTATAAGACACGGGGGCAGGAGACAGCTAGCTACCTTCTACCCCTCCACTATAGAGAAACTTCACAAGGCAGCACTAACAGAAGAAGCAGGGGCCAGCAGAGCACTGGACTGTGTCCAAGGCTATAGTATAAGACACGGGGGCAGGAGACAGCTAGCTACCTTCTACCCCTCCACTATAGAGAAACTTCACAAGGCAGCACTAACAGAAGAAGCAGGACTAGCTAACATGCCTAACACTAACAGTGCGGGTGGTAAAGGCATTGCTATGTCCTTATCAGTCATCACCTGTGGTTTTACTTTTACAAGGGACAGAACGTTTAACCGAGCTGGGTGTGGTGGTGCATGCCTACAATTCCAGCTTTTGGGAAGCTGAAGCCTGCCTGGGCTATGCAAGGAGACACTGTTTCAAAAACAAACAAGCAAACAACATCGACAAAAGAAGAAGGAGAAGATCATGAGTTAGTCAGCTTTCAGCCCCAACCAGCGCAGGACAATTTGCTCTCCTTTCAGACGAAACAATCTTGCTATCTTCTAACAAACCCACAAATTCTAGGTCCTACGAAACAATTATCTAAAGAGTTCAAACAATTTTGTAATATGTGCCAGGTCTAGATAAAATACATGTTTGCTTGTTTCTGTTTGTTTTTTGAGATGGAATTTCTCTATGCAGCCCTTGATTGTCCTGGAACTCGCTCTGTAGACCAGGCTGACCTCGAACACCCAAAAATACGTCTGCCTCTATCCTTTTAGTGCTGGAATTAAAGGTGTGAGCCACCACTGCCTGGCTGATACATATTATTCTTTATGGTTCTCAACCTTTCTAATGCTGCAACCTTTGAATACAGTCCTTCATGTTGTGGTGATTCACCCAACTGTACAATTATTTTCCATGCTACTTCATAACTGCAATTTTGTTACTGTTATGAATGATAACAGATCTGTGTTTTCCAATAGTCTTAGATGACCCCTAAGTAAGGGTCGTTCAACACCACCCCCTCCAAAGGGGTCAAAACCTACAAATTGAGAACCACTGCTTTAGAGACTCATCCTGGCTACTTCTGAGGTATAAAATGACATGTAAGGTAAGAAAACCAAGATCTCAGAAACTCTTAGGAAACACTTTGAATAAGAGACAAGAAATTTATCCAGAGACCCACAATACAATTATGAGTTTCTTCAGCTCTGTTTTCAGAAAAGCAAAATGATACTTGACTCCTACACTCAAGGAAGATGTATTAATTTGATAGACTAACCAGGGAGAGTCAATTATAGAATAATCTTTTCAAAGATCTTGTGTTTTCAAAAAAAAGATTTTCATTATTCATATGTATGAGTGAAGGTGCCCACAAAGGCCAGAGGGTATCCTGAGACCTTCTGGAGCTAGAGTTACAAGGGGTTCTGTTCTTCCTGGTGTGGTTCTGGGACCCAAACTCTGGCCTCTGCAAGAACAGCTTTTGAACCACCGTGGCATCTCTCTAGCCCAATCAGGAGAATCTTACATCTTCCCTTTCTTACACTTGATTTTGATTTTATTTCTCCTGATTTTTTTTAATTTTGTATGTATCAGCGATTCCTTGCATGTATGTATGTGTATCAAGTACATGACCAGAAGAAGGCATTGATCCCTGAAACCAGTTACAGATGGTTGTTAGCTGCCATGTGGGTGCTGGGAATTGAGCTCAGGTCCTCTTGCAAGAGAAAAAAGTGACCCTGACTGCTAAGCCATGTCTAGCATTACTTCCCCATATTCTTGTTGAAGACAAAATATCCATCATGTGAATCTGTGCTTAGCCTCCCAAGCCTGTGCGCACACACACCACACACAGAGTAAGGAGGACACTGCACACTTTATAGCAGCATGACCACGCTCGCTGTTGCTTTTTAATTAGTCTCTCAGTTTTGCCAGCAACCAAGCCAAGCTCCTTTCCAGCATAGCAGCCTGTCTCCGGGAACAAATCTGGTAAAAATGGGTCTTAGTATTCCACGATCCCTTAGCAAATGTACTTTTCAGCAACTCAGTCATGTAAAGTCAAACATCACTGTTGCAGGAGGTGTATAAAGTGCTGGAAACGGGGCACAAAAGAAGGGCGTGCATCGAGGTTAGTGCAGCTGTGGCACTCATTGGCATCCTCTGGCACTCTGTCTACTGGGGTTTAGGATCTGAACTTCCAGGAGTAAAATCGGTAGCAGCTGTATGCATTCTTTTTATTGAAAGAAAACTGTGCCCAGCTGAAAACTACATTTCCCAGCATCTCTTGCATTTAAAAGTGGCCCATGAGGTGTCAAGAACAGAGGTTGTGGAGCTTCTGGGTAAGTTCTGCAGGTCTGTGGCCTTGCTACTTTAAAGAGGCACAACCAAGCTCTGTGTTGCTGCCTGGGGTTGGAGAAAGAAGCTCAGCTCTTCAAACAGTGGTTTGAAGAGGATTGTAGGGAGGATTGTTACCATAGCAGATAAAGTCAGTCTGTAACTAAGATAACTGATCTGCTCAGGATCAAAGCGTACAGAGTCCCTGGCTTAGCACCACGGCCCTGAAGATGGTATTATGGGGATGTCAAGACACAGCAGTGGCCTAGGCAATGTGCCATGATACGGAGGAACAACATCCCATTAGAAAAGTTGGTGCTGGATTGACCTTGGCTTCAGGCTAATGGGACACAACCCAGTTATTACATATGGGGCCTGCTCTTTAACTTCTGCCTAATGATACTTTGTAAACTTGGAAACACTCATCCTAAATTTTGTTTGATAGATGCAAGGCTGGCTACTGACTGCTTGTTTGTTTGCCTGTTTGTTTGTCTATTGAAATAGAATCTCAGGTATTTCAGGCTTACCTTCTACTCCACTATGTACCCAAGAGAGGGAAGTTTTGAACTCATCCACCCGCCTCCATCTCCAGAGTGATGGGATTGCAGGTGTACACCACTACACTTGGTTTATGTGGTGCTTGACACGGAACCCAGGGCGATGTGCATGCTAGGCAAGAACTCTACCACTGAGTCACATCCCAAGACTCTGACCTGTTTATTTATGAACATAAAAATGGGCCAGATATATTTTTTCACATATATCATTCCATAACTACTGCTACTTCTAGCCTGATTGGCCCTAGTGTGCCAGCATTCTTACCCCGATGTGGGAGCAGCTACATTATCAATTCTCTGTGTATTCACTGGGGCTCCTTAGAAACACAGGCCTACAAGCACAAGGACAGTGTCTTGGTTACTTTCTGATTGCTTTGAAGAGACACCATGGCTAAGGCAACTTATAAAAGAAAGCATTTAATTGGGGCTTTGCTTACAGCTTCAGAGGGTTAGAGACCATGGTAATCATGGGTAGGGGAATGGCATCAGGAAACAGGTGGTCTTGGCACTGGAGCAGTGGCTAACAGCTTCCATCCGTTAGCAGCAAGTCGAAGGCAGAGAGAGAGAAAAAAGAGACTGGCCCTACATGGGATTTTGAAACCTCTAAGCCCTACCTCCAGTGTCATAGCTCCTCCAACAAGGCCACATCTCCTAATCCTTCCCAAACAGTTCCACTGGTCAGGAACCACGCATGCAAATATATGAGCTTATGAAGCCATCATTATTCAGGCTACTGCAGATATTAACATACAACGAAAATGAAAATGGATGGACATTAAATTCCACTACCTCTGTGGAACTTTAAAAATAATGGCTCCAAGAGGGAGTGGCACTATGAGGAGAGTAGGCGTGGTCTTGATGAAGGAAGTGTCACTGTGGGGGTGGGTTTTGAGGTCTCTCACGTTCAAGTTATACCCAGTGACACAGTTCACTTTCTGTTGCCTGCAGATCAAGACATAGAACTATCAGCTCCTTCTCCAGCACCGTGTCTGCCTACACGCTGCCATGCTTTTCGCCATAATGATAATGGACTAAACCTCTGAAACTGTAAGCCGCTCAAATGAAATGTTTCCCTTTATAAAAGTTGCTGTGGTCATGGTTTCTCTTCACAGCAATAGACACTAAGACAAATATTTAGTAAAAATATACAGTAAACTTTCCCATTTAAAGTGTGTTTTAGGGGTGATGGTCAGCAGCATGGTGTGAGTCACAAGCTGCCCAACTGTCACCATCTCTGCAAACTCCTCATCTTCCTCAGCTGGACTCTGTGCCCTTTAACCCAGCTCTCCACTCTCTCCACCGCTAACCACTTTCCTACCACCTCTGGAGACTATAACGTGGTTCTGAGTGGGGAGTGCATGCTCGTTTGTGATTGGCTGATCACGGTCAGCAGACAGCCTTAAGCGGCTTCCATGTAGGTGTGCACCAGAGTCTCTCTTCTTACAGTGCAATGGGATGGACTCAGGTATCACACATTCTCTCTCTCACACTCAATCTACTGGGGGAGAAGATGGGAAGAGAAAAGTGATCAGTACGAAGGGGACAGAGGACAGAACAGAGTCATGGGCAAGTGACTATGGCCGAAGTTCTCACATACATCCAGCCTACGTTTGCTTCAATCACGCCTATGCTGGTGGAGACTGGACTGCTCGCTCTTTGGATTGTCCTGACTCATGATTCTTCTATTCCTTAATTTTTTCTCCCTTCTAAACTCTTGTCTTTTCTTCTCAAAGTTTTGTTTATTGTTTTTTTTCTTTTTTTTTTTGTTTGTTTTGGTCAGAACACAGGTTCAAGAAAGGAGTTGTGCAAGGGGAATTCTGAGCGCTTCTGAGAAAATGCCAAGAAAACAAGAGTCTTGTGACCAGTTTCTCCAAAGAGACGCAATTGTTCTTGGAAAGTGCTTCCATGCCCTTCCCAGGTGCAGCAAACAGGAGCAAGTTTGCTTTAGATTATCCGTTACAGCTGGCTGCTGTTACTTCTTTCTGTGCCTCCATGGAAAAACGAGGTATTTGCGATATCAGGCTTGTCCACCAAGCGAGGCTTACCCTTGTGGCTGGACACTGCTCATGTGACTCTCAACCCTCAAGTTTAACTTGTCTGATGCTCTGCACAGCGTTGGCTCTTGCATGCAAGTTTCGTCTGCCTCACTTTTAGGTGCCACTCTCCCAGGTTCACATGCTGACTAACGCGGTAAGCAGGATTGTTGTTGTCGTTTGTTTGTTTTTCAAAGGCATAGGTGAGAAAGCTTTCTTCAGGACAGGGCCAAGGCCAAGATTGACACTCTGGGCTAAAGTACTCAGAATTTGATTTTTGAGCATATTTTACTGAGTAGAACAAATGACCGAAGAATACAGAAAGGAAATTCTGAGGACAAACCTGCACCCCGGGGAGAGGAGAGAGAATGTCAGGTAGAGGCAGTGGGTGCCAAACCTATGACTCTGGAACCTTCATGATAGGAAGAGAGAACCAACTCCTGCAAGTCTTCCTCTGACCCCCACATGTGTACACACACACACACACACACACACACAAACCGACAACAATCACAAAGCACACCACCACAACAGCAACATCCTCTCTCATGGAGGAAGTGTCCAGAACATTTTCCCACAGTACTGCTACCTAGAACAGGCCAGGCTCATTGGCCTGTGACGTGACCAACATGACCCAGCAATGAAGAACTCTCAAGGCATGGCTCAAGAATATGACGGATGCCAAACGGTCCTTTGAACAATAAACACAACAAAAGAATTTTAAAAAAAATCTAAGAATCAGGTTTGTACTGGTTCAGTATTGTGTCACAGCCGCGCAGTCAGCAACCAAACATGTGCTCGGCCCCCAGCTCGTCAGCTCAGAACACCAGGGCAACACAAGAGCTGGTACACTACGCTTGGTGTTTCCTTCTCAGAAATCTAAGATGTCTACTGCCCAAAAATTCCCTAACAAGACGACTAACGGTCCCCTCAGCGGTAACAACCAGCCCCTGCCCCTCCACAGGAAACCCTTTAGGCTCTTCTGTGAGGCACAAAGCACATGCCTTTGTTCATTTTTATAAGTTTTGATGAATTAGGACTTTTGTGTGCCTGCGTGTGTGAGTGTATGTGTGTGCATGCATGTGTGCATGTATGTGTGCGCGTGTGTGAGTATTTAGGCCAGAGTCTGAAGTTGAATAACTTCCTCAGTTGCTTTTCCACCTTATCCTTTTGAGACGGGGTCTCTCACTGACTCTGCAGCTTGGCCATTAGACTAGATACGTTGCCAGCAATCCCCACCGATCCTCTGTCTGTCTCCACAGCTCTGGGACTGCGGGTGCGTGCCTCCACGCTTGGCTCTTTACACAGGTGCCAGGATCTGCACTCAGGGACCTAAGCTCATGTAGCAAGCACTTTACCAAGATGGGACATCTCCTCGTTCTCACAAGTCAGAGTTTCCGATTAGACTCTGCTTGTGTTTTCAGACTAGCCGAGGAGGATTCCAGCTCCCTTCCCTCCCCATGGTCCAGGAATTGACTGACAAGCATGTATTTATTGAGCATCTACCACATGAGGTGACATACGTCTTCCTGGCAATTCTGTCTGCAGTTTTTATGAGGCGGGTCTGAACAATGAGGACATTACAGAATTAGCAAGAGGGGATGCTTGTATAGGGAAAGATAGATGATGCACACTCGGTTCTAAGGCTGTGAGTTACAAGTACCTTTGCGGCTGCGTGAGGTGAGGCTCCCTGGTCCAAAAGCAGAAGGGCCACTTTCTGGTTATCGTAATGCGCTGCTACGTGCAGTGGAGTTAGCCCGCTCTGAAAACACGTGCAGAGACAACAACCAGGGTCAAAGGTGTCTTAGTAGGAGACTGACAGATTCATGAAATGGGGTTAGACCGCATACAACAGACAACGGCATTCCCGTTCAGGTTCCAGTGTATGTGGACCCGGCACTGTTCACGTTCATGGGGTCCCAAGTATTCTTCCACCTAGTGAGACTTCACTAGGCTTAGTTACCATCAAAGTGGCTGGGAGGTGGGTGGGGTTATGATATTAGCAAGTGCTGGTCTGTTATTGTAGAGGTGGCCTGCCACAGGGTGGCTGATGACGTCATACCTTCCCAGCAGCATCCGGAGAGGCACTCTTCTGCAGCAGGAGATTTGCTACTTCGAGCTTTCCGTATTTCGCAGCCACGTGGAGAGGAGTGAATCCCTTCTGAGGAAGGAAGCGGGAGAGCATCACAAATGGAGGTGACACGGGGCGGGGCTTCTTGGGGCTGATGGCTTATTCCAGCGACAAAGATGGGTTACACGAATGTGTAAAGAGCTGAATAGCAAGCAACAATCGAAGACTTCTCAATCTATAGTGACAAACAGACTAAGCCTAACAGGTGTGTCTAACCTGCAGCCTGTGGGGTTAGAGGTGTCTCAAGATAGCTGGGATTGTAGCCTAACACAGTGGTAGACCACGGGGTTGTGTAACGGCATCAGAAGGTTGGACACCTCGGAAAACAAGGAAAATATTTTCCCCTCTGATGACTGAACCACACTGTTCACTTATTTAGGAATTAGTCAGGTGTATCTGATAAGCCGGATCTGGTAATTATTCCAGGGCTATTTGGGGGTGTCATGCTGTGGGAAGAAAGGCCTGCACAGGCCCCACTTTAGGCCCATGTTGGTGTGCTTGGGTGTTGTGGAATAATCTTTTTGTATGTTGTGCAGATGTGTCTTTGTCAAGGTGCCTTCTGATTGGTTTAATTAAAAGCTGAATGGCTGGTAGCTTGGCAGGAAGAGGTTAGGCGGGACTTCCAGGCAGAGTGAGAAGAGATGAATCCAGGAGCAAGAGAGAGGCCAGAGGACAGAGAGAGGAAGCAGGAGGTGCAAGATGGAAGAGAAGTAAAAAGCCATGAGGCAAAACATAAGTTAATATAAATGGGTTACTTTAAGTTATAAGAGCCAGTAAGACAAACCTAAGCTATAGGCTGAGGTTTCATAATTAATAATAAGTCTCTATCATTTTTTTGTGGGCTGGCAGCCAAAAGAAAAATCTTCCTACACTTGGGAAACCCTATATTAAGTCTGGACGCACTGTGGGCTCGCATCAGCAGAGAGCATGTCCCTTCCCCTGCTCCCTGCTTCCCCACAAAACATACAATTTCTTTGTACACGCTCCTGATACACACAATTTCATTGTGTATGCTCCTGCCTCCAGGAGCAGTTTGAAGTCCTTTAGTCTTTGCTCCCTGGAGTGAACTGAGCAATGACACCAACAAGAATTGGATGTTTACAGTCCCTGACTGTTCTCCCACGAGTCCAGACCCTGCAAGGATCTAGACATCAACTAGTCAGTCAACACCCAACATTAGAGAGAATTTTATCAGAGATTGGAATGTGACCAACATATACTATCTCACAAGACTACTGCTAACTACATCCAGGGGGCAGCTGGGATAGAGAATGGCCGGGGTGCCCTGTGACCCCCAACACCCGTTATTCTGTTTCCCATTCTAAATGACATCCAGGATCTTGTGATGTGTGACTTGACTCTCCTAAAGAGCCCAAGAAATCATGGGAGATGAAGTTTGGGACCGTTACTGTTTAGTCAGGTGCTTTTCTTCTATAAGTATTTATAATCATTGTTGTATTAATTATACACTAGTCCTTCTTATCCACAGACGGCAAAGAGATTTCAGCACCTGTCACTCTTCTCAGGACATGTCATAGGCCAGTTTGTCTAGCTGTGACACTTTGTTATGTCCACGCAGTTCTCATAAAAATCAAATATAGAAACAAGCAAACCTTTTTGCATTCTCTGTGCAGCTATAGCCACAGGAGAATATTACTTGATGACACCAAGATGTCAAACCATAAATCAAACAGCTATAACAAAAGGAGAGGCAACAACAAACAAAAACAAGAGAAACCTCTCCCTATTTGAAGGTATAGAAGCTCTCGGCTGTGGTGGCACACACCTTTAATCCCAGCATTTGGGAGGCAGAGGCAGGCGGATCTCTGAGTTTAAGGCCAACCTGGTCTACAGAGCAAGTTTCAGGACAGCCAGGGCTACACAGAGAAACCCTGTCTTAAAAACAAAACAAACAAACAAATAAACAAAAACCCCAAAAAATCCAACAAACAAAAACCAAAACAAAACAAAATGAAAGAAAAGATATCTGTATAAAAGTACCAATAGACTAAGTGTGTAGTGTTTTTGATCTCAGCAAAGGAAATCAGCAGGTGTGTTCCAAATTGCCATTGAAACCTCTCAAGTAATTTGCAAAACAAAACAAAAATATCCCCTCTGATCCTAGATGTCATTAAGGTATCCTTAGAAGATAATATATTGAGAAACAACAAAGAAACAAAGAAAAAAACAAAATTCCTCAAACCTGAAAAACTACTTCCTGCTGAGCAAGGCTTCCCTGGCCACATCCATGACTAGCCTAGGGGTCCCACCGTAGACCCAGAACCACAGCTTCTTAACCCATCACTGGGCGGGAGACTCCAAAGAAGGGTGTGCTTCGGGAGCCAAGCCTTCATACCTTTGTTGTGATGGATAAGGATGCTCCGTGGTCTAGAAGGAACGCAGCGACGTCCTCATGCCCCTCTCGGGCCGAAAGGTGAAGCGGGGTGTACCCAGAGGTGGTTGCAGCATTGGGCGACGCTCCTTGCTGCAACAGTTGCTGAACTATATCCGCCTTCCCCAGCCGGGCTGAGATGTGGAGCGGGGTCTGGTCATCCTAAATGCCAGGCGGAAACACAAGGTCAGTGAGCCTGCGAGGCAACGGCGCCATATGACAAATGTAGGGGATGTTAGCTGCCCTGTGTCCGAGGGACACACAACTCTAATTCAGTGCTAAAAGGAACCTTGTTTCTCTTTTTCTATGAGGTTTGGAAATGCGAGGCCCTTGACCTTTGTGTATGAGAGCATGAAAGACAGTTCTACCTGTGTATCACTTCTTTACCCTGCCGTGGAGCATAGGTTTCAATCTACAATGACTCTTTTTTTTTTTGGAAGGGGTGTAAAGAAGGGATGAGAACAAATCTGAATAAAACTCACACGCCTGTGAGTTATAGTTACTTGTGCAAACTACATATTTTAGTGCTCTATTACTTTATTGCTGCCACCATTTCCCCACAGTCAAAAGCTAAGAAAGGCAAAATAGGGTCATGCGGGGGTGGTTCTTTGGGGGTTTATCAAACCGGGCATTCTAGCAGCAAGGGCGGTATCCACCTACAACAAAGGGTTAACTTTTTGTAGTTCATCCAAAGGCACAAAGCCTGCATGGACTGAGTCCTGCACCCAAGGGGCTTGAGACAAGTGGGAGAGCCACCTAGTCCTAACCTGTCCAGATAGGTACCCCCAAATGGCCCATGTCATTTCCCCAAGTGAAATGCCCACTGAAATGTAGTGTTTCTCCAGGCCCCTCTGGCAGGAGAGGCAGAGGAAAGGGTAGAACCAAACATGGGTACTTCTCTGCGTGGAGAGCAACGGCAGAGAGACTACACAGCCAGTCGGATGCATAGGGGGATCACTGTGGATTGGCCGTGAAGTGTCCTCTCCAGACTCATGGGTTTGAGCACTTGCTCCTTGACTGGTGCCACTGTCTGGGAAGCCTGTGGGACCTTCAGGAGTTAGAACCTCACTGGGGGAAGTGGGTCTCTGAGTTTGGGCCCTGAGGTTTGATAGCCCAGCCCTATCTCCTCTTCCCAGACTGCAGAGGCTTGACCAGCTGGCCTCCAGCTGCGACATTGTGTCTTTCCCATCAATGAGAAACACCCTCCTTGAACCGTAAGTCACAATAAACTACTGCTCCCTTCAAGTGCTTCTTTTCAAATATTTAAATACAGCAATGAGGAAAGTAACTCACACAAGCAACAAGAGGGGGCACCAGGATGCCACGGCAAGCAGGAGAAATCCCGAGGACAGAAAAACCGAAGGAAAAGTTCACACCCCTCGGCCACGGCTACCTCAACCACAGAACCTTGCTGTCATCCATCTCTCGGGCTCTGTTTGGAGCATCCCACCTGTATGATCTCAGACACCTTTACAGAAGTCGCTATCCTATGGTTTGTGTGAGAACTCTTGACTGTGGGTCACATCCCCATTTGGCGTTATTGACTCAACCAGGGGCCACGGACCCTTGGTAACCAAAAATTAGTTCAAGAACCACACACACATATATGAGGGGTTTCTGTCAGCACTTGCCCAGGTCCCTAATAGAGCTTCATTGCATCTTTGATTCTGAAGATGAAACACGAGCACTTGGCACTGCACACGTGGCCCTGCCATGCAATACCAGCAAACCCTGCTAAAATACCCTGGCTCAGCTTCCATGCTATTGCGCAATATGAACCACCATATTTTTTTGTTTGTTTGTTTTTGTTTTTGTTTTTTCGAGACAGGGTTTCTCTGCGGCTTTGGAGCCTGTCCTGGAACTAGCTCTGTAGACCAGGCTGGTCCCGAACTCACAGAGATCCGCCTGCCACTGCCTCCCGAGTGCTGGGATTAAAGGTGTGCGCCACCACCACCCGGCTGAACTGCCATGTTTTAAACTGCGCGTGCTCTAACAGAAAAGACATGGTTCAATCACTGAATGCAAAGACGTTTACCATTTTCCCACTGACATTCCCAAGCATGTACGAATCATATGAACATGTCTACGGATTGGAATGGGACGCCATGCTGATTTTAAAATTACTGTCTCACAGACAATCATTCAATGAATTTTTGGCTCAACTGGGACAGGATTTCTAACAATTTCTGAACTGGTCCTCAACATTTTATAGCATGTTTTTATGCAAGGCAGTGGTCTCAAGCATTGACAGTTATGAAATCAAAGCCTGGATGAGCTCTGAAAAACTTTGAAGATGTTCTACATCCTGAAGTTCCAACGATCCAGCCAAGATATAATTCTTTACGAAAAAATAAACTAGCACATCCATTGTTAAGCATGCAGAATCGCTGTCAACTTTAATAAATGCGGAGGCTCTGTGGGTGTCACAGAGTCAATATAAAGTACATTTATGATCTATCGCTAATAAAGACTGGATTTGTGTTGTGTCCTGATTTATATACCTATATATCTGGGATGAAAAGGGGCAACAATTAAAAAGTTCTATTCTAGATAAGGGGACGGCAGCACAGAGTCATCAATTAATTTGCCCAGTGGAGCTCAGCGGCTCAATGGTGGAACAAGATTCAACTTCAGGCAGTCAACTGAGGTCAGTCTTAGCCATCCTACCCCCTTCATGAAATTTAAAGTATAAATGTCATCTGCAAATAACAACTAGATGTGCTCTTTCTAACCAACATGCACAAAGATGAGGACTCTTACTATCAGTGATAAGATACTGCCTCTCTGGTCATTTCATTTTACTAAGTTGGAAGCATCTTCTAGACCAGACGCATCTTCTGTAAGCTATACTTCAGCTGCCACTGGTGGAAAATCAAAAAGTTAAAGAGATTATTCATCCGTGGGTGGTAGTTCAGCCTCCCAAATGTTTGGACTTCCGGTGTGAGCCAGGCTTTCAGAGCCCTCATCTACATCTGGGGCATGATGCTCTTATATTTTATAGAAGGGAAGGAAAACCACATCCTTTTTCCTCTTGAGGCTGTGCCAGCCAACACAGAAGTCAACCTGAAAGGTGAGTTTGTGTTTACAAGCTGTGATTGTTCTAGAAACTTCCTCCCTGAGGTCATCTCAGCGTGAAGAGCTCTGGACCTGCCTAGATCTGGTTCCTAACCTGTTAGGGGCTTGTGATGCACCCAGGGCAGTTCCTTATTTTACATAGCTGTGCTACACAGGTGACTGGCCATGACGGTAGATTATTTTTATATTATTATTGGGTGGAGCCCTTCCTCACTGGAAGTTCGTATTATTAAGACCTGTTTCGGAGAGACAGTAAACATTCAGCTAAAAAGGTTTGCTGAGCCCTAGGCTTCCACCTCAGTTTCAGTTTTAAAGTCCCCCGTTTTGCCCTTACCTTAGCTTTTGCTTCTACCTGAGCGCCGTCTTGTACCAGATACCGCACCACTTCCGCTTGGCCTGACCGAGCTGCCATATGCAATGCTGTTTCTCCTCTCTGGGGAACACAAGCCAAAGTCAATTAATGGTGACTCTCAAAATCAATGCTTTGTCAGCATGAAGTTATAGTGACTTTGTTTATTACACAAAGAATTGCCCGGAGCACTTCCTTGATGGAAATATAGGGAAACAAACACGTAAATACTTTCCCAGGATGCTGCGCCAGGGTGTCAAGGATGTGGATGCAACCTCGAGGGGCCCAGCTGCTGATGCTCTCAGAAGCACAGCTCAGAGGTCTACAGCGAGGCATACTCAGGGTTGACAAGGTACCAATGCTCCCAGGTTGGAGAGGAGACACGGCAGGTGAGCAAGTTGAAGAAGAGAGATGCCTGCCTACCTAACCTGCCCTCACAGTCTAATTGTGCTGGATGCCAGTCTTACCATGGCACACGTATTTTCAAAGAACTGACAGTCTGGATATCAGTTTCAATTGATCAGTTCTTAAATACTATCTCTCAGGATTACATAAACACTACACAGGGGCACCAAAACCGCACTGAGGGTCAGATGTGGCCTGCCCCCAGTGACCTAAATACATAGAAATCACATTTATAGGTACCATCATAAGGGGCATTGTCCCACCCCTATCCTACCCTCTTGTTCAATAATCTCTGACTTCGATTATTCATTCAACAAAAATGACAACCTGACAGAGAGCATACCCTGGCATAGAAATAATAATAAAAACCAAATACAGTGGCTTGCACAAGCAAAACCCACACTGAAGTGACTTGGATAAAATAAGCTTTGCCCCACAGACCATCTACCTGCATGGACAGACAGGAAGGTGGCCTTGCAGGAGACAAGACATGGGCTTACTGGAAAGGAGCGGAGGATGTTGATTGCTTTGTTACATGTTGTTCTTTACAGAGGACAATAACATCTGGATTTAACCCTATGCAGGCACACGTGTAAAGCTTCAGGGCAGTTTTATGCTTGTGGTCCATTGTGCTAAGAGGATGATGTTAAACTCGAGAGTCTGTAAAACAATGTCGGAGGATACAGCATGCTTGGGGTGAGCAGTTGCTGCTCAGGGAATTACTCTAAATCATCTCATGGGTTTAATGGTGATGGTTAGTGTGGAGAAACATTGCCTGGTACTTGGTTAAGGCAGTCTTCCACAGGCTTGCTATGACATGGTAGAACCCCTCTTAAAGCAGATGAACTTGAAGTTGTGTGAAATTACTTCTTCACATGTATGACGACACTGTGTGAACACACACCCTCACCGTGCAGTACTTTGATGGATTCTCTCAGAGAATCCGACAGCACTGTTTCTACTCTAGCATCCAGCAGTAAAGTCCTTGCAATGTCAATGAACACATTTCTTAAATCTTAACAGTTTTTAGCCAAATGGATACCGACAGGATCTTGCCTTTAAAGCAAAGAAAACCAAAGATGTTCTCAAACTCTGTATCTGAAGTAGTAAAATTAAATGGTAATGAACTTACTTATAGTGAATATGTAAGGCCACCAAAGCCACTCTTTTCAGTGTCTTAAAAACTCAACTGAACTTCTTTGTTAAGGGTACTTACCACATTGGTGGTGTTTGGGGATGCTCCATGATGCATTAGCTGTGACACGATATTCACATGTCCCATGAAGGCAGCAACATGGATTGGGGTAAGGCCCGACTAAAGGGGAAGGAAGACAATGTTGATGGTTGGCTTATCATGCAAGGGGCTTCATTATGCGCTTGCCTGCCTGACTGCCTGCTTCCCTCCCTCTACCCATCCATCCATCTATCCATCCATCCATCCATCTATCTATCTATCTGTCCATCCGTCCATTCAACCATCCACTTATTCACTCCAACTATCCATTCATTTATTCATCCTCTCACCCATAATCCACACTTCTATCTTAATCAGCTCAGGGGTCAAATGAGAAGACATCAAGATTATTCACCATTGCATCATAGATTTTATGAGGTAAATATAACCTCAGCATAACCATCCCTAAAGTAAAATCTGTGATTATGAAAGACTTACCATCATATCTATTAAAGAAAGAAACATTTATTTTATCTTTTGATAGAAATTTAAGGAAAAAGTTGGGAGAAAGATAAAGTTTATTCTTTCCTTACTATGGAAACTTTCTTGCCCATATGTGTGTTTGCATGTGGGGCATGGCAATAACGTACATATTAGTAAAACGTTGGCTACTAATTCAAATAGTATTCTGGACTTGGAGTTCCCATAAACTCTGAATAAATGAAACCTATGATGCAAACCATCCCTCTAACAAAGAGAAAATCAACATTAGGCATGCCAGTCATTTAACAAATAAGCATTGTAAATGAATAAAATGTTTTAAGGCACATTGAGAATAATAGTATGTTTGCTTCAAAGCCTATGTACATATATATACCTTCTACCCTGACACTATGTCAGTGTAACGCAGAACTGATTGATTCTAGGGTGTTTTATTTTGACTATATCCATGGATGAGAGGTATAAATAGAGTAGTCAAAAAAGAGAATTAAAGTCTCAAGGTAAGAATCTTGAAATTGAAGGAGTTCAATTTCTGTGTGCTACTCATATAACTTTGCTCCATTTTTAATTTTCAGAATTTAATTAGCTTAGAACATGAACCTGATAAGAATAATATGAATAGAGGACTTGGCCTTTATTTTTAAAGAGAGAGAAAGTATCATTAATCTCTATAAATATCTGAGATATGTCAAAAAATATATGACAGGACTGGTTCTAAAGCTCAGTGGTAGAGTATTGCCTAGCATGGATAAGGCTGTGGGGTCAACGCTCTCCCCCCCCCCACACTATACATGCAACAGTACACTAATATATGCATACAATATATATATATATACGTATACATACATGTACATACAAAAGTACATGATGAAAGAAGATAAAGTCTATCTGCTCAGCTTCCAATAGTGAAGACTGAAGAAGAGCAGAACAGGAGAGCTTTTGTTATAGTTTGGCGCCCTTTTCCAGGAACACAGGAGTTAGGTGTCAGGGAACTACCCTCTCAAGTTCTCAGGGAGCTGGAGTCCGGTAGGGGCTTCTCATCACAGGCCAGCATCTCCAGACACTAACACAGCTTCAATCTAACATTTGTCTCAGGGTCAATCCTGGCCTCTAAAGGGCTTCCCTGCACTAGATGCACTGTTCTATACAAAAATACACCAGAATACCTAACAGGCAGACACAAGTCTCATAAAAGGGCAGATTTGCACCATTTTTCTTAACCATTGTGTGTTGAGAATTTAAAAGTGTTTCGAGGCAAGGCAAAAATGCCACATACAAGCAGCAGTTACAGGAGGTTTGTGTCCAGTATCAAGCATGTAACAAGACTTTCTGAACTGTGGGCTTGTGCCCACAGAAGGTTTGGGCTGAAGGCTCTGGAGCCATGGGAGCCACGGGGTCATAGATATGACAACTGGATAAGAGTATTGACAGAAACATGTATGTAACCATCCCACGAAGACACCCAGGACTAGGTTGGCAGCAAGGGCAGATTTCTGGGGGAAGGTGACCCAGATATTCAGGGTCAGCCTTACAGATCACACGCCTGCTCTAGGAGAAGAGCCAAGTCTAGGATTTGCAGAGCCCCTTCGAGTTGGGAAGACAGAGGTGGAATGGGGTGAAGCAGGTCTGGAGAGGGGAACACAGGCCTGTTTGCCATGTGGAGAGCCAGGGCAGACTCTCAAGGATGGAATCTTGGTGGATTCGGGGGACAGACACAGGGCTTCTCTGCCCCTAACTACAGCACTCGCACACTTCATGCCCTGTAAAACCTCCACACATCACGGTCCTTCTTACTCTCTGATAGCACGGCAACAGGTTCCGCAGCCTAGGCACAATGACATTTTCAGCCAGAAAGCTTCAGCCAAGGGTGAATCATTGGTGGCTCAGCCAACCTCTCCCCAAGAGATGACAATGAAATGCCCCTTACGAGACAAACTGGCCTCCATGAGAGAAATGGTGCATGCAAGATTTATACCAGGTCACCTTTGCACAGTGGAGCCTGCACTTTGATGGTGTGTTCTGAACTATATTTCTGTCCTGGGGTACACATATCAACTAACTCATGGACTCACACCCATGTCTGTTCCCTCCTAAATCTTGAGAAACCTTTCAGAGAAGGGTGAAGAATGTTGCTTGTGATGATAACAAGCAAAACTATCTGCTTCCCTTGGGGGAACCCCCACTGTTGAGGCTATACTCTCTTCTTCCCTGGACCCTGAAAGCACCCTCCTCTCACCTCGGTTACGGCTTGTATGGATGCACCGTGCTTCAAAAGGAGTTCCATTACTCGGATGCGGTTCTTTTTGCAGGCGATATGGAGAGGGGTGAAGCCGTTCTGTAAAGAGACAAACACATAATCTGCTTAACCCCATTCCATGGGAGTCAGTTCCGCTGTGGGCAACAAAAGGTGTCTAGGAGAACGAGATGCCCTGCAGACTTCCAAACCACAAGAGGTTAGACACATGGTGGCTCTTCTTTCCTGGAAGGAACAAGAGCCTGAACTGGTTCCTTGTAAGGTTCCCAGGTGGTGATAAGCAAGATGTATAAGTTGGCTGTAAGTTCCTGATAAAGAAAGGCAAAACGTTCACACACATCCTTATTTCGGAGTTCACTGTTTCAAATAATTTTTTAAAAAAATATAATTTTGATTTTTGACTCCCAGTCTCACGATGTAGCCCAGGTTGGATTCAGACATGCGTCTTCCGATTGTTTCCTTTTTTTAGTTATTATTTTATATGTATGGTGCTACATGTAAATCTGTGCATCAGGTGCGCGCAATGCCCTGGAGGTCAGATTCCCCTAGAACTGGAGCTACTAACAATTCGAAGCTGCCATGTGGGTTCTAGGAATCGAACCTGAGTCCTCTGGAAGAACAGCTGAAGTTCTTAACCACTGAACCATCTCTCCATCCCTCTTACTTTCCCCTTCAAATTGTTGGGACTACAGCCACGTGCCATCACATTAGCTAACGTACTTCTCCTTTTTCTTTACTTTTTTTGGTGGTAGTGGGGGGTCTTTAAATGCTTGTGCCAGCACTGACTTGCCTGACGTCACTCTAGCCAGAGATTTCTTCATATTAAACTTGCCTGACTTACAATGTCTCAAGTGCCCACCCTCTTCCTGCCTCTGGGCAACTCTGTACAGGATCACAAGCCTTACAAAACCACTGCTGCCTGGTCTGTAAACTTAGACCATCAAAATCACATATGCCGGTGGGTTGGATCTGTCTTCTAGGGATACATTAGTGTCCTGCCTCTTACCTGGATCCCCAAACATTACATCTCGAGTTGAGCCTCCTGAGACTCGGTAGCTAGGGACCAGAGTAGTTCACTGAGCACTTCTCATTCCTCTATGCATGGAGCTATGGAGCTAATGATGTTCCCTTTTGCCTCACTACAAACATAAAAACAGCTGGGAAAAACATGGGCACAAGGATCACAAAAGGTGGTTTGCAAAGCCAACCTTCGCCAGTGCCTGTTCTGACTTGTCCCCGACTTGTGTGGCAGGACATTGTTCTTTTCGAGCGCTAGAGAGTTTCATTTCTTCTATAGTTTTAAGGCAGTTTTAAGACTCAAGCGCACAAGGCTGGTCTGTGGTGGGGCATGCCTTTAATCCCAGCACTCAGGAGTCTGAGGTAGGGGAAAACTCTGAGTTTGAAACCAGCCTGGTCTACAGAGTAAGCTGCAGGACATGCAGGACAGGCAGGGCTACATAGAGAGACCCTGTCTTGAAAAACCAAAACCCAAACCAAACCAAAAAAAAAAAACAAAAAAACAAAAAAACTTGAGCACAAGCCTATTCTAAAGACACTAGAATTTAGATGACTCAATAACTCATTTGCTTGAATGTTTAAACTTATAAAAGAATTGGCTTTTAAACAAATTACCCACCAGACTGTTTTGCCCAAAAGCTGAGACTGGGCAGCCCACTTCAGCTGTTAGTAGGGAAGTGTACAGTACTAAGGTACAAAGTCAAAGAGCTGAGGGCAAAGTCACAGCGGGTGCCACAAAGGAGGCTGCTGGGACCAGTACCTTGGCCATAGTTCATCCCAGGGTAAGTATCTACAATGCCCCTCTGCTGGGAAAACTTTAGTCATAGGAAAAAGAGAGTTAAGCACACGCCCTGCTTTAAGGTCCCTCTTTTTTTTTTTCTCATATGGAAAAATGAATGAGTCACGGTCACTCACCGCTCCCCTCCCTTCTCAGAACGCAGAGGCTTTTGACACACTGGGCAGGTCAAACAGTGCCTGAAACACTTTTCGGGTGGAAGCTGTTGAGATTGTAATGACAAAGGAGCGGCCTGCCACTGCGTGAGGAATTCCGATCCCCTCCCCCAACCCTGAGGTTCAGGCACCTGAACTCAGAGGCCAGAGTCTAGATAGCTCTGAAGGACAGTGCGGCCATGGAGGAGGGAAGCAGATACCTGCCTCGAAGAGTTGGTTGGATGCAGCCTATACCGCAAGATCCCTAGTAAATGAATGGTTACTCTAAAGCTGGGCATTTTCATCCTTTCCCTGAGCCAAGTGCTTATTCTGAATGAAATATAAACACCTTACTAAGGATTATTTATTTTAACCCTAACAAACCTCGTCTTATCGAGAAAAACCGAAGGTTAACATCATTTCAGCTCACAAATTCTTCGACAAATATTATTATTGTTTTTAAGACAGGCTTTTACTGTGTAGCTCTGGGTGGCCTGGAACTTGTTTTATAGACCTAGCTGGCCTCGAACTCAGATCTCTCCTGCTATTATGCTCAACTGCGTTTTAAAAATTATATATACATATATGATATACATATACATACTTGTATAAACATCCACACATATGTGTGTATATATATCTCTATCTATCTATCTATCTATCTATATATATATAGATATAGATAGGTATAATTTTTTTCTGAAACAAAGACTCACTTTTTAAATTAGGCTGGTTTTGAACTCATGGTAATCCTCCTGCCTCCACTTTACAAGTGCTGGGATAAGAGGTTCAAGTTGCCAAGCCTGGTTGGTTTCACGAGTAAATGTGCCAAAAAACCAACAACAAAACCACTCAAATGTCTACCCCAGGGAATAGTAACATTACCACCATGAGGTGGATGAAGCCGGTCACGTGGGTCTTTTTGTAACCCTGTCTTGTGAAGCCTTCACTCAAGGAAGAGGAGCAGGAGTGAGACCTTGACAGGCATCACCAGCTTTGTTCCCGTCAGCACAGGAGGCTTTGTCCACACCCAAGGACGCTTGCAAAGACTAACAAAGGACTCAGATTTAATGGACTTTCTGTCTTTATCTCCGAAAGAGTGATCCCCCCCCCACATGCAAGGCGCCTTGTGCGTCAGTGAGACACTGGACGGCAGGACGGACAGCAGGACGACTCACCAGGGCTTTGGCATTAGGGTTAGCTTTCTTATCCAAAAGAACCTTGGCAACTTTGTAATGGCCGCAGTGGGCCGCCACGTGGAGGGCAGTCAGGTAGTCGTTGGTGACATCGTCCACGGGCACGTTGTGCTGCAGGAGGAGCTGGACGCAGTTTAAGTGGTCTCCTTGTGTGGCCATGTGCAAGGGAGACAGTCCGTTCTGGAACACAGGAGGAAAAGAGGACTCACGGTTTTGCCTTTTTAGCGCAAATGAGCCAGATACGGGCAAACATGAAGGCATTAAAAACTCTAACTCTTAGTTTGGAAATGCCTTATGTTTTTAAAAGGTGTTGACAATTGTTTTGGTTGGCACCTGTTTTGAAAATTTTCCCTTTTTCTCATCCACAGAAAAACAAACCATCAAGGGTAATTTCTTTCCCCACTTTAAAACTCATATGGGTTGCACCAGAGCCCAGAAACCCACTGCATTCTTAGCAAGATTTCTTATCTTTTGAAACTACAAATAAATAAATAAACAAACAAACAAACAATCAATCAAAGGAAGAACTAATTAGCAGCCATTGGTCTATTACTGGTTTAACCCTTGTAGATGACTAGACAAGGCCAGCTCATGATTTTATCTCCTGGGGCAGCAGTGGAAACCTTCATCCATTTCTAGAAATCTGGTGCCCCCTTGTGTCAACGACGGGTAAAAGAACCATCCGCCCAGTTATGTGACCTCATCTTAAATCAACTTAGCCTTCTTTGTCATGTGCTGGGCAAAGCCGCTAAAGATTTATTTCAAGATCTCAGAGAAGAAATGGATAGAGGATGCCTTAGGTTCAAGCCGCAGAACCAAAGGCGAAATGTCTGGAGTGACATTTACTCTGCAGTGGACGTTTTTTCACGCAGAGCGAAGCAAGGCAGGTCAATGTCAGTCTTCTCAAACTTCAGTTGAGTAGGATGGCAAAATGGGCGAGCCTGGGGGATTTTCAGCAGGCTCATTTCCCAAGGGGAGGTCTACAATTACTAATAATATATTTTAGAACGCTAAATAAGCCAAACCCTTTTCTCTCTAATAACAGCAAAGTATTTTTTTTTTTTTTAAGGAGCCATCAGTAGCTTTTAAAGACCTGGTAGGCATGCCTACGGAACCAGGTGCATCTGAATTCTGCGAGGCCAGTTATTAACTCTGCATGCATTGTAGCATGAGATGGAAAACTCCAAGACAAAGCAATGAGAAATCCCTTAGCCATCCCCACACTACCGCTGATGGGCATATATTTCCGGTATTTGTGCTCCTTCAAGGCAAGAAATTTATGACAGTATTTTCCCAAACTGCCTAGCAGAGAGTGCTGCCGATGAGACAAAGGTAACATGAATTTAAAGACTTGGGCCACCACTGGGGAACTGGGATGTTCCAGCCTAAAGTATTCCCCTCCCGCGTGACACTGGAGGTGTCTCCAAGGGCTGGGACATTTCCCATCTGACACCACCACCCACAGGCATCTGTGCTCTCTCGCTTCTGCCAAATCCTCCTTTATGTTTTCATGTAGTGTTCGAGGGAGGACTGAGTAAACAAATCTGAGAGACCACATGACTTACTGGAGACTCTAAGTGGGAAGCAGTGTCGAAAACAGAAAGAGGGTTCTATCCCAGTGAGATTTAACCACTAACTTAATATACCTAGAGTCGCCTGCGCAGGAAGTCTCAATGTAGGAATGCCCAAATCAGATCAGCCTGCGGGCATGTCTATAGGAGTTTATAATGACTGGCAACCGATGTAGGAAGGTCCAGCCCAGGCAGCAAGTACCTGCAGCACCGGAGAGGGTCTTTTGAAACAGTGTAAGGAGAGCCAATGGGAAAGGAACCCTGCTCGGGTGACACCAACTTAAAGATATGGTGAGCACAGGTAGAATAGGCAGTCGAAAAGGTTTATTTGGTGGGTCAGGGAGATGGCACAGTTGTCAAAATGCTTGTTGTACAACATTGAGGACCTGAGTTCGATTCCCTGGAATGCACATAGAAAGCCAGCTATGGCAGTATGTGCTTGTTACCATAGTGATAGGACTGACAAGTGGCTCCCTGGAGCTTGCTGGCTAGCCTAGCTTCAGGGATGAGCTTTGGCTCCTTGAGAGATTCTGAGCAGGGACACACCTGCACATGAACATGCTGACCATGTCTTTAGAGAGCCGTCAGCCCTCTAAAACAACAAAGCTCTCAGTTCACCCCAGATCCTAAAGCCAAGGGTGTGTAGGTTCCTTGCTATGACCAATTTCAATTTCAAGTTTCTCTTGTGATTGCAAAACCGGGAAACAGGAAGCGAGACACTCACTTGGCTTTGCCAGCCAACAGGAGGGTTCCAGTGGACTGCTGGGAATGAAAAGGGCAGGGCAGGCTTACCCTTCAAATCTCACACAGTCGGGGGGATGGAAAACAGAATTTTAATGTTTTTAATGTGCAGGGAACTGAGGGCCCAGCACACGACAGGCAAATGCTCTACCATTCAGCTGAACCCCCTGCCTCAGCCTATGAACTCTGAAGAAATCAACTGGGGGTGGGGTGTAGAAAAAGACTCAGAACCCAGCCGGAAAGTAGATCTTTTTGTCCATTTAAAGCAGCAGTCAGCTGAGCTCTGAAAGTACCATTGTGTAATATTAAGAAGCAAAACAAACCAAAAATAACAAACG
Organism: Microtus oregoni; assembly: GCF_018167655.1. Classification (NCBI taxonomy): domain Eukaryota; kingdom Metazoa; phylum Chordata; class Mammalia; order Rodentia; family Cricetidae; genus Microtus; species Microtus oregoni. The sequence continues at coordinate 4,087,672 of NW_024543066.1, forward strand.
AAAAAAGGTTTTACTATAAAACACATTATACAGAAAAGCTTCATAAACCTAACTTATTTTTGTATGCATGCATGTGTTTGCATGTGTAGGCATCCACATGTGTGTGGGTGTGCATGCGCTCATGCCTGCATGCAGATGCCCCAGGCCAACAGCGGACCATCTGTCTGCCTTCATCACCTTCCACTTTGCTTATTGAGAGAGGGTCTATTGCTGAACCCACTTCTTACCAGTTCTGGCTAGTCTGGCTAGCAAGCTTGCAGGGAGATTTTGCTGTCTCTGCCTCCTGAACTCTGGGATTGCAGGTGGCCACCACACCTGTCTGGTCTTTATAACTTTCACATGGGTGCTGGTGACCTGAAGCATACATAGCCCTCATGATGGCAGAGCGAGCCTTTGTCTTCTCAGCCATTTCCCCAGTCCCCAAACTTATTTGGAGCTCCTCCAATGATCTGACGAACTTACGTTCCATTTAAGTGGTTATGGGTGTCAATGTTTCCTCTCATTCCAAAGGCTCAGATAAAAACAGCGAAGGGAAGCAGACCCAAGCACGGTACCACGTTCAGAAACCGAAGACCTCACCTTGGTTTTTGAAAGGATGGGTGCGGCTCTGTCAAGCAACATCTCTACCACCTGCTCATGGCCACTTCTTGCCCCACAGTGCAGCGGTGTCAGACCATCCTGTGGAACAAAGGCGACACTGTAAGTTGGTGACGTTATGTCTCAGAGATGCAGCGTATTCTCAAAGACCCGTTATGATATAAGCCTTCTAGGAAGCTGTGGGCCAGGGGTATCAAAGGTTGGCTCCTGGAATCCATACACTAATTATCTATTTTAAAACTGAGAACTATGTTTTTGTAAACTTAAGCGCCAGAGATGGGGCTGGTCCTACCTCCCTGTGGCAGCAATTACAAGTGTGAGTCCTGTGTTCTTTGTGGGTTCTGGGGGTTGGAAGCGGGTCCCCGTATTTGCATGACAGTCACTCTGCCAACTGAGCTATCTCCTCAGACCTAAATGTTTAAAGAAGGTTCATGAAAGAAATGTTATACAGTTTAGCCTTCCTCTTGCATATCTATGCACACCACTCCGTGACCCTTTTTCTTACTGTAATTGTGCTGAAGTATAGTAATCATTATATCATATCCTCGACTGTGGACATATATAAATTTAATGTTAAGATAGTTTTATTGATTTTTTTGAGAACACAGCTTCAGAATATCAAAATAAATAAGCTTAGGATGATCAATCCAACTGTTCAAACATGGCTGAGTGAAATAAAAAAAATCAACAATTTTGTGATTATTAAACCATTTGTTAAAAAACCCTTTTAATGAGGCAGGCGGTGATGGTGCATGGCTTTAGTCCTAGCACTTGGGAGGCAGAGGCAGGTAGATCTCTGAGTTTATGATCAACTGGGTCTACAGAGCGAGTTTCAGGACAGCAGGGATTATACAGAGAAACACAGTCTCAAAAGACCAAAAAAGAAAAAAAAATCCTTTCAATAAACTGTGCAGGGGGCTGGAGAGATGGCTCAGAGGTTAAGAGCATTGCCCGCTCTTCCAAAGGTCCTGAGTTCAATTCCCGGCAACCACATGGTGGCTCACAACCATCTGTAATGAGGTCTGGTGCCCTCTTCTGGCCTGCAGACATACACACAGACAGAATATTGTATATATAACAAATAAATAAATATTTAAAAAAAATAAACTGTGCACCATCAAGGTGAGTTCACGCGTCTGCTGCTGAGTATGACATGGTTAGAACGATACAGGCTTCAGACGATAGAAACCATCTCTGGTTGTTGCTTCTCCAGATGTTCATGGTGCTAGATTTTGTGTGCAGAGCAGACTGACTTGTAATTGGCTGTCTTACAAGCCCTCTGAATGCTGCAAACTCCACGCCAAAGTACACTCAATATTTAAGCCAAAATCTTTTGTTTCATTGGTTCCTCTTCCTTTCCTTTTTGCTTTTCAAGATTTATTTTATTTTTATTTATGTCTATGTGTCTTTGTAAGTGTAGGCCATGTGCATATGGGTGCCTTCTGGCCCTTGGAGGCCAGAAGAGGATGTCATATTTCCTGGCACTATAGTTACAGGAGCTATCCAACATATGTGCTGAGACCCAAAGTTGGGTCCTTTGAAAGAGTAGCAAGCACTCTTAGCTGCTGAGCCATAACTCTAGTTCAGTGGTCTTCAACCTGTGAGTCATGACCTTTTGGTGGTCGAACTGCCCTTTCACAGGGGTCACCCAAGACCATCAGAAAACACAAGGTATTTATTTACATTACAGTTCATGACAGTAGCAAAATTACAGTTAAGAAGTAGCAATGAAAACAGTCTTATGGTTGGGGTCACCACAGCATGGGGAACTGTATGAAAGGGTCACAGCATTAGGTTGAGAGCCACTGCTCTAGCTCCTCGGAACATCATTGCTATTTCCATCAGCGGCCACGGATTTATGACCCATTTTGGCAACTCTTCCGGTAGGCACAGGAATTGATTTCACATCCGTTTGGAGTTACACAGCTCTCAACGGGACACAGAGACTTTATCTTCTTCCTTACGCTCCTCCCCTCCCAGAGTCCTGCACCCTGGACCTGTGGACCTCCCTTCAAGTCTCACAGACAAGGACCAGCTGCTCAGGAATAATCAGGAAAGGAGACTCAGCAGGGAGCTACGTGAGCTGAGAGTCACTCAGCTGAAGCTGTCCAAGTGTCCCCAACTCCCTGGAGAAGTTTTCACAGACAAGCTGGCTTCTGTGCTCTCCAGTGTCAAGTGTGAAGATCCCTCCAGTTAATAAAACCCACCTAAAAATAATCGTGTCTACCAATACCCTGGTGCTTGGCTCAGCATCCCGGATGCATTTTCTACCTGACTGGGCAGCTCTGGGAAGGATGTACTAGGATGCACAGCAAGCAGGTATGGCCACATGTATAAACTACTGCAGCTCTAAGTAGCATCAATGTTCTTTTTATTGCTTTTGGTTTGGTATGTAAGCCTATTTAAACACTCTCCAGGGACATCTAACTATCCTTCCTTTCATGCTGATTTCAAGTGTTTGCTTTATAATTCACAGCAATGCAGCAGTCTTCCAGGAGGAAGCCACCGAAAAAGCAGAACACAGAAACTTCCGAACAAACAAACAAACAAACAAACAAACCCACCTCCAAGACCCAGCAGTTTCCTAGTAACAAAACACCTGAGCATGTCTAAGCAGGAACAAAGTAGTGGTGACACTGCCCTACCCATCACCCCAAGTCAGCACACACGCACACACACACACACACACACACACACACACACACACACACTATGACTCAGTGACTGCTGTCAGTAGGCTAACATGTCAAAACTGTGGAGACACTGGAATACATGTAGAAAATGACAAACTGAAGTCCTGCAGACAGAGAATCATTCCAGCTGCTCTCCTTCATTCTGGGAAGTTACTCTTCTCATGCTAACATGCTAGACACCACATATGTGGCCACCTCAGTAGAGTATGGTACACACCACATGCAACATATGTGACTATCTCAGCAGAACATGATACATATCACATGCAACATGACCATCTCAGCAGAACATGGTACACACCACATCACCATATATGGCCATCTCAGCAGAACATGGTACAGACTACATGTACCATATGTGGCTATCTCAGCAGAACATGGTACACACCACATCACCATATGTGGCCATCTCAGTAGAACATGGTACAGACTACATGTACCATGTATGGCCATCTCAGCATAACCAGTCACAAGCACTGACTTTAAATAGTTTTAGGCATGCTGCTCCAGACAATTTTTTTTGAGTCTACCTTAAAAAAATAAGTTTTTATTCTGAAAATCTGAAAGTATTTCAGACTTCAGTAAGCAGTGTTTTTTTTTTCTGCCTCATGGTCAAGTATGATTCATCTCTATGTAGATTTATCTGAAGACATCTTATAACTTTGTTCTCAAATCATTCCTACAAGGAAAATAAAATCCTTGCAAAAAACAAAAACAAAAAACAAAAAACCTCCAAGGATGGCCAGAGAGTTCACTGTGAGTAAAGGAAACTGCCATGTCAACCGGAGACCTGAATTCAATCCCAGAACCCAGGCAAAGGTGGGAGGACACAACTGACGTCATAGAATCGTCCTCTGATGTGTGCCCTGTGACACGAACACCCACACACACATTGCATACACACAAATAACAGTTAATTTAAAAAAGTAAACCCTTAGGGTTTAAAGAGGCTTAAAGATGACTCTTCCCAAGGATGCACAGGCTGAATTCAGAATGAGGCCAGAGGGGATGTGGGCACAGCTCAGTGGGCACAGCTAAGGCCCTGAGTCCAGCCAGTGTGAGGCGGCCCTGGGTTTCTCCCCAGCACTACAAGGGCGTGTGCCAGGGGAGGCTCGGGTTATTAGTGATGACTAGGCAAGACAACCAAGGGGCAGTACGGAGCAAGTTCCCAAGATTAGCTCAGGGGTCACTGTTCCCCTTCTTTCTTCTGCAGTCTAACGCTTGTATCTCTGCGTCTACTGCAAATGGATGGAACCTACGGACTGAGGATGTGAAGATTTTCTCATCAGTGACAGAGCCAGGCTCTGCCACTCTTGGAGCTTCTGCTCCCTCAATCAGTGGCACAGTCAGCTGTTTCCCAAGGTCAGATTCGTCAGTTCCTCCTACCTGCAAAGAGCAACCAACAGGAGAGCCCTGGCAATGCTTCTATTGCCGGCTTCTTCCCATCGGCTACAAATGTGATCTGGCATTTCACAAATTGCCGTAGTCTTCAAGGAGAGTCCCAGCAGGGGAGTCACCCCACAAGGAAGCTGGGCAGCCTGTCATGAAGGCCAGCTGTACAGGTGGGGCTGGCTGAGCTTTGGGGACATTTGTAGGTCAATGGAAACAAGCCTTAAGACAGTGAGCAGTTCAGTTTTGTTTTTATAATCAAGGACACTGAGGTTGCCCAGCTACTCAGTAACACTTAAAAGTGTGTAAACTCAACAAGCTATACTTGATTCAGTCAAAACGAGTATCAAAAATTAGCAGACACTCAGTCTACTTTATATCTTTTGGACGAAAATAAGATGAAGAAAATAGCATGAACTTTGAACTTCTTTAGTGTTAAAGCTGCATGGCAGCTTATCTTTCCCAGCACAGATCTCTGCTTAGGAAGGGTTCCGGTCACTGCCATTCACTTCTCTGTGAAGTATAAATGCTCCAGAGCGGTGTAGGGGAGGAGGCTCAGTGAGCCAGAGTGCTGGTGAGCAAGCATGAAGTCCTTAGTTGGGATCCTCGTCACCCATGTAAAACACTGGTCATGGTTGTGCATGCCTATTACCGTAATACTGCTGTTTGTGATGAAGGAGTGCTGGGAGGTGGGCCAGGAAGATGCTGGGGCTTTACCAGTTGCCAGCAAACTAGTGTAAAACCAGAAAACACTGAGTTCAGGGAGAGACCCCCATCTCAAGGGAATATGGAGAGAATTAATGAGGACCCACCCTTGACAGGGCTCCCCCAAAATCATTCACTGGCCTCTACATGGGAGCACATATCCACACATGCCAACACATTCATGAACAAAATAATTCTTCAGGGTGGCATTCCAGGTCTTTTAACATCTACCCTAGATTCACCCTAGCTTTCTCTGTTCCCTTCCTTTGTCCAAGTGAATATATCTGTGGTCACCCCTGTCACAAGTATTTGTTTGAGAGATACTTATTCTAGGATCCAAATCTTTGTTATTTAACGCTACAACATCTCTATGTCTGTCTGTCTCTTTCTTTTTCCTATCCCCCCCCCCCCTCTTTATTCCTTGAGACAGCATTTTCTGTAGGTCAGGCCATCCTCAAATTTACTGTGTGGTCCTAGAATGATCCCGAACCCTCAATGTTCCTGCCTCTACCTCCTGAGTCCTGGGATCACAGGACAGGTGTGTGCCACCATAACTGGCTTACCCACTGCTAATCACTGAACCATTTTCCTGCTACATCATCAGCACCCATCCATGCTTGTCTTCATTGCTACTGCACAACTGTAATCCTGCTACTGCTATGAATCACAGTGGAAATATCTAAAATGCAAACCCAAAGGGGCGCAACCTGCACACTGAGAACCGCCCTACTATAGTAGTATAGCTTTGAAGGCTCTCTCAAAACCACACGTGACTTTCTTACCTCCCACAGGCTTGTCTTCTTTTCTGCACTTTCTCTGGGGAATGGGCACCTTGCATTTGTCTCTACAGCTGACTCCTAACAGTGTCCCAACTCTGGGGCTTCTGCTCTTCATCTCTGGTATGGGAACCTTGCAAGGTCAGCTTAGAGAGACTCACCAACCCTTGATCGATCTACTCCCTCATTCCCACCGCCATCTTAGCACCCAAGTCTACCCCCAGAAATGATTCTGTCATGTTGCTGTGGCCGCCATCCCTCTAACCACCGCCATCTTAGCACCCAAGTCTACCCCCAGAAATGATTCTGTCATGTTGCTGTGGCCGCCATCCCTCTAACCCATGACATTTCCTCTTAGTAATTTTCCAAGCCCTGCTTCACAATGATACCTTCTGTTTCCTTAATGTCTTCAGAGGTGAATTGGGTTCCCTCTTCCCTTGGGTCTGAACAGTGAGGCTTTGTAGCAGAAAACTCTGCCTACCTTATCCACTTTTTAAAGACTTATTTTCTTTATTGTTACATGTGTGGGCGTGTGTGTGCCACACGTGTGCAGGTATTCATAAGGCCGGAAGAGAATGTCAGGTCCCTGTGCCTGTAGTTATAAGTGGTTATGGGTACTGAGACTCAAACATGGGTCCTCTGGAAGAGTAGCAAGTACTCTTAGCTACTGAACCATCTCTCTAGTTCCTGCCTTATCATTCTTTGATGAGTATCAAGAATAATTTTTTCATCAACAATGGTCTGGCGTCCTCTCATCCCAAAGATAAGGTAAATGATGAAGGGGTATCTGAATCTAACAAGGCATGATGGGACCCTCTGCTTGTTATGCGAGGGAGATTGAAGCAGGGAGGGATAGCCTGAACTACAATTCCAGTCTGAGGCTATCCTAACCTTCACAGTAAGGCTCTATATCAAAAATCCAAAAGGAAAAACAATTACCAAGTTAAGGAACAGAGTTAGTGAATGTCTTTTCAAGGTTGTTTTTGAGACAGTGTATTGGGTAGCCCGGCCTGGCTTCCAACTTGAGATGAGGTTAGGGAATAAACTTGAATTTGTAATCTTCCTGTCTTCCCTATCTCAGTACTGGGATTATCATGCCAAGCATTCTACCAACTAAGCTATATCCCCAAACCTTAAGCTAATCTTTAAATAGGGATTATCTAGTTTAATGATAAAAATTACTGTTGCACTGTTTTTAGTAAAATTAAAAAAATTATTTAACTTTATTTAAATGCATTGGCATGAAGGTGTGAGATCCCCTGGAACTGAAGTTACAGATGTGAGCTGTCATGTGGGTGCTGGGAATTGAATCCGGGTCCTGTGGAAGAGCAGCCAGTGCCCTTAACCACCGAGCCATCTCTCTAGCCCTGTATTTTTTTTTTTTTTACATTCTTCATTCATTCATTTGTGTGTGCATGCATGTTTGTGCCATGGCATACGTGGAAGTCATAAGACAAGTTCAGGAGTCGATTTTCTCCTTCAACTTTATGGGTTCTGGGGACCAAGTGCAGGTTGCTAGGCGTGGCCGCAGGCTCCTCTACCTGCTGAGCCATCCTGCAGGTTGCTAGGCGTGGCCGCAGGCTCCTCTACCTGCTGAGCCATCCTGCAGGTTCTCTTGTCCTTTTTGCTTTGGACTCCCTTCATCTATTGCCAGCACACTATTGAAATACCTCATCTTAAAAAAATCAGTCAAACAAACAACCACAAAACCAAAAAATGCAACAAAAGCAAAACCCCAAATTCTCACTAGAGTGAGCTGTTTATTAGCGGGGATTAGATTGAAGAGCATGACTCAGTCTCTTGACTCTCGGAATTTGCTCTAATAAGATTTTCCTTTCTTGTAAATCAGGATATTGCAAGCGTATAAAAGAGCTTTTATGGATATTGTACTTGGCAATATAACACTGACAGGCATATTACTGTTTCTCAAATTATACAGAGGTTGGAAATGTTGACTTATTTCTTTTTAAATTTAGCAAGATTTTTTTTTTTGTTACCAACCCATGCAAACTTACAATGTATGTACAGTGTCATTTACAATGGGTATTGGACCAAAAAAAAGCTGTTCTTCAGCCTTATATAATATTAACTCCCAGCTGAAAAATTCTTGGCAAATGAAAGTTTGGGGGAGGTGAGGGAGCCTGCTTCAATACCACAATGTATGTAGTTGACTTGAGAGGACCGGGATGGGATGCTGGGTTGCCATGACGACATTCTGGGAGGGAAGTGGAATTGCAAGAGGTTGGCAATTTTCTTTCCAATCCCCTTGATTTTTACAGTGGTGACATAATGAATGGGTTTCCCTTGGGCAGACTTTTGAATTGCCCATGCTGGCTGGTCTAGGGCTTGTATTTCATTTCCGTGACAGTAATCTTATTAGTGAGGTGGGAACTGCGTGTGGCTGGCTGAACAGAACGCTCTCTTCTGTTAACCAGCGAGCCAAACCCTATACACACAGAGGCTAAAAAGACCTTCCTTCAGTCTGACTTTTGTGAGGGGCACAGAGCAGGACCTGGACCAGAGAGCTGGGGACAGTAGGGTATCACACTGCAGAATGTGACACAGGACAGAGCTTTACCATCTGGAATCTGCTCAAAGCCAAGACTGGAGGCACACACATTGTATGGCTAGGAGAGGATTTTCCAGAAGGAACATGCTTATTTTAGTTTGTGTCCGCTAGGCTCTTCTCTTTCTTGCCTTCCTAAGCAAAACCCCCTCATTCTAGCGATGGAAAAGGAAGCCAGGATAGGAGAACACTGTGGGATACTGTGAAGGTCAAAGAGAATGTGGTATTGAAATGACTGACAGCAGTGAAATCATGTGCAATAGTGCACGCAAGGGTCAGGGAGGCAGTCAGGACAAACCAATGAAGGTGATGGGCGTGTAACAGAAAGCCCACTCTCATGCTGGAACTCCCACCCATTCAAAATTGGATTGACCCATACTTGAAATGTCAGGCAGTCATAGAGTTAATCCAAGAGAAAATGGAGTGTCATTTTTAATGTCCTCTGTTACAGGAACTTTATACTTAGGGTCTTATTTTGACAACTGCTCCATGGGAAAGGCATTAGGGGTTCTATTTATAGATCAGAAAGCCGCTCCAAGGCCTTGATGCAACTATCCAAGGTCACACAAGAAGCCAAGGGTTGTAATGAGAGTTCACGCACAGACTGGCTTCTGAAACACCGGGTTTCTCCTGCTATGGCAAATATTAATACAAGCGTCCAGTATTCTCTTCCTGTCAAGGATTCATGCCTGCCATTTATATAGGGACGTAGAACCTCTGAATTCTCTTCCTCATTGAAATGCTATTCATTCAATAGGCTTAACATGATAATTGGGCTGGTGAGATGTCTCCACATGTAAAGGGGCAGTTGTTCTCTGAGCACACACACAGGCTGCAGCACACGCATGCAAGCATATATAAATGTAAAAGAAAAAAATATGTATAATGGACGTAGAAGAATGTGAAACCCTTCAGCTTTCTCTCTTATAAACTACTGCTTTTAGGGAGAATGCAACACCTGTTCGTGTATTTGTGTTTCTATCCTGTTTTGTGGCTGTTGTGTTTCTTGTCTTGATACAGGCTGAGTGTTATTTAGAATGCTAAGCCATAAACATGTCCATCAGTCCATCTGTCCATCCGTTATCTATCTATCAGCCATCTCTGTATTCTTTCTCTCTCTCTCTGTAGCCATCTCCCATGACTTCTAAGTTAAATCTTTTCATGCTTTACCTGCATGCACATTTATACAACACACATGGGCTAGTGCCCACATGACTAGAAGAGGGTGTTCGTTTCTCTGGAACAGAGGTGGTAGGTAGAAACTGCTCTAGAGACTATAATAAATATTCTATATGCTCATAATCTAAGTGTCATTGTGTTTTATATATACAGAAAAATTAATTTTATGACTGCTATGTGTTTCCTAAGTAATGTATACCTAGTGTTACCTGTATATAAGAATTCTGTATGAAATTCCATTTATACTATTTGGTTTTATTTGGTTGTAAATGTGACATTATTTTCGTATAATATAAATCTCACAATGAATTGATTTGTCAAGTGCTGACTTTTCTATAGCTTGAGAAAAGGAGAATGTTATATATGAGTATAAATTTCAAAAAATTAGACATTTGATATATACAAATACTCCTCAAGAGAATGCTATGTGTTTAAATTTCACATTAAGGCTCAGAATGAAACCCAACAGTGGGTTATTTGTTTGCTGAACTTTGTTTTAAGGAAGTGGCGCAATCAAGACGATTATAGTAGATCACTGTGGAGTACTTCCGTGTCTAACTGGCTGCGTTATTTCCAAGAGGTCTTACGTCAGTGTTGACAAGATACGTTGGGACAAAACAGAAGGTAAAGTGGAGTGAATGAACAGCAATGACCTAAAACAGTAACTGTCCTGAGCTTGCTATTTAGATCCTTCGGGAGAACCAGGCATGTGACATGTATCCATGCTATTGCATTCTCTCTGGAGTAAAGGAAATGGCCTTTCCAGCGTGGCATCCAAATCTCAGGAAAAAGAGAGAGTCCCCTGTGTTGTAGTTCTGCTGCAGCTGTGGAATGAAATTTTTTCTTCCAAGTGAAGGCCTGAGGGCTCTCATCATCACATCTTTGAATGTAAACAAAGGCTCCATGATTTTAAAGATGTATTTTATGCATACGAGTGTTTTGTCTGCATACACATATATACAACATGTGTGGGCTGGTGCCCACATTGATTGGAAGAGGTGTGCGTTTCCCTGGGAACTAGAGTTGTAGGTAGCTGTGAACAGTCAGTTGGTGCTGGGAACTGCACCAGGGTCCTCTGGAAGAAAAGTATGGATTCTTAACCCCAGGGCCATCTGTCCAGCTCCCATCAATATTGGGTTCCTGTTGCGGTTGTTTTTGGAAATGGGGTGGTTGAGGTCTCATGTAGCCTCGTTTATCCTTAACACACTGACCTTGAACTCCTGCTCTTCCAGTCTCTCCTTCCCAAGTGCTGAGATTAGAGGCAGGCATCACAGTACTGGGTAAGTTCCCAGTATTTGTTCCAGAAAGCAAAAGCCACAGGCACATTTTGTATGACATGCAGAAATACTTTCAGTTAGTCTTGGTTTATGTGGAAAGCTGGGGCCTTCTGGCTGTTGATGTTTGTGTCAACAATCTGAACTCTGAAGAGGAAGTTGTAATTTAAAATCTCCTCTCTGTGAGAGGCCGGTCTATGACTTTGCTTTTGTCAAGAATTTGTTTTTAATGAGGACAATCACACTCCCGGGAATGTAAAGGAACACAGAAGTTTGGTTTTCGTTTTTTAGTTTTAAACTGAGAAATACAATCGGTTACACTCTGAGGGTGGGGGCAGAGTAAAGGGTAGATATATAAGATATGACTGTGTTCTCTGGCAGACATCTCAGGGCAGTAGGTTAGGAATTACGAAGACAACCCTCCCCCTTCTACCTGCTTATAAATATCTCCTCATCCTTACTTGAGAACTGGATCCATCACTGAAGGACCAGTCCCCAGTCAAGCCCATTAAGGCCTTTTGACAATAGAATATAAAGAGTGTGTATATTTTTTTTTCAGTTCTGGTGAATACCTTTTGAGTATGTGATGTATGCAAAGTGCTGTGGTTACTGAGATGGACATGTGCCTCTCCATGTCAAGGCGTGACTCTGTGTGCAATGCTGAGTAATGGGGTCTGTGAGGAGTGGGTGCTGGGCACCTTCCTAAGGAAGTTTAAAGGGCAGGACAGGCTTAGAGATTTGGAGCCAGCGTTCCAGGAATCAGTACTGTTCCCCCACATGTATCATCAGGCAATGAAAGCCTGCAGCCTCCCTCCCTCCCCCCCCCCCCTCTCTCTGAAACAGGGTTTTTCTATGTAGCCCTGGCAGTCCTGGAACTCACTTTGAAGACCAGGCTGGCCTTGAACTCAGAGCTTCACCTGCTTCTGCCTCCCAAGTGCTAGGATTAAAGATGTGAGCCACCATAGCTCATCTTAGCCTTCTTATTAAATGGTGAGGAGTTCGTGAAGAGGGGGATCTCGACATTTAGAATTGCTCTAGAATAAGGACTATATTGAGTCTCTGACCGGGCTGGGAACTGACGCAAAAGAAATAAAAATGGTATAGGACCATCTGCCACAGAGTCTTCCTTCAACAAGTACCCAACACTCATGCTAGCCTAGGAGAGAGTGAGACTTCAGCAGAGCACAGCAGGCGGCCCCCGGCACAGCATCTTAACAAAGCCATTAAAATCTTGTCGGAAAACAGCAACTGCCAGGAAGCCCTTGAATCAAGAGCTGCATATAGGCTGGGGCTAAAACACTGCCTTGGTGAGTGTGCACACCCCACACACTCCCGTCACCATCACAGAAGCACTCAGCATGCCATGACACCATGTGGGCAAGAGCTACAGCGAGCCAACAGGCCAGGTGACAGCACTGGAGATTTGGGAAAAGTTTTCCTGCGATAGAATGAACAGAGACCTAAAGGCTCTGGAATACCAGGCACTCCTAAACTCCGGGAGGACAGATGTATAAGCATTTTGAATCTTCTAGTAAGCCTTTTCTTTTTTTTAATCTCTACAGTGCTGGGGATTGAATCCAGAACCTTCCATAGGCTGGGCAACAGTTCTATGGTTGAGTTATAATAGTTCAGCCCTAATTACTCTTCACATGTATGTGTGTGGGAGGCTCATGTGTGTGTGGATGCATGTGTATGTATGTTGTGAAGGGAGAGGTTAGTGCTGAGTAAATTCTTAGGTCTCTCTTCATCATATATATTGAGGCGGGGTTTCTCAGTGGAACCCAGAGTTCACCAGTTCCAAGAGTATAGAGTTAGCTAGTGTGCTCTAAATTTCCCTGCTTCTGCCTTCATGTTCTGGGATTGTAGACAAACTGCTATGCCCATCTGGAATTTACATGGGGACTGGGGATCTGAACTCTGGTCCCCACACTTGTGGGACAAGCACTCTCTACCCACTGAGTCAACATCCATGGGTCCTAATTATTGAAGTGAGAAGATCCACAGCTCTTCTTGCTGCAAAGTGTATAAGATGAGGAGAAGCTTGCTGTTTGCACTGGGAAGGAGAGCAGGGTGTTCTAATATTTGGCCACCAGTGAGTGGTGCTGTTTGGAAAGGTCAAGGAACCTTTAGAAGGAGGAGCCTCACTTAAAGAAGTGGGTTACTGGGAGAGGCCTTGAAGTTCTGGGTACTTTTCCACTTCCTGTTCACACTCAGCTTGCTGTGCTTTCAAGATGGAAGGTAATTTGAAGTCGGGGTCTCATATACCCCCTTACACAGTGGGGTTACCAGTCATGTTTTCCCTGCAGTGATAAGGAAGTTAACATTGTATCCCCTCAAACCTAAATGAACTCTTCCCCCAGGTAGCTGCTTCCTGTCAGGTATTTGGTCACAGCAATGAGAAAATGGATTGCCTCTCTGTCTGAACTCCCTATGGGTTTGTATATGATGCAGAATGAAAAATAATTGATTTGTTTTCTGAGCAAAGACTGCATCAAAAGGAGGAATAAAGTCATCTTCAGTCAGCTAAAGTCCCAGAGGGTGGCCAGGCACCTTCACCATCCTCTTCTGCATGGCTCTTACGTTCTCCATTTCCCCCTCACAGATTCCTGGTACTCATAAATGATCCTGCACCTCCTTGGGACAAGATGGCAAGAGCGATCAATGCCCCTCCATTGTCCCCTGCAGCTCCTTTCCACAGCCCACGCTTAGCAGAGAACCTGCGGCTGACAGTGACACTCTAGCATACTTTACACACTGACAATTCCTTATGGAAATAGAGAAAAGTCAACTCGAAGATGCCATGCAATTGCTCTCCACTGAGATTGTGCCACCTTTATCTACCAGTTGACATCTGGGTTACCTCTAGATTTGGACAATGATAAAACTAGTTCAGCAAACACAAGGTTTTAATTCCACTCCATGTATACCGAGAAGCGGTTGGCCATCTGGCTTTTAATTTCTTGAGGAAGTCCATGCTGTCTACCATTTTCGATTCCCACCAAGCAGCATGGAAGAGCAAATAAAATTTCCAGCAGAAAAGCTGTCAGATTTCACATCAAATTCACTTAAGTTCAACTCTGAGTGTCAAGTAACTCTTGAAGATTAACTCAGGGCAACCAACAGACTTGAGCCCTTGCTCTCCAGTTCAAGCCAGAGGCCATTTGAACACACACTCACGGTATATGAAATGGAACCATTTCCCAAGAGATTCCAAAGAGCAATTAAGCAGAAATAAAATGGCATTTCCTCACAGTGCCCACACCAGGTGAGGATGTCTGCCGCTGGAAGAGTCACACAGGCCTGTGCCAGGCAGGCTACTTACCCTGGTCTTGGCATCAATCTTCGCACCCCGGTCGAGCAATAGCTTCACCATGTTTGCGTTTCCTCGTTTTGAGGCGACGTGTAGAGGAGTGATGTCATTCTGTGGGGAAGCAGAGATGTCATAGGCCTGACACACACACAGTTTAAGCTTAACTGAGTCCCGCGTCTCAGCAGCACTAGCCTTGTTCTGTTCCCCTTTCTCCTTCAAGTACAGACAGTACACTTTTCCACCATTCTTTCTAGTAGTGTTCCCCTCCCCTAGAAATGAGACTTGAGAATCTGAAGGGAGGCAGTCTGAGAGATGAGGTTCAAGTTTAAACATTTTATTGATGGTGGTGACTAACAGATGAGGTGAAATTTTGAATACCCAAATCAATCAACCTTTTTTTCTTTCTTTCTTTCTTTCTTTCTTTCTTTCTTATTTATTGTATTTCATTTTCTTTAACTTGAGGCAGGGTCTCACTCTGTAACTTTGGCTGGCCTCAAACCCGCAGAGACCTGGCTTTTTGGGAGCTGGAATTAAAGACATGCATCACCAATGCCTGGTCCAAATTGTACATCTTTATATATCAATATGTTTTCTTACAGGTTTTTTGTTTGTTTCACACCGCTTAGCATAATGGTAATAACGAGTTTACTGTAGATTGAGCTGAAGGAATGTCTCCAGGCTCAGCTTTCTCAGACTCAGCAGGAGGCTTGGGTTATAAATGAGAGCTCGCATTCATTGAGATGGAGACACCTGTCCCTTGTTTTGGCCCCCAGTGCTCTTGCTGCCTACACATTCCCCCTGCATCATTGGCAGTTCTTCTACCCATCCATTGACTGTTGCTTCTAATCCATCAAGGAAGCATATGTATACACTGGAAACAATCCAAGACACTGAATTCTTATTCCTGGGTGCCTGCAGCATGCAGTTCAGAAAGCTCCAATGAGATCACCTGTTAACCAGGTTCACAGCAATTAAGCATCTAGAGTTTTAAGAGCAGATGCAATGGCTACCAGGTACTGACCACTTCCTGCCCATGAGGACCTGGGCTGAGCCCCTCCTGGTGTGAGTGGTGATGTGGACTCCAGGCCCTACAGTCTCTTAGGACAGCATCAGTTCGCACAGTGCCACTTACAACTGGCCTTGCAGTTCTGACAAGCAGAGATGGCTCACAGAACTGGGATTTAACTTCTTCACTTTTTATATTTTTATTTTCCCCTGAATTTTTTTTTATTTTTTGACAATTTCAAGCACACACACACACACACACATACAAAGTACTCTGTTCATATTCTTCATTCCCACCCCCTACTCCCAGTGAACCCCCACTTCTGAACAAGGCCCCTTCTACTTTCATATCTTTTTTCATGACCCATGTGTTTATTTAGGGTTTCTTGCATGAACATGGGTGGAGGGTTATTTAAATAACTAACTTTAAACATATGGTTAAAAAAATAAAACGTCCTATAATAAAAAAAAATTCTAAACACAAAGTCTGAGGAAAAAGTATAGTGAATTTCAGATCCTCCCTATCCAGGTTCACTAAATGTTAACCTTGGAGCTGGGCACAGAGAGGGCCTGTTTACCATACTCAGGGCCCTGAGTTCAAGCCCCAGCCCCTACCCTACACCAATCAACCTTTGACTTCTACCACACTGTATCATCTTCCTGCAAGAACTAAGAAGAGGGAGATAATCCAATAAATAGCTCAATTTAATCATCTCTAATAAAGAAAGAGTCGTTAGAGATGGGGTCTTCCTAAGTAGCCAAGGCTAGGGAGGGAAGAGGGAGAGGATAGACAGACAGACAGACAGATGACAGACAGAAAGATAGATATAGAGATTAATAAATAAAGACATAGATAGAGATATAGATAGACAGACAGACAGATAGACAGACAGATAGATAGATATAGAGATAAATAAATAGAGACATAGATAGAGATATAGATAGACAGATAGACAGACAGACAGACAGACAGACAGACAGACAGACAGATGACAGTGCTTGCAATGTCAATATCATAAGAAAAGAAGTAGAAATAATACCACAGAATCTCAGCCCCCACCTGCCCTCAAACTCTCAACTGTCTGTCCAAGCGTCTGGGCTCGTCTGAATGCTGTATTTTCTCTAAGATCCTTCCCGTCCCTTCCACTCCCCAGAGCTCACTATTCTCCCCCTTCTTCTCTGTTTATTCCTTCATTGAATACATTCAGTAGTTTATGCTGTAGAAATTTCCACCGCCTGTATCTGCCTGATTGCATATTCATGGTGTGCTGTCTAATATGAACTTTGCCCCCATATTGTCAGGGAAATTTTTTGAACTGAAAAAAAATTTATTCATTTATGTGTACATGTCTGTGTGCTTTTTTTGAATGTCTGCCACCTGTGTGAACAGATGCCCTTGGAGGCCAGAAGCCTGAGTTGGGTCCCCGGGGCTGGAGTGATAGGTGGTTTTGAACCTCTCAGTGTGGGTGCTGAGAGCTGAACACAGTCCTTTGGAAGAGCCCAAAGCACTGTTAACCACTGAGCCATCTCTCCAGTTCCTTAGTCTTAAAAACAAACACTAACAAACTAACAAACAAGCAAATATACCTTCTCATACAAATAGGAGACTGTACAATCTCTTTATCACATTATTCTTAGAAGCTAAAATATTAAGAGTTATTCTCATAATAATTAAGGGTTATTTTCATTATTCTCAGATACCAAAATACAAGCCAGTGATTAATTTATTCAATAAAAGAAGACTAAGATTTGCTTGAGTAAAACAAATTCACACTGGGGACACTGGTGGTCAGTGCTGACACTACATTGTGTTCCCAGAAATGGATGCATCAGATCCTCCTATCAGGGCTCAGGGAACTCTGCAGAAGAAGAGGTGGAGGACACCAAGGTCACAAACAAGGCCCTTTAAGCACAGCAGATCTGCCCACACTGGGGTCCTAGAGCTGAGAGAGGCACACACATGTCCCCACCCGTAGCTCCAGTTGATAACCACTGGCAAAGGACAAATTAGGTTCCTCCTAGGGAGTCTCCCAGGGGAAACAGACCACTCTTAGGGATAGGCCCCTGCCCAGCAGAAGATGCCAATAGAAAACTAACTCGGTGGCATCTTTAGAGGTTCTTTGTCTCATAATGTCATGCCAGGGCATTTTCTTTTAAACCTTACAGGTCCTTTGTGTATATATTATGGCTTCCGGTTTTATGTTTTATGGGATTCCTGGGAGTGCAAATGGGCATGTGAGTCTGTCTATATGTTCCTTATGCTTTTTCTTTGGCTCTTTTTCCCCCTGCTTGTTTGTTTTATTCTATTCCGATTTGTTTTTATTTTATTTTCTTAATATTCCTTAGATGACTGTTTTCTTTTTCTTATTTATTATGTATACAGCATTCTGTCTGCATGTATGTCTGCAGGCCAGAAGAGGGCGCCAGACCTCATTACAGATGCTGTGAGCCACCATGTAGGTGCTGGGAATTGAACCAGGTCCATCTGGAACAGCACTCAGTGTTCTTATCCACTGAGCCATCTCTCCATCCCTGCCTATTTGCTTTCTAAGGAGAGACGGAGTATGGATTAGGATGGGCAGGAGGGTGGGAAGGAACTGGGAGGAGTGGAGGGAGGGAAAACCACAATCAGAAAGCATTGCATGAAAAAAAATCTATTTTTAATAAAAAAAAAAGCTCTGAAAAAAAAGTGGGTAAAACTGATGCATGCACGTGTGCATGCGTGTGTGCGTGCGTGCGTGCGTGTGTGTGTGTGTGTGTGTGTGAGCGATATTAATCCCGGGTCCTTGCATATACCAGGTAA
This sequence comes from Microtus oregoni, assembly GCF_018167655.1. Taxonomy (NCBI): domain Eukaryota; kingdom Metazoa; phylum Chordata; class Mammalia; order Rodentia; family Cricetidae; genus Microtus; species Microtus oregoni. Next base: position 4,105,969 of record NW_024543066.1, read on the forward strand.
GCAGTCAACTATTGGCCTCACCCCCAGTCCCCAGGTAAACATTCTGTGGACAGAGCCAGGGGGAGAATCTTAGACTTTTTTGGCCACACCACACCACACCTGAAGCCCCTGCTCACCTCTGCCACCACATTACGACGCAGCCACACACCATCTACAAACAAGGATGGCTGTGGGGCTTTTGTTTTCTTAATCATTTACAAAGGCGACAGCAGTTCTGCTGTGGCCGAGGGCATTCATTCGCTCGACTCAGCATTGGATCTACAGCAGGCTTGCGATCGAAGGTTTCAGCTGAGGGACGGGGTGGTGAGAGGATCTGAAGCCCTGTGACAAGCTTGGCGTAGGCTTTGGTTTTTGCTGAGGGGGACAGCAGAGAGGGATGTACTCTCTGCTGGTGTTGAGGCTGCTCTGCAGGCTCTCAGTCCAGCCAGCAGCGCTATGTGAATGAATCTAGTCCTGAGCCAGCAGGTGGGGCCCTGAGCTAGGCAGCAAGCCACAGTTCAACTGCTATGGTTCTTTAAGGAAAGGGCTTTTCCAGGCTACAGGCTTTTATTAGCCTTTGTCACACAAGCTGCTCGACAAGGGTGAAGGGTCACATCTTCCTCCGATGCTTTCTTCTGGATTCTGTTCTCTCCTGCATAGATGAGAAGGTGGCAGAAGGGGGCTTGACTCCCAATGCCCTGGACATTTGCTAGAGGACAGCTTCATAGTTCAAAGCCTTCTCAAAGGTATTATAAAGGGAACTGAGGCGTGAGCTCAGTTGCTTGCAGCTCAAGCAAGAAGACCCGAACCCATGTAAAAAAGCTGGGTGCAGTGGTCCAAATTTATAATCCCAGCACTGAGAGGCAGAGACAGAGCGACCTTTGGGGCTTGCTGGCCAGCCAGTCTAGCCTAATTTATAATTCCCAGGTCTCAGTGAGAGACTGCCCCAAACAAATAAGGTGGATACTTCCTGGAGGATGAAACTTGAAGTTGACCTCTGGCCTTGATACTGATGTGCACAATGCACATGCGCAATGTATGTGCACATACACAAACACATGCATGTACACAGACACACAGACACACACACGGCTTGCATATCCTTGCAACAATCTGCCAGGTAGCACAAAAATAACCCTATTTGGTAAAATGAGACCAGGCCCTGCTCTGTAATTTGCCAGTGAAGAAATACATTCTCTGGTGGCAGGGTTGGGATCACAAGTCTTTCCGCAGACCCTCTTATCATGGTATTCTGAGATAGGGATCAGAATGCCTCTGCTTCTCTAGTGTCAAAACATACCTATTAGTAGGCACCAGGTCACTAGTCATCCCTAGATCTTATAGTAGCTGTTCCTGAAAACTGAGAACAAATCAAAAGGTAAGGAACTCCGGTGGAGTATTTGCATATCTATTCTTCGGTGAAGGAGATCTCATTCCTTCCCACGTGCAGGGCTGGAACTATGTTTCTACTGTGAAGCAAGCAGCAGCATCCTGACAGAGGCAGATGACGCCTGAGCCTTGTTTCTAAGAGCCCCCTAGCTACTGGGGCAGTGTCAGTTGGTCCAAGTTTGCTGGGATGCAAGCCGGCATGAAGAGCCTCCAATTCTGCAACTGCAAATAGTAAGAGAGTGCCATAGGAAAAAGGCCCCAAATGTGCCAGCCTTGAGGCAAGACATATGCCTTACCATAGCCTGGGCCAGAGGGAAAGACCCTTGATCTAGTGGAGTCTAGCACAGAGTGAGAGCTACAGCCGCCAACAACGTGAGAGAATTCTGCCGCTCTGCTGATGTCTGTGGGAGGGCTGACCACAAGCGGAGTGTGCTGGAGTCTAGGCAAAAGGCAAACGAAGTCTCCATTGGAAGAATCTGAGGTCCAGGTCAAGCGGAAGCTCTGCTCCATCCCTGATGACCGATTAGGTCTCTCCCATCTGCTCTTCATCTCTGAGTCATTTCTCTAGCCCCGTGTTTGACATTCTTAGCCCGGCAGGGAAAATTCAAACTGCTTTGAGACTCTATCTCATCCCATTCAGAACGGCTGTCTCGTGTTACTGAATGAGTGACATCGAATGCAGATGTGACAAGGGGAAAGAGGAGCCCTTATGCACTGCTAAGGGGTGGTGTAAGGCTGTCTATCAATTCTGAAAATCAGTTTGGAGATTTCTCGAAAATCCAAAACAAGGATGACCATATGGTCCAGGTGCACCATTTGGGAGTCAGCCAAAGGACTGAAGTCAACATCCCACAGAGATGCTTGCACCGCCAGGTTCATAGCTGCACTCACGACAGCTACATTGTAGAGTCAACCAAGTCTCCATCAACTGAAGAGTAGCTAAAGAGAAGGAAGTGCACGGATACAGTGAAATTTGTATGTGTCTGTGAATGGGTGGTGCGTGCCTGCTTACCTCTGTGGATTCAAGAGTGTGTTACTGCATATGTGAACACATATGTATGTGTGTGTATGTGTGTGAGTGCATGTGCATGCGAGGATGTGTGTTATGTATACACTGGGACGTGTGTGTGTACATGCACATGTGCGTGTGTGTATGTGGCAGTTTAAAAGACAATATTCATGTGTTGGTCTTCTCCTTTTTGCCTTGTTTCAGATAGATTTTTTTTTCCCACTGTGCTAGCTCATAGAGAGCCTGTGAGCTCCTGGGGCGTCTCCCTGGAGGGGTACACTAGGATTAGAGAGCTTGAACTACTGTGCAGGCTTTTATGTAGGTACTGAGGATCTAAAGTCAGTGCTTTTACCTGCTGACATCTCAACCCCCACAATGGGATTTTATACAGTAATAAAAAAAGTATGGAATCACGGCAATTTCAGGGAAATGAATGCAACCTGCTAAGCGAAGGAAGCCAGACTCAGAAAGGCAATCATCTCTCGTTCTCTCATGCTCAGAACATAAATTTAAAAATGTTTGTGTGTGTGTGTTGTATGTGTGTAGGTTATGAACTCAGAAAGGGGGCCATGGAAGGGGTTTAAGAGACCTTTGTGGATATAGAGAGGCTCATGGCATATATGCAATAGGAAAGCAGAAGCAGGGAGAAACCGCTAAGAAAGGGAACCAGCTGGAGTGGAGAGACCACATGGGGAGGGGCTCGAGGGAAACAGATCAAAACAGGTATAAAGACACATACATATGAAGATGTTATGAAATCCAATTCTTTGTATGCTAATTTATAAAATTAATTAAGAGAGACAGATGGAATTTTAGCCTAAGAGACAAAATTGCCAAGAGAGCCGAATGGAAATATTTGATTAAAAAAAATACCATCTCAGAAACGCAGAGTTCCTTTGATTAAGCTCACAGGTAGATGTCATACAGCAGGGCGGAGAGTCAGGGAAGCTAAAAGATATGTCAATTAATAAAAAATTTACATTAAAATATAATGAGAATGGAATGTCAGGAGCTACACAAGAAGAGGAAGGGTCAGACGTGAGAAAATGTAAGAAATCACAAAGAGGAAAGGATGCGCTCAGAGTAACATAGGAAGTGAGACCACAGACTCTAGAAGCAGAGGGGCCGCCAAGCACTCCACAGATCGTACAGTGAGACCCAGTTGGGCTGCTGAACATGAAGATCAGCTGTGGGCCGTCAGAGGGTCAAAGAGACCACCATTGCTAACAGACTCAAACAGGGAAACAGAAAGGACATCCCTAAGACAATAAGAGCATGGTTACCCATAGAAAATTAGACCTATCTGAATCGAGGAGGGGCTCTGGAAATGGCAAGAATGAAGGTAAATATAAGAAATAGGTTATCATATAAAGTAAAAATAGTGAGCGTGGTTGTAGGCTTTATGGGGTATACAAGAATGTGTGACACACAGGTATGACACACACCCTTGGTGTCAGAGGGAGGTGTCAGACTTAACCTGTCATTGGACTCTTACATCCTGTGTAAAGCAATATGATATTTGGAAGGCTACCAAGAAACTAACAGCATAGGAAGTAAACTACAGAATTCTATTATTTAAGACACAGGGAGAGTAGGAAGAATCCCTCTACATGTGTAAGTGCACATACATGCACTTAAAAGGGGCTACACACATGCCAGCCCAAAGATTCCCTTGTCACTCTTGTGAGGCTGGCAGATGTCTTATGCATTCTAGAAACAATAGCTGTGGATATTGGACACGGTGGGAAAGCGGGTGCATCTTAACACACCTCAACCTACCCCAACCTGCCCCACCAGCATCCCTCTGTCTTAGCTCCCACCATCTGCGTCTTTACTCAGTCAGGCACGAATCAGTCTGATCTGCTCAGCAACATCCCTCCTATCTGAGCATTGAGGGAAACTGCTAGCCCAGATAGCTACTGAACTTAAACATATTTTGCTGCTACCTTTTTCTTTTAATGCCTGAAATTTACTGTAGGCGAAGATCTGTTATGTATGATAAGAAATCTAGATTAAAATACAGAGAAATAAACTCACACTAGCTAGAGTTTTTGATCTGATGGAATTTGTCTTTGGGACAGTGATTTGCCAGGTAAATGGAGATGACCTTGAACTCTTTAATCTCCTACCTGCCTCCCAAGTGCTGGGATTACAGGAGTGGCCCACAAAGCAGGCTTGATAGGAATTTTGTACAAACCAAAGCAGATTTTGCTTTAGTATGAATTAACATATTAATAGAATGCTTTTATGGCTTTTACCAAAGATTATTTTTTTATGCATTCAAAATGTTACAGAATCCATTAGCATTTGACAATGTATTTTAACAGACAAGGACATCAGGAATTATTCCGTCTAATGGCAAGGTGAGAAAAAACTCAGGGTGGTTAAGTCACTTATGGAGTTGGACCTGGCCGAGATCTACATCTCCCGATTCCCAGGTGTTGCTCTTTCCTTTTCACCAAACCCTTTGGGACTCCTTAAAAGCCACTTTCATCACCAGCACATTAGTACCTTACTTAACCTTTCCATAAGATTATTCAATGTAATTACAGCTCAACCTGAAAGTAAACCTACCCAACGTCTTTCTTTCTCTGTCATTTACTTCTCAATTATTTCTACATATGGTGGCCACACACACACACAAGTCAAACTTAGGTACACACATATGCTTTATGCACAACGAAGAAAATTGACTACATAAATATTTACATAAAATACCAACATTATCTGAATGACTATTTAGAATTTTTAGAAAACATGTTTCAGTATGGGTGAACTTCATTATTTCAGATTTCTGGGTCTATTAGCTGGTCAAATGCTTAACAAAACACAGACGACGGCTGCTTCCCTGTTGGGAGAGTCTGCAGCAGCTTTTACACCGGGCTTGCTGGCCCTCTGCTCATATACATGCCACCTTGATTTTCAGACAGAACTGTTAAGGCGTCAAACTATGAAACTGGAATTAAGGTCCTGACTTGGTAGGTTGTATTTTGCCTCCTCCTTCTCAGTGGTGGGGGTGGGGGGACAGCAATCAACAGAATGCAATATGTCTCATGCACTGGATTATTTCCTAGGATAGTCTACAATGACAGGTTTTTAAATTTTCTTTTCTTCTTCTTTAAAAAGAGATTTCATTTTATTTTCGCCATGCTTATGTGTGTCTGTGACTGTTTGCCCACAGGAATGCAGGTGCCTGAAGAGGTTGGAGGCATTGGACCTTCTGAGAGGGGCTGGAGTCACAGGCAGTCCTAAGCTGCAGGACGTGGGTGCTGGGAATTGAGCCTGGGTCCCTCTGAAAGAGCAGTGATGCTCTTAACCACGGAACCATTCCTCCATCCATAAATTTATCTGTTATTATTGTGTGTGTGTGTGTGTGTGAGAGAGAGATGGGTATGTCGATGATTGTGTGCCATGCAAGGAGTGAGATTTTTTTCCCCACCTTTATGCAAGTTGCAGGACTCAAAACCTAGGCTGCAAGACTTGCATGGCCAGCACCTTCACCTGCTGAGTCAGCTTACAGCACATGACCACTACTTAAATTAAGGTAATTGCACACCCCTCCCCCAGTAAGTACCTGTACTATCTTTCCTAAACTCTAAAACTGTTTTAGAAATATAAAGATTGTTAACAATGAGTTTGGGGCAGAAAAGAAACTTTATCCTGGTTGTAACTTTATCCTGGGTGTTCCTTACACATCTAATTAAAAGCACAATTTCCCTAGAGCGAGAACAGGTCCAACACCATATCTTCTAGATGGAGGGAATGTGCCTTGTCCTGTGGGATCTTCTGTGCACATCCGTGTGATAGACAAATACCTGTCTCCATCACAGGGCTGTCAAGAAGATATAATTTGTGGTGGTGCACACCTTTATTTCTAGCACTTGAGAGGAGGAGGAAGGCGGGCCTCTATAGCTCAAGAATAGCTTGGTCTATAGAATGAGTTTGGGGTCACTCGGGGCTACAGAGTGCAACACTGCTTAAAAAAGAAAGAAAAGAAGGAAGGAAGAGAGAAAGAAGAGAGTCATGTAAAACAGGAGGAAGGAAATTAAAAGACATTCCTTTTTTTTTATCTCATTTAATACAAGATGACCATAGAAAGAGATATATCAATTTATACTCATTTCAGATTAATTTGTTTGCCTGACCCCCCAGGTTCATACTTCCTTCACTAGACTGCAAGCTGTATTCTGACCTCCATGTGTGTGCTGGGAGCATGCATGGGGTACATGCCTGAAGGCACTTGTGCACACGCACACAACTGAATGCAATAAAAGAAATAAAAAAGAATGGTGCTTGGCTTTTAAGAAATGTAAGTGCTATTCAGGACTCTTCGTTATTATAAAGACAGCAAACAAAGCATACGAAATGGTTGCTTCTCTCAAGGATACTGTTCTGGGTGTTAGTTCCATCCCAAGCCCCCTCCCTTGGACGTTGCCTCAGCTCAGACTCCGCCCCTGAGAAAGCCCACCAAACCGATGACCCCTCCCCAGAGATGCTCAAGACCACTCCCACAGGGTATTTAAATTGCCCCCAGAGAAAAAACACGTGGTTTTTCAGTCTTCCCTTCCTGTCTCTTCTCTGGGGGGGGGGGGGGGGAGGAGGGAGAGCTGGAAAGTCATCCAGGAGCATTTGTATCCATTAAACCTGAGTTTTTTCAAATTTGGTTTGATTTGATCTGATTTGGATTACTGTGTCAGCAGAGAGGTTTATCGGGCTTATCGGGGTGCAAAAACTTTTCATCTGGAAGTCCCACCAAGGGGCTGTTTCTCCTACTGACCAGGGGCCACGTGGTGGGGAAATACCCTTCTCTCCCGCACCTGCTCTCCACCAGGTCAAGACCGGCTTCAACTTTCCAAGTCATTGCCTTAGAGGCCCAGGGACTCCTGCAATTTTTGGGGTGTCCTGCCAGAGACGCAATCTTGCCAGGCTCCCAACCTGCTACTGGGACAAGGACCTGCCTTGTCCTGTGGGATCTCTTTTTCAGAAGACGTTCTGTTCAAGAGCATTTTCCACCCCTCTCCCACCCATGTTTTGACCTATAGCCTGACACAGTGGATACGTTGCACTAGGTTTCGGGTCCCAACATAGATTTGCAAAATGAATACCTGAAATTCAAAGCTAGATCCCCAAATGCCCTTGGACTGCCTTTTACAAAATCTTCTTAAATTGGGGCTATCTGATACCATACGTCCTTAACACCTACAAATTTTTGCGGGCATGGGGTCAAGTAAACAAAACTCCCACATGCCCATGGTTTCTGGATACTGGTGCTTCCGTCCTTCCCTCAGTGGCCAGTGTCTCACAGCACTGGTCTTGGTTTCTAGGCCTATCTGGAAATTGGGATCCTAAAAGTTCCGCCCTGACCATGCTGCTCGAGACACTGGCCGCTGCCAGCCTCTCCTCCTTTCAGCTTCTCTTTGTGTTGGTTGTTTGTGTGTGTCTCTGCATCCTGTCCCTCATTCCTGGCATGTGATCTGGTCACACTGGGATTCTCCCTGCAATGGATCCAGTCCCCCTGTCCTTCCTCTTTGTATGACATAGCTGTTCTATCCTGGTGTCTCTGTGTTCCCTTACAGAACTTGCTGATCCGGTCCTCAGTGGGATCACCTGTATGCTCACCTGGCTCCTGCAGCCTACTTTAGGATTTTAAAGTTGGTCAGCTGATAGAGTTTCTTGGGAAAAGTTTTGCTCATCTGTCTGCTAATATGTATGTGTTAACAATGTGGTGAGGGTGTGCTTGTTTTGTGTCTATGTGTGCTTGTTTTAAAATCTGGAAAACTTGCAACTTCAGATTACAACAGCTCTGAAAAAAAAAAACAAAAACAAACCACAAACACGTGAATAGTCATAATTTTGGTTGAGGCCAAAGTGGAAACCTCAGTGCCATCTTTAATAAAGGTACCCACATGCGCTAGCCCTACCAAGGAGACATTCAGCAAGACTACGCTGTTGTGAACGAAGCAGAGAAACCTGGGACACAGGGCTGAGGAGCGACAGACACCACACCGGAGGTACAGATGGTAACTAACAGGATACACATGCTATTCCTTGGTAGGAAGGTGTGGGATCCATGCTGTTAATGTCAGAGATGGGCAAGAAAGAGCCCCCTCTGCTGAGGAATGCCTAACTGCTTCCTCTCTCCCTGCTTTCCCACAGAAACCCAACAGAGGAGGCAGCCAAGTTCAGTTCAGACCACCTCCAAGCACGTACAGGTGACTCCCAACCTTGCTCTGACGATGCAGAATTTACGCCGAGTTTAAACTAAACGGAGGAGGACCGATGACTGGAGACAGGTTTCCTCCAAGGGAAGGAGCACGTGGAAGATCCTAACTTCGCTCCAAGTCCCTCTCCTCCCTGACTTCACAGATGGCTGGACTTTTGTGTAGCTAGCTTAGTAGCTTCCAAAGTATCAGCAGTGGTAAATGACATACCCCTCAGCAGTTTTGTTTTACCCACTAAGTGCACAGTTGAGTGGCCTTACATAATGCACACCGCGGAACCACTGATCTCCAGGGCTCTTTGCAACTTGAAAAGTGGAACCCTACCTAAGAAGAAATCCTTCATGGTTCATACTGCCTCTGTCCCTGTTTCTGTCTGTCCTGGGGATGTCACGGAGGTGATCACTCACTGTTCGTTTTACTGGGACGGGCTCACTTCACTGAGCAGAGTTCTCTTGCGTTACATGTGGGTTGCAGCATGAGTCAGGGTTTCCTTACTTTTCTTGAAGCTGAGTGGCAGTCTAAATGCATGTACAGGCCACCTCCTGCTGATCTGTGCACCTGCTGCTGGACCCCAGGGTCTTCCGCCTCTGGGTTTTCCTGAATAGCCTGCTAGAAATTCAGGGGGACAATTTCCCCTGACAATGATTTTGTTTGCAGGGTTGGGGTGGCCATATACCCAGAAATGGAATTAAAAGCGCCTACATTAATTCTGCTGAACAAACTCTCTTTTCATGGTGGCCAGATGGTTTTTACTTTCCAACCGTGTATACAAGAGCACCCTGGTCTCTAAACTCATGCAAATGCTTGTCTTAGCTAACAGCTGCCGCCTTAATAGACGTTCAATATGCAATTTCAATTCTTTGTTACTTTTGTTGTCTAGAATAGTGGTTCTCAACCTTCCTAATGTTGCGACCCTTTAATACAGTTCTCACGTTGTGGTGACCCCTGAACATAAAATTATTTAGTTGCTACTTCATAACCATAATTTTGCTAGGGCTATGTGAATTGTAATGTAAATATCTGCTCTGTAGGCCCTTGTGAAAGGGTCATTCGACCCCCAAGGAGTCATGACTCACAGGTTGAGAACCACTGTTTTAGAGGCTTGCTTTCATTCTCTGTAGACCAAGCTGGCCTGGAACTCATGGTGATTTTCCTGTCTTAGCCTTCCAGGGTCAAGATTACAGGTGCCAGCCACTATGCCTACCTCTATGCTTTTAAAATATATGTACATTCAAACTGCGTTTCAGTTATTCCATGAAACATGAGCAATTGGGGGAAGACGGGAAGAAGGGTAGGAAGAAGTTCCTACTCTGGGCTAAGAGCTGTTAGCAGTTCATGCTTGCCAGGGAGGGAGGGTTAGTTTGCTTTAGGAGCGTGCATTCTCTAAGGTTGCCCATGCTCCAGTGGGTGTCCCCGTACCCAAGCATATCCAGGCAGCTCTAACTGGACTCAGTGTGGTACAAGAACAAACAGATGTGTGAGGATGTGAACTTGGAGTGGGGAGGAGGATGTGTGGGGACAGTTCTGGGGAAACTGAAGGGGAGGGGTAGTATATGATCAAAAGACATTGTACAATGTATGACATTCTCAAGTCCCAGGTAAATGAAACTAACAAAAAAGAGAAAAAAGAGCTTTTAACTCTTATTATTAAAAGTGAGGTCGGGAGAGCACTGAAGAATGAAATAGTAAACTGGGGCCTGGAGAGATGACTTGGCCGTGACCAACACTGGTTGCTCTTTCAGAGGACCCAGGTTTGGATCCCAGTTTCCTTATGGTGGTTCACAATCATTTATTACTCCAGTTTCAGAGGATCTACACTTTCTTCTGGTTTCCACAGACACCAGGTATGCAGCTACTGCCGGTACCCAGAGCCTCATCCTCAGCTTTCAGGCATTGCTACAGCACACTGTGCCCTGTGCAGACTCTCCTCCAGCCCAGTGGACACCCTAGCTCTGATGGTCTAGAACTGAGGTCATGTGACTTGAGAAAAACAACATGAGTTCAGATCCCTACCCTGCCACTTTACTTCTGGTTGGACTAGAACGAGCAATCCCTTGGGTACAACTTGTTCCTCAGTTAAAACATTTATTCTTATGGGTTTCCAAGGAAATGCTCCATATGCGTGCCCTTTGTAAGCTGTAAAATACAGTGTAAACTTGGGTTCATATTAAGGTGCTGTAAACATTAAGGTAATGTTATGAACCACTTTTTTATTTTTAAAAAAAGATTTTAAAAGATTTCTAGGCTGCAGCTTTGGGCAACGTGTAGATAAAGATTCTCTCAGCCTGACCTTCGCAAATACTTCCTAATCCTGTCTGATGAGGAGAATCATGGGACATGCTTGTTAAAAACTTGATAGCAAAGTGCCCAATGTGGACTTCATGAGTCAGCAAGAGGTCTTCACTTAGGAACTATTAGGAAATTTATTTTCAATCTCAGGCTTCACTGGGCCTCATTCCTTGTAGCGACATGTAGCCTGCCTTGCATGTCTTGCCAAAAATGTATGTTCTGTGCCTTTGTTATGAGGTCATCAGATTTCTGACTATCGAGGGTTCATTCCAAAGCATGATTTACCAAAGAATCAAAGATGGATTTAATTCATCCTGTACCCGGACACTGGCAGAGAACAAAGTGCCAGTCATAAGGAGAAAATGGTTTCTCTAGGATGGCTTGAAGTATGTGCCAAGTCTACGCTCAGTCACACATGGGGTCTCTAGTGTCAGAATCTTCCATTGCCGTGTGTGTGTGTGTGTGTGTGTACGTGTAAATGCCAGAGGTTGGCATCAGCTATCTTCTTCAAGACTTTACTTTTGAGTCAGGGTCTCTCCCTTAGTGTAGAGCTCACTACCTTGGCTGGGCTGGCTGGTTGGCTATTGAGTTCCCGAGATCCTTCTATTTCTCCATTGTCTTCTCCAGTGCCAGGGCTGGAGACGAGCATTGCCATGTCTGGCCTTTTACGTGGTTTCTGGGGTCCAAACTTGTGCCCTCAAGCTTACACAGAAGGCACCTTCCTGGCTATGCCATCTTCCCAGCCCCCTACATCACCATTTCTTATCCCAACGTTCTTTAGAGTCAGGCACCCACAGTTACTTCCTAGCATCTCAGTGTAAGATGGAAGTCACCATCATCACTCATGGCCTACCTACTAAGAGCTGTAAGTGGAATACGGTGAGGGACGCTCACTGCTGCACCTGTTGTTCAACAGCAGAGGAACCTAGGTTGGTTGGAATTCTATGTGAGTTTCTTCCCCCTCTTTTCAAAGTCCCTGTAGTGAGAACTGAGATACTGTCATGGGCTATTTGGTGTCCCACTAAAAGAAGCAATCTTACGGTGAGCACCAATTTTTAGACCCTCCCTCTGCCTGCCCTGGGATGTGGTCCTGCTCCATTGCCTGGTTATGTATAGGTGCTTGGTTCAGTGTGTTTGGGCAAGTGTGTTACGGACATTGGACTACTGGGTGTGTGGTGTACAGTGGACCCTCCTAAGCACAGCAGCTGAGCCACTCAGGATCTCTCTGGTCACATGCCAGGCACCGTGAAAACCAAAAATGCCTCCAGGGTGCAAAAGATCAAAGTATATTATATATAAGCCCGGAAATAGCATAATGAAGCCCTTTGTTATGTATAATACATGTTAATAATGAACCAAAGTCCTCTATCAATTTCCAAACCTTCTGAGGAGAATGATGCTCCCTTTCCCCTTCAGAGGTTCTGGGAGAATTGTGGCGAGGGATAATGCTAAGCAGACCACAGGGCCAGGGTTGGTCATGCCTCACTCACAGCCCCTTCCCACAGGTGACCGGGAACAGCAAGAGCTCCCATCCAAGCCTGACTTCCCTTTCACACACCTCACAATGTCCAGGGAACACTTCTATCTCAGCTTCTCCATGTTGACCAGCAACGACTCCCTTCTCTCTGCAGGCCCCTGGCCAGTGCCCTCAGCCTGGCTGCCATGGCTCTGATGGGCCCTGCCATTCCTCTCCAGCGTCCTTAACATCTGCATTTGAGCTCAGCCTCTGTGGCTTTGCTTCTTTAGGTTTTAACACCGTTTGGTGTTGTGACTCGAACTGCATACACTAGCATGTGTGTGCACTACATCAGAGCTCTTCCGTATCTGGGCTGACTCCAATACCCTCATTTCTACTGATATGCCATGTCACTAGGCTTTCAACTACACTAACCTGCGCAGGTCTCCTGTCTGAACCTGTCTTCACAGACTCTCTTGCTTCCAGGCAGAAGAACCGAGCCAAAGATCATGCACCCATCCAGAGGCACTCACCCCGAGACTCTGGCTTTTGCAAAGGGCTAACCTCTTCCCCTTATGGTCTCCCTGCCCTTCTGTGTTCCTCAAACTACTAGTGGAAGAGTCCTTTCCCCCTAGTCTCCAGGGAGGTGCCTGCAGCGGTAGAAGAGATTATGAGGGCACATCTGAGCAATCCGAAAGTACTATCTGAGAACAGCCAGTGTGGGAAATGTGCTGGAATGTTCAGCAGGGGGTCAGGCTAGGTCATGGCAGCCCAGTGCAGCTCCTTCCTCGAGCTAACTGGTGGAAAGAAAAATTACAAAGCTAGAGAGTCTTTTTTTTTTTTAAGTACAAATGAGGAAAGACAAGCTCCGCTGACTCCGGCCTTAATAGAACTTTTGATTTGCAGGATTTTGAAATGGATTTATTCAGGTCATCGAGAAACACTCTTAGCGAATGGACTGAAGTCGAGGGGAAATGGGAGAGGAAGAGGTGCCTTGTGGCTTTCTGTCATTTCTTCGCTCATTATTGGAGTTCTTCCTTCCCTAAGCTATGACATACGACTAACTTCTTTTTTTTTATTGAAGATTTATTTTATTTTTATCACGTGTGTCTCTATGACTGTGGGTGCCGAGGAGGCCAGAGAAGGCAGGGGATCCCCTGGAGCCTCAGTCGTGATCTGCCTGGCAGGGGTACTGGGAACTGAACCCCAGTCCTCTCTAAGATCAGCCTGTGTGCCACACTGCTGAGCCATCTCTCCAGCTCCCTGAATCACTTCTTGGAGGTTGACCTTGTACTGACCTGAACCACAGCAAACTGTACCCCAGTACATTCTGGAAGTGGCATTTCTGACTATTAGAAATACTTCAGAGGGCTGCGACCATGCTACCTACTGGGCATGTGCCATGCTCTCGAGGGAAGTCTGTCTTAGAGTGAGTGAGTTCTTCCCTGATGACAGAGACAGCCACCGCCATAAAGACATCAGGAGCTCTTGTCCCGTTAATGGCCACACATCACAAGCATGATAGACATGGACTATTTTCTTCAGTTGCTGTGATGTCACCATGTATCAAAAAACTCTCAGTGTATCCACCGAGTCTATAACAATGCTACCACCAGCAAGAGCAGGAAGGGTTAACTGCAAGGCCCTATGGGAATCTAGTAATGTGACTTTTGACTTTCGTGTGATCTACTTAGCCATAAAACTCTATGCCCTGTGGTGAAAGGAGGAGGACAAACCCAAAGGCATCTCCATCACTGTCAGACAAGATGACTGGGTAATGAGGAAGGGCCTGTGTTTGATAGACAGCTCTATTAGTTGTTGAAAAACTAAATGGCTGGATTTGGTGGAGCACACCTTTAATCCCAGCACTTGGGAGACAGAGACAGGCAGATCTCTGCGAGTTTAAGACCTGTCTAATTTATATAATGAGACCCAGTCAGCCAGAACTACATAATAAGGCCCTGTTTCAAAACGAAACAAAATATACAAACAAACAAAAAAACAAACAAAACTCCAAAAATTGTAGGGCAGAAAGGGAAGAGTGGTACATGCCATTGATTCAATTTCTTTGGAAACTGAGGCAGGAGAACCACAAGTTTGAGGGCAGCCTAGAATACACAGTGAACCCTTGTCTCCCAAAACGAAGAAGGCCTGGTGATGAAGGGACCCACCCCAGACCATGACAGTGACCAGTGTAACAGTGAGGGACAATCCACCGAGGTCCCACAGGTTCCCGCTCTTTGCTTCACTCTGCCTACTAAGAAACTCACCTCTCGGGGTGAGGAACAAATGAGCCTCACACTACATGGAAAGACAGCAATGCAGCTCAAGCAGAGGACTAAATCCACGACAAGTATATTTCTTAAAAGAGAACACGCAGGAGATTCTCCAAGGATGTGGGATTTGGAGAAAGGTGGAGATGGCATGCAAGTTTTAAGAATAATCTATACAATCCTAGGTTCCCCTACCTACCCTAACACATGGTCCCTCCGAGATAGAAGCGATAGTATAACCATGGCAACAAGGGTTTGGTGGATGTAGGGACGATGTGGGGTGGCCGGGTCCCTGGGACTCACATCCTTTGGCCAACATTCTCAAATCCTCATTTTCATTTTAATGGTTTTCAACATTGTGATGTGGCAGAGTCTATATTTGGAGGTAAATCTATTTGAAGAACAGTTGTGTCTATAAGGATAAACATGCAAAGAAGTAGAGGTTACGGGTGACTTTTTACTGCCTTTTATTTGATTAAAAAATAAACTGTATGTTGAGGGAAATGCATTCCAAAGCTGTGCAAGTGAAGATTTCTGTTCCACAAACCAAAGTGTAGTCTCCTGAGTCCTGAACCCCTAAAGCAGACAATAGGGAGTCGGCCATAGTCCTAATTGGGGTGTGCTGATGTCCCTTTACACACCCTCTGCAGGTTGCCTAAACTGTGCCCTCATGGCCCAAGTCTGAGGTCCTGATGCCAGCATCCATGACATGGTAGGCCTGTCTTCCAAGGCTATCTACACGTGTGAGCCACGTGATGTTCAGAGCATCTTGTCCTTCACTAAATCCATGCAGTGAACGTCTTGAGGAACTCTACAGACTCTCATGGCCCCCTTCCTCCCTTGGTGCAGCTGACTTTGTTTGGGGAGCGGCTCATAAGTCCAAACACGGTTCAGTTGAAGCAACGGGAGTTTGGTGAGCCGGGAAAGAACTGGGCTTGAGAACGTACGTAATGGGTAAGGAAACCCAGAAGTCATGTCTTTATTGTTTCTCGAATTTTGTAAGTTTATCCTGAGTCTCTCCTGGGGCCAGGTGCTGAGCTGTCAACTCTATAGACTCCACAATGGAAAACAGGAAACAGACTGGCCCTTGAGGAATTCAAACCTCCCGTGTTTCCCACAGGGTATGGGAGAGGGCTCTTCATGTCCTTTATTGCATTTCAGCCCTCACAGACTTCTGAGCTATTAAGTCTAAAAGCCTAATGTGGAAGAAGGAAGTTAGCACACGCTTTATTAATTAGAGGTTTAAAACCACTGTTCCCATAAATTCTACCTGAGAGAAAAGGAAGAAAACGGGGGCTTCTTGATGCTGTTCACCCTTACAGCTAGCACTCTGGCTGAATGGAATGTTGCAGAACCTTCTGGTGAACCATTGGCAGGCTGTATGCCAAAGGTGCCTGGTCACGGCAGGGAGACAAAAGGCTCTCTGGCCATAGAAACATCCTGCCCTCTTGTTTTCAGAATGGTTTTCGGGAATAAATGGCTTTTTATCTGCAAAAAGCTGTGGCCATAAGAAGCACACTCACTGGGCATAGTGAGTTCTGCCCTGGAGGGCTGAGATGATGAAGCTCATGCAAAAGTCAACAGCCCTGAGGCCCATGTGGGATACATCTGCCAAGTAGAGAGACGCTATGGACAGCAGTGATCTCTAAAGCACAGGACTGTAGATAATACAGCATAGAGAGCAAACAAAGTGCAAAATGGACAAAAATCAGTCAACACGACGTTTAAAGACTAGGAAGAGTGCAAGCCTACAGGGCCGGTAGTGAACAGCTTCCCAGAGAGGCAGGTGACATTCAGAGGTCAATGTGTCATCCTCAGGAAGGCAGGCCTGTGATGTGGGGGTGGGGATGGGGATGGAAGCTTTGTTCCCATCTTCTCTGACAGCCCCAACGTGTTACATATCTGTGCTGTGGAATACACGAGCCTCTTGCCATAGGCAAGTGTTGAATGTTCTCGAGGAGTAGAGGACATGAACTGCTAAGAGTGCCTTAGCATCTAGCCCTAACTGGCTGGAGCTGGATCTCTGCCTGGCTCTACTCAGCCCAAGGGATATGCATTTGAAATTCAGTATAAACTAAAATTAGCCATGCTCATGAATGGCTCTGGCAGCCCAGGTGTGCAGAAAACAGCTCTGGATTCTTGCTTGGGCTTTAAGGTTCCTCAAATAATGAAGAGGAGATGTATCACAGGACCCAGCTATAACACTGCTGCATTTATGAACAGATGAACAGGGTTCCAATATCATGGTGTTTATGAGCAGGACTCGGCATATCACAGAGATTCTTGCACATGGATGTTTACTGCTAATATTTACAATGTATTATATATACATGCATATGTATGCAGATGTATGTATGAAGTTGTCAAAAATTGAATTAATAAAATGTGTAAAATAAAAGTATTTATATATTTATATACCCACATTCCATGGATACATCTACATATATTAAAGGTTGAAGTCTGCATTTGTTATATTATTTAATTCCCCAATTCATCAAACACTTTCCTTTTCTCGTCCATCCTTCTAGAGCTACTCTGTCTGTTTTAATCCGTAAACCACCTGGAATCTTCTAGAGCAAATCTCTAACTCTTTCAGGGGTCAGACCAGGAAGCGCTAAGCCCCACAGCATCTGAATCTCCTGCAATCGACAGGAGGGACTTGATGAATATCCACTTAATGCCATTTGGCCTTTCATCACCCCAGTGCATAAGTGCTCCTCCCTGGAATGACAGTCCGTAAGGCCTCTGGAGTGTCTCCATTACCATCTCTTCCCCAGGAGAGGGAGGATTTGCTATGAGAGCAAGGGTCATGCATCAGTTCTGATGCTGTCAAAGCTGTCATGCTGACTCTGTTCAGGCTGCAAGATGCTGACAGGGCACGGCAGCAGCTAGCAGCTCTCCTGTAGGGGACCTGGGGGTGGGGTGGGCTAGCTGTTATAGATCATACAGAGGGGAAGTGCGAAGCTGTCGGCTGGGGTTGTTTTTTTAACACAGGGCAGCGTCACAAGGCAGAAATCAAAACCAATGAAATGCAAGTCTGGGGGATGTGATGAGGGATAGGGGTGTGTCTGACCCTCGAGGGGTCAGAATCGCTCCTTAGGAGTACATCGGCGCTTCCTTGGTTATACTGATTTTTTTTCTGTCCCCTTTCTGTTTCAGAACCATCTACATCTGCAGGTGCTGTCCCAGCTCCAATTTGCCAGGACTTTCCCTAGTAGTACCCATTCTCTGTGTCCCTCTCCAGCCTACAGTGCTGCCCACAGCCACCAGCCTAAATCTTCAAAGGTTCAATCCTCTACTATACCCAGTCACAGGAAGAAAACAGAACCCTAATCTCTCTCCCTAAAGACCAAGAGAACTTCTGCGCCTTGGATTTTACCCATAAATGTCTCCTACACCACTGTCCACACCTCCTCCTCAATCTGTGATTTGTGGTTATAATTGCAGCCGGTTCTTAGCCAATGAAACCAAACGTTCCCCCTTTATTGTTCTGAGCAGAATGTAACCCTAGCTGCAACTTTTACCCTGCTTCATTCCAGAGGGAACCATGAGTGACTATGCCTCTGAATTTAGGCAGGAAGAGACCCTTGTACACTACCTTAGTAAAACGAGCATCTGCTAATGATGACATTACTAGGAATTTGGGACATAAGATGGGCAAGCTTTTTTTATTGTCTTCCCTGACACGCTAAAGCCAGTCATCCATCACAGCCAACAAAGAGAACCAGAGGCTGCTGGGAGTTAACAAGAGTGGCAGGCTCTTATAAATAATATATAATGCAACTGCACTACAGCCTTCGCCATACAGTGTGGAGTGGCCTCGTCAATTGGTTTTAGGCTGAGGAGGATGGTTTTTTTTTTTTTTTGATTCAGCAAAAAGCAGTGAGTGGGCATATTTTATACCAACACAAGTATAATTATTTGGCATCACTTCGGTGATGCATGTGAGGTTAACACATAGGCCTGAGGTTCTCATTGATCTCTAATCAATAAAGGATCATTGCTCATAATGAGCACAGTCATTGTTGGGAGGGGAAATGGATACACTTGAGCCGTCTACAGGAGTGTGACAGGACTGCCATTTTCTCCTCATTTGTTTACTGTTTTCCTCAAATCTAAACTTATTTTCAGCAGCAAGGAACAATTTCTCAATGATTGGCAGAGGCCCACTTCAAAGTCATCCTGACTTGGATTTTCCTAAAGTCCTAATTAGAAGATCAGGCTTAATGAGGTTTTGACTGTGCTGTGAATTATACTAATGAACCCAGAAATGGTCTTTGGTGTTAACATCGTCTTAAAGAAGCTCTCTGAGTTGTCCTTTGGAGAGTTTATGTTGGCCTTGGAGCCAAATGGGGCCACTAGCAGAACTGCAAGCGAGAAGAGGTGACTTTTCTCCACCCACTCAGACTAACAAAGGTTTTCAATAAATAGAAGGTCAGAGTGGAAATCTATGCTGGTGTCACCCAAATGCTCACTATTTTTTCTGAAACTAATGAACCATAAGAAGTCTGGTCAGCTGTTGGGTGGCGGTGGTGCACACCTTTAATCCCAGAGCTCAGGAGGCAGAGGCAGGCAAATCTCTGTGAGTTTGAGGCCAGCCTTGTCTACAGAGCAAGTTCCAGGACCACCAAAGCTGTTACACAGAGTAAACCAGTTTTGAAAAAACAGCTCCCCTGCCCCCCACACACAGAAAGAAGGGCCAACTGCTTTAAGTTAGATAAGGAAGGTGAAGTAAATTATTTCATTTTCTAATTCTGAAATTCTGCCTCCTCTAACCACTAGCTCAAGAGTCAGGGCTAAGCCTACTTGGCCTTTAAAACAGGGATGAATTAAAAGTTTCTTCTTGAGATGGAAAGCCTGGCCTGGCATTTCTTCTTGAGATGGAAAGCCTGGCCTGGCACTGCCCACCTACCAACTATTTTTAAGGTAATTTTATTTTGAGTGCTACACAACTAGTATTGGCCTCCTCACATCCCATCTCACCCCACCCCATCCTTCTTGAAGAAGAGCTTGCCACAAAGAAAATGCCTCGGATGTGCTGTGCTGCTGGGGCAGTGCTCTGGCCAGAACTTTCTGTGACTCCATAGTGAGTTGATAACACTTTATCAAGGCTCTTATTGCATGGTTTCAATTAATTCATCTTACAGACAGTAAACTTAGAACAAACAGGGAATTTCATACATGTCTATAATATATTATGATCACAACCATTCTCTGATTTCCCCCCCTCCAACTTTGTGTGGATCCCTCCAATAAATCCCTCTACCAACTTTACACCTGGTGTGGGAAGTCCTTCTGTATATGTGTTGCTTGTATTGGCTAATAAATGAAGAATCTGCTTAGGCCTATGGGCAGGGCAGGACAGAACAAGGTCCAGATTCCAAGTAGGAATAGAGGAGAAAAGAAGGCGGAGTCAGAAAGACACCACATAGCTGCTGAAGGAGACAAACTCGGGAACTTTACTTGGTAAGCCACAGCTTTGTGACCATACACAGAATAATAGAAACGGTTAATCTAAGATGTAAGAGTTAGTTAATAAGAAACCTGAGCTAATAGGCCAAGCAGTTTCTGTGTGATTATTTTGGGTCTGGGTGGCCGGGAAATGACAAGTACCCTCCACCTACACATACCCCCTTTAAAAACATAACATTGAGTTGCATTAGTGCTCCCTGCACACATAGGTTTGGGGGCCATCCACTGGAATATGGGTAACCCTACAGTGGTCACAGTCTTAGAGAAAAATGACTCTCCTTCCCCAAGTCACCATCAACTGCTAGTATCTCCTCAGTTAAGGGAGGAGTGGGGCCTTGGGAGCAACTCCCACACCCATGCAACTGAATAGTCTTTAACACTTCTAGACTATTTCACATGGAGGACTGCCCATGGTTCTCAGCTTCGGCGATTTCAATTACATGTATCTTCTCTATTAGTGTTTATTATTTGTGATCCATCCCATTGACATTCACTCCCAATCTTGGTTTACCTTCCCTGCCAGGAAATGAGCATGTCTATGTAATACAAGAAATACATTAGGTAAAGTAATACATGCAATTTCTCAATGACTGTAAGGCCATGCCCCAGCCTACTCCTGAGCCTGGGAAATGAGACATCCAAGTCATCTGAGATGCTCTGAAGATGAGACACTTTGCCATGTACTCACCCGTGCGGTGAAGTCCACGGCAGCCGCTCGGTTTAACAGCAACGTGGCCACATTGATATTCCCGTAGTGAGCAGCTATGTGGAGCGGGGTGAAGCCACTCTGTGAAGAAAACACAACGAATGGTCTGTTGATTCCTTCCAGCTCCTCTTACGTGCAGATAAAAAAAAAAAGGGAGCAAAATAAGTCGGGGTCCACATTTCATTCTGCACTAGGCCTTCAGTCAGGGTCAGTGGCTCATAGGGTTTCTAAGGAAACCCAAACTCACCAGCAGAGGGAGAGCCAGGGAAAACCCAGGGATAGAGACTGATCAGTTTAAGGAGTTCACTAACAGACCTGTGGCAAGCCAACATCTCAAACACCCTCTTAGATCACAGCGGTATGGCTTCATTCCTGATACTGTTTAAGGCAGGTGAGAGATGGGCCATGGAATCGTGAAATAAATTCAGTTAACTTTATACAACATAAATTCAGGCTAACCAACTGCAAATCTCAGTCTTAAGGACTAAAGTAACTTGGGGGTGGGCAGAAGTATTAGACCACCAAGGTGATTCCTAAACTAAGGGAGACCACGTTCTACAGAGAATCGAGACGTGTATCTGTTCATTAGGAAAGACCTTCTCAGCAACACAATTTTATGGGTGCTTTTCTTACCATGGTCATTTTACTTCCTTCAAAAATGCCAGACATGCAACGACTCATTTATCTCCCCACCCCCAACTCGTAACCTTAGAAGAAGTGATGCGTGTCTAATTTGTTAGCAAGCTTCTTAGCCATGCTAGCCATCACGGCCTCTCATGGAAGGAAGGTGGGTGAGATTGCACCATTCTGAGTAACTCTTCTGTTGCCGACACCATGGAGGGTAAGTGTCATGCAGAGAACCCTAAAGACCAAGTCCCGGAGGAGTGGAGCGACAGGGGTGTCTGCAGCTTCAGGTACCACCGATAAGCATCCGAAGTATGGGAGGGCTTCGTCTCTATTACAATACTCATAGGGTATTTCGAAGATTCCTAAATCTTCCTTCCCAATGCCAAGTTTAGCTGCAGAAAGCCCTGGCAGTTAACCCGCTGTCTGCTCTGGCACATGCTCCTTCAGGGGGTAGGGGTGGGTGAAGCAGGAATCTAGCCTACAGGAGGCGATGCAGAGAAGGAGGGAGGAGGGGATGAGGCAGCAAACCTAGGAAATGGAAAGCGATGAAGCCGATCCCGATTATAGAAATACGGACAGAGACATATATATACCTCGGTTGCTCTATTCACCACCATCTAGGTTAACACATTGGGAGGCAAAGAGGAGGAAAAAATGAACGGTTAGTTCACTCGGTGACGTGGACTGCGGAAAGCTCATGGCAGCTACGGGATGGAGATGGAAGCTAAGATGGAAGGGGATGGGGTGCAGGGAGAAAGCTAGACCCGACAAAGAACGACCACACAGAGACCTCATCCATGGCCCCGTGTGCCCCATACAGACTTCCAAGCAAGACAATAGGAGTCTTCCGCTGTGGCTCTTTCCCTGCCGCATGCTTCCCACAGCTCAATGGTGCTGGCTGTGCTGCCTAGCCCTGGAGAGATCAACCCTTCACGCTTGCACACTCTCTCGCTAGTGTTTTGTAACTTTGCCCTGACATTTGAGCTGCACTGGCCAACACCTTCCTTTGTGATATGGAAAGGGAAAAAACCATAAATGCATGGAAATCCTTTCCTTTGGAGGTGGCCTCCCTTTGAGCATGCATAAGGCGACATGGACGGCAATTCTCCGGCTTCTCGGGTGGAGGCAGGGAGTGAGCGCATTGACTGATGTAGGCAACGCCTTCTCATTCCTTTCAGTGGAACTATATTTGTTTGGCACGAGCTTGCCACCAGGGAGACCGCATGATCCCGATGGCTGCCTGCCTGACTCAGGATGAGCGTGGAAGGCCGGAGTGGCCGCGCCCTACCTTCGACTCCACATCCGCATTGTTGTCGTTCTGCAGGAGCAGAGCGGCTGCTTTTGTGTCGTCTTTGCGGGCCGCAATGTGGAGGGCTGGGAGACGCACCTTCCCCTTCGTGTCGTTTTCGAGCAGGAGTGACACAACCTGGTCATGGCCTTGCTGCAGAGCCACAGCCAATGGCGTGAAGCCGTCCTGTGAACAGAAGAATCCGTCAAGACTGGCCATGTGGGTACTTGCATCTGATTCCGTTATCAGATCATGAGGCAGCGAACAGAGGGGACTAGGGATCAGTTTTGGTTTAGGATTTTGACGCTAATAACAGATTTAAAAGCACATAAGCATGTACCAATTAGTTATATACTCCTATAATTATATATGTACATATATTCAAATTTAAAAGAAGCAAGCAATTTCTACTGTTTATGAATTTTTCTTCTAAATGGCTACTAATTATACACTAATTGGAAAAAATTAAAAATATGTGAAGGTGCTATATAACAAAATATTATCCAAATATCAGTACACATTAAACAATCTTCATGAAACCATATTCTTAAGTGAAAACTAGACAAAATTTTCAAGGGGGATTTCACATGAGTGGAAACTTTTTTTTTTCTTTCAAGACAGGGTTTCTCTGTAGCTTTGAAGCCTGTCCTGGAACTAGCTCTTGTAGACCAGGCTGGCCTCAAACTCAGAGATCCACCTGCCTCTGCCTCCTCAGTGCTGGGATTAAAGGCGTGCGCCACCACCGCCCAGCAAAACCTTTTTCCTTGATACTTTAAGGTGGGGTTAAATCTTCATTATGACCTAGCTTAGGTCCAGGCAGCAGCATGAATGGCGTTATGGTCATTACCACTTCAAGAAACGCCCACATAATAGGCTTTTGGCTTCCCTAACCGGTGAGGGGAAATGACCCAGCAATCATGCTGAGTCTGACTTCTAACAGTGTGTATTTGCAGGGACAATGTGACATTGTGATTTAGGGACACGGACATACCCATTTCAAATGTCGACTATTTTTATGGTGAGAACATTAGGAATTTACTCTTCCCACAGTTCTGCTCCATACAATGTGCTACGACTAACAATGATCACCATGCTATGCCACGTGAGCCTTCATCCTGGGTGTGACACTCTGACCCCTTTGCCCAACACTTCCCAGGGGTCCCCACTGCGGAGCTGAGGGGGCCTCTGCTTGCAGGAGTTCAGTGCAATGGAATTTCAGGATGCACCCAGGTGTATATGTGCATTCTACATGGTATGTCTGCCCTGCATTGTTTCCTGGGATGGAACAAAGAGGAGGCAGCTATAGACTCCACAAAGTTTTATTAAATCATGTCTGGTGTAGTGCTGCTGCTTAGAGGATGAGTAATATGAGACCAAACACCCCAAGGCTGGAGCACACGGCACTTCTATCATGGTTTCCTTTCTATATACCCAAAGAAACATGAAAAATTATTTTTACTACTGAGCAGACAGGCAAGTTCCTCATCATTTTTTTTTTACTGTGGTCATGATTACTTCTGTCCTCCTCTGGTACAAATAGTTCAATAAAGCATCAGCGAGGCCGAGGAGGAAACTCTGCACTTGAATGCTAATGGCTTGTCTGGTTTTGCAAAGACGTTGCTTTCATCATTCACTCCTTTGCTGGAAGATTGATAAATGCCTCTTGCATTGCCAGCCTGAATACAGATCACCACATTTATATTCAAGGGTGTGCAAAATATGGGACGAAGCCTGTAAGTTCTGCCCAGTTTGTTCCTGTATGGATCCCATCCAGCAGTTTCCCTGCTGTCTGTAGGAATGTGTGGGAATTCCTACTATGACATCTCCCTTCCTGAGATGATCTCTCTCCCCTCTCCATGTTCAAATCTCATCTCTGCTCCCTTCTACGGGATCCAGCTAGCTGTTTCTCTCAACTTTATTATCCGAGAAAATAAGAAAGAAAGGACACTCCTGTCATTTTTAGTGAGACAGCAAGCAGGACAGAAGCAAGATGTCAGCAAGACGGAAGCACAGCTTCACCTTTATGCACACGGAGTATAAAATATAACCTAATATATTTCATAAAGATTACATCTCATATACATGAGTGCCAATGCAAGATTCATTGTCATAAAGATAAACATCCAAGTGCACTCATCTATAAAAAGGTATGATGAATGAAACAACATTATTTCTAGAGAAAATTGAGATTATTTTCATTTGGTTATATTTTGTGATTTAAATGGTACAGGTGAATTAAACTTGAGGCCCAGAGCGTGCCAAGCAAACACTCTGCCACTGAGTTCTCTATCTAGGGCCACCATGCATTTTCTGAAGATGAGAAGGACAATGAAAGCTGTGTGAAAAATCAGCTTTGCACCTCACTGAAAGATCTTGAGGCAGCAGGGTAAGAGTAGAATTGATAGCCTGGGTCTGTTCGGAGTTATAATAAACAGCTCCATCTTCACTGGTACCCACTGTAAACTGCGGAGCCCACGCCTCAGAAGTACTTAGCACTGGAAAATGTATAGCACATAATCTGATTAGAACCAGTAAGCACCTGCTCCTAGCCTAAGCCAATTAAGGATCCATTGATCCCCACCTCCCCTCCCCAACATAGCAGTTTGGGTTTTGGTTTATTCTTAAGAGAAGTCGAGTCAGAAAGGAAATGTGGCTACATTTCGTGAGAGTGCCTGGTGGGTACCGGCCACAGCATCCCTGTCACAGGGCAGGTGTGATGCACATCAAGGGGTTAAAGATGGCTTGTGGTGACAATAGGCAAATTTAGCCTCATGCTTCAGAGTGATAGAACACAAAAGGGAGACGCAACTGCAAAAGATACCATTCGCAGAGCAGAGACATGAGAACAAGGTTTACAAGTTCAACCCCGAGTTCTTGACGCAAGGGTGCCCTGCTTGTTAAAAAGCAACCAGCGAAAGACATGTGACCCCGGGCAGAGCTCAGCAGTAGAGTGTGTGTTTGGCATGGAGTTGGGCCATTGAGTTCCATCCTTAGCAATATCAAGAAGAGAGAAGAGAAAAAGAAATTTGACAGATCTAAAAATCTGCAATTTAACATATTCTTCAACTGCCCTCCCTACCTAGAGCTGTTTTTTTTTTTTTCCCCCCAGGAAGGCATAATTTAAACATCTGGATGAGGATAGAGTCAGCGTCTTTGCCCTTCCTTCCCGTGCCATTGAAGAGCCACACCTGAGCGGTGGCTTTGCCGTGAACTGAACAGACTATCTACCAGAATTCGTTGGGAAGAGCTAAGGCTAGACTTTACTGAAGGTAGATTGTACTACTTTTCTGATCTTAGCAAGCCTTCCGGGAAGCTTTGCAGCTTCTGATCTGAATGTCAATTCTGCCTACATAGACGTTCCTTGAGTTGTGTAGACTTTGGGTCTGGGTAATTTTAGTGAGTGATACTTTTATTTATTTGTAAGCTGTTTTTAATAATAAAGTTTATAAAATTAAAAAAAAAAATGAAGAACTTGCAAACATCACTCCTTTGCTATTTGCAACAGACTTTGAGTGACAGGCTTAAGCAGGGGTGACACTGCTCACAGACAGGTCAAAACCCTACATTTCTTAGAGCACCAAAGGCTTAAATCACTTTTTATTTTGTAAGTAATTTTCTATTCAAGAATGAAGGAGATATCCCCCCCACCCCCAAACACCACTGTTATTTGGTAGTTAAATGTGTACAATAGTTTTATTTGGAAGTATGATTAGATCTAATTAGTTTGCTTTAGAAATATATATATATATAATATATATATTATATATATATATATATATATATATATATATAAAATGTTCAACCATTATAATTAGACTAACACTAATTTGGGGGGAAAAGCATATTTACAGTTAATAGTCACTGAAATGATATTTCAAAACAATGGTTGCCTTGGAGGCAAGATTTTTAAGAGGCAAAAATGATTATTACTAAAATATGTTAAAAATTAAAATGATAGCTTAATTATAGGGTAGACCAGGCACTTGAGCAGATAAAGAATATCTGTGCAGTGAGAGAATTCTCAGAGATTAAAAATAGTTTCTAGAGCATCTTGTTAAAGAGTCACCATACTAAGCACACCACAGTCATTAAAATCCTAGTGAGAAAATTCTTCACTCTAGGTTTACACCAAGTCTTTTGAACACATAAACTCAAGGAGAACGGAGAGTGTCTCACCTCTGTGGCCAGGCTCTGGCTGGCACCATTGTCCAGAAGAAACCTGACAACTTCCAGGTGGTTCTCCTGGGCCGCCATATACAACGGCGTGAATCCATTCTGCAAAAGACAAAACAAGAGTCACGTGGACTGCTATGCCAATTCGGTACTGAACACATACTTTCCGAGCAGTGCTCACACGAAATGACTCCTTTCCATTTAAATAAATTTAAATAAAGGATTTAAATGTAAACAAAGGATTTCACAGTAATCCTTTATTAGGAACATTCATCATCATTAGAGAACTGAGCGCAGCAGCCTATCATGATTTAAGTGCAGTTCACGATCATAACCACAGCTAGGACTGCTGACCACACACACAAGTGTACAGTTAGTATTCACAGCCGGTAGTCTTAAGGAAACCTACACAATTTATGTACTGAGGGTAAACACACATACTTATTCATCGTTAACAATGCATGAGATACTGCCGTGAATAAAATATTTTACTACGAAGAAATAATCGCTTGGCTGTCACATCTCCCAAACACAAATCACTATTTCAAATAAAGATGCACGATTTTCTCATAAAAGTAGGCATTTCAAAGAATTCTAGCTCGGGAAGGAAATTATTTTCACCTCAGATTACTTCAAATACATGACAGACGTGATTACGCAGGTCTAAGAAAAGAAGGCCCGCATGCAAAACGGGACAGCTGAGTATAACTGCTTCCTATCACAACTACTTCCTTTATTATAGGCAAGGTCTCATGTACCCCAGGTTGGCCTAGACTCTACTATGGAGCTGAGGCTAGCCTTAAACTACTGATCCTCTACCTCTTGAGTGTTGGGGTCACGGATGTGTAATCCCACCGTTCCTGGCTCCGTCTATTGTAGAGGGATTACCTTTCTATTTCTAAGAGACATTGGTCTTTTCCAAAAGTCATATTCCTGTTGACTCTTTGGTTCCTAAAAGTACTTGTTGATTGACGTTAATTTTCATTTCATCAAACTCATCCTTATGAAATGGACAGGGCAGTGGGGTGTGTGTACTCACAGAACTGGGACAATAGCCTGGCCAGGCAAGAACCACTCACTGCCAGCTGCAGCCCCACCAGCCCATGTCACTTCCTCACCCTGCCTGCACCTTTGCTACCAATTTTCAGCATCTGCCTTTGTTCTGTAACCTTAGCGACCACACATCTGCTTCTTTAACTCTGTTTCTTTTGGACATTTCATAGAAATGAGATCACACAGTGTGTAGTCCTGAAGGGTCTTATGATCTTTCTGGTATCCACGCTGATCAAACGTCTTTTTTGTTTGTGTGTGTGTGGTGTACGCCTCCCTCCATCACAAGGATGTCTCAGTTTCAATACCAAATGCCCCTTGAAGGACTGTGGTTGAAGACTTGGTTCCAATTTAAATATTCAGGGGGCTTTGGGCAGTGATTGGATTGTGAGAGCTCTAACATAATCAATGGATGAATCCGGTACAGATCTGTATTGGAAGACATTCTAGGGAGCTGCTGGGAAATGTGGGGACGGGGTCTAGTGGGAGGAAGCAGATCTCTTTATGGTTATATTTATTTTTAGCTCTTTCTAATCTCCTTCTGCTTTACGGCCACCTGGAGGTGCGCAGCTGGGCTCAGTCACACGTTGTCATCCATGAGGCTTTGCCTAGTCTCAGGGTCCCTAAACCATCCCCAAGCAACCCTGAGCCCAAGAAAACTTTGCTTTTCTTACACGTGACATCATGGGAATGAAGACTATCCTACTCAATGTACATTTTGATTTTAAAGTGAGTATTTGGGATATGCATTTTAGTTTGCTTTAGCATGGTCAATAGTACCCATTTCCATGCCTCTCCCTCCCCACAATGTCTTGGTGGATTGCTCTGCCCTGCTAGACAGGAAGGACTTGTCTTGGGGTGGACACTCAGACAGACATGCCTGCCCC
The DNA here is from genome assembly GCF_018167655.1 of Microtus oregoni. NCBI lineage: Eukaryota > Metazoa > Chordata > Mammalia > Rodentia > Cricetidae > Microtus > Microtus oregoni. The sequence goes on from NW_024543066.1 coordinate 4,134,788, forward strand.
TTTCTGATGATGGCGTAGATGCTTGGATAAGCTGCCTTCGTTTGGCTTTTAGTCTTTTCTCCTGGGTCACATTCTCCAAATCCTTATCCCCAACCTCAAGGGATGGCATCAAAGAGCTCTCTCACTCTGGTTCTGGCTAGGTTCTCCTCCCCTCTACTCTATCTATTTTTTAGAATTTTCCAACTCCTTTGTAGCCGCTGTGCTCAGTGATCCCAATCCAAAACCAATAAACTCCTTAGAAATTTCTTTTGTTGACGTTCACTGTTGCTCCTTTAACTCAAACAACTCCAATTAATATGCAAATCATCTATTAATAAAGAATCTACAAATATCTTTTGAAGACACTGACTGAAAATCTTGTCATTAGGCTCTAGCACAGAGGCATAAGTCACTTCCCATAATTCAGTGTCCCTCTAGGGGGTAGCCTATAGCTATCACTTGTTGGTGAAAGGACACTTGGACTCAAGATGACCAGATTTGAGAGAGATGCTCCTCCTCTATTTTCATATTCATTTCAAAGCTTAGGAAAATTTCAAAACAAAGCTGGTAAAAAAGGGAACATGCTGGAGCTCAATTTACATTTTCTTCTCTATGGCAACAATAGATCTGAGTCCCCAGGGGAAGGGCTGCTTAAGATGCAGCCAGTGTGCTATTTAAAGTCTGATTTTTATCTACTATCTCCAATACCTTCTGCTCTCAAGGTTTACACAGGGGCTATTATATGCATGCAAATCTGCAGACTAATCATTTTGCAGAGAGCGCGGAGGCATGCTCCATCACACCCAACCTGGCAGAGTGAAACGAAGAAACAAAAAAGCAAAACACAAACCCCATGACAGAGGGACATCTTTTTTACTGATGGGAACCCCAGACGCATTCTTCATAGGAGCCAACTGCTGTACCCTAAAAAGTATTCTGCTGAATCCTCTAGGACACTAAAGTCTATGAAAGTCAGATTAAAGGTTGGAAGTCAGAGGGCATCTTAGCTCATTCACCTACATGTCTGACTGTGAGACTCTGGCTCCTCTAACACAGGGGGCATCTGCATGTGGGGTAAACCCTCAAGGGCACAAAAGAACATGATTGACTTAAGATAGTTTGCCTTTGTTAACACTAGCTTTAAAGAATCTTGCTTATTCAAAATATATCCATAGCCAAAATAATGCCAGAGACTGCCCTTGCCTAAATAGTCATAGTCAGCTATGCCTCTGGATGCAGACATGGAAGAGAGACAAGAGGGCAGTCTTGTCTAAGCATTGTGCTAAGCAGCTTCCCTGCCTTCAGTGGTTAACACTGTCTTACTGTTATACTGAGTTCCATAATTACAGTTCAGTTAGCTGATGGGGCATGTGTAGTTAGGCAAGTTCAGTTAACCAGCTTGCTCTAGGGATTAGATGCCACCCTCCTGGGTGCTGGCATTCCAGGTAAGCTGTCATGCCCACCTAGCTTTTATGTGGATGCTAAGTATCCAGACTCTTTCCTGCTGAGCCAGCTCCTCAGTCTAGTTTTTTTCCTATGGTAGAGCAACGAGGTTACAGGAATGCAAAGTCACTCAAAGGAGAGTTAAATAATTGTTAAGACATGAGATCAAGGCAATGACCAAAATTCACTTAAAGCAAAAACCCTGGACTTAATTATGGTACCCAAATACACAGCAACAGAATTCTAGGGCCAGGCTATGTCATTTTTATTAAGATAAAGATGACTGTTGTTGTTGTTATTATTCTCTCTCTCTCTCTCTCTCTCTCTCTCTCTCTCTCTCTCTCTCTCTCTGTGTGTGTGTGTGTGAGTATAAAGGTTGGAGGACAACTTGCGAGAGTCAAGTTCTCTCCTTCCACCATGAGGGTCCTGGGGTTTGAACCGAGATTATCATCCTCAGTAGCAGGTTCCTTTATCACTGAATCACCTTACTGGCCCCTCTTAGCTATTTCTTACATTTTAAGAAACAGTTTGTAGCTGAAATTTCACTTAGAGACCAGACCCACCATCCTACCTCTCTCCCTTCTCAACCTAGAACTTGTGATCTGCCCCAGCCTCCCAAGTGCTGAGACTAAAGGTAAATGCTGCACACATGTCCTGTCTTTCTTAAATGTGAACATCTCCATGTTTGCTATGTAGTGCATGAATAAAATCTCTGATTAAAGAAACATTTATTCTTAAGACAGTTTTATGTAGCCCAGGCTGCCTTGCTCTTGCTCTGTAGTCAGAGATAATCTTGAATGTCTGACCCTTCTGCTTCCATTTTCCAAATTATGATCAGAAAACCGTGAACCACATGCAGTTATGTAGTGCTGGGATTGAACACCGGGCTTCATGCATGCTAAGCAAACGCTCTACCCACTGAGCTACAGCATCAGCTTGAATTTAATATTTTTTCACTGCATTGTTGCCTTTTGGCCTTTGTAAAGTTCCCACTCAAGAGTTACTATGGGTAATTGTCACACAAACTTCTTTTGGTTCTTCAGACTTCAGCAAGGGCACTTCACTGCCCTTTCTAGCTACAGCCTGGTGTAGTCAGGAGGCAAACGGTGCCAGGTTGTTTGATGGAGAAGGAAGAATCGTGCAGCGCAGTATATGATGGGGATCCCCGAGCACAGCTGTGAGGAGAGGGAACTCACAGGCTGCATTCTAGCCATTGGCATCATCAGGGTGGAACATGTATAAATTCAAATTAAACCAAATTCGGGCTTCATCTCAAGCACAGTTCTCAAACCTGCCCTCGGACATTATCAGGCATGTGTGTAAGATCCGAAGGAGATGTTCTAAATGGAAATGGGTTAAAAACTTTCCCCACCATCTCATAGCTCATTGCTCACCTTTTTCACTTAATTGTTTGATTTTCAGATTATTCTCACATCAAGCAACCAACAGGAATTCAGTCTTCCCACGTTTCTGATCCCCAGGCTGCTGGGAAATTCCATCCTCACAGTAAGAACCACAGGCCCCATAATCCCCTAATATCACCTTTCCCAACTTCACTAAATCCTGGATTATGTGCAAATTGTAGGTTTGATCTGTGATCAATATGTTCAATGCCCTTCACCCTGGTGACGCCACTGATAAGTGACAGATGCAAGTAGGAACAGGGCAAAGGAGGCGAAGTCCTGGGAGGGCGCTGCTGTCTCATGAGATGTTTGCTTGCTACACGGCCTCGGATGGAAGCTGTGCACGCATGCCAATGATTGGATTATGAGTACCTGTGATTTTAAATCAGCTAGTTCTCTTAGATGAAAAGACTAAAGTTAAGATGCTAGGCAGCCGCGGGTACTCTTTTGAGGTCGTCATATGAGTGTCTACAGAAATAATAGTGGGCCTTACATTCAGCACAAATAGTCTGAACATTTTAAAGATTGGAGACTTTTAAAGTTTCTGGGATCTATCATCTATCTATCTATCTATCTATCTATCTATCTATCTATCTATCATCTAACTATTATTTTTTTCAGTTAGCAATAATGCTGCCTTCACTAGTATAGAGGGATTAAGCAGTTTCTTCCAGTGTCCAACTAATAAAGCACTATGCACTCTGAAAATCCTAAAGATTTTTCTTATCTATAGGTTTATTCATTTCCCTGTAAACTAGCAACACCAAGACTGTTAGTGTTGGATGTGGGTTAGACGGCATCATAAAACAGTGTAAAAGACCCCATTTCAAACATCTGCTGAATATTGTCAGGCACAGACATTCATAGGTGGATCTGTTAATCATGGACCACAGTTGAAAATTCCACCTCTTACAACATCAATTCTAAATAAAGATCCATCTAAGTTTGATGAACTTTATAACTACTTCAAAAAAAACGGGCTTGCAAGTGCTATGCCCTTAGCTGAGGTGCAACTCAAGCAAATGATTGGTCTAGATGTCTCATTGGTAAACAAGGGCAAAAGTCCTTTGCAATACAGTTGCAGGCTTACCTGAGATTGTGCATTGACATTTGCTCCATTTGTAACTAAGACCTTGACCACCTCCGCTTGCCCAGCCAAAGATGCGATGTGTAAGGCTGTGTTTCCTTTCTGTGAAAGGAGAGGCAAGATTCATTAGCTCAAGAGGCATATGCTCGACGCCTCTGGGATGCACAGATAACGGGGCTGATGAACAGCCCATGAGAACGATCCCTTTGTTCTTACTGAGGGTTGACCCTTTATAGAACCAGGCAGGCGACACCGAAAGCCCCGAGCCCATGATACTGACCTTTGTGGCTGCATCGACGTTGGCTTCCCTCTGTAGCAGCTCAGAGACCACTTCTACATGGCCTTCTTTGGAAGCAAGATGGAGTGCGTTCAACCCATTCTGATGAAAAGTGAGGGAAAGGGAACTGAGAACGAGTGCTCAACAGTCCACAGCCCGCCACATACTCTCTAGGTAACCCCCCACAATTGTCCCCCGTGGGTGAGAATGTGGAGCGGAATAAAAATGTAAAGACTAGGGAAGTGGCCGTCATTTACTAAGTAATAGGAACCACTCATCACTATAGTCCTGCCTCTTCTGGCATGCCTTGGACAAGGACCGATAGTCTGACAACACTGGGCGGGAAAATTTACCATCGATGAAACTGAGCTCCTGACAGATGGAGAAGACCCTTGCCAACATTTCACAAACGCTTTAGGGAATCGGAGAGTTTTAACGAAAATGCCAACCAACAAGAATAACCACAGCTGACCTGGTTGCAGATGTTGATGTCCACTCCATTTTTGATGTAGTCGAGGGCCTTTTCCAAGTGTCCCGCTCGAGCTGCTCTCAAGTAACTCGCATTGGCATCAGACTGAGGAGAAAGAAGGAAAAGCATTGTGGTGACCAAGGTAACTGATGCAACTGTGGGACAGCACAGCTGGGGGAAAGCCACGGGACTGTCTTACTGCTGGCACTGAAACACTAAACATTTTTTAACAAGTGTAGAGAAATAGGGCAAACTCTTGGCCCAGAGTTTGCTACACTTGCAGAGGATTAAGGTTCGATTCCCAGCACCCACACAGTGGCTCACACCTTATTTAACTCTTGTTTCAGGGGATCCAGTGCCCTCTCGTGGCTTCTGTGGGCACCAGGCACACACACTGAGCACATACTGACATGCAGGCAAACATTCACACATAGGTTAATAAAAAATGTTCCAAGCACACAACTTTATTCCTTTTGAGAGATCATACCATATTCTCAACTGAGAGATAATTTCTCATGAACTGTGACCACCTTAAATCAATACACAGTCTCCAAGGCAAATCCTACAGTATCTCAGGCACCATATTAGGAACACCCAGCTGCTCCCTACCAGAAGTTCACAACTGATGCCATCTTCCTGTGTTTATCAAAGCTGGCTTTTCACCCGATGGCTTCCCAAAGCAAAGGGAACATTTTCTTTTTCTGCACAGCTTCAGTGGGTTGCTAATGTCCCACCACGCTTATATGAGCCTATCCTGCAGTAAGAGCATGTTTTTCTACATGAAAAACATGCAACAAAGACACGTTGAATTTACAGGCAGTGAATTTTTTCCACGGTTTTAAGCTAGTTGAGGCCACTGCCTGAAGAACAGCGTATGACGTCTAAACAACACAACATGAGACAGCCAGTTCACTCTCTGAAGGCTATTCAACCCTACCACCACCAAAGGCAATGAAAGAGGACAATTTGATGGTGGACAGAAACCACAGCAGAGACAGGCCTGCAGAATCTGGGAAGGAGTCTGTTAGGCGCATCTCAACTCAGAGCAGAATTTCCTGAAACGGGATCCAGAAACATCTCTCTGCCAGTTAGAAACACAATCATGCAGGGAAAGGCTTCTAAGAGAAGTTGCCTTCTAACCATGGAGTGACCACCTTTTCCAAAGTCCCTTTGAATGCTTCTCACTCTTTGAAGCTCAGTGAAGACACTTGAAGCTCCTAACACAACCATTCCACCTAGTGTTGGGCACTTATCACACAAAAATATAGGTTTTAAAACACCTAACCTTCTCCCACACAGACCCATAAGCCTCAGAACAAGCAAGGGTAGATTAGGAAGCCTGTGTCTCGGAAGCCACCAAGATGGCAGTCTTTGAGGGGCACCCATTAGGCCTGGCACTGTAGCCAACATGAAGGAAGTTCTGGTCTTCCAAAGGGTCTTTGTTTCTATGGTGTAAATAAGTGAGCACTGACTTGCTAGGGACCTCCCAGGAGAAGGGACTGCCCCCAGGTCCCTGTCACCCTCCCCTGCACCCTAGTAAGCCTCACTCTGGGGGATACCCTTTACGCCTCACTACTATTAGCATTTTGACCTGAGTGGCCCTTCTGTGAGGCCTACCCTGCACATTGTCCAACGCACACCTTCCGTGCTCTGTGCCTCAGAATTGCCATCTGTCTGGAGGGCTAACCCTCCTCAGAAAACAAATAAAACGCCTTCCTTCAAGACTGTAAGTTTAAGGAGGTATCAGTCTCAGGCCTGCTTGGGTTGCCATATGCCCTGACCTAGTGCAAGGAAGAAACCCTGTGTGTGAGAGCCACCCTTTCTATTTCCCTTTATCTAGCAGCAACCTTGACATATGGCAGGTGCCTGTGAAGGTTTTGTGACCTAGTCGATAAATATGTACATTGGACAGAAATAACTAATAATCAAATTTACTTTTAGAACAATAGAAGAGGCCTCCATGGCAGTCATAGCTACAGCCACACAATTTAGCTTGAGAATCTGCTCTGACCCCAAGACGGATGCCAGAGATCAAACATCGTGTGTCAAAGCCAGGGCACTTGGAGAATGCTATAGTACTATCAGGGGGCTGGAGTCTTCAATGAAAGCTGAAAGTTATAAACTAATTTTCTTCCTTTTTAAAAAAAATTATTTATTTATTATGTATACAACATTCTGCCTCGATGTATGCCTGCACGCCAGATGAGGGCACCAGATCTCAGTATAGATGGATGTGAGCCACCATGTGGTTGCTGGGTATTGAACTCAGGACCTCTGGAAGAGCAGCCAGTGCTCTTAACCTCTGAGCCATCTCTCCAGCCCCCTAATTTTCTTCTTTTAACTCTCACACACATGGTTGACCATATCCACCCCAAGACATACGGATCTTTCCTGTTTATTCCATATAAACATAGGCTCAAGCCGGGCGGTGGTGGCGCACGCCTTTAATCCCAGCACTTGGGAGGCAGAGGTAGGCGGATCTCTGTGAGTTCGAGACCAGCCTGGTCTACAAGAGCTAGTTCCAGGACAGGCTCCAAAACCACAGAGAAACCCTGTCTCGAAAAACCAAAAAAAAAAAAAAAAAAAAAAAACATAGGCTCAATTAGGAATCAAGAATACTTAAAGAGATGTGGGGCCTCTCCAGGTATACAAGGGTGGGCTTATTTAATTATTCTGTGCTTGCCTTTATTTTTAAAGAACACTAAAGACAATTACTTTCATGGCATCTACTTGATACTAGTTATTCTATTGCTAAAATAAAATCAGATTTTGCATTAATTATGTAAGCCGTTTACACAGGGTAGATAACGAGAAGGTGGCGGTGGAGAGAAGATGTGTATCTCAGAGTTCCAATCAGTCATTTCCCAGGAATGCAAGGAAAAGCTCAAGTGTGCAAGGAGGCTTTCTACCAAGGGAAGGTTTTTTTGTTTTTTTTGTTTTTTTTTTTTTTTTTTTACATCCAGACCGAGCCAGCTGTGCAAGGAGGGCTCACTGTGCAGCAGCATCTGACCCTAGGGCCTGCCTGACGATGTGTGGGTGCCTCTGCGTGGAAAGGCTGTGCTGCTGTCCTGGGAAGAGAAGAACGCCAATCTGTCTGCGCATCTCAGCTGCCAGAGGCAGGAACTAGGAGTTATGCACATGGATTCTCACTCGGGGACCTAAAAACTGTAGCTCAGAAGGCTAAAGGAGCTGTGATGATTCAAGGAAAAGAGCCTCTGAACCGATTCCAGATTTAAAAAAGATCTGGCAATTCCGTACATGGCCCATTTTCTTAAAAAAAAAAAAAAAAAAAAAAAAAAAAGGTACTATCTAAGTCTCTAAAGCAAAACACACACAACTAGTTTGAACCTGGATTTTTGATTTTTGTTTTTTATACACTTATCTAAGGCATGATACTAGTCTCGTCAGACTCGTGAAAGTATCAACTATTTTCTGTCCTTCAATTACTGCTTGTGGTCAGCTTTTATGGTGGGGTTCCATTCTCTTTCAAACTGTGTGTGCTGAATAGGTACAGTGTTTGTGGGTTTTTTAATATCATGATTTTCTAATATAAAACTTACCTAGCATTTATATAATATTAGTTGGAAGAAGTCTGTATAGAGCATGTGCCTGTTATGCAAGGGTTCTATGAAAATACTGTACCATTTTATAGAAGGGACTTGAGTACCTACAGATCTTGGAATAGGTGGGGCTAGGGTATCTTGGAATTAGTGCCTTTCAGACACCGTGAAAGGAGTGTACATCCATGTATGCCCTAAATCTTCTTACACATATGGGTTGTACATACTGCATATGTATATGTAATTTGTACCCCATTTTATGTATCTCAAAAGGCGAGGGTTTTGTTTTGTATTTAAAAACTCATGATGTATTGATGACACACTCTATTAGGGCTGGTGAAACAGCTCGGTGGGTAAGGGCACTTTGCCACCAAACCAGACAACATGGGTTCAATACCAACTCCCTGGAGCTGTCCTCTGATTCCCACATGCAAACAGTGTGTGATTCCACCTCAAGTAAATGAGTAAATAAATATAAAATAAATCTTTCCAGTGCACATCTTCCAACTGTTGCTTTTATCTAGAGACCTTGGCACTAAGTGGTTCCTTGAGGCTGCTTATTTGTGGCCTCAGAACGCCAGGATCAAGAAGGGATGGCAGTTATCTTCCCTATTCCCAGCTCTTGGTCACACACAACACCATTGCCCTTGTCACAGGAGAGCAACCTGCTCTTGCAGATTTGAACAGAAAATGGTGGGGAGGATGGGTAACAAGAGAGAAAGCTAGAAAACAGGATCAAAGACAGCCCCGTAGAAAAATTATAACTCAGAACAAAGAAAGAGAGTTCCATAGAAAAACTATAACTCAGAACACAGATTTATTTTAGTTCAAGGAGTTTCTCATTTTTTCCCCCTTAAAGCTGTTTGAAAGCAACTCAGTCCATCCTCCTGCCTCACGTAAGTGTGATTAAGTGTGAGCTGCCACACCACTGCTCATCAGCACAAAGGAGGATCTATCTATCTACCTCCATCTCGGTACCCTTGCTCTCCTCCTGATATACCTCGTATAAGGCAGCGGAGTCAAATAACTGTCCTTTAACTTGATGCCACAGCCTGATAAACCCATCATGAGCTGACAATATTGTATGTCGGAAATGATATATGTAATCCACCATACATCCTGGGTTTAGCAGCACGGTCTCCTAGCAACACAGTATCCTAGCAACGCAGTGTCCTGGAGAATACCAGTGGTTCACCCTGGTGATCAAGCAGTTGAGTGGGAGCTGTGGTTCATTGCCATTGTGTTATAAAAGTGCTAGGATGCAAGCAGCTAGCCCAGAAAAAGAGCCCAATTAAAAACTGTAACCTTCATCTCTGCTGGTTGTAGGTAGCCTTTTGTACCCTCATAGACTTGAAAAATGTCATTGCATTTGTTAAGTCTGGGATCCTCTGTCGTACCTACATATTATTGTTTTCTTAACATTAAAAAACTCTTTAGCACTCTATAGTAGGCTTATTATCCCATTTAAATTCTTACCTTCTCAAATAACTAGGCTTATCCTTAACACAGGCTATAGGATATTTTCTTTCTTTCTTTCTTTCTTTCTTTCTTTCTTTCTTTCTTTCTTTCTCCCTTCTTTTCTCCCTCTCTTTTTTTTCTCTCTCTCTTTTGTCTCCTTCCTTCCTTCCTTCCTTCCTTCCTCTTCCTCCCTCCCCTCTCCCCCACTTTGTTTCTTTAAATTCTTGGACATTCTATCTGAACAATGCCCCTTCACGCGTTGTGTTTAAATAGGCATCTAAAGATAGCAGCTGACTATGTTCATGGAGGGAAGTCAGGCACAAAGAGAAGCTGACGTCTCCTGCACAGTTAGCCACGCAGAGGCTACTGCATATAGAGACGGGGCTCAGAGATGAATGCAAACAGGCAAACAGCACTGGCTTTCACTCAACTGCCAAGATCTAAGGAACTCTGTGAGCCTGAAAATCTCTTCTGACATAGTTTGATGGCTTGTTTCCTTGGCCATCTTTTTAGACAGGAAAAGAATATAGAAATCATGTGTCTTTTGTCAAGGAAACAGCTCAAGGGCCAGGTAAGGAGAGGTGACTTCTCACGACACACAGCGTGTCAGTGATGGGGATGAAAGCCACAGAGCCTTCCAAGAATGTAGTGTGGGCTGTGGATTACTGCCCTAAGGATGAGCTTCAAAATTAGGAACTAAGTGTTTATATCAGCTGTGTGGAGTGGTTCACGCCCATAATCCCTGCACTTGGGAGGCAGAGACAGGAGGGGTGCTGGGAGGTTGAGTCAAGTCAAGAGTTGGTTCTCTCCTCCCACTTTTACTGTAGGTTCTGGGAATTGAACTCAGGTTGTCATTGAGCCTCGTTGCTGACCTGCGGTCATTTCATATACATTTAACCAAGAAAGGAATCTTCTTTGCAGAGGCAGAAGTTCCACGAGCGAGAGTATCTTGTCCAAGGAGACACAGACCTGCCTGGATCACAATCCCATACTCTCCACATCAGTGCTTTCCATACTGGGATCTCTGTGGCTCTGGGTTTGGGAGCTCGGGGCCACCAAGGCTCAGTCAAGCCACTCTAAGTGCCCGCCTTCAGTTCATTCCAAGGCCCTGTGCCTTTATCTGCTTCCACGTCAATGTTGGAGGATTTCCTTTCAATTGAAATCTCCTTTAGAAAGGGTCTCTGCTTCTAACTCAGCACCTCCTAGCCATTCACTTCTAACTCAGTGTCTCCTACCCTTTGGATGGAATGGTCCTTAAAAACCTGCCCCAAACACATACTTCCAATCTGAAGTAAGATAGGAACACTCTTATTGAAGGCAAGCTAGACAACTTATCATTCCTGGACTGACCCTCACAATACCCTAACACTGTGGAGCCATCCCCCTGCTAACGGTACTTGTCAGCCCCCTGCACACCCCTTTCCCACAGCAACAGACTCAAAAACAAAAGCCAAAGTCCAACTCAAATAGCTCAGGTTTGTTATTTCAGATAGATTAGACTCCTGTTCTCACGGGACCCCTGCCATATTTTCTCTGTTCTGCTTATGTACGAGCTGCCAGAAGGAGGGATTGTAATCTTGTGGAAGGCTGGCCCTTATCCTCTAGCTTGAGGGTGCGGTCACACCGACAAGGAGAGTTCTGCTTCCATGGGACAAACCCACAGTGATGAATCAACATATTCACCAGGAATAGTTCCACAACCTGGATGTGCAGGTGGGGCAACAGGAAGAAGAAGCAGGACTTTGGAAGGATTACCTGGTTGGTGAAGAAAGCAAAGAAAGGAAGACTATGGAGGGTCCAGAAGTAGAAAGAACAATCTCTCTGGAAAAGAAGAATATAGGAAAAGCTGCTGCTTGTTGGTTCCCAGCCACCTGGCTAGCTTAGACCCAAAATAATCACACAGAAACTGTATTAATTAAATCACTGCTTGACCCATTAGCTTCTTTTTGACTAACTCTTATATTGATTTAACCAATTTCTATTAATCTGTATATCACCATGTGACAGTGGCTTACCTGCAAAGTTTTGGCAAGTCTGATTCTGGCAGCGGCTCCATGGCTCTCTGACTCCGCCCTTTTTCCTCCCAGAACACAGCCTAGCTTTTCCCTCCTAGTTCTGTTCTTCCCTGCCATAGGCTCAAAGCAGTTTTTTATTCATTAACTAATAAAAGCAACACACAGACAGAAGAACCTCCCACACTAGAAGAGATTCCTAGAGAGAGACGAAAAGTGAAGGGGGCTGCAGGGAAGGGCTTTCCTGACCCCGGATAAAAAGCTAGGATTTCAAAGCTAGGATGAGGGCTCCAAGTCAGCCTCTAACCTGTGCATTATCCCAATCAACTGACAGCATAAACAACAGAGGTCATGCTGCCAACTTCCATGCCCCAAGAGTGCCCTCTCCGCACCCAACCCAGAGTTCCCACCCCAGAGAAGGAAAATCCATTTTTCTCCGATAAGATGTTCTGGGGAAGGCAACTTAATTGAGGGATCCTGGATCGGGTTATCACTCAAAGACTGGTTTGTCAATAGTCACAGTAGCCAAGAAATAAAATCATAGAGTGTGTCTTTATGGGGAAACAGCTTTGGAATCTTATTCAGTCATAAAAAAAGTGCAACGTAGGGACATGGATGGATCTGGGAGATGTCAAGTGAAACACGACAGGCAGGAAAGGCACATGCCTTATGACCTCGCTCACATGTAGATTTGTTCAAAGCCAATCTTGTTGGGAGCAAAATGCCGGTTAGGAGAAGGTGGTGAGTGTTGGGGGGTGACCGCACACAGAGAGGCTAATTAGCAGGGGCTATGCTGCAGTTAGAAGGCGTGTGTTCTGCTGTGCTACTGTACAGGCAGGTAACCGAAGTGAGCACTGCCAAACTGTGCGCCCCAAAAGACTGAAGGAGAATTCAGGGTGTGCTTTCACCACAGAGGTAATTGTGGGGCCCAGGGCAGACTGGCCACACATGGGGCCCAGGCCACACATCTGCCATAGCAGGCAGTACTGGGGTCCAGGAAAAGCTATAAGCTGGCACCACCCACCATCCAAAGGAAATTCCTAACATTCTAACTATTGTAGATAGGATCACCTGTTAACACACACCCATCGCTTTTCACCAAATGTCAGTTAATCAGGGGTCCTGAACCTTAGAAATCCCTCACCCCTACCTTTGTTACTATAAAAATCCAACCCCAACTGAGCTCAGGGCTCTCCGATCACTTCAATATGTTGGACACAAGGAGAGTCCGCGTTTTCAAACTTGTGTAAGAATAAAGGCTCTTTGCTTTTACACATAGGACTTGGTTTCCTAGTTGGTTTGGGGGGACTCCGTGATCTGGGCATAACAGTAATGAATGGTTAAGACGGTATCTATGACAGTAACCTTGACATATCATTGAGCAACAAAGACAAACACTCACAGACCTCAGACAAATGTGTAAAACTCTGTGCCTACCATGAATTAAATAAGAACATGCTTAGGTGTGCGGATGAATGTGAGCTGGAATCTGGGAGAAAGCATCTAAATGGAAAAGCAAGGCATGTGAGAGGCATTCTAAAGACATTTTAGTTAGTGTAAAAGAATGGTAAGGTCTTAGGCGGATGTAGCACATACTTCTAATCTCAGCACTGAAGCTCTGCCTCAACACACACACACACACACACACACACACACACACACACACACACGGTGGGGAGATAACTTATTTACACCCAAATTAAAAATCTGGCTTTCAAAAGTATTTCAATTTTTATGTGCCATGACTTTCCCTACTCTTTTATGCCCCACTTTCCAAAGACAAAATGTATATTCAGACACTGAAGACATGGGCCTTTCTTAGAGTGTCAAACTTCATTGATGAATAAATGAACAGGTGCATAAATTATTCTTGTTCAAGAAAAGCCTTTACAGAGCAGGGCAGCTGCCTACTTATCAAAACTTCAGATGTCATTTCCAGCTTTGAAACAAAACTGGAGCCACCTTGTAGAACTTTTCAAGATCAAGGACTAAGTAACAAACGTTCGTTAGACTGTGACATCCTCCACCCAACATAAGCTGAGTGCATTGAGACTCTGTTCTTCGGTGATCAAGGTTTTGGGGTCAGGTGAGGATAGTGTCCCTTGCCAAGCACATCAAACAAAGGATGAACTTTTCCCCTCTTTTGACAACATAGAATCTTACATATACGCTGTAATACTCATATAAGATATAGCCTATAATTTTATGACCCCAGCACTTGGAAGACTGAAGCATGATGCTTAGAAAGTCAAGACTAGCTGCGCTAAATGGTGAGGTCCAAGACTCAAAAGAACAAAAGCAACGCTAAAATTAAACAATTTTCCCCTACTGGACTGGAGGTGAATCATACCCTTGAACCCAACCGGACACAGTGACCATTGAGAGTCTCCAGAGGGCTGAGAGTAAAACATTGTGTGATATTTTCCAGATATCCCCCACAGTGGTCCAACTTTCCACCAAGTTCAAAAGAATGCCAACAGTGGCACAGTCTCACAAGTGTGACGTGCATGCTACCATGAACGTTCATGCTGCCTATCAACAAAGCCCTGGTTCCCCAGCGCTTCGTTGGCTTTTCTAGTTTGCTGCCCAACTCAAGGAGCCAACTCAGTTGGCCTGCTCGCATGCAGGTTAATTCTTTGTAAGGCTCGTGTTTGGAAGCGGAGCGGAGGTCATCAATACAAGAGGACTTCCTAAGTGTCTTTACACGGCATGGACTTGATGGAAACCTGAACCATCAGAGACGCTTTCACTCTTTCTGTTTGACTGCTCTCCAGTAACTGGAAACAAGCCAGCATTTTCTACCCATCAATCAGACCCAAGAGGAAGGGAGGAAGCAGGGAGTCACTTACTAAGTGCGAGCGATGCTACTGAAGGGTATCAATACACGTAATCACCATCATCAAGTCAGTTCAAATCCAGTGCTGCCCGTCTGCTGCAATTCTGCCTAGAAGTCACCTCAGTTCCCCCCTAAAATGAGGCCAGCGTCCTGGAACACATGTTAGGCATGGCTACTATCTTCTCACTGGGACCTCTGCCAGGCTGGCCCTGCTGTTGTACATTTCAAACCTGCTGGGCATCGGTGCAGATCTGTGCCTCCTCTTAAACCGAATGCAAAACAACATGTCACCGTTATCTTTAAACACAGAAGGCAGGGTGGGGAACAGCTCTCTCTCTCTCTCTCTCTCTCTCTCTCACACACACACACACACACACACACACACACTACACTGCACACAAACACACACAGGTCTTTGTTTTTGCAAAGGCAGTGTTTCAAAGAGACTGCCCATGCCACATTCTGATAAACTCCACTGTCTCTGTCTGCCGTAATCTAGTTTACCTCGGAGGGAAGACCCAGAAGTTCAGCCCCAAGAGGGAGGTCTTACCTCACCCCATGTGCTGACCTCTGAGCTTTCAACTGAAGCAAGATTAGAAATAAAAATATAGACATTGTTTTTATTTTTACCAAGGGAGTGTTGGTGGGGATGGGTGGTATTGGGGCAGGATGAGTTATTCCCAAGGTTTTCCAACATAAAGTTGATGAATAGGATGCAAATTGATCTTAAAAATTCTGAGGCATAAAGGATCACCCAAAGGTCAAGGTCAGGACTACAGAGTGAGACCTGCCTCAAAACCAACGAACAGCAATACATTAAGAAAAAAAGTCTGGTTTGCTTACGTTGCAAGGGAAAGGAAACACCAGAGAAAAAGAGTTGTGTGTGTCTTAATCCTATGGGGTTGACACAGTAGCATTTTGTCTTGATTTATGCTTGTAGAATTTCAAAGCATTTTGACTTAAAACTGCTATTGTCCCCCATAATATAGAGCCTGTAAAATGCTGCAGTGGTCTTTGGCACAGTGATCTTTGTGCTAGTAGAATTTCTTTCTTTCTTTCTTTCTTTCTTTCTTTCTTTCTTTCTTTCTTTCTGTTTCTCTGTAGCTTTGGAGTCTGTCCTGGAACTAGCTCTTGTAGCCCAGGCTGGCCTCGAACTCACAGAGATAAATCTGCCTCTGGAGTGCTGGGATTAAAGGCATGCACCACCACTGCCCAGCTTAGTTATCTTAAATCTTGCACTCAATCTTGGGTCATTCAAATATGTAATGAACAGGGTTGTATTAATAGCCTGAAAAGTAACCACAGGCATGGAAATTATTTTTTGAGACGTATATTTGGCAGACATATTAGCAGAGTTATTGGAAAACCCTACTTCCTTTGGACTTGTTTTCTCTCTGGGGACAGAGAGCAGGGCTAGCACACAGCGGTGGAAGGGACACATCTTCCATAGACTCGTCACAACTCAGCCACCCTGACCTGTGAACAGTGATGGTGTCTTAGTTCCTCTCCCACCATTGTGATAAGATGCCCCATAAAGACAACTTAAGGGACAAAGGGTTTAGTCCACCATGGTGGGTACCCTGGTTAACTCTATGTGACACAACTTTAGAAAATCTCACTTGGAGAACTGCCTGGGTCACACTGGCCTATGGGTTGGATTGGTCTTTGGGGGACTGTCTTGACTGTTAATTGAAGTTGTAGGACCCCCTGCGGGTGGCATAAGCCTTTGGCAGGTGGTACTTAATGGCATGAGAAAGCCAGCTGCCAATCAGCCAACAGCATCTTCCATGGTTCCTGCTATGGCATCTTTGCTGTGAGCTCTTCCAGTAGAGGTGATTCTGTGTGAATAGCAAGCAGGGCTGCCTCCAGTTTCCTGCCTTGACTTCCCCCGAGGGTAGACGGCAAGCTGGAACTTCAAGTTAATATTTTGTTGTTGCTGATGATGTTTTTATGAAACTAGAACCCAGGGGAAGCCATGAACTTGAGGCCGCTGGTCACATTGCTTCTTCCATCCGAAGGCAGAGCGAGATGGGTGTTAGTGCTCCGCTCACTTTCTCCTTTGTCGTCAGTCCAGGACCACAGCCTATGGAATGGTGCCTCCCGCAGTGAAGGTGGCTCTTCCCACCTCTCTTAGCCTGATCTGGATTATTCCTTCATAGACATGCCCAGAGGCTTGCCTCCTTCCTGACAACTGATAGCAACAACCACAGGCAGACAAGTTCCTTATTGAAACATGCAAAGTAAGGAAAATGCAGCTCTTTTAGAAATTACGACTGCGTTTGTTTCAGGAACTCCCTTTTTCTCAAATAAGAACACAGTGGAAGTTGGGATGAGATGGCGGCTCGCAAGGACTTGGTGTCCCAAATTAACGTAAGATCCAGACTCTTTCCTGTCTGTTGGGAAGAAGGTGAAGCCCACACAACAAAACAGCAAAGCCTTGGGACCTTAACCTTTCCCATGGTCAGTCGTCCATTGCTTAATTTCTGCTATGCTTCTCTGTTTCCAGTCTCTGATTTTCCTCACATGAACGTGTCCTGTGCTCCTGGGAGTTCTGAGGCCTTAGAAATATTTGATACAGAATCTACGCTTTCTTGGTCACTAGGGAATGTGGCTTACTGAGCAACTAGGCCATCCCCAAAGGAAGATTTGGGGCATCTCATGAAACCATCATTTACAATGTGAACAGAGTACCAGGTACTTATGTATCCGCCTCGATTCACCTTCATAATATTTATTAAATAGTCTCAAAGCTTAAAATCAGCAGATTCAACACACTAATGATTCAATATCAGCTGATAGCTTGCTGTTATCGAACAAAAGTATACGATTCTGTCTGTTTTAACCTATTTTGTTTCTTGGGGTGAGTAAAGGTCACCATGTCTTGTCTTTTGTATGAACAGAAAACTGAAGCAAAAAAAAAAAAATCACCCAAAAGAACAGGTGGGTTCCATGGTGCTATGATCTGAATATAACATGTCCCCCATTGGTGGGGTTTGGGAAGGTCATAGGACCTTTAAGAGATGGAGTCTCGCTGCAGGAAGTGGTCTCTAGGGAAGGAGGGCGGGTCACACTCCTCCTGGGACTCATGCTGCCCACCTTTCCCAGCACGTTGCTTCTTACCAAGCATTCCATTACCACAACAGGAAAGGAACTAGAAAACACAGATTTGGCGCTTTTACTCATGCCTCACGCTTTAAGAAGACAAGATTATTGTGTAACTTAGTAGAATGACTTGGCTGAACTTTTTTTTCTGTTAGGCCTGTAATTTAGATGCACTTTCCAAATTCCACTGACCCTACCTCCCTTTCCCCAAAGGACCATCCATGCCATTTCATGGGTCCTACAGAACACATGATAATCTCATCTCTAACTATGATCTGCTCCTCACATGGTGGTATGCCAATGGCAGACAGAGCTGTCTTTTAAAGAGAAAACAAAATGGGATAGTATTATGTGATCACAACTTGGAATGTTAACGAAACCAATACGAATTGATTTCAGGGGTTAAACAACAGAGGCCTCATTAACACCCCTTATAGTACTGAGATACCACAGCCACTTAGACTCCACATGGAAGAAGCTTCTGGTGTCTGTGTGGGGATTACATAAATGTGTCCACTGCTCGGGCCTTTTCCACTTTTTTAGCATATTGTGAATCAAACCCAGGATGAAAAGCTAAAGCCTCAGCATCCTTATTATGTGGGAGGTCTTGGCGTTGGTCCGAAAATATTTAATCCAGGGAGCAATTTGCATTTTAAATGTAGCAACTCAAAACAGTGATGAGCTAAATATGGGCTAGGTAGAAGGAGAAAAACCATTTCCTTGAGTAGATAAACATTTTCTTTGAGCTCTTTAAATATTTTTTTTTTTTTTTAGATCAGGGAATAACTTTGCTCCTAAGTGTGGACAGGCTTAATATTGTGAGTGAAAATACTGTCTTGCACCCCGCAAATAACACTCTTTGTGGCAAGATCGGCCAGGAAATGACAGTATGCCGGACTTGGATTCCTAGTCAGATAATTAAAGGCCTGGAGACCAAAGGCCAGGAGGAATTGAAGGGTGAGACATAGTTCCAGAGGGTGGGGAGGCGCTCACCGGTGAGAGGAAGGGTTCTTCATCTGGTCATGCTGAACTGCGCACACCAGCTGGTGCAGCTGGAGACTCCTTGGAGTTGTTGGTAAAGGAAACCATGTGCCTTTTCTGAGCTTGCAGAGAGGACGAAAATGCCATAGTTGTTCCCATTTGAGTTTTTATTTTTTTAAACTTTTTTAAAAAAAGAAAACAAACTATCTTTTTCCATTTTATATACCAATCCCCAGTTCCATATCTATCCCAATGCACAAAAGTCAAGTCCAAATGGGTTAAAGACCTCAATATAAATAAATCCAACCACATTGAACCTGATAGAGGAGAAAGTGGGAAGTAGCCTTCAATGCATGGGCACAGGAGATCACTTCCTAAATATAACACCAGTAGCACAAACACTGAAAACAACAATAAATAAATGGGACTTCCTAAATCTGAGAAGCTTCTGTAAATCAAAGGACACAGTCAATAAGATGACAAGGCAGCCTACTGAATGGGAAAAGATCTTCACCAACCCCATATCAGACAGAAGACTGATTGCCAAAATATATAAAGAACTCAAGAAATTAGACATCAAAATAGCAAATAATTCAATTAAAAAAATGGGGTACTGATCTAAACAGAGGATTCTCAACAGAAGAATCTCAAATGGCCAAAAGACACTTAAGAAAATGTTTAATACCTTAGCTATCAGGGAAGTACAAATCAAAAACATCTTAAAACAGTCAGAATGGCTTAGCTAAAAAAAACACCAATGATAGCTTATGCTGGAGATATGAAATAAGGGAAACACTCCTCCATTGTTGGTGGGAATGCAAACTTGTACAACCAACCACTCTGGAAATTAGTATGGTAGTTTCTCAGAAAATTGGAAATCAACCTACCTCAGGTCACAGCAATAACACTCTTGGGCATATACCCAGAGGATGATCTACAAAAAATTTGTTCAACTATGTTCATAGAAGCATTATTTGTAATACCCATTTGAGTTTTAACATTGTATGTGTCAGGGTGTTTAATACAATAATTCAACACATGCATGATAAGTCCAATGACCAAATCAGGACATCTATAAAACTTTTTATTTCTATTTCAGTCCATGGTTAACAAGAGGATTTTCTGAAAACTTGTGCTAAAAACATATTGAAATAAGTGGGGTTCTGTTGTTGTTTTGGTGGTGATGAGACTTGAACTCAGGACCTCACCCATGCTAGGAAAGCACTGAACTCCTGGGTTACAGGAACAGCCCTCAATAAATTCTCATTGGATGAGACTGTACTAAATAAGAACTTCCAGTAAAAATTTATCCTCATAAATGATTAGTGAAGTCACACAAGAGTCTGGCAGAGAGATGGAATGATTTGGGGACCTTCACTCATCTTCACATGACATCCATGCTGTCTATGGTTACAACTTGAAAAGGAAACATTACCATATTTACATTGCATACAATAAAAAATTAAAGAACATGAGAAATAGATGGGTGATAGACCACTTTTTCAAGTCTAAGGAAAACTTCTAGTAAAGATAGTTTGATGTTACGCCTTATTATAGAAAATAAAACCGTGAAGAGCAGACTTTATCCCACACTCAAGGTGATTATGTTTGTTGTTGGGAATGCTATTGGAATCTGTAGATATGAACAGGCTACAAGATGGAAGGTGACTCTGGGGTTACTGTAGTTTTAATTATTGATATGATACGAAAGTACTGGAGGCAAAGACTAGCTTTCAGGAGTTGCGCTTGCATGAAGACAAATGAGCGAGATGAGAGTTACATATCATATACGGTGAGTAGAGAGGCCTTTGGCATCCAGCCCCAAGGTCCTATTCAGGGTTTAGATTGGATGCTACGGCAAGCAAAAGTAACTCTTTTGGTCCGGTGTCTGAAGGTGAATGAACTCTCTCACATGTATGCTGTTTCCAACAAGTCTCTTTCTTCTTCTACCTCTGTTTTATTTCTTCTGTCCTAATTCTAATTCTCCCTAGCTTCTTCTCCTCTAGCCTCAAAACTCTCTTACAGGAGCCTTGAAGCAAAGAAAAAAATCATACGAGTTATCTCTCATTGGTCAAAAGGTAAGCAATAAGGGTAAGCAATAAGGAGTCAAGTCATTCACCATAGCAACACAAGGCTCCAACGTTACAGGAATAAGGCTGTGACCAGACAGACAGGGGTGGGGGGCACAGTGCCCAGTGACAAACTTTGAGACTTAGGTCTATTGTCAGCAGACTTGGCAAGCAAAGAATTGGCATGCTTTTCTTAGGGTGCTTTGTGTTGTAACCTTGGTCGGCCATCTGTAATTCTGACCTTGTGCATAGCTGTAAGGTTTTAAACTTATGATCTATTTACAAAAAGCCTCTAGTCTAGTTTGAACTTGCTCTGAGGTAAAAATCAGCTAATTGTGTGTAGTTAATCTGAGGAAAAGGAACAATGCACGCTTTTAATTATCCACAGTCCTTATGGGACAAGTATATCTGGTCATGAAGTATGTCCTAGTATATATTCTGTATATCAAAATTATTCAGCTAAATGGAAAGCCATCTTACTGACCACCCACAGATATACGTGCCCATAAGATTAAGATGTAATTATGATATTACATATATACATCACATGAGATTACATAGTACAATGCCGGTATTAGGGAGACATCAAGCTGTTTTAGTAAATATGAGCATCAGTTTCTAGAGTCGATGGCCCTGCAGGTCTTACTGGACAGGATTAACCTCCATCAGAGAATCATTCCTCTGGTGGGTTGACATCTGAATTGCCATATACTGATATGGCATATATTGATATTGCCATATTAATTGCTGTATATTTCCACAAGCTCCCAACAGATAGGTTCTTTGCATACTGCTTTTTAGCAACTAGGCTGAGCATGAAACCAGCCAATGGTGATCAGGCAATGTGTCTCCAACTGTATCTCTTGACTTTACTTGTCTCAGGAAGCCCTGTCTATTCTTAACTACCATTCATGACACCTAGGAAAATAAAACTGAAACATTTTTAATTAATTTATTTTAAAGTAACAAAAGCAACTTTATTACAGGAACCATAAGATGCATGTGATAGGAAAAATAATTATATTTTTCCAAAATAAAGAAAGCAAGAAGACTATTATTTTAAGGGTTTGTGAATGTCTTGTAGGAGAAGCAGCTGGATCCTTATATCTGCCTCTGCACTCAATACTCTGTGTTGTGTTGCTTTGGCTGAGGTATGAGAAGGATGAAGCTGTTAATTCAAGTAGGAGGGGAGGGCCTTCATCTTAATGGGTCTTGGGTTCATCCATGGGTTCCGAGACCACACTTGGAAAGTTGTGGGTCTGCAACCCTGTTTCTCTAGGACTGACCTTACGATATCAAGCAGAACACCTCCTAAGAGAGTTACTGTGGAAAGAGCCATGGCTAAGCAGGAAGTTGAGACTTAAACAGTCACTATAGCTACCTCTGTACAGTCCAAACTACTACTTTCTTAATCCCTGCTCAAGCTGGGATGTCTTTCTCCTTGATAGTCCATCCCTGCTCACCACCCCACAACATCTGAACACTATACACTTCCAGGGAAGAACACTGTCTTCAGAGCATCTACTCCAAAGTTCCTGGCAGGACATGGGGATAAGCCACGTCTCCCACTGCATGAGAGCTGCGTCTGCAAAAGGAGTACTTGACAGTTCTTCCCAGATACTGCCATGCCAGTGCTGCGGAAACACAACTGTGGTCACTACTCCCTCCAGTCAGAAATTTCTAGACTGGAACTAATAGCCTGGCTTTGGTCATTGAGGTGAACCATTAACTGGTGGATTTTTTTCCTTCTTTAAATTATTTTAAAGTATTTAAAAAGTCTCTTGTATCTTGAAATTCTGAAAGTGTGCTTTCTTCAAAGGGTAGGATGGTAAAATCACAACATGCATGTGAGTCTGCTTTGGCAATCAAGAGATGACCAAGATGTTGTCTGTTTTTAACAAAAAATTATCTTCATCATCTATCCAAGTGATCTCAAAATATGGCAGTATCAGAAAAGTATGAATCAATAATTGAGCTCAAAATGCAAAACAATCTAGAATTCTAAGCTGAACTTAAAAGCACATCCCAGTTTTGGTTAACCCTACTGATTGTCAGTTTCCAAGAGTTATTACCACCTATGTATCCCCTAGCTAAAGGAAAAGCCAAAAAAAAAAAAAAAAAAACCAGAAATCACAGCAGTACCAATAACTCAACATTATTATCCCCCCCACCCAAGTCCTCATGTCCCACATTCCTAAAGGGATTTATTCTCTACAAATTCTTATACTTCATTGGTAGCTGTAGATGTTTGCTGGCTAAACACTGAAACTGATGTTACATAATCTCGTGGCATCTGTTTATCTACAGTCTAATTAGATGGCATAGTTTAATGTCGATTTCCAGCTCTTGCTGGTGAGAAGAAAACAAAATGTGAATATTCTGCATTTGAATAAAAAGTTCGCAAGTGTATCTTTTGCCTTATGACCAAAAATTTAAAAAATTATATAGAGAGGGTTCAAAATATGTCGTTTCAATTTTTTTGGTTCACAAATATTAGTTTAACTTGGTTATTAAGCAAACCTATAGCACCATCATAATGTCATAAAAATAAACTTGATAAATAAATAAATAAATGTTGGACCTACTATATAACTAAATGCTTTCATTTCAAAACTCTAGTCTTGGCAGCAAAAAGACAAGTTTTATGTTCCTTCCTTGACATCCTTGAATGTCTTATATGACTACATACATTATCATATGAGTTGCTACTTTCCTGAAACAAAAATCACAAACAATAAATTAAGAGATTCCCCCATGAGCCAAAGATGCATCTATTATTCTATGGATTATTGAAAATCAGGCACAAAAAAGAAAAAAGTCAGAGTAGAAAGACAAAAATTCGAATAACCCTAAAGCTTTCATTTCATCTGTAGGGTACTTCTGCAGAGTTTTCAAAGAATTCCTACAAGGATTTTCCCAGCAGCTGCTTCAAAAACTTGTAGTTCCACACTACAACTGATTTCCACTCGGGATTCTGCTTGTCGCAGCTGAATTTCTTCTTGAGCCTTACCCAAGGGCTCAAGTTTAAGACTTAACTTCCC
The DNA here is from genome assembly GCF_018167655.1 of Microtus oregoni. Lineage (NCBI taxonomy): Eukaryota > Metazoa > Chordata > Mammalia > Rodentia > Cricetidae > Microtus > Microtus oregoni. Next base: position 4,158,505 of record NW_024543066.1, read on the forward strand.
ATCAGTCCTTCATGTCAAAGCTAATTCTTCCCCACAGACCTGATTAAAAGCAAGCTGGGAGAGGCTGTTTCCAAAGTCAGCAAAAGACCACACACCTACTTTTCTATGCTTGTGTCGCAAAGGTCTCAATAAACACGTTATGAAATCACTCTCAGTATCTCCCCAACATAAACTCCCTACTGCTGTAGAAAAACCTCTCCCCACCACAGTGGAGGTCACACATCACACAGGAGCAGAGGCCAGCACCGCCACAAACGCATACAAAGTGTAATTGTCTACTATACCCTCTTAGCAAGGCCTTTTTCCATAGCTCAGCTCACGCCGACAAACTGTTCACATTTCCATTCAGGTCAGACAAGGAGCCAGGAGAGGAAGGATTCCTTCTCCATTTCCAGCCGATCTGGGTCCAGCATCATCTGTGCTCTGGTGTGACAGGACGGCTCTGTGATCTGTGTCGGGTCAGTACCCTTCCGGAGACACCGCTCAGGGCATGGGAACTTCAAACGCAGCCTGTCATTTTAGTACACGGTTTTTAAAAACAGCCTGCCTACCAAAACAGAACACTCTGCCCATACGGGCTGGGGTCGAGTGCTTTCGTCACTGAGTTGATACAGGCTGACACGAAGCAGAACAGGGATGCTCCGTGTGCACGTGGTTTTCCTCTTGGGTCTAAGATCTTTAAACTCCTAAACTAATTAATTCATAAAAGAGCAGCAGAGGTTTTCAGTTCCACTATTTGACAGTTGTCATATTTGTGCATGGCTCTTTAATTTCATCGCACGTAGCATTTCTCAAAGCCAAGGCTAAATAACTTTTAATTGTATGTAAAGTTTTTGTTCCATAAGTCTCAGAACAGAATACACGTCCAAACTTAACAATATAGCTCATAAATTTTTGATGAGTAAGGCGATTACTTTTAGAGTCGCACGGTTTTAAGACTGTCAGTATGTTCCTGTTCCTAGTATGTCACAATGTGCATAGCTATATTGTAAATTTCAAAGCTTCCTTTGAAAAGGCCTTTGTCTGAGGCACATGGAATGTTGGCCAAGTGCCTCTGAGGTTAAAATTCCATCCAATTGCTGTAACGCAGTTACACTTCCCAAAGGTCACGGAGGGTTAATAACGAAAGAAAGAGAACTCAGACTTTTAAGTGTACCCAGATGACACCTGAAGCCTCTTGAAACGGTGGCCGAATTCTCTAGATTGCTTTTTTTTTTGACACTTTGAAATGACAGGTCCTTTCTCAACAACACAGCATGCCTGCCTACCCGAGTAAGTAGCAAAGTTCTCATTTTTATAATATTTTTGCTGTAGTCGTTATAATCAGCATGTTCACGCTGTGACTGGGATTTGATGTGTTCATAAAGAAGCACAGCCCTTCTACTCAGAGCGTTATGTGTTCTTGAGTAAACTATTATGAGCGGAAGGTCCAGGCAGACGCAGGATATCACGCACAAACTTTAACCACATTGCCATTTAGCAATACTATAACTCTCCCAGAAGCAGTCACCTCCAGGTGTTAGTCCCATAAACCAAACATCCACTCCCCCCTGCCTTTTCAGAATATTATCCTAGAAGGAGCGAATAGCTGACTAGGTCCATTCTTGAAAGTCTGTCAATCACAATACTTACATATATTTATCAACTGAATTAGGGATGAAATACATCTCCAGCCTTCAGTGCCATCCTCCCCTTGCTTTTATTTAAATCCCCAAACTAAACTTTTATTCTCCAACAGCCTCTCCTTGAACTGTGATGTTTCAGAGTTCCCTTATTATTGTCATATCACAAAAGCTGCATTTCAATACCTTCGGATTTATTTTGAGAGCCGTGTGACCTAAGGGGTCTTCTCCCACTTTTTCCTGCACCAGTGTTGCCCTCTTGTCCCCCAACCCTGTTATATTCTTAAGTCCTTCAAAGTTGGATCTTTCTGGCACATACTCCAAATTCCATCACAGGCAAAACATACCTCGAATCCAGATCCCAGCAACACGGAACAGAAGTCTTACATGTCCTGAGCTCATGGCTTGTGGAAACAAGCCCGTTCTGTCCTAGCCAGGCACATACATATATTTTTTAAGGACACAATCAATTAGGGCAAAGGAACACTTCCATAAGGAAAAAAAAAACCCATTAATTTAGAAATACTTCAATGCTTACATCTTCTGGGAAGCTCTCTGGCTCTTCCACTGCCATTCTCTGAGGCCAAATACGAAACCCGATAACTCAATTAGTTAACACGTCGGGTGGAACATCCCATCTAAAAATATCCACCTCGGAAAATGTAAAGATGTCTCCCAACCTCCTAGTAAGGAAACAGGAGCCGCTCAGACACCGCTACTTAAATGGAGGGGTGGGGTCAGGCAAGAGCAGGGAGCCTTGCAAGCAATGTCGTGTATCTCCCAGAATTCGCTGAGGAGTTGCCCTATCTGTGGCCTCCAGCCAAGCCCCGAGTACTCAGTCCTGATATGTGGAATTCTGAAAATAGCCGAGTGATCAGCTGGCCTGTGCCCTGGCCGCCTGGAGTCACTCAGGCAGCCAGCTTCTGGGGCCTGTTTATCTCCAGTCCTCTCTGCACTCAGGCTGCTCTGGTGTCCCTTCCAGAGACAATGTCACCATGGAATCCAGCTGAGCCCGTGTTGTACCTACCTGCCTTTTTGAACCTGTTTCCTTCCCCTACGCTAGCTGTGCGGATGAATGTTTGTGTGTGCATATTTGTATAAAAGGCTACGAATATTGACTCGATATTCTGATCATTTGTGAGGCATGGGGGGGATTTTGTAAATTACTGGATTCAGATATTTAGATTTAGGCACATAATATGCGGGCAATGTTTTACTAGTTGCGCGCTTCAGTTCAAGAGGACTCAAAAGTATCATTGCAGAGAGTGGCAGTCATGTTTTATTTCGTTCTAATGTGTTCCCCTCCTGCCATCCTTGAGGCCTGAAGGAAAATAGCTGGTGTGTTCCAATTCTGGGGAATTCCCTGTATAAGCGAACTCATGTGAAATGCTTTTACAAAGAGCCTACAAAGTGCTATGTAGGTGGCTTGATTAGGTGGAGATTGGAACAAAATAAAACCCGCCTTGATGAAGTTTCCGTATTAGCTGAATAACAGACAGGATAATAACCATGCACTCATGATAAATCAATGTCTGTGTTCAATGGGACATGTGCTATGCCAAAAAAAAAAAAAGTATCAAGAATGGGTCCATAAGTGTGCGTTTTGGGGAAGGATTAACAGGTCTGAAGTGTTAAGTAATACTATATCTAGTAATTGTATCAATAATAAAAGCTCTAATTTTAGTTATTAAGGAACAATTTAGACCAGATGGAATTTTATATTTAAAAATGTTATGTTAAACCATATAAAACTGGCACTTCACCTTTTGTTTTTTATTTTCCAAGACAGGGTCTTGCTGTATAGTACAGTCTGGACTAAAATCTCCTCTCCTCTTGCCTCCGTTCCCCAGGCAGTAGGGAGCACAGGTAAATCCCACTATGTCCAGCGTGTTTCCTGTTTTTATAGGCTCACACCAGGGCTTACATTCTAGTGGTTTCATAAGTTCAACATAACAGAGTCATAGCTATTAATTACCAGGATTTATCAAACATGCAAAGTACTATATTAATTTCTTCTTAACCATTAACAAAGATTCTTTACCTATTTACCAATGTGAGGAGGAGGAGGGCCACACATGGCAAGGTGTGGAAGTCAGAGGACAAACTGGGGAAGTCAGTTCTCTCCTTCCACCACTGGGCCCCGGGGATCATCTGACTGACTCAAGCGCCTCTACCCACTGACCCTCATCCACCCTCTATAGATCTTTTTATATGCACTGCTTTAGCTTTCTGAGAAACTCCACGAAGAATTTCTCTCCATATCTGCAAGTAAAACTAGAGATGAGAAAAGTTAAATCATGCTCAAAGGTCAATAGTTAGGAATTAGAACTTGAATTTCATTTTACATGATTCTAAAGATTTGGCATCGGCACATACTTATTTTTTCATTTTATCTCTTTCTTTCTTCCTTCCTCTTTCTTTCTTCGTTCTTTATCCTCTCTCTCTCTCTCTCTCTCTCTCTCTCTCTCTCTCTCTCAGAAGGGGAAACATCGAGAGGCTTGAATGACATGAGCAAAGCTGAAGCCATAACAGTACTTGACCACAAAAGTTGCTATAAAACCATAATCATCAAAATATGACACCGAATAAAAATAGACTTGCAGACAAATAGCAAAACAGAAGCCCCCTGCCGTCCCTAACCCCTTCTTATCTGCAGGCAACTAATTTGATAGACAAGGGAAGTCTCTTGACTGAATGGTGTTGACAGAACTGAATATCCACAGGAGACTGGCTTTGGGTACCCATACCTGAAAACCACTTCAAAATGAACCCAAATCTACAAAATGGAAGGAAGACAGCAGAGGACAAGCACCTTGAATATCAAAACAATTATAATTCAGGACACAAATGAAAATCTGAATAGATAAATGGGACCACCCCAAACTTAACAGCTTCTGCATGGTAACAGAAGCAATCAGTGCAATACATTGGCTGTCAATGAAGCCCCAAAAATACTTTCAAGTCCTCCAGCTGTTAAGGAGCTAAGTATCCAAAGCACTTAAATGCATTTAGCCAATTCAGTAGAAAACAAAACAATCCAACTGAAAAATGGACGAAGGATCTGAACAGGTACTTCTCAAAAGAAGATACACAGACAATCAGCAATACTACTAGAAAGCACTGGGCATCACTCATTTGGAGGATAGAAATGAAGGCATGAGCTCCCTCCCATCTGTCAGAGTGGCCTTTATCCAAAGGACAAAAGGTGACAGCGTGGATGAAGACACAGAGAAGAGAGAACCCTGGCGCAACATTGGTTTTACTACATTTTTAATGTAGTCATTTAGAAATAATCCTATCCACGTTCCCCAAATAATTAAAAACAGGACCACTTTAAGATCCAGCCTGGCCCCCTGCCCTGTGTGTGTGGCTACAGAAATGAAATTCATTTTTGGTTGATGTGTCTGATTCCTGCTCAATACAGCATTTTTCATAGAAGCCAAGTTATGGAGACAACTGGAGGTTTTGTGGACAGATGAATGGATAAGCAAGGCGTGGTGCACAGTCAGTCAGTCACAGAGAGAACGGCATTCCCCCACTCTGACAACACACAAAATAAAAAGACAAACCCTGCAGCCATCATCCCTAGGTGAAATTTACAATGCTGAACCCACTGAAATAGAAGTGCAGTGTTCAGAGGCTGAAGGAGGTTCAGAGAGGTCCTCGAGGGGTACAAAGCCCCAGTGATACAAAACGAGTTCTGGGGACCAGATATTCAATACACACATGCATGCTTGCACGTATGCGTACACACACAGTTTACTGTATAATTGAGCTGTGCAGGAGGATCAGTGTGAACTGTTCTTAGTGTGTGCACACATGAAGAAAAGAAAATGACTGTCATGAAAAGTGGTAGATATGTTAATTAGCTCAACCGAGAAGATCATTTTCTTAGTGCACACACACATTCAAGCATTACATATCTACATTATAAATACATACAAATTTATTTGCCCAATTATACCACCTCAGGACAGATAGAGCATATTTTAACTAGTTCCCAATACGTGAAAACTGGGAGATTTTATCAAATCCAGAATTCAAGTGCTGGATTGCTGTACATTGCTGCCTCTTTCCCTGTTCCATTCATTCATTAATAAAGCTGCTACCCTAAAGTGAGCACACCACACACTGGAAAATGAGCCCTGACAGGAAGGAGCAGCACCATTCTGTTTATTATGAGTCTTCTTCAGAACTGGCACCCAAGCCAGCAGCCTCTGTGGCAGTGGTTCTCACCCTGAATGGTGACCCTTTGGGAACTGAATGACCCTTTCACAGGGGTTGCCCAAGACCATTGGAAGACACATGTAGTTCTTAACAGTAGCAAGATTACAGTTATGAAGTAGCAACGAAAATAGTTTTGTGGTTGGGGGTGGCCATGACCTGCGAAACTGTATTAAAAGGGTCCTGACGTTCTGAAGGTTGAGAACCACTGATCTACGGGATACAGGAAACTCAATCTGCCTGAGGCAGGGGTGAAGCTGGTAGAGAAGAGAGCTGAAAGTGGCTGGCAGTGTCCTCCGTGGATGTCTGGTCTAAAACTCCTCTCTGGCCCCAGACTGGGTTCCTTCAGTTGAGGGTGGACTGTACTATTTCCATTTTTCTGCATGGCTCTGTCTGTTTTCACAGCTGTCCTTCAGCTTGGCTCTAACTGCCTACATTAACAGTGGAGAGTAGCAGGTGATGGCACTGGAAATCCAGGCCCAGGGACTCTGTCCTGTGGATCTCATACACAGTCTTTAGTGCCTGCAGCAGATGTCTCAGCAAGAGAGGCGGGATACCCAAGCTCTATCCACAGAACCTATCTGAGGCAGGGGGTGGGGGCGGGACTCCCTCTGGAGGCCAGTGGGGTGCTCTGTAGCATCATCGAGCCTCTTAGCAGGGCAATTGTTCTGCATTTCTCAGAACTCGCCTACCTATGTCTTCATCTTCCATCTTCAGGGGAAGAAATGAGACGGGTTTTCATCTCTCAAACACTCAACATGATTGTCCTCCCCCTAACCTCCTACCATCTCCTCCAGGCTTCTCTTCTCCAGGATAAATAACTCCCAACTGATTCAACCTTCCTCTGGATCGCTACAGAGAGAAGTACTCTGTAATTATACTAAATAAGAGAAATAATAAGTCCTATAATTGTGCCTTTAAACCTACCCCTCCTGGCCGGGGCATCTTGTTTCCCAAACCCTGGTGCCTCATCTTGCAACTCTTGCAGCTAGAGGGCAAGAGCATGGGCTGAGGCTAAGGACTTCTGATGTCGGGGGTCAGGCAGGCATTGGGGTTCTAGTAAAACACTGAGCATTCCACCATGGGTATAATGCTGACTTTTCTACCTCATTTTATGAGACTCAGTATTTCCCATCTGAGGGGGAAATCCCAGACATAAAGTTATAAAGAAGAGAAACACCAAGTTCATCTCTTCCACAGTGCAATCTTTGATCACATCATCAAACCCTATCATTTTAATGATAAAGAGATGGAAGCCCAGAACATTTCCATGTCCATGAGCTAGTGCTACTCCTGCATCTAGAACGCAAAGCAAGGTAATCACAAAGAGACTGAACCCTCCAAATGAGATCTCTGTGTGGTATTCAAAGCCCACCCCGGTTTTTCAACAACGGGACATAATACTCATGAAGAATGATGATGGCACCATGGAAACCGTTTGGTGTCCCGAGTCAGTGTAGCTTGGGAAGGGCAGGGGCTGGGGACCTAGCAAACTGTCTCCCCTTTCTAACAGCTGCTGGTCCAGAGCATGGTCTTCCACCTTGTGTGTGTGCTGACAGATTTGGAGCATGTGTGCTCTACCCTTGAATTCTTACCATTAAGCTCTAACCAAGAGCATCCTCTGCTGTACACTCCGTACATGTTGGAGGAAGAGAGAAGGCAGCAGAGAAGGTCAAAGGAGAGCTCATATACCAAATACGATGTACTGGATGTTCTCCAATGCCAGATATCCCTTTAGGGGAGGTGGAGAGTGTTCTCTATGTTGCGCCTGGCTTACAAACCCATAAGACACAAGCTGACAAATTTCTAGAGCTCTGCTCATGTTTCCATCCTGCCTATCCCAAGCAGCAACCCCTCTAGACCAACCTTTAACAACTGGAAGCTACCTTTTCTCAAGATGTCTACCAACATCCAGCTTGAGGGGCAGCTATCTGTGACCTCTAGAACAAACCTCATCATCTCTTAGTTTTATTCTATGCTGCAGGGTCTCACACGGTCTAGGCTGTCCTCAGACTTGCTACACAGCTCAGAAAACCTTGAACTCCTGATTCTCCTGTCTCTATCTTCCAAGTTCTGGGACTATAGGCATGCACCACCATTTCTAATTTTAAATTAATAGATTTTTAATTAGTAAGAAGGAAAAAAGCATGAAAGAGCAATATTGTGGCCCCTGGAAATTTACTTTCTTTAAATGCCAATTCTACTTGGTCAAAAGTCGAATTTGACTGTTCACCCCATGTGGCTATCAGCACTTGGAAGAGACCACAAGGCAAACAGAATGCACGTCATAAGTTTTTATGTGTCCCTATCTAAGAGAGACTTAGCTAGAGGTGGCTGCTGTGTCTGCAGGAGACACTTTTAAATAAAAGGCTGTGGATTCCTGAGAATTCCGATTTTGAAAAAAAAATGGCAGAAACCCTACATTCTGTCAGTAGGATCTATCTATCTATGTGCCTTACATGATCAAAAGATTAATGAAGTAAGATATTAAATGTCACTGTCTTCCCACACAGTCATGTAGACTATTAATCTATTCTCTAGCTTCTCGTAGTATTGTCACAACCCAGACTTTGCACCGGGGCCTGGACTCCACAGGATTTTCTTTGTTCATTGCTCAGCCAGAACATGTCATGTTTTTCCTAAAGTGGGAAATAAAATTCCAGCAGCACTGGCCTCACTGATGTGACAACTGAAATCTCCAGCAACAGAATGTGCCCTTTTCTGTTGTTTTCCTCCTTGTTTCAGATAGGGGCTGCGGCTCGGGCATTACTCACAGGAACACATGGAAAAATCAGCTCACTTGAACGTCAAGTAGGCAGACGAAGGCCACCGACAAGGGAGCTTTTCAAACAGCGCACAGAGCCAGAGTGGAGGTTTTCAGATTGCCCCGCAAGTTTGCTTCCAGCGTGTTCTAGTCTCCTTTATTCACAGAAATTACAGACAAGGTCGAGAATAAAAGTAGTCTCCAGAGACCAAATCTCAAAGGAGACTCAAGACCAGAGGACTGGAAATGTCACCTATGGGGATGGTGAGGTCAGAGAGAGAGGAGGCAGGGAGACTATTTCTAGATGTTTTTGTCTAGTTCTTCATGTACTCAGCCTCCCCTGTTCAAAACCTGTTGATATCCTGCCTGTGAGCACATGGCAGCTATCTTGGGGTCGTTTTTTCTAATCTGATCAAGAACTGAACGAAGAGATGGCTCAGCAGTTAAGAGCACTGCCTGCTCTTCCAAAAGTCCTGAGTTCACTTCCCAGCAACCACATGGTGGTTCACAACCATCCATAGTGAGATCTGGTGCCTTCTTGAGGAAGAGACCTGGTCAGTCTTCTTCATCAACTTAGACCATGAAACCCAATAATGGACAAGTTCAACAGAACCGTATACGGACTGCCCATGCCATAGAATAAGAAGCTATTTTTCCAAACTCGAAGGTGGGACAGCCCTCAGGAAGCCTGGAATACAGTGAACAGCGGGGCTCTGAATGGTGACCCAAGTCTTGGGGACCCGCTCTTCTAAGTGCTGGTCCTCCCATCAGGGTCAGAGTTTCCTGTCCCCAGCTCTCACAATCCTGCCCCCAGGATCTGCTCCTGTGTTCACTCTCTTGGCCTAAAAGCTCTTCAGTTTTTACTCATGTGTCTGTGTGGGGGGATGTGTATATTTGCGCAGAAGAGGAGGCTGAATGCCCCGGAGCTGGAGCCATAGATGCTTGTGAGCTGCCCTACACAGATGTGAAGAACAGAGGTCAGGTCCTCCTGAAGAGCAGCAAATGCTCTCAAGCATTGAGCCGTCTCCCCAGGCTCTACCACATTCTCCCAAGGCCTTGTGCTCCAGGAGAATTAAGGTGGGTAGGTTCCACACACTGCGTTTTTTTTCTGACTATTATATGTGAAGAAGCTGATATATAAAGACAACACAAGAGAACAAATGGCTGGGAGACTAGCATCTGCAAGATTTCACGTGTGCGCCTTGTTAGCGACTGCTCCTGTCTTTTCACGGCTAACAAAAATATCTGAAGTATGTCCTGCTAGGTATGAAGGCACATCGCTTTTTATTAGCATAGACAGCCTGGGGAGAGCCAGGACTGTCAGTAGTGCTGGGGCTGTGTCAAGCTGGAATGTCAAATAGTTTCCCCCGCATTTCACAGGCATAATGCAGAATTGATTGCAAAATTATCACTTCCCCCATTTCCAGAGGGTCTCCCATGAACGATAAGATTCTTAGCTAGCTGTCACTGGCTCTGCTCCTACTGAAGGGCCTGATCAAGTCTTGAGCATTTCGAGAAGGTGATGTTCTGTGGGCTTTGATTAGGTCTATCATATTCTTTTAAAGATGACAAGCTGAGTTCACAACTCTGCTTCTTCCATCAGCACGTGACTCCAGGAGAAGGCCCCGAAAAACACACCAACACACACCTCTGAAGATGATCAGGAAGGTGGCAAAGATTTGCACCAGGTAGCCTTGTGCCCAATAAACAGTAACACTTGGCCCTACAAGAAAGAAAAACCCACTGAGGGTTCAATACCTGCATCTCTTAAAACATTCTTGGCACTTCCAGCATCAGAACAGATGAAGCCAGAGGGCTGGGAAAAGGGGTGTGTGTGAATGAAAGCAGAAGACAAGGGGAGAAAAGATACCCTAAAACTTTATTCTAAAAACAAAAATTCATCATCAAAATTTGAAATCATAGAAGAGCCATAGAGAAATCCGAACCTCTGTTTATTTATTTCTTAAAAACAAAAACAGCCCAGCATGACCTCTCTCCTCAGCTCAGTTCTTCAGCCTGCCCTTGGAGACAGTGACTTCACAGCCTCCCTATTCCTCATCATGAAAAGGTCCCACTGGTCAGGGGCAGGTCAGATGGGGTGGACCAAGGTCAAGTTGGGAAGGTCACTCAGGTAACTATGTCCCATTTACCTTGGTACCTCTTTCACTCATCAGGATACATTAGCGATGTCTGTAAACGTGAGCAGAGGCAGACAGAGTGTCTCCTGTTGGGCAATGGCCCTTGCTTCCAGGATGCTGGCAACATCACCAAAGCTTCTCCAGGGTTAAAACTACACTTGAACACATGCCCTCCAGAGACCGGAGGCTCTGAGTCACAGTTACAGGAAGCCGGTGACTACAGAGCATCTTGAGTCACAGGAAAAGGAGTAAGCACAGCCAGTGTGATGCCCATGGGTATTTGGTTCGGAAAGCTGTAATAGAAATGCAAAACTAATACACCTCCTGTTAGTCAGGTGGAGAACTGTCTGTGTGGAGTAAGGAGCAAGGGCCGAGTTTGCTTTATGGGTCAGTCTTCATTGCAGGGGAGAAGAATGTGAGCAGGCAGACAGCCTGCTCCACCATGCTGAGCTGATTGTTCTCCACCTGCTCCCAGGTCCGTTCATTTCCTCCTGAACACCGCCATCCATCACTATACTTCCCAGTCTTCAAGTTGCCTTTTTCTGACCTTGAGTCGTTCCCTAATGTCCAGCACTTCCAGAAACTGTCCCTTCTTCCAGGTTAGAACCAGCCTCCTGATGGGTTTGCCATTTCCAGGAAGGATTCAGCAAAGACAAAGAAGTCTCCAGTGAAACCAAAGAATAAATAATGTAACAGGTGACAGTGGAGAAAATGTGTAAGTCATCTCCGATCAGAGCCGCTCAGATTTCACTCTGTGCTCTCTCTCTCTCTCTCTCTCTCTCTCTCTCTCTCTCTCTCTCTCGTCTGTGTGTATGTATGCGTGTGTAGGGAGAGAGAATGAGGGAGGGAAAGGAGGAGAAGAAAGAGAAAGAGAGAGAGAGAGAAGCTAGAACTTTCAAACAGGATCTGCCCCTTCAGCCTTACTCTGTTTCCCCTTTTGCAGCAACTCTCTATCTGGGGTGATACTTACTTCAGTTACTCTAGTTCCATTTGTCTGCTCTAGAATGAGTTCCTCTCAAGTCAGTTTCTTGTTAGGTATGGTATCCCTTGTATCTAGAACAGTGTTCAATATGCTGTGAATATTTTTTGAGCAACTGAATAAATAACACTTACTACAGCAGATTCTAATTAGGATGCTTTCAGAGAACCAAATTAAAAACCCTCCAGATTTAAACAACACAGCCTCCTTCAGTTGGTACCTACCTACCATGTTCAATAAACATGAAACTGTATAATATTGGTGATGTCATCTAGACACTGACAATATTTTTCAGTCACTGGGATAAGCATGCTGCATTCTTTTCTGTAGTTAGTTTTCATAATATTATGAGAATTTGCTGTCATTCATTTTATAAGCAAGCTGCCCAAGGTCTTGTAGCTATACCATTATGTTATTCTATGGTCACATACCAAACATTAACCCTAACAGAAGATGATCAAATTTTCCCTCAAAGTGGCAATCTTTCAATTGTATTATATAAATAGAGTTAAGTCCGGAATAGGCAGGAAATGCAGATGAGGCACACTCCTGAAACTATGCATCCTAGTGTAAGCTATATAAGTCACTAGGGGGAAAAAGCATATTCCCACGGAACCATATAAGATCTCTGGGACCAAAAACCTGAACCCTCCTCTTCAGTGCCCAATAGCATTTTATAAAAAAGTATAGAGCTGCTGACTGAAGGAACAGGAAGTGTCTGAGCTGACCCAGCTCCACCTGTACAAGGTGATAAGTACAAGAAGGTAGATCTCCCAATAATAGTTCAGGAGGCATGTAATATTCTTCTCCATTAAAAAAAAAAAGAGTGTTGCTAGCTCATTAGAAAACCACCAGTGTTCTAGGAAGAGCCGGCCTAAAGGGAATACAGTCGGCCTGCCAATCAGAGACCCAGCTCAAAATCAACATGACTTTAAATCTAAATGTCTTGAACCGGACTTTCCCAGTCACAGTTAAAGATGCAGGGACAAGGACAGAATTCACCTTAACAGAATATAGAATTAGTGAAGAACTTTCTGGTTAATAACATTCATTTTCTACCCTCCCTTTACTTCCTCGCATAGACTGCCACTGTACAATACTCTAAGCGGTTGAGGGCAGATTTAGGAATCTTCCAGGACAGGGTTGGAGATGGGGTACAGGGTAAGGGTACACACACACAAATTAATAGCAGTGAGGAGGCATTTTATTTATTATCATTATATTATTACTATTTTTCTTTGAGATGAGGCCTGCCTTAGAAGGTTTCTTTTGCTGTGAAGAGACACCATGAAGAGACAGACGGCAACTCTTATAAAGAAGAAAAACATTTAATTGGGGCTGGCTTACAGCCTCAAAGGTTTGGTTCACTATCAGCGTGGCAGGACATGGTGGTGGTGCAGGGGAAGAGCTGAGAATGCTACATCTTGATCCTCAGGCAGAAGGAAAAACTGTGCCACACTGGCCAGACTTGAACTTTAAGACCTCAGAACCCACCCCAATAGTGACACACTTCCTCCAACAAGGCCACCCTTCCGGATAGTGTCACCACCACAGAACCTTACCATGTAGCCCTGGTTATCCTGAAACTCTCTCTGTAGATCAAGACCACCTTCAACTGATAGAAATTCTCCTGCCTCTGCCTAAGCACAGGCTTTATACCACCACACTCTTGAGTTTTTTGTCTGATATACAGAATGGACTCCCAGCTTTTTGTTTTGAGCTCCCTCCCTACAAATAAAATGCTATTTGTGCTCTGATTATTATCTGGACTTAGAATTGCCCAACGACAAGGTCACATTCCATCTATGCTCACATGTCAAACTTGGCTGAATATTTAGCACATGTCATTTATGGGGCAAACTCAGCATGCTATCCCGCCTTTCTTCAGCCAACACTCCACTATGGCACCCTTCGCCTTCTACCATATTGCATGACTCACGTTTGTACCCAGTGCCTTTCAATGAACAAATGAGGTCTCACTCAAGGCTGCCTTTCTAGGAAGTACCTCATTTGGTTCTTAGATGTTTCCCTGAAAGCCATTTGTTGAAGACTTGGTGAGCCCGTGTGCTGTAGAGAAGTGATGGAGGTCAGAGATAAGGGAAGGAGACAAAGGCATTGATGACGTGTGTAAAAGGAGACTCCTCTTCCTTCCTGACTGCCTAGACCTTAATAATCACATAGGACCTATATTAATTACAACACTGTTTGGCCAATGGCTCAAGCATATTCCTGGATAGCTCTTACATCTTAAATTAACCCATTTCTATCAATCTAAGTATTGCCACGAGGCTGTGGCTTACCAGAAAGGTACTGGTGTCTGTCTCCTTTGGCTGTTACACGGCGTCTCTTGGACTCCACCTACTCTCTCTATACATCTCTTCCAGTCTGGCTATATTCTGCCCTGCTATAGGCCAAAGCAGATTTATTCATTAACCAATAAGAGCAACACATATACAGAAGGCTATCCCACATCAGATGTGGCCTTGAAGGGATGGTTGGGACCCCAAACTCCTTCTTTCTTCCTTTGTTTCTTGGCCACTGAGAGGTGAACAGGCCCCCTCCACCATGCCGTGAGGCTCTGCTCTACCAAGAAGCCACATGAGCATGGACTGAAACTCTGTCACGAGCAAAACTGAGCTGTTCTTTTATTTCCTTTCTCATCTGCCTCAGGTATGCTGGCATGGTATCAGAAAGCTTATGTAAAACGGGTTTCTAACTCCATCTGACAAAGGAGTGAAGTGGAACCAGAAAAACTGTATGGGACACATCGCCAGCCACATGGCAACTCAAAGCCACAAAACAACACACACATGCTTCTAACCATGTGATATTGGCAGAAATATCTGTACCAACTTCACACTTTCAAAAACTAATTTTTTCACGTTATGTACTGAACACCCAATTTTTAAAACATGGTCACACAGCACCTTTAAGTTCACATTGTGTTTTTTCTTAGATGACAGGCTGTGCAGCATTCCCTCATAGACGGCTGGCAGCTTAAAATGTGCACTGCCTTGGTCTGACCACTGCCTTGGTCAACAGCTGGGAATGAGACTGACTTTGTTTCCTGAGCTAAAAGCGACACAGCTTCGAATCACTTTGGGCAAAACAGCACCCAAAACAACTCAAAGAAAAACACTCTAAAATATACCTGATCTGACAGTTCCACACCTGGGTACTCATGGATCTCCGAACAAAGAATCCAAATTATTAGGTTTGTACGTGGTAGCGTGAGAGACCGAAGGGTTCACCACTACAGAACTTAAGAAACTTCCTGCTCCATCTTTTAGTTAGTTTGCTTAAGAAGGCTAACATTGATGTGACCTTGGGACAAACAAGGTCAGGGGTAAATTTCCAAGTAACAGTTTTAAAATGTTGCTGGCAGAACCCTATCCTTCCTTCCTTCCTTCCTTCCTCTCTCTCTCTCTCTCTCTCTCTCTCTTTTTCTTTCTTTCACCCTGACACTAGTTTCCACTCTTATTTTAATCCCCCTTCCTATATCTAAGGATTTAGACTTTCAGACAAACCCACTCTAGATTCAAGTATCTCATGCTTCTGCTCCTTTAAGTCACGTACCAGTTTACCCTGGAAGTGTTCTCTGACCATCAGGCCAGTAGCGCCAGTCTGCGACACAACCACATTTCCTCCTATTGGTCTAGTTCAGCTATTTGGGTGGAAATGGACTGCGGGCTTCTTCTTTTTAGGGAATAGCCTCACAAGGCAGGGAACACGTTCATTAACCAGCTGTACATTTATTTTTATCTGAGCATGCAGCTCTAAGTCTAATATTCATGGGTGGTGGTGGTGGTGGGCAATGGGGAGGAGTGGGAGGATCTATTCAATGGCAGTGTTGATAGAATGAGCTGCGATCACTCTGCCTTCTATGCCTGCCCTTCGGAAGGTTCTAGAACTGTCCAAACTCAGACCATATCATGGGAGGAGGCTTATGAAATTTTCTGCTTTGTTAATATAGCAGGCTTGGATTTTGTTTCTTTTCTCAGTAGACAGATACAATACGTATTGGTGTGTAAATTTAGAACAAGATGATGTTTCTAAATACTGCCTTATGCAAGCTTTCTACCCTTCTGCACCAATTCCCACATTCTAGTAATCTTTCCTTTTCCTTACACCCAAGCAAGATAGTCCATAACAATGACGTCACCTCCTAGATCCCAAGTCCCTCATTATCCCCTTGGATGATCTGGGAAAGAATGAGAATGGGCGTATGGGGGCAGTGCTGTGGGGATGGTTGAACCCCAAGAAAACTTCCAGTGTTGTGCAGCCTAAACTGATAGGGTCTGTCAGACCTTCCACACGCTCTCAGCATCACAGGATAAAAGCTAAGAGACACCCTGAACTGGAGGATCATGAGAATCAACCAGACAGATGAAAACATCAGTTTTCTAGGAGCAGACCTTGAGGGTGGTGACTTATATGACCTGCTAAAGTATATTTTAAGCTATTTGTTTTTTGCTCAGTACAGGGTCTCACATTGTAGCCCAGGCTAGCCTCGAACTCACTAAGTAGCCTATGCTGGTCCCAAATGCATACAGATCCTGCTGTCTTTGCATCCTGATGGCTGGGATGGCAGGTGTGAGCCACCGTACCTGACTGTTGCTTTTGAGACAGGGTCCTATCATGCAGCCTAGGTTGTCTTTATAGTCTCTATGTAGACAAAGACTAAGATCCTCCTGCCCCAGCCTTCCCAGTGCAAGAATTACAGGAGTTCACCATTACACATGCAACTTATTTGAAGGCATTTTCCAGGTAACCTGGAGTCTTAGATAGGTTGGCACGTTACCACTATAGTCTTTAATTTTCAGAAAGGTGTATGCAAACTGAAATTCAGTGAATTTGGCTCCTTTCCAAACACCAGGGCTTGATTTTTCTCCTAGTTTTGCTTCCTGTTGCTGTAACAAAATGCCCTGACAAAAGCAACTTAGGGGATAAAAAGGTTTCCTTCAGCTCACAAGGCCAGGGTCACAGTCTCTGTGGAGAAGGCAAGGCAGCAGGGACTTGAAGCAGCTGGTCACAATGTTAAGAGAAGCATCTAGTCAAACCAGCAAGAGAGGGTGGCTAGTCACACCAGCAAGAGAGGGCGGCTAGTCATACTAGCAAGAGCAGAGACAGAATGCCTGAATGTGTGCTTAGTGCTCAGCTCGCTTTCTCATTCATATCCAATTCAGGACCCTAAGCTCAGAAAATGGAATCGCCCATAGTAGACAGACATTCCTACCTCAGTTAAAGTAGCTGAGCTAACTTCAGACAGACACCTCCACAGACCAATCTGCTCTAGAGAACCCCCCATTGACACCCTTTTACAGGGGATTCTAGACTATCAAGTTGACAAAATTAAACAGGACAATCACCATTCTAATGCTTCATTGAATTGTTCCCCTGGAGGAATCCTTCTGGATTGAAAATCCTCTTTGAATATGTCTTGTTCTATTTATTCAGATTTCAGGTTGAGTCACCTAAAGATACAAGGACCTAGAACCTATTAGTGGTGACTGTCCCTAGAGGGAACCGAAAAACCAAGCTGATACAACCAGAAAGGAGAGCTTTTGTACTGTCTATCAAGTCTATAGAATTATGGAGGCTCCTGAAATTTTTTTATATGGTTGAGTGTGTGTGTGCCTGTGTATTTGTACACTATGTGTCTGCAGTGGCTGTTCAGGCCAGAAGAGGGCATCAGATCCTTTGGAACTGGAGTTACAGACAGTTGTGAGCTTTCACATGGGTTCTGGGATCCAATCCAGGGTTCTGTGCAAGAACAGCAAGAGTTCTTAACCACTGAGCCATCTCTCCAGCCCCTTCTCTTTTATACAGTGATGCTGGATATTAGATGATGAATCAAGGAGGAAGTTACAAGTGTTAAAGAAATGTTGAATGTAGAGGAAGATGTACCAGAGAATGCTCACTGCATGTTTATTTTGGGGAAATGACTGAAGTCAACAGGGGCAGAACAGAGGATTAAAAACAGCTCTTCCCCTAAAGTAGTATTCCCTGCAGGCATTATGCCAACATTTATATATATAAAAAAACTTTGCATGCTTTCACAAAACATTTATGCAATGTTAAGTAAATGAAGAGATTGGAGTTAATATTATAGATCTGTATGTCTGAGGACTATGCACAGAAAACCCAAGGTTAGGAAGTACAAACAAAACTCTGCTTCTTGCTCTGGTCAACAGATCATGCATGTGTGCTCTCTTGCTCTCTCTCTCTCTCTCTCTCTCTCTCTCTCTGTGTATGCATGTGTTTATACTTGTGCACCTGACAAAGGTTGATGTCAGCCGTCTTCCTCTATCACTGTCCATTTTTATTTTGGAGCCACTTTCTTTCACTGAACCCAGAACATAATGACTTAGCGAGTCTCGTTGGCCAGCGAGCCCCAATGATCTGCCAATCCCTGCCTACCCAGGTCTAGGATCACAGGTGTACTGCAAAAATGCCCAGCATGTAGATGTGGGGGTGGGGATCCAAGCTCAGTCCTCATGCTTGTACGGCAAGAGCTTGACTGCATGAGCCATCTCAACCACCCCAGATGACTTTATGTATTTTTAAATGTCCTCAATGGGCTAACTAGCTTTCCAACATTTTTACAAGTTGGGGAGGAAATAATGAGGAAGAGAACACTACAAAATTAAAGCCCATTCATTCAAAACACAAAGACCTAAACCATGGCTCAATCACTCATCAACACTGCCTGTGGATCAGAAGCTACTCTCTGTACCCCCCCCCCACTCCACTGCAAACCCAACAGATCAGCCCTCCTCTCCACACATTCACCTTGTCTCCCGCTAAAGTCTGGCAACACACCAAGCTGATTTTTCCAGATTTAAAAATACAAAGAGCTCATTTTTCAAACCAAGACACACAACTGACACCAACTAGCCATCGGTTAGGACTGAAGGCCTAGCTTCATTCATAAAGAATATCAGCTAGTATTAATTGTTCCAGAGGAATCATTAGAAAGATCAAAGCCACACTTTCCCCCTTCCTTTCCGGCAGCGAGGGTCACTACTTTTTTTTTCTCTCTCAATTTAATCACAGACTTAGTATCTCCTCGTGTGTATGTGTGTGTGTGTGTGTGTATGTATGTATGTGGGGGTGGGGTGGGGGGAATGTTCACATTTGCATATGTGTGCCCCTGCACATGGAGGCCAGAGGTCATCAAGGAGACCAGGCAAATTGACCAAGTAGTAACTCACAGCATTAGGAAATGTGGCCACGTGGGGAACTCAATTTCTTTTTGTTCCACTGTAAGCTTGTTTTGCATTGTGCTGAGTTCAGCACACAGGAACATCAGCGAGCTACCATACTCCTGATTAAAACTAATTAAGACATCCCCCATTGCCAGCGCACATAAATGAGCACATTTCCTTAATGTTCTGTTTTTAAATTGAGCAGGGTAGAAAGAAGCCATTGCAGGCTTTATTCCGAATGATACTTCCTGTTGAAAACATATGTGGCTTATTTATATGCAAAATATTGGAATCCAATATATAGAGAAAAATGGGACCAGACGTTCGAGTTCACGCTCAGCCAGTGCAGTGTGAGCTTGGCCAGGTTTGAGCTCGGAGGTGTGGTCGCCCTTGGTCTCATGTCAGCACAGATCACATAGTTTTCCTTTTCAATAATTTCTTAATTTCTGGTAGTTGTAACCCTTTGAAGTCACCTCCCAGTTGGCCCAATTTGGGGACACATGGAGGGGACAGCAGGGGCTGCTTCTGCGTAGCAACTGTCAGTATTACTACGCATTGGCTTGGCAGTAGCTACTGAAAGAGACAAAATGGAACAAAGACAGACACACACGGAAGGCCAAAATAAACACATGTGCCAGTGCTAGGCTCCGAGATCCGAGCCCTATGGAACAAAGGCGTTGGAATAGCTTGATAACTGTCTCCAGCGACAGGACTGGGGCGGATGCTCTGGCCACCTCTGGGGTTCCCCAGACTGACTTAGTGTTGACCATTTAAAGAAGCAAACCTTTAAGATGGGACCAGAGATCCAGTGAACTGGGGAGTGTGGCTGTAATACAGACAGAGAATGGCTAGGAGGATCCGGGAAGAATGGGACGTGCTAAAACACTTACATACTGAGTGGTGCCGAAGGAAGGAAGAACTTGGGTATGAATAAATTCTCCTTCAGTACACAAAATGTATAACTTAAAATTTGGTTTTGTTTGGATATAGCGTGTAGGTGGATTTTTCTTTTGGGCTGCCAGCTCCCCCCAAATGACATGGAGACTTATTATTAATTATAAAAGCTCAGCCATGGGCTGGAGAGATGGCTCAGTGGTTAAGAGCATTGCCTGCTCTTCTGAAGGTCCTGAGTTCAATTCCCAGCAACCACATGGTGGCTCACAACCATCTGTAATGAGGTCTGGTGCCCTCTTCTGGCCTGCAGAATATTGTATACATAATAAATAAATATATATATATATATATATATATATATATATATATATAAAAGCTCAGCCAATATCTTAGGCTTGCTTCTAACCCTTATTACCTAAACCCACCCATTTCTATTCATCTACATTGCCACGTGACTCATGGCTTTACCTCTCCACCTACATGCCTATTTCTTCTGCATGTGTTGGCAACTATACCCTTCTTCCCAGCATCCTCTGTGACTGGAAATCCTGCCTAGCTATTACCTATCCAGATTTTTATTAAACCAATCAGAATGACATATCTTCACAGTGTGCAAAAAGATTATTCCACAGCAACAGAGTCTCATGTTTTCTAGGTTAGTCCAGAACATCTGATCTCTTTGCCTCCACCTCCAGGGTGCTAGGACTGCTTGTGTACAGCACCACACACACTTACACCGTGCAGAAGACTGAACCCAGGGTTTGAGCTTGAGAAGGAAGCACTCTACTTACTTAGCTACATCTTCACCCCTGAATTCATAGGTTCTCAGTAAGGTTCTTTGTAACTTTTAAATTCTGACTAAGAACATTAATATTTGACTTAAAGATATGTATCTGATGTCTCCATAATTTTATAATGATTTTAAAGTAGATTTTCTTTTTTACAAAAGAGGCAGTTAAGCCACATATTATGCTATCTTGGACTGCGGACACTGTTTGACCCTGATATTATTCTCTCTATTACTGTCAGCTGTCCACAAAGGACACACACACCCATTGCTTCGTTATGTTTTTAGTGCTCACAGACTTTTTACTGGGGAGAAATTAACAATAAAGAATAAAAGGTTAAAAGAGAGCAGGTGACAGTGATTCAAGGAATTTTGGTTAGTGTGAATGGCTCATGCATTGTGTTGGAAGTCTTGGATATGTTGGGCACAAATTACCTAATATATTTTTCAGCTAATAAAGATTTTACAAGCACTTAACACAATTAGCGCGGGCTTCGCATGTTTGCAGCTTGGCCACATTTAATACTTTCCCCAGTTTATTTAATTGGAAAGTGTACTTCAGGAAAATACACTTCCCCTGATCAAAATGGTCCAGACTAGCAACATAAAAACTCCACTACAATCCCGCCCTCCCCTTGCACTTCCGAAAGCATCTCCTACTGTCGTTACACTTCTCCTTCTTATCTACCCCTTAACGGCCTCCACTGCCTTAGATGCAGAGGTTAGATGAGGAGGAGCTCCGTCAGCATCAGCAAATGGGAAGCCATAGACTTTACCGGTGAATTTTCTAGCTTGTTCAAAGTTGTTGGGAGGTGCTACAGGAAGGCTTCGGTAACTTAGCAGCTTCTTGATATTTTTACACTTATTTGTGTGTGCATGTATGTGTGCGTGCACACATGTGTAAAGGTTTACATGTGGAGGTCAGAAGACGACTTTGTGGAGTCAGTGCTCTCCTTCCATGTCATGGGTGCTGCTAGGACTTGAACCCAGGTCAGGTTTGGTGACAAGGTCCTTTACCAGCTAAGAAATTTGGCTGACCCATTTCTTTAATGCAAAAGAGTTCTTGTTTTCATTGGCATGCATGTATATGTCTGTGTGAGTGCGTGCCATATGTGTGCATGTCCCTGAGGAGGCCAGAAAGCGCCAGATCCCCTGGCACCAGAGTTACAAGCAATTGTAAGCTGCTTTACCTAAATGCTGGGGATTGCTCTCAGGTCAGTAAGTTCTCTTAACTGCTGAGCCATCTCTCCAGCTTCTGGCCCATGTTTTTATGTAAGAGAAGGGTGTCTGTGGTCTTCATCAATGAGGTAAAAATTGTACTGGGGACTGCGGGAGCTGCTTTATCCTAAAGTGAGATTAAAAGCCAAGGATAGACCCTTTTCGCATGAAGAATCTTCACATAATAGGCATAGGTAGAATCCCTTGAATCTGGACTCAACAGTTTGGACTTGATGGACCAAATCCAAGAGATTTTAGAAGTGCTCATTCCTTTGATGCCTACCTGGGGGTGTAGTTTTGGAGTCAAGAGTTTTAATATTTTCAGGGTATGGTGTTCTGGCTCTATGTGGCAATAAATTCCTATTATCATGACAGTTGGAAGGAGTTGTTTTCAAGCTGGGTTGCTCTGCAGCTCAGTTTGACCTCACTTTCAGGGCAATCCTCCTGCCTCGGCCTTCCAGATGCTGGGATTAGAGGGTTAAAGCCACCACATCTGGCTTCTGGATTATTAGTATAAAGTTCCAGGGTTCAATTGCCTGTGGAAGTTTATGCCACTTGATGAAAAGGGACTTTGGGAAGAGTAGAGTGGAGGCTTAAGAGAATACGGCCTGGGCACAGTGTCTCTTGAAAAATAGTGGGGGTGTCTGGATGGCCAGGGATAAGCTTCTGTAGGGAGAATTATCAATAGGCCTTTAAAAACAAACTCGGATACTCTGAATTCATCCTCTCAGAACTCAGAAAACTGACTGTTGTTTCAAAGAAATAATGTTTCAAAGAAACAAGACATGGCACAACTTATTGCAACACACAGATACATACACAGACATACTTACATACACATGTAAACACACAGACATATATACATACATACACACACATATATACACATGTGCTCACAAATACATTCTCATACACCCATGTGTGTGCATATACACATACACACCGCATATATTAAATTTTGATTTTATATATATTAGATAAGCCAAAACTCCTGCCGTCCTCCAGGCAGACATGTCAGGTCTGGACACGGCCACTGTTTGGTAGAGTGAAGACTGCATGCTTGCCCCCATTTCAGCCCTGATACACAACTACAGAACAGGAAAGAAGTGTTGCCAAGTACGAAGCTCCAAGCACCCACAGCGAAGGTGTTTCTTAAAAGTCGGAATTTTAGGCAACTGAAGCAAGAGTCAAAGGATCAGAATTTGAGATGAGCGTATCAAATACATCACAGAAGGAGGGTGGCCCGCCCACCACTGCCCAGCGGCTCCGGTGACAATGAGAGCATGTTAACTCAGCTTGGGCCACAGGAGCCGCGGGACTGGAATTCCATTTTTAAGGTTTAATAACAGTTGATGGCCATTGACAACAAAAATCTGAGCAAGAAAAACCAACAACCAGAGTATGGGCTTTGGGGTTTTGAAGTTTTGTGGTCACTGGGGGTTATTGAAAACATTTTAAACCCAGTTGTGGGGAAGGGGAGCCCCATAGTGCGGAACAGGCAAAAGACACCTACGGGCAAGTTAAATAGCAAAGGGGGCAACTAAGATGCTCTTTAATTATTTTTTACCCATTGATTGTGTGCGTGTGTGTGTGTGTGTGTGTGTGTGTGTGCGCACATGCCACAGCATACATGGAGAGGTCGGAGACAATCCTGGAGAGTTTTTTCTCTCCTTCCACCTTGTACATGTGTTCTAGGGATAGAACGCTGGTTGCCAGGTTTACGCAGGCAGCGCTTTACCCACTCAGACATGCAGGGCCCTCAGTAAGGTTTTCTTGCAGAGAGAGCAAATGCAGAGAGCAACTCCAGTGAGGAGCCTGGGCCACCATGGCTGTGTCAGGGCTGGCTGAGAAGCAAGTGTGTTTGCAGAAGAATATGAAAAGCTCACGAAGGAGCGAAGCTTAAGAGAGGAATGTGAGAGAGCGGCGAGACTCATGCCTTGCACACTCCCGATGCCTGTGTCCATTCAGGAACTCACACAACACCATCACTCCACCCCAGGGGGGCGTGGGTGGGTAGTGGGTTGATTCTAAGCTCTAAGGCCACCTTGCCTACCTTCCAAAACATCGATGCTGAAGGAATCTGTCTCTTGGGAGGGCATAGACACTGCAGCAGGCTGCATAAAGATATCTGGGTTCATGATGTACCTATGTACGATAGAGGTTCCAGAACATTCTACTGCCTAGTGACGCCCCGGCATTGTAGTTTACATATGTCTGTAGTGTTCTCATGATGACCGCACCTAACCATGCCTTGCTTGTCCTGTCCCTGGTGTTCCTGACTCTCGAAGATGTCCACACACAGGAGGGAAACTGGTGATATGATTTATCCCCGGTCAGGTGGGATGTGGAGAGATTTTAATGTTGACTCTTAGTCTAGTGGCTTCCATATTTCTAAGGGTTTTATGCATTTTGAGAGAAAAAGTAGCAGGGGTTATTAGTGAAGAGGTAAAAATGCATTTTGCTTAATGGCTAACTATGTGATTATTAGACCACACCCTATACCTTTGACCCTTTGACCCCAGAGCTCATGCCCAGTTGAACTGACTGACAGCAGGGCCAGATCACAGGACCCCATGCTGCAACAGAGACACTCCATCCCTGGGACCACTCTGTTATATATGGTCAGCTCTTCTCCTGGCCAGCTCGGGCAGTGCTGGCCGCTGTGTGTTCAGCTAACCCGGGAGGCCCCTGACCTCTTCTGCTTCAGGCTGTAGAGGAACTGATGCTGAACAGCTCCCATCAGGAGGAAGCCTGTAGACCCAGCGACAGAGGAAAGAGAGTTTGGCCAAGGACCAAAACATGCAGCCATGCTTATCTCAGAGAAGGATGCCAGTGCTTTTGAAGACACAAAGCTAGTCATTGTGGTCAGGACTTCCTTTGATGATCACATGATAAGACAGCCATGGACCTTAGAGCCCTTCAGTCCAGTCAATCAAATCAAATGTTAGATGCCGCACTACCCCTTGCTTTTTCTCTTATCTCCCAGCCCACAGCATTCCCTTTCTTTCTGCCATTGTTTGCCCCATCTGGATCCTCCATTCCTACTGTGGATGCTCTCCTTATTACACACAACCCTTTTGGCTTTCTCCCACGTCCCTGTCCCTCATTCCCACCATTTCCTTTCCTCCTTCAGCCACAGAGTTTTCTCTTACCCGGCTCCCACTGAGGATTGTCCCTCCTACACTTGGATTCCTCCCAGCCCCACAATCTCTTTGACTTTCCCTGAGCTGGTTGGTCTGCTCTGCTCAGCCCCCTTTATTCTCAGGGATAGCCCTGTTATCTTGTAAGTGGCAAAAACAACAGTTACCCACCGAAACCAGAAGTGTGTAACTTCGTAAAAAAAAAAAAAAGGTGCGTGCGACACTCTGCTGTGCTGGGTGGGAACTAAAGCATCCTGCAAGCGGATGAAGTGTGGATTCCCTGCAGTCACCGAGGGATGAGTGCAAGCCAGTAGATGATCTTTGTGCATCGTGGTGAGGGGCACTACACAAATCTTCCTCTGGGGACGGATGTGAAGTTGATTGTGGCCCTGGTTTGCTCCATCATTTGATTTTTAGACTTGATTTCCCAGTGACATTTTGTCTAACCCCATTTTTAACTATACCCATTTCGTTAAAAAATACTAAATGCACACCAGGAAGCAATCTGAGGCCCGAGGGTCTCACCTGTACTTGGACCACACAACCATGCTCCTATTTCTTGCTTTATCTTTGACTTCCTTCTAAGTCATGGGTCCCATTTTTCGGTAGAGAGAGGTTCAGCGTAGCCGGGACTGGAACATGGGGTGACTTAAAGTGAAGTAGGGGACAACAAAGAGGGGGAGCAATAAACTAGGAGGAATCGCTATCATCCAGGATTCAAAGGTGAATCAGTGCTGATTTGATACCAAGGCTGGTACTTGGATTAGGCATCATTAGCAGGGGTCAGCAGCAGGATTTATTTCATCCACAGGTTACTGGTCTTCCCCTACAGAGGTGGGTGTGATGGGGTCCTAGCATGTGGCTCTCTAACAAGTAGTCAGAAGTTGCTACTCTCCCCCCAGGACTTCTATCCAGAGGTTATGGATAGAACAGTTGTGCAATACAAGGAGTCATCTCTCATGCCCAAGTTCTAACCAGGCCCAACTCTGCTTAGCTTCCAGGGTCAGATGTCAGAGCAGTCTGGCCACAGACAAAAGCTCATTTCTCAGTATAGAGAATTATTTCTCAATGATACAGACTCTCAGGTGTACCAGTGCCCAGCCCACCTGTGATCACAGACAATAGTAACAACAAAAGCCTGCATCTTTTCCCCATTCTTCAGAAGAACGTAGCCCCGGATGGCCTGGAACCCACTAAGTAGACCAAGTTGGCCTCAGACTCACAGAGATCTATCTCCTAAGTACTGGGATTAAAGGTGTGTGCCACTAGGCCTGGTTAGAATGTTTTAACAATGATTGTTTTATAACGCCCACAACACACTCATGATACGTTAACACAGGCCAAGCAACAGGAAGCCAAACAGTGTGACAGTCATGACCCATGAGGAGATGGAGGAACTCCCAGTAGCTGACGTGGAGGTAAGGCTTGTAAGATAACCGCCCATTCCTAAGAGAAGGCTGTCTGTCTCAAGCAATGTGAAAGCTATTACCGCCCCCATTATCTTCTGTGGTGAGAAGATGGAGAGGAGGGGCTATAGAAGGTAGTGTCCCTAGTCTTCTAACTCCACTGTTAACTTCCTGGATAAACGCCTGATAGTCTCATTTGAATTTAGGGAGAAAAAACTTCTTCCTAGAATTATTTTCTTTTTTGCCAAAGTTAAATGCGGAAAACTTTTATTTCCTTGAAGGTTTTGCTCAGGTTTTTTTTTGCCCTCCGCTCAGCAAGTGGGAGCCACATTCGAGCTGAGAAGCCATTGGGTGCAAAGGAAACCCTTATAGATATTTGGTGGATGTCCAAAAGCAGGATCAGAATACACTCCAGGAGCTGAGTGAAGCAGAATGGGTGCTTGTTGATTTCTTTGTTAGCCCCAAAATAGATCACTGTTTATTCACTTTAAAAAAACAACAGTTCTAGCATGAGTCAAAGGCTCCGACACTAAGGGGTACATTTGCAAAGCGCCGTGTAGCCACGTGGCTTCCATTAACATCTGTGGGAGTCTAACCCTCCACACAGGTTTGGAAAATACCATCTACTCAGAGGCCAAGACTATTTGGGCAATCGGGGATAATGGGAAGACACCAGCACAGGGACAGAGAGCAGGGAGTCTTCCTGGATTGTCCTCTGAGGAGGGGAAGGAATCCTTGCAATTCCTCCCGGTAAGTGCTCATGGGAATGTCTCGGTAGCTCCAGTTACTCATTGAGCACACCATTAACCATAAACTGCTCCCCTCCCCCATTTTACTTTGTGAGTCAGTGCTCCATCACTTAAAACAATGGAGGGCACTTGTCTGGTGAACTGTAAGTATTGATTTTTAAGACATATCACATCACTGGGTGTGGCTATATAGGACTGTAACCACAGTGCTGTGGCGGCAGAGACAGGAGGGCTGTTGTGTCATATTGACAGTCTGCCTAGCTCTAGGTTCAGTGAGAGACCTGCTCAAGGGAATAAGGAGAGTGATGGAGTAGGGGACCAGATGTCTTCTTCTGAAACATGTACATACATGGTGCATACACCTGTATATATGCATATGTATACACTGCACACACAACACTCACAGGTCTGTCATCGCTATCTATCTATCTATCTATCTATCTATCTATCTATCTATCATCTATCTATCATCTATCTATCATTTATCATCTATTTATCCATCTATCATCTATCTACCTATCTATCATCTATCTATTTATCTATCTATCTATCTATCATCAATCATCTATCTATCATCTATCTGCTTTTCTGTCTATATTTATATTCTGACACTCAGGCCAAGCTCTAAGTCTTTTCTCTCACAGATACAAAGCACAGTACTTCTCTTATGCCATTTTTGAAAATATAGAAAGAATAAAATCAGACTAGGTCTCCTGACTTGCACAGAGAACTCTCTCCTCGCAGAGCTGGGCCTTTGGATAATGGGAAGAAAAGTAACAGAAGGAAAGTCTAAGGAGTCCAGAAGGGTTAGAGCGGTATGAACATCCTACTTACCACCAAGGAGTTTACAGTAACTTAGAGCCCAGTGACTAGATATGATGACACCCCCCAACACTGTTTCTCGTGACCACCACTGGGAGAGGATTGATGCCCATCTGGAAATGTTCAAGACTTAAAAACTACATAGTAATTAATGCAACCTTTTGCATGCTTTATTTCATGTATTCCTACAAAAACAGGCCAGCAGAGGTATTGCTTTTCCCTTTGGGGATCAGAGAAGAGGTCATGAACACCAGTTCTGAAGAGTCAGCTATTACAACCTTAATCTCTAGAAGCCTTTCCCTAAGGACGTCACCTGCATAATTTCACTTCATAATCCTATAAGACCGACAGTGATTCCCCTTTGACTGGTAAGAACACGGGAGGTTACAGAGTTGAGGAAACTTATCCATACATCACATAGCCAACATGAGCACCTTAGGCCTGAAACTTATACCCAGGGTTATTCGGCTAGAGAGCAGAAAACACTTCACATTTTACAAGAAAGCCACGACAAACACCATCTCGAAAGATATTTTTCTTAGTACGAAAAACCGCAAAACAGTGATTAAGTCAGTTTATGAAATGCCAGAGACCCAGGAAGCACTCATTATTATTTTAGACATGGTCTTACAGGATCTTATATGTCCCAGGTTGGCTTCAACATCACTATGTAGCTGAAGATGACCATGAAGTTGAGTTTGAATCAGAATCGTCTGTTTTGTTTCTTCCAAGTGCTGGGATAGTAGACGAGCAGCATCTCATTCTCCTAACCATGGGGGAAGCCCAAACCCAAGCCCAAGCATTCATAGATGGCAGATGAGCTAGAGGAACAAAGACTTACAGCTTCAAAAACTGTAAAAAAAAAAAAAAGTCAGAAGAGGAACAAATAATTCCACATTCCCATCAGATTCCCATGGTCATTGTCCACTCTGAGGAATGCTTTCCTCAGACGCTGCGACTAGTGACCCTGGAAACATCTTTAAACAAAATTGGAGAATCTTAAAAAAATATTAAAAAAATTCAGTAACAAATACGTTGCTACAAAATTGCCCCAGGATTTCACTAGGCACTTGCAGTATTCAAAATGGAGTCTTGAATGAAGAGATTCTCATGACAGGACCACAGTGACCCCTGGCTTGGATGCTAACTTAATTAATCAATGAAAAATACTTTAAAAGCAATGCTCATATTCCTCCTTATTTTGCTGATGTAGAAGGACCCACACTTGAATAACAGGAAAGGACTTTAAAAAAAATGGGTCATGTTTGCTCAAAGACAAGAGAAAGTAGACACGGTTGTGGATTTTTCTCTTTCTCCAGAGCCAGCAGAACCTCTGAGGCCTTTGAAGGCAGTCTGCTACAAAGAAGCCTGCCGGATGTCACTGCTTTGTCCCCTCCCTGCGTGGTGATCAAAATACTGACTCAGCAGCCTATCCCAGGGCACAGTTCTCCGTCAGGGCTGCTCTGCACGTGCCTGCCTCAAGCAGGCATTAAATTAGATTTATGGTGCAATTTATTTTACTATTGCAGAAGCAGAAAGTTATCCTGACCAACATCCCGAAAATAAGAAGAACCCAAAACATCCCGGCTCAGCATTTCTTTTACGTAATTTATTCTGGTTTTCTTTGCCAAGAAATGAATACACAGGGACAGACAGACAGACAGACAGACACACACACACACACACACACACACACACTCACACACACACACACACACACACAACACACTCACACGGTTGTTTACATTCTACATTACTAATTCCCGTGTTTCCCTTGTAAGTTACTTTCTAGCAATTCATCTTCCTGGTTCTTTCTGCTGCTTGCCACTGACATCTCACTGATGCGTGAGTGCTATAATTGGAATGTTCACACGCTTGATGTTCCCTCTTTTGCTTAGTTTCCTTCGGTGGATTCTTCTGCCCTGACTTAGGTTTTATTCTGAATCTCTCACTTCAAAATAGCTGAGTTATATACACTTAAGTGTATGATTTCCTTATTTGAACATAATATATTAACATTTTAGAGGCTGAAAAGTCATACTATAGAAGACTGCTCTTCGAGCAGATGAGGGAGGGGGACTTGATCGGGGGAGGGGGAGGGAAATGGGAAGCGGTTGCGGGGACGAGGCAGAAATCCTTAATAAATAAA
The DNA here is from genome assembly GCF_018167655.1 of Microtus oregoni. Taxonomy (NCBI): domain Eukaryota; kingdom Metazoa; phylum Chordata; class Mammalia; order Rodentia; family Cricetidae; genus Microtus; species Microtus oregoni. The sequence continues at coordinate 4,188,605 of NW_024543066.1, forward strand.
TAAATTTAAATAAAAAAAAGAAATTAATTCACCTAATCCTTATTTGATAAGAATTTTTCTTCCCTGCTCCCCTAGAGAATTTAAACACTTCATGAATTTGTCATTGAAAGCAACACATTGTATATACAGAAAGAATGTATTTGCACACAACATACTATATGGCATATATGTGATATGTTGTGTCCAATATGTCACACATATATGCTCAGTTTTATGCATTTGTGCTGGATTATTTTTTTGTTTGCTTTCTGTTTTGTTTTGAGACAGGGTCTTACTCTGGGTTGGCTTAGAACTCACTATGTAAGCCTAGCTGGCCTCAAAACCACAGAGATCCCCCTTTCTCTGCCCCTGCCCAGAGTGTTAGGATTAAAGGTATGTACCAGAACATGCCACGCTGTGTTGGGGATGGAATTCAGGGCCTTGGGTCTGCCAGTCAAACACTCCATCCTGACCTCTCTCCCGGATCATCTGTATTCTTGACATAATGTCTTTTCCAAATGAATTTCATTCCTTTCCTATAAAAAGTGCTATAGACACTGTTCATGGGAAGATGTTTTAAGAAATGTAATATCTTATCACATGAATGGATCTGAGGGAAATGGAAGAAACTCGAACTGCTACCGGAGAAATAATTTAATCACCAAATTGAGAGTTTAATAGGTGCCGGAGCTAGCGCTTGAAGTTAGTGGATGAGGGGAGTCATTTATAAAGACTGTGTCTGGAACATGTGATGGCCTGTGGCTGCCCATGAGAGGAAGAAGGCTATGTGAGGATAGGCGGGATGGCCAGTGGGGAAAGGCACTGACCATCCAGTCCTGGAGACCTGAGTTTGATTCCCAGGGTCCGTATGAAAAAAAAAAAAAAAAGAACAGACTCCACCACAAAGTTTTCACTTAACCTCCACAGGTTACACACATGGGTACACACACATCATTAATAAACACAATAACACGATTAATTTTTTCAAAATTGAGTACAAAATAAACCCAGAAAGCATATACACGATGACAAAGATGACCATTTCCATAGTTTCCTATTAGGGAACTCTCTTTTGTTTTTAACTCATTTATTTTTATTTTAGGTGCAGTTTGGTGTTTCTGCCTGCATGTGTATCTTTGTGAGGGTGTCAGATCTCCTGGAACTGGAGCGACAGAGAACTCCAAGCTGCCATGTAGGTGCTGGAAATTGAACCTGGGTCTCCTGGAAGAGCGGACAGTGCTCTAAACCTCTCCAGCCCTGAATCAGGGGATTCTAATCGGGGTTAAATCTTACCATTATACCTTTGTGTCTGTAAAAATATAACGTTCTTAGATAGCTTACAGAAAGGGGTAAGAAAGCAGAAACAGGAAACATCCATGCAGCTCATAGCAAAAGGCTGCAGTCTACATAGTGGAGGAACTTCTCACAAACAGATCATTCAAGGGAAAGTAACAGGTAAGGACGAGAATGAGTAAAAAAACCAAAGCCTATGGGATAGCTTCCCACACTGAACTAGTAGAGGTTAAAATCATTGAGAGAGAGAGAGAGAGAGAGAGAGAGAGAGAGAGAGAAAGAGAAAGACTTTCTTATCTATAAACTTACCTGTTAAGCAATTATGACAAAAAATTTACATGCACTGAACAACTCAGTTTGAAAATATGTACACAAAGACACACATACCTACATGCACACACATGCACGCAAGCGCGCTTGCACACACACACACACACACACACACACACACACGCACACACACAGAGAGAGCTGAGAGCTTCATGTTTCTTGCCCTGGGCCAGAGAAACTAACCCCACTTGCTGATTATAGAAGCTTATTCTCCTGGAAAATGCTGGGAAGCATAATTGCAGAGAATTTATCCTCTGACCCTCAGGGGCCTCCCCCTTGACTCGATCCCTACTGAATCATGCTACTTAGCTTTGCTTGTCCAGCCTCTTTTATTTTCTAATAGTTTCATAATAACTGTTCTTTTGAATGACTTGAGATCACCGATTATTTTTTTTGGTTCCTCCCAACAACAAATGCCGTGCTCTACGCACATGACTAGCGTGGCTCCCAAGGCCCTGCCCACCAGCAGGTGCTCAAATGTCTCATGGGTTTCAGGTAGAGCCACTCGTGAGCTGTCCCATAGCCACCACTCTGCACAGGTACATGTTTAATCTCTGTAGCTGCCTCCAGCATTGAAAGGTTTATATGCATATATTTTAGAAGGAAATGTTAGTTTGGCTGGGTTTTCATGAAGGTAAGCATGAATATACAGAGGAGGAAGGGTATTCAATTTTGAAGGAAAAATTTAATTTGCCTACAAAGAAGGTTGTGAACTCTTTGCTTGGTTAACTGTCCTGATTGACTGCGAGCAGTTCTTTGGGACTGGATATTTTGTCAGATTTTTTTTCTAGTTTGTCCCCAGAAACACGGATCAGACCCTAAGAGAGGTATAATGGTTACTTTTTTTTTTTTTTGTCAGCTTGGCACAGCTTGAATCTTAATAAGAGGGACTCCCAGTTGAAGGCACGCCTCCATTGTATTGCTCGTGGGCAAGTCTATCAGCGCATTTTCTTAACTAGTGATGGATGGGGGAGGGCTCAGCCCACTGTGGGTGGTGCTATCCCTAGGGATGTGGGCCAGGTCTGCACAAAACAGCAAGGTAAACAAGCCATGGAGAGCAATCCATTAAGCAGCATCCTTTTCATGGCTTCTACTTCAGTTCTTGACTCTAGGGTCCTGCCTTGAGGTTCTGTCCTGACTCCTCTCAATGAAGGACAATGATCAGGAGCCGTAACCCTAACACTCGTTCTTCCTCAAGTGGATTCAGTCACGGTGTTTGATTTATGTCAGTAGAAACCCTCACTAGGACAACAGTTAGAAAAGCATTCCTAGAAAAGCCACCAACAGCTTCCGGACTTCTTTTCCTGCATCTAAAAGGAAGACAAGATTATCCTACACAATCTGGGTAGGAACGAGATAAATGAAAGTCATAAAGTCACAAATGCTGAATGAACAGTTTATTAAAGTTCAGAAAAATGACTTGGTACAAGTATAAATCAGCTGCTTTTACTCGTCTCTCTCCATCTGTTAGTAATCCCTAAATAACAACGGTGCCTAACGACGATGCTCCCTAACCAACGATAGTGCTCCCTAAACAACAACGATGGTGATCCCTAAACAACAACGATGGTGCTCCCTAAACAACAACAATGGTGCTCCCTAAACAACAATGATAGTGCTCCCTAAACAACAATAATGGTGCTCCCTAAACAACAATAATGGTGCTCCCTAAACAACAATGATGGTTCTCCCTAAACCAGTGGCTGTCATACTTCCCCACACATTGGGGTTCCCTTAGTAAAGCACTGAGGCAGCATTTTTATTCCCAGGTGGTAGAGACCTGCTGGTGAGGCACTGTCAAGTGCCACTATTTTAAGCATTTGACAAGGCTCACCTTCTTCCAGCTACAGCTTCTCTTCAGGCAAGATGAGCATGCCAGGTGGGTTCTGAAGTGACTGATGTGGCCTCGAACTCCACTACTTTTTGCTTTGCTTGTTTGCCCTGTGCTAGAAGTGCCAGCAGGGGCACAGCCATGTTTCTCACTTGTATGTAAGGGTCCATGTTCCCTCCAGCCTCCTGAGCACTGGGCTGAAGATGTATGGCAACATTTTGGAGGAGCTGAAGGAGGCTCTTCCATCTTGCTTGTGAGTATTACCAAGTAAACTCCAATGTGAGTCTCAAGTCTTACAATCCATGAAGCATATTCTGAGGCCAGGTAATAAAGTTAGTTTAAAACATGAAGATGGGGGAGAAACCTGGGGCCCTGGCTTGCATTTGATCTTGCTCCTTGTTCACCTGTCATCTGACACAAAAACCCATATGTGACTTTTAAAAGTCATTAACTTAGGACCGGAGAGACAGCTCACTGGTCAAGAGCACTGGTTGCTTTTCCAGAATACCTGGTTTCGATTCCAAAGACCCACATGATGGCACACAACCATCGCTAATTCCAGTTCCAGGGATTCAGATGTCATCTTCTGCCCTCCATGTGCAACAGGCATACATGTGGTGCACAGATAGACATGCAGGCAAGATATGCAAACACATAAACCAAGCTTGCCTCAAAACCATAGAGATCCACCTGCCTCTGTCTCCTAAGGGCTGGGATTAAAGGCGTGAGTCACCATGCCCAAATACATACATACATACATACATACATACATATGTCATTAAGTGGAACAGAAACAGAAGATGGCTAAGTAGGTAGAAGAGTTTGATACACCAGTGTGAGGACCTGGGTTCAAATCCTGGGAGCCCATAAACAAAGGCAGGACATGCAACAGGAGAGGCTAGAATCTCAGTAATCTGGCAGACCAGCCAGTCCATTGTATAGAGTGGCAGACACCACTGTCTTAAAGTGGAAGGTGACTGCATTAACACACAATCAACCTCTGTCTGCCTGTCTCTCTGTCTGTCTGTCCCATCCTGTCTCTCTCATGCACACAAGGAAAAAACATTATTAACCAGCTGTTTCCGGACACACTGGCATTTGTCAGCCAAGGGAGGCACTGACTGGGGAGACACTGGGCAAAGCAGCCTTGGGTTTGCATTCTAGCTCCAAACACATTAACAGGGATCTGATGGCTTAGAGCCTCAGGCTTTTCAACAGTTGCCCATATTCCTTCCGGTTTGTTCTTTTTTTAACCTTACTTTTTGGTCTGCCATGGAGAAGTGTTACATTCGCTGTTAAATAAGAACATGTTACTCACGTCAGAGGGCTGAGTCATTCCCATAGGATGCTAGACTCAAAGGGCTTCATACAGAATAGAGACCCTGAATCCGGAAGTTGCCAGGTCACAGCAGGAAGGTACTAGCATATATATATATATATACATATATATATATGTATATATATGAGACGTTGTGTTTTTATTTTACAAAAAGTTACATCAAAAAGATGTGCAAACTTCAAAGGACACACAAGAAACTAATCCACATTAGACTCATCCAGCTCATGAAAACCCAATGTGCCTGGTCCATGGACATTCGTAAGATGGGTCCTCCATACCAGTGATGAGAGTAGAAAGCCTGCCGAGAGATGGAGAATTGGAGGACGCTAGCTTTAAAAGACAGGAGGGGCTGGAGAGGTGGACCAGTGGGTAAGAGCATTCACCGTGCAAGCATGAGGACTCGAGTTCAAAACCCCAGCATCTACACCAAAAACTGGGTGTGGCTGTGCATTTGGCTGTGTAGGGTGGAGACAAGAGGATCCCTGGGGCTTGATCTCAACCAGCCTAGCTGAAAGACCTGTAAACCTCTAGTTCAGTGAAAGACAAGATTATCAAAGGAATAAGGCATAAAGTGATTATAAAACAGGATACCCAATGTCTTATGCCCATACAACACACACACAAACACACACCCAGCGACCAGAGAAACACACACACACATACACACATACAGACACAATCTCTCTCTCTCTCTCTCTCTCTCTCTCTCTCTCTCTCTCTCTCTGGCATTGTACACATCTCCCCCATAGATTCCCATCTCTCTCCTGCCCCAGCATGAACCTGAACTTGTGGAAGGCATGCTCTATGACCACCGAGCAAGCGGGAAGAAGATGACTCATAAGAGAAGCAGACGAGAAGGGTGAACACCACCCCTCATGGCTGAGCAGCTCAACTGCTCCCTTAAGGCAAGAAGAGCAGGGCATGATGGGTATAGAGTGTTCACTGTTCCACAAGGCTTTTCACTGCTACTTGAACTTCACCCTTTCCTTTAAGCCGTGATCTCATGAATTCAACCAGAAAAACTGGAAAAACCATTGCATTCTGCAAGACATCTATCCATGAGGGCAGACTTGATCCCATCAACTCTGGGAGGAGTACAAAGGCATCTAGTGTTGGGACTCTGGCAGGCAACTCTCAAGTGAAAGAAATACTTAGAATAGCAACCAACAAAAGTTAATCAGGGAGAGCTGTTTGATGTCTGAAAGACAATGGCCCGGGAAACACATCCATGAAGGGGTGCATCTAGAACCATCATGTTTCAATCACACACACACACACACACACACACACACACACACACACTCCTTCACATTACATAAAATCTCAATCCTTATCTCTTGGCTCACAATCAGTGCTTCTCATACAGACAGACTCAAAATAACTGCGCTCTGAATGCCAGTGACTGCTAAAAGCCACCCTAGTTCTCCCTAAATACAAAGAAAGAGAGGAAAGGATATAAAAATAGCTGCTGTTAGAGCCGGAGTGGGGATGAGGGGAGAAACAGAAAGCTTACCAATACTGTTCCGCCTTCCAGTTGTACCAATATCCTAGGAGAAACTTCTGAACAGCAAGGGTCTCTAGACAAGCCTCGTGTTCAGAGCTAAGTGGGGAATTGAAGGGAAAACAGAGTAAGAAAATACCAGGTAAGAAAGACGGAGAGGGAAAGCGTTGTAGTCTAGTCCCTGAGCATCTCCCCAGGAACAAAGGGAAGAGAACACCACAGTGCTGAAGCTACACAGCTGATAGCTAAGTGGTTTACTATTAGTGTATTTCAAATGTGAGTGGCCCAAAGGGCTAGATATAGGGTTTACTACGTACAAGGTACTATGATAAAGAGGATCAAAGGCAGGTTACCCTTTGTCATGGGTGGTTAGCAATGGGCCAGGCAAGAAGGGGATAGCATACATACCTAGCTGTATATGCAGAGTAGGGAGCATGACAAAATGTCCGAGTGTAGGCTCTTGACTCTGGGGCTCAGAAGATGGCTGGACGCATGCTTGGGAGAATGACTTGATGGTCTGAATGCACTGAGCTGGCAGGTTGTCAGCTTGACACAAACCAGAGTCATCTGGGAAGAGGTACCTCAATTGAGAGACTGTGGGGAAATCTGTGGGAGCATTTCCTTAAGGGGAACACCCCTGGGCAGGTGGTACTGGGTGGTGTCAGGAAGCTAGCTAGATAAGCCACGGAGAGCAACCAGTAGGCAGAGTTCGGTGTCTGCTTCCAGGTTCCTGCCTTGGCCTCTCTCTATGATGGACCGTGATCATCATTTTCTCCAAATGTTGCTTTGGGTCATGGTCTTTATCATAGCAATAGACTAGAAATAGCAATAGGAAGCAAGCTAGGACAGGCAGGGAGAGGATGTATGTGACCAAGAGCGACCAGGAGGAATGACAAATAGCTAAGAAGAGCTGTGACCTCAAACGACCATGCTGAAGCCTGAAGATAATGCAAAGCCACTCCCTGCTCCCTGCACCAGCAATGTGGGAGACACCTGGTGTTATAAATGAGGGGAGATGGGAAGGAAGACGGCATTGACCGCGTGCCAGTCTTACCATGGTCAAAGATACAGAAAGCTAGGCGCAAAGGAAGGGAAGCTTTGGTGAGAGCAATCCAGGTGAGGTACAAGCATAGTCTCCGGAGTGGCTGTGGTGGACAGGAGACATGGAGTTCCGCAGTTTCTGGGGTATAAGCAGCCCTGTGTTCACCATCTGGACAAGGATCAGGATGGTGTTGCTACACTACCTCCAACTCCCATTTGGGTTCCCTGTGCCCTTCCATGTTAACCAGGGCTACTGACCTGGCTGGGTTCCAGGGAAAATCATTTGGCTCCAATTACTTAAGCTGCTTTCTGAGCTTCAGAGAGAAACATCCCCAAAGTCACTTGTATAAAACCAGGCAATGCCACACAGAGGGCACAGAAGCCTGATCTCAGCCATGTTCCTATGAGCAACTGGAATTTACCTAAGATCCAAGGCAGAGTTTACATCTCCTGGTTTAAACATTTCAATCTAAAAGATCCACAGAAGGGTTCAAAGTGAGAAGGTTCTGCCCTGGGACAATTGTCAGAAAAAGAAAGAGGAGAGGAGCCCTTGGCTTTTCTGGCCTCACCATTCCCCTCCCCCAAATCTGCCAATAGCCAGTAAATGACTTCCCAGATGCACACGGATGGCAGCCACCCAGAATGTGCATCTGCTGTGTTCATGGGACTCGTTTTGACATAGGGTTGCCAAATATAGAATTATTCACTCCGGCGCAGCCATGCAGTGCTCCGTGCAGGGGCAGAAGTGTGTAGGAAGGTCCCTCTGGGAGGTGCAAAAGTAAAAGGGCGCTTGTTTGCATAAGTGGGTCCGGGTTCGCTTACCAAGACATGCAACTGCTACAGGCCAGGACAAAGGGCTCAGCTCAGTTCTAGCTGAACCTCCATACCTCAGAGTTCGGGAAGAGACTGTACGGTGAAATCAGACGGTAGCTATTGACCACTGAAGTCCTGAAAGAAGATGGACGAGACCCAAGGAACTCAAAGGGAACTGAGATGCCACAGACGGCAGAGGACAGGCTGCTAGGGTACCCAGAGTCTCACAGGATGGTCCTGGAGTGGGTGTATGTGTGGAAAGGTTTGTTTTGAGCCTTTTGAAATCAGTTTCTAATAAGGGCTATGAAACCAAGACCCCAATCAACAGCATATTAAAGGTCTTCCAAAATGCATTTCACGTGAAACGTATGACATTTGAAGGTAAAATATAGATGCACAGGGGTTGTTCATTCCTCCTGCTCATTTTAATTGTGAATTAAAATTAGTAGCAAGTTTTAAAAGTTGTCTGAAAGAGACTTCTTTCTCATAAAAGTTCTACCTAGAGCCTTGGTTTTAGTAGGAAAGGAGAGGGAAAAGAGAAATAGAGAGGAGTGGAGAGAGTAACGATGGGGTGGGAGGAGTAGAAGAAGAGGGAAGGTCTAAGGGGAAAGCCAGAGATGACATGGGAGTGGCACCCTGGACTGGCTGGGGAAGAGTTGACATGTGACCGAGTTCTTAGTATAGGACCCCGCGGTCATAGCGAGCATCACATACTATGTGTAGACTCTACTATTAGAGGGTGTATTCTTCTCTCATTTCGTCACCAAAAAGAGAGTACATGGGACCTATTAACAAGCAGGGGGCATAAGCAAATAAACCATTTACTTTTCTGAGTCTAGAGAGATTTCTAAGACCCTGGGCGGTCAGGACTGTGCGCTTCTGGGCAAACATGAATGGTGAGTTAAATCGTATTTTATTAGACTAATCCCACTGGGCCCTCTCAGTAGAGAAAGAAGGAAAGATGGCGAAAGTGATAAAGAGAAACAGAACATGAACAAATGGGTCAAAAATGGTAACTTCCCGTCTCAAATCCAGTCTGTGATTCTGCATCTCTTAGGATTTGTTTTAAGGAGCTCTGAGTAAATTTCCGTGCCTGTATCGCTGTCTTTCTTTGGATTCTCATATCACCTAGTATCCACCATACTTTGGGACAGAACGTCATCTTTTCATTCAGTGATTGATAGACATGGAGGCCACTGGGGTGTCGAGAGCCCATGTGAGACTAAGTCCTGTGACCCATCGCACCAGCCTGGCAGGCTGAGGACAGAGTCACACCTCTTGGAAGTGGGGTGCTGGTGGCAAGGAGCAGGCAGCAACCACCGAACACAAAGGTCAGGGGTCAGAGGTTCAGAGGGGAGTTAGCTCCAGAAGTAGTGTCTCAGAAACCGGGAGGTCCTGTCCCATGAACCCCGGCACTTTCATCAAAACTGTAAAGCAGGCGTAGTCACTGTGCCCTCTAGGTGGGTATCGTCCACAGGGTCAGGAGAGCTATGTGACTAGTAACCACCCTATGCTCTGCCAGGGACCAGCACCAAAGAGCTGTGCTTGGTTTCAGTGTCTCCATGGCTACCTGCAGCCCATGATGTCATGGACATGGAGACAGCGTTGTCTCCTCAGAGCACGGTCACCCTGTAGCAAGGTCTCAAACAGCCCGTTTCTTTCCATCCCCACCCACCTCCTACGACAGAGTCAGCTAGATGTGCCCCTAGCACGCTTTGTGTATTGTCAATTGTTCCACGACTCTGAAAGCATGGGCCCAGGGTTGCAGCTCTTCTCACTTCCCCCAAGACAGCTGATGCACTTCTTGCAAGAAATGAGAGAGAAGATTTGAGAACCCTGTAGGGATGAGGACGTCAAGCGCGGAGTCATGCAATCATAGCTGTCTCAAAAAGACACAAGATAGATCTTTTTATTGTTGCTTGCCATCTAGGGAGCAAATTGTTTTGTTTTCTCCTCATAGAACCCCAATGATATTACCGTCAAAGACAAATGCGCATGGATTGGATTAACTTGATAAGATTTGATAAGTTCTTAAAGGAAATAACTGGAATCAATATTATTTTTCTCACCACTTTCCAAATCAAGCAGAATTAACAGCCGCAGTAGGAAAATCTTCGCACCATTTTGCTTGCAAATCCCCCAAATAAAGAACTTAAAGTATGTCTTAAAAATAGCCCTCGCCCTAGTTTTCTTGCCTCTTGCCTAGACACTGCTTAAAGAAAAGGACTGGGATACGAGCAGAGTGTCTAATGTTAATTTTTTGCTCTTATCCTAGCTAAAAAGAGGCCCCTCAGCATCGCCTCAAAAATGTATAAAAAGTAGGAATTTGTGGCCATGAATAATCTTAGTTTATGGAGCTTACATTTAAAAAATTCTTTCTTTTGAGTTCTAATCTAACATGCTGAAGGTTTTGTAGTTTTATGGAAAAAAAAAAAAAGAATTCTACCTTCACTATTTCTCCTAAGGAACTAGCCCTGAATCTGAAAATCTTCACGACTGATTCTAGAAGAACAGCTCTTTCAGCTTCATGGAAAAAAAAAAAGATTACAAATTTGCTGTATAGAATATACCTTGGTGATTTTAAAATCATATATGGGGGGAAAAGAGACTATGGCTTCTTCTCTGAGAAAACGCTAAATGACAGAAGAGCCAGTGGAAAAGGGGGATCCAGACCAGGAGGACTCAGGCCCTGGACGCCGGAGTCCTAGCAGCTTCTGCAGAACATCCAGCAGCAGTGTAAGGTGCTGTAGCCATAGTCAAGGCCATGGAGCTAGTAGATGCTTTGAGGCTTGTGGAGGTAGAGCTGAAAACAAGCAGGGGAGTCCTGTCACCAAGCTGAGCCACTTGGTCAAGGACATGAAGACCAAGTCCCTGGAGGAGATCTAACTAGCCTCACTGTCGATTAAATAATTCTAGATTGTTGACATTTTCCTAGGCACATCCCTAAAGGATGAGGTTCTAAAGGTCTTGCCAGTACAAAAGCAGACTCAGGCTGAGCAGGAGATTAGGTTCAAGGTTTTTGTCACCATTGGGAACTACAATGGTTATGTAGATTTTGGTGTTAAGTGCTCCAAGGAGGTAGCCACTGCCATCTCACTGGCTCTCATCTAGGCCAAAGTTCCCATGATCCCTGAGTAGAGAAGCTACTGGAGGAACAAGATTGGCAAGCCCCACACTGTTCCATGAAAGGTGACAGGTCACTGTGGCTCTATGCTGGTGTATCTCATCCCTGCCCCCAGAGGCATTGACTTTGTCTCTGCTCCAGTTCCTGAGAAGCTGCTGATGGCCATGACTGATGACTGGTACTCATTAGCCAGGGACTGCCATCCTGGGGAACTTTGCCAAAGCTATCTTTGATGCCCTATCCAAGCCCTACAGCTACCTGACCTCTGACCTCTGGAAAGAGACTGTGTTCACCAAGTCCTGTTGGCAGAAGTCCACTGATCATCTTGTAAAAACCCACACCAAGATTCTCAGTTTAGAGGACATGGGCTCCAGTTATGGCTACCACATAAGGGGTTTTTTGTTTGTTTGTTTTGTTTTTCGAGACAGGGTTTCTCTGTAGCTTTGGAGCCTGTCCTGGAACTAGCTCTTGAAGACCAGGCTGGCCTCGAACTCACAGAGATTCTCCTACCTCTGTCTCTTTGGGATTAAAGGTGTGTGCCACCACCGCCCGGCCACATAAGGGTTTTTATACAAGAAAAAAACAAATAAAATGATTGGATTTCTTTATCACTTGTAATCCTTACAATTCTTAAATAATTTTGGTTTCCAAGGAGTCATACAAATGAGAAGCAATTGCTCTCCGCAAGAAGTTCAGTTAAAGAAAAACCTTGGCAAGAAGTCGACATCACTGGGCTCTATCCATAACTCAGCAGTAGGGCACTTGCCTGACATGGGAGGCCTTCACTTCTAACCCCACACACCACTAATAGACAAGTATTTTTATTTTAAAAAATAATATGTATTATTAATTATGTGTCGGGAGAGCTATGTATCCATGAGTGCAAATGCCCATGGAGGCCAGAAGAGGGGTCAGATCCCTTGGCTCTCCATTAGTGAGCTGCCAGTTGGACAGCCCTTGCCTAGTTTTCAGGAAAAACATATAGGAAGATGAAGCTTGGAATGCCACAAGGCCCTTCCCACGGTCCTTGAGTTTTCAGTCTCTGGGGGGCACCTGAAATCAAGACCATGGTGAGGAAGAAACAAGCTAGTGGAACACTGAAGGCTCCATCTTCAACACTTCTGGACACATTAAAGCTTTTGCCTCCAAGGTACAGGTACAACGTTCCTCTGAGCACGGATAACAGGGACACTCCAAACCGCTCTCCAGACACCTGCTCTCGGCTCCTCTCTGATTGTGACTAAACTTAGGACCTCCTTGCTGTCTGGAAGCTTTAAAGAAAGCCCTACATTTCAGAGGGAACATCAAAATGAGGACAGTATGGGTCTCTTTCCTTTTTTATTTCTCTCTTTCAAAAGGGGCATGGAAGACACAGAAAGAAGCATTCTGAGGTGCTTTCCAGAATAACTTCAAGTGCACGTTGAGATAGGACCTGAATGTAGCCCAGCCTTTAAAGATTCTATAACCCCATAACCAGCAATATTGACATAAAACGTTAAAAAGTCAAGTGAGGGAAACATGCTTGGCCTCTAGTGTGGCAGTCCACGAAGGAGAAGTGAGAGGCACACACACTGCCAACAGAAAAGGTCAGAAGGAAGGTAGAGAGCACAGTCTCTTCTGACCTCTGGGTCATCCACTGTCTCATGCACTTTCCAGACAAAATGTTGCTTACCACAGGCACAGCCCAAGTACCACAGGAAAATGCATTGCAAAGACGCACATTTAATGCTCAAATCTCTGAAATTCTTTGGGACTTGACTATTGCTTCTGACCCTGTATTTCCACATGGGATTCAGTCCACAAATACACATGCGTGCATCCATATGCTTGCTGCCACCAGACAGATCCCATGATTAGATACTTCCTCTTGCTTCATGGTCCCAGTTAGGGAGCATCTTCTGGAAGTTGGGCAGATGACCACTGCAGGTGTCTCTCGGAGAGCCCATATGACAGGAAGCTTACAGGCAGTTCTCTTATGAAACCTCTGTCCGTCGCTCAGACCCAGTGGCTGGGAAGCAGGACACCTGTGATTTGCTCCAGCTAAATTCCCTGAGTTCTAGGAGCAATCTCACCCTACCTGCCTCCCAAGCTTACCCTGGACACTGTCAGTGGTCCGTGTTTCTCACTCACTTGCTACATTTTCTGGTTCCCTTACTATCCTACCAGAAATGGGCTGTCTCCTTATCCTCCCATGCCCCTCCCAAGGGCAGAAGATTTGCTGTGCAGATCTCACATTCTCTAAGGTCTTCTTTAGAACTTCCTGGCAGTTCTAAGCCATAAACCTTCCATCCCTCTTCAGAAAGCACCAGGCCATTACTCAGTACTATTTATCATTTGGTGCATTCAAAGGTATCTTTATTCCCACCCTTGGTAATTGATGATGGTATCTCCTAGAGCAACCACCACCTCATGTGCTGTCCGTCTTTACTCTGTACAGATCTTCAAGCGTCTAGATAAACTCATCATTTCACTCCTGCCATCTCCTCTGTTTCCTCCTTCTCATGCCTCTGTTCCACCTTTTGGCACCACACTATCTCCTTTTTATATACTTTGCCCTTAGTCTTTAATCAAACCATTCTGGGGCAAACATCTGAATATATTTAAGCAAATTTACTTGGATCTGGGCAGCTAGAAAATCTCTAAGCAAAGTAGGTGGTCACAGAAAGTCACTCTTTCATGTAAGAATCAGTTGCTCACACCATCCAGGCTTCTCCTGCCTCAAGAACTTCTCCAATTATCCTTTCTCTCTTTTAAATCGTCAGTTTCTCCATCTTGAAATACCATTTCCCATCAAAGAGATGCCTTACTCATTTCTCCCGGGTAAATCCCCGTTCTTGATGTCACTTCCGATGCGTGCTCGTTCTTCTGCTCTCCCTTGTCATAAAATGTCACGGCATGGGTCTGTAGAGATGGCTCAGCAGTTAACACTAGCTGCTCTGTCTTGCAGAGGATCCAAGCTCAATTCCAACACTCCTATGGTAGTTCACAACCATTTAAAACTCCAGTTCCAAGGGATCCAGCACTTTATCCAGGCCCCCATAGGCACCGGGCATACATGTGGTGTACAGACGTAGCTCTGGGAAAACCAGTCCCATACAGAAAATAGTAGGGAAAAAAAGTGCCAGCAAGTTGCTTGTTATTCTTTCCCACTCTTCTCTCAAAGTGACTCAGTAAGATCGCTAGCAACCCATGACTTCCAAAGTCAGTAGCCCACATCCTACTGACACCCAGAGCATTGCACCTAACTGCACACATCTCTTCCTCTTCCTCCCTAGAAAGTCCTCCTCTTCCATCACAGGATGACACCCCCCATTTGGCTAGGTTAAATTCAGCAATACCTTTTTACCACCTCCCTCCTAGACCCCCAAGTCCTTCTGAGCCTCTGACAACGAAATAATAAATTGGCTAGCTCTGGACAAGTCTAAGATTCCTAAGTTTCCCAACCCAAGAGACAGCTCGGGCAGAGTGCTTTGACACCACAGTTCCAAATCTCAATGCACACGCATGCGATTCTGCAAGCATGTACGTGTGAAAGGGGACGGTAACTGCTGCAGTCAGGCTCTGACAAAGATCTTCAGGGATTAATTCTTGGTCCAACTTTGCCCAGGACACCTGCTTTATTCTAGAGAGCTGGATGAACGAGAGAGCTCTACTAGGCCAGCAGGACACTTAACCAGGACTGTGGCATTTGTTTCATTTCAATTTTAATAAAGTAGGTGTGAAATACATCTCACCACACAGGGGGAAAAAAAATGAAACACTGTATCCACAATACCCTCGACTCCATTTTTTAGTGGCAGGCGATCCAAAGACACAGGCACCAGAGTTCCTGCAAATTCAACAGATCCGCATTTCAAGTAGAAATCATTTTAATCTTTCAATAGACGACAAAGGCAGAGCCTTTATCTAAAAAAAGAGACTCAGTTATGTTTTGCAGTCTCTATGTATGGCAGAGCCATATCTCAGAAGCTGAGATTTGTAGAAAAGTATCAGTGGGTCTTTCTAGGCAAGTTTGGTGGGAATGGGAAATGCCCCATGTAAGCTAGTAAGAACCGGAGCCTAGATAGATCTAATTTTTGAACTAGTACACATTTAAATCTTTATTTAAGCCTGAAAACTCCTTTATGTGAGGCTTCTACCAATAGGATGAGTGATATGGGCATATTTGGCAGGCAAGCCACAGGCTGACACGGTGATTCACAGTATTCCGTGTGGGCCCTTTACCTCCTCAGCCACACAGGAGGACATGCAGTGTTCCGTAGGACTGGGGTCTGACCTTATGTTTTCTGATCTATTTTCCATTGGACACTGGAATTTCACTACTCCCAATCATGTCACCATAGAGAAACGGAGCAATGCCCCAATGTCACGACCATCTTCTCTGGCGTGTAACTGTACCTGTGTCTCTTATACTCATTCTTTAAAATTGGAAAGTCAAAGAAAATTTTTTTGTTGTTGTTGCTTTGTTTTTAGAAAAGCAGGGTTTGGAACACATTCTGTAGACTACGCTGGCCTCGAACTCTTTAAAAATAAACATCAGTTCTTCCAGATTTCTGAGCTAATTGCTTTATACACTAGAATGTTCAGGGAAATAGACTTGTGAATTCAATTTTTGATTACACTCAAGACTTTGCAGAAAACACTTTTTGCTTGGCCTTTGAGGTTGAAATCATTCCCTAAACACGTCAGTCAGCCTGTGGACAGCACAGCTCCGTGTACTAAGCAGGAAGAGTGTACCTGGAGTTCACACTCTTGCCTGTCACTCACTGGAGTGGGCTAAGGTTTGGGGACACAGGGGCAACACAGTGAAGTTCAAGTCTGAAGACTGTTAGTTAACGATACGTTCCCCATGATCATCATCCTTCTGATTTCTCACTCTCGTGAACACAAAGTAAGGAGGAAAAGGGAGGTCATTCGGGTTCTAGTAGCTGAGGTTTCCCATGATCCCCCTCTCTATTCTCCCATGAGCCCAAAGCATATGTTTGTATAACTAATCTCATGAAAATAGATTTTCTTCTGGATATAAAACAAATATACACACATTGGTTAAAACATCAAACAACATAGGGAAATTAGGCTAGAAAAGAACCAACTGATATCCATGGTCTACTGTTTAGGTAAGCACTTGTGTACACATGCCTAACTCCCCTTTGCCAATTGGAAGGTAGCATACAGGATCCTTGCGGGGTCTATCTGACACACCCAGTACCATTTCTGTGCCACTGAGATGTCTGGTGTGACCATTATTTATGCTGCCAAGTGTTCTGTCCCTTACTTAACCCAACTCCTAGGGCAGAGTACAATTTTTCTTAGCTGAAACACTGCTATTAAAGTTTTCTATCCACTTCTTCTCATCCCCATTTGAACAGCTCCTTAGGCTAAAGCCCCAGAAGCGTAAACTGTGTTTTAAATTGAATTTTCAGTCATGCGCAACCAAGACAAACTCCTCTGAAGGGAAGCTTTGCTCACTTTAAGAATTGTATGCGTTAAGCCGGGCAGTGGTGGCACACACCTTTAATCCCAGTACTTGGGAGGCAGAGGCAGGTGGATCTCTGATTTCAAGGCCAGCCTGGTCTACAGAGTGTGTTACAGGACAGCCAGGGCTACACAGAGAAACCCTGTCTTGAAAAAAACAAATAAATAAGTAAAGAAAAGAATTGTGTGGATATACTGAGCTGAGAGCTGAATCAACAAGGACCAAATGGCTGTGAGTATTTAAATGTTGACTACAAATTTTAGGAAGAGAGGAAGCCTACCGTCCCAAACACATCTTTCCAGCACACGGGAGACAGTAGGGCTTTGGCACAAAGCTCCCCACTGTGCTTTAATGAATCCAAGTGGTCAGGGCTGTGGTTTCACATTTCATCAGGGGAATGCCCATGGATGGGGACAGGGTGCCAGGTGGACAGGAGACTGCCTTGTTCAGCACGCTCCGCTTCCCGCCCAACAGCTGGCTTCTGGCGGCCTTCACAAGAGGTACAGCCACGCATCCATTCATCCTTTCAGCAAGCCCCACTGACCCATGTCCCCTGGGTGTGGAGGCACATGTCTAGCTGACTGTGACTCTGTCACCACTCTGGTCACGAGGGAGATTTCCGCGTGAGCTTTTTGGAAGGTCTCACAGAAGGGGTATGAAACTGGTCCTGGGAAGGAGGGTAAAAAGAGGCATCTTGCATCTTGGACTTAACCTCTAATTACACACTGGATGTTCCCAACACCGTCCGTCTTTTTCTATCAGTACAAAAGGATGACTTATTACTAAGTTTTTCCAGTTTCTCTTGTGGTTGGAGCACACGATGAGATACAGTTCTGGCCAGTGACACAGAAACACAGATTGGCTATTATCTCCTGGGAGGCCTCCCCACCTTTGGATGAAGGAAATGAGGTAGAGAACCCTGGGTTTTACTTCTGGCTGAAGTGCAGATTGAGACATGGAGCCAGACAACTAAGGAATGAAGCCACCTTCATGGGAACTCCCTCCCCTTGGTCAGCAGCTGTCTGACCGTTCACTCGGCCTGCTCGCTGGAAAAAAGATGTGCCTCATTTTACCCAGCGCCAGCCCCAAGATACAACCTCACATATAGCTAAAGACATTCATCACTAATGCGTGACTTCTCTGACCAGGTGGAATCTGGAGAGAGGTAAGAACATGAGGATAGAGGAAGAGGCCAAGGCAGAGAAAGAGAGGAAGGATTGCTCTGGAATTCCAGCTGCCAGCTTCAGATCTATCTCAACTTTCGCCACAGGGCAAGGCCAATTTATACAAGGAGGTCTTTAGTCTTGGCATGAATGCGTAAAGGACCTATGAGTAAATTCATAGTAGAAAGAAATATGTTGACCCTGACCAGTCGTGAATAGGAAACGGAATCAGTCGCTTACCACGTAACCACTTCAAAGTGAGCTCAGCCCCGAATGACTCAAAACACAACATGAATCAAAAGAGTGAGAATAACACAGCCGTCACAAACGATGGTCCAGCAGGCGGAAAGGCCAGGCAAAGGGCCTCGAAAGTTTATGTGAATATAGCAGATCCATTTTTAAAACTGTTACTATGCCTACTAGAGCTAAAGGAAAGGGAAAATTTTCTTTGGAGCAAGAGAGTAGAAAATAGGTGTGTCCAACCTGGGTCCAGGGGGCCACATGCACTGTAGGTTAGCTGTAAAAGTGACCCAGTACAAAACAGTAAACTCCCGAGAACGTTCTGAGGGCTGGGGAAACAGCTCAGTGGGTAAAAGCACTTGCTATACCAATGTGAGGATCTGAGTTTGAATCCACTGAAGCCGTGTCAAAGCTGGGTGCAGTGGTGCGCGTGTCTGTAACACCAGTTCTCCTGTGGCATGAGCGGAGGAGGCTGAGACAGGAGATCATTCCTGAATGCTTGTGAGTAAGCCAGCCTGGAATCGTAGTGGCAAACAGCAAGAGACCCTGTCTTCAGCAAGGTGGAAGGTAAGGACTGATGCCCTGACCTCCACAAGCATGATGTATTATGTGGTCACCCATAGTTACACACACACACACACACACACACACACACACACACACAGCCAAAGCAAACTATAGCAATTCTTTCTCTCTCTCTCTTTCCCTCCCTCCCTCTCTAATTTTTTGAAAGGTTCATTTTATAAATTTTGCAGATGACAGTGTTGGTTGTGATGTCAAAGGCTGGCTATGCCTGGCAATCTTTGTATATCTTGCCCCAATGGCCCTATCAAAGAAGCTTCTGATTTCAGGCTGCTGAAGTGATGTGAAGTGAATGACATCCTGGGAAAATAAACAAGGGGCTGGAGCAGTGGCTCTCTTGTTAAAAAGCCTCTGCTCCTTGAGAATGCTGGGGTTTACTTCCCAGCTTCCACTTGGTGGCTCACAATGGCTTGTAACTCCCGTGCCAGGGGATCTGATGCCCTCTATTGGCCTGTGCAGTTACTGCACACATGTGGTTAACATACAGACAAGCAGGTGCAAATATGCAGAAATAAAAATTAATGAAAATAAAAGGTAAGACAAGGATGCTAAAAACCCACGCAGTCACCACATGGACCACTTCTCACAGTAATCAGAGGAGGAGACCTTCATCACTGTTGATGTGGAACAACACAAAGCTATCGATCCATGAGACTTGCCAGATGTTTTGGAAAAGACAGCACAGCACAGTTAATGCTACTTGGAGGGCTCACTTCCTGGACACCAAGTGTGCAAAAATCACCACATGCACACATGAAATTAAGATTATGTATTTTATTCAAGGCCCAAGAAACAGACCTGTAAAATCCAATGGAGGAAAGTATTGGCTAGCTGACCACTATCTCCCAACATCCTGGATGGTGCCTACAGAGCAGAAACTAAAACATTTGCTCAAGAGACTGGAAGGAAGATGAGAGAAAACGGATTCAGATCGCTTCTCCTGTGACATTCCTCAAAAGGACCCAACTGCTTCTAGACACTGCAGTAGCACCGTATTTAAACTGTGCCCAAATGACTGAGCGATATGAGATACGGTCTCACGAAGACAGACATGACCCCATGTATTTTGAAGGCCACTCTCAAATTCTATAATGTACTCATCAAAATTTGATAACACCCACATCACTATTTCCACAGAATAATTCCCAAATATTTGTTGCAGAAGGTACCTCCAGAGTGGCAAAAGGCAGGTAGGTGTGTTATGCTCGGAAGAGGACACCCAACTTTTAAAGTATTGGATAAAGTTGCAAGAATATGCTGCTAGTAAGATCATGTCTCATGTAGCTGACCAATACTTTAAAATATCTCCTGAAGAGGTATGTTAGAGCATTACTGTCAACTCACCTCTGACAGACTGAGGCAGGAGCATTGCATGTCCTAAGCCAGCCTAAGCTCTTCCATCAAGACTCTGTGCCAAACCAAACCAAAACCCAAACTCAACCAAACCTCAAACCTCAAGCAGCGCCAAATAAATAGTTATAACTTCTCAGGGTTAGTGAAGAAAAGATGTTCATCAATTTGGCTCTGACATTTTCAGCCAAGATTGAACTTGAACCATGTTCTTTAATGGGACAACAGGTGAGTTCCAAAACACTGTATAGTTGACCATTGCAGGAAACCGGCCCATCACTGAGAAAAGAATTACTGATATTTATGTCTTACAGATGAAGTACCGCAGGTCATATAGTCAGTGAGCAGGGGAGGTAAGGGTCATGCAGAATCCTGGAATCGAGCCTGGAACTGACCCACACAACCCTGCTAAACCTCCATTGCATCAGAGATGGTAATCAGACAACAGTAACAGCGACACGAATAAGAAATGGACACATGGTGGCTGAAGAAATGGCTTAATGATTAAGAATACTGGCTGCTCTTGCAGAGGACCTCGGTTTGAATCCCACTGCTTCCATGACAGCTCATAACCAGTTATAATTCTAGACTGAGGGCATATGACTTCTGGCTTCTGTTGGCACGGTACACAAGTGGTATGCAGACATACATGTAGGTAAAACACATACAAACACACAATAAATAGATAATAAATAAAGAAATATTACAAAACCAAACTGCAACACAGTTGCAGAGCCTACTTCGCACATCTTCAATCTTTGTGATGATGCCAAGCCTCCTCGTGTCCCTCTCCTGCCAAGGACAAGATATATTTGCATTTTGGACAAAGTAACACGGTGCTTAGAAATCCTGTCTGAGACCAGCCAGTTTCTCTCTCTTCTTACCTCCGCGCAAATGACCCTGCCAGGAAGGAAACACAGCCAGCCTCTCTCCTGGAGTCTGCGATGCCATGCTGACAGGCAATGGACTTTCCTGGCCACAGCTTCAGCAGGGTCAAGTCTGACTTTTCCACAGCTGACATGTTGAAGGGGGAGGAGGAGGAGAGGGGAAACCCCACCCAGAATTCAGCAGCCTAGCCGCCAACTGACCTTGAGCCAGAACTTTACCTTTTATGAGAACAAGAAGACCCTGCACACAGGATTATAAGACCCTATGTGAAAGTGCACCCCAAAGTCCTCTGTATGGAACATTAGTGTTTTTGTCTCTCATTACCTAAACCTAATTGTGCTCCCATGGGAAGCTTTTATTTTGCCCCCTGCCCCAGGGCACCCATTCCATTGCTTTTCTTGATGCTTCAAGACAGTAACACTACTGAACATTTCCTACCACTCTTAAGGCAACTCTACCAGGAAAACCACCAACAGGATGTTCTCGCAGAGACAAACCCCAGAGCTTCAGGGACCGGGAAGTCCTGGTAAGGCCTTGCTTAAGAGATAGGTGGCACACAGGACCTTACATAACTGTCCTATTAAAGGCAGGCCTCACATGACATCTGACAGAAGACCTGCACTAAAAGAGTTTGTTTAAATTTTTCATCAGACGCCTTTATAAAAAATTAAAACCGAATACGTATTCTCTAAGTAGAGGAACAGCTTGATAAAAATGAGCTAAGGCCTCGCAATTACTTTGGAAGCCATCTTTGTGGGACTGTGTATTTCCAATGCCTAAAATACCAACCAAGTGTTGGCTTCTAATTGGGGGTGGGGACGACGACAATGACAGTGAATTCTTCCTGGACTGAGCCCTGGAGTTTACACACCCTAGCGGTAACTGCTCCCTGTTAAAAGCCTCTGTCCTTTGGTTTGTAAGAATGACAGAGGTGCCGTTTAGGGATTGATTTTCATTTTCATACTATGAAAGGCCTTTTGTTTCCTCTCCAAGGTGACTAGGTTGGGAGTTGACAGAAGCAGCCCAGGCGGCAGGTCCGCCCGTTCAACTCCCAATGCTGCACTGCAGAGGTCTCAAACCCGGCTCCTGTGTCCTCTGTGACATTTAAATCTAGAGTAGCAATCACTGGGGAAAGGAAGCAGCCATTCAAGGAGCAGGCGAGAGCACCCGGGGCTTTTTGAGCTTAAGTATTAGGATCCTGCCAATCCCCAACACTAAATGTTTCAGTCCTCTGGGTTTTCAAGGCAAGGAAGGAAGGCATGTGTGTTTCAGATGGTGAGAGCCTGCCGGGCGTACAGATGGGAATTTTATGGCTTGTCGAATGCTTTTCTATTTTAATGAAGAGAATAAATTACAACGGCAGTGTGATTTCATTCCCTACCCCACGTGCCGCAGTAATGAAATCAAAGGAGCCCTCTGTCCTGGGCTCCCCTCTCTCTGCACTGTGTGGTTTCCTCCAAGCCTGATGGTGATTTCTCAAGAACATCCCACTGGCTCTAACGCGAGAAGGGAAAATCTCTTACAGGAAGCATTGAACGCAGAGAGAAGACACAGTGTCCTCTGGTTAGCGCGGGTTCAGGGACAGATTGCACCATTTTCTGCTGCAGTCTATAGGTGCAGGGAGGCCTGTGTGTGCACGGATATGTAAAGAGGGCTTGGCTGAAGTCCTGTTACCCCGGGGAGGCTGACAGGAAGCCCAGGCAGGTGCTACTCCTCTGACCTTGGGAATGTCCTAAGGGATATGGCTTCAGCCATAATCATTATTGATCATTCTTACTAAATTGACATCAAATGATTCTTTTTTAAAAATATACCTTTATGTGTGTGTGAATGTGTAGGATATGTGTGTGCTTGTTTGTATGTGTGCATGCACATGTGTGAAGGTTGATTCTAGGTGTCCTCCATCTCTTTCTATGTTTTATTTACTAAACTCATTGAATTGGGCACTCACTGATTGGCTAGACAGGCTAACCAGCAAACTCTGGAGCCCCTCCTGTTCCCACCTTCTATCTTCTCTAGAAGTGCTGGGGTTACAGATGCATGCCACAGCACCCAGCTTTTATAAGCCTGTTCTGGGGATTGAACTCCGGTCATCAGATGGACACTTTCACCTCCTGAGCCACCTCACAGGCTCCGCATGGACCTCTGAATTATTCTTAATATCCCTCACAGGGCAACCCAGACATAAATATCTTTCTGCAATGTGTCTTTCTTACATATGATTTCAAGAAATGAACACTCAGATCCTAACCAAAGCTGAAACCCTCAATGGCTGCACCCAGTGAAGGAGAGACGCCACACTGGCAGGGTGGGGGAAGGGAACTTTAAGGGAGTTGAGTTGTTTTGCAGTGTATTCTAGGGGCGGGCTTGTCAATGTTGATTAACTGCACATTAGTAACCAGTGTATTTGAGAACACGTAAATTACCCTTCAATTAAAAAAAAAAACAAAACCTCCCATCATTAATAATACAACTCTAAGGACAGTCCCAGTCCAGGCCTTTTGGATGTAGAACTGTAAGACAAGCAAGTACAGGAAAGGAGTCACTTTTGGCTGAACAACACGCGAGAGCCAAGAGATCTGTAATGACACTTTTTTAGGACGGTACAATTTATTCTTATGAAAGTCAATATTGCTGGGATATGATTAGCAAAGTAGTAGACTGCAAGTTCAAGCTGAGAGTGGTTGTGCAGGCCTTCCTGACACTCTCTTCTCTACGGTGCAGCAGGGGACAGGGGACAGGGGACTTCCGTCCCACCTGAAGCTCACAGCCTAGCTGTGGTCCACAGTGCAAAAGACTGAGTCAAGAGATTCTGCTTCCCACAGAGTCTGCATTTGCCATCTTTAGGACAATATAACGTCTGGCCTCAATTGTATAAAATACTCAGTAATTGTAATTAAAATAATGTATTGAAATTGTCAAGTGCCATCTTCTATCTTATAATTATTCCAGCCACAGGACTTCCTCCTCCACATAACTAGGTGCTGCAATATGTGGTACTTACCTATCTTAGCAATGGTCTTCAGGACCAGACAGATGGCTCAGCAGATAAGGTGTTCACTGTGCCTGAGAATCTGAGTTCAGATCCTCAGAACCCGTGGACAGTCAGGTGTGGCCATGTGTACCTGTATTCCCAGTGCTGCTACAGAGAGATGCGAGGCAGGAGGATTCCCAGAAGTTCTAGGGCCTGCAAGCCTGGCACAGGAAGTGGGGATCCATAAAACATCCTGTCTCAAATAAGATGGAGGCAGAAACCAACACAAAGTTGTTATCTGGCCTCCAAACACATGCGGAGGCAGGGACATATCTGTACTCCCTATACCACACACACACACACACACACACACACACACGCACGCACATGCACACACACACGCACACACACACGCACGCACGCACACACACCCACACCCACACACACACACACACGAATTGTGAGTTTTTTTTTTTTTCTCATTTCTGTTTACTATGGCTCTCCCAGTTCGGTGTTTTTACCAGGCCACATATCTATGTATCAATTTCTGACAGCACTAATATCTACAAATAATACTAAAAACAGTCCTCATGATAATGGACTTATATCGTGGACAGACACACAAACACACGTACAAAAAACACACGACAGGAAGGATTAGAAAACAAATCAACCTCATAAAGTGTGGGTCACAGCATCCCTTACTGATGATTAGAACCTCAGTGGTATATATTACGTCAACTTTGTTTTTTGGGTTTATTTTTTTTTGCTTGTTTGTTAAAGTACTAGGTATACTTGCCTAAAAATGTTTTATATGAAGGTCTACTGAGAATATATTAATATTAACAAGGCTAGAATCCTTAAAGTGAAGCTTTAAATTTGAAATGGCCCTTCAGAATGCACAGTGACTTTGACAAGAACTCGGTGTCCTGAGGATGGCTTACAGCGGCCTCTGTGAATTCTCAGCGTGCTGGCCATCTCTCGTACCCCCACACCCACTTTTGCCAACGGATTCCAAAGGGGCTCGGTACTATTAAATTATTTTTCTAAGACTTATCCTTTCTTTTCATGTCTGTCAGCTTTGGAAAATTAAGCAATACTGCTAGAAGTGTGGAAAATGTGCTTGGTGGTGCACACCGTTGATCCCAGCTTTTGGGAGGCGACATCAGGGGAGTCTCTGTGAGCACAGGTTAACTGGGTCTATACAGCAAGGTCCAGGCCAGTCAGGGCTACAAAGTGAGCCCTGTTTCAAAAGGAAGAAGAAGAGGAAGAGGAATAAGAAGAGGAGGAGGGGGAGGAAGAAAGAGGAAGAAGAGGAGTGGGAATAAGAAGAAGGGGGAGGAAGAAGAAGAAAGATGACCATGGACTGACCAATCACACGGTTTCTGCAGATGGTTTGCTCCTTGCGTGTTCATCAGTAAGTTCAGGTGTACCGACACCGTCTCAATGGATTCATGGTAAATGCGGTCCTCGACTACACGGAGCACATGAATGTGTTTCTAGGACTATCCTAATTAGACCTTAAATCAGCATTGTCAGATCATTCACTCATCACGGCCGATAAGTGGCAGCTGAGTCAAACATCTGTGACGTGAATATGCCCCAGAGCAACTGGGTAAATTGCTCTCCAGGTAACTTGTTAATTACTCAGAAAGGCTCCTGGCCTTGATTCCAACTGCTGGGCACTGGCTGGCATTTGAGAAGTAATACAGCTGAAAACCCAAGTTAACCACTAGCCCCTAGAACCACAGACTACCTCTTACTTTCCAAAAGTGCTTGTAACTGCCATAAACAGGAGAAAGCAGGAAGAGATGGCCCTCTGAGATGAGCCAATCCTCTGTATTTCTTCACAACGCAGGGTCTGACTCCTCTAACCCCGCTCCTGCGGCCGCCACCACCACCACCACCACCACGGCACGGCCCTGACCTTTCTCCTCTTGCTCACATACAAGAAGCCAACCTGCCAACCATGTTCCACCCTGTTCTCTAGGACACACCCCAACATTTCTAACCCTGAGGACCCCCTTCAGGCTCCTCCGTCCTGGTACAAGCCTACCATAAGCCCTTTACTGACTTCCTCTATTGCCTGTGTTAGTCCTGAACACTGCCTTCGGTCTTCTACGCTTGTCTGACTCCCTTCCAGGGCCACCAGCCCTCCAAGGACTGCCCACATTTCAAGTCTCTCTGAATCCCTGGGGCATGCAGATATCCGCCTCCATGAAATGTTGCAGCGTCAAAACAGCATGTGTTTCGTATTAACTTCATCTCAGCAAATTACTCAGTTATGTCCTTGTCAATGCCTACTTGTTTTGTCAAAATAATTCCCTATATTTGCTACTTCCGAAAGATTCCACCCCTGAAATCTCAGCCCCAAGAAGCCAATTGTTTACCAATTAAGTTGGTTAGTCTGAAGTCTATAAAAAGCGGCCTTCATCAATTGTAACACATGACATAATCTGTTCCTCTCTGGTATCCAACTGATACTAAAAGATGCCCATCTGTTTCAGTGACTACTCCTGTGAGGAGGAAGGCAAGGGGTGGGAGCAGAATCAAAACATGGGAGGAAGAACAGAAGCCCAGTAGGAAGAGAGAGGAGAAAAACAATGGAATAGGTATGGCAGGCCCTTAATACTTATTTAGAAAAAGGATTTCCACAAATGAGAGAGAAGAAAAAAAAGTGAGAAGTCACAACAGAAAATGAGATGACGGGGCACTCGGATGGAGCGAAGCTTTCCCACAGGGGGATGACTGCACTGGCAAACACTCCTGTCTCCTCACAAAGGTATGAGTGTTACCATCAAATGTAAGGTCAATTTAAACTTTAAAGAGGGAGGGTAAAACCCATGTGCGAAACAGAAACACATTTCATGCAAAAGTGGACTGGACGGGCTCTCGATTACTTCTTCCACCAAGTACTGGACCCTTGGTCCCCTTTAGCAAAATCGGCCACCATGAAGACAGAGTGCAGCCTCAATATCTCATAGGTTGCTCAACTGCACACATGACATTGTTTTCAGTTCGATGGAGCCGGAGTGGGGGGGGTAGGATGGGGGGGGGAGGGACGAAGGGGCTTGCGGCTTTAAAGAAGTAAGGGTTGTTCAGTTTGGAGAGGCAGCGGCCCCCGTCTATTCCTGCCTTCAGCTATATAAATAGCACCATATGGGTGGACATAACTAAGCACTCGGTTTTCAGGCTTACGTAAGAGAGCGTGTAACAATGAGTTGCTCAGAGGAGGACTGTGTTGAGGTGGGACACTTGCACACGTGGGAAATTCATAGGCAGAGACTGATGAGCGATTTCCCCGAGCCTTTGTTCAGGAGAGGCCCTGGCTGCATGACCCTAAAGCTCCCTCCCCTCTGTCGTTCCTTGACTCCAGAGACTGGGGAGCTTTCCAGGCAACTCTGCCCGTCACAGATGATGCATCTGTCCTTTATATGAATCTTGTGCAATTCTACGCTATCCCCTCCCCCCACATAAAATAAATGAAATTATTCATGTGCTCACTCTAATGAAGTAACTAAACAATTGATTTCAATCTGGAGTCCATGAAGATCATGAATACATCAGATAGAATCTGAGCGATGCCTGCTGTGGAGGTTTAAAATCCCAGGATTCGCTGTAAACCCCACTGAAACCGTGTTTGCTGCTTCAGGATGTGTTATTCACTTTCACAGCCAACACCGAAGTCACAGAACACAGTAGCTGTCCCAGCACGCTCCCCAGATGAACAGCAGCCAATGTTCTCTGGGTCGGATATGAGAAACCAAAGTAGAAGCACACTGAAAAGTCTTGACCACTTTGGGTTGAGTAACCTGTTAAGGGGTTCCTCCCTAGCAGGGAATTCTGGGGGAAAAGCAAAATGAAACAAATTTAAGTTCACCCCTTCCCAATAATTAAACTGCAACGTTCCAATGAATCAAATACCTTGTTGATGGGTAGAAGGCACCAGCCAGACGGTGGATTGCCAAGGCTGTGAGTTTGGGAGGTTGAAGTGTACTTCCTGTAGCTAAGATGAGGTAGCAGTGGGAAGGTCAAAGTTCAAAGCAATCAAAACAGGAGGGCACGTGACTGGTGACCCGAGGGGTTGGAGAGTAGGGGACAAAGCAAAGCCAGAGTCAGGGAGGATCGCTTGTGTGTGAGATCCAGGGATGGTAGAAAATTTAGGAAGAAGGAGTATTCCGTGGTGACACTAGGGATTTGGAAACAAGACCTAGACTCCCAGAGGGAAGGGGACAGCAGCCTGTGGACACAGATGGGGAGGCAGTCACAGCGGCAGAGCTGAGAAGGGTGCTCATCACAAACCAAAGTAATACGAGATGGGAAACTGCGGAAATAAGCGTCCCATACGCTGTACATAGCGAGCAGCTCTGAGTGGGGCCATGAGCTCTCAGTTGCCCTGCTCTAGATGAGGACCATGCCAGGTGTGGCCTGGCTGGAGGTAAAAAGCATTTCTGTGGATCATGTCCACACTATATAAACTCTCTGCCATTGTCTCTGTCCCCATCCCAGGCATCATATCAACCGCTGCGCTCTTCGCTCTTGCACTGTTTGTGTTTAAGGGACCCTTGTTTTAGTTAAAAATGGCTCCAAAGCACAAGGGTTGGGATGCTGGTACGTTTATATTGTGTAATTCTGTTTCATTTGCTATCAGTCCTTAATCTTGCTATATGTAAACAATGACTTAAATTTTATCATAGGTATGCATATGTTGAAACAACATGGTACACATATGGTTCAATCCTATGTGTGGTTTCAGCCATCCACTGGGGATCTTGGAATATGCCCTCTTCAGATAAGGAGGGTTGCTGTACGCTCTCGGGAGAACGGCAGGTCACAGACTCCTACAGCATAGGAAAGTTAGTCCTGGGCAGGTCAGGCTAGGCTTCCACACTACCTCAGGAAGCTACAATGTAGCCTCTTCTGTCACCAGCAGAGTCATTGTCCTAAAAAATCCTCCTCAGAGCTGATGAGAGCCGGAGGGCAACACCAGCCCCTGGCAAAGAGCATCAGCAGTCCGGTCATTTAGTGGCTCAGCCTGATGGTGCCAGGTAGGTTCTGGAAAGGGGCATGGCCCTGCCCAAGGCATGTGTAGTACAGCAGGAGGATGTGGCCCACTGGAGCTGGCTAAGGACTCTGGGACCATTGTGCCTGGGTCTTCGACGTTAAGTTGGTAAGGAAAAAGGCTCGAGTTACACCGAGGGGGTTCAAGTCAC
Source organism: Microtus oregoni (assembly GCF_018167655.1). NCBI lineage: Eukaryota > Metazoa > Chordata > Mammalia > Rodentia > Cricetidae > Microtus > Microtus oregoni. Next base: position 4,217,742 of record NW_024543066.1, read on the forward strand.
ACTGAGGAGCCTTGCCAAGATTCAAAAGGAAGGGGGGACTTTTTCATTTAGGTATCTTCTCAGAAACCTATAACTCCTTAAAGAATACGTCAAGTTTCCTGAAAAGTACAAACCGTTGTATAATAGCTAAGGTGAAGATAAGTACTGACAGATGTGCGAAGTCCATTTTGGAAGATTTGAGATTATATATGGATGCTAAGACCTGGAAAAATGAACACAAGGGGCATGGGGGGATTTAGCAAAGCAGATAGGGGCGCCCTTTAAGAATGGTGGCAGGTAAGGGCATCCGGATCACTGGTGGGTGTGTGGAGATGAGGCCATTAATGCTAGGTCTGGCTTTGGAATCCAGCCTTGAACATCTGCAAAGTGTCAGTAGGAAGCTAGGAACGTAGAGAAGCCCCTGATTTAAGGAAATGATGAAATGGTATTGTCCTGGCTGGTATATTTTATAGTGATAAAAAAGAATCTGTTAGGGACAGGGGAGGAGGGAGAGGAAAAGGAGAAGGAGGAGGAGGAAGGAAGGAGGAAGAAAAGGAGGAAGTGGAGGAGGGGAGGAGGAAGAGAAGGAAGGTGAGGAGGAGGATAAGGAGGAGGAAGAGGAGGAGGAGGAGGGGGAGGAGGAAGAGGAGAAGGAGGACAAAAGGAAGAGGTAAAGAACTGGATGTATTTTTGAACATTAGTGAAGTAGAATACTGTAGATCCATGAATGATTTAGAGAAAAGCATTCGCTGAGATGAATGTATGCTCACGGATTCTGTTTGAGAGATGTTCTCAGTAGAAACAGAACACCAGACGCCAGCCTTACCGCACCTCTAGCCATTTGAGTTGGGTGAGGGAAGATAAAGGAGAAAGGAAAGAGCTTGCGCAGGGATACAGGCATTACATACTTGCCACATAAGCATCAAGACCTGAGTTCCATCCTGGAACCCACATTTTAAAAAGTCCAGAACTGGAGAGGCTGGAAAAGGAGAACTTCTAGGGTTCACTGACCCAGCCTAGCTCAGTCAGCAAGTCATAAGCCAATGAGAGATCCCATCTTGGAAAACAAGGTGGACAATACCTAATAGCAAAACCAAGGTTGACCTCTGGTCCCTGCATGCATTTACACACACACACACACACACACACACGAAAATCATGTATATAATAATTAACAGCCATGCTCCTGTTACTTCTCCATTAGATAGCTGTCACGTGGGGAGAATCAATCAGACAGAAGAAAACAAAAAAATATCTCCCAAATCATAAACAACGGAACAGCAAAGTGGCCTAACAGGTACGAGAGACTACTGTTAAGCATCCTACAGAAGTTTTCTTTGATTTACAGTTAGTGTTTAGCAAGAAGCCCCATCTATCTGAGGGTTGCATGTATCTCTTGAGTGGTCCCTGGAAGCTGCATATGAGATGCGAGCTCTACAGCTCCACTGAGAATCGATAGGAATACACCGGTGCTGACACATTGCCTGCAAGTGGATTTTACCGAGTCCTGCAGCAGTGGCCATCGGGAGGCTCTCAGGAGGGCCCCCACAGTCAGCCCTGGTGGCCTGCAGAAGGCAAGGGACATTGGGACTATCCACCAAGCTGGGGGAGGTACCTCTGATGGAGGCCGTACTGTGCCAAAAGAGCAACAGCTGTGTTGGATGTCATGGAGTCAATGAGTTCTTTGGCACCACCGTGGGTGTCTCTACAACTGCACACTGCTTCTATTGCTTAAACTGCCCCCTTAGGAATATTCCCCCAACATAAACACACCACATGTTCTTCTCGGTTACTATTTATTGGCCTTCTGCTCTAATTCGCTCCAGCAAATGTACCTTCCCACTTCAACAGATAACCCCCACTAAATATGCTTAGTAGAAAACAAGGTCTCATCTCTCCGATGCTCATCATCAGAGAAAAAGGCAAAAGAGTGGGACGTGGGAGGGATTAGCATCCAGTGAGTCACCTTGTGCTGGCCACTTTGGGTTCAATTAGTTTAGGTCTCTCTAACATCTCTTTGGGGTAGGTGTTATGACGCCTGAGGGTACAGAGGCTTAGGAAGGTTAACTGCTGACCTCAGATGTCACAGAGGGTGGACTGGAGTAAGCTTCAACTCCGGGCCTAGGTCCATAGGTCTTACCCAGGCTCCTTTTCTCATCACATAGAGCCACAAAAAAAAAAAAAAAAATCACTTTATTATTACAGAAATTCTCAGCAGCACTTAAAAACAAAAACAAACAAACAAACAAAAAACCAGGGCAGATTAAGCTGTCTGTACAGGCAGAGCCCAGATCGTATTAATAATTTAGGTCCCACTAACGCTGAAACGAAGCTGCAGGAAAAACAGGTCAAAGCCGAGAATGCGAAATGGACGTAAGAGTACACTCTCTCCCCGGCTCTGACAAAAGGCAAACCTTGACTCAGCCACCAGAAAGGAAATAAAAACAGAACGCCCATCACACGCCAGGCAGATGTCCGCATCGTTATTCCGTCTTATTGTGTGGGAAATGAGCTGCGATACGTTGTGTAAAATCTAATCAGCAGCCTCTAAAAGACAAGGCCTTCTGCAGGAAGCCCGACAGTGACAAAGATCTGGACTAACACACCTGGCAGCAAGAGGAAGTCATGCCGTGTCTGTGGCAGGATTGTGGGAAATGAAGACCATGGCTCCCACTGGCCAGGTCCTAACACAGTCAGCAGGGAATCAAGGGACACACACACACGGACACACACACATGGACACACACACACACACACACACACACACACACACAGAGTTCACGGCATCAAACCCAGGGCCTTGTGCATGGTAAGAAAGTGTTCTGCCTCTGAACTACATCTCTAGCCCAAAAATGTATTCCTGCTCCAAGATTCAATTTCAGACAAGACAAGGCACATTCAAAGCCCTTTGAACGGAATTACCGAGTGGAACCAAGGGAGATTATCCGGATCACCAGCTCTCTAGTAATGAAGACAAGTAACTGTATGAATGTCATGAGCCCAGGTTCTGGGGCATTAGCATATCGGTGCTGTTTGGAACAAATGTGCCTAACAGACGCATTTTCTTTATGACGGCAGAGGGTGACTTCAGCTGAACGGGCGTGGTAAGCAGGGGTCCCTAATAAAGGTCGTGCTTCAAGGGACAGGTATTAATTACATTTGGCAATTTTCAACATTGATATGGTTCTCCTCCTGTTATTTAAAGGCAGGCAACGGTATGGACAGAGTTAAGCAGATAGTCTCATAGTGTTACTGAATCAGGTTGTGGTGGCTGCGCCGCCGCACCTGGGGACAGCAGCCAGGGTCCTCACAGAAGAGACACAGAGCAGGGCACAGGGAGGACGCTCAGTGACTTCAGGAGCTGTGCTCACTTCTAGCACATTCCGTCTCCTCCCCTCTGACCCAGTATGAGATGATGTGGCCAAAGGGAGGAAGAATAGAAATCGAGGAATTTCTGGAGAACAGCGCCCTTTCCTCACGGTTACGGATTTGCTCATGACGTCTCCTAGATAGGGAATTCACACTTCCAACCTCAACTGGCATTTTTATGGTCCCCGATTCAAACTGCTCTGCATGTTGCAATAATGCTTAATGCCCCTTTTTGCATCTGCAGATTGAAAACCTAAAGCTCAAGCCATGCGCCATTACTTAGAAAGCACTTTTTAAGCTATTACTGTGTAACGAGTATCATTGATGCTAAGAGCATATGAATGACATGGAACTGATTAGGAAATAAAACACTGAACCACCAAAGCGAACGATTCTCCAGGTGTAAAGCCTCCTCGGCTGGTCGGGACCTTGTTTCACAGAGATGGGGGGAAGCCCTTTAGTCTCTGGCCGTGGGTTTGAGTTCCACCTCTGTGTATTGTACCACTGATAAATTCAGTTTCCAAGTCTTAGGTTATTGTTGTTTTCTTTTTTCTTCTTTTTTTTTCTCTTTCCCCTTCATTGGCAAAATGGGAATCGCTCCAGCTTTCTCAGAAGATTTATTCAAGCATTAATGGAAACAACAGCCTTTGGTACCTGTCAATCATATGATTGTAAATTGAACCTAACATTTGCTAGTGGGTTTCCTGAGATTTCAAACTGGGATTGCTAACAAAAGCCTAAAAACATTTAATTTTGAATATTTACATCTACTGTTTTTAGCTAATCTCCTCCCTCAAGTTAAACTTTGCGTCCACAGTCCCCACATCTAAGGGAAAGCCAAGACCACTGATAAGGCCCAGGAGATTTTCTTGTGCTGAAAAATCGGGAATGCTTCTGGCAAACCCCACTGGGATTCAGTTTTAAAATGCTGTCATCATCTCAAATAGCTTTGTGATGTTGATGTCCGCTTACCTTCCTACACACTGCATTCTGATAGCTACTCTCTGAAAAATGGCCTGTGTTGAGCAAACTATTAAAGGATCTTTCTACAGTCTTTTCATCAAATGATTAGGATAAAATGGAAGACTGGAAAATACAGAAATAGACTTATTAATGAAGAACTGAAAAAGTCAATCAACTACAAAGAATGACTGCTGTTTTTTTAAAAAAAAATACAGATATTTTAGGGATGTATCACATGCACAGTTCTTTATCGCTGATAGGAATATGGTCTTAAGGTAAATGGATTTCAAAAAATGAAGTGAAGACAATCAGAAGTGAAGTCAGCTTATCACCCTTCAATTACAATGTTTCAGTCTGTCATGTTCTTCCAGGAGAAGGAGAGAAAAGACAAGCGGGGTCCCATGCAAGGAGGTTCCCAGCATCATGCCTCATGGCACTTCAGTATTCTGAGATGTTCTGCAGGGTGGCATGGAGCCTACTTGAGGTACAGAATGTTGGGAAAGGCATGGAGGGGTCAGAAGTCCGGCTGACCTGGGTTTGAATTTTCCCTTTACACCAATGAGTTATGCCACATTAGGTAAAATGCTAAACTTTCTGGGCACAATTTTCCTATTCAGGAAACTGTAAAGATCACACCCTTGCATGAGAACTCGACACACTGATCTACTGCAGTATACAGTCCTCTTAGGTCGATGATTTGAGGCTCAACTAAAAAAGGAATGGGCAAATTCTGCTCCGCACACTCTTGCTGAGTTCTTTACAAATTAAAAACTAAGTCATGAGTGTGTGGTGAAAAGATTATGCCCAGGTGTCCAACTCTGTTCTTCTGTTGGGTTTAAGGTGAACGGAACTAAGGGCCAATGGTAAGAGTGAATCAGTGTGAGCAGGAGCACAGACAGCCTGATTACTTGCTGTATGGAGCTGGAAACTCTAGAGGCTATGCTGGCTGGGTTTTGCCAACTTGATCCAAAACTACTTATATCTGGCAAGAGAGATTCTTAACTGAGAAAGTGTCTCCATAAGACTGACCTGTAATCAAGCCTGTGGGACATTGTCTTGATTTGTGATCGATATGGAAGGACACAGGCCACTGTGAGCAGTACCACCCCTGGGCAGGTGGTCCTGGGTTATATAAGGAAGATGGCGATGAAAGCTATGAGGAGCAAGCCCGTAACCAGCATGGCCTTTGCTTCACTTCCTGCTGCCAGGTTCCTGCCTTGAGTTTCTGCCCTCACTTCCCTCACTTATGAACTGTGACCTAAGAGAAAGAAAGAACCCTTTTCTTCCTTGAGTTGCTTTTGGCCATGCAGCAACAGATACTTAACTAAAACAGAGGTCCCAGAACACAGAACCTTTGAAATTCAATGGCCGGTGCTATGCTGGTGGAAACAGCCAATGAATCACTATGAATTCTGGATGTAGGCATGACACACTGGTAAGATCATCCATTCCCCCTTAAGTTCCCAATGAGCACAGAACTGTTACATTACCTCTACTGTAGCCAATATACAGGGGGTGAAAAACATGTACGTACGTACACACACACACACACACACACACACACACACACACACGTATGCATGATGTATCTTGTAGACAGTGAAGGGTCATACACCCAAGGAACTACTTTCACCAAATACACCTTCAACATTCGTGGCTTCATTTTCAAAATGAAGTCCTTGCTCAGGCAATCATTTACCTGTGAACATTGTTCTTAAAAAAAATTTTTTTTACGCTTATCTACTTCGGTGTAGGAGGTGTGCCATGGCACTTGTGTGTAGTCAAAGGACAACCTGAGGGAGTCAGTTTTCTCTTCATCTACCATGTGGGTCCCAAGGATGGAAGCCAAGTTGTCAGGCTTGGAGGTGAGTGTCTTCATCAGCTGGGTCATCTTGCCAGTCCCTGTGCATATGGTTCTAGAGCACCCTTGAATAGCTACGTAGGTGACCATCCAGAAATGGAGAAACTAATTAACAATGGTGTTAATGAATGCAAAGTGTAGTTAACATGGGAGTCTTTGAGAGCGGTTCTCAGAGGGATGGATTTCATTCCCAAAGGGCTGAGGGGAAATGTCCGAAGGTCCAACCTGTAGGTCTCAAATGCTATGCAGGGTCAGTGATATAGTCCCAAGATTTCATTCAGCAGTCAGTTCAGGGAGTAATGAAAAGTGCTTATGAGCTGCAGAAGTGTTCAAACGGATCCTCGAACTGGCTTATGGTTCCTCACCTCCTTTTTGGCTCTAGCCGTTAGAGTCCATTTGAGACCATGTGACGGGAGAGGAGGCTGGGAACCTTGCTAAGTAACTCTCCAGATTCCAGGAAGCTGGCAAGATGAGCCACTTTACCGTGTCTCTACTAAAAAATACATGTCCCTGTTGATCAATATGGGAGCTGACACCCAAAGAAATGCATTTCCAGGCTCCGTCACCAATCAATTGCCGCACCACTGTGGAGTGACACCCAGCCTCTGCCACAGATTGTGGTATTCACCCCTGGCTCCACCCCTTTCTCTATATCCCTGGCTCCACCCCTTTCTCTATACCACCCGCTTGTCTGCTTGATTGACGTCTTGGTCCTCTTAAAATTAACCATGCTTCCATACTTTCTTCAACTGTACAGATTTCATTTTTTATTTGTATGATGTGTGTGCATGTGTGTGTGCACACACACACAAGTATATGTATGCGTGTTCATGTGTGCTATGGTGCATGTGTGGAGGTCAGAGATTAGCTGTGGGTATTGGTCCTCTCCTTTTGCCTTGCTAGAGTCAGGGTCTGTTGTTCGCCCACTATAAATACCAGGCTAACTGACCTGAATTGCAATGCTCCTTGTCTCTGCCTCCCATCTCTTTGTGGGAGAATTAGGTGCGTTCTGCAGATACAAACTCAGCCCCTCACTCTTCTGAGGCAGGTACTTTGCCCACTAAACCATCTCCCTAGCCCTGTATAGACTTCTTACTAAACAGTATTTCCCTAGGATATTTATTGTTTGTATGAATGAAGTCACAAGGGTCTGTGGTGATATCTCCATGTGGATGACAAATACGTCAGTATCTCTACATTCTACACCCTGGACTACCTTCCCTCCTAATCCCCTATCTTTCTTTCTCATTCTTTACTATGTGGTCCACACGTGAGAAAGGAGAACTTATATATGGATCAGATGAGACTGGTAGTGTTTGCCCCGCCCTAATTATTTAGGGGGGCACTGGTGATTGAGAAATACGAGGTTAGGATCAGTTAAATCAAAGCAGAAACTGCACATATACAGTCAGCTCCTGTCCCAGATACTGATGACATCCTATTTCATGACACTTTGGTTCTTCGACGGCCCAGCATCTTCAGAGAATCAGACAGGTGCCAGAGTGTTGTTGAACCCTGACTGTGTGTCAAACATTTATACTGAATTTCCATTGCTTTGTTCTCTTTTAATTTATAGAGACCAGAAGAACACTAATTTGGGAAAAACCACAGGGGGCTGCTGGTTTGTAAGAGTGCTCTCTCCGTACAAATACTTCTTTAGAGTAAAATTAGGATGATATCACAATATATACACACATTCCCCTTCGGTGTTGAACCTATACATCAACATCTATAAATAAACACTACAGTCATTGAATTCCACTTAAAAACTATTTTAAATATATAACTACATTATCTGAAGTAAAACTGTTCACACTATTTTAGGCCTTTGCTTCCAAACATAAACGACTAATAAAAAATTCCAACTCCTAAGTCATTTAACTTTTAATATCTCAAAGGGGATCATTCTTCGCTTGATGCAAGGTTCACCTTGGACACCCATTAATAAAGACCCTAAGAAAACCTCACAGAGGTTGTGGTTGACTTAAAAAGAGAGCAAGAATCACACAGAGCCAAAGCAGACTGCAAATGAGCCTGAGATGTGCTGACCTCTTAAGATGTGGATCACACTGTGTTCTTACAGCACTGACCCAAACATGAAGACTACGTAGGAAATCCACCAAAATCTCTGTTCGTTTCCTTATCATCCTTTACCCATCTGTGCAGAGCAAGGCACGCTCTATCCAAATGGGGCCAGGGAGGGCTCTATGAGTCTCTCTCCTTTGTATTACTAGTTCCAAACCCAGCATCTCACTATGTAGCCCTCAATGCCCTGGAACTCACTATAGAGACTAGGGTGGCTTTTAACTCACAGGCTTTTATCTCTGCCTGCCTCTGACTCTGCCTCCTGAGTGCTGGTGTTAAAGGAGTAGGCCACCATATCCCACTGATGAAGTTTTATTACATGAATGAATGCAGATATAATGTAACGCGTCAAAGCACACCTTACCTGCTGCTGAACTCTGTGTTTTCTCTATGAAAACTTATAAAGAGCAAATATTTTTCTGGGTTGATTCCAGAAAACAAAATATACAGATTATAGGTGTATCTTCTTTGAGGAGAAAAATTAGCCATAGAAAAGATCATAGGGCCTGAAGTGTAATGAAGAAGAAGAAGGAGGAGGAGGAGGAGGAGGAAAAGAGGAGGAGGAGGAGAAGAGGAGGAGGAGGAGGAGAAGAGGAGGAGGAGGAGAAGAGGAGGAGGAGGAGTTATCAGCAACTATAGTAGGACCCCCAGAGCTACAATAACATTGGCCTGGTAAGACACACCTGCTGGTACAATATTGTCATGAACATCATGGGAGTAACCAACCACTTCCTGAATAGACTTAAGTCTCATTCTGCAGGATGAAACCTGGCACCACTGTTGAACCAAGTATCCATGGCCAAACAAGCCAGTCCTAAGTCCTAGGGAAAACCTACTAACGTTATTCTAAGTATTAAAATTGTTCCTCATGACTCATCGTTATACCCATAGATGAATGCATCACTCAGCTCTCATCAGAGAAGCGTCTCTTTGCTTAGATGGTAACTAACACAAAGATCCAAGACTGGCAAGGTGCAGAGAATAAGAGACATCAGATTGCTTAGCCCCCACTTAACGATTTATGCTGAGTCCCCTGGGACTCAGAGATCATTACAAAGAGGGAGCAGAAAGACCTAGAGTCAGAGGCAGTGATGAACACAAGGGACAGTGTCCTCAGGACACCATGGGGCAGAATTCACAAGCCATGTGTGAGGTCAAACAAGACCAAATCCCAGCATGGAGAAGAGAGGTTCCAGCCCTAGTCAAGGAGTTATTGGGAATTGGTAGCTGCTGGGAGAGGGAGAGTCAAGTTTTCTTTAAGAATGTTGTCACGGGTGGGTCGGCCACACTCCAATGGAAGGCCACACATCCGCGAAAGCATGGGCAGCACAGACTGGACTTGATGGGTGGCGGGAAAAGAAAAAGACACAAAGTTGGGCAGATAAGGGAGAGGGTTAATATGGTCAAAACTCAAATTCCCAAAGAAGTAATAAGAAGTATCTTTAAAATAAAAATAACTATGGGGGGAACCTGAGCCTCTCAATTTGATTAATACTATCAGACATTAATAAGTCTATCATTTGTACTAATATGATTTTGTATAGCTCATCATGTTAACTAGTCAATAGCAAAAAAGGTTCTGGTGTTTTTTATGAACAGATGAGAGAAAATTATGGAAGAAAAACAGTAGCAGGACATTAGGAGAAAGGAGGGCAAGCAGCCTGCTGCCGAGTCTTATTCAAATACCTTTCCTATCCCTGCAGATTATGGTGGGACAGTCAAGGGCCAAGGCTTGTAGGCTCCCTACGGGTGAGTTAAGCATCCTTCTGCCCTCTGTGAGGCTGCAGCGAGATGTTCCCTGGGAACGGACCTGTGCGGTTCTGCAGTTAATTGGTATAACTCCTGAAGATGCAGGATGAAAGATGCAGCTCTTTATTTTCTGTTCATTCTCAATGGCAGCGACCATCGATGCTATCTGCCTCTTTCTCTCAGCCAACCTGCTCTGCAAGCCGTTCACTGCATCCCGCCATGGCTTATGCTTAAACACACTGCGATGACAGTCACGCTGCAGATGAAGAGGTTGAGGTGCTTAGAGCTCACACAGCTCCCCCAAGGTCATGCGGTCGAGTGATAATCCTAAAGTCCACTCTCACACCTTCCATTCCAAACTCATGATCATTACACAGGACTGCCTTTCATGCAGCCTATCAACCCTTCTTCTGTCTGTCCAGTCCATCCTCTGATGTAGCAAGATTCAGCTCGCGTACAGCCAATAATTACGACCTGGTCTCAAGGAGCCTAGACTCCCAGATGAACTAGGCGTGAAAAGACATCACTGCAGCTCAGCATTTCAAGGACAGCAACAGAGAGAACAGGCTCCCCAGCAGACCTGAGATCTCTCTTCTTGATACACAAGGAGACAGAACAAGTTCCTGAGGGTCTGAAAAAAATCACATCCCATAAAAGCCCACGAGCAGAACGCATGTGCGCAGCTTAGCACCCTATGACATAAATACCTGGGTGACAAGGCATGAGCAAAACCTGCAAAATGTCAAGACACCTGAAACACCACGGCAGGGGCCGCAGCCAGAGTCATGTATTCTGAAATGTGCTTTCAGGCCTTCATTGCTTTGATCTTAAACAAGCCTGCTAGACTTTCAACAAACTCAGTGGGCTAGTAGATCTCAAAGCCCTACCACCCAAGCAGCCTCTACATCCAGCACGGATGGGTTACAGAACATTAGGTTAATTCTTTTTCTATCAGCCTTGGTTTTCTCTATGAAAGAAAAAATGGAGATGGAAATAATACCCATGCCACAGAGGAGAGGGACAAAGCAGTAGCCTCTTAAAACTCCTCTGCCATACTAGCAGGCAGCCACATAGTCTTGAGATGTCATTGTCCTGGGTCGTCTTTAAAGTTCTAATGAGGGTAATTTTCATTTGCAGCATTCAAAACAATTTTTAAGGACACAGAACCTGGGCTCACATGGCTCAGCAGGTAGGAGCACTGATTGTTCTTCCACAGGATCCTGATTGGATTCCTAGCACCTACAGGGTGGCTTAGAACTTTCAGTAACTCCAGTTCCGGGGGCTCCAATTCCGGGGGACCGAGGCCCTCTTCTGTCCTCGGATGAGCTATCCAGGCATAGTGCAGGCAAATCATCCACATACCTCAAAATTAACATTAAAAGATAGACCTTTTAAAGTAAAACCTCAAAATATATTACACAGAGGATGAGAAAGACATATCACAATACTGGGTTACTCTGAGAAGCCAACTGTATAAACTGAGATTTCTGATGCAAGTAAAGAATTGCAGGGCAGGGAATCTGGACTGCTCTTCATTCTTGAGAGGGAGGGGGAATAGAGTGGTGGGGAGGAGGAGAGGGGGAGGGGAGTGGGGGAAGGAGGCAATATGTGGGAGGAGGGGGAGGGAAATGGGAAATGGGGAGGAGGAGGGAATTTTTTTTTCAACAACTAAAAAAATAAAAATAAATGAAAAAAAAGAATTGCTCCTTTGTAAACCATTCTAAAAGAATTCCACTTATGATTTTTTACAGTTTTCTTCATTGTGTTTGCGTGTGTTCATATGGGTGTACATGCATGCAGATAAAGGTATACATGTGTGCAGATATATGTGTATAGAAGCCAGAGGTCCACCTTTGGCTTCATTGCTGAAGGGCCCTCTATCTTTTGTTCTTTTCAAAGTCTCTCCCTTGCCCAGAATGTACCTTCAGCTAAGCTAGCTAGCCAGTGAGCCCTAGGGACCTGCTTGTCCCCACCTCACAGCACTGGGGTTATAGGTACACACTACGGTGCCCATTATTTTATTTATGTGGGTGCTGGGGATCAAACTTGGTTATCACACTATGCAACAGGCTCTTTACCCATGAAGCCATCTCCCAGTTCAGCCAGTCTATTGGGTCTATAGCAGGGACAGATGGATGTCATGGAGTACCCATGGGGTAGGATGGGAAGATGCAGTCAAGAGAGCTGGACAGCCCAGCCCATACTGGACCTTCATGAGCTCCAGCTATGGGGACTCCAGAAGTCAGTTTAATGGCTCATGACTCAGTTTCTTCAGTTGCAGTATGGAGATACTAAAAACACACTCTGAGGGGTTATTGTGACTGTTAAAGCAGCCTCCACCCACAAGGCAATGCAGAGAAAGCCCCGCCTGGTACATGGTACCCGGTCAGCAAACGGGCCTGGAAGAAAAGACTAGAATTCAGGAAATGCGATTCTTCATGTCTCCCTTCGAGCCAGAAATTTGGCAGCTTCCCTAGAATTTGATTTCTTCTCGCTTCCCACCTACAATCCATTGCCAAGTTCTACTGCATCTTCCTTTAAATATCTTTCACATGCCACACCCCCTCTCTGTTGGCAGAGCCCCACCCTCCCCCAGTTTGGGCTCCCAGCATCGCCTGCCTGCCTGGACCGCCATCCGAGCTTCCTGACTGCTCTGCTGCTGCTGCTGTCTACAACACTGACGAGCCATGCATTGCTCCAGAACAGGCATCCTGCCCCCCCCCCCCCCCCCGGAGCAGAGATCTGCCAGCCCTGTAGGATGGCACACATAGGCCTTCATACTCTGGTCCTTCCTGACTTTTCCTGCCATGCCCTCAGACTTCCTTTCCCCCAAAGCACTCCAAAATCCTATCTGCTTTCCATGTAGCTCAATGGTTTCTCCTGCTGGCACCATTTTGGCCTCGGGGGTTCTGGCATTCTTGTCTTCTTTATCCCTGCCTTGTACTCCAAGGCTCAGATTCTTTCCCAAACCCATCCTAGTCAACTGGGATTGTAGGGAGGATCTCTGTACTGTCTCTTGGAAGAGCTTTTCCTGCCCTGTTGGAGGATGATGGAGAATGGTTTATCTTTCTTCTCCTCTCTCTTGGGAGCGCTCACACCACTACCACTGTTTGTTTACGTTTCTACCCAACATCTGACAGGAAACCTGATTGGTAGAACTCATTTTATGCATGATTATCGAATGAAGGCATGATACAAGAAAGAAACAATGAGGGTTTGTTTCTGCTTTGTTATTGATTATTCAAATTCAACATCACTCATCAGAAATGACATTCCTCACAGAACTGAATTACTCTCAGGATTTCTAGTTTATTTCAGTACCCGGCACCATGTTAGCTACGCAGAGAGAGATAAAGGAGCGCCATAGTGCCTGTGTGTGTGGTGGCCTCAGGCGGCCTTCAAGATTTGTTTGTTTGTTTAACCAGATATCATAAACATATATAAGCAGATATTCATATGTCCAAAGCTGATGGGGGACAGGGCTGAACATGCAGAGAGCACGAACACATGGATAATGGCAGCAAAGGGCACGCAGGGACAACACGGGCACTGCCAGAAAGGAGCTCATGCCTCCCTATCTGATGAGCTATCTACTGACACACACCTATAGGCTGGTGAGAGAGTTTCTCTCTGCAGGCTGCCAAGAACAGAGACCTAGCGTCACCTAGGCAGGGCATTGTGCCCACCTTGGCTTGCCTTCTTCTGCTGTAAATCTAAGCAGCCCACTAGGAGAGGAGTGTGTGGAGGGGATCGGAACTATGACGGGAGGATCCATGGGAAAGTGTGGGACGAACTATCTGTCTTTAAACCAATATCCATTCAGGCCTTGCTTGTACCCCCTTCACACAGAATCAGGGGCCTGGCTCGACCTCAGCAGGAGGGTGTGACCTGGGCATGGGCAGGGATTCAGGGTCCATCGCCAGTAGCCTCCACCTTCGACCCCCGTTAAAGGCTCTCACCACTTCCTAGATGCCTTTCTTCTCTGAGCCACCTAAAACTCCTTAAGCTATGCCAAGAATAAAGCATCTTTATTAAAATTCAGCTAATTAAAATTCATTAGCATTTTTGGTGTGTGCGTGTGACAGGCAGTCCATGCTCCTAGTTAGCATATCTAAAATGGCACAAATGAGCGGCTCACTGGGCTTCAGTGAAGAAACCTGGTGGCGTGTCAGTCTGGCACCACGGTTCCTATGCATCCCGGTTAGACTAGAGTATTTGCTCATAGGCCATGATGGTTGCTGCCGTTTCCCATAGTCAAGACAGGGTCATCTTCCACTAGCTTCAACCTGAACCGCAAAGTCTTCTGTTTAAAAGTCACAGGCTCTTTTCCGTAATGGCAGCTTCGATACTTCCTAGGCTTTCCTGTATGGGCTTGTCTGAGAGCGTTCACTATGACTTTTATGTAATTAGAAGACCCTAGGGGATATAGTTCTGCTTATGAACAACTATCCCCACAAATGCCCACAAAGCAAAATTTAAAAGCAGCAGCTCCTCCCCACTTCCCCCCATTGGCACAGGGTCTGTCTTAGGAAACAAAGTAGCCCCCTGGCCTTGATTAGCTATCTAGAAAAGGTTCAGAAGAGGTTCAACGTCAAACAAGCCAGGGAAAAAAAGTTACATTTGATGTACCAAGTGGATGGAGAGTATGTCTTCAAAGCTTAACTTTGTAGGTTGAAAGCCATCTATAAAAAAAATCTGATCATGGGGATTATCTCCCGCAGCACATTGTCCTTCAGGTAATGTATCTGTGATGCTATGACAGTGTCATCCTGAACCACTCTCTGCAGCTCCTCCCTGAGAGTCCTGAGAACAATGTATCTACATCAGCTTGTCTGTCTACCATGGCGATATTGATATTGCGCTATGTGAGCCCTCTGGTTGCTAAGAGATTTACGTTGGGCAGACTGTCGCACTTCTCACAAAGCATTCTGGTCCACAAGCTTTTGCTCCAGCTCAGAGAGTCCTGAAGCAACTCTACCTCACCCTTCCCTGTGTGACTTCTTAGTCAAGCAGGGGCCCAAGTCTGTCATTGTGGCTACAAAGTCCTGCCATCAACCTTCAGGGTGACACTGAGCCTTTACAAAAATTTTATCTCTGTACCCCTGTGTCTTGGAAGCCCATTTAGCATCAAGGAGTGGAGACAGGGATATTTGGCAAGGGGCCATCCATAGTGACCTTCTCGGGGCCAAATCTTGTATAATAAAACAAGACCAGAACCTAGTAAAATATGGTCACTTCCTAATTTTTCTATATAAGGTTTTGAAATACCCCACCACAGAGTTCCTTATTCCGAGTGTGTACTTTTATGAAAAGAGACCCAAGGAGTTTATTTACAAGAATCCCCAAATGGGGACACGTGCACACGCAACCTCTTGCCGCAAAACCACCGCAGCTCTCTAAATTCCATCTCCTTCAGGCAAAAGGCAGCGAGCCTACACCTGCAGAGCCTAACCCTGAAGGAAACTGGGAAGGTACCTAAAATAGCCATCTCTCTTGAAGAAAGGTGGATTCCATGGGTGGAATTTGCATGTCATTTGCAAAGCAGACACACCAAGGCTGAGAATTCATGAGGAGCCTCATTCCCTTGGGGTACTCACACAGACACATCACAATGTTTTATGACTGGGTTCTACATTCAGATCACAGGGTTTTAGTCAAATATGATTAACTGTCATGTAGGAAAAGTCCTTTGGACCGGCCAGTCCCCAGGAGTCACCCTAAAAGGGCAAAGCTACCAAATAGTAAGACCTCTTTAGCCGCAATGAAACACCACTGGCCTAGAATCTCCTGTGTCTCCTCTCCAGCCTTGGACACCAGAAATGGGTACTTAGTGCCCCATGAGGGCTTTGATCTCAGATCATCAGTGTGAAGGCTGCAGGGCTCTCCCCTCCACCCCCATGGCACAGGAATTCCTGCATTTACAATCACTCTCGCCCAGCAGGTAAGATCTGAACCTCTGCAACTTCGGCTCTATTTAACCCCAGAAAGTTATTTCTAGTAGCTGACCTCCACTGCAGAACCCCAGCTGAAAAATACCTCCTAGAGAGAAGAGGCCCAAGGACAGCGACAAGGCAGAGCAGGAACCGGCTTGAGGTCACAAAGCTGCCCTAAGACACGCATGCATGTGACACACTTCCAACACAAAAGCCGGCTTTTCCACACAACAGACCTCTAAGAAGTACAAAGGCCGGCTCACGGGCAAAACCACGGTCACCTGCAGTCTATTTAACCTTGACCCAGCTGCAAAGAAAGTAACTTTAACTCCTTGGCAACACCCTTGCGTGCTTTGCAAACATGCTGGAGCCTCTGTAAAGTGAGGCGCACCTTCCGCAGAGCCCCGCAATCACACCCCCCACCACGACCTCCAGGAGAAACCCTTCCACGGCCCATGCTTTACCACCAGCCCCCCATCTCGATTCCCAATTGACACTCTATGCTGCCCATGAAAAGAGCCCTCCACGCTTGTCACGGATGCCGGGAGGAAACGCATTCACAAAGATGAGAGCTCCGTGGCACACATAGCTACCTTTTTCTTGCGATCCCGGGACCGTTTGCGGTGCTTCTTTTTTTTCTCAGTCTCTTCTTCAGCATTGATTTCTAAATCCCTGTTTTTCTTCAGCTGGGAGGCGGCATGAGCCATAATGCATCGAAAAAGACCCTGTCAAGCAGGCAGAGCTTTCTCTGAAAAGGTAATCTCCTCGGGCACCTCTAATCAGGCACGGAGCAGCATAGCCCTCGCTGGAGAGGAGCCTGGGCTGAACGGCAGGGAAGCATCCAAGAGGCGGAGAGGCAGAGATGCTGGGGGAAACTGCAGCTTTCAAAACCCACTCCAGCAGGGTCCGGGTTTCACCCTACACCTTGCTGCGCCCTTCCCTCTTCCGGCGAGGGCAGCCATCCTGCTGCAGAGGCTATAGTGGATGCAGCTGGGACCAAGGAGCTGTGTTATGGCCGCATCCCCTGCCACCAGCTGGAAGTGGCTAAGTGATTTCCTCCGAAGGGGGAACGCTGCAGAGGGTGCTCTTCCGAAGGGGAAGGATCCGGAGTCACCACACATGCGGCAGCGGCAGCCAGAAAGCCAGCACTAATCCTGAAAAAACCGAGAAGCCTCCACGAGAAGGGAAAGGGCTGCAATTTATCCATCAGCCTAGATCCACACCAAGCGAAAAATTAACCCATCAGAGAACAGAGCTGCTTGGGTTCAACTGCTGATGGTGGCAAAATCTATAAAATAAATTAGCTACATTTTCCCAGGGAGATGCTGACTCCATTTTCGGGCAAACAATGCATGCATTGCTGGCCTCAACAGGGCATCCTTTATGCCCGGTTAGTCCTGATGCATTTTGTGGCGAGGACTACAGAAGGGTCCGTTGTCTTTTTAAAACAACACGCTCATGACAACACATTAGCCAGGAAGGCGTGAGCCTACTGTTGTGAAGGACAGATGCCCAATTCAGAGGTTCCCCAGGACTCTCCTCGCATGTGGTGTGAGGGGCAGAGGAGAGGGCAGTCGGGCTGTCATCAGTGTTCCAGAGGGGCTTTCAAGCTGGGGTTCATTGTAATCACATTGCTGCTTGTGCCACCTGAGTCCTCAGTGACTGCAGCCTCTGAATATTCATTGTGTGAAGTGAAGCAGCAGCAAGGCTCAAGGATGCCGGTGTCTTCCGTCTTCTATGAGCATGCACTGCAAGAGATCTAAACAGGGAATCACAAGCACACACATACACATACACATACACACACACTAGCACTGACGTCGGCAGCCTCAGCAAGAAGTGCCTGATACGCTAGACTGGGCCCAAAGCCTGTGGGCTCAAGTTAAAGACGTCTCAATCTCATCAAGAAAATCAAATAATGAGAATCAAAAGTGAGGCTCCATACTCTGGCCTAAGCACAGTGGGCCTTGGGAGGTGGGCATACTGGGCTTTGCAGAGGGAACTCTGAGCTTCGGAAGGGAGGGAGCACAGTGCCCTGGGCACTGTGGGGATTGGGTTGTGGTTCTACAGAGCAGTCTCTCATCTGGTGTGTGTCTCGAGCACTGAGTAGAATTCTCACTGGCATTGTTTACAGACTGATTCTGCTCTAGACATCAAAGGGCCCCTCTCTCCCACTGAAGGTCCTCTAGACTCTGTCAGCAGTGATAAAGAATTGAAAGATGCATAGCCCACAGCCTGTCATTCTTAAGTTGAAGGCACATGTCACTGAGATCAACTGAAAGGCATGCTGGTCACACAGTTGATGATGGCCTGCGATGTGTACCCATTCACACATACTTGTTTCCCTCAGAAACATCTTCATGAGGAAATGGTATGTCATAAGAACCTTGATATGGTCTCCAGAAACCACACTGGAGACAAAGTAGATGGGTGTGAGAGCTTGTAATCCCAGTGCTGAGGAGGCAAGAGTCAGCAAATCCCAGGGGCTCACTGGCCCAGCCAGCCCAGTGTACTGGGTCAACTCCCAGCCAATGAGAAACGTTGCTTCAAAAAAGGATGATGGTGACACCTAAGGAAAGACACATGAGACTGTCGTGTAGGCGCCACAGGTATGAACACACTCACTCACACATGTGCACATGCATATCCACACGTAACATGTGCACATGCATACACACACAAACACATGTGTGCATGCATGCGTGAATGTATCCAGGCGGGCGTGCTAGTGCATGCGTGCACGCACCCACACAAACACACACACACAGAGTTTTTATTTCGCCTATTAGATTGTCTTATCCAACAAGAAGGAGGCAAAGGCTGTGAAGGTATAGACTAATCTGACTCAGATTCAAAAGCAGATGAGCCCTAATTGGGAAATGAGGAAAAATCAGAGGCTTTAAGTTTTCTCACCAGGATGTTTCCTCCAGAAGACATAGTGGGACAGTGGAAGGGCTAGCACATGAAGCCTTGCATGGCATCTCCCTAAATAAGCCCTATACTTTTGAGGAATATTCACACAGTTTCAGCCAGCTGAAGAGGGCAGCCAGCTACAGAACTGGCGACCTTCCCATTGGCTTCAGGATTCTTTTCTCCTCCCTTTATAGACACTAATGAGACTTCGAAATGTAGTGTATTTCTAAGTACCCTTGTTCAAGATACCTTCTCCCAGGGAGGCTAGCAAAGCAATATTACTTTCATTGATCTCCACCAGTAACAATGAGAATAAACAAGCCACAGGTCCTCCATGCTAGAAGTCTTTGCTGCTCCAACATGGCCAGAAGTTGAGGATGAAGAATGACTTTTATTATACTATAATGAGAAATATTCTACCCATTGGCTACTTCCTTGTTTTAGTAAGCCGGGAACACATCACAAATAAATTCTAAGGCACAGCCTATTGAGTTTCTTTCTTAGAAGAAATCCGTGGCTTTAGCCTCTGTTTACAGACCTGAACTCCAGAGACTTTATGAAGGAAGGTGCCCCTATGGGTCCTACATTTTTATTTTCTTACTGAAGGGCCAGCCTCTTCTCTTCATTCCTTGATTAAAACTTCCCTGAATTATCCTGCTCTCATGGAGGTTAGAGATGACCGGGCAGATTGGCCAAGATTATATACTTCTGGAACATGTGGTCCCTAACACCAACAAGAATGGAATGCAGATGCGGAACCCGACAGAGAAAGACGGAGCATCCTAAAGCCAGCTCAGTGGCCATTCCCATCTAGAGCAGCCGGACCAGTCCCGCTCCTAACAGACAGGCTTGTGGCCAGTGTGAAGAATGTCAAAGTTATTAAAAAGTGCAGTGTCCCAGCCTTAAAAGACTGCCCTCAAGGACAAAGAAATTGTTCTTATTTTGTGAAAGTCTCAACTACAAGGATTCCTAGACCGTCCTTTAAAAATGTTGGGCAAGAGTGATTGCTTAAACTTTTGCTAAGCAACGAGGGCTTTTCTCCCCCACTAAGTCCAGTGGAGGGGCAGGTGTCCTGGCGGCAACACATGAGCAGTTTGGCTGAATCCAGAGAGGAGGCAGGGAGCCCTATCCTTCTTGTTCCTTCCACCTTCTTCTGGAAGTCAGAATGGATGTTGTCTGAAAGCAAGCAAGTGGCAACCAAGAGTCCTGGCCTTTCCCCTGTGTATAACAATGTCACCACAACTGTGGTCAGGAAGGGACTCCTCGTAACAAAGTAACCTGATTTCTTACCAGAGTGAACAAGCTTCCTTTAGAATCATTCCTGTATGTGCAAGCGTCAGATCATGTGACCGCGACTAAGTAAAAATAACAGTTGTTTTCTTCCTTGGTAATTGGAGCAATAACTATTCCTTAAATAATAAGTTAAGGTTCAAAACAATTGTGAGTAAACATTCTATTAAAATTGGTCGAATCCATTCATATCAGGATTTACAGACTTGAGGTATCATGGCCAAGGACTTTCCACCTCTTCCTTCCACTCTGGTAGACTGTCACCATTATCTCAAGGCAAGCTTTGATTATTTTATTAGTCCAGCCAATTGATAATTTGCCTACTCTCCGTTGTTGGTTCTGAGATTCCCATTCCACATCCCGACTCTGCACTGTTGACCTCAGGTGACAAATGACAACATCTGTGATTTCTATGGAGATGACATGGCCACTTGGGTGACTGGCGGTTGAATAGCTGTGTATTTTCCCCCCTTGTTTTTCAAAGTATTTCTTTGAGAATTTCAGACAATGTATTTTGGTCATAACCACTTCCTCCGATTTTTAAAAATTATTTCTTTGAGAATTTCAGACAATGTATTTTGATCATAACCACTTCCTCAGATCCATCCATTAGTGAGTTATTACACAGTGGAGGGACGGAAGCTGGGCAGTGTGCAGACGCTATACACTACCATACGTTACTCTATGCTACAGAGTGATGGAACAAGCCTCTGGCTGTAGCGCTGCTTGGAAGCTGTGTTTTCCGGGCTTGACATCAGGTTGCCAGCAGTGAGTGATGTGTCTACTCTGACAGCCTGGAGACTATTCCCTGCTCCATCCACTTCCCTCTCCTCAGAACATGTGCAGCCTCACCATGACAGAGTAAAAACAGTTCTCCCTCACAAAGGAAAATGGGCCCATTTTTATCTCATTAACTTTGGCATCAGATAGAGACACCATCAAGGGTTCCTGAGCAAGCTCCGAACAATTTGAAGAAACGAGAAGGACAATAAGCAGCAAGGAGGCACCCTGGCAAATTCCAGACTTGGTCAGGCTCATTCTTCATTTTCAGAGGCTTGCAAAGGGCATGGGCGGTGTGGCTGGAGAGCCCCGAAGGGCTCTCCGGCTGAGTTCCTCCTGGGGAGGGACACCTGTGGTCCACGAGCACTGGCCTTGGTGCCATCTGTCTTAGCCCCGGCTCTGCCCTCCTTCCCCTAAGAAGACAGCCCATTCAGCTAACTGGGCTGACCTCAGCACTGGAAGAGAGAGCCAGCTGTCCCAAGCACACCAGCTGCTTCAGTGACCTCACACGGGCAGATGGGAACAGACACGGGGACGGCTTCCCCATAGTCTTCCCGTCACAGCCACACAGGCCAGCCTAGAGATGGGGGGGATCTTATTGCAAGAGGAAGGCACCGCAGCCACACCCCTGGTGTCTGCTGGCTTGAAAGGGGACACTGGTAGTGCCAGGCGGAGCAATGAATTCACAGCGGGCAAGAGGGGGTGTGTGTGTGCAAAACAAAGGCAACCTGACAGCCTTTTCTGGTCCGGGTTCCCAGAGGCGGAGGAAGCAAAGCAGATGACTGACTTCAAAGACACCCTCTTGCTACTCCTGAAGGTGCGTGTTTAGGTGACAGAAGTCACTGGGTGAAATAAAGGAAGCTACCTAGGGACCATCTTCTTCAGCAGACCTTATATGCTGTACTCATCAGCCCCTGTACGCATAGGTGGCTGTTGGGCCTGCGATGTGCCTAGCACAGCTAGAGAAGGTGATGTTTAACTTAAGTTCAGATTGATAACCCATGCTCAGGTGAGATACTAGAACACAGCCAAGCATTATGTGGGGCAATTTTTACATGTCAACCTACAACTTCCTAAGTTTCAGCTAAAATACAGACCCACATTTTAAGACTTAAGTTTAATAAAATGTAAATTATCAAAAGAGCTTTTCTCACTGATTTTTCTCACCGTACAACTTCAAGTTAGTCTAATTAAATCAAGTATAATTTCCCCAGTTAAAAATGTATCATTAAGAAATGACATGGATGGGTTTTTTTTTTATTTCTACTGGACAAAAGTAGTTTGCATAAACCTATCATTTGTACTTACAAAGAGAGGATTTTATTTGCCAGAGATTGTCCTCCTAAAAGTAGATGTTACCCCCCAAACAACCATCAGAGGATACTCAGGTACCATTATGCGCGCTCTCTCTCTCTCTCCCTCTCCCTCTCCCTCTCTCTCTCTCTCAGAAACATATGCTTACTGTAAAAGGGTATTATTCCAGCACTTGGGAAGCAGAGATAGGAGGGTTGTGTGTATGCTATCAACGTGGGCTACGCTGCAAGACCCTCTTCTAAAACACAAATAAGTAAGTAAGTAAATAAATAAAAAATAAACTGCCCATGCCTCTGGCATTTGCTGACTCTCTGCAAAAGCAAACACATAGGAAGAAAAGCCTTTGTTTCTAGAGAACGGAACGTTTGACTGGTGTCTTTCACACCTATGGTGGCTCTCTAAGTGTCAGTGTGCCTTGAGGAACAGCGAGGTATGCAGCAGCAGCAGATCCTAGGATGGTCTCCAGTCAAGTGTAGGTACCGGTTTTCAGGCCCTTGGCTAAAGGAAGCGACCAAGTACTACTCGCACCCCAGTCCTGTGCTCTCCCAGTCATGTTCTCTCCATGCTGTGCACTTGGTTCCTGGGTCATGTGCACGGATGAGACTTCATCCCTCAGTGGGAGAGAAAGATGAAATAAATAAAGAGGAATTAAGAAAGGTAGCCCACAATGGAAGCAGAGGAAGGGTAGGCAGGACAGAACCTCAGGTTAGCCCCCCCCCCCAAAAAAAAGTCCTTTCTAGGTCAGGGATATAGGCTCTTCCCCACTCACAATGCTATGAGTTAACCCTTCACAATCTAGTCAACTTCGCCAAGTGCTCATGTGCTGAGCAGGTGACAGGGACACTGTTTATGTCCTCCATGTAGGTGCAGATAAGTCCACTCTCAGAACATTCCAGTCTTGAGAGTGAGGGCTGGGGGCTGTAAACAAAATAATGAGACAATTTCAGATAGAAGAAAAAGCAAAGAACAAAAAACGTGCTGAAGAAATGCCAAAGTGGAAATGCTCAGGCAGAGAACTGTTCATAGAACCCTCTTGCCTTCTTTAGATTCCCATCAGAAATAAACCAAGGTGGTGAGAGCCAATTTACCAAGGCATTCTACTCCACGCCGATGGTAATTCCCCAGAACATCATTCCACTGAGAAAATATGATAGTAACTTGATGGCTTCTCAAGTCACGCATTCAATCCTGATGCAATTACGGAAGATGGGCATCAGACATGCTTTTCCATTTCTTGTCTGCTAACCCACCTGAACAATTAGAGAGCATCACTCTCATCTGCTGATGCTTTTAATGACAATTTCAAGGCCATGGATGGAGTAGGACCATTGAGTCATGCAATCCTTTTTCTGTGTCCTTGTGAAAATGTGTCTCCTTTTTAGCCAAATGTGACAGAGTCTGGGATTTCTTTGTTTTGTTTTTTTTCTCCCCCCTAAGTTCTTGTTTCTTAATGTTTATACAGTAACCTATCCAAGGTGGCCCAAAGGAAAGGTCATGCATGTAACTGTCACCACATGGCTCCTCCCTTTGCTCCTGGTGGCTATGAGATTGTGAGGGCACCCTTGCACACCTCCCTTCCTGCCTTGTTGGCTGCTAAGGGGAGGGTGCGGTCAAGTCACTCTCCCATCATGCACTTTGTGAGGATGAAATGTGGTTGGAAGAAAGATTCGAAGATGGATTGGGTCCCCTTTCCCTGTTGTTTTCAGATCAAGATGCAGGCAAGCTAAGCCGCTTTTCAGAAGAATTATTTAAAGAAGTGGCTGTCAGCAAAGGTGCAGAAGGACAAATCTGAAGAGTCAGAAAGCTGGTGGCCTGCCAGGTATATTGGCACACGCCTTTAAAGCCAGCATCGGGGTGGCAGAGGCAGAAGGACAGAGTTTAAGGCCAGCCTGGACAAAACAGGGAAATCTTATATTGAAACCAAACAAACCCATGGACCATGCAGTGATTATTTCCCACCCCTGTGTAGGAGAGAGGGTGGCATAATACAAGAAAGGGGTTCTGCTTCAAGAAAACATTTATCCATGTGATGGTCAAGGCCATATGTATAATGGTAGGTAAGAACAAGATAGAGAGAGAGAGAGAGACTATGCCAGATTGTATAAAGACAGTCAGTCAAATGTCAAACTAAAACCCAAACACAAGTCTTATCAAAATGTGGAATGTGTGGACTTACGTCTTCTAAAAATGCTGGGGTTGGGGATATAGCTCGATTGGTAGAGTGCTTAAACTAAATGTGGTGGTCTATACCTGCCATCCCAATACTCAGCAGATGGAGGTCAGAAGAGTAGGAGTTCAAAGCCATCTCCAGCAACATAACACATTTCAGGTCAGGCTATAGCACATAAGATCCTCTCTAAATCAACAAACAAATCTTTATTTTCTTAACTATATCACCCACGGCCATTGGAAGCCCTATCTGCAGAATTTATGGCTTTGTCTTTGTACGACGGGGAAACTCATGTCTTTCCTATCTTACTGGAATGCTTCGATAGCTGATGTCTATGAACCATGAATGTCATAGAAAGTAAAGATGGTACAGAGTAGCACGGACTGATGGAGGAAGGTCATTGGTTAAATAAAAAGAAACTGCTTGGCCCTTATTGGTTAGAAGATAGGTGGGAGGAGTAAACAGAACAGAACGCTGGGAGGAAGAGGAAGTGAGCTCAGACTCCACAGCTCTCCTCTCGGGAGCAGATGCCTCAGAGAGACGCCATGCTCCCAGCTCCCAGGCAGACACACGCGATGAAGCTCCGACCCAGGATGGACATAGGCTAGAATCTTCCCGGTAAGCGCACCTAGGGGCACTACACAGATGATTAGAAATGGGCCAAGCAGTGATTAAATGAATACAGTTTGTGTGTTGTTATTTCGGGCATAAGCTAGCCAGGCAGCCGGGGTGCTGGGGACGCAGCCCCGCCGCCCTTATTACTACAGCGGACAGACACTGAGTAGAAGAGGACTTGGTTTCCTAGCACACCTGGGGTATTCCATGGCTCCTCTGCACTCCATGTTAAATCTCAGTGGGCTTTTATCTGATGTTACTGTAGGAGACACATTGCCAATTACTGCAATTAAGACTCATATGATGAGACTGGACCTGGCTCCATGGTTAAGAACATTCATCACTCTTGCAGAGGACTAGATTTCAGTCCCCAGCATCCATGTGGCAGCTCACGGCCTCTTGTCCTCCAGATCCAGGGAATCTGATGCTCGCTTTTGAACACTGTGAGCACTGGTTCCCCCTGCACCTCCTCACACACACACACACACACACACACACACACACACACACACACACAATTAAAAAATAATAAATCTTTAAGATTCACGTGGCATGCTCTATAACTTCATAGCTTTTTCCTTGCCTCTCTGTGACATCAGGACAGGGCAGAGCCACAAATTCCTAAAGCTTGAATATTCAAAACATCTTAAGTTGGACATTAGTTTATGTGGTCATTGGGAGAAGAGTGATCAAGAAATTTATTAAAGATCTTTGATCGAGACAGGATTTCATGTGCCCCAAGGCACTTGCTATATAGGTGGGAGTGACTTTGAGCTCCTGCTCCTCCTGCCTCCACCTCCCAACTGCTGGGATTACAGACATGCACTGCCATGCTTGGTTTATGAAAGATAGAAATGTAAGGTGAATTCTCTCCTTAATTTCTCTTGAAGAGTTCAAACGAAAGAAGCCACCCCTTTTCAACCGCAAGGGGCCCTTGCTTGGTTCCAGCAGATTTTTGGAGTATTTAATATTTGACTCTTTTAAGGAGAGAGCCAGCAAACACATTTGCAAAGAGCCAGGCAGGAAACATCTTTTAGCTCTGCTGGCCAGGTGGACTTGGAGCCCCTGCTAGACTTTGCTCTTGATGCCAGTGTAGCCAGAGATGACAAGAGGTAGGTGTGACTCTGACCCAATAAAATCCTATGGACACAAATTTGAGATTCATGTGTCACTGCTATTACTCCTGTTATCTGTTCTTAACCATTGATAAATACAAGGATTATTCTTCATGTTCAGATTGTATTCAAAAACAAGGCGGGAGTTGGCCCAGGGCCTATGGCATGCTGAGTTCTCAGCCTCCACATGATTCCTGACAAACCATTTGCAAGGTCTCTGAGAATAAAGAGGGGACATTAAGATCCCACCTGGTGTATATAGTATCTCTCTCTATATGAGTGTTTATCTGTGTACATATAATAAGGCACATGTAAGCATATGTGTAAGTACACATGTATGTGGGTATACATGGGCACGACTCACAGAATCAATTCTGTGGGTTTGAGTATGAGAACTGCCATGGAGTAACAGAAAAGTACCTGCATATTTTCTAAGTCATATACACATAGATAAAATCTCATAACTTCTTTACTAAATGCATATTTATTAGACACATCCTTTGTTGAGGCAGAATAATTCATGTGTGTATTGAAGACACCCAAATTCAACAAATGCCCAGGGCCCCTATATTACTTTGATATTCTATACATGCCTTATTAAGTAGCTTCAATTACTTTGTGGAGCAAGGCAATAAATATTCAGAAAAGTTTTTCCCCTGTGATACTGTATTAAACAAAATAGAAAAATTAAGGAAAAATATCTTTTTAAAAAAATCACAATTGCATAATTTTATTTGGAACATCAGAGTATTATTTTATTAAAGGAACTAAAGTTGGAAGCATGCCCACACCTCCCCAACAGGGCAAGCTCCAAGCAAATATCTTGCAACTAAAGTCGAAACCATGGAAAGAACACACTTAGACTTATATTCTAAGCCAAAATCTATCCAAACCCCTCCCAACACCAATGAATTGCCCTTCAGGAAATGTACATAGGTCTGCTGGTCTGGCCCCACCCAGCGCCCTTTTCCCACGTGTACTAGATTGGATTCAGAGAAACCAAAGGGCCAGATGGTTTTGTGGATTAGCTACAAGCAAAGGACAGAGTTTCACCTCAAGGTTGATATTAAACTCTGGTGCAGATTGGCAGAGATGCAGAAGCAGGGCCATCTGAGAGCCCTTGGGAGTCTTGGTCCAGTTCCTAATGAGCAGGTGTTGACATGGAAAAAGCTGCCTACACCACGGAGTTGCAGGCAGGAGCTCCTGAGGGGCGTAGATGTGCTAAACCCGCCCCAGGAACGCTCAGTTCAACCCTGAACACCAAACCATCATGTTCTGTGTGCTGTTCCATAGCAAAGAAAACTAAATGCATACATGCAAATTTAAAACTGGGGAGGGAGGGTTACTATTCTGCACGGGTGACAATTTCATCACATGCTCTTCTGGCTTTAAACACGATCTATGGAGGGTTCGCAATTCACACTCCATCTGATGTGTGGTTCCAAGCACATCAGTGCCCCCTTGTAGACAGGCTTTTACCACACTGGATCCTGCACTATTCATTTACTGCACAGAAAGTGGTTGAGACAGCAGAGACAGTGAGAATAATATATATATATATATATATATATATATATATATATATATATATATTAAAACCTAATGTTTGCTTGGGTTGGGCTGGATACTACCACTGTCTAATAGGGTTTGGTCAATAGTCTACCAACAAGAACTGTAGGGCTTACCAGGCAGAATAATCCCTTCAGTACAGACTAAAATGTGTGAGACTCTGTCCATGAGTGTGCACATTAGAATAGATGGATAAGCAGCTAGAATCACATCCAACACTGCACCAATTTGTAAGGATAATTTTTTCAGCCAATTCCATATTTTAGATTTCAGACCCCAGGATATTGATTTATAAGAGAAAATAAAAGTGCAGGTTCTGCTGTTTACCAAAGTCTTTGTACAAGCATTTCTCATGACTGTGGCTTTTTAAAGTTTTATTTTTTGTTTAAGTGTGTGTGTGTGCATAATTCTGCATGTGTATGAGTTTGCAGTTCTGGAAGAAGCCAGAAGAGGGCATCAGATACACTTGGAGCTAGAGTTACAGGCAGTTGCAAGCTACCAGACATGATGCTAGGAACAAAACTCAGGTGCTTTGGAAGGTAGCACGTACTCTTCTCTGCTGGGTCATCTCTCCAGACCCACGACAGCGGCCTTTTAAGCCATAAAAACATTACATTTACTAGGAAGGAGCTGAGTAGATCTTTTCAAGTATTTGAGTATTAAGAGAAAATATGAAAGGCCAAGTTTCACTAAGCAGTCTGCAAACTCAGTGCCCTACGAAGCACTGAGTCTCACTACACAGCCATAGAATCAGTGCTCCGGGTGAGGTGCTACCTGAGTCTTAGGTAACTCTGCAGGCTTAATAAAGCTCAAGAAGTCTCATTCGGAGAGTGGCAACTAAAAATACCCATGATCCCAGAAAACAGGGCTGGGCAAGCTTTTTTTTTTTTTTGTAAAAATGAGTTCTCAAAAACATTCTTGTCTTTAACACATGTTAACTCAAAGATATGGGTATGTTCAGAAAACTTCCTTGAGGACTGGGAAGGGTTTGCTGCACCAGCACGAGGACCTGAGTTCAACTCCTCAGAACACAAAGTCGGACACAGACGCTCACATTTATCATTGCAGTGTTCCCAAGAGAGATGGGAAATGAAGACGCTGGCTCCCTGGAAACTCCATGGCCCACTGCCCTGGAGTACACAGTGGCCATCAGTGAGACAGAGACAATGGCAAGCAAGGCAGAAGGCAGAGACCAAACTCTAAGGTTGTCCTCTGCCTCAGTGCATGCATGTGTTACACCTACACACATAAACCAAATGAACAAACGTAGACTATATGAAATAAAATTGCACACGTCACCATATAAACTATCTGCAACAATAACCTTCAAAGAATCAAAGAGTAGAATTGTGGTTGCCCCGGACCAAGGGACATAGAAATAGTTGCTTACTATTCAGGTAGGAAATCTGCTGTCAATAACACTGTAGCACACATTTAAAATTTTATTCACAGGGTAGATCTCATAGTAATTGTTCTTGTCTCAAGAAAATAAGCAAATAGACAAGTGGACATTGCCATTCAAGGGACATAAGGTAGATAAAAAAGTTCAAATAAAAAGGAATTAAAATCAAATCAAATCAAATATAGCCATACTGCCACCATTCAGAAACAGCGACCATTACCAGTGTGTGGATTCTCTCAAGCCTTGTTTAGAAGCTTCTCTGCATGAAACTAGAATCAATGAATGCAATTATGTTGCCAAAATATAATTGTAAAATAGTTCTAATATTCTTTCATAAACATTTATTTATTTATTTAAAATTATGCATATTTATGTGTATATACATGTGTCTTGTCTGAGGGTATGTGCATGAGTGCAGTACCTGGGGAGGCCAGAAGAGGGTGCCAGATCCCTCGAAGGTAGCTATACAGGTTATTTTGACACAAGTGCTGGGATTTTTTTGTTTGTTTGCTTTTTAACTCAGATCCTCTGCAAGCTCAGCAAGTACTCTCAATTGCTGTGTCATCTCTCCATGCCCCCCCCTCTAACTTTTAAGTTATATGAATATTCCACATAAATATGCAGTATTTCTAACCAGTCTTCTATGAGTTGTTTCTATTGCCTCCAAGTTTTTCTCAAAAACACAATGCTGTAACTGGTCACACCTCACCCAATGACTTCACACGCCTCTAAGGAATGGAACATCTCTAGAAGTCAAATCTTGAAAAGTGAAGCCAACTGAGTAGTCAAGCTTGGGTATATCGGAGAAAACCGGTGGAATTTGACTGTATCTCTGTCGTCTTGTTCCCAACTACATATATTTCACTTTTTGCATACATTTGTGGCTTTTGCAGCACTGAGGCTTGAGTCTGGAGTTTTGCATCTGCTACGAAAATCCTCTACTATAAAGTCACATCCCAGCCTGCATCACTACCTGATTTTCTGGATCAAAAATGGCTCTGCTGGAAGACAGAACCAGAATCTAGTTGGATCTACAACCTGTACTGAGGTTAACTGATTGCTCACTTCCCATGCTGCCTACAGTTTATCAACAGCTCTAAATCATTGACTCCTGAATGTGGGTATTCGGGTGGAAGCATCACCTCAACCCCTGGCATCCATATATCCCAAGAGACTGGAATGCTCGGGTGAAAGCTCCATCCTTAGCCCCCCCATCTCTCTCCAAACCCTGCTGCTGCATCTCAGAAAGCCTGCCAATGATGACTCCTCCCCCAGAGTTGCTCAAGACCACTCCCATAGAGTACTTAAACTGACCCGCAGATAACAGACATGCGGTTTTCTGGTCTTCCTTTCCTGTCTCCTCTCTGGGGGCCTGAAAAATCATTTGGGAGCATTGTAGCCATTAAACCTGGGCTTTTTCTAATTCGGTTTGATTTGGTCTGATTTGGATTGGTGGAGAGGCTTATGGGGTACAGAAACTTTTTTCTTTCTTTCTTTTTTTTTTTACAAGAACTTTATTCATGGAGCCATTTCCCCAGGTTTGGGGTTAGTTTCCATCAAATATTTGGCTTATATAGAAATGACTACGTATGAAAGAGGGAACAAACAAAATAATGATGTGGTCCATGAAGCTATTTCAGAAACTTTTCAGTAAGAGCTGGAGATCTGTCTCAGCAGCAAAGAGCATTTGTTGCTCTTGCAAAAGACCCTAGTTCAATTCCCAGAAGCAAGACAGTTCACAACCATCTAGACTAATTCCAGTTCTCAAGGACTCAACACCATCTTCTGGCATCTATGTGGTGCACATACATGCAAGAAAATCAGCTGTACACAGAAATCTTTAAAAAATTAAAGTTCTAAACTTGAAATTATTTTTTTTTGTTGTTTTGTTTTAAGCTCAAGGTGAGTATTTTCATGACCACAGCTGCCGATGCTTAATTCTGAATTACTTTAGGTATCATAGACCGTAAACAGACCAAAACCTCCCTTGGAATTTGACTGATGATGTTGCATGGATATTTGGAACATATAATGATTTATAAAACAAAAACTTTGGCAACTGAAGTTTCCTCATGGTTTAGGGGGTGATGGCACCTGTTGATGAAATATCAAAGACTCTTATACTCAATAAATATCAGGACATACATGGTAAATATATAAGTATGTATATATGTATAAGTATGTGCGTATATGTATAAGTATAGATGTATAACTATATATGTATATGTCTATATGTATAAGTATATGTACATATGTATAAGTATACACAATATATATAAGTATACACAATATATATAAGTATACACAATATATATATATATATATGTATGTATACACTATATATATATTCCACAAGTTGGCCTCTGACCACTGTGGCAGGTGTAGTGAGCAAGTGCTGGTTATTCTGTGCTCCCAGGAAGGAATCAGGGTGGGCTGGATATGGTTCATCCAACTTTCTCTTTCTCCCATTTTAATTCAGTTCAGATTCCCGCTTTTGGAATGGTACAACCTGCATTAAGAGAAGGCCTTCCCTTCTCATTGCACCTCTCCAGAAACTCCCTTGAAGACACAATCAGAGGTGACTCTCCTTGGTGACTGCAAGCCCAGCCAAGCAGGCAAGCTGGCAATGAAGATGAATGTCACAGGCAGCCAGCGGGTTTAAAGTGTCAGACAGGAGCAACATCTTCATTGTTTCACTTGCCTCTTTTTTTTCAGCATTAACTGTACAGCCAGTGAATATGGGGCAGAACTCAGAATCATATATTTATGTTTGCTAAGAGTCGGGGTTGGGGCTAGAGTTCAGTAGGACACTTGTATAAATGCCAAGGTCCCAGATCCAATCCCTGGCATCTCAGATGAAAGAGAGGAAGAAATAAACATAGGAAGGGGGGAGGAAGGGAAGACTGTAAAAGACACATAGAGGCTAGCAAGACAGCTCAGTCAATAACATGCTTAACACATAAGCATGAGGACCCATTTTCAGGTTTCTAGCACTTGAGCCAAATGCCAGGCATTGTTGCAGAACACACTGCAATTCCAGTCCTGGG
Organism: Microtus oregoni; assembly: GCF_018167655.1. NCBI lineage: Eukaryota > Metazoa > Chordata > Mammalia > Rodentia > Cricetidae > Microtus > Microtus oregoni. The sequence continues at coordinate 4,249,896 of NW_024543066.1, forward strand.
AAGGGTAGAAACAGGGGCATCCTTGGAGCTTGCTGGACCAATCTAGCTGCACTGGTGAGAGACCCCATGTCAAAAAGTAAGTTTGAGAGTGATATATGAAGATTATTAACTTCTGGTCTTTCCCTGCATGTGCACATATGTACACATACTCATGAACATGTGCACATACACAAAATTAACAAACATATATGAACAAAACATGCTAAGAGACTAGATTTGAAATGTTCACAGTACATAAAACCTGAAGTTATGAGCAGAGCAGTGGTGGCGCACGCCTTTAATCCCAGCACTCGGGAGGCAGAGGCAGGCGGATCTATGTGAGTTCGAGAACAGCCTGGTCTACAAGAGCTAGTTCCAGGACAGGCTCCAAAACCACAGAGAAACCCTGTCTCGAAAAACCAAAAAAAAAATTAAATAAATAAATTTAAAAAACCCTGCAGTTATGGATATAATAATTAGCTTCACCTGATTAATTTATATTATATCAAAATGATACTGCTTTATGTCCTAGAAGTCAAGATAACTGTAGTTAATAAAAGATGAAATTAAAAGTGCATGGTCCAGCCGGGCGGTGGTGGCGCACGCCTTTAATCCCAGCACTCGGGAGGCAGAGGCAGGCGGATCTCTGTGAGTTCGAGGCCAGCCTGGTCTACAAGAGCTAGTTCCAGGACAGGAACCAAAAGCTACGGAGAAACCCTGTCTTGAAAAATCAAAAAAAAAAAAAAAAAAAAGTGCATGGTCCACAACTGTGGGAGAATATTTACAAAGCCCTACCAGACAAATGATCAGGGCCTATAAAATGCCAATGCCGACTGCCGATGGATGGAAGTTTGCCCCTTGCTATTACTGCTAAGAGAGAATGCAAGTGTAGCATATGATAAAATACCACCAGTCGCCAGGAAGACCAAGTTAGACACTAAGGATGGGGAGGATGGAGAGGTGGCTCAGGGTTAGGAGGGCATGATGCTCTTCCAGAGTACCTGAGTTTGGTTCTGTGCACCTACTCTGGGAGGTTCGCAACTGCCTGTAACTCCAGCTTCAGGGAATTTGATGCCTCTGGTCTCTGAGGGCATTGGGACCAAAGTACACATATCCATACACAGACACATAATTATAAATTAAACATTAAAGACCGAAAATGCCAGAGTCATCCGAAGGTCTGTATCCTGGGAGCCAGAGGATTAAAGCTTATGGAGAGCAATTGTGTCAGCATGAAATAGATAGATAGATAGATATGATATATGGATAGATAGATGATATAGATGGATAGATAGAGATAGATAGAGATATAGATAGATATAGATAAATTGATAGATAGATGATATAGATGTAGATATAGATATAGAGATAGATGATAGATAGATATAAATAGATGATAGATAGATGATAGATAGATATAGATAGATGATAGATAAATAGATAAATATAGATAGATAGATGATAGATAGATAGATGATAGATAGATAGATAGATAGATAGATAGATAGATAGATAGATAGATAAGTGTTGGCCTGCCTGTCTCTGAGATGCTAGCGTGGGCGCTGGGGATCTGAACTCAGGTCCTCATGTTTGTGTGGCAGGCATTTTACCATCTCCCCAGCTCCCCAGTCTCTAACCATTTCTAGGCAGACTTGTAAGGGTAAACCCCAGCTTTAGCTTCCAACACTAAAGATATTACTGATCTTCCCAAATGGCTTCAAAACAAATACCACAGCAGGAGACGTCTTTAGTGAGCAGCTACTAGGTGGCAGGAGCTAGGCCAGGTAATCCACACATCTGCTCACGTATTCATTAATACGGAATATCCGCTAAGCACTAGGATTTGCATAAATTATCCTTTGAATGTGTGCCCAAATCCTGTAAGGTAGGTATTAGCAAGCCTGTCTTACAGTGCGTAAATTGAGACTCAGACATGATCAAATGCCTGAAAAGGTCAGATTGCTGAGAAGTGGCACCCTAGATCTAGCAAATTACTCTGAAGGCTTTGAATAAATGTGGGGTACACTTATGCCACCTTTTAAAGTTATTTCCCTGTCGCGTGGCTTTTATAGGTACCCTTGCCCTGCCTCTGGAACCTGGCTATTCCTGCTGAAGGAGAGGACCAGGAGACCCTCTTTCCCATGTTACCCTCATGCTGCACTGCAGAGGGAAACCAATGACTTTTGCTTATTCTTGCCCCTACCCCCACAGCCATCTGTTCAGGCAACTTATATCTTAGCACACCCGGCCACACGATGCCTCCCATTTTATTCCTGGATTCTCTGGGAATAAATCTGTGGGAGGCAATAAAATCAGGCACTCCCTGTCCTTGGAAACACCCTCTCCACTTTGGAATTGGGAAGCGTGCATTATCAGTTCTGCTCGCGGATGGCTTCTGTCACAGTGGCCAGTGTGACTCAAGATGAGTGACAAGAGACACAGAGATTAAAAAAACAAAAGCGAGCGCCAACCCCTCAACTCCATTGGGGAATAACATGCACGGTGAAGAAGAGACGTATATTCCCAATACGTATACCCCACATGACGTGGACATATTCCTCAACATCCCCTTCCCTGACACCCATCCCCGCCCCCCAAGGCTTCTGTATATTCCAAACTCACATCCTCCCAATAAAGATGAACATCTGAGATTGGCTAATAACACTGGTGCGTTTACTAATTAGCGAGAGTGAGGCATTTAGAAAACAAACAGGCACGCTGCTATGCTATCATTATGCGGCTTCTGCCTGACAGGGCTGCCCTCAGCCATGATATGGATTTATCCAAGAGAGTGCTATGAGCCAACCCAGCCGGGGAGCCACCTGCTGATGAGTCCTGACATCACTCCTCCCACAGAGAAGGTGAATCCTGGTTTCAATTTTTTTTTTATTTGCTTCAAGCACAAGGGTCTTCCTTCCTTCAGACTTCCATGCCATTCTTTTGCAGCACTTGAGTTTGGTCAGTGAAACTTGCCCGCTGACCCAAACATGAACTTTGTCAGATTGAAACAGGCAGATAGGAACGGCCGCTTTATTTTGTAATTTTTCTCATTGCTTGTCATCAATGGTTCTATTCGGAAATGAGGATGCTGAAGAGTTCCTGTTGTATGCCACAGTGCACAGTACCAGTGAACTTGCCTGCTGGTACTTACGTTAAGGCTAAGAGCTTCTCTGGTCAATGAAATGTCAGTGTTTTTGTTTGTGAAGAAACAGAAGTGAGAATACTGGGGATGTGTTTCAGCTAGTAATGGTTACATAGTAAGGACAAGGCCACACACACCAGGCGTGGTGGTGCACGCCTGTAATCCCAGCAGTCGGGAAGTGTAGGCAGCAGGATCAGTTTAAGGTCATCCATGGCTCTCCATCAAAATAGAGACCAGCCTGGGATGAGAAGAACCTCTGGTATAATGCAAAACAGTACCAAAATAAACAAAACCAAACTGCAACAGCCAAAAGCAAAACAAGCCCACAGAAGTTTAAAAACGCAGCCCTGCAGAGAACCAAGCGGAGGAACTCACTGGCGACCCCGCCGAGGACTCCACCGGACAGAGGTTGGTGATCATCTGCTTCCTTCCCAAAAGCAGCCTGCCTTCCCGTGGACCACAAAAAGCCAGTCTCCATCTTGGGTGTTTTCTTCCCACTCAGTCCTCTCCAAGCTGAAGCCACCTCATGCACACCCACAGTGTCAGTTATCACCCACTTGGGAATGACTCACAGCCTGGACCCCTCTTCTGAGCTCCTGACCCAGAAATTCGACTGCCTGTTCGATGTCTCCTTTTGGGTAGATCAAACTCAGCATCCAAAAATATACATAATACATAACCTCCTACTCGTCTACCACTGTCCCACCCCCACTCTTCTGCCCTCGCCCTTTCATCCTGAGCCCTGTGATGTGACCCAGGGTCCTTCAGTGTCCCCGTACATAATCTCCTGTCCACACTTACTCCAGCCACTCTGGTCTTGCACTACAGCCTCCCCGTGCCTCCATGTGACTGCCACTGCCACCTTCTGGAGCCAACTCAGGGACTGTATTTTGGATACCCTGATTTGGTAACTTGTTACTCTTGACAGTGTGAATTCTGTCATATCACACATTGTCTTTGGAAGCACAAAACAGGGCTGCAGTCTCCCTTGGCTCCTGCCCTGCTACTCTTCAGCTCCTGACTTCTTTGCAGGATTTTAGGTCCCAGGTAGAGGACAGATGATGCTTACATTTGTCCTCAGAGATAGCCCACAGAGCTTAGGTTACTTGACACTTAACGAACAGTACCTACTAAGCACAAGATGGCCACCTCTACAAGAGACAGTGAAACTTGGGTTTCTCTCCCCCTCTTCCCCTCTTCAGAGCTCTAACCACACAACATCCTTTGGCAATGCTTCAGTTTGGTCAGTGAAACCTGCTTCCTGACCCAAATATCAACGTTTCCAGTTTGAGTCGGATAGATAGGACTTAGCATCTTTACTGTAATTTTCTCATCACTTTATTATCATTGTTTCATCACAGGGCTTCCAGTAAAGGAGGGGGTAGAGGACGAAAGGCATCAGTAAGCAAACTGCATCGATGTTCTCCGTGCCTAATATCCATGCCATCAGGAACACATTTTCATGGCCTTTCTCTGCCTCCTTGTTTGTGGGTGAAGCCATGTGACTGAGGATAGGAAGGTAGGGAGGTAGGTATGATATGTGACATTCCCCAGGTTTGGCCCTTAAGTCCCCCCCCCTTCCCAAACTCTTTCCTGCTGTTGACCTGTTACCAAGGAAAAATTAAGGTACTCATCCCAAAATGGAATGGCCATGGTCTCCAAATATGTGCCCAACCTCCCCCGGCAAGTCACACACCAGACTGTGAAATGAACTAGTTATAAACCATGTGGGGTTAGATTCCTTTGTTTTTACAATGAGATTATACTCAAAGAATTGGGACAAGAAAGAATAAATCATTTATGTTCCTCTGTGGATATTTTTATATGGAATATTTTTTTTTCTCAGTTGGACTAGAGAAACAGAAGTGATACTAGCTAAGCTTAGGCTCAGAAATAAATATGTTTCCATCTGAAAGCAGCAATGAACAGGTAATTGTCATGTTTTCTGACCAAGAAGCCTAAGCTAAGAAACACTAAACATCTCCAAGTCAGTTGAATTATTCTGTTATGATGTCTAAGTAGCTCCTGTTTTTTGTTTGTGTTTTGTTTTTTGGTATAGTGATAATGACAATAACTACCCCCCCCCCAAAAAAAAACCCACAATACTTCCAACAGTTGAGTTCCAGTGAGAAGGCACTGGGGCAAAGACCATCTGATCATTGGAAAGGTGCTCAAACTAGGTTTTGCTACCTGTCTAATAATGATAATATGATTGTCCCTAGCAAGACATGTCCATAGGTATAATAGTGGCACGAATGTTATGGGGGTAACCAACTACCCTCTGGTTAGATTTAAGGGCTGCTCCACAGAAGAAATTCATGTCAGGTCCTGCAGTTTATTCAAGAACTTGTATGTAGCCAGTATGGTCAGGGTCCCTAGAGGAGAACCTATCGCTTTTATTTTGCTACATGGACATGGTATCGAGATGTCTCCTAAGTACATACCTCTATTCCCACAGGCTAGTGTGGCTCTCAGTCCTCATCAGAGAAGAGAGAAAGGACATGAAGTTAGGTGGGTAGGGAGATGGAGAGGATTTGAAAGGACCCAGGGAAGGGAATGAGTATGATTAAATATATATTATATGAAAGTATAAAAACAAACTAAGAGAGACATGTCAGTGACTTGCATTAGTCCTACAAGTTTTCTCAAAGAGAAAGTTTTATTATCTTCTAGTAAGTTTATGAGTGCCATAGGTTAAAAAAAATGAATGGGGCAAGAGTGACATGTCCTGAGAGCACTTGGCAGAAGGGACAAGAGGGAGGGAATTGCTGACCCCCACTGGGTACTGTGAGACAACATCTAAGGAGATGTTTGCAGCCCGCAGGCAGGCACAGGATTCTGGGAGGGTTAATCTGTGTACTGCCCTGACTGTACACTCACTGCCCAGACTAAGTGTGACTCTGCATCTGTCTTTAGAGTGCTGCAGATGTTAGAATTCCAGTTGCTAGATTCAGGTCTCCCAACCATGGGTTTATTGTAAAACCTCCCTATAGGTAATGCTATGAACCCTTGAGTGCCAGCTGGTGGTGCTGCTTTACTAATTTACATACAATTGGTATGAGGTCACGAAGAGGTACAGTCTCACTGGAGAAATTGGGCCACTAGGGGGGCAGGCCTTGAGATTTTTAAAAATTATTTTATTATTTGTGTGCACGCACATGTGTGTGTGTGTGTGTGTGTGTCTGTGTGTGTATGTGTGTGTGTACTACATGCATCCAGTGTCCGTGAGGCCAGAGGAGGAAATGAGAACCTCTGGAATTGGAGTTATACCCATTTGTGAGCTGCCATGCAGGTGGGGGAATCAAAGTCGGGTCCTCTAAAAGAGCAGCAGTTGCTCTTAACTGCTGAGCCATCTCTCGGGCACAAAGGTGTTAAGGATTATGGCTCATCCTGCTGCTTGTCTCAGGCCAGCTTCCTGTTCTGTTGAGATATGAAATTGTGAGGAGTCCCGGCAACACGTCTGCTCTACTGTGTGCTCCCCACCACCAGGGACTGTGTCCTCTCTAACTGTGAGACATACTAAATCCTTCCCCTCTTAAGTTGCTTCCTGTTGGGTGTTTGGCCACAGCAGCAATAAAAGTAATTAATATAATGGGCCTCCATCAAATCCCTGAGACTCAGTAGAACCAAAGGTATTTTCTCCTCCCAGACTGTTGACTAGAACTGGTATATTATTGTCCAGTTTGGTTCCCAGCCTATCAAATCCTATAAACCAAGAGCACGGACTCCCTGATTTTCAGGTCTTTGGATACAAAGAACCCACAGCATGGCTTGCTGGGGTTTCCAGGCCTTTGGGTTGAGTGGCACTTCTAATTATTTAGCGTAAGGATGCAGATGCCTAGCAGCCAAAATTAAGAAAATTTCTGATGTATTCTCTCTCTCTCTCTCTCTCTCTCTCTCTCTCTCTCACACACACACACACACACACACACACACACACACACACACACAGCTGTTTTTCTAGAAAACCTGGAACAATGTATTATGCAAACCTTTAAAGAAATCTCACTGTCAGTCACGAGCCAGGTTGCAGGAAGGCAGCATCTAGGAGCTGACGCTGTCTGCTTTGGTACTGCGCCATGCACACTGCTCACCGCATCCAACCCACAGACAAGGTGTAAAATGTTGGGAGAACTGATTTTTTCCCTCTAGTTAGGGAACTACATACTTAGAATCTCACTTACTTTGGGGTTCATTGTCTACCTCTCTCCAAACCACTTGAGAGCAGATTCCACGTCTCCTTTATTTTTTTATTCTTACTGAAATGTGCTATTTTGTGCATAACCAAGATTTAATAAACAGTTGAGAGTTAATGAATTGATAAAAGAATGGATTGCAGTCTAAATCCGCTCATTAATAATCTTTCTCCAATTTGTAAAATAGTAAAATCTGACTTTACAGAACTGAGCTATGAACTACAAAGTAATTATCACCTTCCTAGGACACTAATCTTGGGCCCTTTCATTAGAGGGTATTGTTAGCAAAAAGGGAGCCCACTTCCCTCTCTCAAGTTTTATGATCTTGATGGAGACTTTTTTTCAGCTAATATGCGAAGGGGGATAATGAGCTCATAAAGGAAGATGCTTCCCCCTCTGATGCTCTGGGGCTTAGCATGCTGTTAAAGAACTCATGAGGTGAAAGAGGGGGAGCATGAAACCAGCAGCACCTGCTCAGATGATGTCACTCTCTGTAAAGCTTTCATACCAAGTGCCTCAGGCAAAACTCTGCAAGAGGAAGCAGCATTTGAATGGATGGTATAGATGTGGTGCCAGCGTTCTTCTTCAGACTCCTTATAATTTGGTGAAAAGAATAGAAATTGAATTATAATTCATTTTATTCACTGGGTATAATAGTAAGCTCCCCTCGTGCCCTAATTTTAAATCTTGCTCTGAAAATCTGTTTTATCCTATGAAGGATCTCTATGCTAAGACATCTCAGACTCTGTTCAATGGGCCTTCCCCTTACTACCTCAGGAATTCCACGTGTGAGTTGGATTAAACGACATGGACACAATGATGACCACCACAGTCCACAGTATGAACAATCAGTTCAAGACCTCGCTTTGCATGCCGTGTATTATTTCAGTGAAAGTCCACGCCAAGGGCTGTATAGCTTAGGCCAGCCAGAGACAGCATGGAGGTACCCTCAGGGTCTGAACTGAACTGAGGAGCAGTGCAGGCAGAGAAAGGAGCAGAAAAGGGTGGAGGGGTGGCATTCCTAGGGTAGTTGTGGGTATATACAAAGGAGGTGGCAACATATTTCAGAAGACAGAATGACAAGGAGGAAAGAGGGGATCTAGGTAGTAGCCGTGGGGGACCTCTATGTATCTAGATAAGAATGCTGGGTTCTTCCTTTTGACCAATGGAAGCCACAGAAGGGTAATACAGTCAGACTGATTGATTCCAATTCTGGTATCACTTCAGAGGTGGACCTGAGCCTAGAGAATAAAGGCAAAGTTAGGAAAAAGGTCATTGGGAGGCCGTTACATCCCTGATGCTGTAAGAAAGCACTGGACACACTATGGGTACCGGCGATTCTGCCGTTCCTTCCATTTGCATTGTCTGTGCTCAAACAATAGAGTCTTTACAGCAGGTGGGGCCTTAAGGAAGTAGGGGATGTCCACCTTTCCTTTAACCTCTAAATTCATTTATCAATTGATTTTTTTTTTATCACACGCCTTTCATTTTGGCCAAAGACTTTCCTTAAATAAACAACCATCCTGACAATACAGCGACCCACTAGAAGGTTTTTTCAAGGCAGGAGTGGGTCGCAGATTGAAAAACAAGAAAAGAAGTGAAGACAGGTCCTTCTGACAGGTAATGGCTGAGGTCAGTTAATCAAAGCTACACAGGAGAGTGGGCCTGAGGCTTTATTTAAAGAGAATCTCAAAGGTACAAAAGGGGGAAGGGAGGAAGGAAAATGAGAAACTAGTTACCAGAGGTTTGAAGGATGTAGATTCATTTAGGTTTCCCATCCCTATTTACCAAGTGATTTCCTCTCTTGGCTCCACTTCCCTTATCTATTCAAATGGCAGAACACAAATCACCCTTGCTCCCATGTAGAAAAGATGGGGACAGAGAGTGTTAGACAGGAACAAACTTGAAGAGCCGGGGAGATAGTTGGGTCAGCAAAGTGTTCACCTTCAAGAGCAAGGGCTGCAAACCATGGCTAGACTCTTGGAGAAAATACCGGGAATGGGGGCTCATGCTTGTAATTCCAGCACTGCCAGGGACAGGTGAGTGGAGCCCTAGGGTTCTCTGACCAGATAGATCTGCCATTAGGTGAGTTCCAGCCAAGAAAGTGAAAGAACCTGTTTCCAAAAAGAGGTGATTGATGATGTCTTAAGAACAGCACCTGAGGTTGTCATCTGGTCTCATAAGGATAGTCACCCCCCCCACACACCCTTCACCACGTAAAGAAAGAACAAATTTTAACAAGCCTCCTTAGGTATACAGGTGTCATCTATAAGAAACCTAATTCTCTCTCAGCTTGTCTCTTTACAGCTGCAGAACTCTGTCCCCTGCTCACCTGCTCTCAAGGCCTTTGTGCCCCTATATCTAGCTTTGCTTCAAGTTGTGATTTCCCATCTTCTGCGTCTCATACTGAATGATCCAAAGTCCCCGTTCTCTCCCTTGCCTCCATATTACATATAAAACAGCTAAGCAGAAGCCCGGACTGTCTTATAAGACCTTTAATCCCCAGAATTTAGAGTTAGCTCATGGGCAGAACACACATCAGGCCATTGAGGAAGCCCTGGTTCAAAGTTCTGCTCATCATCCAGAATCTGCTGTGAGCCTGCAGCTCCATAGGGGATGCTAAGGGCAAGTGGGAGAATATGGGATGAGGGCTTTTAGCTCTTGTAAGAAGCAAACCCTATTAATCCAGGGATTATTATTCCACTCAAAAGGCCAGCAAGCATCAACCTACAATTACTTATTCATAGTGTGAGAAGCTTTTAGCAAAACAAAAAGGAACTATCTTTAATCACCCAAGTTCCAGGAATATAGAGCAAGGAAGCCAACATGTAAAGTATAAATCGTGGCTTATGGCTTCACAAAGGAGAATTACCACCACGGTTGTGGTCTACAAATCATCAATGGTGCTTCCCCTCAAATCACCTACAAGGTGGCCTTTAAGGGACCCGGGACCTGAGGAATTTAGTGTTTTCCCTGGGGACGAATGTTCACTGTGGAGTCAAAGTGTTCATAATGAGCCAGTTCACCACGCTTTCCATCCAATCCTGCCTCCTTTATCCCTTTCCCAACTCCAGGAAATGATAGGCGGGGCCGAAGGTGACACTTTTTTCTGCAGTGATAACAAAGATGACAAAATGATAAAGACTTAAAGACTCCCTCAGGGACCTGGGCGGACACTCTGTACACCCACACTGAGGCCTGTGAGGAGCTAGCCCAGGGTTCAGGAGGGACACGTTCCTTAGCATCTTGTCGGGATCTTATATGACTAGAGCTTGACATGTTCTCATCAGGTGACATGATTCCAGGTGCCACCCTGAAAAAGTCATTTCTGGAAAAAAAAAAAAGATGGTGACCTCAAGTGCCAGGCGAGAACCTGCTCCAGGCCTTTTTATCTTCAGTGGTCCTCTTTGCCCATGTTTGGTGGACAGGGACACAATGGGGTGGATGGGGTTCCTCAGAGACTAAGTCGGTATGGCAATAACAGTGACCATTCCGTGTTATTTTTTTTTTTTAAGCTTTGTTGTTGTTGGTAAGATGAAGTCTTTTGTACCCAACGCTGACCTTCAGCTTGCCCCTGATTTTCCTGTCTTGGCCTCCCAAGTGCAGAGTACGGATCCTAGTCACAAAGCCTGGCCCAGTGCTCTGCTCTTTAAAAATATCCCGTTGTTGCTAACAACAAAGTCTTCAGACTGCTCATTACAGCAAACAAAACAAAAGCCACCCAAACCTGATGAATAAGAGGATCCTGGAAAGAAAACACAGTAGAAAGGAACCCTTGAGGAGCCTGTGGGTGGGAGGGAGGGAGGGGTGAGAGGGTGTGTAGTGAGGGTGGGTGGGGATGGGGTGAGGGAGGAGAGTGAAGGGTGGGTGGGGATGGGGCTGAGGCTGGTGTAGTGATGGGTGCAGAAGGGATGGGGACCAGAAGAAACGCCCTCCTGGTGTCACGGCCATAGCATCAGAGCACACGCAGGTTCCCGATGGACTTAGTTCCTAGGCTCACACATCAAATGCAGAGGAAACATGTGATGCCTTCCCGAGAAGCCCTGGCAAGATGCGCGGAGCCTGCAGGGTAACTCTGCAATCTTTGTTATTACACATTACCTCCTCCAGCTGCTGAAACTTTCATACTTGGCGTCATTCAAAGGGATTCACAATCACCCACCGCACTTATTAACCCCCCAAAGCCAACTGTGTCACAAAAGTAGGACAAATAGGACAGACTGGGAAGCGATTAAGAAACACTTTACTTACAGCATGCAAAGTCGGGATTAGACAACTCAGAAGTGTAAGGGCTGAAAATGTGTGCTTGCTCTCGAGTTTCCTTTACCAATGAATGAATGAGTGAATGTTTTGTGTGCATGAGTGTTTACCTGCGTGTATGCATGTGAACCGCATGAATGCCTAGTGCCCTCAGAGGTCAGAGGTGGGTGTTGGGTCCTCTGGACTGGACTCACAAGAGGCTGTGAGCTGCCATCTGAGTGCTAGGACTCAAATCCGGGTCCTCCCCGTGCGCAGTGCGTGCTCTCCATTGCTGGGTTGCCTCTCCAGCCCACCCTTACATTTCAGGAAGAGACAAAGTGGTTCCACCTTTGTTCGTGAGTATTTGTTCTGATGCCAGTGCCATATAGATAAACTATGAGTTAATTGAATAATTGAAACAAGAAATGTGAATTATGTTTTCTTTTCTTTTTTGTTTTGAGACAGGGTTTCTCTGTGTAACAGCCTGCGCTGTCCTGGAACTTGCTTTGTCGACCAGGCTGGCCTCAAACTCAGAGATCCACCTACCTCTACCTACATAGTGCTGAGATTAAAGGCGTGTGCCGCCACCACCTGGCTGAATTAGGTTTTCCTGTGCATATAAAAGCCTACATCACAGCCTGTATTTTAACACTTTCATATACACGTTCTTACATATACATGTATATACATACATATTTTTCATCGCACAGCCTATAGATGCAGTATGAGGGCAACTGTCTAATTACAATGTTTGGATACAGTCTGTACTACGATTTGAACGGTGCATATGAACTCCCTGGCCAAGGAGTACCATGAATAAAAACAAAGCAAAAGCTTATAATGTGGTCACCTTCCATAGTGTGTTTATTTCTTAAAAACTTGAGCTCAGTTTATCCTCAATCCCTGGATCGGTTAACAATCTTTTCCAGAAACGAGAGAGTTGCCCAACCTTTGGAAAGCCTCCTCAGAACAGTCGCTGGCTCTCCTGCACTGCCCCCTTGTGGAACACTTGAGCAAAACAGCCCTAAATCACAGGAAAACAAGTTGGGATCATGCTAGCCAGTCCCCAAAGCATTAGCACTATAAAGACTTACAGGACAACATTAGCGTCGAGGTGTTTCTGTATAATGTATCTAGGAGTGGACCCAACGGGCCGTGTGCTAGCCATATTTAAGTGTCTGAGGAATTGCCACACTGTTTTCTGAAGTGACTGTATCAAAAGATTTCTTCCATCAGGGTGCGATAGTTCCGAGTCACTGCCAATCCCTGCCAGTGTACGACTTCGTGATCCTGGGATAGGTAGTGATACCTCGCCATGCTTCGGACCGAACTTTCCTGATGGCCCATGAGTCTTGGAATCTTCCCATCCTCATTAGCCCCTTGTGAGATATTCAGATGTTTGATGGGTGCCCCTTTTCCAAGGCTGGGGATGGAACCCGGAGACGCCAGCCTGCTGGGCGTGCACTCTAACACAGACTCAAACCTGAAGCTCTGCTTTATCTGTTTTAAATTTAATGACGATGATGAACGGCTAACCTGGCACAGCCAAGAGTCACCTTGAGAAGGGAACGAGGCTGAGACTGCCCACCTCCCACTGACCTGCAGGCGCGTCTGTGGGAGCATGTTTTGGTTGGGAATTGTTGTAGACAGGGTTTGGGGGCATCATCCCTAGGCAGGTGTCCAGTGCAGTGTAAAGGTGCTAAGTATGAATGTCTGAGCAAGCCAGCAAGCAGGACTGCTCCATGGTTTCTGCTTCCGATCTCTTCCTTCACAAGTCCACTTCATGATGGACTGTGACCCGGAAGTGTAAGCCTACATTGCTTTTGGTCATGGCGTTCGTCACAGCAACAGAAAAAAAAAATATGAACGGCTAATATTTTTTTAAAGGAGATTAAAATGAAAATCCCTTGCCGGACAGATGATTTCCAGGTAGGTCTCTTACGCTGTAGATGATCTCGTCACTTGGTGGTGGTCCGATGACTCCTGTTTTTGGTGTCGGGTCAACACAAACCACAGTGTGCCACCATGGGTGACTCGAGCACTATTTTATCACCTGTCTCAGCTCCATCCAGGCAGGTGCAGCAACAGAGGGCCCGGCTTGCATCAGCAACAGGTGCACTTCTCTCCTGGGACCCGCTCTGCACATGGTTTTCCTTCCCTCCCCTGAATGCTTCCTTTCCTAACAGAAACTGCTTCACGGAGCTAAATGGACCCCACAGCATCTCCACCAGTTGGTCCAGCAGTCAGAATCCACTATCATCGCATGCAGGTGGCTGAGAGCAAACACAATCCCAATTTGTGTCGCCACCCGGAGAAATCCCTAAAGGGAGTCAGAGTCCTAGAGAACCTGGCCTTTGTCAGATAGCCAATGGGATTGAGAGCTGTGTTTTAAGAAAAGATTGAAAGCTGAAATCCAACTGACAAGAGTGGGCAGGTTAGGGGCCAGGATGGCAGGACTGAAGGGGGGGTTGGGAGGGGCCGCCCCATGAGGAACTGTATTAAAGGGTCACAGCATTAGGAAAGTCAAGAACCACCGATCTAGGGAGGCAATGGGCTCCCCACACCTGGAAACACCCAAGCAGTAGACACGGTAGGAAAGAGTCCTACTCTGTGCAGAGGGGAAGGAGCGAGCAAAATATCCATTTATTCTTTACTGCAAACAGGTTCATTACTCATGTCATGAGTGAGAACGAGTGCTCAAAGTGAGGGACATGTGTTCGGGCCTGTGGTGTGGACCAGCTGCAGGGTGAGCTCCTGTATGCACTAAGCCCTAGATTTGATCCCCAAGCACCACACAAATTGGCTACAGTGGTGTAGGCTCAGAACTCCAGCACTCAGGAGGGCAAGGCAAAGACTCACAGGTTCAAGGCCACCTTTGACTACTTAGCAAGTTGAAAGTCAGCCTGGGTGGAGCTTCAGAAGGTCCTTCAAGAAGAAGGAGGAAGAGAAGCGGTGTGTGTGGGGGGGAAAGAAAGGAGCGGTGGTGGCGCACGCCTTTAATCCCAGCACTTGGGAGGCAGAGGCAGGCGGATCTATGTGAGTTCGAGACCAGCCTGGTCTACAAGAGCTAGTTCCAGGACAGGCTCCAAAACCACAGAGAAACCCTGTCTTGAAAAAGAAAAAAAAAAAAAAGGAAAAAAGAAAAGAGCATATTTTGAAGTTTTCCACCTCCAGTGCTCTGTTGGTGAGAGACAGATTTAAAGAGGCTGGGGTACCCCCCACACAACTACACTGCAGGTAAGGCTTGGGCTGAAGTTTGCCTCCGGAATGCAGATCTTCCTATTCAACCACACCATTGGGAGTTAGCTCTGGAGTCTGGATAAGTCATGTCATCAGTGTTCCCACCGCAACTCTGAAAATCCTTACACATCACCATGAACATATTCAAGGCTTTTTCAAAATTGAGGACCCCCATTGTCCCCAAGGACTGAGAGGAGACTGAAGGACACCACGGCTAGAAACACACATGACCTTTGCATGTATTATGTACGGCATCTGCTTTCCCATTCCCTTGTCTTCTACATTCACGTATGCTGTTAGGAAATAACTTCCGCTGCCTCTAACTAATCTCCCCCAGAGTGACACGTGTTAGTAAAGAGCCATGTCTCACCCGAGGCTTCGAGGCCCTGACAAGAAAACAAAACTCTTCAGAGCACCCCTCTTCCAAAGTATAGGACCCCAACCCCCACCTGCTGTTGCTTGCATTTCACAGACAAGATGTGTGGTTTAGACTAAAATTTGCTCTCCGGATCCCCTATCAAATCCACTGTTTGCAGTTCTTACAGCTCCAGCATCTGGTACCCTAGTTCTTGAGCTAAAGCTATAAAGGGCCTCATTTAAAATGCAGAGGAACATGAAAACGTTAGCCTACAAACCATTGTGAGCCGTGAGAACCTCACAATGATGGCTCACAGGGTGGTAGGTGGGGGAAAGGGAGAGAGAGAAAAAAAATCAAGACAAAACCCAAAAATGGCTTCTCCATAAGAGAGGAAGACAGAGGGAGAGACCAGACAGACGTTTATGGCGCCTCAGGTGGCGGGCAGTAAATGCTCCAGGAAGGGAGATGGAGCTCTCCGTAATTTAGAGGCCGGGAAAACACAGCAGCGCTGAGAGTCTTTGCCCTGTGGCCCTTCTCCGCCAGAGCAATGAGTTCATCATTTGCTGCGGGGAACAAATGAGGGAGGAAGAGCAAGAGGCGCGTAACGTAGAGGCGCGTAATGTGTACGCTCGGGAAAAATCACTTCGGCTATTTCACAAAATGGATGTGCCTTCCGAGTTCCCCAGAACAATGGGAGTGGCGTTTACCATCCCCCACACCGAAGATCCCGGATCTCCAGGATGTGGTTGGCACCATGGTTGTCGTGATCAACATTGTGGTTTCTCAGGACTCTCAGACAGAGACCTGCACGACTTGAGACTGGTAGAAAAATTCTGTCATGGAAATGGGAGAAAACAGACCTTATTATTATTTTTTTTTTTTTGAGCTCTTTCATTTGGGGTGTTTCAACAGTGGAACCTGGCACCCTGGAGGCCCTTGTGAGCCCTAAGGATGTCATCCAGTCTGGGGATAAAAAATAAATTTTTAGACCAAGCTGGATCCCTAGCTAGGCACGGCACCTTGTGTTTGTAATCCCAGAATGTGGGAGGCCGAGGCAAGAGGATTGCTGGAAACTCGAGGCCAGCCTGAGCTTAGGGTGAGAGCCTGTCTCAAAACCAAACACAGTGAAGCAAAACACAATTTTCACAAAGAAACAAAGCCACAGTCTCTGCAGATGGCTGAGGGGGTGAAGTGCCTGGTCCGTGAGGCTCTGAGCTTGGAACCTCAGCAGCCGTGTGAAATGGTGGGTCTGCTGAGCCAGTCTCTGCAGATGGCCGAGGGGGTGAAGTGCCTGGTTCATGAGGCTCTGAGCTTGGAACCTCAGCAGCCGTGTGAAATGGTGGGTCTGCTGAAATGTGCCTGTAATCCCAGCGCTGAGAAGACAGGGACAAGAGGATCCTGGGGTGCACTCCAGGTTGAATGAGAGGTCTTTTCTCTACCTCTGGCTTCCATACATGGGCCAGCACACCTCCCTGACCCATGCACACACATGTAACACACACAATAAACATATTGAAAAGTAAAACGGAGTCATTCCTCTGAGAGGCGTTGGTTCTTGGGAAGGTGGTATATGACTGGCTGTGGTTTAGGACAATATCCTCTCTCCCGACTTAATTCTCCTCTGTAGAAAATGGCAACGCCACTTCCGGTGACCTCCAAAGTCCTCGCAGCTCTGATGTTTCGTAACTGGACTTAAATTTCTTCCTAAATTCCCACCTTAGCTGGATGTCCTTCCTTCCTTCCCAGGGCTAAACAGCTATTGTGAGAATCTAATACACTGCAGTGATTTTCACTTTGCAGAAGGAAATCAGTTAATTAACACATGGCACATGGGGTTTTCCAGTCTGCGCAAAATACATCTCAATATGTCCTTCCCTGCCGGGTCCCCCCGGGAACCTTCCACGGTACACAGATCGCTCAAGCTGTCGGGGAGCCTTCACAAACCTCCTCGCTCCAAAGGCTTCGGCAAAATAAATAAATAATAGCAGTCAGCTCAGGTAAGAGGCAGAGACCAGTGATGGGAAGACTAATTTCATTACTGTTCACCTCCTTGTCCTTCAAGACGGGTGGAATCTCAGAGGAGTTAGAACAAGAAGCCAGGGGACAAGGTCTGGCGTGGGAAGCAATGCAGTTCTTGAAAGGTCGTGAGGAGCCTCCGTGAGTCAGGAGTTCCAGGACGTGGGAGGAACCAGGGATGTCACTCCTGCCAGAATCGCTGGGGGATACCTTCCCACAATCTGTGAGACCCTGATGTTGAGATCTGATGATAGGGAAGAAATGAACATCATTTCATCCCCCATTTAAATGAAGGTAGGCAAAGGGCTCGCTGGTCTGCAGAGTGTCTAGATGGTTGGAACTTGAGATCCAGGCAGTGTCAATGGAAATCTAGAAATTTAAAAGAAAATTGTATGTGGGTTCATGTGTATGTGTGCATGCATGGGTATGGTGTGTGTGTATGTATGTGTGTGTGGAGTGTATATGTATTTATGTGTATGTATATGTATGTATGTATATGTATATATGTGCATGTGTCTACATGTGTGTGGTGTGTATATGTATTTATGTGTATGTATATATGTACATGTGTGTGTACATGTGTGTGGTGTGTATGGCATGCATGTATGGTATGTATTTGCATGTATGTGTATTGTGTGTGCCTATGTGTATTATATGTGTATATGTATAGCTGTATGTATGTATGTTTATGTATGCGTATATGTGTACAGTGTGCATGTATTTATGTGTGTGCATGTATGTGTGTGTATACATGTGCCCTTGGGTCTATATGTGGATGAGGATAAGAGACTGATCCAGATATCTTCCTCAACTGATATCTACTTTATTGGTTTTCTAAGATTTGTTTGGGGACAAAACAAAATGAAAATAAATTCAAAAAGCTTTTTAAAGGTTTATTTTTGCTTTCTGTGTATGAATGGGTTTTGCCTGCATGTATTTAGGTGTACCACATGCATGCACTCCCCACAGAAGCCAGCAGAGGGCTTTGGACCTCCTGGAACTGGAGTTCCAATGGGTTGTGAGCCACCTTGTGGTTGCTGGGAACAGAATCTGAGTCCTCCCCAAGGGTCACTAGTGCTCTCAACAGCTGGGCCATCTCTCCACTCACCCCAAAACATATTTTAAGCCAGTATCTGCCGCTGGCGCTGAAGTTCTCCAATCCTGCTAGACAGGCTGGACAGTGAGCTCCAGAGAACCTCCTTCTACCTTTCTAGTGCCGGGGTTACAGCTCTAACAATTAAAGTTTGAGGAGCCGATGGGGCATGTAAAGGACCCCAAAAAAGGACCAGAGCTGGAGAAGTTAATTCAAACAGAAGGACAGGCCAGAAATGGGAGAGGAAAGAGATAGAAGTGGGAAGGAGTTCAAAAGCTACGTCATTAACAGTGGTTGGTCTGGGGTAGGAGTTTCTGCTTTCTTCTCATTTGCAGTCAGGCGCATTTACCCACTGCGCTACCAGTCCGCCATTTCTGCCTCCTTATAGAGTTGTTCTTCTTGCTTTGCTAGGGTTTTCTTCTCAGTGAGTGTTACCACTTCTACCATGAACCAAAACGCCATTCCACTTCCAGCATCAGGCGCAAGGGAGACTGTTACACAGTCCAGGAGCAGAGAACACCTAGGATGGTTGTACCGATGCACATCTAAGTTCTGCCTGTGCATAATGAACGTGATGGAACTCTGAATTCACACAATCCAAACGAAGCTTGTCCCTCTGACTCTATGCTAAAAGATAGAGTTTATGCAGTGTGGCCCAGACTCCTATAACTGGCATTTTTTCCCCACTGTCTCTGTGTGTGTGGCATGCACACACTCACACAGACACACAGACACACACACACAAACACAACTCATACACCAGTAACTCCCTGGACAGAACTCCTGCTGAGGTATATTTATTGCTCAACAGTATGTACTCAGGTCTATAAAATAGTGTGAGCTGATATAAGCAAACAGAACATAAGTATATGTTTGTAAGTGCAGTAAGAAATCTTAACTTTAGCCAGTCTAGCTCCCCTGCTGGCTGTAACACTGCCCCCTAGTGTTTGCAAAAGTACATGGCTAGTGACTCCTTGGCTCTAAGTTTGGGAAACTTAGAATTCTAAGCATTTGATAACGATGTTACACTCACTTCTGTTTTCTCTCTCATGCAAAATTTATTCTCCTTTCCCTTGCTTTGTGACACCTGTTTATTTCTTACTCAGCAAAATCTTAAGAGATATGTGTTGCAAGCATATTAATGAGAAAGTTTCAACTTAAATGATTTTCTAGACCTGAGTACACCGTTTTAAGGAATACACACATTTTAACAGAAAAATTTCCCAGAGAGCTGCTGTTGACATTATTCTAGGTATTATTTTAAAAGTAAAATGAAACTAAAAATATCCGCAGGAGGGGCTGGGGAGATGGCCCGGTCAGTAAGGTGCTCGTTCGAAAGCATGGGTACCAAGTTCAGTCCCTAGACCAAGTAAAGGAGCCAAGCTCATGATCCAGGCACCTGGAGAGGTAGAGAGACTGGATCCCTGAAGCTCAGCGGGCAACCCATGAACCCCGGGTCAGTGAGAAACCACACCTCAAAAATCAGGGTGGAAGGCTCTTAAAGAGTACAGCACTTAAGACTGGCTTCTGACATGCACATGCAAGCACATACATGGACACAGGATAAACACACCACACACACAAACAGAGAGAGAGAGAGAGAGAGAGAGAGAGAGAGAGAGAGAGAGAGAGAGAGGAGAGAGAGAGAGGAGAGAGAGAGAGGAGAGGGAGAGAGAGGAGAGAGAGAGAGAGGAGAGAGAGAGGAGAGAGAGGAGAGAAAGAGGAGAGAGAGAGGAGAGAGAGAGAGGAGAGAGAGAGGAGAGAAGGAGGAGAGAGAGAGGAGAGAGAGAGGAGAGAGAGAGGAGAGAAGGAGGAGAGAGAGAGGAGAGAGAGAGGAGAGGGAGAGAGAGGAGAGAGAGAGGAGAGAGAGAGGAGAGAGAGAGGAGAGGGAGAGAGAGGAGAGAGAGAGAGAGAGAGGAGAGAGAGAGGAGAGGGAGAGAGAGGAGAGAGAGAGGAGAGAGAGAGAGAGAGAGAGGAGAGAGAGAGAGAGGAGAGAGAGAGAGGAGAGAGAGGAGAGAAAGAGGAGAGAGAGAGGAGAGAGAGAGAGGAGAGAGAGAGGAGAGAAGGAGGAGAGAGAGAGGAGAGAGAGAGGAGAGGGAGAGAGAGGAGAGAGAGAGAGAGAGAGAGAGAGAGGAGGAGAGAGAGGAGAGGGAGAGAGAGGAGAGAGAGAGAGAGAGAGAGAGAGAGGAGAGAGAGAGGAGAGGGAGAGAGAGGAGAGAGAGAGGAGAGAGAGGAGAGAGAGGAGAGAGAGAGAGAGAGATCGGCCTGTTTTTTTTTTTTTTTAAGGAATGTTGCATGTGATGCATTTTCTAGTACCACAAACTCTCAACATAGCAGGCATTGGAATCACCGTTTTGCAGACAGGAGATTCAATTCTAAGGACTATGAATAATTTGCCCACCATTCGAAGGAAATGATTCAAATATGGGCAGGCAGAGCCTCGGCCTCCTGCAGCCGCCCTGACACCCCAGCCTCCCTAATAGCAAAACACTGGACGCAGGTTCTCTAAGGTGAGTGCCACATTCTTAGGAGCGGGTACCGACAGAAAAGACAACTCCATGTCCATGCTGTGGTGCTGTGAGAACAAGACACGTCGAATAGCTCATCCCACCCAAACTGAAACTCTGACACAGCTTCAAGGATTTACAAGCTGCTGGGACCAGTGAGATGGCTCCTGGTTGAGGGCACCTGCTGGTGCCCAGAATTGGGTCGCCTGGACCCATATGGTGGAAGGAGAACGCTGCTGACTTCCACAAGGTACAACATGTGTGCAACACACACGTGTACACACACTTAAATTTTGAAAGCAAGGCATTAACAAGATGCTGTAGTTGGATGTGTAGGGTCCATAGAAGGCTTGGTCTCCAGCATGGCAGTACCTGGAGCTACTTCTACCTTTAGGAAGCAGAACATTGTATGTGTTTGCGTGTGTGTGTGGGGGGGGGGGCGTGGGGTGGCAGTGTTCAGGTCATTGGGAATGTGCCCTGACTGTTACTTTCTTTTGCCTCTTGGGATGCTCTGCCATGCAACCCCACTGTGAGGCACCACCTCCATGCTGTCCGTAAACTCCAGGGTCCCAGTGGCCACAGACTGGATTCTCCAGAATTGTGAAATTGAAGCAATCTCCTTCCACCAATTGAGTGTCTCCTGTATGGCCGGATAACTGAAGAGCACACTAGCTCTTTCTCCTGGGACCCATAAAGTCTGCCGGCCTTGGGTTTCTTTCTTTCTTTCTTTCTTTCTTTCTTTCCTTCCTTCCTTCTTTCTTTCTTTCTTTCTTTCTTTATTTATTTTTTATTAAGTATACAGTGTTCTGCCTGCAGGCCAGAAGAGGGCACAGATCTCATTACAGATGGTTGTGGGCTACCATGTGGTTGCTGGGAATTGAACTCCGGACCTTTGGAAGAGCAGACAAAGCCCTTAACTACTGAGCCATCTCTCCAGCCCTGGCCTTGGATTCTTTATCTTAAACTGAGGATACAGTAGCTCCGCCCTCAGCACCATCTGTTTGCTGTGCTCCAAGAGCACAGAGACGCCCCTCCAGCCAAAGCGTCATGGGTAAAATATGCAATCCTGCTCGATGCAAGTTTTAAAGTCTAAATGACGTTCAATCAACCACAAGCTTGTGCCTCTGAACTAACAAGGGTGGCAAAACACTTCAGAAAGGAAAAGGAGAAGCGGGCTGGGCAAGAACTGCTTAGAAGATACAAAGTCTGTTGCCCTCTGCCTGTGAGCTCATCTACGGATCTTAGTCTTAGACCGTGTTTCATCTGGAACGCAAGGCTTTCATCTTCTGTGCGTGGAATTTTCAGGGCATTTCTTTTTGTTGCTAATTTATAAATGGCCACTAGGAGGAGCGGTTGTTCTTTTATTCCGAGAGCGCTAAGCAACAGTAGTCTCGGATTTTTTAAAATAGGCTTAATGGAACATAATTTTGAAAAGTAAATATCTAAAGGTCGTGGGCATCTATGGATGATTTGAAAGTCCTGATTTCGTGGTATTTTTTTTTTAGTCAGTCAAATAGCTACTCTGCAGAAATCCGGCATAATTTTTATGGCCATAAATTAAATTTCTGATGACTTGGAGATAGATACATACACACACATGTATGTATATATATAATGTATTTTTGTATCTTAACTGCTTTAAAAATGTACATCGGCCATTGTAACTCTATAACTGTGAAAGTAAAAGAGCTGCCGGCAGAGTTCCAGAGCTGGCTTTATCCTTTAACAAGTTCTGATTTTGAAGCAAGTTAGAAGACCCAGATTTATGTAATATTTTAAATGATAAGAAAGATTGTATCTGAAGCTCCGTGTTTGAGAAAAGGCAGAACACAGTGTTCCGTACCTATAGGTTGCAGTAAATACTTTCGCTGATAACAGGGATTTAAAAACTCCAGCAGAGCAGGGCCAGTCAGTCTTAAGTAGCCTGTCTCTCATTCCTATGACCTCATTGACAGATTAAAACTAAAATTCAGATGGAGGCTACTGTCCTATCCCTACAAGAGCTGTCACCTCAGGCAGGTGTTGCACATCAGCAGGGATCCCCACATTTCTTCCTTCATGCCCTGGAGCAGGAACTTCCACATCCCCACCGGCTGTGAGGTCACAGGGGAGGACAGTGCTTGGGCTTTTTATTTAGCTCAGCTGAATCATGAGGGAAGTTTTGCAAGGAATCCAGGAAAGGGTTGGTCTGGTCTGCTAGGTCTGTCACCAACATATCAGTCAATGACAGAACACAGACGCTGAAGAAAGAGTTCTCTGGTGCAATCACCAACTGGAAGAAGACTATAAAACACAGGAAGTGAACGGGTTTTCAACTCACTCACGCAATCACTGGCATTTATCAGCCTCCATTAGTGTGTCTCTGACAACCTGTTTGTTGAGGGGCAAGAGGAAGGGATGAGCAGGCAGCCTGGGACCTGCCGAGTACCCACTCTGACAACGCAGCAAAACCAGGGCCTTGGTGTTTTTATTTCTGGGTACTTTCGACACTGGCTATTCATTTGGAGTTTTAAACCATGAAGAGCTGTTCTGGTTCTCAGTCAGAAAGAGGTCGATTTTTAAAGGCTGTTTTGTCATCGTCGTCCTTCTTCTTCTTCTTCTTCTTCTTCTTCTCTCCTCCTCCTCCTCTTCCTCCTCCCCTTTCCTCTCCCTCTCCCCTCCTCTTCCTTGCTTAAATAAGAAAAGACACTTTCCAAGCAGAAGTTTATCTCTTCCATCAGAACAGAGAGTGTGTATCAAATGGGTTTGAACACACACACACACACACACACACACACACATACCCATACCACACCTCTCTGGGCAGGCTCCATCATGCCCTTGGGACCACATTCCTCACCAAGGTCAGAGCAGCCCCACTCTGGCTAAGTTAGCATCTATCTGGGAGCACCTGGTACTTTCCGTGGATACCCCCTTCTATCTCTCCATTCCTATGACTAGTGTAAGATTCATACGCGTCCCAGATTGCAGGTAGATCAAAGGTTTAGAGACTTTTTTTTTTTAGCAACAACTGTCAGTTGAAAAGGACACCCAGTGACAGCTTTATCAAAATGCAGAGTTGACCCCCTCTTCTTCACCATACAAACTGCTTGCTCTTTTGAGTTCTTCCAGGCAGTCGGTGGCAACAGCATACAGACCTCTCAAATAGCATTGTCAAGAACATTTTAAAGGCAGACTCAACTGAAAAGGTAATTCAGGGGTTATCTCAGGAAAGAGATCAGGAGATCCTGCTGTTGCCGTCAGCAGCACTGATAAGAATATCTTTTTAAAAGGCAGAATGGGAGCCTACCAAGCTCCTGGAAGTCAAGTGCCACTTGTATGTGCTCACTCGGCCTTGAGCAATTCTGTTTGATCCTTGGATGGCTCCGGTCTTGCACAGGAGAAGTGTTTTTGGAAGCAGGCAGGGAGTGAGCTGCCTAAAATACAAACCTTTACCCATTAGACAAGGTAATCGGAAACAACCCCACCAAATGGCAGGAAATACCACAGGAGTGAGAGGCTGGGCATCCTCCCAGGCCCCACAGCTCTGCCAAACTCCACACAGGCAACGCTGAACTGCCATTTCTGCTTGACGGAAAAGGGGAAAAGGGAGCCTTGGATGTCCGTGGACTAACGCTCTCCCCCTCCCCCAAACAGGGAAAAAAAAAGCCACAGGAAAAGCAGGCTTTTCACTTTAAAGGCTTCTAAAAACATCAGCCAGGGACAAGAGGGGGGCATGAGGATAAAGGGAGAACCTGGCCTCAGCTGAAAAGCCAAAAATAGAAGCTTTTCTATGACCACTTCAGACAGAAGCATTCTCCCCAAGGAGACGGACTTCTAAAAGACATCAAAGTTGTCCCCGGTTCACTAAGGCTTGTGCCATCTCGGGAAAAGCACGCCAGGTTTTGACATCCATGGAGACCAATGATGCTCCCGCGTGCAAAGGACCAGGCAGGGATTTCCAAAGTCATTGCAAGTCGAGGCGCTCTCTTGGGACAAGATGCGCATGCGCAGATTCCCCTACTAACTCCAGAAAGGGACTACTCACACCTGATCGCAACATAAAATTAGGCTCTCGCCACCTTTGTTCCCATGAACAAAATGTGGGAGTGGGAATAATTCAGGGAACAAGCTGAAAAGCAGGCTGAATTAGAGTCTGTAGATTTAGAGGAAGGATCTTCTCACGGGTGCGTGTGCGTGTTCACGTGCATTAGAATCCACATGCGTGTGGAGGTCAGAGGTCAACCCTGAGTCTCATTCCTCGATTACTGTCCACCTTGGGTTTTGCTTGTTTGTTTTTCCTTTGTTGAGACAGGGACTCTCACCAGCCTTGAGCCTGGAGTAGGCCCAAATGATTGGCTTGCCTTTGCCTCCCGAACACTTTGGAACGACAGACCTCCATTACTTCACCTGAAGCTTCGGGAGCTATACCAGACGGCTCAAAAGACATGTGGTTTTATTCCCTTCCGAAGAAGAATGGTGGCGATCGGCAGCCTGACATTAACGTTGCACTGCATAGACTACTGCACAGCAGTAGACAGAACCAGTTCCTGGGTACTTCCTGCACCAAACTCATGCATCTACATCACCGTAGAGAGAGTTTAGAGAGTGCTCAGGGGCACACAGCTGCCAGAGAGCTCAGACTGCATTTGGAAAGAGCAACAAGAACTGCCCATGATGATCCCAGAAGAGTCGGCTCAGTCACTCCGGGGGCTCTCAGACACACAATGGGAACCGGGTCTATGGCGAGTAGTGCCTGGACCTCCAAATGCTCTCTGGGGCACACATGGGCCCCTTCCCCAACAATAATAAGTAAATGAATAAGTTTTAAGCCAAGATCCTATCTTGGGAGCCAATGTTTATGTCCAGTAGCTCCGTAATGAAGACAGTCATGACACTATAGGGAACTGAGGACTGAAGGGACCTACAGAACCTAAAGGTGACAGGGAACCCAGCATGGTGAAGAGACAAATAAGATTAACAGAGCCTGAGAATCTATTTCCTCATTAAACGACTCAGAAGGCTTATGACTTTCAAAGCCTTCCTTCCCCTCGGGTCGGAAGGAACAACCTGTGTAAGAGCTAGCTTGGCACCGCAAAGCGAACCAGGGAGGCTAGAAGACGATCCCTTTACTAGCGTTTATTACTTTTCCATTTTATTAAATGTCTGACCTAGTTCCAAAGCTGTAACTCTTCCTTCCTCTGACTGCCTGGAAGGGACAGTGATAGTGACCTGCATATTTTCTCTGATCTGTTTTGAGGTGGCTTCTGGCTCCCTAAACCTCAGCCCAGTGAGCTACAGAGAGCTGCAGGGTTCCTGCCTGGCCTCCTTTGTCTTCCCAGGAAGCGGCCTCCTGCCCCAGAGGAAGGAGAAGAACTGGTAACCTATCCCTTTAGAGGACCCTCTCCATGGCTGTGCAGGCACACACATGGGCACTGATAGCCGCCATCTGCTTGGAGATGAGATTCGGCTAGTGTCTCCAACCTTGTCCTATGATGCTCTGGACGACCAATGTGACCCAAGAGCTGATCTTTATCTACGACGAATGCCCAGCCTCACAGAGTTGGTGCCAAAAGGAAAGCAGAGACTTTTGGAAGAGACTGACTTCCCTTGCTGTCCCCGTATGAGGCTACACATAGATTGCATTGGGGGTATGTGCATTGCTACCAAGACAGGCGGGCAGGAGAACAGGGTCCAGTTACTTGTCTCGTGACTGTAATGAAACCGGACAAAGGGACTTAAGGAGGGGCGTATTTGCTTTAGCTCACGGTTCGAAGATATAGTCCACTAGGCATGGAAGGTGTGGCAGCAGGAAGAGAAGAGGCGACCATACGGCATCCACAGTCAGCAAACAGGCCCCCGACCCCTTTCCATTCAGGGCTTCTCACATTCCAGGCAGGTCTTCCCTCCTTAGTTAAACCCCTCAGAAAACACCCCCAACTCATATACACCCAGAAGTGTGTCTCCTAGGTGATCCCAAGTCCCATCAAGCAGAAGGATCTAGATTAATCATCACAGGAGACTAGTGGTCTCAAGGGTAAAGAAGTGTGGCCATGTCTGAGACTGTAGCTTCAAAATGCAAAACTAAATTTTAATGGTGGACACTGGCTCAGTATAGAGAAACTGTTCCCGTGACACTTAACATGGATTTTGAAATATGGTGCATGTCCTATGCTTCTCCATCAAGCAAGCTTTGCTTTATGTGTGAGTGCAATGTGTGTGTGTGTGTGTGTGTGTGTGTGTGTATAATGCATGTGTATGGTATATCATGTGCACACACATACATACACACACACACACAGACACATACACACCAAGGTCAAAGGACACCTCCGTGGGGTGGATTTTCTCCTTCTACACCTTTATGTAAGGTTTGGGAATCAAACTCAGGTCTATAGAATTGGGTGCACCAAGTATCTTTGCTTGCAGAGCCATCTTACAGGCCCTTCACGGCATATCTCAGTAGGCACTTGATAGGCGCAAGCGGACAGTGGCAGCTTTACTAGGAGGCAAACATTTGGGATAGACAACTTTGTGCAGTACTTAAGAGTTCAGGTTACAGAGCTAGATTCTTGGGATTCATCCTCCATCTGTGTGGCCTTGGAAAAGCTCCTAGATTTTTGAAGCCTCTGCTACCTTCTGTGAAATGGCTTGACAACATACATGCTGGAAATGTGGGCTCTCAGGTTTCTCCCCTTTTCCTGACTCAGGACAACAAGCCTTCCCTGGCATCTTATGTGAGCGAGGTACCAAGAGAAACAGGCAGCTCAGTATCCTTGACCTGAATGAATGTACAAAGATTCTTTGGTTTCGTTTGGCTTCAAGGAACTCAAAACACAGCACAAGCTATGGCTACAGTCAACAACAAAGTTCAACAGACAGTGAAGTGTGAAAAAAAAAAACAGAGCTAAACACAATCTTCTGAGAGTAGAACGAAAGGGAAAATTTAAAGAGGGGTGAGCAAGAGAGGGGAGACTATTTGTAACGTTTGTCTATTTCTAGGTGTATCTAATATCAAAGATGGTTTCAAACTGCCTGAGGTATTAGTAAAGATATGACAGCAACCAGTTCCATCTAGCCAGTGTAAGCTAGCTTCAGCACACCCTGGGAAAACATCAACTTATGAGAAGACTGGTTAGCCAGAGCGGGCTCTCCCCAGCCTTGAGCTGTGAGTGGGAGAGGAAAGAGTGCTTAAGCGAGGCAGGAGGATGGGTGGGTAGAGGCACAGTACCAGACAGATGTTGTGACCTCTGTAACTGCGGCAACCCCCACCTCAGGGGTTACAACAGGAAACATCTGGCAAGATGGTGGGGGTTCAGAGCTAAGTGGAATTCAAGGCGAGCAGAGGCTAGCAGAGGGACTTAAAAAAAGAAATGGAACAGATTTTCAAAGCCCTCTGAATTGGAAAGCAACAGGAATAAAAACGCCACACATCCCGCTTCACAAAGCATTTGTGTGTGCAGCTCTTTTCCTCCCTTTATCCCGATACAAACCTCTGTTGTAGAGATTGCTAATCTCACAGTGGGTGAAATACCAGCCTTCCAAAAGGCAAGTGTCCTGAGTTTCAGAAGGGAACCTGATTGGAACAAGAACAAGAGCCAGTCTCTCTCTCTCTCTTTCCTCCTCCTCTATATGTGAGTGTGTAATATCTGGGTGTATTTATGAGTGTAATTACATATGCATATGGGTGCTCCAAGGTTGACATCAGAAATCTCCAATTATTCCATTTATCTTATTATTATTTGTTTTTGAGGCAGGGTCTTTCAATCAAACTCAGAGTGCCCCAGTAAGGCTAGTCTTCCCTGGGCAGCTTGCTCTGGCCTCTGCCTTCTAAGCCTAGAGTTAAAGGCAGGCTGTTATGCACGCCGAGCATTTATATGAGTTCTGGGGAATTTTTGTTCTTTCATATGGCAAGAGTTTTAACCATTAGCCACCTTCCCAGGCCCTGGAACAAGAGTGGCCCCCGGAAGAACTGATGAACGTCTCTTTGAGTCATGGAGACATGGTGATACATCTAAGATCCACGGAGCACTGGAGACCAAAACCTCTACAAGCTAGGTGACATTCAGGGAACAGTCTCTGTTGAGAGCCTTTATAGACTGATAGCTCCGGGGCCATGAGGCGGTCATCCCATTTCTATTGTTTAAGCCACTCAACTTGGGGTTCACTGCAGCATTTACCCAGCAAGCACATAGGACTGCTAAACAAAGTCATGCAGGTAAGCATCTACAGTGGAGTTACTCACCAAAGTCACTGCTCTAGAATTTGGTCACAGGAATTCAAGTCACCTTTCCAGTGTTCCATCTCTTGCTGCAGAGATATCTTTCAGAAACACTCGGGACCCGGGTACCATGGAAACCACATGAGTACTTCAAAATGAGACAGTGCAGAAGCAAAGCAGAAGCTCCGCCCCCTACACACACACACACACACACACACACACACACACACACACACACACAACCAGGGAAAGCACTGTCTCCTGGTTCTTATCATTTCTTCACATGTCCATAAATGCTAATATCCAAACCATCTCCATCTGCTGGTGCACAGGTCACGTTCACTGGCATGCTGGCACCATATGGCCTTCGTGCACCTCCAAGTGCTTGTATGTATCTGTAGGCTGTTTACTCTGACAACTGGCTGATGGCTGATGTGTCTGCCGGGCCCCTTCAGCCTTGCTCAAAAGAAGAAAAGTCACTTGAGAAACTGAGTGGGTTCTGCCGACACTGAAGGACTTGACAAGCATACCCCCAAGGTTTCCAACATCTCTCACAGCGCTGAAAACCCATCCAAGTGCCTACAGCAAGGTCATGTCTAAACACACAGTGGCATTGCCCCAGCACGCCAGTATGAGGCGCGTCCTAAAAGGATTTGCTCCATGAATTCTGCTGAAGGACTTGCATTCGGAGGAAAACAGAATGAAGAAATAAAACATGCTTCTGCAAAACCTGCTGAATTTCTGGTGTGTTGGGGAGGTAAGGGGGATGACATTTATCCCTGGCAGTGAGGACAGAGCCAGCGAGTCCATCCCACAGCTCTGGAGCATACTTCGGCCAGGGACAGACTCCAAGGTCCTGTCCCTCTGCCATCTACATTCCATCCAGCCGGGACCTTATTGATTTTGGTCTAACCACATGGCATGCAGCCCTTGGCACCACCAGATCTGGGAGCTGTGGTTTCTTCAGAGCAACTGCCATTGCTCCTTGGGGCAGAGGGTCTGGCGGATCAGAGCACAGTGACAGTTTCAAGCGCAGTTAGGATAAACATCCTCAAGGATCAGGGGTATGATAAAGAGAGAATTGTGTTTGGTTTGCTTAGCATCAAAGATGATGAACCCCCAAAGAAGTTTTCACAGAGTATTACCTTAAAAATCTCAGCCATTCTACCTTGACACCCAGAGAATTCAAGCTTACTCCAATTATGCAAGGTGTGATAGTCATGCCATATTTTTAAACTGCAGGCAGGTTACCTGTAGACTTGGGAGTCTGCAAGTACTTAATATAGTGCTTCTTTTAACCATTTTGTAAAGAAGAACTGTCAGCAAATTTCCCATGAGCAGAGTTCAGGGTGAGGAGCCGGTCAGAGTTTTTGAGGGAGTGCACTGTCATGTCCATCTGGACATAAATCATTTTGAGATGTCCCCGAGGATCCCCAATGGCACTGTCAACCTCAGCTCCTCACAGCAGAGAGCCGGCCACTACCTGCTTCAAAGAAAACTCATCGAAACGAAGTCCAGGGGAAGTGAAAACTGCATGGGGCACGTGTTTGGAAAAGGAACAACTGGAATCTGGATCTCGGCTCCAACATCAACTAGCCATGACTGCCCCGGCCAGTGGTCTCACCCCCCAAAGCCCACTCTATTCCCGAATCAGGCATTAACACCATGCGGCCACAATGCGCTGTGAGGACTGAGTGTACAGAGGAGGTCCCTTCTCTCTGCCACCACTCCAGATGGATGCTCTCTAGAGGATGACACCCATGGCCTTCTTCCGTAATGACCTAATCCTCCCAAGTTCAGATTCAGTGTTTCAGCCACTTAAGATTTCTTCGTGGTGCTCTGTTCTTGGAGGACATTGAAGCAAAGCCTCTGGTTTAGCTGTGCATTCTCTGACGTATTGGGTATTGAGAATGTCAGAGCGAAACGGCGGTGACTTTGGGCTTCGATAGGGTCTAGTAAATGGGCAGGGATAGAAAGCTAAGGGACCTTCCTCTGATACTGGATCACCTAAATAGGAAACTATAGGAAATACTCATAAACAGGAATGGATTTCTGACTGTGATTGTTACTGGAATATTGTGATGTCACGATCTAATTTTTTAGGCTCGAATATTCTCAATGATGCTAGACAGCCCCACCAGTATTGACTTCTGCAAACTTGTACACTGTTTGTTAATAGAACAGTAAAGAAAAATAGAGAGACATAGAAACATATTCAGGTTGAATGTGACTCCTTTATGGTTTTTCATCATTGTGAGTGCATCCACGCAGAGGTCGGAGAACTGCCCCAGGCGTCACGCCTTCCCAGGTACATTCCACCTTGGGTACCAAGGCTTGCCTGTTTGATCGGACTGGCTAGTCAATGAGCACCAGGGATCCTCGGGCCTCCGCCTCCTCGGCATTGGGATTGCAAGTGTTCATCCCCACATCTGGCTTTTTACATAGTGGCTGGGGTTCCAACTCGGATCCTCAGGCTTGCTGGGTGAGTTCTTTCCTGGCTGAGCCATCTTTCCTCGTGCAGCCTTGGTGCCTCATCATTTTGAACCTAGCAACATCACACAGCTGGCTCATCTTTCTGCTGTGCAAATGAGGTCTATTTAAAATCGCTCCTACCCACCACTCTCTTCCCTGCTCTGAAAGCACATCCGTGGAGCCGACTGCCTCTAATGTATTTTCGCTCCATCTCAAATCATAACAGCAGGTGGATGCTAAAACCCGAACTGCGGGGCTGACACGGGAGTAGAAACTGCGTCTTCTGAAAAAACGCCGCCAACCATCTTGCATGGCATTCTGATGGATTGTTTCATAGCCACAGCAAAACAAGGCTGCAAGGGGGGGAAAAAAAGCACTGCCCCCGGAAAGGAAGCAGGAAGCAGAGACAGGCTAGAAAGACACCTTTCTCTTCTTGCAGCCCAGCCCTTCCATTCCTATGAATGCCAGTCTGCCTAGCCTCCTAGAGCCTGCCTGTGTCTGGGTGGCCTAATAGAGCCTCATGAAATAGGAATCCAGCATTGATAAGGACAGGAAGAACATTTCCCTTACAGCAGGGAGGAAATCCAGGGAGGTCAGCTTACAGGGCAGTCCCTGTCGGAGACAAGGGACATTCAAAGCACCAGGACAAAAATAGGTCCCCTTTTGGCTCTGCCTGAAGTAGGACGTCCTGGACGATGCTCTCATTAGACAAACAAAAGACTACCTCTGTCTAGTTGAACTTGACCTGGCCGTCCGCAGAGGAGAGCTTTCTCCTCATTTGAAGCTGCTGGAGTTCACACACAGACTTTCTGTGCCCAAAGCACAAATGTAAGGAGTTATTATCGAATAATAATGATAATAATATAAATGAAAAATTAAAAAAATCAGCCACAGAAAGCGATGATAGTGTTATTAAACCTTATACTGCAAGTCATGACGGCATCGAGCAGGTTTTTAAAATCGCTCATCAAAAGGAACAAGTCAGGAAAATGTGACCATATTCTTCCACAGAAAATAGTTACATATTAACATGAAACCACGTTTCTCCAGTAACACAAGAAGGAGTCTCCTTTGGGTTTGTGTGTGCAAATGTTTGGGTTTCGCTGTTGCTGCTGTTGTTTGCTGTTTTTGAACTAGCTCTTAATACGATAACCCAGTTCAGGGCTACAGAGGTGACTCTGTTGTGGAATATTAGCTGAAGATGTGTTACTTTCGTTTATGCTGCGGAAAATTTGTTTAATGATGCAAAGATGTGTTGCGTTCTTTTATGTTGCATTTGTTTAACTCCGTGAAGCTGTGCTACTTTGCTTGTTTAAAACCCCTGATTGGTCTAACATAGAGCTGAACGGCCAATAATGAGGCAGGAGAAAGGATGGAGGGGCTGGCAGGCAGAGAGGATAACTAGGAGGCGAAATCTGGGAAGAGAAGATCAAGGAGTGAGAAAATAACGGGCAAGTCACTCAGTAACACAGCCAGACACGGACTAAGAAGGAAAGAAAAGATAGTTAGAAATAGAGAAAGGTAAAAGCCCAGAGGCAAAAATAGATGGGATAATTTACAAAAAGCTGGCAAGAAACAAGTCAAGCTAAGACTGAGCATTCATAAGGAAGAATAAGACTCTGTGTGATTTATCTGGGTATTCGGTGGTGGGCCCCCGAAAAAAGCCAAAAGAGTGACAAACAATTACATGGCTCAGCAGGTAGGAGCACTGGCTGCTCTTGCAAAGGACCAGGGTTCAATTCCCAGCACCTGCATGGTGGCTCACAAGCATCTGTAACTCCAGTTCTGAGATATCCAACTTCCTCTCTGGTTTCTATGGACGCTGGACACACGTGGTACACCGGTATACACACAGGAAAGAAAATGCCAATATACATAAACTAAAACTAAAAAAAAAAGAACTATAAAAGAAAGCCCAATATATAAAAGCAGAATAAAAAGACAATTTTCATTATTAAAAATACCACATACAATCCAATTATCCCAGCGGGCTTACTCACTATAAAACTAATTAATGAGAATAATAGTTGCTTTAATTTACCCCACAATTTCAAACTGAACATTGCAGATAGTAATTGTCGCATATTTTGCCCGTTCTTTCTGCTTTGGCTACAGAGAATTGAAATTTTCCCAATACAGACAAGCAGTTGTGACGAGTCCATTTCTCACCCTGCCGCATCAGGAGACCCTCCAGTTCCCCAGAGATGGAGAAACAAGCATAATTTAAACCAAGAGGCAAAGGAGGCCGCCAGCAAGAGTCGATGCCTGAAGGGCTGTAGTATGATTAGCATTTGTATCTTATTAGAGTTTACATAATAGTTCATAAAAGACCACTTTAAAGCCATTGAAACATTCATCATCATCGTCTTGGTTATCTGTCGGTCTCTTTGCTGGGCGTCCCCACCACTGAGGGGCTCTCACCATCAGGGCGATCCTGTTCTGATTCCCGCAACATCCTGAACTTCGTTAGCCAGCGCCACTTCTCTTCCACATCATCCTTGGTTCAGGTTTCCCCGGTGCTCACGTCCCGTCCTGAAGACTCTACCCAAGGACTGTCACCTTCCACACAAGTCCCAGTCCCTAAGCTTGGATCTATGCTTTCTTTTACCAGACTTGACTGACATCAGTGTGTTGTCTGGTGGCACTCCCTCTACCACAGACTTGGGCTTCCTCTTTCGACTCCAGGCCTGGGCCATGTGCTGATTTGTCTGCTCAGGTCTTTGCCTATCAGCTATTATTCCAGAACTCTCTATTTTTCTATCCGAAGGCGGGCATGGGTTGGTCTCCTTTCTTGAGGCCAGTCACTCAAGAAAGCAACAGCATTCTTAAAATTTGCATTCTATAGCCCCTGGGGTGGAGGGCGAGGGCTCTCTCTACCTCATCCTTAGCTGCGGCTGGTCAAAAGGACTCTGCCAGGTGAGAATGTAGCATCTTCAAGACAGAGGACGAAACAGGCAAAGTTAGCACCATGCTGCAGATGTAAGAATAGGGAAGAATCAAGGACTAACTGAGATCACAGAGGGATGAAAAGTTCATCCATGCCACAGATGTGGTCTCTACACAAAGGAAGAAATGGGGTCCTACACTAGAAAGAGTCATCCATGCTCACCATGCTAGCACAGAGGTGTCGGAGGACACTGGAGACGGAAAGGGCTTGAGAGAGCTCACGCCTGGAATGTAGCTAGGTTGCCGACATTCGAAGGGCGTTATTTTGCTTCAGCCTGCCCTCGGAATCTAACAAGTCCCAACAGGTCTTGTTAATGTGACTATGAGGGAGGCCCCCTCCCCATGTCACCCGATGTCAGTGTCATCTTGGAACAGCGAAGGCTGAAGGACAGAGAAGAGCTGCGGAGGGTTGGTGAGCCAGAACGGAAGAGGTACGCGCTCGTGGTTCCTCCCCTGGGGCTCTGGTGCTAGGCTGCGGGTTCTGAGTCGGTGTTTACAAGAAGGGCTTTTCTTCTACTGGCCGCGTCATTTCTGCTCCCACTGTTCTAGTCTGCTGTTTCTACCAGCAAACCAGTCGAGCCTGGCGAGCTTCAGTCAGCTACGGGCTGGAAAGAGGATGTGCATGGCCAAACAAACATGGTCCCAAAGGGCTCTGGGTGCCAAGTCCTAACTGGCCTTGGTGATCTGTTTAACCTGTGTTCACATGTAGAAAAAAAGGCCATGGGATTCTTACTTTCTTTCTTTTTAAAATTTCAATTATTTTATCTTTTATTTCTTATTTGTATGGCTGTTTTCCCTGCATGTGTGCTTATGTATCACATGTATGCAGTGCTCACAAAGGCCAGAAGGGGGCATTAGATCCCTTTTCTGGAGTGACAAATGGCTGTGAGCCACCATGTGGGTGCTGGGACCCAAACCCCAGTTCTTTGCCGAGCGGCTGGTGCTCCTAACTCTGAGCCTTCTTCCCAGGCCCCGTGTGAACCCGTGGCTAGGGTACTTGGAAGGATTTAAAGAGAGAACAATTGGAACACGGTGTCCGCATTGCCTGGCACATCCCTGGAACAGAAAATGTTGGCTGCTCTATCTTCCATACAGAAAGGCTTCCAGACAAGTTGCAATGCGACAAAAACCCTTTGGGTTGGCATCATCCAATGCACTGGGGTGGAAGGTGCTGGAAAACCGAAATGTGCTGTTTTTCCACTGACTAGGTGCTTCCGGTGGGCCTGAATGGCTATCAGAGCAACACAGAGAATAATGATGACCAGATGCTCAGGGGTGCCATAATCTAAAGTTATGTTTTTAATAATATCCTTTTTAGAAGCTACAACTCAACTCTTCCTTCCTCAGGGAGAATCCTACTATGTGTCTGGTGCACCTTCGAGGGCGGCCCGCTTTTCCTAATGAACTGTCTGGAGCACTTTGGATGAACAGATGAGAGAAAGGGGCACAGAACCCAGGAGTGAAAAATCAAGCTTATGTAAAAGTGGCTTCCACAGAGCCAGTGACCGGTAGCTTTAAACTTACCAGAGAATTAGATTGGCCTTAATGGGACTAGTAAAAACACACTGATAACATAATTAAATACATGGAATTTTTGTTTTTCAAGACAGGTTTTCTCTACATATTCCTGGGTGTCCTGGAACACTCTGTAAACCAGGCTGACCTTGAACTCACAGAAATCTGCCTGCCTCTGCCTCCTGTGTGATAGGGTTAAAGGCATGTACCATCATTGCCTGGCAAAATATATGGGATTTTAAAACTGTGTGCGTGCGTGTGTTTGTGTGCACACACGCACTCGTTGAGTTACCTTGCCAACCTAGGAATGCGTGAGCTTATTCTAATTCAGATTGAAATATAAATAACAGATGTGGTGGTGTACACTGAGAGTCCTAGCAGATAGGAAGCAGAAGCAGAAGCAGGAGGAAACAAGTTTAAGCTGGCCTCAGCTGGTTTAAATAACGAGTTTAAATTATGAGAACATGAGTTCGTGGCCAGCCTGGTCTCCATAGTAAGCTCAAAGCTAACCTGAGCTACCCACGTGGCCCTGTCTCATAAAAGAGAAGGTAGAGCAAAATCAGAAGCTAAGCCTCATCGAGGTGGGTGACAAAGCATTTATCACCAGCACCCACACCACAAGGAACTTAACTGTGCCGGGAGAGGGTCATTTCAGGGCTGGAGAGACAGCTTAGCAGTGAAGACTGTGCTTTTGGTAAGGACCGGAATTTGGTTCCCAGGATCTGCATCAAGAGGCTCACAATTACCTGTTACTCCAGCTCCAAGGGATCTGAGGCCCTCTTCTGGAGGCTATGGGCATTGCACTCATGCAAACAGATCCCCACACGAAAGCACACAATTATAATGAAGAATAAATCTTTAACAACAAGAATCAACTTATAAGGGGATTAAATTCCACTTTCAAAAGACAGATGCATGATATAAGCACTACCAGAGTCTGGTCCTGTGAGTCTCTTAGTCCGAAAGTTAAAGCTTGGCCAATATTTTCAGGGCCGTCTTTATCTGTAAAGCGCCCACATCTGTAACGAACTACATACCTGTCTATGCACTCAACCCATTCTTTCCAACTCCTCTAAGATGCTCTGACGGGGATTAGGGATGCTCTGACGGGGATTGAGGGATGCTCTGACGGGGATTGAGGAAAGCTCTCTGGGTCCTGGCCTAACTAGAAACTTCCGCCCGACAGACAAGCACTTAGAGGAGTCACCGTGGGCCTTGAATATCTCACAATCATAGCTGCTTTCTGTGCCTGCCAGGGACCCTCCTCCTGCCGGCCCCTCATCCTGCCGGGGCCCTTCCTCCTGCCGAGGACCCTCCTCAACTTTATCATCCTCATTTGCTTCCAGCGCAAGCCCTCATCCCAGGTGTTCCCTCCTGAAGGATGGCTTCCTCCATCAGCACTAATGAATGATACATGATGGGATTTCACACTGTTTCTGGAAAGCTTTCTCCGTCTTTCTGACCCAGCCACTGTAAATGCATCCACTTTATGGAGTCTGACCTTAATTAACCAGCGAGACCTCACTCCAGGAGCCTGAATTGCCTCCGAGTACGCGAGTCCTTTGGAAATCTCCCCGTGTCTCTTAGGCACATCTCCTCTTAGTCTCTATAAAACTCCCCAGGCTTGTCTTTCTGACATAAGGTAACAGCTCTGGGGCACAGGCTTCTAAATGCAGCATTAAGAGTGTGGGACACAAGCCAGAAAAAGCTGCAATCACCGCTCAGAAAAAAAATCAATGGTGGATGGCTTCATCCTAAACCATAACCCAACACGAAGCATCAAATTCCTCCTGACAGACCCATCATGAGAGTCCCTGCTCCCTGGCTTAGCTGCACACTTCCTCTGCAAATACAGGGGCTTATCTAAAAAAGCCAAGCCGCGGAACACCTAAGCTGCTAATACAAAAGTAATCACGTCTCTAGGAGCAAGCCCCTGGGAAGGAATTGTGTGCCTCCCAGAGGCAGAGGCAATGATTCAGCAAGCTGAAGATGTCAGAGAGGCAGTATTTAAGATGGCAGGCATCCCTGAAACTCAGGGAGGGTGGGCTAGAAAAACAGCTCTTCTTGGTCCTTCCTTATGCGATTTAAGGCGCAAGAAGATGATTATCAGGGGGTACCAAACAGCAAAACAAAACAACCAAACACATCTATAGGAAAGGTAATGTCTTCAAGATTGCTTTACAATAACAGTGAGCATCAAAACCCATCTTGTCCAGGGTGGATGTGACCAATGCAAATGTTTAGCTGGTTTTTCCCAGAGTTAAAAATGGCTTTTCAGGGGAGTCCAGGCCTGATGCTCAAAACACAATGAGATCCAGGCATCCTGCTTGCATCAGAGGCGCCGTTTTATCTTCTCCCACATCTCCTGACTGTCTCTCAGAGAAGCGACAGGTTGTCTTTTGTGGGATTGAAGTGAGACAGTCGGATGTTTACAGGCTTTTGGAAGGGCGCTATTTAGAATTTATCCTGTTGTTGTATCTACTGTTTGGAATCCCAAGACAATGGGAAAAGGGAAAGAGTTAGAGAAAGAGGGACTTGCAGAAGACATTAGGGTCACCGCAATGAGGAAACACCCCGACACCAACAACTGAAGGGAGAAGGGACTCCTTTTGACTCCCAGTTCAAAGGCATCGTCCATCAGCATGCAGCAGGAGCTTGAGGAAGCCGGCTGCATTGCATCCACATCAGGAAGCGAAAGGCTATGATTGCTAGTGCTCAGCTCCCTTTCCCCTGTATTCAATCCAGGACTCCAGGCCAGGGAATACTGTCATCCATAGATGGGAGTTAAGGGTGGTCTTCTTCACACGCATGTCCAGGGGCTTGCCTTTTAACCATCATAGTGCTTCATGGTCCTTATTGTCTATCATCCTAAGACTTCATTTTATACTTAGATGTTCCATGTGAGGACACCATCCACACAGTGCAGGCAGAACTGCAAGGCTTGAAGTATGGATGGATTTGGAAATGTCTGCTAAATTTGATGAAACTATATACACATACCTTGTGGTGTTCACACTAGAAGGAGAATGTGGTTTCAAATCTACATTATCCCAAAGAGGACTCCGCAGGGACTTGTAGAGGTATGTTACAGTTGTTCTAGGTAAATATTCTCCAAGTCCACATACAGGAACACTGACATCTAGCCAAATCGAGGCTCCTTGTAGCAACTGGTCAAAGTAGGCAGGAGACTGAAGCACAGAGTCCAGAACCCGGAAAGCAGCCCTGCTGTGGGACAATGCTTTTGTACACTGTAAAGATTTGTCACTCGTATTAGTTTAATAAAACACTGAATGGCCAGGAACCAGGCAGGAAGTATAGGCAGGGCTACCAGCGTAGGAGAATTCTGGGAGGAAGAAAGGCAGAGAGTCAATCACCAGCCACGTGCAGAGGAAGCCAAGATGAGAATGTCTCACTGAGAAACCATACCAAGTCACTTGGCTAACCACAGACAAGAATTATGGATGAATTTAAGTCATAAGAGCTAGTTAGTAATAAACATGAGCAATAGGCCAAACAGTTTATAATTAATAGAATAAACCTCTGTGTGTTTATTTGGGACTGAATGACTGTGGGACCAGGCGGGACAGAAACTTCTGTCTACACGGGTCCAAGTTCAAGAAAGTATGGATCAATTCTGAATGGTCCCAAGGCTTATTGTCCAGCTTCTCCCTACACTCACAGCCTCTCTGTGTGAGTGACTGAACACGTTTGAATACATTGAGTCCAAATAAAGACCCTGGCTTTTGATCCTTTTTCTCCTAGGGTGAACATCTATTCCAAACTACCAGGTCTGAAGGGAGCTACTTCCTTCAAACCTAAGCATCCTCAGTTACCCCCATGCTTCCCAAGATGACATTTGCAGTGCACAGGCTGATTGGTGACAGAGAAGGAGATGCACCCATCTGCTAGGGAGCATTCTATGTCGTTCTAATGACACAGCATTTGCCATGGAGACAGTAAATGCATTCAAGATGCCAGGCATCAGAGGCAGGAAGGGAAGGATAAGGTGAGCAGAGATTGGCGGGACTGGGGAAGCAAATCAGTAGGACACTGCCATGGTGCATACATGTCCTTAGTCCTAATGCCAGCCACGGGCTTCAGGGATAAAGGCGTGTCAAAGGAGACTTGCTAACAAGACAGAGATAAGGGCTCTGAGCCATGCGTTTAAAATAAATTCTGTGCATCTAAAACAGAATCTGTCCTGCTTTCTAGTCTGAATGTATACCCTAACGTCAGTATCCCATCAAAAATCCAAAGCAGAGCTGCCGTCAAGAAAGGCCATCTGTGACTTCGGGACAGGTTAATAACAAGATGAGTCTAACTGTCCCACCAGCTGAGACCAAGGGAAGTGTTTAAAATGACTCCCTTGCAGGCCGGGATGG
This sequence comes from Microtus oregoni, assembly GCF_018167655.1. Taxonomy (NCBI): domain Eukaryota; kingdom Metazoa; phylum Chordata; class Mammalia; order Rodentia; family Cricetidae; genus Microtus; species Microtus oregoni. The sequence continues at coordinate 4,290,181 of NW_024543066.1, forward strand.
AGCAAGGTCGAGAATCACACAATCTAATATAAATTCACACATCCGACTCCCGACAGAGGGATTGGGAAGGATGTGAAAATAACCTGTTCTCAAACAATTCCCTCTTGTCTCTCATCGCCCAGCCAGCCCAGCTAGGAGAGCGAGGATAAAGGGAAACTCTTCAGTGTGCTGCTCGGGCGGCAAGGGTGTGGTGTGAGGTGCTCACGGAGCCAGGAATGAAGCGTGAGACCGACAGCAGCTGGATGGGGGTGCATGGTGACTGGACTGAGGAGGCACGGAAGAAAGAGGTGTAATAAGAGGCATTATGGGGCAATTTAGCCAAGGGCCATTGCGTTCGCACAGTTGGGAAGTCAACATACCCTTTTCCAGGCTATTCTGTTGACATTGCAATAAAAATGCCATACACACACACACACACACACACACACACACACACACACAGAAAAAGACAAGGTTGGGGTTTATTGGTTAATGTATATCTAGACACCCCCTGCCGTCTGTCAACCAGGCTCCTCTCAAGGAGACCACGGTGACTCTCTAGAAGATCAGTGACATTTTGACTCACAGAAGACAATCACATCCACCATTTAGTAGAAACCCCCGAGGGTTTTCTCTGAAACACTGTGACTACACCCTCGGCATGCTAAGCCAGCTCCCTGGCGACATCTGCTACTGTGTATCCGCACTCTCGGGAGTCGCCATTTCCCAAAGAGCCTCAGAGAAGACCCGGAATCACTTCACGCTCATTCTTCCCAGGTTTCTATTTTCCCACCCAATACCCTAAAAGGAACCAGGCAGCTTCACTGCTGCCACTGCTCAGGATGGGCTGCAACCTAGGGTCTCAACTACGCCAGGCAAGGTCTCCACTGCTGAACCTCCCCCTCAGCCCGTGCTTGGCTGCCGTTTTCTGATAGGGTTGATCATTTATCTTCAAAACAAAATCAGTATGGTTTCTGCCTCCCATGCACCATGGAATCCTGTGGGGGACAGAATTTTTCAACATACCAGGCCTGGGCTTCTACCCCTCCCCCCCAGAGATTCTGATTTAATTGGCTGGCAGGGTGCCTAGGTAGGGACCTTTTTAAAAAGCTCCCCAGGTGCCCACCAGCTGATGCTAACATAGAAACTGAGCCCCAAACGCTCTGCTTTGTACTTGGCCCTGTGTTCCACAACGAAGCCTCTCTTTCTCCTCCGAACTTGCTGTGTATGGTCCACACCTCACAGGGCTCCTCTTGTAGCTGTTATGCCTGGCTTGCCTTCTGAGCTTGCTAAGGTAACTTTTGCCAGTGCCCGACTGTCTGCCTGGATGGGAAGGAATGTGTGTCTGCAAGGCAGTGGTTCTCAACTTAGGGGTCACGACCCCTTCGGGCTCACATCAGATATTTGCAATTCATAACAGTGGCACAATTACAGTTACAAAGTAGCAACAATACAACTTTATGGTTGGGGGTCACCCCGACATGAGGAACTGCGTTAGGAAGGTTGAGAACAACAAAACACCTCTCCCATGGTCCATCTTGGCCCCTGACTGTAGTCGTGGTTTGGTCTGGGCCCAGGACAGAGGTCTTTGGCTCTTTTTTTTTTTTTTTTAATTAAAACATCTGCTGGTTGAACATCCAACTACCTAACATATTTTTCTCTTCCTAGTGTTTCCCATCTTGCTAAACAGAACATCAGGAAAATGCTCTTGCAACCGGAGTGATGGTTCAGCAACAGAGCCTGCTGCTCTTGCACAGGACCCAGATTCCATTCCCAGCACTCATAGGATCTGACGCCCTCTTCTGGCACCTGTGGGTACTGCAATACAAAACAGCCATGCACAATAAAAATTTTAAAAAAGAATGAGGAGCCGGGCTATGGTGGTGCACGCCTTCAATCCCAGCACTTGGGAGGCAGAGGCAGGCGGATCTCTGTGAGTTCGAGACCAGCCTGGTCTACAGAGCTAGTTCCAGGACAGGCTCCAAAGCCACAGAGAAACCTTGTCTCGAAAAACCAAAAAAAAAAAAAAAAGAATGAGGTATTGAAATTCCTTCGCCTACTTGAACACCCTGCTAAAACAGCAGGAGAAAGAGGCTACGTCTTTACGATTTCTTCTTAACTCCTGTCTTATCATCTTGCTTTTCAAAACTGTCAAAACCAAGAACTTTATGGGGAAGGGGCCATTCCTTTGAGACAAACAATACAATTTCCTTTACAATTATGTATCTATCTGTCTGTCTGTCCGTCCGTCCGTCCATCCATCTATCTATCTATCTATCTGCTTATTTATTTATTTATATTTTGGTGGTGTTTTTGAGACAGGGTTTCTTTGTGTGTAGCTTTGGCTGTCCTGGAACTTGCTCTATCTACCAGGCTGGCCTCAAACTTACAGAGATCCGCCTGCCTCTGCCTCCCTCGTGCTGCAATTAAAGGCGAGCGCCACCACAGCCCAGTTAAAGTCACTTTTCATTTCCATTTTTTTCATTCTATTCACTTTTTTTTTCTGTCTAAACTTAATGGACAAACAATAAAACAGGCTTGATTTTCTTCCGTCCCTGAAAAGACAGTGTGTGCTTGGAGGGGAGGAGCTGTGTGGGTACCAGGCTCCCCCGGGAAAGGACGGATAGCATCACTCTGTCAGGAAGACATCATTGCTCTGGAGGATCTGAAGCCTCAGGAAACCCACGCCACTGAAACACTGACAAGTCCCCGGGGCAGAGAAGTGACCGAGAGCAGGTCCGCAGGGCTCTCCCACTCTGCGTTTCTGCTGTAGGACTACATACGCACACATCAACGAAGACATGGCTAAGAATCTCCCAGAACACAGCCTTAAGACTCACTACGTTAACCCGAGCTTTGTTGCCATTCATTACAATTACTGATATCAACAGCTAAGCAAAAGCTGACCAAAATGTTAATTATTTTATTAAGCTGATCAAAATGTTAATTGTTCAGGGGAGTTAGTTCTCCCCTGAATAAAATAAATAAAAAAGCAAATAATAAAATAAAAAAAGCAAACTTTTTTTTAAAAGAATTTGGTGTGTGTATGTGTGTGTACAATGTGTCTATGTGCGTGCAAGAGCAAGCATACGGAGGTCAGAGAACAAGGCGCAGCAATTGGTTCTCTCCTTTCGTCGTGTGAGTTGTCAGGCTTGGCAGCAAGTCCCTTTACCTGCTGAGCCAGCCAGCTCACTATTTTTACATTTTGAACCATAAAGAATTCACTAATTTCTTGCTTTCCATGTATTTTTTTTTTTTTAAGTATCTGGGAGATATAGGTGGCAGATAATTGTAGCTTCTGTACAGGAATAGAGGCAGGCTTTCCGTGAGGATCAAATGCAGCCTTTTGCAAGAGGGATCAACCTGGAGGATTAGCTAACTATACACACAGGGAACTATGCTGGCTTCCCAGGAACCTGGCAAAGCACAGCACATGCCTTCTAACTCAAGAGTGAGCCACAGCACACAGAGTCCTGGCACAACACACTCAATGACCCCGTGTGTAACTGTCTGCCTCTTCTTCCCTTGGTGCCTGAACACAGACCTTGTCTTCTCCATCGCTTGTCTTTAAAAACTTAGTACACTGTGGTTAGGTCTACTTGATGTGCCCCACGATAACTCAGTGGTCTAGAAGATTGGAACACAAGTACCACTTTCAATTTGCTTATAATGTGTGCAATGGGTGTGTTTGTGTGTGTGTGTGTGTGTGTGTGTGTGTGCCCGTGCGCGCGTGCAACAGAGAGAGAGAGAGTGGGAGCAGGTGGGCACATGTCTGTGGAGGCCAGAGGATAGCCTTGGATGTTGTTCCTCAGGCGCTAGTCACCATTTTCAGTTATCTTTTGAGCAATGGTCTCTCACTGACCTGTTTTTAGACATCCAGTAGCCCAGAAGGCTGGTCAGTGAAACCCAGGATTCTCCCATCTCTGTCTTGCCGTCACTGGGATTACAAGCAGGCTCTATCATGTGTGGCTTTTTAAATTTATGCTAGATTACACTAAATTCTTTATGCTTTAGGCCTGGGCTGTTTCCCTAGGCTGGTAGAGCTAATTTTATACCTGTGTCACAAATGCAGAATGTTATTCCAAAATATATATATATCTCTTAAGACTGTTAAGAACATCTTCTTCGGCAGTCCCAGCTTATTCTGTATCACTAAGCCAGATGCTCTGTCTGTCTGTCTGTCTTTCCAAAGCAAATTCGTTGAAAATCTATTGTTTTCTTACCATGTTTCTATGGTAAAAGTAAATCCTCATGCATTTTTTTTTTTGTTGTTGTTAAATTTACCTCTGAGACCTGTGTGAGAATTTTACTAGTGAGTTCAAAATTCCAGGAGGTATCTGAAAGAATATTACCCGTGGGTCTACCCAGGGAACAAACTCAGAATTCCTAAATCCTGTGTTTGCTGTGGAAATGCTATGTACAGCGCACAGCACAACAAAGCACAGGTTATAGCGTCTCACGCTTGGAACAAGGGATGAATCTGCGCACACACATTCAGCGATGAGTGCGAGAAAACACATTCCCCACCAGCCACTGTGGCCGCAGGGCAAGAAACTGCTGTATGTGAGGAGAGGGGCTCTCCATGTCCCTGGCAGAGGAGAGGGTCTCCAAGCACAAGAATGAGGGGAGATGCGAACTGGGAGGCTGGACCACCTCAGCCCCCCAGGCCAAATACTCTTCCTCTCATCAGAAGGGAGTGAAATCCCCTGAAGTGATTCCCTAAAACTTGACAGACTGTTTTAATAACAGAAGATTTCCCGATGGGGATGAAAGTAAAATAAGAGAGGACTTGGGGAGTGGCTTGGGCCATCCATCAGGGAGATTTGTGAACTTCAGTCATTTTGTTGGCTCTAATGGACTCAACTGTTAAGGAGAGCCGGAGCCACCCCAGAGGCTTCTGGGCCAGTGCTTACCTCACGGAGGCATTAAGGGCTTTAAGTGACTCTTCAAGAACTTAGATGGAGGGTATTAAAGCTGAGAGCTCTTTCTCCTCCATCACTGATATCACGGGTCACACCTCCATCACTGATATCACGGGTCACACCCTTCAGCCTTTGGTTTTCTGGAACACTTCTGTAATTATATATCAAAAGGGCCCATTGAGGCTGAAGGCACAAACTCAAGCAGACTAAGACTGAGGAGCTGGAGGATGGTCAGAAGATCCTATCTTCATCCTGGAAGGGCTAACTCGGGATCCTGTGGGATGGGCAGTAGACCTACCTTGTCTATCTGAGTCAGATTGTAATGGGTCAAGATTTTGGTTCAAAACGTTTTCCCAGTACCGGCCAAGAACAAAAAGGCAACATTTGCTTACCCTCTCACAAGGGGACTGTCATGGCCCCCATCCAGGTTTTCATTAACCAGCTGAGCACCAAACCAGATAATCAGAGCAAAAGAATGTGCAGGAACCACAGGGACAATTGGAGATAACCCTCCTGTGCTTGGGCACTGATTTCTCTAAGTAGCAAGTTCAAGCAATTGTGATTCAATGAATCAACTGGGCGTTTGTTTAGTTTTCTTTTCTCGCCTGCAGGGCTTCTGAGAACTCTGCTTCTGAGAATGAGATAGTACCTCCTATCTTATAAACATCAAAACCTTGACTGCACCTTCCCCTAAAGGCTGTTCACTGTTCACATTGCTAGGAGCTGTCTTGTCACCGTCTACAGGTCAGGTGAGGAAACTGTCCCCTGTATCAAGGCTGTCCCCACACTTTGCTCTTTCCTGCCATGCATGGCAGAAAAACCACAGATAGGGTAAGTGGAAAACACACTGGATAAAATAAGAAGATCCCATTATAGGCTTAGGCCGCATCTTAAAATGTGCAGCATGCATTTTAGACAAAAGCAACCCTCTGCATACTGAGCTCACAGCTTGGGGAAGCAACTTCACAATGTATAAAGCAAGGGCATCGACCCGCGGTGCCCCCTTCTCCCCCCACACAGCTGTTGAGAAGACATAATTTAATATATCATAAGCAATAGAACCGTCAGTCCAAGACGTTTTTAGCACAACTGAGTGTTTAACGACACAAAAGGATGCATGCAAAGTAATATCAAGGAGGGGAAATAGCAGACAGGATCCCACTTTCGCAATGCCTACAGCTGTGTCTATGCGCACATCCACGTTCTTGCTATGTGGATGGGAAAAAGGTTCTAGGATGAAAAAAAAAACCCAAATCTCTCTTAAGAGCGATTTTTGTCTAAGGATGAGACTATCAATATTTAATATTTTATTTTTATGAAGACGGACTAAGTAAGCCCACTTACCCACAGCTTCCATTTTCCCAGGTATCTAGGTATTCTTTATATATTTTAGGTTGAAATACAAATGTGTGTCTTCAGGCTTCTGCAATCGCCAACATGGCCCAGGACACCTAACTGCTGCTATGACCTGCCTACCTCAGGTGGGACCCAGTCCTGATGACAATCACCAAAAAGGTGAAGGTCCTTGAAGTATGGCTGTGACATTTCCATGATGTTCCTCTGGGGGCACCCAGCCGAGTTTCACTAAATGGTTGGCTTGGGTGACTTCTTGACCTCAGGCGAGGACAAGAAGTTCAGAGTGTAAAAAGCCTTGGGATAAATGTGGGCATCTTCCCTGAGTCATCAATGACTAGGGAAAGGTGAATGACAGGGGCATGATACATTTCCCTTCTATGAAAATAGAGCTGTGTGGCACACGACGCAGAATGCCGAGTTTACCTGATCATCACAACAAATGTTAGTTAGACAGGAGTGTCAACACTGCTACACTTGGGGGCTGATAGAAGTTCAGTACTCTTTGGCAGTTCTCAAAAAAGCCTGAGGGAGGGGGTTGGAAAGATGACTCTGAGTGCTTCTTGCACTTCCAACAGACCTGAGTTGGGTTCTCAGCACCCATACCGGTGGCTCACGGGTGCCTATTCTGAAGTCGGTGGGTACCTGACATGTGTTGTACACACACACATAACAATGAACTTAAATAAAATAGGAGGAAACCCCACATAATAGAGCCGGGGGCAGGTCCAGTCCTTTTGTGGGACTAGGGGTGGTGTCCCTAAAGGCACAAAGTCTTCATGATAGGCTAATGCCCAACGGAAGGACCAACATTTCTTTATATTACTGATGTCTCTTGGAAAACGGAGTGGCCAAGGAAACTAGCGAGTGGAAGGTGGCGAGTGTCCACCCCAAAGCTGGCACGTAAGAGATGGGGACAGTGGATGTAGGGGAAGGAAAAAACATTTCTCAACTTCATGTGCGCAGCTTCAGGGATGTGCAACTGGGGCATGGGAATGGTTGGTGGCAGGATCTGCGTGCCCCTGGTTTGACCTCTGGCACACGCTCAAAAGGTTTAATTTTTAATAAATAACCTTTCAAAAGAAATAACACCCCTGAATAAGAATCTCTGAATTTTATACGTGATGGGGCATCTAGTATACATTTAAAATTTGTAAGTATGCAATTGTATTTTGAAAGATGACATGGTCACCTGGGGGGGGGGGCGCACCTCTTTATCCTCTCTTCCTTTTCCCTCCCCTCCACTTCTTCACTCCTTTCTCTAATATTCTTCCTACTTGTAATAAATATATTTATAGATAAATAGATATATAGATAGATGATAGATAGATAGATAGATATAGATATAGATATGTAAGTAGGCCGTATTTCTATCTGCAGGATATACGAGGGTGCCCCTACACATTTTATCTGTAAAGTTTTTATTACTAAAACTACCCAAGAAAGCAACTATCTCCATTATTAGCTAATACCAAATTTCCAGTCTTAGGTATTGAAAGTGTGCCTTACTACTACAGAAATCTACTCAAAAATTCAAACAAAAACACTCAGGCAACTAGGGTCAGTACTGAAAGCAGCAGGGCTGGAGAGATGGCTCAGTGGTTAGGAGCACTGGCTGCTCTTCCAGAGGACCAGGGGACCAATTGCCAGCACCCACATGATAAGTCAACAATTATCTGTAATTCCAGCTTCAGGGTACCCGACACCCTCATATAGTAATATACATGACATACACGCAGGCTAAACACCAAGGCCTATGAAATTAAAAAAAAAAGTCATTAAAAAAAAGAAAGAACAGCATAACCAGTTATGTGTCATATGCCAAGGGACATGTGACCTCAGCCTCAACCATGTTCCTATGAAAAGCAAATGGCCACCTTCCGACCAGAATCCTTTGGGAAAGATAAACATATGACTATGGTATACCAAGCTTGGCTGCGTGGCCACTTTATGTAAGTCCAAGCTGTAACTATTAACCACTGTAGCCATGGTTACCAATTGGAGATAAGAGTTAGCTTCTCTCTCTCTCTTTCTCTGTCTGTCTCCTGATTGTGTTCATACATTCCCCTCTCTCTCTCTGTCTCCTCCTCCCCCTCCTCCTCCTCCTCCTCCTCCTCCTCCTCCTCTTCTTCTTCTTCTTCTTCTTCTTCCTCTCTCTCTCTCTCTCTCTCTCTCTCTCTCTCTCTCCCCCTCTTCCCACTGTGCCTCACGCATTCTGGTTTCAGTTTCTCACATTAGCTTTCTAAACCTGTTCTGACTCTCTTCCAGAATCAAGAAGACTCAGGTTTCATCCACTTAAGACAGAAAGTGTCTTTACTTCTGTATTATGTACATTTTCCCCCCTCCTATCCCAAACAATGCAGCTGAACAAATCCCTCTGGAGAAGGGCCGCTGAGTAATTTACATCTGAAACAACACAGAGGATCTGCAAATAAGATCCACTGACAAGAAAAATTCTTCTCATTGAAGGCAAAATGTCAGCAAGCGATAAACATTCCCAGTTTCCTATTGATAACATCGTCACTCCTCTGAGACTCCTAACCATTCACCAGCCAGAACGCCCAGGCCCATCTTGTCCCCCTTCTCAGACCATCTCATGGTGTGAGTTACTTTAGCTAAGATTTGATTCCATAGCAACCAAGAAGGCACCAGGCCTGCAGCTCAGCTCATCCACAGCCATCTATAAAGTCAGAGCTTTCAGATGTTGCCTTCAGGGTGTGGGCTTGTAGTTCTGTGCCTAAGCTAAGCGGGTGAAGCAATGCTTTGCTGTGGATTTTATTGCTAGGATCTCAGAATGAAGCAACTTTTTTTTTTTTTTAAGAAGATTACCTGGGCCTCTGAATTTTGAGTCCAGCGTGATTTCATTACCACAAACGGAAGGAGGGAATGGGATTGACAGAACAGCTTTCAGACTCAATGCTGATGCCACTTATATTCTTCGGGGCCTGATGGCACTATGATTTCCCCAGGCATCACTAACTTCCCACTTGAAATAACAAGCTAGTCTGACTGATTTATCCTGGAGAATGATCAACAATTAGACATACATGGAAACTGTCCCAAGTGACAAAGAGTTTCATGTGAAACCACAAACTCCTGCTAGTGGCTATCCCGCTCTTCTCAACTAAACCACGTAGTGCAGAAGTATGTATAGGTTCCTGCCATATGTTTTTCACGAAGCTTACGGAGGCGACTTCTAAACGTAGCTCTGCCATGGCAGGAAGAGCATTGAATTTACGCCAAAACTCCAGATATGAATCGCCTTGGCAGCAAAACTGGCATTTAGTAACTCAGGGCCCTATCAGCCCGAGTTACTCAGTGAACCTTCTGGGGATGTAGCAGAAATAGGTGACACCAAGAACAACAGGTAGTCACAACTTAATTCTAATCAACAGTTCAATTCCTCGCACCCACATGACAGCTCATGACTGTCTGTAGTTCCAGTTCCAGGGAACTGATACCTTCCCATAGACATGCAGGCAAAACACCAACACATATAACATAAAAATAAATAACCAGAATGAATCAAGTCAGCAAAAACAGTGGTGGTCATTTGGAAAAGCATTTAACAAAACTGTGTGTTCCCTGTTTTGTTTTGCTTTCTCCCTTCACTGTGCAGAAAGTAAGATGAAGACAGAGGTTGACAGTTGACGGGATGCAGCTTCCAAGGAGGAAAATTGAGACAAGACAAAGGCAGGTGGCTGTGTGTGGGTCAGGACACAAACATGCAATCAGCTGTCATTGGTCACCAATAAGAATGTACCCTAACGAGGCATGAGATTCCAGCGGTCCTTTCTTGAATGGTACCAGCGGAGATGGAGTTGTTGAGAGGTGACGTGGGAGAGAGACAGAGAGGAAGGTGCTGCTAGCACATGACCCTCTCAGGAAGCACCCCCTGGAGCCTGTCTTTGGTCTGGCCCACTGGGATCCTCCAGGCGATGATCGGGTGCAGACGGCAGACTTCGGAGAGCTCACAGTTCTCATTCTTTCTGACTATGTTCGTAAGAGAGAGCTACCTTTTTTTCAACAATGCTGAAAAAAAATTCTAGAGATGTTCGGTACACGCGGGAGAATTTTATGTCATGGTAGTGATGAGAACTGAACAGAGTGACTAATGAGACATCATGAAGTCACCATTATAACATCATTTTAAGGCAGACAGCAAAGTGCTCAATTCACTTGAGATGGAATAAACAATAATCCTTTCAGACACTCGCAGGTCATTTTAAAGACACGAGCGAATCGCATCTGAGAACAAGGGAAGACGGTATGTGCTTTACATCCCTGCTTCTTTAATCCACCTTGGCAAACAGCTCTGTTAGTCACTCAAAACCCATAAGGAAGATAAAGGGGGTGAATGGCTCTGTGAGCTAATCTCTTTCCCTGTTGAACCATTTTTTGTTAACTGAGGCAAAAACAAATACACCTTCGGACAGATCATATGTAACAAAACCTCTGCATCTACTCAAATATCATCTTGTAAATTTGTTTCGTGAGGTCCGGGCCACCAAACCTGTCTGACTGTAATAGATGACATCAGCAGCAATGTTGCCAAGATTCCAAAGCCAGCGGCCTCTCTGAGATGCTATCCCCTGGGTAGTCTAGTGATATACTACTCTGAAGTTTTCCTGTAAAGGTCCAAGTGGTCCTACTCACAAGCAAGAGAGGGTACTGTTTGCCAAAAATGAACAGGCAGCAATATCCTGCAAAGTGTACAACCCAGGGGGGAAGCTTTTGGGAATCTTCCTGAAGGGCTGGCACAGGGAATGGCAAGTCCTTCTCCTAACAGTGACATCATCAGAATTGGACCCTCGTCTGAGCAGTGATGTCATCAGACCCATTGGTGTGGTAATACCCAGGCCTCTGGCAAAGCCAGGCTCTATATCTGCTGCCTGGCTATGGAGCAACATTCCATGGATCCCATTGGCCACACACACACACACATACACACACACACACACACACACACACACACACACACACACACACTTGTTTCACACTTGAAATTCCTATCACAAAGCCACCATGCAGTAGTTCGGGTATAACATGTACTGTTTTAATCTCCTACAATCTTCAGAACCACAGGGCTTCCTCAGACCTTGGATTAATGGAACACAAACCCCTACAAGATGCTCCCTCAAACGAGCTCATCTCAGAGGCAAGAGTGGATGCGGTGCAATCCTAGCGTTCCCCAAAAGCAAGAGGCAGGCTACAGTCCTGGCACTGACTCCCTTCCCTGTTCTTCAGTGCTGGTGTCGCCTCCCACTCCCCATATTGCCTCCTTGGTCATGGAAACCAAGCCTTCTGTCATCTGCTTTTTGTTCCCAAGGTCCCAACTCCAACTCAGAAGCCTTAGTCACATTTTGAACTTTGCCTGCTCAAAGATGTCAGACCCCAGGCGTCTGTCTGTACTACTACCTGCTCCCACGTGTTCAGGATGCTTACAGTGCCTGAAGCCAGTGAAATGCTTCCCATCAGAACCTGGGTTCCCTGCTTCCCAAGCCAAAGGTACCCTTAAACCTTAACTGGAACACATCCTCTAATAATGGTAATGGGTAAAGTCCTTCGTCACATTCACATGTGTCCCCAGATACAGTCCGTGTAACCACACCCACTAGCTTCGCCAACACCTGCTTCTTTTAGTAAGGTGAAAAATCAAACCAAACAAAATCCAAAAAAAAAAAAAAAAAAAAATTCCTGAAGATTTTTATCTAAGAAATTCGGATCCTAAGGGAAAAAGAAAATATTCAAGAGTGTCTAGAGATCCAAAATCATGAAGAAACAAACAAACCAACAAAAATATGTGCAGCATGTCAAAGGAAGGAGTTGGCACCCACATAGGCTCCTGCCTCCAGGTTCCTGCCCTGGCTTCCTTCCCTCAATGACGGACTGTGACCCGGAAGTTGAAGAGAAATAGACGTTTTCTTCTCCTAGCTGCTTTTGGTCAGTGTTGTATCACGGTGAGTGATAGAAAACTAAGATGGTGGTTGAGCTGGGGTCGAAGGAAGTTCTGGTTGAAAACAAGCTTTCTATCACCAGAAAAGAAATTGAGGAGTCACAGGAGACCAGGAAACCCCTGGCTCCCACATCTCTCTTACAAATTACTTCTAAACTAAAAGGCCAACATTTCCCAAATAGTTTTCTATGCAGTGTCTTGTGTTATCTTCATTATGTAGGTAGACTTGGTACCCAAGGACTGAGTTTGTCCACAGTGGGGTATCCTTCTGCCCCTACTGGCCAACTCTCTCTTTCTTCATGAACATATTCTCTCCAAGAGCGAGGCAAAGAACTAAGCGAAACACTGATTCAGTGGGCTCTGTTGTGCTTTTTAAATCTCACCTATGGATTTTTTTCCTTTTGATTTTATAGCAATCTAAAAATGACACAGAGCTGATTTGGGAGGCCTGTGCCTTTGATGGCAAGATGGCTGCCTTTTGATCCTTGAGGCCTCAGGAAGTCCCCTGGATACCTTCTCACCACTGATCCACGCAGGTGAAACCTTCTAATGCTCATCTACTCTCATGTCTTAGTTAGTGTTTATATTGCTATGAAGAGACATTATGACCATGCAACTCTTCCAAAGAAAACATTTAATTGTGTGGCTTGCCTACAGTTTCAGAGGTCAGTCCATTATCATCATGTCAGGGAGCATGGCGGTGTCCAGGCAGACGTGGTGCTGGAGAAGTAGCTGAGAGTCCTACATCTTGCAGGCAACAGGAAGTTGACTGAGACACTGGGTGGTATCCTGAGCACAGGAAACCTCAAAGCCCACCCCCACAGGGACACACTTCCTCCAACAAGATCACACCCATTCCAACAAAGCAACACCTCCTAATAGTGCCACTCCCTATGAGATTGTAGTGGTTTGTTATGTTCAAACTACCACACCTAGTGACCAAGACCTCAGGGGAAGGTGAAGAGAGATTCATAACTATACATGCCAAAGCTTGGGATCAAATTGACATTTCAGAAGATCCAGGAAGTTACACATAAACAATGCCCAGGGACTGTCCACGAATATTTATGGATCGGCTCCCAGTGACTAAATGGCTTATCCAAGTTCACACTGTTAGAAAGAGTAAACAAAGACTTTAAACTTTGACTGGCTAGATCTATGTGCATACATCTGAAGATGGTCTTCCTCGTTATTGGGCAATGTGGAGCTAAGCCTTGCTTTAGCTCACCACTACGGACACTGACAGACGCAGTAAGAAGACAAAGCTCTTCAGCAGACTTCTATGACGGGGGAACTCAGAAGTGAGCTAAGCAAAACATAACAGAGAGGGTAGTCACAGCAAGGCTTACAAAAGCCAGTGATGGCTTATGGGGTTAATTAATAAAAGACAGAACCCGGAGAGCACATATAATATTCAAAGTGAACCCCGACTCTCCTAGCCGGGGAAATCCAGATGAGTAGAAATTAGATATCAATGAAGGATTTTTTTTTTTCAGAATAAAGAACGGGCACTCTGTAGGTGTACATCTCCTGTCCTTATCTCTCCTCTGCATGCTCAAGTACTGGGCAGTGCTAAGCCAGGAGCCTGCACACCTGTATATTCTAGGAAGAGACATGTAAAAAGATGAAAGTGATGGACACCACAAACTGGGCATGGCCTGGGCGTGGCACCAGGTTAGCTTGGATGTTAGGGAGCAGTGTTTCCTTATCAAAGATTAGTAGACTATACAGTATTGGAAGGGCTGGCTTCGTTTCCTAGCGATAGACTTGACTGCTCAGGCCAATTCTACACACACAGAATTTAAGACATTTTTTACAGTCATACCATAGTTCACAGAGTTGAGAATTCGAATTTCTGGTTGAATTGGCCTTAAAAAGAAATCTCATTTCTATTTAGGCACCAACTTGGAGAGAACCCATGTTGCTAGGCTCCTTCCTTCCATATGATGGAAAATACTGATTTTGAAACTAAACACCCTAACATAGAGCACTTTTTTTTTTTTAATCCCCTGTGTGTGCTGAAGATGGAACCAGCATCTCCCTCCCAGGCCCTCACACGCATGCCTGTGAGCACACATTTTTATATTTCTAAACAAGACGTTTAGTGTAACATTATCCTTGATGTAACTAATTCTTGTGACAGAACTCATGAAAGATCAAAGGAAGTTAATAACCGTCACGGGTTTTACAGTGGAAATCGCACCACACCATGCGAAGAACAAGGAGCTCACCCTAACGGTCCGACATGAGCGGCTAACTGTGCAAACCCTGGAAATGAGGTTGAAGTCCTAGCTCTCAGCACTCTGGATTCTTTCAAGTGCCACCTGAGGTTCCGTGACCCTAAAGCCCAGGAGGCTAAAACCTGTTGCTCCCCGCATTGACACCTGTTCCGGAATCCAGCGCTGACCACGGATTATGACACCTCCAATTTTAGGAAGGTCCGGGTTTCAGCAAGTCTGGCTGATGGATCAGCGAAGAGAAGTCTATTTCTGGCCTTCCTCATCGGATGTGACGCAACCAGACAGGGAACTTCAGAGGCATGCCCAGTCATGTGAAAGGGACTGTCCTTGGGGCAGAGTTTAACAATGTGCCCAGGCTATAAATGATTATTACATGAGGTCCTGGGGCCAGCAACCTGGGACACAGATTCTCTAGGGAGAGGGAGGCTGAGCCGGTCCTGATAATTCCTAGGAGATAAGTGTCCCCAGCTTAGAGTTCTCACTGCCCTTGAAATGAGTCTCTGCTCTGATTTATAATTAGCCAAAGGCCAGGGGCTTCCTGACTCACAGTATACGACAGCTTTCACACAGTGCTGGGGACACTCAGTGTGTCTCCTGAGCGCCGATGACAATGCATGACAGGATGAAAACGTGGGGCGTGAGCCACTATTGCCCGATACATTCTGTTTATTTTTTAAAGACAACTTGGAGATGTCAATTATTTCCTCATTCCGCCATGGGAGTTCTAGGGATCAAACTCAGGCTGGGTGGTCAGGGCCTTTACTGGCTGAACTATCTCTCTTGTCCTTGAATGATGCTTTAATCCCTAGATGTTGTCAGCATTGGTCTATGCCATCCTGTGCTGCTTAATAAAGGGACCCTTCAGAGTTCGTATCTTCAGGCCGTGTTGTCCTTGTCCAGAAGTTAGAGCTCAGGTGCACCACTGTGTAGATGGCACAGGCCACTACACTGCTATATGGTGCATGGCATTGTGTATATGGTTTAGAGCTAATCAAAACACAGGCACCGCTTTCCTGTATTTAGAGTGTGATAGACTAAATAAAAACTAGTGAAACACTGTGCTGGCTTTGCTCAGGGCTGACTTCTAAAGTAGCCAAGGGTACTGTTTTCCAATTGGAACTGAGAATAGGTGGAATAAAAAGACACGAAAATAAATAGTGGGGCTGGAGAGAGGGCTGAGCAGTTAAGCGTGCTGGCCTCTCTTCTAGAGGACCCTAGTACAGTTCCCTGCACACAGTAGGCAGCTCCCAGTGGCCTTTAACTCCAGGGCCAGGGGATCCCACAGGCTTGCCTGGCCTCCATGGGTGCCTGCACACATGTGCACATATTCACACACATAAAATAAAATCTATGGCTGAGCCTTGATGAGGAAATAATCCAAGTCATGGGAAATCTACATTCGAAGGTATTTTAAATAAAAGATGTGTGAGTGAAAATTCCTGGAAAGGAGCTGTGTCTGGCTGTGGAGAGAGAAAAAAAACAAAACAAAACAAAACCTCCTGGACGGAATGTTTGGGTCTGCAGAGACTGATTATCTCAGGCTAGTTCTAACCTTCCGAAACGGCCATTTCTTGTCCCACTCTTCATCTGAACCTCAGGCTGGAGAGATGGCTCATCAGTTAAGAGCACAGGCTGCTCTTCCAAAGGTTCAATTCCCGGCACTATGTGGTAGCTCACAGCTGTCTGCAACTCCAGTTCTAGGGGATCCAACACCCTCACACAGACAGACACATACAAAGGCAAAATACCAATGCACATAAAATAAAAACAAATCATATAAAAAAATAAAACAAAACCTACTAGAAACTATTAACTTCACAGGACGTGAACTTCCACCAATCCAAGACCTAAGAAAGTCATTGGAATCCATCCTGGGCTCATAAAGTAGCTCCCCCACCTCATGGCGCCAGCCTCTCAGGTGTGCTCACCAATGTATTGTAAAGATGCCTTGATCTATGGCTCTCTTTGTTCTGTAAAACTATAAAGACCCTGTGAAATTGCCTCCGCATTGGAACACAGACTTTGAGGTACCCTAAATCTGCATTCCCAGGCCATGGTCATTCAGAATGGCTCCTGAATAAACTATTTCTTATTCCCTTTAAGATGAGAGCTGGGTTTATTTTACATTGGCGGGTATCAGCTGAGCTTTATTAAACCTGATGTACTCAGAATATCTAGTATCTTGAATATTATCTATAATCATCCTATCTGGTGTATTGGGGGGTGGGAAGAGAATCAAGAATTTTACAAAATAAATTAGGAAAATGCCGTACAGAAGAACAGTTGTCGGAGGAAACATTTTGGCCAGTGAGTCACTAAAGCTCAGCGGAGCCGCCTAATTCTAGGAAAGAATAAACCAAAGGAGCCAGAGGGTGTGAAGTCGGGAACAGCTGAGGGCAACCGTGAAGAGAGCCGTGACACCTGAGCTGACAGTGGTACTCAGGATCGGGACAGGAAGGATTCACGGAGGACTTAGGAAAGCACTAATCTCCAGACACTGCCTGAGAAATGGCAGCTCCCTGGAAACGGGCCCTCCTGAACACACCTTTATTAATAAACACCCACATCCTTCTGCTACTCTCCATCCGTGAATATGAAATTCCTGGGCAGTCAAGGAAAAAACTTGCACTCATGACAAAATTCTGTCTCTGTGCTTTTTCTACTATATCCAAAGTCAAAGACAGGAGAAAGAGGCCTGGGATGGGGCAGAGAACTGGAGATTTGGGATGTTCAATTGTAGGCGACAGCTACCATCTGGATCCCCCTTCCACATCTGCTAATTAGCTTCCTCGAAGTAATTCTATTTAAGGTAATCCCTAAAGCCAGGTTTTCCCTCGCTTCAAAGTATAAATGCTCAAGCCAGGAACGATAAAGCAGGCCTATAAACCCAACATTTAGGAGGCTGAGGCAAGCAGGCTCCAAGTTCCAGGCCAGCCTGGGCTACAGAGTAAGACTCTGCCTCAAGAAACAGACAGGTAAGTATAAACATTTAAGCACATTCACAGGTGCCCAGGAAGCAGAGCAAGAAGTGCAAGAAGTGCCACCTATGTCTGCATGTAAAGTGGACGCAAAAAAGATCCCGAAGGGGGAAAAGGCTAGGCATGGTGGTGGCACACCCCTTCGAACCCAGCCCTCAGTAGGCAGAGGCAGGTGGATCTCTGGGTTGGAAGCCAGCCAGGGCTATGTAGTGAGACCCTACCTCAGAAAACAAAACACAATACCAAGAAGAAGTTTTAGTTATGCCAACGTGCTTACGTCAAAAATTCCCGCGTCATACGGTTTGACTACTGTATACAATGCATGAGTTCCAGTGTATTTTAGAGTGTGAGACGCTCATCACAATTAATTTGAAAAATTCCATCATCCATCAAGTCTCATTCCTGTGAGCATTAATAACCACTCCCAGTTCCTGCAACGCCCAGGCCGAGGTGATTATGAATCCTCTTTTGTGTCTTTGCCTCTTGTGTGTCTGGCTTTTTTTCTCTTGGCGTGCTGTTTTTTGATTTGAGATCGATCCACTTCTGAGCACAATGCTTCATTCCTTTTTCTTGCTGCAGAGCGTATTTGTCAGTCGTGTTTTAAGAAGACGATGATAAAAACCTACACTTCTTCCTTTGTCAGAAAAATGCACCGTGTACTGGAGGAGGCTGCTAGTCATTTAAACAGAAAACTGATTTTTCTTTGATATGATTTTGACCTTGACCATTTTTACTTGTATCTATGAGGACTCCAAACAGAAATAGTATGTGGGTTTTTTTTATATTGATGAAATAAATTTAATCATTCATGCCAGGCAAAATTTTAGTACTTTATAAGCAATTACCTTAGAAATGAGAAACAACTTCAACAATGTCCAGACTCCAGAATACCAAGGAGTTTATAATCCTTAGGTGAGAGACAAGATAACCAAGGGTAACAGAGCCCAAGTCCAAAAATGTGTAAAGTCACCCTAACCTGAAACACCCAAGAGTGGACCAAGACTATCTTAGAGGCCATTTGACGATTAAGTTCTCATGCCCTGTGTCAAACAAGCACATATCCGGGCTCTCATCACTCAGCATGGAGCCAGGCAGGATAAATCAAGGCAACCCTGAGGAGATGCTTGGTAGGAATCTCACCTTTCTCTCTTCCATCCTTCCTTCCCAGAGCCCACCCACTACTTGTCCTCTGACATGGTCCCTTCTGGAGACTTCCTTTACATTGGTCAGAGTCTGTGGGCTCAGCTTGGAGGCAGCAACTGAGCACAGATCTGTGTGTCCTCTTGGATCAATCTTGTCACACGAGGCACGGCCATCCCCACCGCAAGAGTGAGCTCGCTCCACCAGTGGTTCTCAGAGGCTTGTCTAGATCAGCATCCACTAAGAACTTGTTGGCACAGTCTCAGGGTTTTCCCCAGTCCTACTCGACCGGAAACTCTGGGATGAGGTCCAGAAAATCTGTTTCAACATGGAGCATTCTTTGGATGCAGGAAACATCTTGGCAATCGTAGCTCTACGACTTCCTCTGGCCTTCTAAACTTCATCTACCCTCACCTTGGGCTGTTGTCCTAGCTTCCTGCTTGTGATAAAAAAAAAGTCCCAGGAGGGCTTGTGCTGGCTCAGAACACAGTCGCCAGCCCTCCCTCATTCCTGACTGGTTCATGGCCTGCCTGAAGCTGCCCCTCTATCATGGATCCGACCCTTATCACTGCCCAACTCAGTATTCTAGCTTCATGACTTCTCCCTTCCCTTATCCTGTACTTTCCATATCCTGCTATTAATTAGCCCATAGACTATTATTTTACCATCTTGGAAAAAAAAAGATTCCTACTACAGAGACATTTAAACAACTGTGCTTACGGCTGCTTTGCTCACAGCAAGGAGAAAGAATCAGCCTAGATGTCCACCAAAGATGAAGGGAGAATGAGAACGTGGCATTTCATCCAGCCATAAACAAACTGAATTACGAGATTTGTGGAAACATTAACAGAACTGGAAAGTATTATAATAAATGAGCTACCCAGGCTCACAAAGACAAACACTAGACTACAACTACTCTTTCATCCATATATTCTAGCTTCTAATTTTTGTAACTATAAATGTGTATTTATGTGAGCGTGAGAGCATGTAGGGGCCAGAGAAGTAGAAAGGGTTCCATGGAAAGAATGGGGTGGGGCTTTATTGGAGAGGGAGTGGGAGGAGAGTGGACTATGTATGATCTAAGAGTGGAGATATTCAGGGTGAAGGTGGGGGTGGGGAGAGGGAGATGCGTTGAGAGGAGGGGGATGGACAGTCAATACTTGGTATAGATGAAAATACCAGAAGGAAGCCTGCTACTTTGTAAATGGAAAATTTAAGTTTAAAAAAAATTAAAGTAGGGGCTGAAGAGATGGCTCAGCAGTCAAGAGCACTTGATGCTCTTGCAGAGGCCCTGAGTTCAGTTCCCTGCACTCGCATGGTAGTTTATAACCATTATAATCCAGTTCCAGGGGATCTGATGTCCTCTTCCAGCCTCTTCAAACACCAGGCACACAGTTCACATATGTACCTGCAGGCAAGATACTCACACACACAAAACAGGCACAACCGAAAAGGTTACTTTGAAAGAGTCCTCGTGGCCTCCATGTTCTTTATTAGCTAATATCATTTTTTAAAATTGAGATCTGACCGGCATCAGATAAAACACAGATTCTAAGGGGTCCAGTTAATGGCAATCAAAGTCTCCTGGGAATGCAACCTGGTACACAACAGAAAGCCTTGCCAGCACTCACTGGCCTTCCTGCCTGCCTCTTTCCAGTCAGTTTCACCTCACACATTCAGGCCCTCGCCTAGCTGACCAATAGGACCAACTGAGGCAACTCGACAGATTCAAGAAACTCACTTATCTAGTATTCTGTGCTGTCTGATACTTTAACTCAATGAAATGTACCTGGCATTTCTTTATGTTGTCTCATGATAGCAGTTGTGATTTCTCCCCACCTTCCTTGCTGAGGAGAGCTTTCTGATCAAACTACACAGCCTTTATCCATTCATTTGCTAATGGATACTTGGATGAGCTCCAATTTTTAAAAACAATATGATGACTAATGATGCAATGAACATTTGAGGAGGAAAGTGTCATTTTGCAAACTGACTCATATGGAGAAAGAAAGAAAGAAAGAAAGAAAGAAAGAAAGAAAGAAAGAAAAAAAAAGAAGGGAGGAAGGGAGGGAGGGAGGGAGGGAGGGAGGACACATAACTAACTTTGGAAAGTTTAATTGGTAAAGGTGAAGAAGAAATTTCAAGGTAAGTTGAAGTATGGTAGAGAGACAGAGTGGTTAAAAGTCACCAAAAATTCAAGTCCAAGGTGACAAAGGTACAACGAGGAAAGAATAAAAGGAGACTGGACAGAATGAGGGGACGACTTGAACAGTGAAGGCAGCCCTCGGGGATTTAGTTCAAATGACTCATGAAGTAGGAAGTAGGGGAACTGGGATTTTGAGATAAAGATATTAAACTCAACTCTGGCCTTAATGGAGTTTGGAGTTGCGCTTTCCAGAGAGAAACTGAAGTGCAGCTATGAAATTCTACAGAGCACAAAGGAGACCAACCAGACAGGCCACACTCGACAGTGAGAGGAGAGACTGAGCACCCCCATCCAGGGAGTCCAGAGATTCTCCAGCAGTCTTTGAGAATCTCAGCATGATCAAGCTCATGGAGACACAGCAGAAATTGCAGCACCTGTGCAGTATCTATTCCTTCTTACTCCAAGTCATCAGAACCCAACAGGCATGCCATTTCATTCCCTCTGCTTGTAACAACCAGAGGCTCAGGTCCAAGAGCTACCAAAAGAAGTCAGACGGGAGTTCTGGGGAAGGCTCTTGGTGTAGACTAGATGAGTGTCTGGAAGATGCTAACATCCGGAGCAGATCTGAAGCCCGCTTTCCTTCTAGACCGTTAGATGAGATCACAATTGTCTACAGTACGCAAGACAGGTCGAATAAGGGTCCCCAACATCTGGAGTATTTGTTATAAAGGGCACCCAGAACAGAAAGCTAAGAAATTATTAGACTACAGATGAGAGAAGAATATTGTTGGAACTGAAAAAAAGAAAAAAGAAAAACCCTTTGGAATAGGTAGACAAGCACAAGACACTACCCGGTGAGTGTAGGCAAGCACACATTTGCCTCTGCTGTTATGATGGACACTGACTGAAGCCATGTGTGGAGAAAAGGGTTCTTCTAGCTTACAGGCCACAGTCCATCATGGAGGAAGCAGGGCAGGAAGTCAAGTCTGGGAACGTGAAGGCAGGAACTGAAGCTGAGGCTCAAAGGAATGATGCCAACTGACTCACTCAGCGCTCTCTCTCTCACACACAGTTCAGGAGCACCTGCCCAACGGGGCTGAGCCCTCCCTCCCTCATCAATCACCAATCTAGAAAATTGCCTGTAGCCAAGACCCGTATATGTGTTTTCCAATGGTCTTAGGTGACCTCTGTGAAAGGGTTGCTTGACCTATAAAGGTATCACAATCCACAGGTTGAGAACCACTGAGCTGGTACAATGTTCCTTTGCCTAAACCCATTATTTATGCGGATAAATGTCACACATAAGTGACTAATGTGCTTGATCCATCTACAACTGTAATAAAAATTTATGATTAAGAATAATAGGGCATGCTCTCCATCCTTGCTCTCCCATCCTCCCTGATACTTGGTTTGGTCTGCTAAAGACGGTTGTTTTGAAATGAGTGAAAATTATCCCTAACCATGTAAAAAAAAAATTTTCCTGGCCATATTAGGAAAAGGTGAAGCGATCTGTTTTTAATTAATAACTAATGAGCTGTGGGTGGTAGAGAGGTCAGAGGATAACGCTGGGAAGTAGTCTCTCCTCCACTCGTGTGTTTCATGGCTTAAACTCAGGCCATCGGACTCAGTAGCAACCGCCTTTACCTGCTGAGCCACCTCATCAGCCATGAAGATTTTATTTCTTAGTTATTTTGGAACATGTTCTCAAGCATATGCAATAAACACACACCTTACGATGCAGGAACCTCCACTCCACACATTCCGGTGAGCATGATTCTTTTGAGCGACTACATAAAACTATAACTTCAGGTGGTATAGGGACTGGATGGCATATATGACCCTCAGGCAGGGGTTGGCTTTTTGAAATCGTTCAAAGGCATCCTAGTGGAATAAGATGGATCCCGACTGGATTAGCAAGGCTTTTATGTCTAGACATCTGTATCATTGCAACAAAGCCCACAAAACCTAGCAATGCGTTCCCCATGGAAGGAAGCAGAAATGTGCAAATCCTATCACCCATTCCTTGTCAAGGGCAGATGGCCCCCATAGCTCCCACAAAAAGCGCCCACAAAGTCACAAGGTTCAGATCAGTGGCAAACAACACTACAGGGGGGCGTGGAATGACAGGGTAATTCTAAGGGACCCTCCTGTGTTTGCCAAAGCAACTCCTGGGGCCTCGGTGTCCACGTCCTCTAAACTAAACTTGGATACCATATTCAGGCTCATTCCCATTGTTCCGGAATTTTTCAACTCATGGTAGAAGTGCTACCATCACCAGGGAATGTTCTGGAAAGCTGATTCAAAAGCTCCACACAGAGTTGCATGCTTGGCAAACAAATGAGTTTGAAGAAGCAGCTTCTACAATATCCTCCGGATGCCCTCCTGGAATGCGCAGAACATGCGCACTGAGATAGCCCAGGGCACATGTTTCTCATTAGGGGGCCCTTGAGTTCCCCTGCCCTGCAAAGCTTCCCAGCATGCATCTGGGCTCCTGCTGAGACCACAGAGCACAGTCCTACTCAAGCCCAATAATGAAGGCATGGGGTCTTCCATTCGTTTGTAACATTCAGATGACTCAGACAGGAAACTCCTATAATCTTACTAAAAAAATTCCAGCATAAGGGATGGAGGGAGGTTTATAAAGAGAAAATACACCTGCAAGTACAGAATTCCACATAGTCGAGCCTCCAGCACAGATGCAACCGTTATTGGTGAGTTCCTCGGAAACCCCCAAAGGCTCATCTTTAATAATTAACTTGCAAATCCCTTTCCAAAAAGCATTTCATAGGTGCGCTTATCGCTGCTGTCATCAAATTAAGGACAATTCCCTGGCGTGTCTAGATTTCTTTTTTCTTTTCATTTTTGCCCTCTGATTTCAAGAATGACAACACTGCTTGCTGCTAATTTATATGTCCAGGGCCAACAGACTTCAGTGTGGAATGAACGAATGCGGAAAAGCTTTCTGCACCTGTGGATGGTGTTACCGGGAGGGGCCAGGACAGCATTCAGTCCGGAACTCCTCTTGCTATAGTCCCCGGTCACCACTAGAGTCCAAGGGATTCCCCAAATAAAGTCCCAGGCAGTATCTGCCAGCTCAGACAAGTACAAGGGCATCAAAGGATCATTATTTGAATGTGCCCCTCCCCAAGGGCTAACAGGCTGTAGTTTGGTTCTATTTGAAGGTGATGAGGAGTGGGCCAGGCTATGAGGGAAGAGCCCAACGGATCAAATATGGGTGGCTTTTTAGAAGAAGGGGAAAGAACAGAATACATGGTTGTCTCTTGCCGTGTAGGGTCTTGAAGAACATCGGGGTCCTGCTGGTAAAAAGACAACAGCAGGTGTAGCATGTTGATCTCACTTCTCAAGGGCCAGGAGTCAGAAGAAATCTATAGAACATCTTGCCTCAAGTATTTTATCATGGTAACAATAAATGGACTAACACAGGACATAGGGAAATTTTTCCTTGTATTAAGTGTACATAATCAGACTGTACAACTTAAGATAGCAGAATTATGAATGAAGCCCTTCTTGATATTTGGAGTGATTGATTGGATCCAAGCAACCGAAGAAAACTCAAAAAAGAAAAAAAAATTGCATTGTTAAGACAAGTGGAGAAAATTAAATGCATTCTTCCATATATGTATGTATTTAATTTTCCTCATAATTAAAAACCTGCAGCATATTCAATCTCTGGGGAAATCTAATCTGCTAACTATTCTGCAGAATGGCTATAAGACAGAAATCCTTGCTAATAACAGTAGCTTTCCCTTTTATTACTATGGCTCAATTATTCAACTTTAATTACTTCAAAGGCAGGAGCAACTTCTGGCCAATATAAGAGACACACTGGACCCCCATTTGGTACTCCTTCTGCAGCCTCTGATTCAAACGCTTATTAGCTCATCCTAATTTCCAAAGTAGAAAGTCATGAGGCATGCCAGGTGGGGAAAAGCCATTGCTCAGAGGCAGCTTAAGGGCAGATGGATGGAGAAGGCCCAAGTCTCCCGGTCCCACCCACTCTTACTATCGTATCCTTGTCTTTTTTATAATTTACCAAAATTTAGGCCAGCACCACTGTTTAGTCTTAAGAAGGACTTGGTCCAGGAAGAATTTGTTCTTTTTTTTTTTTTAATACAACACAGACTTAAAAAAAAACTAATAATAATTCAAAACAAAACACGCTGCCCAAGTATTTATGATAAAAATGTGTCTGACATAAGACCTCCCAATGTCATTGTCAAAACCCAAGCCCAAGATTGTATTGGTACATACTTAATTCTATCAAAAGAGCCTGATTTTCCAAAGCCATTTGTAGAAAACACACAGGCTACAGTTCTGGAAGGCCATGCACTCACAGTTCTCTCTTCTGAGTTGATAAATCTGTAAAAAGCAAAATGCTGAATGCCACTCTTCCTGGTCATGTCACTATGCCGCAGTCCTCATAGTGACACTGCTGGACATAGCCTCACTTAGCCATTCTCCCAGGGAACGAGAAGGTGTCTTTTGAATAGAAATAGCCACATCCCAAAGAAGTTCATCTGCTTTGCACAGCGGCCGTCGACTTTGAGCCAGGCTCTCTGGTCCCCTCCACAGTCTTACCAAGAAGATTTTTCTTTTCCAAAGTTTGAAATGTATGTTATTAAATGATAATCCCAGGAGTCACATCCATCAACGAAGGCACAGTTTGCTCAGAAAAAAAACGAACCGGCCTCTGTAAATCACGCGTGAATGTTCACCCCTGCATCTCTGCAAACACAGTGCTCTCGGCATCTCTTAGAGGAAGAAAATATTTTTAGAGGTTTTTTCCCCCTGCAGTTGTGGCTTTCCCTGTGGGAGCAACCATTATCGCCATCAGACTCCTGACAATCCACCCACAATCTCTCTCCAAATCGCTCCTCTGCCTCTCTACCCCAGTGCTCTGTCCTAAATTGCTCCCTCCAATTCCCACCTCCCCCGTCCCCAGACCTTTTCTCCTCTCTGTCCTTGAGTCAGAGGGTAGATCGAACTTTCCACGTGGGATTACAACAATTGCCCTTCACAGCCTCAGAAGCTATCGCAGTCCAAAGAATTTAATAAAATCAAACCCACAGCCATGAAGACAGTTTCTTTATGATGAGCACGTGTTAAAGAGACTCACCTGAGCATTACTGGTGCTTCAAAAAAGAAGACTTTGAAGTAAAATTGCGTATCTGCTGTTCATCATTTAAGAAATCATGTGTGGCATCTGTACATACATGTGTGTAAGTGTATAGGCCCATGCATCTGTGGCGTTCAGAGGACAATGTCGTGGTGTGTCCTGTTCGGTCATTCTCCACCTTTCTTCCTGGGGACAGCATTTATCACTGAACCTGGAGCTAGAACTGGCGCCCAACAGGCTCCAGAGTCTTCTTTCTCCAGCCATTAAGCCCGATGGGCTAGAGCCACCACATCATTTACGTGAGTGCTCTGGAGTCAAACTGAGGCCTTCATGCTTGGACCACAAGCTCTCTTGCCTATGGAGGCATGTCTCCAGCCCCATTTAAAAAATACTGGGTAAAATCTCAAAGGCCTGATTCTGCCAGGCAGACCATCATCCACACACTTACCACAGAATGTCATCAAAACACCAAGGCAGCGAAATCTACCTGCAGCTAAAACACCTAAGTTACAGAGGAAGAGTTCCTAAGCATTTCGTGGTAAGGCAGTGACAGAGTTCAATGCTCTATACTTGTTACAATAGAGAGTTAACTGAAAGTCCAGCCACATTAGAATCCCAATCACAGTGTGTAAAGTGGCAGTTCTTTCAACCACTGTTTATTTCTTTGTTCTCACAAAGTCCCCATTCACACTGCCTTGAGGACACCACAGGGAAGAACAGAAAGAGTGAGGCATCCCTGTGCCTTCAGAAGATCCCGCAGCCCAGATGTAGTCTTCCAAATTAGTTGGGTGGGTGGGCAGGAGAAATGGGGAAGAAGTGAAAGGAAGAATACAATCAAAATAAATTCTATGAACTTCTTAAAGAATTTCAAGAATCAGAATTTTCCTCAAAGACAGACATCGCCTCAGAGTAAAGGGTTGGGAAAAAGTTTTCCAATCAAATGGACCTAAGAAACAAGCTGGAGTAGCTATCCTAATATCTAACAAAATAGACTTCAAACTAAAATCAATTAAACGAGGCAAAGAAGGACATTTCATATTAGTCACAGGAAAAATCAATCAAGAGGAAATCTCAATACTGAACATCTATGCCCCAAATATAATGGCACCCTCTTATGTAAAAGAAACACTTCTAAAGCTTAAATTATACATTAAACTTCACACACTAATAGTGGGAGACTTCAGTACCCCACTCTTACCACTAGACAGGTCTGCCAGACAGCAAATTAACAGAGAAATAAAGAAACTAACAGTGGTTATGACTCAAAGGGACTTAAAAGATATCTATAGAACATTCCATCCAAACATAAAAGAATATACCTTCTTCTCATCACCTCATGGAACCTTATCAAAAATTGACCACATACTTGGTAACAAAGCAAACCTCAACAGATTAAAAAAAAAAAGTGGAATAACCCCATATATCTTATCGACCACCATGGCTTAAAATTAGAATTCAACAGCAACACTAATTTTAGAAAACCCACAAACACATGGAAATTAAACAATGTTCACCTGAATCACCAATGAGTCAAGGAAATAAAGGAAGAAATTAAAGACTTTCTCAAATTCAATGAACATGACCACATAACATACCCAAACTTATGGGACAAAGTGAAAGCACTGTTAAGAGGAAAGTTCATAGCACTAAATGCTTACATAATAAAGTTGAAAAATCCCACACTAGTGAATTAACAGAACACCTGAAAGCTCTAGAACAAAAAGAAGCAAATTCACCCAGAAGGACTAGATGGCAGGAAAATAATCAAATTAAGAGTTGAAATCAACAAAATAGAAACAAAGAAAACAATTCAAAAAAAATCAGTGAGACAAAGAGTTGGTTTTTTGAGAAAATCAACAAAATAGACAAACTTTTACTTTTATTCAAATTAACCAAAAGGCAGAGAGAGAATATCCAAATTAACAAAATTAGGAATGAAAAGGGGGACATAACAATAGACATCAAGGAAATCCAGAGAATTATTAGGTCATATTTCGAAAACCTATACTTCACAAAACTGGAAAACTTCAAAGAAATGGACAATTTTCTGGATAAATATCCTTTACCAAAATTAAATCAAGACCAGATAAGCAAATTAAACAGACCTATAACTGCTAAAGAAATAGAAACAGTCATCAAAAGTTTCCCAACCAAAAAAAGTTTGTGACCAGATGGTTTTAGTGCAGAATTCTATAAGATTTTCAAAGAAGAACTAATACCAATATTCCTCAAATTGTTCCACACAACAGAAGGCACATTGCCAAACTCTTTTTATGAGGCTACAATTACCCTGATACCCAAACCACACAAAGACATTACTGACAAAGAGAATTACAGACCAATCTCACTCATGAACACTGATGCAAAAATACTCAATACAGGCAAATCAAATCCAAGAACACATCAGAACCATCATCCACTATGATCAAGTCGGCTTCATCACAGAGATGCGGGGATGGTTCAACATAGGAAAACCTGTCAATACAAGCTACCATATAAATAAACTGAAAAAAAAAACAAAGCAAAACAAAAAACAAATAAAAACCCCAACATGATCATCTCATTAGATGCTGAAAAAACCTTCGACAAAATACAACATCCCTTTAGGATAAAGGTCTTGGAGAGAACAGGGATACAAGGAGCATACCTAAGCATAATTAAAGCAATATACAGCAAGTCAACAGTCGACATCAAACTCCCAGCGATCCCACTGAAATCAGGAACAAGACAAGGTTGTTCAGGTCTGATAACAAGTTTGCCAGAGATGTTCATCTCATTCGCAAGTCAATCCTTTTTGAAGTGGTGACATATGTAGCAGTTGTCAATCATCTTCACTAAACTCAGATCAGGTTTCTGGGTTTCAACAGAAAGAACTGGCTAAGCTTGACAGAGAAGCAAGAGCTTCAACCTGTGGACGGATAAGGTGGGAACGGGAAAAGGATGAACGTACCAGATACCTTATGCAGGAAAAACTACACATATGCAATTGGTTCCAAGTCTGTTCAGATGCTCCACACATTCCAGACACTATCCTACAGAAAGCGCATAAGAAGGTAGATAGGGGCAAACTGTGGCAACGAGAAAGACTCCTCCCAGGCAGAAGTGCTCCAGGCCTTGTAGACTCCTCCCGCCCAGGCAGAAGTGCTCCAGGCCTTGTAGACTCCTCCACGCAGAAGGAACTGGGATGTTTTTGTAGGATCGTTTCAGTTCTTCTCATGCATGTACACAGTGAACTCTTTTCATCATAGTCACTCCCCAGCCTCCCTGCCAAATCCACCCCCATTCTCCACCTAGGCCCCTCTTTCTTTTGTGGTTTTTACTTTTTAAATAACCTGCTAAGTCAAATTAGTGTTGCCAGTATACGCATGGATGTGGGGGATCCATTAATGATCAACATACCAACAACAACTTCCCTGAAACAAACAACCAAACAACAACAAAAACAACCACCTGACTCTTCCTCCCCAACAGCCCTCAATTGCCAACAGCAACTCAGCTTCGGGTGGGGCATCCTAAGCCCCTCCTCCAACCATGCTGGAATGTTGACTACCCTAATCTTGCCCGGGCAAACTCCCGTTGTGTGGAGGTCCTGCATGGTCTGAAGATGCTGATTCATGGGTATTCCTCCACATCCTCCCATTCTTCCAATCAGCCTTTGGATTCCCAAGTCCGTCACCACAGTCAGCATCTCTCCCCTGAGATCTTTCCAAGAGGAGCTGAAGGCCTTCCTTTGCTGTCTGTCACACTCATTCATGATACCCCAATTCTCAATTACGTAGCCAGGTGTGCTCATCTTATCCTCTCCTGGAGCGGAGATGACTATTCTGCATGATGTGGTCTACCTTGGATAAGAAAGGTAATTTAAAAACTTTCCCTTTCAAGGACCTATCCCTTAAATCATGTAATTCATCAGCATCAAACCACAAAAAGACTAACACCAAGTATTCTTTCCCAACAATCTTGAAATCTTCTCCGAGTCCAAATCGATGGATTCACGAGAGCTTTGAATGCAGAGACATCTGGGGGGAGGACTGGATGGAGAGGCCAGAGGGCTGTAACTGGAGGGAGAGGTGAGGTGTGAGGGATAGCTAAGGCAGGGCAAAGTGGGTGGGGTTAAGACACTAAGAATTGGGCTCTGACAACAGAAGGCAAGGGACTCTCTTCTTAAAGGGACATACTTTCTTGACACAGGACACACATTGTAGTGGTACATCAATTGTATTTTGATAAATAAATCTTGCCTGAAGACCAAAGGCAAACCTAAAGCCACTAGAGGTCAGGTAATGGTGACACACACCTTTAGTCCCAGCATTTGGGAGACAGAGTCAGATGGATCTCTGTGACTTCAAGGCCAACTTGGGCTACACAAATGAGCACAGAAATAAATCCAGGTGGTGTTCCCCGACACCCTTAATCCCAGCACTAGAGGGAATATAAAATGAGAGGAGAGAGAGAGGCTTAGTCTGTTTAGTTTACGGTTGACCAGCCTTGGTAGAGGTAAGACTTCTCTAGTGACTTGATTGCTTTGCTTTTCTGGTTTTCAGGTTGAACCCTGATATCTGTCTCTGGGTTTTTATTATTCATGCCACAGACCACAGTGCAGGTTCCTCAGGTAAGGGACAACACTTAGAAAATGAAACTCGATCCTCTTTTTTATTTTATTATTTCATTTTGCTTTTCTGGTGCTGCAGTTTGAAGTCAGGGTCTTGAGTATATAAACACTCTACCCACTGAGTATATAAACACTCTACCCACTGAGTATATAAACACTATACTTCCAGTCCCTAAAATCAGT
Source organism: Microtus oregoni (assembly GCF_018167655.1). NCBI lineage: Eukaryota > Metazoa > Chordata > Mammalia > Rodentia > Cricetidae > Microtus > Microtus oregoni. The sequence continues at coordinate 4,320,827 of NW_024543066.1, forward strand.
TCTTTAAATGAGGACACAATAATTTTCTAAATGTCTGTGGAATATTCCAGCCTTGATCAAAATAATAGCTTTAAAAAAAACAACCTTTTGGCCACCTGCATAATTCTTAGCTCTAGTGACAAAGCACTCTGAGCCATCAAGGATGAGGCAGGGCTTCAGGGACAGTTCACACGGCCACAGACAGAAGAGAAATTCAGATCACAGACACAGACCCTGACTCCTCCCCATGGTAACAGACTCTATTAGCCAACAGGCGTCAGTCCTCTGACGAGGGATATGTCACAAGGACATTACACAGTAGACAGAGTGGGGCTCCAACGCCACACAGACCCCAATCACCGTCTGGATCTTTCTTCTAGCAGGGTGACACTTGCTATCAATCTTCATATCTGGAAACAGGGAGTGGTGCTAGCTCCATGATTCATTAAACTCACAGAGTTTATCTATGTTGTACTCTTGGCAGGACATATTGGCTTGAAGGGGAGTTCTGTGGGTAATATTTATGACTAACATCATCATTACTATATGCTCATTATAGAAAAGAAAAATCAATGACATATGAAGGTTTCATTACCAAAATTCATGTATAGATGTATATACACATACATACACACACATGTATGCATTTGCTTGAATATCTATGTGTATATATACATCAATGTACACACACACTAAGCAAACATAATTGATAGTGCTTCTGTTGTTATTCTGCTAGGTGATGATTAAAAAAATCACACTTCAAAAGTTGCCAGTTATGGCCTTAATACATCCATGGCTCATGGCTCCAGCATTGTGCTGCAGCTACAAGAAGATGGCTCTACATTTAAGGCCAACCCAGATTATATACTAAGACCTTATTGCAAAAAAAAAAAATCTTTTTTTGATGATTTTAGATTAAAAAAACATTTGCTAAATTGCATACTCATTTTTAGCGCAAGAAACCTAAATATTAAGAGACTGTAATTCATGAATGTGTTTATCAGCTAGAACTTCTAATGATGTTTTTAATAAAAGGAAGTGACAGTTGCTGTCATGAGCCATAAACAGAAGAGATGACACTTCAAGCAAAGGGGACGGCATTTCCCAAGTGCCACAGCTGTAGGGACCCTTGGGCAGGATTCTCTCACTTGTCCTCCTAGGTCAGTGGTCTGCAACCTTCCTAACCCTGCAGCCCTTTGATATAGTCCCTCATGATGTGCTGACCCCAACCAGAAAACTATTTCCATTGCTACTTCCTAACTGAAATTTTGCTGTTATGAATCATAATGTAAATATCTGTGTTTCCTGATGGTCTTGGGTCACAACTGTGAAAGGGTCCTTTGGCCCCCAAGGGGTCGTGACCCACAGGTTGAGAACCATTGTCCTAAGCACTCCACAAGGTCTAGTTTTGTTGCCATGATCACTGTAAAGATGGGGAGACTGTGGCATCTTGGAGAGGTAAGCCAGTTTCTCGAGGTCATCCAGGAAGGGACAGCAACTTCGCCATACTTATGTTCCACCTGAAGCAGTGGTTCTCAACCTGTGGCCCATGACTGCTTTGTGAACCTCTATCTCCAAAAATATTTACTTTACAACTCATAACAGAAGCAAAATTAAGGCTATGAATTAGCGATGAAAATAACTATGGATGGGGGTCACCACAACACACGGACCTGTATTAAAAGGTCATAGCACTAGTAAAGACGGCACCGCTGACTTCCACATTATGCTGCCTGGAACTTATACCTGAAAGCGTGCAATGGATGCATGACAGCAGCTTGCTTTGGGCATGGCCAACGAGAGACTGAGGGTCTGTCCCCTCTGTTCCTGGCATGCTATGTTCCAAGTAATTGGAGTCACTGTCTCTTTCTGAAGATTTAATTATAATGAATGCTTAATGGGCAACAAAAGGCATCTTGAAAGTAATTACTTTTGACTCTCCTAGCAAGGAGCCCATTTGAAGAGTGGAATGAAGTAGCCAGACAAATGTGTTTGGTATACTAGGAGCATCTGTCAGAGCCTTGTCTATGCGGCACAGCTGAGGAGTCGAAAATAGTGCAGTGCATCTTTCAGATTGGACCTCTGGGCTGCAGGGCTGTAGGGGACACTTCCATGGAGCCACCTTCAGCTATTCACCGTTGTGCCACGATCAGTGATATGACTTGTTTGGGATCATAACCCATGCTCATAGGTCTTTGCAAGTCAGGGTTGCAGAGTTAGTCTTTTCTAGGATGGTAGGTTCTGGAAACCCATGGAGCAAGTCCCTCAAACAACTGTTTCTCCTGCCGTGTAGATCCAGTTTCTTCACTCAGTGAAGTCATCCTTCACCGGAAGCAGCAATAATCCACTCCCTCAGAGGAGCTCAGCAGAGGAAAGGAGCTGAGAGGGTTCTGCTTTTGTGTAAAGAATAAAATGGGTGAAGATGCTCACTGCTGCAGGACAGTGTGCAAACTCAGTTTCCCTTCCCACCTCGTGTCATTACTTAAAGGATAAAGGAGACTGTCACGTTGCAGAGGCTAGTGAAAGGGTCCAGCTAGGACAAGGGAGGATGGCTGAGCAGTTAGCATCAGTCCCCTTTTACAGAACAACACAGACCGGGGCCGGAGACAGAACTCAGTGATTAAAAGCACCAGTTGCTCTTCAGAGGCCTGAGGCCTGGAGTTCAGTTCCCCGAACACATGTCATAGCTGCCTGTAACTCCAACTCCAGGGCATCCGAGACCCTCTTCTGGTCTCCGTGGTACCAGCACACAGGTATGCAGGTGTATATGCTCGTGTACAAACACATACACAACAGAGAAAAAATAAATCTTTAAAAACAACGGTAACACAGGTGGCACACTGTGCAAACACACGCCAGGGACTCCAGAGAAGCTCTGCAAGCATCCCCTCCCCCACTCTCCACCCCAGAACCTACACGCTCCATCTGAGAACCTTGATCTTCCGTCCCAGATCAAAAAGCTGTGGGTTTCTGTGTGACAATGCTGCAGACACAACTTTGCTTCGAATCAGAATTAAATATACATACCCCAGAGAATGCAAGTAAAAGCCACGGCATCAGCAACTGATGCCATGCTCTCATTGGGTCAAAGCACAGAAGGGTTTGTGGGTCTGGCTTCACACTTAATCCCTCCAATACCCCACTGGAATGCCTATGTCGGTCTATGTCCAAGTTTTTCAAAGGCTATTCCTCTAAGCAGAAAAGGGCTCTCTGTAGATAATTAATGGGAAAGAGGTTAAATATTTGAAAATAATAACTACTGGTAAATTAAAGCATTTAATCACACTTGTGTCTAGTGCTTAGGAATGAGGAGGCTGAAAGCTTATGAGGTGTGGAGCAGTATTCATCTCCTGTTACAATGCTGTCCCCCAGATAATAGCCTGACAGCTAAAACCTCAAAGGATCAGATCATCTGGACACAATCTCTTCAAAGGAAAAAAAATCCCTTTGAGGTAAGTCATCACCTGGAACACCGAACCATGAATGTCTCCAGAAATATGGCTGCTAAATTCCTAAAGGTCATGGCAGTACCTATATAAACATCACCTAGAGGTGAAACCCTAAGGAACAAGAAACCAGCACGTATGGGTTCTTTCTATGGGTGACCATCTGAAAATACGCATTCCAATAAACACCTATGCCCATATGTTTTCCACCAATACATGCAAACAATGAAAATCCCACCAAGAACTTTACTTTCTCAATGTCAGTTATTCAGAGAGAATGGTCATAGACTTAAGCACTAAGCCAACAGGCTGGATTCCAAGTCATGTTTTCTGTAGGGAGCTAGCAACAGTGCATGACATGAACTGTCACACTTGTGTCCGATTTTTAAACCACTTAAATTTTAAAGTCTTTCACAATGGCCGCGTCTGTCAACAGTTAATGCAATAGGACCTCATCTTCCCTATGAACAAGCATCTCTAAATAAAACAAGCATTTCCTTCTAAATGGAAGGGTAATATTTGGACACATATGCGAAACTCACTCCATTCGCTTACAGCCAAATCATGACCTCCTCTTTAAGCCGAGAAGATGCCGTCCCTGCATGGTAACACCATGCTTCGTTCCAAACTGTTCAGATGCAACATGTAACACTCTGCAACACGGGCGCTCTAAACCACTGACCAGTCAGATAAACTCTGACTTTGGATGTGACGCGTCCTCCACAAAAAGCCTCAATGCTCATCCTTCCGCCTGTACCAACTAGAGACGCTCCTTAAACCAAACCAACAGAGCCACCAGATCGAGAGCTCCAAGATGTGGAGATGGAAAACAAACACTTACCATCTCTCTGACCACACACACAGATAGCACCATAACCCCTGCAAAACAAGAGTCATCCAACCGCCTTGACGAGTCTTAGTCCACACCACGGCCACACGAGCAAGGGCCAGACAGGAAGAGAGCAAGTGCTCTCTAGTGCCAGGCTCACTTACCTGTAAAAGAAAAAAAGAAAAAAGAGTTTAAGTTCTGTAATCATGAAGGAAAAATTATCTCCTCACTGCTCTCTGCTAATGAACTTTGACTTAAATCATAAGATGAAGAGATAAACAGAATTGTGTGGACTTTGTAAATAGAGAACTTCCCTGTCCCCACCAACACCCTGTGGTTGCTTTGACTTTGACAGGAATGGGTTAACTGACTGCAGACATGGGGGAGTTTATGGTGAGTTTGGGAGAAACAATTGTCCTTCAGTTTACTGATGAGCAGATGTAACAATGGAAAGGGAAGGAGAGAGAAATCTATGAAGACGCTTCCCTGAGCTGTGTTTAATGACCGTCACTACATCAGCCACAGCCCTGCCTTCGTGGGATGAAATGGTGCTAGTGATTGCTGGAATTTTGCCAGCGATCTCCTAGGCAACTGACAGTGAGAAGAGCCACAAATAGCAGCAAACACCATCCTCGTTCGCTACCCTGAAGTGCTTTCCCCTTATCCAGTTCAGACGTGCATCCTCACAGGAAGGGTTCAGCAGGGACACTGTCCTTGATCTAACGTGTGACATGGTGGGGACACACAGGTAGCAGAAAGAAAGATGCAAATGGAAATTAGCCATCACCGTATGCACGCCTACCCGTGCATCTAAACCCTGACAGCCAGTGTCTGAGTTCTTTTTAGGTGCCAAGTCCCAAGTGCTTTATATATATACATTCATGGCGTATGTGAAGCAACTCTCATGTGTGAGCTAGAGTTAACATCATTTTCTCTAAAGGAGGAAGAAGTTAAAACTCACTTATAGCCACACAACCACAGGTGATAATGCCGGAATAAAAATTTTCCTTGAATCATTACCAACTCACATTCTGGATTCAAGAGTCAAGACATCATTTTCCTTCTCAAGACTACCTTTGCTTGGACATTTTACTGAAAAGTCCAAGGGAGAGTTGACAATTGGATATTTCAGAAAAATATCAAAATGACACTATTCTGGTTTATAGCTGCTTCCTATAGAAGACACGGTTCCCTCAGAATAAGCTACTAGCAGGGAGTAATTAATACAAATGGGTTGGTTTTATGGGTACTATTTGCAAGAATCAGATGATCTGTACTTATCCTAATTCTGGAAACTCACCTCTTTCAAAAATGTTGCCATGAATCTCTGAGAGTTAATATTTGCTGTATAAAATCATATATAAGGCTTGCTCCCCATGGCTTGCTCAGTCTGTTTTCTTACAGCATCCAGGACCACCAGCCCAGGGACGGTACTGCCCACAGTGAGTTGGACCCTCCCACATCAATCATTAGTTGAAAAAAGTGTACCATGGGGTTACCCACAGGCCAATGTGGTGGGGTCATTTTTCTCAAGTGAGATTCCCTCTTCTGAGCCAGGCGATGGGGGCACACACCGTTGATCACAGCAATAGGGAGGCAGAGGCAGGAGGATCTCTACGTTCAAGGCCACCCTGGTCTATAGAGTAAGTTTCAGGGCTACACAGAGAAACCCTGTCTTGATAGATAGATGATAGATAGATAGATAGATAGATAGATAGACAGATAGATAGATAGTAGGTAGATGGATAGATGGATGGATGGACAGACAGACGGGTGGATGGATGGATGGATGGAGATCCCCTTTTAAAAGCACTCTTGTGTCATGTTAACGTAAAACCACCCAGCACAATGAGGAATTTCCAAATATAAATTATTAGAGTTGTTTGACACTGATTTTTTTCACTTTTTCTGCCCTTCAGGAAAATATTGGCCTACAGGAACATGTCAGGAGCTTTTTGTTACTGTGGCTATTAAGTTTTAGCTAAGAGAGAATTAAGTAAAAGATACAACAAGAAAAGGAATTAAGAATTAAAAATAGAAAAACAAAGCTACTCCCAGCCTTGTTTTCGATGAATTCCACAGATTATAGGGTGGTCGATTGTTACAGAAAATCAGCAGTTATCTAAAGTCTGTGTTTTGTCCTATCCAGACAGTCCATTCCAAGAATATATATTCCAGCATAGCAAAAGCTGTTAGCAGCTAGAGATACACATGCTTATTGCATATCTCAGAGTATTTTTAATGCAGATGCTATTATATGTAAATGATTCATGTCTCTGGATATTGTTTTCAAACCCTTGCAGAAAGCTATGCATGGCCACCCATCTCAGCACACACATTCACTCAGTGGCAAGACATCAAGTCTCCATAAAATACTAGGCTGCTAAATGCTGTCCTTCTCCCCTGCCCAGTCCCAAGATCCCTCCTGCTTTGCAATAGCCCTGCCTTTACCCTACTCAACCGCCAGCAGGACACAATGGCTGGGCTCCTTTTTCATGAGAAGATACTTTCTTCATTAAGTAGTACACAGAGTGCTCTCCTTTCTAGAGAAGTCCACACGCCCATGACAGAAAGGGAATCTGGGAGATTTAAAGATCTCAAACCTCAAAGGGACCACATCAAAGAAAGAGAGAAAGAGCTGAGGGGCAGAGGGTAAAGAAAAGAGGAGGGAGAGGAGAAAAAGAAGATGAATACATCTGTCTCGTGCTATTTTTGCCCCTGCACAAATTCACGACAATAGTTTTTGGAATTTTTTTGTAGTCAAGAATAAACAATTCTAAAATGAAAGATTCATCCAATTAGTGAAGAAAACCCTCCTGTTTTCAAACGTTAAAGCTACCACCCAGTGCTCGAGTGGCATGATGCACATGCCAAAGGCGATTTTCACACTGAGAGGGACAAAGATCATCCTCCAGAAGGATTGATTCACCCTGATCAATTATTCATTGAGAATCAAGGAAACTGACTTTGCTGTTACCTAGGATGCTATCAATAATTCCTTGGCTTTCGGCATTCACGGTCTCAATTGAATGGGAAGATAGAAATGTTTTTCAAAGATTTCTGTCGGTTTGAATATTGTCTTTGGGAGAATAACATGTTACTTCATTATTAACTCTGGTTAATAGTCATGGGGCCTCAGAAGCTGAGCTCTGGGTAAGAATTTGGATCATGAATATGCTAATGAGGGCACAGCATTAAGAACTGAACAGCTGGTATACTGGAAGATGGCTCAGCTAGTAAGAGCTCTAGTGTCTCTTCCAGAGGAGCTGGGTTTGATTCCCAGCATCTACATGATAGCTCACAACTGTCGGTAACTCCACAAGCATCACGCACACACACGGTGCACAGACATACAGGCAGGCAAAATACTGTACACCTAAAATAACAAATAAACAAGCAGAGTAATAATGGGGGACTAATAGTGAAATCCAGAGAATTTACCTAATAAAATAAAATAAAATAAGAAGAAGGAACATTATTTTTTCCTAATTTATTTTTTAACCTTTTTTGGATGTGTACAAGAGTCTGTTTCTGTGTCTGTGCTATGGAAGATATATGTGCAGTGCTGTGCACCACATGTGTGCCCACAAAGCCTGTGCCGTGCCCAGGATCCACTGGGACTGGAGTTCCAGACTTGTGAGAAGCCATGTGGGTGCTGGGAATCGAACCTGTGTCCTCTAGAGGAGGATTCACGCTTCATTTCCATTGAGCACCTACAGTAAATTACCTTCTATCCAGAAGCATCTTTAACTGTAAGACAGCGTCTCTGTCTGAATCATCAAGAAACAATGAAAAGCTGGCACAGGAATCTGACTTTGCTTCCAGAAGTGCCAAGTGTCTGTTTTTCTATCCAAACCATGTCTTCCTGTCTATAGCAGAAAGACAGGAGTAATGTCAGGAGTAGTAGCTTTTTAAAAAAATTTCTAGTGAGTTTGGGTGGCAGAGTGCATGCCTAGCATGTGGAGGCCCTGGGTTCAACCCCAGCACTGCATACACCAGGTCTGATGGTGACATCCATACTTGCAGCGCTGAGGGGTGAGGAGGGATGGGGAGTTGGGGAGATCAGAAGTCTGAAGTGCAGTGGGTATTCACTCTGCCCATGACCTTGGGCTCTCTGGTGTACTCATGGCAGCATCGGGCTGTGATGGTCCCATTCTTCTTGGATAGTAGCTATAAGAACGTTTCCCAAGCAAGGAAGAAAACAGTGCTACTCGGGGACCAAGCTCAATGACTTCCTTCCAGGCGATTTCAACTTTGCCAGCTTGATTTCAGAGCATTGACTGAGGTCCCGTGTGTAAAGATCAGCTCAACTGTGGCTCAGATGTGTGACAGGATGTGCCAAGACATACTGGGAAGAGCTGTGTCATGTGTGCATGTACACAGTAGGGTTTTATTCAGCTATGGATGTGGTGTGGATGGGAAGACATGAACATCATTGGGTTAAGCAGGATAAACCACATTCAGACAAATATTGCCTTGTGAAAACTCTCTCTCTTTACACACACACACACACACACACACACACACACACACACACCCTGGAAGTGGAGGGACATGAAAACAATAAATGGGGGGATGATTAAACATGAGCAAATCCATGATTGTTCAAGTGTAAAAAAGATACCATAATCAATAAAATGAAACCTATGCTAGCTTGAAAATTACTCTAGGTATTAAAACACAAAAGTTTTTAAATGGAATACATATGAACTGAATCCTTAGTTGGTGACTCTAAGTCATGTCTGAAAATAATGACCGCTAAATGCTCTAAAGAGACAAAAGTACTTTTCCATCAGCCATATTCCCTGTGTTGGGCCCGACGCTGCTTGGGGCTAATAGGCTAGAGCTACACAAGTCATTCATTAGCAAAGTTCTGACCAGGAGACTAGAATAGGTAATAAATTATGTTAGATACTTTAGGGGACTGTGGATAGGATGTTTCCGGAAAGCAGGTGACATCACAGGCCAAGCTAGGACAGAAAATGTCAAATCAACTTAGCAAGCCCTGCCTGGCCTTATTACTTTAGAATTAAAGAGCTCTGCGGGGACACTGGCCAGAGACGCTGCCCGGCAGATCCAGCCCCGAACATTCAGCCAGGCCTGGCCTGCTTTAGAATCAACAGTCTCTGGGCAAAGGCAAGACTTGACAGAAAAAGACCCTTCCAGAAGCAAGGGGCTGATGATACGGGGGTTCTGGCCCACCAGAGGACAGTAATTTTTCTAACTACCACTCTCAGGTGAGGCTAGCATAGCAGCTAATTGTGATTACAGGCTTTGATGTCATTATCATAAGTACTTGTGCCTTGGTGCCCAGGATTACATGGGGCTGTGTGTCATCAAAGCTTACCCCAGGAGATCCTTCAAAACCACCTGTCAATGCCAAGTCTAATCCCAAAGAAATGGCCAGGGGACCCACGACTAGAGCCCAGGGACAGGAGACACAGCTCTTTCCTCAACACTCTACCCTGCTTCAGGTCAGAGGACAAAGCAGCTGAATGTAAACGGCTAGAAACAACACAGCAGGCAAACACGCAGTATTGAAGTATCGTGTAAAACCAGGCCCCCACTGGACCAAACAAGTGCCAGTCACTGTGATAGGTGCTGGCTAAACACCAAGTGAGCCCTCCTACAACCCCCAGCTGACAGGCTGCTGGATTACCTCACATGAAGGAGCAGGCAGACATCAGAACTGTGGTCAGGGCATGGAACATAATATAATATAATGGCCAGAGTGATCAATGGATGAAGAGTTGTGGCAGACAATGAAGGACACTCGCCTAAGCTGACAGAGGAGTAGAGCCTGGTTTGGTTCCCACCGGCAGAAAGAAGAGGCAGATGGGAGAAATGGAGAGAGACAGGGACATGGGAGGTAAGGGGGACTTAGAAGAGGGAGACTCAGAAAGAGGTGCAGAGAGGGGAGATCAAGAGAGAAAGGAGTACCGAGAGAGAGGACGTGGGAGAAAGGAAGAGAGCCAGGTTGGAGGAAGAAGTGGCTCACTGGTCACCTGGCTCACACGGTAATCTGAGGACTGAGATCCACAGCACTGAAGACACCCAGCATGGCTCTGCGCTCTGTTCACTGACCAAGGGTGAGTTTGAAAAGCAGCACTAAATAGAGAAATACTAAGCAGAAGAAAAAAGCCATTTCTCTCTCATTTTCCTGCGAGTGAGAAGCAGGCGTCAGGAGACAGACTCTGCTCTGCACGTTACCGCCTTCCCCGTCTACCCCACAGACAGCTTTCTAGGACGGCAAAGCCGAGGGGCAAAACCACAGGCCACCTCTGCAGTGCTGGCTCCCTTTCTGGTTCTACCTGGCGTGTCCTACTTCAGCTACTATTGGAAATGATGTGCCCAGGCATTCCTGTAGCTCAAACAACATGGCTCCTGTTTGGCTCAGTCCACTTCGTCCCAGCCCACCACATGACATTCCAAACCTGCAGATTAAGCTGGTGCTGCAGGGGCCTCGGGGAGAACTTGCCCTACAGGTTAGAGGTCTGAAGGGGTCTACGAAGAGGAGAGACTTGGTAACCACAGAGCTTAAAACAATTCTAGGCTCACACATTCCACACAGGCCACAGGGTGAGTATCTCAAGACTCTGAATCCTGCCTCGGAATTGCTACCCGCAGGTGACCATGGGCATGACATCTGACCCATTCCCACCTTCACTCTGTTACCTAAGAATCTGTATGCCTAGAAATGTAAAAGACCACCCGGAATGAGCTCTCAAAAGGTCCTTTGTATGTAGGAAATTTTGAGGTACCATCATAATTTATTACATACCCAGACAACTCAGCCTGAGTCTGCAAGAGCTAGTTCCAGGACAGCTAGGATGGTTACATAGAGAAACTCTGTCTCCAGAAAATAAACATAAAAGATAATGACAACAAAGTATAATGATATACATGCAAAAACACCACAAGGAAATCCATCCCTGCTCGCCAAAATGATTAATAAAAAACAATCACAGATGTTAATGAAAAGTTGGATCATTTCCCCTCAAAGAAGTGTGGGTTGCTGTTTGATTTTATTATTCTTCTGCACAATGTCCTAAAGGTTAGTGTCACACGTGGCAGTATGGATGATGTAAGAGATTAGCTGCCATTGCAAGCCATGTGCAAGAATGAGATTGTGTCATTTCAAAAGTGTCAAACTATGAGGAAGGTTTCTGGGTCCAGATGTCTTCAAAGTAACCAATTCATTGCCAATCCCCAGCAGACTGGCAGCCATTGAGCTTCTCTTTCTTTGCACCTTTTTGTGTTTGCTTATTTTCCTTCTGCCCAGGTCATGAATTCTGCTTAAGAAGAAAGGAGGGAAGGAGGGAGGGAGGGGGGAGGTAGACATGAAGACAGGCATAGGTTTTCTGGATCCTGTTTTTGTTTAAGACTTCCCAGAGCGTTTATCATACTGTGTGTTCCTGCCTGATGTCACCCACATCATCTTGATCTAGTGCCCACCCGTCTACCTGAAGGATGAATGTTACGACCCCTTGGTGAAAGTCAAGAGCAAACAGGTTCAAGACATGGCTGGGCCAGTTACTCAGTGACACTTTTTGAGCACTCTGGATTTGAGCTTCATCCCACAGCCAGAATCAATTTCCCATTTTGCAGTGTTTACTAACTTGATTTATTTTTAAAAATCTGATTCCCAGGCCAGCCTAACACTGGATTATGGATACTAGATTTCAGCAGTCAAGATTTCCTACTAGAGAGAGAGAGAGAGAGAGAGAGAGAGAGAGAGAGAGAGACAGAGACAGACAGAGACAGAGACAGAGAGAATCTATTTTAAAGAGAAAAGTGGTTCTAAGCTGGCTGAGCAAAGCCAAGCCAAAGTCAGTATCTGATTACAGAAGGTTAGAGTTTGCTTGTAATTGTGAGGTGTGAGCCACGGGACCCCACAGGTAAGATCAGTGCCTTCCAGATGGGGTTGTGCAATCAGATAAGTAAATGTGTGGAAGAAAACACCCAAACCGTTTTAACCCTTTATCTTTCCAACCTCATTTGTCGTTTCTTTGAGTCAAGGGAGGCCAATCCCAGAATCGATTTTTCTTTTGTCTTTTAATTGATTAAAGCTGTGAATGGGGCTACTTGACCCTAAAGAGAGTTCAACCTCAAGGTTCGATTACTAAAAAAAATTCTCTGCTTTTCCTAAACCCTTCCCAAGCTCCATCCCTGCCTTTGTGGTGGCTGGTGACAGCTGGTATTGTTCTAGCCGTGTTCCAAATGGGGACAGCAGCACCTCAGGAGTGAAGCACACGTGGGGCAGGGGTACGGATGGGGACTGGGGGACAGATCTCCTTGCTGCCATTTTATAATCTAAGCATTTCTGGGCCAATATCTCCTCTCTCTCTCTCTCTCTCTCTCTCTCTCTCTCTCTCTCTCCCTCCTTCTCTCCCTTCCTCCCTCCCTCTCTCCACTTTGAACAGAACCCGATTAATCACGGTGCAAGAAAATGTCAGCTCTGTGGGGACTTGGGGCGTGTGTACAGCTCTCTGAAATAAACCACATGGCTGAAATCGATGCCACGCCTGCAGCTGAGCCCGGCTGAAGGCCATTGTCCTTATCTAGTTATCTGGAGCTGCCGTGTGCCTCTGTCCACCAGCTCCCCCGTTTTACCAGGTGTTTCCAATTTTATGCTCAGTTGAAAAGCCCATAACCGAGGTTGTTTCCTGCTGACACAGGGCCTCATAATGGCTTAGACACAAAAGGACTGCTAAGGCCCCTCGCCCAGACATTCTGTGTGAGCAGTATGTGCTTTGGGGCCAGACTTCTGCGGGGGTCACAGGCCTCTTATGGTCTATTCCCTTGGCTAAATTCAAAAAACGTCCACTTCTGCCCTGCGTCCCACAACTGCAGCTTGTTTGGATCCGTGACACTTGGCTTTCCCTTTCACCTTCGACCCTGGCTTTGAGCCATTTGCACTTATGCCCTGAATCGCCGTGTCCACTGTAACATGAGGCTGGTAAGTCCGAACTGCGGCCTGCATCCTTCTCATCTGCCTCATGAAGGCTGAAGATAAATTTTGCAAGCCTTGGCAAATATCAAGGTTATGATTCTTACATGAATATACGCATGTGTGTGTATCTCCAAGCGTGTTTCCAAGAACTGATGGAAGTCATCACAGTAATGATGAGGACACATATATGTGAAACTCAGTGCAAAGCAGCAATCCGGAAGGCTCAACCGAATGAAAAACCCTGAAGTCTTTTGTATCAGGAAGGTGGGTGTTGGCAATTGAATCCCCACGGAGAGTAAAATGCATTTGGCTCTCAATTTTCTGCAACCTATGTTAAAAATGAAAGTGCAAGCCACTCAGGGCATTAGGTAGAAACACTTTAAATTCCATTGAAATAATACTTATGCTTTTCCACCCATTTCAATTTTTTTTTTGCAATATTTTCTAGTAGGAACGTAAGCTTGTTTGTGCAAAAGGACACTGTGACCTTTATGCACCAAGGGGATTGTGCCTGCAATGTGTCTTTTTCTGCTGATAAGCTAGAAAAATATTGTCATATATGCATTCCATGACTACTGTCATTTTCAAAAGATAAGATTCTTTCTCTCTTATATGGTTCAATGGGAGCGTGTGTGTGTGTGTGTGTGTGTGTGTGTGTGTGTGTGTGTGTAGACACACATGCGTGTACATCCCTGAAGAGGACAGAGGTTCACCTAGGATGTCCTTCCTGATAGCTCCCCACTCTATTGATTGAGAGAGAAATCTCTCACTGAAACCAGAGGTTGATAATTTTGCTACTCTAGCTAGCCAGCTTGCTTCGGCCATCCTCAGTCTCCTTCTAAATGCTGGGGTGACAAGTGACCCTCCACACCCATGTGGCAATTTCATGGGTGCTGGGGAAACGCGTTGCAGTCTTCACACTTCTGTGGTCAGCACTTGAACCTCTGCGCCATCTCCTCAGTCCCCAAAAGAGATTCTTACTAAAGAAACTAGATACTTAATAAATGGTGGACCTCCACAAACAATTACATGACATAGACACACATACGTTGGCCCATTCAAAGGGTAGATGCGGACAAACTTCCCTTGGACTGCTTTAGAAGGCAGCTGTGGAGGGTGCATGTCCACCCGGGGACCAAAGTCCTTTTTTTCCCGTCCTCATCTTGGTGGTAAAACCTAATAGGTCACACATTTCAGAAAAGAAGAATCTATCTCCAAGGAAGTACTTTGGGATGTTAGTACACCATTCCAGGCCAGTCTAGTTGTTAGGTAAACTGGAGGAAAACTACATTGGGCAGCATCCTGGAGCTGACAACAGAGAAAGTAGGATGTGGGGGCCGGGAGAAGGGACCATAAAAGTTCTGGCTGAATAAGGCCTTACATCTGTGGCTGTTAAAACAAGAAGAGGAGGAGGAGCTGTTGGCAATTGTTAGGGGCTGGAAATGGAGGAATGGTTTTCTCCAAGGATGCAGGCCTGGTAAGTCAATGTCGATCCAATGGAAGGCCACACATCCAAGAATAGTTGAACAGCAAATATTGACCTTGATGGGGCCGTGGGGGTTGGGAGTAGGGCATACAAAGTTGGGTGGGAAGGGAAGAGGGATGGATTTAGAAAGAACTGAGAGAGGGAGGCTGACTATGACCAACACTCATTGGATGAAACTATCAACAAACTAATATAAATAAATAAGGGGGAGAAGAGGAGGGGATGAGAGTGAGATGGGGGATGAAAAATGACTAAAATTCACTATATACCTTCATGAAACTGCCAGTGAATACACAAACTAATAAACCAAATCAGGAGATACTCAGTCTTAAATACTTTATTCACCCTCTAGTAATCTTGTCCAACATTAATCCCTTTGTATAAGCCCCTACCCAGCAAGCCACTCTTACATGGGAAATTATAGAGGGAATTGGCTGTCTAAATTAAAGCAGATTTAAATATGCAAATAGAGGACTCCTTGTTGGACCAAAAACCTAAGAAGACTCTATTCTCATTGCCATCCTGAAAAGAGACAGATTGCCTAACATCTTTCTCTATCAGAAACCACTTAAAGTCTCAACTGAGATTTTCAATATTAATGACCACAGCTATGATTCAGGGTCTCAGAAAAGAGCCATGGACATTCTCTGCCGGTGGGAAGACACAGTGCACTGTGGGAAATTACTACACAAGCTCTTTCTTTCAGTCACAGAGAAAACCTGCTAGGGTAAGAGCGAAACTGCCTTTGCTGTGTGTGTGTTCGCGGCTGAGCAGTCCCACTGTGTGATTCCAGTTCTTATGCTGAGCAGTCCCACTGCGTGATTCCAGTTCTCATGCTGAGCAGTCCCACTGTGTGATTCCAGTTCTCATGCTGAGCAGTCCCACTGTGTGATTCCAGTTCTCGTGTTGAGTAGTCCCACTGTGTGATTCCAGTTCTCATGTTGCATGAAAAGCGCTTTCACCCACTGAGTGTTCTCAGCAGGCAGCCTGGAAAGAAGATACACTCAAAACTCATGGCCCTACTATAGGCCCCAAGCTGAAGCAGTTACCAAGGCAGTTAGAACCCAGCTCTATCCTTTGTAATCTCTATTCTCCTGAGATAAAAACATCCTCAGACATCGCCAACCATCACTATAAAGGATTTATTTTATATGTATTTATTTATTTGCTAATTGATTATGTACTTTGGTTCTTGGTGTCCAGATTTACAATCTGCACAGTAATTTAATGGTCCCACCTCTTGGAAAGAGGAGAATGCCTACATCCCAGGGGTGTGAGGAGAGCCCAGAGGAGCAGACCTGGGAAATAAATTCTGTGAGTTCAATTATTCTGCACAGATGTGAAGTTGCTTACTCTGCGTCCAGGGGAACTGGGCCAGACTGCCAGGTGGTGGGCCGAGGCAAACAGGCCAAATTGACCAAACTTCTTGAGATGCTATACAGAGAGGGTGTTTGAATCTCAAAAACAGAGGCAATAAGATGTCCTGTGAGCTGGTCAGAACTATATAGAGTCTATCCCCCCCACCCCCGGTCTACAATGGATATATCTCATCTGTTCTTGTCACAACATTGTCACGTGCTCCCGATGGGGGCCTTCGTCACACTGCTGGCACACTGAACCAGTGGCAACTTAAAAAAAATGTATTCACCCCAACCGAGGCGACTAGAACAGTCCCTGGACACTCTCCCTCTGCACATCAGGTCCTTTTGGTGGTGTGCTTCATCAGGCATTCTTTGAATTCTGCCGTGACTCATGAAAATGTCAGGGCGATTGCTCCAGATTGCTGTGACAAAGCAGCTCCTCTGTCACCCACAAAGAGCTCCGAACAAGAAGGTATTGTTGGAAGAAGGGCAGACTCTCTCTGAAGAGTTTGAGAGATGGATTATCCAGCCTTATCCGGGGGTCTGTTCATATCGGCAGCAGTGGATTTCCAAGAGATATGGTGTTAAGAGTGGGAAAGAAAGGAGAGCTCCACCCGGGAGAAAGAGAGAAAGGCACCAGAATGGGAAAGGGAGAAAACAAATCAGGAAGAGGACTCAGGATCCCTGCTCTCGCTGTTGGCTTGTTCTTTCTTCTTGAGAAGCGTGTTTAGGGGAGACGCTGCAAATGGAAGAAACCAGGAGTTTCCTTCACCCTCTGCACTGCAAATCTCACCCTAGAGATTAGTGTTCACAATTTCAGTGTTATTGCTGAAATTATTTTATGAACGTTTTAAGAACATGCCTGTTCTTTCTGGTTCTCTTATTTTGGGGGTGGAGGCAGGGGTTTAAGATGAGGTCTCACACTGTAGCCCTGGCTGACCTGGATCTCAACTATGAAACTGATCCTCCTGCATTCAGACTTGCAAGTGCTAGGTTCCCATGCCTGGTTAAGTGTTTGCGATGCATGTGTGCTTGTGTGTTTGTATGTGTTATACATATATGATGATATATAAACATACATAACATATGCAATACTCGTGTATGCACACACAGACCTACACATATTTAGCTTTGTCTAGCTCCTTTTCATGTAAGCTCAGATACCGGAGACTGTTGATACAACGTAACTGCTAAGCAGTTGTATTTACAAAGAAGTGGTAGGAAACAAATGCTAATTACCTCATAAGTCAATGGCTGCCAGTTCCTACTGAAAGCTAGAACCACCTGCTTCAAGACCCTGATCTAGGTAGAAAACAGTTTTTAACCCAGCTGAGGGTGAATACAGCGTCCACCAGTCACTTTAGTTCTAAGGTGAAAGCCACAAAGCCCCTCCACTTTCTTCAGACCTTGCTTCAAAACCATCCAATCGCATGACATTTTCATGTTGTCTGCAGGCACCTTCCTGCCTAACAGAAAGACACAAAACCGGCAAGCAGCAGCTGAGCGGCTTCGGACCAGGAATCTGTCAGGCTGGGCACACACATATGCAGGAGACAGCTGCTGATTTTAGAAATCTGGATGAATTGCACAAAAACCAGTGACAAGGGAGTGGGGGCGCTAGAGAGAGCACTCACTGCACCAGATGAACAGGCGAAGAAAAAAAAAAAGGAAAGGAAAGCATTGAAAGAAAGCATGATTCCTGCTGGTCTGCTCTACCCGAGGGAGCCGGCCACCCCAAATAGTACCCAGGAACCCCCAAATGCCTTCCAGAACAGTGCAGAAGCTCTGACTTGGGACACTAATGTTGCTTCCATCCGTCATCTGATGACACAGAAACCCAGAAAGGGCGCTCCCAATGAGAAATGGAGGATACTAGAGCAAACGCGCACGCGCGCGCAGACACACACA
Source organism: Microtus oregoni (assembly GCF_018167655.1). Lineage (NCBI taxonomy): Eukaryota > Metazoa > Chordata > Mammalia > Rodentia > Cricetidae > Microtus > Microtus oregoni. The sequence continues at coordinate 4,338,789 of NW_024543066.1, forward strand.
CACACACACACACACACACACACACACACGTCTGTTTTTTAATCTCACAACGTGAATGGCTTGTTTGCGTGGTGCTCATTCTGTGTGATTTATGTTGTACCCATTGATCAAACGGGTCACCTTGGAAGATGTAAACATCAGCGCACTTGCTTTGTAGAATGAAAAGTTGCACGAGTCTCACATGCCTGACCTGAGTAAAATTTCTCCATCTTAACACTATCGTCACATTAGACCAGATGATTCTCTGCTTGGGGTGACGACGTCCCATGCAATTATAGGTTCATCAGTCTCCCGGGCTGTTCCCAGCTGCTGCACATCTTTAGCATCTCTCCTTGTTTTCTCCTCACAACCATTGCCCTGATTGTCCCAGATTTTCCCTATTGTCCACAAAGTTAAGGCATCTTCCAGGAACCTTGGATGTTCACGGAGTGTACTGAGCTTTAACTAGTTAAGTAAGTGGTTAGGACAGCGTGGAGACCACTGCCAACGCAACAGTGTTACCATTGCCACTTAGGATAACTCAGAAACACTCATCCAACAGGAACGCTGTACGTGAACATCATGATCAATCAGCCACCTGCTAAAGCAGGGTAGCATGCACACTGTGGTCTATCTACCTACCAGTGCTCAGAGGACATCCATGGTAACGTCATGCCACTCCAGGCAGCATCTGAGAACCATGAGCGAGGGGATGCTGAAGTAGCTGCTCTCCTGAGCCAAATCGGGGGTGGGCAATGGGGTTCCAGAAAACTCATGCCAAGGCCCTGGAAACAGCATCACACAGAGACCAGAGTGGGATGCTGTCACCAGGCCTGGTGATGCTTTTCCCAGGCAGAGGCTTTCAGAAAGCTCTGGAACATCGGATCACAAAATGTTCCCAAATGCCGAGTCACAAGCATGACTCGCGTGGCAGCTGAGAGCTGAAGGATTGATTATCTTCCCAGGTGCCCACAGTGGGGGAGACTGGTAGTCACTAACACACCCAGGCAGCCCCCCCAACATGTACGCAGATGCCCGGCCAATGCAATTTCTTTTAGAAGATTAAGAGAGATGACCTGATGATGAGCTGTGTGCACACACACACCAGATTGTGCAGAAATAGACAAAGTGTTCACGGAACCCATTCTTATATCAAAAGCAAAAACTGAAATTCAAACACATGCTTGCTGCCATACAGTCTTTCATTTCCTTTTCCTTGTTAGACAGGGTTTCACGTATTCCGGGTTGACCTTGAACTTGCTATGCAGCATAGGATGATCCTGAACTTCTGATCCTCCAGTCTTTACCTCCCCTCTGCTGGGATGAAGGCTTGCATTACCATACCCTGTTTGTAGGCTGCTAGAGACGGAGCTCGGGTCTTCATCTAAGCTGGGCAAGTACTCTACCAGCTGAGCTGTATCCCACCCAAGCATCTTCATTCTGTACAAGAAAGATTTTTAAAAAATCCCCCCTGAACGTAACAGTTGAAAAGTTTCAACTCATGTATTTGTCAGACTTGGTCTCAGTTAGGCATTGGCAGATTTCGGCGATGCCTGCAGACAAACACTGGCCTCTTGCTTTCCAAATAAATCCATCCAGAAAAGTGACAGACATCTCTGAAGTTCTTGCTTAACAGCCTCAGAATTCACCCTCTGTTGCAGGCATTAATATTTTTGGATATGGAGTAGGTGGAAGCGTGGGATGAAGGGAATTCTCAAAAGGAGGTAAATTGAAGCTGGCATTTACAAGGAATTGGGATTCCCCCATCCCACCTCCTGCCTCTGAAGAGAGAAGAGAACAAGGCTGGCATCTTAAGAAAGCCTCCCATGTGTCTGACCTTTGGGACCTGCCACCTCCAACCACCCACACCAAGACAGAAAACCAGTTTTGATGTCCAGACTGTGGTCTCTGCACAGTTCAATGGTCGGTGCTGATGACTTAGCAGGCACTAGCAGATCTGCGTGTTTGAATGGGTCCATGAAAGGAGGCTCCAAACGGGACATCTGTGTCTCACACTCTGGGGCCAAGGGAAGGACCGTGGGAGCCAAAGCACGGGGAGGGAGCTATGGGTAGGTTTTTCTGGAGATGAGATCATGAGCATAGAGCAGCTGTGAATGCCTGCAGGAAGAAATCAGTTTCCTAGCCCATTGTTCTTAGTGCGCGATAAAATTCTCATGAGCCAGGCTGGATTATGTCTAGAAAAATAACTGTTTTATGCTTTTCTCATTTTCTTTATTTTTGTGTAGGATATGTGGTCAAAGGCTGACATATAGGAGAATTATAGTCCCAATTCAATTCCCCTGGAGTAGTGATATTAGTAAGAGAGACCTAGAGGTGTCTGGGGCTCCCCAAATTTGGGGTTTCCTTGACCACACAATTCCTTCCTCATGAGCAAATAATAACATAATTTGGATGCAGCGAGCAGACACTCTGGAGCAGGTGACAAAGCAGGCTTGTTAACCACTTCTGCACAACAGCCTTCTGGAAGGCCAGCAGTGTTCATATCACCATAAAAATGAGAAACCGGTTTGGAACACTCAGGGAATGCTGGGATTGTGGTGCAGAAACCGCAAAAGGCTAGTGTCAACTGCACGGCTCGCAGCAAATAGCTGTTATAAATGGTAGCAGGTCAAAGAAGCCATATGTGAGAAAGTGAGTGTGTGTATGTGTGTGTGTGTGTGTGCTTTAGTTGATTTGGAGTCCTAAGCATAAAACTTCATCACTCAAGGAAAATGATGCTTTCCTATAACATGTACCAACCTAAGTCTCCTTAGGCATATACAAAGTTCCCAATCCTCAGAGACTGGCCAGTTCTACATGAGAGTGTGGCCATTAGGAAAGAAATGTAAATAAAAGCCATTAGTATGTGTGAGAAAACTGTAATTAAAAAAATCACAGCCGTGAGGTAGCCACAACAGTTCAATGATAGCTTTCTGTCTTCTGGTATGTGGGAAAAGCGTGTTGCTTTGTACTGCTACCCCGCAACAAAGAAACCGCGTTCTAGAGTTCTAGAGGAGAGAGGTTCCCCGGCCTTCTGGGGAGCAGTCACTCAAAGCAGCCAGCAGGATAGTCCAATCTGGGCAGCCTCTGCTGGGAAGCCTGCAGAGATGCTCAAAACCAAACCCAGTCTTATCACAGTGGGTCAGCACTCTCCCTGCAGCTGAGAGCTAGCTGGGCTCCAGGGCTGCTCCCCTGAGATGCAGTTCGTTAAGCTAGTAAGCAGGTCGTATGCTAGGAGTCATCAACCAGAATGTGGGGAAGGTTTAAAGACATCAAGCCTTTGCTGGGCTCACGTGTTTGAGGTTCCTCCATCACTTGGTGTCAGTGAACGGCAAGGTTTAGCCCAGATATTAAAGAAAAGAGCTATAGGTGCCAAATTCAGATAGGGAAGACCTGGGTTCTTTGTGTCTCTGCTTAAACAATGGCAACATGAAATAAACCATTTCAGTGGATCCAGCAATTTTTCCTGCAGAAGCTTTCAGAAACCGCATTGATCCATGGGCCATCAGTGTTCCATTGAACAAACAGCAAATACTGATTAGCCACGAGCAGTGGGAATAGCAGAGTAAGGCAGCCCATTGTTACAGCTGTGCCCTCCACACTACTTAGTGATAAGAGGAGAGGCTGTAATTGCCTTGCCTGGTCGGCTGTTGTGTTTATCTTAGGCTAGGCAGAGAGTTTTCTATCAAACATTTTCAGGTGTGGAAGAGACAGAGATTGTCCGGCTCAGAACCACTATTGGTCTTTGGCTGGAGGCAATCCAACAATGCCATGTTTTTTGTATATAAAGTACAAAACTATTATAATATACAAATGCTTATGTAGTAGACCTACAATTTTACATTTTCTTCCCCCCCTCCCAAGACACGGCATAGCGCTGGCTGTCCTAGAACTCACTCTGTAGACCAGACAGGCCTTGAATTAAAAAAATCCTCCTTCCTCGGCCTCCTGAGTTCTGGGATTAGCCACCGCCCCCAGGCTCAGTTTTTCCTTTTGGAGGAAGAGGTGATTATGGGGAAGGCAACAGGGACAGCGGTGTAGCTCATGGGGGGAGGTGCTTGCAAGCCTGCATGAAGCCCTCTGCTCAATCCCCACGTTGATTAACCAGGCACAGTGGTGTAAACCAGGCTCAGTGACACACACCTCTAATCCCAGCACTGGAACGGTGGTGAGAGGAGGAACAGAAAATTAAAGTCAGCCTCTGCTACCTACAAAGTTCAAGAACAGCATGGGCTACATGAGCCCCCACCCCCAGAAGGAAAGCGTTCTAACAGGTGAGGAACAGCGGAGAAGACCCACACTGTGGTAGACGCTGTTTACAACCTCTGGCCAAAACCATCACAATTAGTACTTTGGAAACATTAGTTTCTTCAATTCAAACGCTCAGATCTTCTTTGCGGGGGCAAGCACTGTAAACCACATGATTTGGAATAGTTCTATATGGTGAGAACCTGGATGGAGGTGGGTGGTCCTTGGACTTCCCACAGGGCAGGGAACCCTGATTGCTCTTTGGGCTGACGAGGGAGGGGGACTTGTTTGGGGGAGGGGAGGGAAATGGGAGGCGGTGGCGAGGAGGAGGCAGAAATCTTTAATAAATAAATAAATTTAAAAAAAAGAAAAGAAATAGTTCCACTAAATGCTTTTTGGTCCTGTTGAGGAAAGCACTTGTTACTCTCAGAGAATCGATCTTGAAACCCCACCAAATTCCCATACTATTTCTTTCTCTTTGGAAACTTAGTAAAGTATGTATAATTATCAAAGTCCTGATCACTGGCCTTTTTTTCCCTATTTGATGACAGTTTCAGCAATGTTACATGGAAGGTGGAAGAAGTTAACCCTTTTTGTGAAGCCTCTGAGTTTATTGTGCATGCATGAAACAAGCCATGAGCCCTTATAATGACGTAATTACAAAAATGGAAACAAGGGTCATGTGTGACTCATCTGCCTGCCTTTCCCAAATTCCTATCAAATAAAGCCGTGTATCAAAGCGATTCCTGAATTTTAAAACCTAAACGGCCTGTATGTCCCAGAGCCGTTTGAAAGAAGGAAGGTTGTTTCACAAGTTTTCTGAAACACACCATTTGTTCACACAAACAGCCACTTGTCTGGGTCCCTTTGAAGAACTTCAGGAAGGGTGAGTTATATAAAACCAAAAATGGCTACTTCTGCTGCTACATCGTCCCCTGCCACACCCCTCAGCTGACAGGGGTGATGCTGGCGACCCTGCCCACAATGGGGCCTGCCTCATGTCTAAGGATAAGCCGCAGCCCCTTCTCTCTACTCTCTTCCTCTGTAAGTAACCGTGCACTCAAGGTTCTGCTGGCCAAGAAGACAGATCTGATGTCTACAAAAACGTTTAATCTGATTTATTAGAGCATAAATCATGCTCACAGAGAGGGGCTGGCACTTTCCTATATTAAAGTAACCCCAATCATTGCCATCCAAGTTCCTCAGTCAGCCGAAAGAAAGCCAACAGAAGCATTAACCTAACTGCCTTCCTTGGTGAGTGCTACAGGGGACCCATGCGGGCATCCAGCTTAAAAAACAATCGCACAGGAAAAGGCAAAATAAGACTACCAACAATTTCACATCTTGGCGGCAGGAATGGAATATCAGAAATGGAAATCTGGAAATGGGAATTTTAAATTCCACTTTGCACCTCCTTATTGGAGGGCCATCATTTTGTATACTAAGGATGGTCGTTTTTCTAAAATGGAATTGTTGATGGGAGATCCTAAAGAGGAAGTAAGGAAAGTTGAGAATCAGACCTCCCACAAGTTAATGTGTCACAAATGAACTTTTAGACATTCCATGTATTTCTAGAATGTGCCAATTATTCTATGACCGTGATACAAAGAGGCTTTCATATTGGCAACGATTGTTCTCACTGGAGAGGCACAATATTGTGAGTATTGCACACACAAATCCCAGAGGGGGTTGACGGGACAGAGCCAAACTCCCACCCACTCATCAGAGGGCTGGACCTGTAGTCACGCTCGCCCAAGTGCAGATCTTTTTGTGCTCACTCTTGAAATTCATGAAGCAAAAGGGGCATTCATAGGTGTTGTAGAAACAATTACGACTTTCTGTTTTACGACAAGATAGTGTTCCAACGGAATGAACATTACAGTAGAAATGTCACAAACACGTGTGTGATAACGGGGGAAAAAACAAAACAAACAAATAAATGAAAACCAATCCTGACTTTGAAGCCATATTTACATTACAGAGGAAACAGGGTGATGGTTTTCTTCTGTGTCTCCATGCAATGACAGATGATGGCTAAGAAGATCCTCCCGAGGTGACTCAGGATGAGGCATTCTAATAAAGACCTCTTTAAGTCAATTCAAATAATGAAGAAATCCTAATTTTTCCAAAGCTATCAATAAGGAACCCAGACACATGAAGCGTAATCTCATGTGAATGCCATTTCACCCTGAGTAGGCAAACTGTGCTTGTACCTAATTTTGTGTTATGTTTTAACCTCTGGCCACTACTCGTGGTCTTGTAATTTGACTGGGTCATATGTCCTCTGTCAGTTGTTCGTAAAAGCAGAATGAATATTTCAGGATGATGAGTTAATTGAGTGAGTCGAAGAGAAAGATTCCGTAGTGAGTAGGATATCAGATAATACGGTATTTATTCTTGCTAAATTCCAAAATAACACGGTCTGTGTTCTACCATGGAAAGTCTTGAAACAACTTTCCTTTAGCCTCAGCTGCAGAATTCTTTCCAGCCATTGTGTCCCAGGGTCTGATTGGTCAGCCTCCCTTTGCCACAATAAATGTATGGTCTGTTGCTTCCTTGGAAATTCCCTACGTCTGGATGGATACTCACCCCAGGCGCCTTTTAATATCCCTATCACTTTTGCAGAGCGTTTCTTCATTGGCCCTGCTGAGAAGTTTGCTCATTTGTTCATCAGCCATTCAGCCCATATTTACATAGTCATTCAATGTGCTGTGTAATCCTCCTCACATGGGGACAGATGTGGACACATTTAATATCCCTTTGTGATAGTTGTGTAGTGACTCTTTTTTCAAAAGTGACTTCATGCCCTTCAATGGAAGCTTCTCAAGGCAGTGACTGTCTTCTCTCTCTCTCTCTCTCTCTCTCTCTCTCTCTCTCTCTCTCTCTCTCACACACACACACACACACACACACACACACACACACAAAGATAACAAATCCACATTTACCACTGGAGATGCCCTGCCAAAAATTCCCATCCCAACCACTTTACACCTTGAGATAAAGTCAGCTGGAGGCTGGCATTTTGGGTTACACTCATTGAAACAGAAACCTGTTTTGAGACAGGCTCTCCATAGTCCAGGTTGACCTCAAACTCAATTTATAACCAACAATGACCTTGAACTTCTGCTGCGTTTGCCTCCTCTCCAGGGAGCTGGGTTTGCAGGTGTGGGCCACCATGTCTATTTTGTGTGGGACTGGGGGGAGAGGGGTTGAAGTTAGGGCTTCCTGTAGGCAAGGCAAGTACTCGACCAAGTCAGCTCCATCCCCAGCTCAGAAACAAACACTTCTAATATCAATGTTTATGGTGTGCATTTTTTTATTTTGTTTTGGGTGGAGGCGCGCTGGGAATTTGAACCTTGGGCATCCTGTACGTGATCTACTGTTGAGCTCTCACAGGCGCAGGCACCGTTTCACTTTTGTTAGTTTTATATGTTTCATTGGCCCGAGTTGTTTTTTGCAAACCTCTTTACACATACCACATGCTAATCCCGCTATTAGCAGTAGGTAGATGAGCAGCGATGGGATCCTGCAGCGTTTGTTCCCAGGCATTGTGTCTCCAGAGATTCTTTACCAAGGCAGCCCTACAGCTGGCTCCAGAGACAAAAGGAAACTGAGAGTCCACACTTGAAATGCCACAATTACACTGACACCATAATAAAAATGAGACCAATGAAAACTCACTATTTAACATTAGGAACTACATGCATAAGACAATCCGTAGGCAATGCTTTAACATGGGCTATATTATAACGCCACTGACTGCTTCTGACGCTCAGCCCTTTCTGCTCATTCCTAAGGGGTACTGCCTTTGGAATGGACCCAAAACATCCTGTGGGTACCAAACAATCAATCCCCAGAGCAGGTACCACACCATCAACTCCTCAGCAGGGCTCAACAGACTGGGACTCTGCAGTAGCTCATAGGCAAGTTCCTCAGTGTGTCTACTAGAGAACTTGATACTGAACTTGCCCACCCAATGTGGTTGCTATGGGAATTAACACATTGGAAGAAAATTAAAAGCCGGAAATGCCAGATTTCAAGCAAGAAGGAGTAATATGCACAGTTATGGACAAGGAGAGGTATGCAAACATATATACAGCCCCCAAATGGTTTCCATTAAAGCAGAGATGTACAGTTTCACCAGCCCCAAAAATCTTCAAGGGATAGGATCCCCAAGACACAGAGGTGCCTTCCAGGTCTGTCCCTCAGCATGTGTTGAAATGCCTACTGTCAAGCCAGGAGGTCGTGGTGCATACCTTTAATCCCAGGTTCTGGGGCTGTGCAATTAGTGTTCCCTAATGCCATGAGGCTAACTCTAGAAAGAGATAAGGGTCACCAAAGAAGGGTGGGCACAAGGACCATGAAATAGCATAAGGTCACAAGGAGAGAATCATGGACACAGGGTGCGTTAGGGAGAGGGGAGGGGCCTTCTCCAGAACAGTCACTTCCAAGAAGGAGAAAAAAAAGTGTCATGGCTCTTTCTTTCATAGCTTAGTTCCCTGACTCTGAGGAGGCCATGGCTAAGCTGGCCAATACAGCATTCTATCCTATACAGTGTGAAATCAGAACTCGTATTCAGTGCTTGAAGCAGATGCTTAGTAAATAGTGCCCAAGGTTGGCTTGTTCCTGCTGAGTGGGCCAAGGATGAACGAAGATTGCACCTCTGACTTCCACATGGTGCCAGGGTATGTGTGTGTGTGTGTCATGTGTGTGTCATGTGTGTGTGTGTGTGCGCGCGCATGCATACATATTTACAAAAATTAATAAAGTAAAAGCTAAAAAATCCACGAAGAAACATCTATATGACCCAGATGTTGAGGTTCACCCCTGCCATCCCAGCGCTGGGGAGGTAGAGGCAAGAGGATCATGAATTCAAGACCAACCTAGGTTACACAGAAAGCTCTGGGCTAGCCTCAAATATTTTATAAGAGCACCAAACAGAGAAAAGAAAATAGAACAAAGTTTGTAGATCTCTGCTCCAAACTGTTCATGGAAGATATTCATGGAGAAGATGTCACCATTTGGGAATTAAAGAGCCTTTTCATTTTCTTATTTATTGATCTCTGTGTGTTGCCATGAGATTCAGAAGTATGTGTCATTTTTCTAATCGGTGGCCCAATGAAGCAGGGCTCGATTCCTGACTGTGCAGAACACTGCAAATTCACAGAGCTCGGAACAGAAGGGAATATTAAGTATCCTTCCTTCCTTCCTTCCTTCCTTCCTTCCTCTCATTTCCAGACTGTGCCACCTTCTCAACAAAGAACCCCAATGCTTTTACATCTTTCTCATAGAAACTGGTGGTTTGGGGAAAGCACAGAGTGCTGAAAATGCTAAAAATAGCCCTGAAACACCACAGCACCCACTTCCTCTCAGCTCCGTTTGCTATTAATATCCTAAGGATAACACCCAGGCTCCCTGTCGTACTCCTCAAAGTGTGGCTAGAGAGGAAATGTCACTCTTACTAGACTAGACAGAGCTTCTATGAAAGGGGACCGAAAAGCCAGTTAGCCTGAGCACCCTGTAGGCTTTCCCAAGGCACCCTGAGAGATGGTCTGCTTCAGTAGCACAGAAGCAAGAATTGTCCTCAGAAAAGGCCAGCTTGAACTTGCTCGCTCCATGAGAATTCCTCTACCTGATGGAGCAAGAGAGGTTTCTTACATAAATCATCCATTTTTAAAACTCAAACCCCCAAATCGCCTTCCTACCCTGACTGCCTAGGTTGTGAGGTCTTCATTTGTAAACACCTTTGTCATCTAGTTAAGAACTTGACAGTGGCTCAGGGAATCTCCTTCCACACACCTCATCCTTTGAGCACCATATACCAATTACCAACTATTTTTACATCCTCATCTCTCCTTCCTGTGAATTCCAGATTCATTTGCTGCGGTTTCCCGAAACAGGAGGCTCTGCTCTGACACTGTCTAATGTGACACTTTGATTAGGTCCAAGGACCTGAATTTTAGCTACAACCACATGCCTGTGACTAAACCCCACCTTAATGCCTTGAGACAACAGCCCATGGCAGAAATGATCTTGAGACAATTTGGGGCAGGCTTTGTTTTGTGTTTTTAGTAAAGAGACAAACCCTACAATCTAATGATGCTATAAGAGGCCCCTGATAGGTACAGACACAAAGAAAGGGAAAAGAAAACTCATAGACACACAAAGAAAAAAGAAGCCATTTTGTCTATAAAGTACAGAATGTAAGATCTTAGGGCATGAGTACAACACCATGCATACTCCTTTATTCTGCCCATGAGCGGCTTTGGAGTAGAGGAAGTAAGATAATCAGATGACCAGAGAATGTGACCAAGAGAGGTTGCTCTTTCCAGCCTTTGAAATCTCAACATTCTAGAAGGTTAATACTTGCTTGTTCACTGACTTAAGCAAGTTGAGAGCCCACCCACCAGCAGACTGACATCTGAAACATGACAGTCCCTTTATGTAATGGTGCTTAAAATTATAATAGCAAGGAAAATGTAGGGTAGGAACACAATGGTTATTCTTACCCCTCCATGCCCAGCGTGATTTAGTCTGCCCTTACCACGGCTTTCAAGGAAATCCAAAGGCCAGTGAGGTAGCCTTCCAGAGAGATGTGCCCTTTCAAACAGCCCACAGGGGACCGCGTTGTTCACTTGTCTTAAAAATCTGGAGCTAGAGAGATGACTCAGCATTTAAGAGCACTGGCTGCTCTTCCAGAGGATCTCGGTTCAATTCCCAGCACTCACACAGCAGATCACAATTGTCTGTACCCTCAGCTCCAGGAGAATCCAATACCCTCACACAGATATATATGCAGGCAAAACACTAACGCACATTTAAAAATCATTATAAAAATCAATAATCGCATGAAATTGAAAAATAAAGTGACTGGAGTAAGATAGGCTGTTCACATCAACAGGGACAGAGTCCAAGACCATTGCATGATGGGAGGCTGTAGGGACACAGTCTCCTCTGCATGACAGACAGGAAGGCAGGATTTTTGAGTGTGAACTGTACATATCTTTCCTCCCAGATTCCCATGTCTAGGATGCATGATGGATAATGCCGTCAATGTGAGAGTCTAGAATTACCTAGGACACTAGTCTCGGAGCAGTATCTGTAAGGAAGTTTCTAGATTGGGTCAATGGAGCTGGAAGACCCTGTCTGTATGTGGGTGGCACCATTCAATGGCTGCAGTCCTGAACTAAATGAAAGGAGAAGGCAAGCTGAGCAACAGCGCTCTTGTATCTCTGCTTCCTGATGACAGATGTCATGTGACAAGAAGGTTGACACTCCTGTGGCCACGCCTTCTCCATTATGGTAGTCAGTATCCTAAACTGTCAGCCGAAACCCATCACTCCTTAAGCGGCCTTGTCAGTTATTCTGTCACAGTGATAAAACAAGAGATAAACGACCCCACAGACAAGCGGCTACCTGTGCGTAGGTCACACTAATTAAAATAGTTACTACATGTGACAGTTGTGTAGCTCGGTCTATTTGTGGGACTCCTGGCAATGGGAGCAGGGGCTGTCCCTGATGGTTTGGCTGGCTCCTGAGAACCTATTCCTCATGTTGGATTGCCTTGCCCGGTCTGAATACAGGGGGAGGTGCTTAGTCTCCTGGCACCTTGATATGCCATGCTTAGCTGATGCCCAGGGGAGGTCTGTCCCTTTCTGAGTGAAAACAGAGGAGGGGTGAATTGAGAGGGAGTAGCAGGGAATGGGGAGGCTCTGGTCAGGATATCAAATAAATTAATCAATAAAAAATTAAGTAAAAATGTTCACTACAGCACTGGATGTGAGTGTGTGCAGCTCTCAAAGATACACATCCTTGTCCTGGCCAGCACGGCACGGAAGCACAAGGCATCACTGTGCTTCCGTGTCAGAACCGAGAGAAACCTGCAGTGACTCAGTGACTTCCTTGAGTAAATACCATTGGGAATAAAACCTTGCCACGGTTCAGATCCATTTGAGATATCCTCCATAATTCCATGGACAATCGGGCTGTGATGTCATTCCATAAGAATTTACAATCAGAACACCATGATGATTTCTGAGGTGTAAAGAAGAGGAATGAATGGCAAAATCCAAATCCAAAATGCATTAATTTTCTTTTCTTTTCTTTTTTTTTCTCTCTCTCTCTTTTTCTTTTTCATTTCTTTCTTTCTTTCTTTTCTTTCTTTCTTTCTTTCTTTTTTTTTTTTTTGAGACAGGGCCTCATATCTCAGACTGTCACAAAGCAGAGGCTAACCTGGACTTCTGATCCTACAGCCGCTGCCTCCTGAGTCCTGAGATTACAGGCTAGCAGCAAGCCCAGTTGAAGAGGTGCTGAGGACTGAAGACAGGGTTCTGTGCATAGATAAACATTCTACCAGCTGAGCCCAGCCCCCCCCCCCAAAAAAAAAATGTCACTTCCCCTGTGACAATACTGCTTTCCTTGGGACTTGGGCTAAAAACTCTGCTTTCCCTTCTTCTCCAGGACCCAGTCAGTAAGTTCTGAGCATTTTTCTCAACTAGGCCTGTCTTGATCATCTTTATCATAATGCACAGTGCTGCTTAACCTAGGATATTTTTAAAAGTCAAAATTTTCACTACCAGTGTTTATACATTTTTTTATTGGTTAGGCCAAAAACTAGCACAAATCCACTTAAAACCCATGGAGCATGAGTAGCATCTAACATCGCATCTGCTGCTGGACCAAGCACTACTGGAAGCAGGTAATATTTGAACACTTACATGTGATGTTGTCAAGCCCTCTATTTTAGTTCTAGCTCCCTAACAGCGGCTACATTTCCCTGGTTTAGAACTTGTACTGGAAAGTAAGAGGACCACAGAGATATTAATCATAGACCATTCCAAGTTTCCTGCTGGAATTTTAAATAGCTTCCATTGTAACAGAAATAACTTTTCTGCCAACAAGGTGGGGATAAAGAGATGGTTCGGTGGGTAAAGTGTTTGCTGGGTAACAGGGGAAGCTGGATTTAGATGTCAGAATCCCACAATAAACCACAATAAAGGTGGACAAGAGAATGTACAGCAGTGCTGAGGGGGTGTAGACAGGCAGATCTCAGGGGCCCCTTTGTCACCTACGTTAGCAGAAATGGTGAACTTCAGAATTAGAAAGAGGCCTTGTCTCAAAAAGGAAGGTTGAGGGACAATCAAGGAAAGAAGTGATAACGCAACATCAATCTCTCTCTCTCTCTCTCTCTCTCTCTCTCTCTCTCTCTCTCTCCCTCTCCACCCCCCCCCCCCCACAGACACACCCTACATGTACACATCCCCCACACAAAGAATTAAGACACATACAAGGAGACTTGTGGAACTTCAGGGTAAATTTCCATCCATCAATACGTCCTGTTCTGATTATGACTTCTCGGTAACTCACAGTCCCTTTTCCACTGTCTTATCTACCCCCATTTCGTCTGCTTCCTTCAAGGCACATGACCAGCCATTGAGCCTAAATGTCTGCGGTGTGACAGGTACAAAGTCCAGATGGAAGAAAAGAGTAATCCCATCACTGACATCACAAAGAACAATAAACATTCCTGTGAGAAGAGTTTGTGTGTGCTGACTAGTTTTATGTCAACTTGACAGAAACTACAGTCGTCTGAGAAGAGGGAACCTCAGTTGAGGAAATGCCTGCATAAGATCGGTCTGTAGGCAGGCCTGTAGAGCATGTTCTCAATTAGTGATTGATGGGGAAGGGTCCTGCCCATTGTGGTCAGCGCCATTCCTGGGCTGGTGGTCCTGGGTTCTTAAGAAAGTAGACTGAGAAAGTCATGGGGAGCAAGCCCCATGTGGGGTTGGTGAAGATCTTTTCCCATTCTGTACGCTGTTGTATTTTTGACTGTGTCCTTTGTTTCACAGAAGCTTTTCAGCTTCAGGAGGTCCTATTTATTAACTGTTTCTCTCAGTGTCTGTGCTGCTGTGGTTATATTTAGGAAGTGGTCTCCTGTGCGTTCAAGTGTACTTCCCACTTTCTTTTCTATAAGGTTCAGTGTGGTTGGTTTTATGTTGAGGTCTTTGATCCATTTGGACTTGAGTTTTGTGCATGGTGATAGACATGGATCTATTTTCATTCTTCTGCATGCTGATATCCAGTTATGCCAGCACCATTTGTTGAATATGCTTTCTTTTTTCCATTTTCTATTTTTTGCTTCTTTGTCAAAAATCAAGTGTTTGTAGGTGTGTTGATTGATAGCTGGGTCTTCGATTTGGTTCCATTGGTCCTCCTGTCTGTTTTTATGCTAGTACCAGACTGTTTTCAGTACTGTAGCTCTGTAGTAGAGTTTGAAGTCAGGGATTGTGATGCCTCCAGAAGTTCTTTTATTGTACAGGATTGTTTTGGCTATCTTGGGATTTTTGTTTTTCCATGTGAAGTTGAGTATTGTTCTTTCAAGTTCTGTGAATAATTTTGCTGGAATTTTGCTGGGCATTGTGTTGAATCTGTAGATTGCTTAAAGAGATTTTTGTTGTTGTTGTTGTTTGTTTTCTCAAGACAGGGTTTCTCTGTAGCTTTGGAGCCTATCCTGGAACTACCTCTTATAGACCAGACTGGCCTCGAACTCAGAGAGATCCACCTGCCTCTGCCTTTTGAGTGCTGGGATTAAAAGGCCTTGTTTCCTTGGGGTTCTCCATCCTTCTCAGGCTTACACTCTCTCCACCTCCTCTTTTACAGGGTTCCCCAAGCCCCCAGGGAAGGGGAAGGATTTGATGGAGACATCCCATGTAGAGTTGAGTGTGTCAAGGTCTTTCACTCACTACACACTGCCTCACATTTGTTCTCTGTATCTGTGACCATCTGCTGCAGGAGGAAGCACCTCTGATGGTCACTGAACCAAGCACTGATTTATGAGTATAGAAGAATGTTGTTAGGAACGTTGTATTGATTTCCCTTTAGCAGAACAATAGTATTTGGTTTTCCTGAAGATCCCCAGCCTATCTAGTCTCAGGTTCTTGGTTTCAGGTATTGGGTATGGGTTTCCTCTTATAGAATGGGCCTTAAATCAAATTAGATCCTGGTTGGTTACTACAACTTTTGTGCCACTATTGTGCCAGAATAGCAGGCAGGCAGGACACGTTATAGATCGGAGGGTTTGTAGCTAGTCTGGTATTTACCTTTCTTCTTAAGTAGCATGAAGAGAATCTTCCAATACACTGAATTCTAGTCTATGGGAGCAAAGGCTCTAGGAAGACATTAGCTTCACCTCTCCATGTTCCGTGAGTTGCCTATCTTCAGCAACAGGGCCTTACCACCAGTTTGGGGAGAGTGACCAATACCCTTGCAATGGCCCAGCTTGTTTGGGGGTTCCTCTAAGACCTCTTTGGCCAACAACTCAATTAGATGTAACCCATTACTGATACTAGAAACTTCATTTGGTGATGAGAGATGTCAAGTTTCAATATTATAATATTGTAAAATGCACATTGAAACATAGACTCAAATCTCTCTGTTTGAAAAATTCTAAGTCAGACTGGAAAAAAGGAATTCTTAAGGGTGAAACATGTTTATAGCAGAAATGAGTTATAAACCACTAATTTCTAAGCTATTCAGCTATTGTTGGACTTTGGATTTCATTTAAACTGATCTATGGTGTTGACTTGAGGGCTGCCATTAAACTTAAAAAGAAAGAACATAATATAGAAAGGAAAGAAGAAAGGAAGGAAGGAGGGAGGGAGGGAAGGAAGGAAGAAAGGAATGAAGGAAGATATATTTAGAAGATGGTTTCTTTTGACTTTGTTTAACCTTGAAGAAAAACATCTTCTGGAATAAGTAGAAGTGTCAAAATGATAGCTACGCAGTACAGGAATACTACAGCATACAGCTGAAATACACACCAATAAGTTACACTTTGGGGTCATGAAAATAATAAGCCATGAGATTGAAATTTCAGGTTGAATAATTATTCAGTCCTGGGTGTAATCACATTTCAGATGCCATTCTCGTGGAGCACTCTGTTTTATATCTAACAAAAAGATTGTAACTCCCATTACACTATGATGTCACCATGACATGACAGATCCGTTAGTTTTGAGTGTTTTATTTGGCTGGTTTAGACATAGACTTTAATCATATGTGACCTCTGTGCACACATTTGACAGAAAAATTGCACTGAAATAGCCAGCAATGTTATTCATAGACCATCCCATTTAGGACCTTGCTCTTCCAGGTCATTAACGCTTGATGTTGGCTGTCAAGGCCTGCTTTGGTTCTCTTTCACCAAGACAGGGCATAACATGGTATCTCTTGACACAATACACAACTGGCTTGAGAAGGTTCTTCCTCCTGTCTGCAAAGCCTTCGTGCAAAGGATCCTTAGGGTGCTGACTGAAGTTCCGAGGCAGTACAATCATGCTACTGGGAAGGACACACAAGTTTCCTCGCATGCAAGCAGTGACAACCTCCCCAAAGCTCTGCTGCTGCTGCTGCTGCTGCTGCTGCTGCTGCTGCTGCTGCTGCTGCTGCATTTTGCAACAGTGAGGACAAGACCTGGGTTTGAAGACGCATCTCAGCCTCAGAGAGATCGACATGGGGTAGAAACTCTGCCGAGAGCTGAGGATATCCGACTCTCATATTCATTTCTTGCTAATCTACAATTAGGAAGGTGCATCTTTTCACATCTCGCATCCTATAATTATAAAATGCAAGATAATTTTTGTGCTCTCAACTAAGTATTTAATGAGATGGAATGCAAAAAAACACTTCGTAAATATCCATGTCTGAGATTTCACAACTAACTAAACTGTACATATGTTAGGTCTCAACAAAAGGCCTTTATTACAGCAATAAATATAAACACCGTCAGTGTAAAGTCATCCGTATGAAATTACCAAATACAAGCATATGGTTTTTGTGAGGGATCCTGGGCACCTTGTGAATCTGCTGTGACATTTCAGCAAACAGACTTACTCACGACAACCATCCAACCATCCGATCATGAACTAGGAATGTGTGACATCAGGGGGTATTTTTTTAAGAACATAGTTTGTTCTAACATCCTGGAAATTTGATGAATGAAATAATAAAATGTATTATTTTGCTAACCCACTAAAGTGGGGGATTTCTATTACCTTTCCTTTATTGTAATGCCAGCTAACAAATTACAAGGGTTGAAATTCAACCACACTGCCAATTTCCTGAGTAGGGAAAGGGTGAAGAGGCCAGAGCAGAACAAGCTTTGGGTTACTGCAGGCAGAAAGACTGGGCCAGTCACACAGCCACTGGCTGAGCAAACGCTTGGTCCTTGGTGAAGCAATGAGGACAGTGCTTCATTTTTTTAAAGAATAGTAATTAATTTAAAAAAATGGATTAAGAAATGCAACTCTCATACCTGGCACTTAGCAGAGATTAAAAATATATTAATTTTGCTTCTTATTTTTCTGAACTTGCTTATCCATAATGTGTATCTAATAAGACCAATACATATCTAATATGAGCTGATTTGCAAACTCCAATTTTCAGGGTCCCTGTAAAGGCCCTGAGTCCCTCAAGCACTACCGATGCTGCCCAGTGCCAGCCCCTCTCTATTCCTTGGCACAGAAAGCATTTAGTGCCATTGGGAACACAATGTGTGCTACCAGCCAACAGATCACTTTTCTTTTTTTTTTATTGAAAAAAAAATTTCCGCCTCCTCCCAGCCTCCCACTCCCCCCCACTCCTTCCCCCCTCCCCCATTCCTTTCCCCCTCCCCCACTCTTCTCCCCCTCCCCCCACTCCTCTCCCCCTCCCTCTCCCGTCTGAAGAGCAGTCAGGGTTCCCTGCCCTGTGGAAAGTCCAAAGTCCTCCCCCCTCCATCCTGGTCTAGGAAGGTGAACATCCAAACTGGCTAGGCTCCCACAAAGCCAGAACATGAAGTAGGATCAAAACCCCGTGCCATTGTCCTTGGCTTCTCAGCAGCCCTCATTGTCCGCCATATTCAGAGAGTCCGGTTTTATCCCATGCTTTTTCAGTCACAGTCCAGCTGGCCTTGGTGAGCTCCCAATAGATCAGCCCCACTGTCTCCGTGGCAGATCACTTTTCTTATAGGCCTTGGTTAGGGGTGTTTAGAAAGGGTATGAGTGAAACCTAAAATTACCATTTCAACAATCAAAAGAGTATTAAAAGCATGAAAAGATAGATGGTAGAAAATTTTATAGATAGATTATATATAGACATATATGTAGACAGGTGATAGAAAAACAGATGGATAGATAATTGTCTTATCTTTTTCAACTTGTAGTAACTGGAGCCCTTTCTGAAAGCATACTTCAAAAGTAGCTGACCAAATTGGGAAAAATGACTTGGAAGTAAAAATATGAACAGCTTCCATCTTGAGTTTTTTCAACCAAGAATATACTTTTCAGTGGGATATTTCTTTCCTTTGAAAATAGGGTTTTGGTAAAAGTATTTCTATAAAAGCAATGAGAAATAAAGAGAAACAGTAAGAAAGAAAATCATAAATTTTGTAACCAATACATCTAAAACAAGACTCTTCAGGGAAAGAATTGGTTACAGATGCTATACTGTAATTAAACACACTCTACTAGAATTAAAACCACAGAACCTCCTACTTAAAAATACTTAAAATGAAAATTTGAAAAGCACCCAGGAAGGAAGGCTACGGTGTTTTGGTCTGAAACTGAGACAGATTTTGAACGGCTCGCCCGAATGGATAAACCCATCTTGTAACATACAACAAAATCAGCAAGTTCTCTGACTTCTTCCTGCAGACTATGGAGTCATTCGCACCTGATGAATGTTTTCACGAGACTGAACATCATTAAAAAGGAAAGGGAACTTAAACAATACCCCTGTCATCAGGTCTAAGAGCTGAGATCTTGGGGACAGCTCTGCAGCCCAGGGAAAGAGCATGAATCTACAAGCCAATGCATTTCCCACACTGTCTTTTCTCTCTCTGTGTATCTTTCCAACAGAAGGGTAGTTAATAATTGTTTGTTTGGAGGTCAGCCTTTTCCTTGCTACAATTACAGATTCAGTAGCCTGTAATGGAATTTCCCAAGAATGTAACTTATCTGGTTTGGACTCTAAAAAGAATGGACCAAAGGAGTGTCTGGTAACCCTGCAAACTTACAAAAAATGTAATTTATCACATTACTGAAAGAGTAATAAGGCACTAAAATATTAATATAAAAGAAATTAAACTATAGGCCAGGCAGTGATGGCACACACCTTTAATCCCAGCATATGGGAGGCCGAGGGAGGCAGATCTCTGAGTTTGAGGCTAGCCTGGTGCAGAGTGAGTTCTAGGATAGCCAGGGCTACACTGAGAAACCCTGTCTTGAAAAAAAGAGAAAAATAAATTAAAAAATAAATAGGGGGAAGGAAGGAGGAAGGAAGAGAGAAAGGAAGAAGGAAAGATCAAACTATAAAAGTCTCTTGAAGGAGAACAGTTTGTTAACTATTAATCATATGAACCTAGAATTATTACATGGCCAGCAATCTCACACCTAGGATACCTAGGATATTTACCCGAGAGAAGAGACAGGTGTCTGAACAAACCCATTCTAGAATGTTCACTGCTTCTCCATTCTCCATAGCCAAGAGGAAAAAAGGACCCAGAAATACATCAATGGATGATTAGGTGGGCTAAGTGTAGATTACTCATGCAATAAGTGAAAATTTATTCAACTAAAGCAAGGAAGTACATGAACAAAGCCTTCCAAAGGCAGGAAGCCAAGCTTAGAGCTGAAAGACCACATAGCTCCCTTCATCTGAAACATCCAGACCGGGTGACGGGATGGAGAAGGAAAGAAGAGCGCTGGTTGCTGGAGCTTGGAGAACGAAGAAAACAAACAGGCTCTGCTATGGGCAAGGGTTTGGGGAATGGGGGAAGTAGCCAGACAGTGACCGCATACTTAGTGAATCAAGTTAAGGTGCCTGAATTGTTCAGGTTAAAATGGTGGCGACAGGAAATCTCATGCCATTTCTCACAATGGGGAGTCAGAAGGGAAACTTATAATTGACGTGATGCAAACAGTATTCATATTCCTTCGCAGGGGACACGATGGCCGACCTTCACTGCCAACTGAACTGGACTGAGCATCACTGGAACTTAACTCAGGAGGAAAGACCCGCCTTAAAATGCAGGTAAGGATGCTCAGCCCAGACAAAACTGGAGATAGGAGCAGCAGAGCTAGTAAGCCTAGCGTATTTATGCCTCTGCCTCCTGCCTGAGGTCAGGATGTGAGCAGCCACCTCACATTCTTGCCACTATGCCTTACTACATCCCACCCCCATGATGAACGATAGCTCCTAAAACCACAAGAGAGGATAAATCCGCCCTTCCTTCCTTAGGTTGATTTTGGCTTTAGCATTTTGTCATAGCAACAAGTAACTTATACTGAGGCCTTCTATGATAGGACACAGCTATTTTTGTCACTAAATAGGGTGTTCTTTGTACAACTACTTTAGGGCTTATATTTTTAAATCCAAGATGTTTGTGTTGTTGATAGATACAATTATAGAATGACAACCGAAGTTCTACTTGAAAGGTACAAAGACTAGCAAACACCCCTTGTTTTCTTTGCACCTCAATTATAAAAATATCCAACCTCTAGGATGAGTTGGTACATCTGTTAGACATAAAACAGCATCAGAGATGTCAAATGGAAGCTGAAGACATTCCCTCAGGCCTCTGCACTTCCCTCCACAAGCACACCAAACACACTTCCAGCCTCAAGCACACCAAACACACTTCCAGCCGCATGCACACCAAACATCTTATATCCCATTTATTACCCTGCCACTCTGAAAGTATGACTTCAGTTTCTTTGGGAGAAAGTTGTCTCTTGAAGTCCAAGAGGGGCAAAAGGATTCGGTGAGCTTCTCTGTGAGATATTAGATTTCAGTCCAATGTCATTCAAGACAATTCAATGGGCGTTGCTAGGTTTTCTCAGCGCTTATCTAACCATCCCCAATATGGTAACAAATGAACTGCAAGTACTTGTAACAGTTTGAAAGAGATGATAGGACATGGTGCTAAGCACTCCTGGGGTTTGCACAGGGTCACACGATTTGTAAATAAATTAATGACAGTGGGGAATTCCCTATCACCTGATTTTTCCTCTCAGGTTCCTCCACCCTCCCTCTCCACGCTGTGACACCAAAGCCAAGATGAAACCCAAGCTCTGGGAGCTTGGTGTCCCACATGTCCCTGCCCCTTCCTTCTGACTGTTAAATACAGTAGGAAGACAGAGGGCCAAGTGAAGTGTAAAATCGGCATCCAGGGCTAACTTACCAATGTCTCTAAATCTGACACGTAGTACCAGAAGTTAGCGTCACAAATAGCTAATGATCTCTCTGCCAATTTTTATGATTATACAATACAATATGTCTTGTAAATGTGTTCCAAAATCAGATTTTTCTCTAGGGATACAGTAAATGCATAACTGTCTAAAAACAACTTAAAAAAAAAGATGATTTTTTTTTAACAGATTGGAAGACAAATTTCTGATTTTCTTACAAAGGAGGAAAAAATCCAACAGAGCAAATTAACGTTACCATGGTGGAACAAGCTATTCTGATTTACGGGAAGATAAGACAGTGGGCCATATTAAAGTGGAAAGAGGCATTATGAGGGTAGGGCAGGGTGGGGTAGGAGCTGGCTCAGTAGTTAAAGGCGGCCGTGGGGATCCAGCTAGTGAGACCAGCCATATCTTCGAGCTCTGGGTTTGACTGAGAAACCCTGCCTCAAAGAATAAGCTTCCAGAGCCATCCAGGAAGACCCCTGTTGCCAACCTCGGAACTCCACAAGCACACACACACAAGTGCACCCCCACACGCAGAGAAACTTGTGTGCTCTCGTGCACGTTACACACGTGCTCACGAGAAGGAGAACACGGTGGAAAGGCTTAAAAGTAAACAAAAGGGTCTCATGCGGGGAGAGACGTTAGACCTGCACCCCCAGATCTGACGTCCTTCTTGCCATCCTCTGACACCAAAGCCAAGTCCGACCTTCGCTCCGCCTACTTCTGACTGAGAACTCAGAGAGAAGTTGGACATTAAAGGGCCCTGGTAAGAAAAGAAACTCCATTTCTCAGAAACACGGTCTGGGAAAATCCCCGTAACTTGACTGTACTTGGATGGCCCCTAACTGAAGACACAAGAATTAAAAGCTAGCACGTGTGAGCCTGTCTTCTGTTCTCCGTACAATGTTCAGAGATTTGCCTTCCCGTCATCTCCACTTCACAGGCTTTCCAAAGAATCTTCACCTTGAAGGTGTTGAGCCTCAAAAGTAGCAGAGAAGAGGTGCACATCAATGTTCAATATGATCATAACAGTACACCTGTCTGTTCTCTAAAAACAAACGAACAAACAAATTGCTACATGTGCCTAAGAGTCACTTCCCACACCACGTCGGATATCAGAAGCTGTGCCACCAGGCAGGCTACCGAGGAGAAGCCTGGAAACAGCTAATACTAACATTTGGTAGTGCTTATATTCATAACATGGAGGATACTATATTCTGAGCTTTGTTCCAGAGAGAGCCTCAAATAGAAAAATTCTGTGAGCAATACTGAAAGTTTTTCAGGTAGGGACGGATGCGCTGATGAAGGCTACCGGTGTGTTTAAAGCACATGGACATGCCAGAAGCAACTGCGGCTTGCAAGGATTCCCAACAGCTGGAGACCTAAAACTTAGCACTGCCCTTCTAGCTTCATAAATATCCTGTTCCTTTTCCCCCCTAACTTTCAGATGCAGAGAACAGTTGTAGAGATGAGCCTTGTGCCGCGGGTCAGAACAGGGAACTTCAAATATCTGCAACCAAGCTGTTTGCTCAGCCTCCCTGATTTGTCGAAAACAACAGATTGAGGGACATCACCCCACTGGGAGCAGGAAGTGATCCACTTCGTTTTTGGTAAACATCTTGGAGAGGGAGTAGAATGGGAGCTGGTAGGATCAGAACTACAGCATTTAGGTTTTTAGAACAAACGTTGATGCTATTGAGACACAGTTATATGAATACACTGCTTGGGTTCACTCACCTACCTGCAATTACACACAAACCCTTTCCCACAAATATTCAGACAACCAGGGATCAATTTCTGTATTTTTGCTGTCCTTTCTACAGTGAAATGGAGTGGCCTGGAGAATGAGGACACCATTAGCCCAGACACTATGGTAAGAGCCCAGAGAGTTTGCAACTTTGTAAAATGCCAGGATCAATTATCTAGTGCTGAAATCACTGTGCATAAAGAATAAAGAAATTAGCATCATTCAAATAATGAAGGGGAAATCAGACAACACTCTCAGACAAATGACCAGAATTCAAATTTCTTTTCAATGCATCACCTTGGCTTGCTTCAATTATTGCTTCATTTTTTTTTTCATTAAACACAAACAAAATGCTAGCATTAAATATTGCAAAGATGCCCCGAGCAGGGACAGTCATGATGTGCAGTGATGAAAACTCCAGAAGCTCCTAACACCTTTCAAGAAAATGATCACGGATAAACACGATCTCAGGGTTTCAGTTCCCGGCATATGTATTTATTTGTGTTTGGATTTTATTGAGTAGACTATACGCCGAGAGAAAGGTAATGGCTTCACGGAGGATGGTGAGCTATGAGTTTCTGCAGCAAGTCTTCGCCATACTTAGCCAATGGTGGCTCGCCGTGAGTAGTCAAGAAGGAAACACAACAGCACGCCAGGAGAAAGGTCCAGCCTCTACTCACTCATTAAAAGCTCACTGAATGGTCTCCAACTCAGGTGCCAGGTCTTCCCAACTGACTCGCAAGAATAGGAGTCTTTGCCTTTGAAATCCTGATGATTCTGGTTGCATCCCAAGAGGAAAAAAATCATTTTTTCACTGTGGGAAGACATCAGCAAGGTTCACACCAATAGGGAGAGTCGATTCTGAGGTCAAATGCTATCCTTCGTCAACATCCCAGGGCTTTTTCTAAGAAATCCCTTTCTCTCGACATGTCATCTGTCCATAGTGACCAACTCCCTCTCATGGTGTGACACATCCACCGTTCAAGGACCATCTTCTTAACTGTCTTCCTTAGCTGCACCAACTCTCTGAGCTGTGTCCTCTCTGTCCCCAGTCTTTCTCCCTTTGTAGCAGCTGCTGCTGTCATATGTATGTATATCATGTGGATAGGTTACATACATTCATGAGTGTGTTGGTATGTATGTAAGTGTGCATGTATGTCAACCTTGGATGTTACTCCTCAGGTGTTATTCCCCCCCCCCTTTATAAAAAGAGGGTCTCCGATCAGCTAGAAAGACTGGCAAGTAAAATCCGGGGACCCAGCCGCCTTTACCTCCCCTTTGATGGAATTACAGGCATGAGACATCATGTCCAGGTGGTTAAATGGGTTCTGCGCTACCTGAACTTCACCAGCGAGCCATCTCCCCAGGCCCTCATTTTTGTAAATTAGCTTATCACTAGTTGTCTAATTTGTATGTTCGTTTTCTGTCTTTCCCCCATGTGTTCCTTATACCTAGCATGGTAATTTACTCTAAGAATAATTGTTGAGGGTGGTTAGCACAAAGGCAGAGGCAAACAATGCATGAGGTCTACAAAGAGCCCCTCACTGTGAGACCTTATTTAAGACATGCACGGTGGAAATAGCAGACAAACACAGCTTTAGGGGTAAGTGAGTTAAGATGAGCATGTTGAAAGGGAAGTGTGGAGGCCATCAACACCAGCAGCCTACATCCAGCAACCTGTTCACGTACATTCTGAGCTTCACATGAGAGTCTCCTCTTGTGCAAAATGTCATTGGTGACTTAGAGTTTGCTTTTCCTCTATAACACTACGAAAGGGACCCCATCCGTTGGCATCTGACAGGAGGACATCATGGATGCAACTTACGCAGTGTGCATTGTTTACGTTATCTCCCTGAATCGGGAGGACCCACTGGGCTTCAATGGCTGCACTGGAAAATTAATAGAGAATCAAAGAATTGAAAGAAACTCTTAGACTTCACATGGTTAGCACAGCTGTGGGATATCAGCTCTTCAGCCAGGTCTCAAACAAACACAAAACAAAAACTTAAAAATCAAGTTGTGTGAAAAACAGGAAATGTCCTCTAAGATAGATGACAGAAAACATCTGTGTGTGTTAATTACAGGAAATTAATTAATCTGCACTGAATTAACATTATTTTCTTGGCAAGAAGGTGCAATGCGTCAATCAAACATTAACCTCCTCTCAATGTCTGGATCCGTTCATTGTATCAGGTTATTCATGATGACCTCGTGAAATGGCAACGAATGACAAAAATGTGAGAAATCTCAAAACCTGGGCTGGCAGATGACTTGGTGTGTACAGGTGATTCCTGCTCAAGCCTGAAGGCCTGAGTTTGGCCTCCAGAACTCACATGAGGAGTTGATGTGGAAGCATGCATCTATAATCCAGCTCTCCTCTGAAAAGATGGGAGGCAGAGGCAAGAGAATAAGCCAGAAGGCTGTGGACCAGCTAGCCTGGAGTGCACAGAGTGACAGAGGCAAGAAACCCTGCTTCAGTAGAGGCTCCAGGGGAGTGTATGTTCTATGATGCATACGCCTGCAAATAATGTGTAAGCATGTGTGTGAGTGATTAGGAAGCAACCATCTATTAAAACATTCCTGGAAATAATTTTTCCTATAAGACTGAATTCAGTTGCTTCCTGGACCTCTGACATGGCGTCAGGTACCGCAGAGAACAAGAGCATATCCCAAGGAAACAGCCCAACTTCCCTCTCACTCAAAGCTAACCTGCAGCCACACTACCTTGTCGCCTGTCACAAGTCATAGCTCTGGAGAACTCGCCACCCCCTCACTGAAGCACTCACAGCTCCTGAGTACAGAGATCTCCAGATCATCGGAGGAGTGTGTGGAGAGTGTGGCTGTCCCCAGACATGTCTCAGCGGTTACATGTTGATAGCATGGCTGTCCCCAGACATGTCTCAGAAAGTACATGCGGAGAGTGTGGATGTCCCCAGACACGTCTCAGAGCGGCACAGACAAATAATTTCCACAGGAAAACACACAAATATTCGCACTATGTAGGATAAACATGGACTATAAATAGCGTCACATAAGGTCAGGTCGGGTTTTGACACCAAATGAGTTCAGGTCAGGTCAGAATTTGCCACCATGCCTTTGGGCTTTTCCAGAAGGTAGAGAAGGGGCCGGGAGCCTGCACTGCACGGGAGGCCTTGCTGCTTGTTAAAGGCCGCACACAGTCTCTGTCCTTGAGCTGCTTCAAGTAAAATAATTTAAATCAAGATTCTTCTGTTTTCTTTTGGATGAAAAAAATCTCCAGAGGAAAATGTCACTTCAAGTTTTGAATTTTGGAAAAGAAGGCCATGACTATACTGATGGTTTGCTACTCTGAAATTTTAGAATCAGGAAATGATATGTCAAGGCTATCTTAATCCATCCTGCCCTTCCCTGGGTGATGGGGGAGGAGCGGGGGGTGGGAGGGAGGGGGAAGCTGTGAATGCAAATTCAGCATTACTATAGACAAAGACAACACAGATATTCCTGTGCTTAGAGGAACAGGGGCCAGAAAGACAGCTCATCTGGAACAAGCGCTCGCTGCTGAAGACTAGGAATCCGAGTTCAATCCCGGGAAGGCACTTAAAGATGGAAGGAGGCAGCCACCTCCACAGACTGCCCTCTGATCCCCCACACAATTGCTAAGCCACATGTGCCCCTCCCCCACTGTGTCCGCTCCACCCCACCCCCTCACAGGATGACAGCAAAATAAAACAAAGTAAACAAACTCAAATGCCAAGTTCAAGAAAATACCATCGTCCACAAAAAGGCTTAGAGGAAAAGGGGTCAAAATGCCTGCTTCACAGGTATGGGCTCGTCAGACATGGAATCGTCAAGGGCTCATTGACGTGAAGTTGAGGGCAACTGTCACAGTAAGACGAGCAAAGAAGGATAATAGGACGTGGGGGGAAAGGCAGTGAAAGTTGTCCCGCAATATAAAAGCAAGGGCTCTTTGCAGGGATGCACGTCGTAAGTGGAAAGGCCCTGAACACGTCTTCCTGCAGATGTAACAAAGCCCGGAACACGTGATTGGACTCAGTGAGCTGCTTCTCAAATCCCCGCCCTCACCAACAAAAGCCTTTCAGAGTGATTTACCTGAAGAGGGGTAGAGACTAAAGGAGGTAATATCAAAACATGGGTGGAAATGGTAATTCAAAGCAACTACCACATGCTCAGGGCACACGGGCCTCTCGTCATCTTAATAAACAGCATAGAGTCCTCCGCGGACATAACCACAGACCTAGAGCAGAAACTACATGATGCTAGAGGTATTGAGAACATGGGGAGACCATTGGACATGGACACTCTTCAGTCTCCCTCCGAAAGCTACAGACATGTTTGAGCATGCTTGTTGATCCTCACCAGAGAAGGAAGACATATACTAATATTTGGACCATTACAATCTAAAGGGTACAGGAAAGAAAGGATAGAGGGAGCCGTAAAAATTAGCTTAAATATAGCAAAGTATATGTCCTTAGGATGGAAGACGCCAATAGAAGAAATTTTCTGAAGTTCCATAAAAAACAAACAAACTCATTGGAACGGGACTCATTAGCTGATAGAACCCCAAGTATGTCCTTATTTTTCTCCAATATGACACTTCAAGGAGAAAAAATAAAATCACCAGATAAAAGTCTCAAAGGACCTTTCTTAGGCATCACTGACGATGGACAACATGGCCCAGTTCCAGTGAAACGTGGACTCTCAAGAGACACAGCCATGAACGAAAGGAGAGACCCTGTCTTAGTTGTCTTAGTTAGGGTTTCTATTGCTCCAGTGAAACACCAATGACCCAAAAGCTTGTTGGGGAGGAAAGGGTTGATTTAGCTCATACTTCCATATTGCTGTTCATCATCAAAGGAGGTCAGAATAGGAACTCAAAAAGGGCAGGAATCTGGAGTCGGGAGCTGATGCAGAAGTCATGGAGGGGTACTGCTTACAGGCCTGCTCTACATGGCTTGCTCAGCCTGCTTTTCTTATAGAACCCAGGACCACCAGCCTAGGGATGGCCCTCCCACTTGATCACTATGGCTCCACCCACAATGGGTTGCTCCCTCCCCCATCAATCACTCAGTAAGAAAATGCCCTACAGATGAATCTTATGGAGGCATTTCCTCAATTGCAGTTTGTCCTTTTGGATAACTCGAACTTGAGTGCCAAGTTGACATTAAGATTAGCCAGTATAGACCTGGTTGGTTTTCTGACCAAAATACGAACCCACATATTTTTACACTATAGCCTGTTTTATCCCCAGAATCCATATTAAAAACAAACACAAACACAACTGAACAACAAACAAAACAAAAAAATGCAATGGGGCATGGTTTCTTGCACTTGTCACCCCAACACTGAGGAGGTGAAGACAAATGACCTTCCAAGGTTCCTTGGCCAACAGCCCAATTGGTAGGGTTCAGCCCAGTGAAAGGACCTGTCTCCACAAAACAAAGATGGGCTGGCAAGATGGCTTAGCAGGTAAAGGCACTTGCCACCAAACCAAGAACTCACATAGCTGAAGGAAATACCCAAAACTTGTACTCTGGCTTCTATATATACACATATGTGGTGCATACATGAACACTGAAACACATACACACACATGTAGCATGCACGTGTGCGTGCACGCGCGCGCACACACACACACTTTTAATCATGTTTGCTCTCTTTTCCTCCCTCATCATATCTGGCCACAATCCATCCCTGAGATCCTTCTCCCAAACATATAAGTAAATGCTTAGATCCCTAACGACACCAGGACATTCCAAACCTCTCATCTGTCACTGTCTCTGAAAGGAGACATATCTCTTAGGAGACATGAAATTTCCTCAGACCCATCTAGACTGTGCCTTTCTCCTTCTCCATCCATCCTTTTCTGACCTCTTCCTAGAACTACCATTTGCTATCGCATCCTTCTGCCACCAGTCAGTCTGCATTCACTTGTCTTTGGTACCCATAACACCTTTCCCCATCATCACTCCACACTGCATCCACTCAATGAGGCACATGAATCAACAGAACATGGGCCATCACCATAAGTCCTGTGACAAGTACCTAAGGTTGGAACTCGGCTCACACGCTTCCATTTGGATGTTGTTGTGGACTGAATTCAACCCCATCTGCTACCCAAATTCACACACTGAATTCCTAACACCCAGTATGACTGTACTGTGTATGGAAATACAACTCTCAAGAGATGGCTCTGGTTAAACATGATTATGAGGGGATATCCTGAACCAGCAGGACTGCTGGTCTTCTTAGAGGAAGATAGAGACCTAGCCGGGGACGTGTGCACAGAGAAGGACGTGTGGGCATCAGGAGAAGTCTGCAGGCTGGAAAGATCCTGAACTTGACTGGATGGCACCTGACCTGACTTCCAGCTAACAAAACCACGAGAAGGTAACGTTCTGCTATGCAAGCTGTGGAGGGCACATTATTTTGTTACGTCACCCTGAGCTGACTACATGGATGCCAAGGAAAGAGTCACAAAATGTCACTTTTTGCATTGTCTCTTTGGTGGCTTGGTTCAACCAAACTAGCCTGCTGCTTGCTATGATGTGGGAGAGTGAGCTTGCCTGGCGGTTCCTCTCCCAGGCAAGCCTGAACTCCCACCATGAAAATGACTTAGGGGCTGCTATTCAAGCATTCCAGAAAGCATGGTCCTGTTGGCTGGTTCTCTTTCATTTTACTTTGCTAATCTCTCTGGTGGCTGTGCCATTTGATGATTCTCTCCCACGACACTGTATCCAGTTACAAGCAGGAGCGGATGAGCACTTGGGACTCCTGTGTATTAGTAAATTCTTCTCTTGTTACTAGACTAAGGAGAGAGAAAAATCTTTGGGAAACAGTTACATACATACCTAGTCACCTCTACTTTTCTCAAGGTCAACAAAATACAGGCATTATTAGAAAAAAAAAGAATTAACTCTTTATGTCCCCAAGCAAAATGAGAATAATTGATTGACTCCATTACATTGGTCTTGCTTTCTCACTATTAAATAGAGTTCGTGAGACACTGGACCCAAATATCTTCATCCTGCCAGCTGAGCTGGACACAGCCCTCACTAACACAAAATCTCCACCGTCATCTTGCCAATCACTTCTAGACACAAATGGATTTAATATAAAATTTGAAGCCAAAGAAACTCAATCCTTGAGGTAGGAAATACGGAAAAGGCTTGGGGAGGTTAGGGGATGCCAGAAAGGGGGCGGGTTGACTGCATGCTCATCTGAGATGTTGCATGAGGCCACACCCACCACTACTGCAGTGCAGGTCACTTGGGCTACTCAGAAGCCTCCTGAACTATTCAGGGGTTTAAAAGCCACTCATTAAAAAAAATGTATATTCCATTTCACTCTGAATGAAATAGTTAAAGATAAATGCATATTCATTTAAAGAATTAAGTATTTGTTGATTTTAATAGTCATATTAATACTCTATAACCAACAATAAAATATAGTGTCTCTGACCTGGAAATATAAAGAGACAAGGTTTCCTAGTAGAGAAGCTATTTGGCTTGTGGGTCTTCTAACACAGCAAATTTGGGATGAATTCAGATCACTACATCTGTGTCCAGCTCAGCTGGCAGGATGAAGATATTTGGGTCCAGTGTCTCACGAACTCTATTTAATAGTGAGAAAGCAAGACCAATGTAATGGAGTCAATCAATTATTCTCATTTTGCTTGGGGACATAAAGAGTTAATTCTTTTTTTTTCTAATAATGCCTGTATTTTGTTGACCTTGAGAAAAGTAGAGGTGACTAGGTATGTATGTGATTAAGCCGCTAGACATAATTTACTTATTTGGTGCCAACTGCATACCAGGCAGCGTGTGACGCCATCCTAAAGTAACCAGCAGGGAGTCCTTGTGCCTGTGAGAACAGGGCTCTCCTACTGCCTAAGTTGCTAAGCACCTACCATAAGAGGGGGTGTGCCATTCCAGAGCCCCCTGCCCCCCACTGTCTGCACACCAAGGTGAATCAAGGGAGATCTTCATTTGACCTTCAATGGCGGGTGGGATAACGCTGAAGCACTCAGTGCCTGAACCACTCAGTACCCAGTGGGCAAAGACAGCAAGAGACTGAAGTGGTTTAACTTGGGGGCTGGCAAGAACTCCGCTGCAGATGGCCGGAACAGAAATGAAGGAAAATGCTGGCATGTGGGCACAGTATTTTGGAAGACTCGAGTGTGGTGGTCTGGAATTTGGAGTTCACCGAGGCAGTAGGACATAGGCAAGGCCATGATGGAGACTTTGGCAAAGACCGTGCTGGCAGCAGGTGGGAGACTGTGACATGGAGGGGGGAGGGCTCGAGGCAGTCTCACGCATTGTGTGCTCCAAGCGGAGTAATCTCACAGGAGACATGAGATCATGCCAGAGAATCTTCAAGGTAAAGGAAGAAAGAAAGAAAGATCCATGTCCAAAGAGTGCCCATGATTTATGGCCGTCCCCAGGTTGCTGCTCGTCCTCATCTAGATGGTACTGTCAGGGTTCATGTGTTTGTCTGGCGTCTCTGTGACATGCGGTGCTCAGAATCATGGTGGAGCCTGTCAGACACTTAAGGCTACAGCTCATAGACATGAGCCGAGCTGACAGTGTTCCCTGAGAACAGCGCCACTCTGCTAGGCATTAAGCAAATCATTTGTGCTGTGCAGCTGCGACCTGCTCCCCGGGGAAATCTCCCTAGCACCAGCCAACGCCATCAACCCTTAGGAAGCCGACGACCCAGAAGTCAAGGCTGACTTCAAAGCAATCTGGAGGGCGCCGAACCAGTGCCCAAGAATGTCAGCATGTCCCTGAACATGCCTCAGCTAAGCTGCCAATAGCAGCTTCTTCCTTTAAAGTGCGTCTTATTCCCATGAACCTCTTTTTCCACAAATAATAACTGGACTGTGACCATTTTCTCGATGCCTGACATATTCAAGCAGTAGTTGCAGTATTTCATCTCCTCTACTGTACCCAATCATTCCCTGGGCGTCCCCTTGCTGAGCATGCATCACGCCGGGCAAGGAAATCATTTTAAAGAGACATCACCAGCTAGACCAGTCCTGAGAATTAAAATGTACAAATCTAAGGTTTGAACTGAAGACTCAAAAATGCAGAACCCATCCTCCTTAAGCAGCCATGAACTACAAAATCCTGTTTCAGGGACCTGTTTTCCTTTGTTCCAGATGTATCCAGATCTTTCCTTTGGGGGGCACACCCTGAACCTGAGACAGTTTCTGAACCATAGTGGGTCAAAATCACAGTCCAGATCTGAGAATTCCCTTTCTCCCCCATGTCAAAATGGACCGAAAAGTTCAGGGCATATCTTAAGATGGCACGCACATTCGTGAAAGCCGGAATGAATCTACAGGTTTGCAGCAATCATCCGCTGTTCTTTTGACAATTCCTCAGTTCATGTGGAAAGCAAAATTATTCCTATGAACTGAATGGATTCCGGAGGCATATGGCTGTCCGGCAGCAGGACTGAATACAGACCCAGGATTTGTCAGCCATAAAATGAATCAATAATTAAAATGGAGTTCACCTCCATGCCGTGAATTTAAAGTCTAACTACAGGTTCCCCAAGTTTGCCTAAAATATGCATTAAAGCTTAACATCCATGCCATAATAATATTCATTAGTAATCATACCCTACTGATTAACAAGCATCAGGGAAATTTAAGGGGTAGGGGAAACACACCCACTCACCTAATTAGAACACATGTTTATTTAATGTCCCTATAATCGCTATGAAAAAGAACACTAGCTTGGCAAATTTAAATCACGATGTTCTAACTGCGTAAATATTTCAGCAATGGACCCCAACCCAGAACACACCCATTAACTGAGGAGGAAAAACAAAAGCATTCTGTTTCTAGAGGCGTCTTTGCAGTCTAAAGCCAACCTCTCACAAACGCAGCCTCTAAATTACTTCCTCCGGGAGCCAGAGAACAATGAGGGAACATGTTGATTCAGCTTCTTACCTTTTTCCCTTTCCTCTTCCTATGAGCAGGCTTGGCGTTCTTCTCCTTTGGTTCTTCACTCATCTTTCCTTTAGATCAGGGGAGTTGAGACGAGAGAGATCACCTTCCGTGTTCCCACATCCAAACCCGCGACAAAGAGTCACAGCATTGAGACCAAAGTCCATTTAGGGAGCTCCCCAGGCAGAGCGGCTGCTTCAAGCCAGCCCTGGCTGCTGTCACAGGCAACTTGGGCTGCCCAGCTTGCCTTGGGAAGAAACTGGGTGTTCTCTACAGCAAAACCTTGGTTATTCCTCTGAAGAAAAATCAATATTCCAGCCCTTTGTCGTTTTCCTTTTCTTTCTTTTTCCTTTTTTTTTCTTTTAGCTAGTCATTATCCTGAGATAAGATCTTGACAAGATTTCAGGGCTTGCTTCTCCACAGTGATTCTAGCTTGCAAATGGTGAGAGAGGGAAAGAGGGAGGCAGACGCGCGTGTGCGCTGCACACACACACACACACACACACACACACAGGAACAAGCGAGACTGCTGACGAGTCCCTGAAGCCTTCCCAGGGGCTGGCTCACTGCAGTTTGCAGGCTGGGAAGCCAAGGCGAATGTAAATGCTCTCAGAGATCAAGCCTCCAGAGGACACATGTGTTGAAAGCATTGGGCATACCCAGGAGGCAGCAGTGGGGGTGGTGACAAGAGATCGGGTTACTGGCTCGTGAAAACACACACACACACATGCACGCTCCATGATACAAACAATAAAGAGACCTGTTACTGTCGAAGAAAAAGCTGAATTCTTATCATGAGGAGATTTTGCTTTTTTTTTTTTAATTTAAATGTAATTAGCAAAAAGATTCACAAATTGCTCATCCAAAGCTGTGAATTCTTTTTTTTTTTTTTTTTTTTTTTTTTATTTTAAATTTATTTATTTATTAAGGATTTCTGCCTCGTCCCCACAACCGCTTCCCATTTCCCTCCCCCTCCCCCGATCAATTCCCCCTCCCTCATCTGCTCGAAGAGCAATCAGGGTTCCCTGACCTGTGGGAAGCCCAAGGACTGCCCACCTCTATCCAGGTCTCGTAAGGTGAGCATCCAAACTGCCTAGGCTCCCACAAAGCCAGTACGTGCAGTAGGATCAAAAACCCACTGCAATTGTTCTTGAATTCTCAGTATTCCTCATTGTCCGCTATGTTCAGCTAGTCCGGATTTATCCCATGTTTTTTCAGACCTAGGCCAGCTGGCCTTGGTGAGATCCCAATAGAACATCCCCATTGTCTTAGTGTGTGGGTGCACCCCTCGTGGTCCTGAGTTCCTTGCTCGTGCTCCGTCTCCTTCTGCTCCTGATTTGGACCTTGAGATTTCTGTCCGGTGCTCCCGTGTGGGTCTCTGTCTCTGTCTCCTTTCATCGCCTGATGAAGGTTAATATTCCTGAGGATGCCTATGTGTTTGTCTTTGGATTCACCTTCTTATTTAGCTTCTCTAGGAACATGAATTATAAGCTCAATGTCCTTTATTTATGGCTAGAAACCAAATATGAGTGAGTACATCCCATGTTCCTCTTTTTGGGTCTGGCTTACCTCACTCAGGATAGTGTTTTCTATTTCCATCCATTTGTATGCAAAATTCAAGAAGTCCTTGTTTTTTACTGCTGAGTAATACTCTAATATGTATATATTCCATACTTTCTTCATCCATTCTTCCGTTGAAGGGCATCTAGGTTGTTTCCAGGTTCTGGCTATTACAAACAATGCTGCCATGAACATAGTTGAGCATATACTTTTGTTGTATGATAGGGCCTCTCTTGGGTATATTCCCAAGAGTGGTATTGCTGGATCCAGGGGTAGGTTGATCCCGAATTTCCTGAGAAACCGAAACACTGCTTTCCAGAGTGGTTGCACAAGTTTGCATTCCCACCAGCAATGGGTGAGTGTACCCCTTTCTCCACAACCTCTCCAGCAAAGGCTATCATTGGTGTTTTTTATTTTCGCCATTCTGACAGGTGTAAGGTGGTATCTTAAAGTTGTCTTGATTTGCATTTCCCTGATTGCTAAGGAAGTTGAGCATGACCTTAAGTGTCTTTTGGCCATTTGAAGTTCTTCTGTTGAGAATTCTCTGTTCAGATCAGTGCCCCACTTTATAAGTGGGTTGATTAGCCTTTTACGGTCTAGTTTCTTGAGTTCTTTATATATTTTGGAGATCAAACCTTTGTCAGTAGCAGGGTTGGTGAAGATCTTCTCCCAGTCAGTGGGTTGTCTTTTTGTCTTAGTGACAGTGTCCTTTGCTTTACAGAAGCTTCTCAGCCTCAGGGAGTCCCATTTATTCAATGATGCCCTTAGTGTCTGTGCTGCTGGGGTTATACATAGGAAGTGGTCTCCTGTGCCCATGTGCTGTAGAGTACTTCCCACTTTCTCTTCTATCAGGTTCAGTGTGTTCGGACTGATATTGAGGTCTTTAATCCATTTGGATTTGAGTTTTGTGCATGGTGATAGATATGGATCTATTTTCATTCTTCTACAGATTGACATCCAGTTTTGCCAGCACCATTTGTTGAAGATGCTCTCTTTTTTCCATTGTATACTTTTAGCTCCTTTATCGAAGATCAGGTGTTCATAGGTTTGTGGGTTAATGTCAGGGTCTTCTATTCGATTCCATTGGTCGACTTCTCTGTTTTTATGCCAATACCAAGCTGTTTTCAATACTGTAGCTCTGTAATAGAGTTTGAAGTCAGGGATGGTAATGCCTCCAGACAATCCTTTATTGTATAAGATTGTTTTGGCTATCCTGGGTTTTTTGTTTTTCCATATAAAGTTGATTATTGTCTTCTCCAGATCTGTGAAGAATTTTGATGGGATTTTGATGGGGATTGCATTGAATCTATAGATTGCTTTTGGTAGAATTGCCATTTTTACTATGTTGATCCTCCCAATCCAAGAGCAAGGGAGGTCTTT
Organism: Microtus oregoni; assembly: GCF_018167655.1. Classification (NCBI taxonomy): domain Eukaryota; kingdom Metazoa; phylum Chordata; class Mammalia; order Rodentia; family Cricetidae; genus Microtus; species Microtus oregoni. Next base: position 4,374,886 of record NW_024543066.1, read on the forward strand.
CCATTTTCTGGTGTCTTCTTCAATATAGTGCTTGAAATTCTAGCAATAGCAATAAGACAACATAAGGAGATCAAGGGGATTCGTATTGGAAAGGAAGAAGTTAAGCTTTCGTTATTTGCAGATGATATGATAGTGTACATAAGCGACCCCAAAAATTCTACCAAAGAACTCCTACAGCTGATAAACAGCTTTAGTAATGTGGCAGGATACAAGATCAACTCCAAAAAATCAGTTGCCTTCCTATACACTAAGGATAAGGAAGCAGAGAGGGAAATCAGAGAAGCATCACCTTTCACGATAGCCACAAATAGCATAAAATACCTTGGGGTAACCCTGACCAAGGAAGTGAAAGATCTACTTGACAAGAACTATAAGTCTTTGAAGAAAGAAATCAAAGCTGTGAATTCTAATGAAGAATGGGCTACATGAAGCCCCGTACCTAAGTTGCCATTCCTACATTTGAACCTTGGTCTCCTTCCATGAATACATGAAACCAATCCACAGAAGAGAAGCCCTCCAGGATAGGCGAGAATTCCTAAGGGCTCAGCCAGGCGCTCTCTCTGGGACAGAAACACCCCGTGCCCCTGGATAGTCCTCAAGGCAATGCAGGGCTCTGACCACATTACAGCCTCCACAGCTGCCCCAAGCACACACCAGGCTCACAGTCCTGCTCTGGGCCACCAAGGCTTTGAGAGGTTTCCGGATGACGTCACACCTAGCTGGAAAGTCCCTGAGACATCCCACCTAAGTGAACACAGCTGAGTGCCTGTAGGGTGTGGTCACTTTTAGCAGTTTTCCAAGTGCTCCTGATTCATTTTTCTTCAGAGAGAACAAGGTTCTGGGTGCTACCTCCTATCACAAAGATGGAAGCCGGTCCTGTGAGCTGACAGTAGGAAGGGGGGCTTGAAGGGGATTTTAGTTATGCGAGCACAGACATTTAGGAGAAAAAGAGACTCAGGAGGCCAGTTTGCAGGGAGATCCATGGAACTACTCAATACAGGAAAAAGGATGCTAACATCCCGAACTAAAAAGTTCAGCTTTCTGTACTGAAATGTCATTCCTCACCTAGCATTTCAAGCAGGGTTCTAGCTATACTTAACAAACCTTGACTCCTCAAACACCAGCCCCCTAAAAAGAGTGAGCATAACGGAGGATTGAGGGGGCTTTGTCATGGCCATCAGGGTTACAAGCACGCACAGCGTGACCCATGCAGACCCTACATGCTGTGGCTCTGGTCTAAATGGCTGCTCTGTGGTATGGGGTGCTGAGGACGGCTGACCCACCCATAGGCGTCCTCGAGGTTCCTTCAGCTTTAAGCAGCTGCTAACCTGTCACTTCTGTTTCTGTTGCTGTTCTGGAACGTTCCTCTCAAAGCACAATGAAAGGTCAGAAAATCCTAACAGCAGGATGAATCCTTTAAGGTCTTCACTGATTCAATGCTTGCTTATCTTCGGGACAGGGAGGCCTGGGGAATAGGAGTCCTCTCCTCTGTCAGTCTCTCTGCAATGGGGTGAACCTCAGCCTGTCTGTACTATGCTCTGGGAGAGAAAATACGGAGTTAGGGCTTTGTATGAATTCTCCAGAAGCTGAACTGCCCATGCAGGTGGATTCAAGTCTGAATATCCCACCTAAATCTTCCATTCTTCATGAGGAAAGCCACCAGGCTAGACCACCTACCTGCCATTTTTGCCATATTACAATTCCAACATTAAAAAATTTTGTTGAGACTGAGTTTATATGAATGTTTACCTGAATATATGTTTTGTGTGCTACAAGCATGCAGTGCATAAGACGGCCAGAAGAGGGTGTCAGATTCCCCAGAACTAGATTTATTACAGGTTGTGAGCCATCATGTGCAGGCTGGAAATTGAACCCTGGTCTTCTGGAAGAACAGTCAGTGCTCTTAATTGCTGCGTCATTTCTTCAGCCCCCGTCCCGACATTTTCATTCAACACCTTCCCTTCCAAGGAAAGCATAGGTCCTAAGTACAGGGTATGAGCTGTGTGAGAGAAAGACATGAGAAGCCAAGGATTTGGGGGGCAGCTGAAGAGGGGGTCAACAAACAAGGCACTCTGTTCTAGGCTCCTAGCTGCCTCAGTTCTGTGAAGAAGCTTTTTCACAAAAGGGACATGAGTGCAAACCTCAAGAGAGGGTTTATTTTTTTCTTCAGGTTTGCACTGGTGTCCCATTTTCTGTTATTTGTTGCCTTTTGAAGGGTTCCATAAAAGATCCTTTTAGAGACATTTATTCTAGCATTGCAGAAATGCCCACACGAAGCTATGCTATCAGGGAATCCTAGCAAAAGGAAGCTAATAGCTATGTCCTGTTTTTTAGCTTTATTGAGCAGACTGGAAAAACACAAATGCTTTAATGACTGATTAAAAGAATTCACCTTGATAAAAGCATTCTTCAACAATAAACATTTTAAACCTGGGGGTGGGGGATGATGCTCGAGTTTATTCCGCTCACTCAGGGACAAGTGCCATTGTTTCTTTCATATAAAGAGACAGTGTGTGTGTGTGTGTGTGTGTGTGTGTGTGTGTGTGAGAGAGAGAGAGAGAGAGAGAGAGCGCGCATGTGTATGAGAGAAAGAGACTGTGTGTGACAGAGAATGTATATATGTGTGTGTGTGTGTGTGAGAGAGAGAGAGAGAGAGAGAGAGAGAGAGAGAGAGAGAGACGGTGTATATAAAAGAGAGACCATGTGTATAAGAGAGAGATAGTGAGTGTATAAAAGAGAAACTGAGCCAGACGGTGGTGGTGCACGCCTTTAATCCCACTACTTGGGAGGCAGAGGCAGGCAGATCTCTGTGAGTTTGAGGCCAGCCTAGTCTACAACAGCTAGTTCCAGGACAGGCTCCAAGGCTACAGAGAAACCCTGTCTCAAAGAGAGAGAGAGAGAGAAAGAGAGAGAGAGAGAGAGACCCTCAGGGAGGAGGAGAAGGGAAAGAGATTGCAATGGAATTCATATAAATTAAAAGCAGAATGGGGCACTGTTTGGAGGATGGGAAGCACCAGCAAGAGAAAGCAGTCAATGGGGGTGGTTAGAAAAATACATATGTATGGCAGTACCACAATAAAATCCATTACTCGGTACGCTAATTTACAAATTAATTTTTAAAAAATTAATCCATTCATATACAAACATGTAAATAAATTACTAATTATTAATTATTAAACTGTACAAAATAAGAGAAACATAAAAGCGATCAAGGGCCTAACACAAGACTGTTTGTAAAAATGTCAATCAGTTATTTTTAAAATATAAAAATGTATTTAAATTGATGAAAAATTTAGGAGATTGATGGACTAGACTTCTCTGTTTCAATACACTTTACTGTTTCTGTTTATATACACAATGATTCTATTGAAAGTTACACTTTGCTCTGTTGATTGAAAACAAAAAAAAAAAGAAAAAGAAAAAGAAAACCCAGGACGTCTTAAGATAGCATGACACAGTAAAATTCTACGGGAGTCCCTCTGAGGAAGAACCCACAAATTATATCATCAGATCTGACAGAACTTTCAATTCCCAGAAGCAAAATGAAATGCATCAACTTACTTATGTAATAAAATGTCACCGTCTTAAGGCCTACCATACTAAGTGTAGGTGGCTTATCACCTAATTCCTTTCTCCGGAAACTGATAAGTGTCAAGATTTTAAAATTATATAAATATAATAACAAATATAATAAATATAATAAATATAAATATATATATTAGAGAGAGAGCTTCACGCCTTTAATCCTTTAATTCCAGCACTTGGAGGTAGAGGCAAATGGATCTCTGTGAGTCGTGGCCAGCCTGGTCTACAGAGCAAGTTCCAGGATGGTCAGAGTTACATAGTGAGACCCTGTTGTTGATGATGATGATTATGATGATGATGATAATAATAATAATATCTCCAAAGTCCATGAAGTTCTTGAGTTAGTTAGGGCCTCGACTGTCAGACAGCACAGATTCTCTCATGATTATATTCCTGACAATGTAAAACACATCTTCACTCCCTAAGACCAAATTTTAGCTAAAGGATGCAAAATGAAACATCTTAGGTTTGATGAACAGAAAGTTTATTAGGTCTTGAACGCTCTCATTTCTGTTCACCTGTGCTCTTAAACCACGCAGTCACGGAAGCAATGAGGGCTTTAACAAACCCAAAGGCCTACAACTGAATTTTCAATCCGAAGTGTTCTGAATGAAAGGGTAATGTGACTGATCTAAAAACAGTCTCGAGGTGATTACTTATTCCAAAAACGTTAACTACTTTCCAATAGCAATCTCTTTTTTTCCCCTCCCAAATTAGAAAATTGCCCAGCCCTTAGAGAAGTTAAATATAACCTAAAACATTTGAAGCTAAGCGCAATGAATTATCCCTGAAAACAAGACTCTAGTTCACAGAGGGGGAAAGGCAACCCCAGAGGCGAGCTGCTTTCTTGTCCAGCGTCCCACTATAGACGCTCACAGGTATGTGATACCAATCTGAGATGATTCTATTTTTAAATTAAATAACTCGCATAAGAGGACACAGACCGTGTCAACTGTCCTGGAACAGGTTTATTTTTAAAATGAAAGTTGCTTACTGTGGGGAAAGAACGGGCAGGGGTTGTCAGCAAACCAAGTTTTAAAGTTATTGTCTACATAAAGTTTACCTGGAAACTCTAACAGGGTAGCATTTTAGACAAGGCTCAAGTACAAAAAAATCCCAAAAAATAGCTTCTTAATGAAATTCGGGAGGCATTCCCGTAGAGTTACGCCGATTTTACTTCTCAGACCGGACTGTTGGTGACCTCCACAGCTAGCTGGTGAGTTAACACAGTTGCTAAATCTTAGAAATGACTGGCATTGCTTTGACACTCTTTGTTTCTACTGGACATTAAAAATACCTGTGAGGTTCAAGACAACTCTAAGGAGAGGCTGTTTGGTTGGAATCCCTGGAATGTGAACTCTGACCTTCTGAGGTCACCCAGCCAGTTGCTAGTGCCCCAGCTCTGTGCACTGCCCTCCAGCACCAGCTCCACTCCACACCAGAATCCCCCAGAGCTTAAAGACAAGAGATGGAGATTACTGATTAAACAAACTGGGCCTTACTATGCATTCCCTCCCCGCTTTCTTCTTTATTGTATTTGTGAGACGTGATTTCAGTCACACAGGGTGGCCTTAAACTTGCTATGTAACCAAGGTTGACTGATCCCTGCTGCTAGCTTCCTGATGGCTGGGATTGCAGGTGTGAGCCATTGTGACCAGTTTATACAGGACATGGGAGCAAACTCGGAGCTTGGTGTGTGCTGGGCAGCCTCTCTACCAACTAAACTACATCCTCATGCCCCCAAAGGTTTAGTTTAATTAGAACAAGCTAAAAGGGATAGTGGAGCTGAGGGAACCCTCTCAATGGGGTTTTAGCATTTACCTTGTCCCACGTTGTGTAAGTGACAACAGAGAAAAAGAGAGAGGGGGGAAGTGTGTGTGTGTGTGTGTGTGTGTGTGTGTGTGTGTGTGTGTAAACACAGGTAGCCACTGTATAGTCAAAGCAGCTCTTCTTCACCTTTAATTTCGGCTAAAGGAAATCTTGGATTATTTTTGCCACAACCACCGTCAATCCCCCACAGCAAGAATAAGACCACTATCACAATTTTTTGAGACAAATTTGAAGTAACCTTTATGAAATAGGTTTAACCTTTATGTAATAGACCAGGTCCATAGATATTACCCAGAATAAGGCATCAAATTATATCAGACAGGGGCTTATAAGGCAAAACCCACAAGGCTATGAACTTCCTACCTTAGTCGGATCAGGAGCAAGCATACATCTTTTTTTTTTTTTTTTTTGCCTTTTACTATGTCATACCACTGACGCTATACCTTTATTTTAACTTGTATAAATATATCAACACTTAACCCAGAAAGTATGGAACAGATATACTGTTTCCTAAAGGTGACAATATTTAAAGAAAATGATCCAACAAAGGTCCTCATAAATTAGGGAGAAATAAATTAGGTACAAGTTTCTCAAGAGAAGGTCACAGATTGTTGGTTATATTTAAAATAATGAAGGATACAGTGAAGAAGGAAATACATTTTCAAATTAGTTATACAATTCCAAATCTTTTTTTAAATTTATTTAATTATTAAAGATTTCTGTCTCTTCCCCGCCACTGCCTCCCATTTCCCTCCCCCTCCCCCAATTAAGTCCCCCCCCACCTCAGCCGGAAGAGCAATCAGGGTTCCCTGCCCTGTGGGAAGTCCAAGGAACCCCCACCTCCATCCAGGTCTAGTAAGTTGAGCATCCAAACTGCCTAGGCTCCCACAAAGCCAGTATGTGCAGTAGGATCAGAAACCCATTGCCATTGTTCTTGAGTTCTCAGTAGTCCTCATTGTCCGCTATGTTCAGAGAGTCCGGTTTTATCCCAGGCTTTTCCAGACCCAGGCCAGCTGGCCTTGGTAAGTTCCCAATAGAACATCCCCATTGTCTCAGTGTGTGGGTGCACCCCTTGCGGTCCTGAGTTCCTTGCTCGTGCTCTCTTCTCCTTCTGCTCCTGATTTGGACCTTGAGATTTATGTCCGGTGCTCCAATGTGGGTCTCTGTTTCTGTCTCCTTTCATCTCCTGATGAAGGTTAATATTCAGGAGGATGCCTATATGTTTTTCTGTGGGTTCTCCTTATTTAGCTTCTCTAGGATCACTAATTATAGGCTCAACGTCCTTTGTTTATGGCTAGAAACCAAATATGAGTGAGTACATCCCATGCTCCTCTTTTTGGGTCTGGCTTACCTCACTCAGGATAGTGTTTTCTATTTCCATCCATTTGCATGCAAAATTCAAGAAGCCCTTGTTTTTTACTGCTGAGTAGTACTCTAATATGTATATATTCCATACGTTCTTCATCCATTCTTCCATTGAAGGGCATCTAGGTTGTTTCCAGGTTCTGGCTATTACAAACAATGTTGCTATGAACATTGTAGAGCATATACTTTTGTTGTATGATAAGGCCTCTCTTGGGTATAGTCCCAAGAGTGGTATTGCTGGGTCCAGGGGTAAGTTGATCCCGAATTTCCTGAGAAACCGCTACACTGCTTTCCAGAGTGGTTGCACAAGTTTGCATTCCCACCAGCAATGGATGAGTGTACCCCTTTCTCCACAACCTCTCCAGCAAAGCTATCATTGGTGTTTTTTATTTTAGCCATTCTGACAGGTGTAAGATGGTATCTTAAAGTTGTCTTGATTTGCATTTCCCTGATCGCTAAGGAAGTTGAGCATGACCTTAAGTGTCTTTTGGCCATTTGAGCTTCTTCTGTTGAGAATTCTCTGTTCAGCTCAGTGCCCCATTTTATAATTGGGTTGATTAGCCTTTTATGGTCTAGTTTCTTGAGATCTTTATATATTTTGGAGATCAGACCTTTGTCAGTTGCGGGGTTGGTGAAGATCTTCTCCCAGTCAGTGGGTTGCCTTTGTGTCTTAGCGACAGTGTCCTTTGCTTTACAGAAGCTTCTCAGTCTCAGGAGGTCCCATTTATTCAATGAGGTCCTTAATGTCTGTGCTGCTGGGGTTATACGTAGGGAGTGGTCTCCTGTGCCCATGTGTTGTAGAGTGCTTCCCACTTTCTCTTCTATCAGGTTCAGTGTGTTCGGGCTGATATTGAGGTCTTTAATCCATTTGGACTTGAGTTTTGTGCATGGTGATAGACATGGATCTATTTTCATTCTTCTACAGGTTGACATCCAGTTTTGCACAATTTGTTGAAGATGCTCTCTTTTTTCCATTGTATACTTTTAGCTCCTTTATCGAAAATCAGGTGTTCATAGGTTTGAGGGTTAATGTCAGGGTCTTCTATTCGATTCCATTGGTCGACTTCTCTGTTTTTATGCCAATACCAAGCTGTTTTCAATACTGTAGCTCTGTAGTAGAGTTTAAAGTCAGGGATGGTAATGCCTCCAGACGATCCTTTGTTGTATAAGATTGTTTTGGCTATCCTGGGTTTTTTGTTTTTCCATATAAAGTTGATTATTGTCTTCTCCAGATCTGTGAAGAATTTTGATGGGATTTTGATGGGGATTGCATTGAATCTATAGATTGCTTTTGGTAGAATTGCCATTTTTACTATGTTGATCCTCCCAATCCAGGAGCAAGGGAGATCCTTCCATTTTCTGGTGTCCTCTTCAATTTCTTTCTTCAAAGACTTAAAGTTCTTGTCAAATAGATCTTTCACATCCTTGGTCAGAGTTACCCCAAGATACAAGCATACATCTTGATGGACTTCCTGCCAACATCCCTCCCATCTACCTGTGATCAAGCACATTCTATATACAACTGGTACAACCACGCTTGTTCTGAGAAGTAAAAACACTGGGCTTATCTTCCGTGAGCAGCCCCCAGCATTCTAGAAGTTACCTCTCCTTGGGCAACCAGGGCTTACACGTTTGAGGCATTTTTGCTTCATAGATCTCTTAAACACAATAATTTAGACTTCAAACACATCATTAACCATTACTTCACCACTACTGTTTCCTTTCACTATGCACCCAACACTTCAAAAGACTGGTTTGGACCCTCAGTGGCTGGGCCGCAATGGAAATGGGCAAATACAGAAAACATCCGAGGGTAATGTATATGTCAGAGTCACGTAACATCTAGCTTTTTGTCCTGTCCCGTAGCGCAAACAGTTAAGAAAATACACGCTACGCCTTTGAACTCCTTGATTCTTGTTGCTGCAAAATAACACAATGACATTTGCAAATCTACTTAATGTGCCCGAAGAGTCAGGCAGGCAGGGGCATGAAGAGCAGGAACTAGTCCAGCTCACTGTCTGATATGTGCACGGCTTGGGATAGATCCAACCACGGTCTACTCAACAGCTTGTAAAACCCAGCTCAGCAGTAAGCAACGCGCTCTCCCAAATGCCAGTTTTGATGTCCCTGTTCCATTTCTGAGTGTGCTGGAAACTTCGGAAAGGTGCGTAGCAGGACTTTCCTGTTTTGCTGAGTGTCCCTTCTTTCCCGATTATTCAGCCTTGTGCCAATTAAAATATAATGATATAATCAAAGTGAATTAGTAAAATAGGGAGAGACAGGATGTTCAAAGAAGGTAGCTAGTAAGTGGGCGGTCTGCTTTCTGTTGACTTCCTTCCCTGAACCTCAGCAGTGTGGCTTTCTGAGTAGGGTCATTTTCTTTCACCAGACTAACAATTCTGTTTAGAGGCCGATGGACTGGCAGAACTTTTCACAGATGAGGAACTAATGAGTCATCCCTTTGATCTTTCCCCAGATCCCTGGGTTTTGCTTAACAACAATACGGATCCTAAATGATTTTAGAAAGAACGACAGTGGCTCATGCCAAAGACAGTAGCTTGTTTGCCAAAGAATCCCAACAATGCCAACGTGAAAATGAGAAAGATGACTGCTTCTGTTCGGCCCACACCCGAGGGAGGTGACTGTTCCTGCTCAGGTTTTCTTTTGTTGCTATGGAAAACTTTTGTGAAAATGAGATCGCTACAACTCTACCGCAGTCCAAAGGAGCAGCTCTCAACTGTCCGTATTCCAGCTGACATACCATTTCTGATGTCCCTATTGTTACAGCTACTGAAATAAAAGAGATCAGAGAAGGAATAAACCCTTTAACACCAATGTAAGAGTCAGGCATGGTGGCACACGCCTTTAATCCCAGCACTTGGGAGGCAGAGGCATGTGAATCTCTGAGTTTGAGGCTAGGTTGGTCTACAGGGTGAGTTCCAGGACAGCCAGGACAGAAGGGAAACCTGTCTCGAGAAACTAAAACCAACTCAAACCTTATTTTGCGGGATCACACATCTTTACGCTGAAGTTGGTAGGAATACAAAAGAGTTCTATGTCATAACCTGCATATCTGTTAACCTATTATGTGATATTGTTTAGAAATGCCTTCAATTAATCTCACTCATTTGACTGGATGCATTTGGGTCAAGGACCATGACAAATCCAGAGGATAGTGACCCAACAGAAGAACAAGTAAAGCCAGGGAAACAGGTAGGCGAACTTCAGATGGTCTTCACCCTTGCTCTCCTCCTCCAAATTCAATCCCCGAGTCTTCATACCCACCAGAATGGCTAAGGTCAACAGCACAAATGGCAGATCACTCTGGCAAGGACACGGAGTAAGGGGAACACTCATCCATTGTTGTAATACAGTAACTATGAAAAAAGTATAGTGGTTCCTCAGGAACATGGGAACAAATCTGCCTGACCATCCAGCTATCCCACACCTGGGCATGGTCGCTTCATCCTACCACAGAGTCCCTTGTCCCTCATGTTCATTGTTGCCCTATTCATAATAGCTGGAACTTTGAAACAACTAGAGGTTGCTCAACAGATAAGTGGATAATGAAAATGTGGTATATTTACACAATGGATTGTTTATTATTGAGCCATTTAAAAACATGAAATTATGAGATTTGCAGGCAAATGAGTGGAACTAGAAAAAAATGATCCTGAGTGAGACAACCCAAAAAGATGAATATGGTATATAATGGTTTATAAGTGGATATTAGCAGTTGAGCCTATGGTAAGCAAGCTACAATCCATAGAATCACAGAGGTTAGTCATAAAGTAAGGGACTATCGGAGGGGGCAGATGGCTCTCTCTAGGAAAGGGGAATAGAATAGACAGTTATAGGTAGAAGATACACATTAGAATGGGAAGATTAAGAGGGGGAGGAGAAGGAAACGGGGGCCAAGAAAGTAAATACAGGGATGAATGACTAAAATTAATGGCCATTTGAGGCATAGTATAAAAACCTAATTGAGTGGAATCTTCTAAAAATATATACATATATGAAGGCACTCTAAATAAAATAGCTAAAGAATAGAGGAGACGTAGCCCAACCGGACATTTCTTGTAATCAAATGAAGCTTCTAGTATCAGGATTGGCTTATATTGAATTATGTTGTTGGTCAAAGGGGTTCCATGGGAATCCCCAGACAACCCAGACTGTTGCCAAGACTACAGGTTGCTCTCCACAAACTGATGGCAAGACCCTGTTGTTGAAGATAGCAACTACACAACTCATTGAAAATGGAGATGTAGCCGGGCGGTGGTGGCGCACGCCTTTAATCCCAGCACTCGGGAGGCAGAGGCAGGCGGATCTCTGTGAGTTCGAGGCCAGCCTGGTCTACAAGAGCTAGTTCCAGGACAGGCACCAAAGCTACAGAGAAACCCTGTCTCAAAAAACCAAAAAAAAAAAGAAAAAAAGAAAATGGAGATGTAGAGCTAGCCTACATAGAGCCTTCACCCCTACATGCTAGTCTCTTTGGTACAAGAAGGCATTCTATATACCACAAAATGAAAAGGGTAAACACCAGCCCAGATTAAAAAAAAAAAACCCTTCAATCTATAATGGCGTCCTGGATGTAAGGTATGCAAGTAGGAAGGTGGCACACAGGTTGAAGGAGGAACCAAACAATCAATATCTGATTCGACTTAAAGGCCCACTCCCCCACCCCATGGAACCCATAATGAAGAACCTGAGACTTGATAGCCCAGGGACCACATAAAAATCAATCTACTGTTCTACTAAAAGAACATAGCAATAAAATGACTCCTAAGAACATTCGGCTTTACTCATTGATCACTTCCTTGTTCTGCTGTCATCAAAGAAGCTTCCTCCTGCAACAGAAGGGAACAAACACAGAGACCCACAGTCAGACATGACACAGAAAATGAGAGAGACCTTGGAACACTCAGTGCTAAACTGGATGTCTCTATCAAATCCCTCCCCCAGGGCTCAGGGATACTGCAGAAGAGGAGGCTGGAAGAGTCTAGGAGCTGGAGGGGATGTAGGACACCAAGGAAACAAGACCCTTTAAGTCAACAAGATCAACACACATATGAACTCACTAAGACTGAGGCAGCACCAACAGAACCTCATGAGTCTGCACCAGATGGGGTCTTAGAGCTGAAAGAAGTGACTACCCACCCCCATCCCTAACCCAGATGCTATCTTCAATTGATAGCCACAGGCAAAGGGAAAATTGGGTTTCTCCAAGAAAGTCTCACTGGGGAAACAAACCACTCTTAGGGGTAAGTCCCATGCCCAGGAGTAGATGGCCAACAGAAAAGAAACTCGACGACATCTTTGCTGTCTCATAACATTGTGCCAGCCCTCCTTCTCCCCGTGATTTACCCTATAGGTCCCTTGTGTATTTATTTTGGCTCCCAGTTTTGTGTTTCCTGAGTATGCAAACAAGTGGGTCTCTATGTCTGCTTCTTGTGCATTTTCTTGGGGTCTTTTCCTTCTGTTTTTCCCCCCCATTCTGCTGTGCTAGTTTTTGTTCTATCATATCATATTAATTTATCTCTTAGAAGCCTGTTTGTTTTCTAATAAGACAGAAAAGGGTTGGATTCAGATGTGGGAAGAAACTAGGAGGAGTAGAGGGAGGGGAAACTGTAATCCGGATATATTATATGAGCAAAAAAAAAAAAATCTATTTTCCAAAAGGGAAAAAGCAAGCATCCACTGAAAACAAAGATCTGCCATAGCTTTATAATTACCACTTTCAACCAATGTGAGGATTAATAATTAATTACATATCCAAACTCCATTGGATGAGTCTTACCTAGCTTGGGTCCCAGCGTCATCTGGACTCACGGTGTTCAATGTGGCAACACTGTCGTGTTAGGACAGGTGTGGTGACAGGTGAGTCAACTGCCTAATACAACTCTCATGACCTCATTCCAGACTGTCCACTCCAACCACCAATTCCTCTTTCACTGTCCTGTCTCCCTTAACTTTTCAAGTTCTGGGTACTATTTATCTTAAGCTTATGTTTCTCTTTGCCTTAACGAAATGACTTCAGGCATCAGAACCAACAACATTGCTTCTATGTGTGAGTGTGGGTACATTCACCATATGCATGCAGTACCCATGAGGCCAGTAGAGAGCATAGGATCTCCTGGAGCTGTCAATTTTGAGCCACTCTGTGAATCTGGGAACCAAACCCAGGTCCTCTGTAACCGCAAGTATTCTTAACTGCTGGACCATCTTGATAGCACTTAATACCTACATTTTTATAGACAAATATGCCTCTAATTTTAAAGGGTTATAATTTAAAGATATGATAAGATAATTCAGAAAAAAAGTGGAAGTGATAGTCCTCTGAGTTTTATCATCCACCATCTAAGTGGTAGAGTACTATAAAAAGGACTTATATATACTGCCTTCAGTTAAGATAGCTTCAGTCTCTAATAGCTGCCAAATTTAAAAAGAGAAAATGATTTTTCTGTTGTTTCTATTTAATTTCTTTGGTAATGTTAAAGCCTCTTTTCTTTCTTTTTCTTTTCTTTTTTTCCATTTTTTTTTGTTTTGTTTTTGAGACAGGGTTTATCTGTAACTACCCTGGCTGTCTCGGAAATCACTTTGTAGACCAGGCTGGCCTCGAATTCACAGAGATCTGCCTGCCTCTGTCTCCCAAGTGCTGGGATTAAAGATGCAGGTCACCATGTCCAGCTAATCTCTTTTATTTCTTATGTTACCAATTTTATTTTCAGGGCCACAATCAGTCAAGACAATAAGGAGAGATGAATGTACAGCTGTGCCTATAAAATAGAAGACTGAACAGAGTAAAACCTAAGAAACCTAATCAACATGCGCAGGCTGTGAGATCCAGACCCAAAGCCTGGATCTCCTACATCATCGGGGCATGCATTTCTTTGGTAACGCCAGATCTGGTACAGTACACAGTCCTTAGTAAGTATCACAGGTTGGGCATCCCATTATGAAAATCCAAAATCATAAGCTGTTTGAACGCCAGTAAAAAGTCAAAAGTGAAAAATTCGAAATGTAGGTAAAAACCCAAAACAAAATGACCTCCAGGCTGCGTGTATAAGGTGAATATGAACCCACATTTAGATGCAGGTGCCAGCTCCACACATATCATTATACATTCAAATTTTCAAAACTAAATCACATCTGACCCCCAAACATTTCAGATCAAAAATCATAAGAAAAAAAAACTAAAAAAAAGAATGGGACAAGGAATCTAGAAATTTGATAACTTGGCAGAGATGTTGAAACTGAGGACCGCAAACCTAAACTGTAAGAGAGAACCTTCAAAATGGCTTCAAGGGAAAAAAAGGCTCAGGGAGACTAGCAGAGAAAGACTTTTGAATTTCCCAAGTTCCCTTCACACTTGCAGGATTAGGAAGCAGAATGGTCCTGGGTCCCTGAGTTAATGCCTGAAAGGGGCTTGTCAATGTATTAGGTAGAGATGAATGAATGAATGAATGAATGAATGAATGAATATAGATGAAGCTGGTGTATGCTTACACTGAAATGCTGGGGTTGGGGTTGGTTTTAGTAGTGTCTCCAATTAATGCAGACTCCGAACTGAAGAGCCCTGAAGCTACAATCAAGGTGGCTAGGTCTGGGCTCTGAAGGTCAGTTATTCATTTAACCAAAGCAACAGTTGTAGAAGAAACAGCTGTTTGAAGCTTCAAACAGAGAACTTAAGACGAGCTCAGAAAAATCTTGCCACTCCAAAGAGCAAAAAAGCTATCAAAATCCACTATAGTCATGTTAAAGAGCATGGAAGCTTCTGGGGAGGAGAGAGAGAGGGAAAGAGAGAGAGGGAGGGAGAGGGAGAGAGAAGGAGAGAGGGAGAGAGGGGGAGAGAGAGAGAGGGAAAGAGAGAGAGAGAGAGAGAGAGAGAGAGGATAAACTGAAAGACATCAAACATGTTTAAATCAGGAACTATAATGATACAGAAACAAACAAACAAACAAAAAAGCTAAGCCAAAACATCAACAAAACCCCACTCAAACATTTACCAATGGCAGACACCTAGAGTGCCAACTCAACCTGAAAATTACTAGAAAAGGATCAAATATTAATCCTGGCCTGACCAGCTCTGACTGTGCAAACTGCATCTCAAACTGACCAGCTGGTGACAAAATATGCCATTTTCTGTGTTTTATAGATTGTGGAGACAGTCACAGATGTGAATCACTTCTCAGAGGCCATACAGGACAGAGCAGCTTGTGAGGGGGTCTGCTCAGTGCATATCCACAGGCTTGGAGTGTGCTCAGCAGAGACAAGACAAAGGGGATAATGAACCCAACCACCAAGGACCCATCATTGAAGAGCACCGGACTTTCACTTCTCCTCACTCATGCTTCCTGTTCCCTGGCCGGAATGCAGAGTACCACCTCCCCAGAAAGGAAATGCCACCAACCTACTTGGCAAAGAAGAACAAAGAATAAACATTATTTCCCACTTCTTCCAAGTCAGAGCAAAGATAATCCATATTAAGAACTACTTGATAATATTTGTCAACGTCAACATAAATACTAGTAAGTTCCCCCAGACAAGAAGCAAGTGGTTCAGGTTTAGTGGTTTCATTTTGCCTTATTTTCAAAGTCAAGTTTATAGGGACAAAGGGCTAAGAAAGGTCTATATATCTTGAGTAATTGTTGGGGGCACAGCTCACAAACCTTAGGAGTCTCAGATCAGCAGCTTCTGTGGGGAGCACAGCATCGTGTTCCTTGGGGAGGGAACTCATTTACGCCACTTCCAGGGTTTCAGCACCAAACGAATTAAAATAAATAAATAAAAACAAAAAGGAAAGGGAAGGACGTAACTGTTCCCAGGTATGGTTGTAGTAATAAGGGCGGCGGGGCTGCGATCCCAGCACCCCGGCCGCCTGCTCGGCTAGCTTATGCTCCGAAATAACAACACACAAACTGTATTCATTTAAACACTGCTTGGCCCATTCTCTTCTAGGCTAATTCTCACATATTAATTTAGCCCATTTCTAATCATCTGTGTATGGCACCCCAAGGTGCACTTACCAGGAAGATTCTAGCCTAGGTCCATCCTGGGTCGGAGCTTCGTCCCGGGAGCTGGGCATGGCATCTCTCTCAGGCGTCTGCTCCCGAGAGGAGAGCTGTCAAGACTCTGAGCTCACTTCCTCTTCCTCCCAGCGTTCTGTTCTGTTTACTCCTCCCACCTATCCTCTAACCAATAAAATGGGCCAAGGCAGTTCCTTTATTAGCCAATAACCTTCCTCCATCATATGGTGGAGAAGAAAGTTATTGTAGATATGTGGGACAGAATAGCCAGAGGCAGGGACATCTGGAAGAGTCCAGAACAGACATGACCGAACTGAGCTGGACCACGTGAGCAGAGAGGGGAGGGAAAGAGAGAGAGGAGGAGCCATGTGTGCATCCAGGAAGCACAAAAGAGAGCAGACAAAGAGACCAGGTAACCAAAATGTCTGTATTATGTAGGGAAGAGCCCTGAGCTGGAGAGTTCAGAGTAGGGGGTTGGGGTTATGCCAGCCAGGAGGGCCCTGTAACAGGTGGGGACTGGGGGATTGCAGGGAGAACCTGGTGGTCAGGTCTGCTTTAGTGTGTTAAATAGGCCCCTCAGCAGTTTGTCCCAGGTTTGAAACTTAACAATAATGTGTTGTAAACCTTTCAAACTATGTATCACTTAACAAACCTAAGTATTCTGCTTGGCTCTCCTGGGATTTACTTTAAAAATGAATACTTTTTTTTTTCAGTGAAAGACTTGATGAGCTTTTTTTTTTTTTTCAAAGTCTAGACTTCTAAATATAAAAATTCCTACCTGGGTCTTCTCAGTGTTCTTCTTTCAAAAGCATTGTCATTCCTTAGTCACACAACTTGAAAACAATGCGATTAAGGCAGAGACTTTCACACTCTTTACAATCTACCCACAGAGCCGAGGAGGCACAGTCTCTCGATGCGGATTTTCATAACTCCAAAAAGGGAGATGATGACGGAGAACCTGTATAAAAACCTCTCCGGGTCTTTATTGTGTATTCTCTGAGGTTATTTGAAAGAAAACTTACTTGGATAGGATGCTTCCGTGCTGTTGGCCCTCATTTCCCGTGGTGTGTGTGTGTGTGTGTGTGTGTGTGTGTGTGTGTGTACAAGCACATATACACAGCTCTGTGTGCACATTCCTGTGTGTGCTGGTGCATGTGCCTATGAGTGCACACTTGCACACAGAGCCCAAAGGAAAACCTCAGGTGCGATTCTCCCCCCTGTGCTCTCCACCCTGCTTTTGGAAGCAGGGCTCTCTCTGGGATCTGACACCCACTGAACAGGAGCCTCCCCCCCCCCCCCAGAAATCTGCCGGTCTCTGTATCTCTCATGCTGTGATTACACACACATTCCACCAGTCCAGGATTTTGCACAAGAGTTCCTTCACACAGCGAGGGCTTTACTGACAGAGCCATCTCCCCTAAACTGAGGACAACTTTTATTCCCGAAATTGTTTTGTTAACACCAGAATGATGAGGGTTGCTGACAGGGTTTAGCAGGTAGGAGTGCTTGCTGCTCTCCTGGAGGACTTGAACTCAGTCCCCAGTACCCACATTAGGCAGCTCATGACCGCCTGTAATTCAATCTCCAGGGGGCATCTAATATTCTCTTATGGCCTCCAAGGCCACCAGCACCCACATGGAAACCACTCACAAAGGCACGCACACACATAAACAACAGAGAGATAGAACGACGGAGCACTTCCTCATGATGACCCAGGCTGCGATGCTGATAGAAGCAGGCCCTGCTGCTTTGGCCTAAGCGTGTGTGTTGTCCAGGTTCTCCACCACCACCGTCCAGGGAGTAGGAATCTCTCACTGTGGGCAACCCTTAGCAATAGTAGGCTGCTTTAAGCCTCAGAGCATCCTGTAGATTGTTGCTGCTGCCAAGCCAAGGAGGAGCCCCTGACACCTGTACGGTGTGAAGACATGAGACTTACAGAGAGAAAAATGTATTCAGCCCTGGACTTTAAGCATAGTGCCTGCAACTCAAATCCTTAGATGATCATCTTCTTTTTTAATTGATGAATGATGATAAAAAAAAAAGTTTGTGTTTCTCCCAAGATTCTGCCAACGAGGAATCAGGGAAGGTAAATATCAAGGCAGATTGACAGTTCCCATTGGATCCTTGCTCTCCAAATAATTCTTTGGCTTGAGGCCCTTAACCTTTTTAATATTCCTAACAGCATCCATTCAATATCACACCCAGCATTCCTGCTAAGACTCTCAGAAATGGAGAGGGGAAAAAACGGACGCTGATAGAAGTCTGGATTTTTACTGGCATGCGGGTGACTAATTTTTAAGGGACCATCACACTTCCGCTGTTTTCTGTCTCGCACATGAGGATGGGCCCTACACATTGTGCGTTCACTTAATAATTATACATGGAGAATTTTCTCAGAATGAAAAAAAGAACCCCAAATGCTTGAAATAGATCTTTAATAAGCTGGGAAATGGCTGACTACCCCAGGATAATGAAATAGTGTGTCTGATATGAAAATACTCCCCAAGTAGCTCACTGTGATGGTTACTAAGAAGAGCGATATTGCGCACATGGTAAATGCTGCCTTAGCCACACATACAAACCCAGTCCTGTGCCTGCCTCGGTCACCAACTGTCTGTGCATTGTATTAACAAACTCATTATGAAGACCTCAAAGTCATGGTTCTTACTAACCCTTCTCTGAATCTGGGAGGGTGTTTTTGGAACAAATAGTAAGAGATAGCCATAGGTCTTTCTCTTTGGTATTCTAATGGTCTTTAAAAAAAAAATAAAGATTTGTTTGTTTTTATTTTATGTCTATGGAGGTCAGAAGAGGGCATTGCGTCTTCTGGAACTGAAATTACAGGTGGTTGTGAGTCACCGTGTGGGTGCTGGGAACTGAACCCGGGTTCTCTGAAAGAGCAGCAAGTGCTTTTAACCTCTGAGCTATCTCTCCAGCCTCTAATGGTCTTGAAGCCAACTGGGCATTAGACATGTAGGACTTTAAGCAAATATTATATAGAGATGTACAACAATATACCAAGCACGATAGCTCACACCTGAACTTTCGGCACTTGGAAGGCAGAGTCAGCGGGATTTCAAGCTGCAGGCCAGCCTGAGTTACAGAATTTGTTCAAAGCAGCTGCACAATGAGTTTAAGGGCAACCTAGGCTACACAGTGAGTTCTGGGTAAGCCTGAGCAATAGGGAAAGACCCTGTCTCCACAAATAAATAAATACATGCATGCAAGAATACATACTTAACAGATAAGACAGGTGAAACATGGCAGCATGAGTAATAAAAACCCAGAGACAGATATTGGGGTTTGACCTGAAGATCAGAAAAGCAAGGCAGTGAAGTCACTGGAGAGCGCTTACCTCTCTGAAATCTTCAGACTGAAAGAGAGCAAGTTTCTGTCTCATCCCGCTTTATATTCCTCTCTAGTGCTGGGATTAAAGGCATGCACCACCACCGGTCCAACTTCTATGGCTAACTAGTGTGGCTGCTGGGATTAAAGGTGTGTGCCACCACTGCCTGGCCTGTATAGCTGACTGACGAAAGAGTTCATTAAATAGAATGTTGTTCTACAGACCCCTGGTAGACCAGAAGGCGATACTAAAAATGGATAGGAGATTTATACTAAAATTTAAAAAGAAAGTTTTTTAAACCAGTAAATTATAAAAAGATTATTTACATAAAACATTGACTCCATATCACATAAAAGATTCACACAGAATATAGAACTTTTTCTGATTTAAAAAAAATGCTGCTATTTAAATGAATTCTTTAAAAAAAAATTTTTTTTAGCATTTCCATCCACTAAAGATAGCCTGAAAATGTGGAAAGACAGAACCATTAAGCCAACTGTTCTTTTCCAGACTTGTAGACCGGGGCCTGGGAACCAGAAACTTCTGAAGAGGGGAGGGCTAGAATACCCTTGCAGGGAAATCTTTGTGACTCCTTCCTCCTGCCAAGCAGTTCACTCTCCTCTGACTGGGAGGCTCTAAGATTAGAAACCACAAACAAGATGGAAAGCAAATCACATCGCCTGCCAAGCAGTCACCCCGGGAACACAGTGTAGAGATCCTGTGGCCTTGTTGATTCAAATACACATCAGTACTCTGTACACTGTCAATGCACGAGTGTGCTGAGCATCCTTGCAGCCCTGCTAGCTCAGCACCTGCTCTGTTCAGGGGGCTCGACGAGATGCACAAAGGCCAGGACAGAGATTGGGATCGAGCTCCGGCTAACACACTAAAACTGGAATGGCATGAATATTGGTTGCCATAGTGTCATATCCCAGTAACCCATAGGTTGAGGCAGGAGGATTACTATGTTTACAAAGGAGTTTGGACTATATAGGTTAGGGATGTGGTGGGGAGAATAAACCCTGGTTAGGAGAGAGAAGTGAGATCATGTGTTGTCATTTCCCCTCTCTGCCATTGCCATACCCACCCTGTCCCCCGCCCCCTGGCATTTCTGTCACTGAAATTTTACAAGCAGGGTTGACACTATCATTCAATTAGTAGAATGCTTGCATGAATTCACAAAGCCCTGTATTTAAGCCCTAATACCACATAAAGCACACACCTGCGATTGCAGCACTCAGGAGTACAGGTGGAAGGATCATCGTCTGTCATATAGTGAGTGTAACGGCAGTACGGGAAACATGAAACCCATATGAAAATGAAAGAAAGAAGGAAAGAATGGAAGGAAGGAGGGAGGGAGGGAAGGAAGGGAAAGAGGGAGGAGGGAGGGAAGGAAGGAAGGAAGGAAGGAAGGAAGGTGTTGGGGGAGGCAAGCTTGTTTGTTCCCGAACCAAAGTAATCTCACAGAAATTTGTATTAATTGCAATACTGTTTGGCCAATAGCTTAAGCATATTTCTGGCTAACTCTTATATCTTAAAGTAACCCATTTCTATTCATCTGTGTATCGCCACACGGCTGTGGCTTACCAGCAAGGTTCTGGTAGGCTCCAGTGGAGGTGTCTGTCTCCTGCTGGAGGCTACATGACTCCTTACTGACACCACCTGCGCTCTCTCTCTCTCTCTCTCTCTCTCTCTCTCTCTCTCTCTCTATATATATATATATATATATATATGTATATGTATATATACATATATATATGTATATACACACATATATATGTATATATACATATATATATACATATATATATATGTTCCAGCCTGGCTATATTCTGTTAAGCCATTGGCCAAAAGCAGCTTCTTTATTAACCAATGGTAATAAAACATATTTACAGCATACATTGCCTCCCACATCAGGATGGAGGGGAGGAAAGGAAAGGGAAGGAAAGGGAAGGGAAGGGAAGGGAAGGGAAGGGAAGGAAAGGAAAGGAAAGGAAAGGAAAGGAAAGGAAAGGAAAGAGAAATGAAGAAATCCTATACATTTCTCAAAACTCAGCGTAAAGCTAAATTCCATAGGCTATGTAGTTGCGCGGCTGCTCAGACACTGGATTTTGTCTCCTATCACGTGCTCATGTCAAGTAAACACACAAGATAGATCATGAGTAAGACTCTCATTCTAAAACCAGAGTTCAATCTTTATAAGAGGGTGATGCCATTGTCATGCCTGCATCCCCTGGCACTCTGAAGGGATCATCTGCACAGGAAGGACAGTCAAAGGACCACAGGATGCAGAGAGACAACTTTTGGTTGACTTCACTGTTTGTTGGAACTCTATTCTGCTAAGAATAAAATCTCTAAACCTGCCTTTTCTAAAAAAGATTTTCCTGAAGCAACTGTCTATATTTTCTCTATATCTTCCTAATAGCATCTCTGAGATGAGGACAGAAAGCTAATACTGATGGTGATTTAGAGAATTCTTTGTTTCAAACTCAGATCCTAGGATCTACATAAAAAGTCATGCAGGATGTATACAACTCAATCCCAATCCTGGGGAGGCAAAGGCAGCAGGGGTTGGGGGGAATTCCTGGGAACAGCCTGCTTGGGAAATTCCAAGCCAGCA
The DNA here is from genome assembly GCF_018167655.1 of Microtus oregoni. Classification (NCBI taxonomy): domain Eukaryota; kingdom Metazoa; phylum Chordata; class Mammalia; order Rodentia; family Cricetidae; genus Microtus; species Microtus oregoni. Next base: position 4,396,658 of record NW_024543066.1, read on the forward strand.
AAAAAAAAAAAAAAAAAAAAAAAAAAAAAACCCTGACTCTAAAGAGAATGTGGGAATGAAGAGATGGGCTGGCAGGTACGGGCACTGACTACCACGCCCAACAACTGAATTCAGTCCCCAGAACCCACAAGACTGAAGGGAGAAAATGAGGCCCTCAAGTTGTCTCTGACTGTCCACATGTGTACTATGGCATGCACACAGAGTTGCAGGCACATGCATGCACACACATACATATGACACATACACACAAACAAGAATAAATAAGTGTATGTAAGATAGCATTTTAAAAAGATAAGTGGCTCCTGAGGAAGCCACCCAGATCTCAGCTTGTGTAGGGACAACCAAAACTATCCTCTGACTTCCACGTGTGTGTTCATAAATGTGTACATCTGAACACACATCTGCACCACTAAGAATATAAAGGCACAAAACAATCAATGATCCAGGAACATCTGACACATTAGGACATACTATCGGTTCGCTTACCAGTATGCAATTAAAGTGTAGCCTAGCCTGCCTTCGTATCACCCGTGACAGACAGCATGGCAGACAGCTTATCAGCTACACCCTCAATTTTGGCAACATTCATAAACCCATGCAGTGTTCTTTTTTTTTAAGTTTTTCTTTTTAAGGTAAATGTTTCCCTTCTTTTCATCTATTACTTGGCAAACTCTTACTTCTATAATGCAAAAATATCAAATGAAGGTTGACAAATGGATCATTCATTATATTATTGTTTCTTTATAGAGGGAAAAATGCCATCATTGAAATTTTAAAATGAATCAGTAGTTGTGATGTTAAATTCCAAGTCTTTGCAAAATGAACTGGTATATTTGACTTAACTCAAAATATCAAAGTTGTAACTGGGTCTATTCATTCCAGAGAAAACCTTGCAAAGTATTTATCCAACAGCATTTTATTTAGAAGTATTTCCTAGGAAAGCCCATGTTTGTTGGTGCTTCAAAGGTGACCATCAATATGTGGCTGAAAAGCTCTGCCATGCCAAATGTTACAATCATCATGCTATAGAAACAGATTGCCGTGACTCATGTCCGAAATATTGTTCCTACAATGACAATTAATGGCAAATAAATAGGATGACTAATGTCCTGGTTTATTCTTAACCCCAAAAGACACACCCTTAAGGTTGTGTGCCGAGTAATCACGGCAGACTTGCTAAAACAATAATTCGGAGCACACTAATTTGCTCACAGGTCCTGCTGCCGTGACAAAAAGCTAGAGCCACTTCTGGAAGGAAGGTCATTTTGGCTCACTGTTCTATGCCACAGCCCATCGTGGTGATGAAGTCATGGCAGCTGGAGCATGAAGTACCTGGTCCCATGGGATCCACAGTCGGGAAGCAGGGAAGGATCCATGCGTGCTTGTGCTCACCTCACTTTCCCATGTTATTCAGTAAAGAGCCCCAGCCTGCAGTACGATGCCACCCATAGTAAACGCCTCCCATCTCAATTGACCTAAACTAGATGCTCTCTCGTGGACTTGCCCAGGAGCCGGTTTCTACTCTGATTCTAGAACCTGTCCAAGTTGAAATTCAGGTTAAGCCTTTACAGTAAATAAGAGTTTTCTTCTGGTTAGTGGGTAGCTGAGTGAAGCTATGGGGAGCATGGCTTCCTAACTTCTTCCTAGAGGGTGAGTGTGGGCATTTGCCATGGCTTTTCTTTGACACTGAGAATATCTACTGACAATAGTTGTCACAGGAGAAGTCCCTGCTGGTTCCTCCCTGCTGCAATAACTCAATATTTCTCCTCTATAAAATCTGACCATTTGATCTATCTGCTTCTGTCCTCCTTCCTGACACTCCTTTCATCTCTGTCTTACAACGGCCCCCTATCTAGTCTTCCTGTTTCTTCATGTCTCTCCTAAAATTCACTTTGACACAACAGCCAGAAGGTTCTTTGAAAACTCACACATCAAAATCGCACCACCCCTTCCCTCCAAGCCCTCTAAACACTTCCATGAAATTCAGCTCAGCCATCAGAGCCCTACAAGGCCTGTGCTGGCTCCTCCACACCTCCCTCTTGCTGACATCTCGAGCTCTTGATCCATATAACTCACCTCACCCACTGCCAACTCCAGAATTTTAATGTCCCCACTACCCTTCTCACATCGAATATTCCTGCTCGTTCATCTGTCATCTCCGCTCAGAACTTCTCTGGCCCCTACTGTCCACCAAGACAAGCCATTTTGCTCAAACTATCACCAGCCTGGCTATCATCAGGAAAGCATTTACCACATCTAAACTGATCTGTCCCCATTAATCTTCAACATGTTTGTAGTCTGGGCTTCCCACTAGGAACACACACAGCTACACACAGCTTCACAACAGGCAAGTAAACAAACCGTCATCCTCTAGTCAACCATGACCAGAGCGAGCCCAGGAGAAGTTCAATCATCTGCTAATTGAAGAAAGAACTCTCAGAGTTATGTACACATATGAAAGTCTCATGCTGCCATGTTACAGAATTGCAACTTCCTTACATATTAATAAAATACAACTGGATGATTGACTACCCTCTTAGCAATTGGGTCAAGAAAACAATTCAGTAACTCCTTCTTATTAAAATCAATGATGCCCAACAGTAGCATAATGTTTAATTATATATATAATGTGTGTGTATATATATATATATATATATATATATATATATGAAAGAGCAATCTATGCAAGTAGAGAGAAATCTCAAAACAAGAGTATATTCAGGGAACTAGAAAGATGGCTCAAAGGTTAGTTTTGGCACGTGACCATGAAAATGCCAGGTGCTCACCACAGGAAAAACAAGCCTGGTGTCTGAACATCCGTGTTTGCAACTCTTTAGCAGGGCTAACACTATTGTAAAACAAAGCTGTTTTTTTAGTTGGTAAAAACGTATGTGTATGCCTCTATATCTGCGTGTGTATGCCAGGTATGTGCTGGTGGCCCTAGAAGCAAGAAGGGAGCATCAGATCTGTAACCGGAGTTACAGATGGGTGTGAGCCTCCTACTCGGCTGCAGGAACCAAGCTTGGGTCCTCTAGATGAAAGACCTTGAGCCATCTCTCAAGCCCAGTTGTTTATTACTGAACAGAATTTTTAAAAAAAGGCATTAAGCTTCCTGGCTCATACCTGTAATAGCAATACCAGCACGTAAGTGAGTAAGGCCATCCTGGGCTACAAAGTAAGAACCCTACCTCAAAAAGAGGGTGGGACTGTGGAGAATGGACTGTCGGTAAAGTGCACGCTCACTCAAGCATGAGATCTGAGTTCAGGGCTCCACAATCCATACCAAAAGTAAGACATGGTGGTACAAGCATGAGACTCCAGCTGTGGGGGTGGAGGTGGGAAGGTAACAAAACAGGAGGATGCCTGGGGCTTGCTTGTCAGCCAGCCAATCAGTGAGCTCCAGACTGAGCAAGAGACTATCTCAACAGGAAATGATGATGATGATGATGATGATGATGATGATGATGATGATGACGACAACAGCAGGGGATAGAAATGGTCCAACAGTTAAGCATACTTGCTGTTTTTCCCAAGAAATCAAGTTCAGCTCCCAGAACCTGTGCTGGGTGACTTATTGCAACCTGAGACATCAGCTCTAGAGGATCCAATGCCCTCTTCCAGCCTCCATGGGACTCTACACGCATGTGACAGATATACAGACTCATGGATTCATACATACACATACACACACACACACACACACACACACACACACCTATGGATAAAAACTTGAAAAATATTTTGAAAAATAGCAGAACAGCGAGGGAGACAGAAAGACAGCAGCAGCATCCTTTGGCCTTCACAGACGAATACACAGACCTGCATATCTGCACATACATGTATGCACACACATACAACTCAAAATATTAAATAAGTATTACTTATTGGTGTGCACAGGGTGGAACATAGTGTGCACCCCATGCTATCATTTGTGTACTAAGACTGGGCATGATCGTGCACACATTCTCATTCATGAACCACCCCTTGAGCGTGGATCAGAGGCGACTGGAAAGCTTTGCTGTAAAGTTCTACAATGGAATAGCAATGACGACACTGATACATGTTCATGGGATAGCATCATGTACTTATTATATCGTGTAAGTCACCCGTATCCGTGAAACCAGGCCCATGACAGGTTCCAGGTTTCTGAATGCTAATGCTGTTATTTACTAATGAGACGGGCCATTCCCTTGGGCCTCTCACAGGCTGTTTAGATGCAATTTCTCCACTTAAACTGCAGCTTCATTTCTCTGTGTCCCTGGACAATGCAACGGAAACCTGGCAAAGGGCCCAGCCAGCCTACCGTTCTATTCTTCTAACAAGTAGGCCACATGAAAATATACATTTCAGCCTGGCAGTGGTGGTGCTCTCCTTTAATCCCAGCAACTCAGGAAACAGAGGCAGGCAGAGCTCTGTGAGATCGAGGCCAGCCTGGTCTATAGGTGAGTTCCAAGACAGCCAGGATTGTTGCACTGAGAAACCCTGTCTCAAAAAAAACAATGCCAATGTGTATGTGTGTGTGTGTTCACGTGTGTGTGTGTGTGCACGTGCTCTTGTGCGTGTGTAGAAAACATAGTAATATCAACAGAATCTATGATATGGTTACAGCTGGAAATATTAGATACTGGGCCAGACTCGAACAGATGATAAAGCAAAATGTTTTCTGATCAGACACCGGAGGAGGATGGGAAGAGTTGAACATTACAGTTTATATAAAAACCTTATATCCCTAGATTTACAAACAGTCCTGTTGCAATGCTCCGCTTCATTGCTTTAAATCATTTATACAGGCATTTGCAGGAAAAAGACACAAAGAGCTACTTCCAGTTGGGTGCCAAATGAAGCACAATTAATAAAAACTAAGAGACAGAAATTGGGGTTTAACCTGTAGGTCAGAAAAGCAAAACAGCCAGCCACTGGCTTTTATCTTTATATCGGTATGAAACGGCAATCCTGCCTTCAGGAATCTCAGAATGAGACTGTGACTGAGAGCTGTCTCCTCCTGTTTTATAATCCTCTCTAGTGCTGGGATTAAAGGCATGCACACTGAGATTAAAGGTGTGTGTCGGTGTGGCTACTGGGATTAACGTTGTGTGTCATTGTTGCCTGGTCTGTAAGGCTGGCCCGTGTGACTGTTTTACTTTTCTGATCCTCAGGCAAATTTTATTCATTAAAATACAAATAAAATGCCACTACAACTTCCAAAGCTTCAGAGCGGGGGTGGGGGGCAGTAATGAAAGCTGATTATGTTAAGAAATTCTGTCAAGCATGTTCCTGAAATCTGCAGCAGACAGTGACAGCACTCCTGGTACCCAGGCATAGATAAGTCATGCAGAGCAAATGGGTTCAGTGTGCGGTACAAGTTTTCCCTAATGAAATTCTCGTAGCTCTTGAGTCATCAAGAGCCATCAGCTGCATCGTATGAGCTGTGGGCATCAGGGTCACGGAGATGAGCTCCCATAGTCTAGATTCCCTCACTGGGGACAGCGGAGTGAGCCCCATTTTGTTTCTGCATCCTGTCTCCTCCTCTCCATCAGTCAGTACAGTGACTAGATCTGGGCCACCCTGAGCGTCATTCACTCATTCAAGAAAGGGAGCTGGGGATGGCCCAGTGCACGGTAGTACTCACTGTGTAAGCGTGAGTTTTCGTCCCAGTACCCACGTCAAAAGATGGATAATTCCTGTGCCATGGGGCAGAGACAGAAGGATCAGTGGGGCTTGCTGGCTGGCAACCTCACTCTGGCTTCAGTGAGAGACCCTGCCTCCAGGGAACAAGGCGAAGATTACTAGAGGACGTCTGACATCCTCTGGTTTCTGGAGTGGCACCCTCCGGAGTGTGCACCTACGTTCGTATGTATGCATATACCACATGCACAACATACACACATACATCCATACAACACAAACATATACCACACAGACACATAAACCACTCACACGTATACCACACACACAAATATCACACACAACACACAAATCAATTTTTTAATTAAAAAGAATTGAAAAACCAGATGAGGGTGATAGATAACGAAATGGAGTCTTGGTTATAGGACTCCTGGAAACATCTGCCAAGGCTTCTCTGTCAGCCTCCGAAAGAACAAAGGCTCTACAAGCCAGAGTGCATCTCTACCAAAAGGAGATGCCGGGGAATTTAGTCAGAAGGCTCTCGTTACAAAGGCTCCAAGCACTTCGTCCAAGAAGATAGACACAGGCAGGGGACAGGAAGGCGTGCCGTGGTCAGGGTCCCTGATTTATGCCAGAGAACGCAGCGTGAATAGCAGGAAGGGTGTGAATCCCATGTGTGCTTCTCTAAATGAGTAAGAAGAGCGACATAAGGACCAGCTAACCAGTTCCCGGGTGTCACTCAATGCAAGCCACTGTCGATGTTCACACTCACATTTTTGTGTAGCAAAGATCAAACCAGGGCCCCTTTAACAAATAAAGGGTCTAGACAACAGGCATTTTTATAAATTAAAAAAGAGAGAGACCTCAAAGGCTGTAAATACACAATACCAGAGAGAGAAGCCAAATAACAATAAAAATCATAGTCAGAAGAAACCTCTGCCTCGGTAGTGATTGCTGGCTCCTGGCAGAGCTCGTGAACTCCTCTCCTGGTTGCCTAGCAATCAACCTAAGCACAGCTCTAACAGGTAAGACTTTTCTATGCCACAGCGGCAGAAATAGAATAAGTACTTAGGATGTTTTTTCAAGGTTACCTAAATTTATAGGAAAGGATCGGGGGAGGGTGGGCAGGAGAATGCCCTCAATATTTCTAGAACCAGAAATCTGGAATGAAGTTCTGTAGTGCTTCAAACCCATCTAAACCCCCTCCAGTTAGTAGACGAAGCAGACATTCCCCCAAATGAGAAAGGCTCCAGAGCCCACTGAAGTGCACCTCACCCCTGAAACCAGAGGACCAAGCTCTTCAAAGCTAAAGAATCAAGCCCAGGACTCGGCTCCAGAAGCACCAAACATCCATGCTGCTCACAACACTGTGGGGAGTGTTGTCCTTAAACTCCCTGTACATGACTTTCTATGGATGTGTCTATCTCCCTCCATCCTTACATATGACCTATCACAGCAATGCACCAAGTCCCTGAAAGGGGCAGTGAATTCCCACAGAGGCACCTCTTAAAAGCCCGAAACTGACAGAGAAGCCAAGCAAACTTCACTGGCCTCAGTGCAGCCCACGGGCCCTGCCCAGCTTTCACCCATTTGAACATCAGCTCCCCAGCAGACGGCCCATCTGGCCAGATGGAGGAGCCCACAGGCTTGGGTGCTCGTGCATGCAGAGGGGGGCTTAGCTCATCTACTCTCTTTGTTTATCAGTCACCGGTTAAGGCCTAGGCTTTCTGTCTTTCTCCACCTTGGTTCCACAGAGGACGCAGCAGCTAAACACCTAGCGCACATGCTCTTAAGAGAAAAGATGAATTTCATAAGCATGCATAGAGAGGTACTACCATCAGCCACTGCATCTATCAATCACCAGTGACCAACCAAGGCATGAGAAACAGAGGCTTTCTTCCCTACAAGGAAACCACATCAACGGAGTATGTGGTCCCATAGCGACTAGGACGGTAGAGTGCTGTGTGTCCTCAGTAACTGGCTCGGTGGAGAGGGCGCTGTGTCTACAGTGGCTGGCATGGTGGAGAGGGCGCTGGAATAAAGCTGGTCTCTGTCTGCAGAGGCATCAGCTCTGCTGTTGTACAGTCATGTAAAGGGAGTGTCAGTGCCTTCATCTACCAACTGCATCAGTCGGGCAGCTCTGCCCCTTTCATACGCAGCTCCTACAGATCCAGGAACATCAATGACCAGAACTCACGCACGAGTCTCTACATACGTCTCTGATTAGCAAACGTTGCCTGTCACCACGACCGTGACATAGAGGTGCATGAATCTTTCCAGGACGTCAGGTGATTAGCTGAGAGTGACAAGTTTCAGCTCATCACATGTGAGGACATGCTGGGAAACAAAAACGCCGCTCAACCACAAGACCACTAAGACTGGCTAACCTTCAACCTGCCGGGATCTTGATTAATCCCCTCAGCAGGACACATAGATGCATCTCTACAGTGAGGTTCTGGACCTGGTGAACTGAGGAGGGTGACTCATCCAGAATGGGGTGGCACCGTCCCATGGGCTGGGGTCCTGGACTGAATATAAACAGAACATGAGCTGTGTACAGCACTTAATTCTCTTTGCTTCCTGACTGGAATTTCATAACCAAAACAAACAAAACCAGAAAAATCAAAATTATAAGTTGGCTTGGGGCATATTTTTTTTCTTTTGGTACACTGAAAACAGTCTGACTCTTAAAATAATTTAAAATTTTTTTCATCAATCAAATTAACTGCTCTCTTGGGGTGGTTAGAAGACAGCACACAGAAAGCCTTCTCATCCGCATTTCTCTGTAAAGGTTAAAGACATCATCACCTTTCCAGACCAGCAGGATGGTAACGATGCTTTCTGCCAACCTTGATGGCCTGAATTCGATTTATCACGCCCACATGGTAGAAGGAAGGAACTATTTCCCATCCTTCCTGTCCCCTGACCTCCACACAATGTTCCCATGTGTACACATACAATGAATACATACATGAAGCCCTTTATGACGTTCACTCTAGTTCTAAAATACACACTTTGTATTTAAAGGACTTATGTATCTGTTTGCTATCCATTTGAGGCAGATGAGTGTGCTTGATCACCCAGTGAAGCAAAGCCTTGCTGGGCTCGTCTTCTTTGGGCTCATGTGACATCACTGTTAGGAAATGCTGGGTTGACATGAGGCAGGCATCTGGGATAAACCAGCCTAGGGGTCCAGCAAAATGGTTCTGCCGCTAAATGTGCTTGTTATGCAAGCCTGGCAACCTGAGTTTGGTCCCCAGAGCTCAGAGCAGGAGTGGGCAGTGCTTCCTGAAAATAGTCCTTTGGCGTCCACATGTGTACCCTGGCATGCGGCCACACACATTTAAACACACATATCACACACACAATAACAATGATAAACAAAACTTTAGCAGAATTTTAAGAGAAGAAAGGCCAGCCCTCTTTAGGAGCACAGAATTCGATGGAGAAGAGGAATGGGCGCTAGCCAAGAGCTATTCTCCTTCCACAGCAGCCAGCCTCGGCCTGCCCTGTGAGTCACTGTGCTGCTCCAGGGCACCCTCTACGTCATGCAAATGTCACAATCGAATCATCAATAACTAAGTCTACTGGCAAAAATGTGACTTGCGCTGAATCCCAGATCCGGGAGGAAGAACACTCACACACAGCAGATGTATGGACCGTGCCCAACAAGCTGCTACATCCTACAAGCTGCTGAATGCTGAGTTCAAGTCTATCTTAGGCAGAGGTGTCCAGGAAATGAGGGAGCTTAACCCTTTGGTTGAATGCGAACAGATTTAGGATTATAAGAGAAAAATAGAGTCTTTATATATCAGTCAGGGGGAGCAATCACTAAATCAGTCTTCCTCCAAGGTGATGCACATTATCTTCCAGGCCCAGGTGCAAAGCATTGATAACTATTCAGTGGTGCTGTGTGCTGGGCATGGTCTGGGGGCTACAAATGACCCATAAAGAGGTAATCACATGTTTTACGAACAGACCAAGGGGTCAGAGGGAATGCAACAAGGACACTCAGGACTGAAATTCGACTTTCTGGCAATATGATACATTAACATGTTACGTGTGTGTGTGTGTGTGTGTGTGTGTGTGTGTGTGTGTGTGTGTGTAAGGGGTGCAAAATTCAATCTAGAGAAACGAAATCATTGCAGGAGTCCACATATTACATCATCAGGTGCTGGGAATATTCTGTAAAATGTCATGCAGCAGTTTCTCCTGTATATTCCATCAGCATCATCTCCAAGTACCCGTCAGCTCAAGATCCCTAACGGGGCTGACCAACACCTTAATTGCTGACAGTTTTGTCAAAAGCCTGGACACATTCCAAATTACTGCTACACATTCAAAACACTGAATCCAAGTTGAAATAAATAAATGCCGCCGTCAATATGGCTTTACTAGTTACAACTCAAATCTCGTAAATAGAAACCTGGTTAAGAGACAGAAGTCTGAGAGGGGAGGTGGGGCACAAAGAACAAAGCTGTACCTTGAACCCACAAAATGGGGACAGGGGAAAGTTATAGCCAAGCAGAAAATCTGTCCTTGTTGTGTCCAACGTTGGCATCACAAGCCACTTGCAGTTCCTGGGCATGACCATCCAGACTCAGTATTCCAAATGTCACAACAGGGAGACCTTAGGCAATTTCCCCCCCATGTTTCCAAAGAACAGGATTTGGGGAGTTGGTAGCCTCTTGGTTTTGGTCAGAGCTCTGCTGTAAGCCAGCTTTTTGGCGGCTGTGTTTCCTACCCATCAGGCATGGGTAAGCCAACCAATGTCATAGCAACACACAGCAGCCACTCAGTCCTTCCTTCATTTCCCTGCACCACTTGAGATTATTAAGACATGTATGTATTCAAGTCAGCTCTTGGGAAATCTTGTTTTATGTTTTGTGAACCATAGGACAAATACACGTGGACCCTATTCTGTGAATGGCCTCAGACAAAATAAATTTCTACCCTCGAGTCTTGGGCTCTGCACTGAGCAGCAGCTCTGAGGCACACAGCCCCACTGGGAAGAAGGAAACGGCAGAGATTAAATAAAAAGAACACACATAGGAAAGGACCAAGCCAAGCCATCCTATTTGAGGATGATGTATTCTATGCCTGTTTGAAGCAAAACAGTCGGCCTTCAACTTTCAGCAGCATGATTCTATACCCAAGAATAAACAGTATTTAGCACACGGAAGCTATACCCTCTGCATCATTCTGCCCCCCACCCCCGCCGCCCCAGTTCCCATCAAGAGCTCAGCAGGGATGTAGAATCCCAGACACCACATGGAAGTGTATTTTATTTGCATGTGTTTATGTGTGCACCAATACCTATTATCTGTAGTAATATCTACACCACACACTTCAGTGATACAGTGTTTATTAGACAGTCACTGGTAAAAAGACATGCACCATTCAATGCCAAAATGAATCGACACCCTCAAGCCCTGCTCGTCTGTTCTGAACGTAGCATAGAGAATGACAATGGAAAGGGGACACATGTGAGCCAGGGAGGTGGACGCAGTCAGAAATGGTCTTGATGGTGGGTGGCAGGACAGCTCCTGGGCAGTCTGTTTAAGACCTCGTCTACTGCTGTGTTATTCCTCTGAGATTTTTAGGTCCCCTACTTTTCAGGGTTTGGAATGCCTTACTGCATGGAAAATTCTGTGAAGATGCCAGCAACAGAGGAAAGGGAAGAGGAAGGGGAGCCTGCATGTTAATTCTGGTGATATTTAAAATTCATCAGGCACATCTTGAGTGCCAAGAGCCTTCTGGGAAATGGTGCATTCACATTCGATTCTTGATGCATCCCTCTGAGAGAGGTACCTATCACTAGCCACTGGTCTCCTCTAGAAAGCAGTAGATTGGGGGACAAGTTGGCAAGATAGCTTGCTCACAGCCCTCAACAAGCATCTACAAGTTAGTCTGTAGTAGATACTTTCCCTTGTTGCCAGAGGGTTGGGGAGAATATCCAACAGAAGCAGTTTAAGGGAAGGACAGATTATTTGGGCTCATGCCTTAAGAAAGGGTGTACAGGCAAGCACAGCAGGAAGGCTTGAAGGCAGGAGTGTGGAGCCGCCCATCACATCGCATTCACAGTCCGGAAGCAGAACGTGCTGAGCACCGATGCTCAACTGGCCTTACAGGTTTTCATTTTTATTCAGTCCGAGACTCTAGCCCATAGAGTGGTCCCACCCATGCTTAGAGTGGATCTTCCCTCCATGGCTAAACCTCCCTGGAAACGCCCTCACAACGAACCCAGAGGTGTGCCTCTTAGGCGGTTTCAAATCTCAGCAAGTCAACAATGAAAATCAGCCAACGTTCTCAGAGCAGAGTTCTCACACTGAGCCAACTTGCCACACTCTCTCTCTTGCAGGAGGTGTCGTGGGGTCAGGAGTCAACGCATTACCCAAGTTAGGACCACACACCTCATCACAGAAATAAGATGCAAGAAGCAGAAATCACCTTAGAGGCCCAGGTCCTCATTTACATGCTAGTTGCTGAGCTGTGATGTCTTCGTGTAGACTTTTAGTTATGATAATGAATTTAGATATGACATGAATTTAGATCTGACATTAAATGTTACTGCCAGCAGGATACTCCTCTGAGAGGGTTTTTGTTGCTTTTGTTGTTGTTGTTGTTGATAACATGGTATATATAGATATCCTGGAATCAACTTCACTACATCAAAGAAATTAAAATTTATATATACCTTTACCACAGCATAGTCCATAATTCTATCCAACTTAATATGGGTGTACAACACCAGCTTAACTCCTCACACAGAAGCCAATACCCTTGAAACATTTTCAACCTACCTTTTCAGCTACAGTGCCCCAAAATAAAATCCTAAATTTTGCCCAGACATAAACTCTAAAAATGCACATATTGGAAAACAGTTCTGCAACCAGCAATTATACTGTGGTCAGGAAACAATTATTTGTTTATTCGATTTTTGGATGAGTTTTGAGGATTATTCAGAGTGTAGTGAAGGTGCAAAGTGTGTAAAAAGGTTTGCAATGTAAGAAGAGTAGAGGGTTTGTAGTGGTGTAAATACACATAAAATGCCAAGTGATACTACTCAATAAAATAATACCTGCAGATAATCAGACAAGTCACAAATGAAGCTACCCTACAGACTAGGAAAAAGGGGGTATTTGCTGCAATTCATTTGACAGAGGGTATATAACCCAGAATATATAAGGAAATCAAGAAGTTTAGCAGCTAAATAAGAAGTAAACCTATTTTTAAAAATGGACACAGTGTCTGCAGAGACATTTATCTAAAGGAGAGATAAAAGCGGCCCAAAATACATGAAAATGTTCAACATTTTTAGCCGTCAGAAAAATGCAAATCAAGACCACAGCAAGATTCCATCTCACCCCAGTTAGAACGGCTGTGAACAAAATCACAGAAGATAGATGCTAGGGAGCTTTATACGCTGATAGTGGAAATGTAAATTAGCCCAGCCATAAGGGAGGATGATATAAAGATTCCTCCAAAAAGCTAAAAACAGATCTGCCTATGATTGAGCTATCCCTTTGAGTGTGCATCCAAAGAGAGCCCATTTCATTATTTACAAGAGACACCTGTATGTCACCATTGGCTAAAAAATGGATTCAGCCCACATGCCCAATAGCTGGGCAATTTTTTAAATGTTGTATATAATATACTCAATGGAGTATTACTCACCACAGTGAAGAATGAAATCTACATTATTTTCAGCAAGACGGATGGAACGGGAAGACATCGTGTTAAATGAGGTAAGCCAGACACGGGAAGAAACTTGTACCATAGATGGAAGCTTAAAACCATTAACACTGAAATACAGGAGGGAATATTACAGATTGAAAGTGCTCCAGGGCTAGAGAGAGACAGAAAAAAGGAGATTGGATTTGGAATGTGCATGCAGCATGCAGGTGTGGACATAGAGCACTGGACCTCATTAAATGCATATTGATAAAAAAAATCAAAATAGTGAGATATGGTGGCACACACCTTTAATCCCAGAACTTGGGAGGTAGAGGATCTCATGAGTTAAATAAAGACTAGCCTGGTCCACATACTGAGTTGCAGGGCAGCCAAGTAACCCCTACATCGTAAAACCTTATCTCAAAAAACTAAAATAAATAAATAGAAGCCAAATATTTACAAAGCATAAAAGCAAGCCCTATCCTTTAATAACCAAAGATAAAGAGGGTTGGAGAGATGGTTCGGCCATTAAGAGCTCTTGCTTCTCTCCCAGAGGACCCAAGTTCTGCTCCCAGAACCCTCACCAGGTGGGTCACAGCTCCAGGGGACCCAACATCCTCTTCCATTTTCCCCAGGTACCCACACACATGTGCATGCACGCATGCACACAATTAAAAATGTAAACTAAATCTATGTTTAAAAGAAAAGAGAAGAAAAACCAGGGCAGGGCCCTGGTGCAAAAGTTCTCTCGTGGGTGTTTCACTAAACACTGCATTTTCAGAGATGAAACTTTCACTGGCGTCAGAAACCTCGACTCTAAACACCCACTCCAGCGAAAGGTGTCACTAGCACATTGTTAAGAGCTTTTTCAAGGGCAAATGTAACAACCTCGGCACAGATTCGAGCGAAGCATAATGAACCTGCAGGGAAAATGACTGTCTTACATCTTCAGGGACACAGGAGCCAGACAGCATCCATGTCTGGAAGAAAACACTGATGTCAGATTTCATTTCTGAAGTCCTTAGCAACTTTGAAGAGCTTCTGGAAGGCAGAGGGCAATCAGAAAACTCAAAGTCCTCGGGGCAGAAGATCCCAGACAATATCTCTATGTGTGCTGAGAGACTCAGTGTAGTTCTTGAATCTTTTAGCAGAGAAGCCAGAACTGCATGGGTGGGGGGCGGGGGTGGGAGGGGTGGGGAGGGTGGGGGGTGCTACGCCGGTAGCAATTAAAACTATGATATAACTAGGCCATGGAGAGCTGAGGTTTATTTTAAGATGACTTCTTTGGTTATATTGGGTTATTTTTATTTTGTTTTTTGTTTTGTTTTTAAGCAGCGTCTCATAGAGTGCAGGCTAGCCTCCAACTGACTTTATCTGAGGATGACCTTGAATTTCTCATTCTTCTGTACCCACCTCCCTGGTACTAAATTACAGGTTATTTGTTGCCATGAGCCATAAATCAGTGTCGGGGATTAAACCCTAAGCTGCGTGCATGCTAGGTAAGCCAATGACCCACTGAGCCGTGTTCCCAATATGACTCAGCTACACTGTTAAAATGGTCCAGACGAAGGGCGTCCGTTCTTCCATTTTCCCCATTGACCCCTTTGCTAAAGGGGACTACAAGAACCTGTTCTCTTTATATTCAGCGACATTGTAGACATTTCTTCTTAGATGTCACAGGTAGGTGCTTAGGGACTAGGATTCCTCCGTGAAAGGGGAGAGGTTTTTCCTCTCACTGACCATGGACATTCAAGAAGAAGCCACTCATGTGAGCCTATGCACACATACTTTCACTTTGCATGCATGCATGTGTGTATGTTGTGTGTATGTGAAGGAATTAGTGGGTAAGAGAAGGAGATGGGAGGAGAAGGAGAGGGAAGGCAGAGGAGAGCAAGGGAGAGAGGAGGAGGAGAGTGTCTTTTTACTGCAGGCTAGTATAGAACTCTCTCTATAGTTGAGGATGACCTTAAACATTTGCCCCTTCCCCCTTCAACACCTGAGTGCTATGATTACAGATTACAGGCCTGGAGCACCAGGCCTGGTTTGTGCAGTGCTGAAGATCATACTTAGGACCTTACAGATGCTAGAAAAGCACTCTACCAACGGGGCTCTGTCCGCGGCCCTTCACTGCCTCTTCTGAGCCTCATATAGAGGTCCTGTATCTCCAGAAGGACTTCCAGAGCAGCTGGCACCCTCACGATGGTTGGCCCGTGGTGCCCCTTGTAGACTGAACACAAACCTTCACAGGCCCGTGAGGTAGGCACTAAACTGGAATTGCTCATGCAGTTTTCCTTCCATTTGCTGTAACCCATACCTTTGAAGCCAGTGAAATCAGAACTGACAGCTCTGAGAACCGCATCTCTGGGATGCAGACTCAGCCTGGCACGGTACACATTGTTCCCGGTTACTCATGGCCCACCGGCCACAGAGAACTCCACCAGGAAAGCTGGCATTTGCCTGTGGCTCCCTTCAGTCTTTCTCTGAAGCACGCAACACTTAGAGAGCGTTCGAATCTCCAGATACCCTATTCACATTTAAAGACATCTAAATCACAAGATTTATAAGGAGATCCCGGAACCTAAATGTTGCCTTGATAGTTGCAGATTATAACCAGAGACCAAGGTTACTCTTCCTTTGCTGTGATCTGACACCATGACCAAGGTAAGTTAAAGAGCAGTGGTTCTCAGCTTTCCTAACACTGCAACCCTTTAATATAGTTTGTCATGTTGTGGTGAACCCCCACCCATAAAATTATTTTCATTGCTACTTCATAACTAATTTTACTACTATTATAAATTGCAATATAAAATAAACATCTGTGTTTTCTGGTGGTCTTAGACAACCCCTATAAAAGAATTATTTGATCCCCAAAGAAATCATAGTCCACAGGTTGAAACCATTGCTTTATGGCCTCTAACAGTATAGAAGGCATCTGCTTACATCCCCCAAGTTCACTGCTAGGGCTCTGCAGTGGCTATTCTTGGGTGTCAACTTGACTATACCTGGACCCACATGTTGAGAACCACTGCTACAGAAGAACAGATCTTATTGTGGCCTTGATTACAGTTTCAAAGGGTGCATTAGAGTCCATGACCAACATGGCAGGGAGCAAAGCAGCAGGCAGACAGGAATGGCTCCGGAGCTGTAGTTGAGAGCTTATGTTCTAATCCACAAGCTCACTGAAAATGATATAACCTTAAAGCCTGCCTCTGGTAATACCTCCTCCAACAAGACCACACCTCCTAATCCTTCTCAAAAATTTCCATCAACCAGAGACAACAAAGCACCCAAATATATGAACCTTTGAGGGCCATTCTCATTCAAACCACCATGGTGAGGGATGGTTCAATCCCAGGAAGGAAGCAGACAGTGCACCTAACAATTGAGGCTCCCGTCAACTTACAGATGCTTTTCTTATTTCATTGATCTCAGCATTCAACTCAGTTGACCTCTGAATAGATGTACGGTGGCCTCCTGCCTCCCCCTCCATCCTGTGGCATCATTGGTCACTGCAGGAGGAGTTGCCTATGGTACCTATGTAATGTGATTCCAAAACAAGTTCGGAGAGAGGATTCCAAGTCATCTTCTGAGATCTCAAACATCATTTTGTGGGCGCCAGTGGGGTAGACCAGTAAAAACCCCTGGAGGAGTGGAGGGGAGTTCAGAAGAGGTACCTCTATGGAGCCCAGAACTCTCCCTACTGGGATACACATTCCCTGAAATACTATAATGATAAAGAGAAGAGAAGGGAGGCTGGGAGGCTAGGATAGGCAGGTTTCCAAGGCAGGAAACAGTGGAGTTTCCCTCCATCCAACTAGAGGCTTGAGGAAATGTTTCTGAAACATTCAAAATATCCAGAAGAATCTTTTTCTGTTGGGGACAAAAGTTATGAGTCCCCCACCCTACCCCTAGTTTTTTTTTACCCATCTAACTAAGGGTCTGCTGATGTTAGAACCTCTAAAGAAATCATCCCAGTTCGATCAATAACACACACAGAGAGAAAGAGAGAGAGAGAGAGAGAGAGAGAGAGAGAGAGAGAGAGGCGGGGAGGGAGGGAGAGAGAGAGAATATGATAGAAGAAGTGGTTTTAACAATAGGTATCACAGTATAGCAATGGCTGGTGTCAAATATTTCAAAATCAATAATAAAAAGATATTCCCAGCAAAAATGACAGATGTCTGAGGCAAAATATTTTCCAAGCACCTGACTGGTTCATAACACACTGCATAACATGGATTAAAATGTTCTCTTGAGCCCTATAAATATACACAATTACCATGTTCTATCAAAAAGATAGAGATGATATTTAGAGAATAAAATAATTTTAGACAGGTTTGGTGAGTAGCTACTTAGTGTCTTCAGCAACATGGGTACAAAGTCAGTCCTTCAGCAAAGACAGCATGAAACCAAACAAAAGCTTGCTATGAAAGTTGGCTTAGCCATGAATTCCCTCCAGGAGTTATCAAAATGCCCAGAACAGGGCAAATGAATCATGCACAAAGATTTTTGCAGAGCAAATTCCAATTTATACATAAAGAATTGTGAACTCATCAAAGTTTGAAGACAAACTAAAATATTATGATTTTGAGCAATGATGACCTATGCCCTATTCATTATGACATTGGTCAAACTCACATTCCATTTGTTTGAAAAATCATACTCATTATCAATGACACTAGGTCTCATTTTTTTTTGAGTTTGAATATGGTTTATTCAGTGAAAGGGAAGGAAAAAGAAGGGGGAGAGAAGAAGGGGGCTGAGAAGAAGTGGCCTCAGCCACCTCATCCAAAGAGCTCAAATTCTAAAGCATAGAAAAAGCTTTTGAAAAACACCTTCAGTATACAACCAGACTTGGGGAAGCTGGATGACACTCCTGTCTCTTCTGAGTGTGCCATTGTTACATCACACTACCACTTCAAAATGTTCAGTGATAGAAGGTGAGCGAGTTCTGGACATGACCCATAAAGGCCCGTCTGAGCTTAAAATGATGGCATTTTTGTTAAACTCTGGATGGTCACGAACAGGATCACTGTTCACGTGATCAGGATCACGTTTCAGAGTCTGACTCAATTTGTTATTCTTAAAGGATTTCATACGCTTGACCCTGGGGGGCTGATCTTGATCGTCTACTTGATATGATTTAGAATCATGAGAACAAACCTCCGGGCAGGTCCTTTTGAGGGATTTTCTGCCGTGTTCTTGTCAATGTTCACTGAGAAGGGGAGATCTACCCTGAGTGTGGGTGGTACCACATATTAGGCCAGGATGCAAAAGAGAAATTTATCTGAGCCCCAGCATGTACTCCTCTCTGCTTCCTGACTACACTTGCCATGTGACCAGCTGCTTCAAGCTCATGCCATCATCCCTTCCTCATGATGCACCAAACTGTATGCTAAGATAAACCCTTCCACCCTTGTTTTCTGTCATACATTTTGTTACATAGCAAGAAAATCTTAAAAGTGCTAAGAAAAAATACACAAAAACATGCAAAAGTAACTCAAAGAATAGAACATATTCATGAAGATGGTAAATAGTTATACGGTGAGATAAATCTAACTTTATCTTATCACAGAGACAATAATGACACTAGCCAGACACATGTAACATCCTGCTTATGACAAAGCTAAGGAACAAGGTGAAAAATTTTAATAGACTGCATTGTCATTCTTGAATGATTTGCCGCACAACTAAGAAGAATGTATCATTTCAGGAAGACAATTCAAGTGTACTTGCATTTTAAAAGACACGGTGGGACATCCGTCCCAGAGACATAATCCATTGTTCATGGACATGAAGTAGAATTATTTATAGGATTATTTCATCACATGAATTACTAATACGGTATTTTTAACTACCAGAACGGTCACTTCACATAGTTCATTCCAATAATTCCCAAACATATGAAGGCAAATGTCATCCTAGAAAACGCACTCTGAACTCACCTGTTTACATGTATTGAATTCAGCGCTGACTTAAATACTCAAGACATCAAACTACTGAGGAAGACACTATTATGAATGCTGCTTCGGTGTGAAGAGAATTCAGTGCATAGAGTTGGCATACAAACAGACTCCATATTTACCCTCACTTTACCCTGCTGGTGGGGAAGAGCAAATAACCTCCCACACTTCAGACACAAAGACCAGAGGCTAAAATGAGCATTGGAAAGATACATGCTGAAAGTCCAGAAGGAGATGGTGGAGTCAGGGATGAGGAGGAGAGTAGGAATTTAGACTTCAACAGGGGTGGAGGAAGTGACTACCAACACCCTCCCACGTGAGGTAGGTGCCTCAGATCACTGCAGCTGTCGCTGTGGCACTACTGAGGCGACGTGTCAGCTTTCTGCTCCAGTGCTGGGTCTAGAAACAAATACTTGATCATGTATTGAATTTTTCATTTTCATATGTATGTGTGTGTCATGCACATGTGTATGCATGTTCACATGTATGTACAGGGGCATTTGTATGTGCATGGAGATGGAGGCCCATCAAGGCAGGGTCTTTCAATCAAACCAAGAGCTCCAAATACGGCTAGTCTCGCGAGGCAACTTGCCCTTGGGGATCCTCTATTCCTGCCTTTCAAGGCTGGAACTAATGGCAGATTACCATGCCTGTCCAACAGTGATGTGGATTCTAGAAATCTGAATTGTGAATCACACTTGCAGAGAAGCAAGTTCACCATTGAGCCATTGCTACTCCAGCCCCCATGTAGACTTTCCAAACATAACAGAGAGCTAAGCCAAACGTTGTATCATCCATAGATCTATTGCCAACGGACAGGATTACTTTGCGCATGCTACCAAATAAATCCTCAGAGTGTTGCACTGAAGACCAGATGGAGTAGACAGCAGAGGACCCCACAGTGCAGTCCTACCATAAGCACATGACCAACTGAGGTCCCCTAAGTAAAGCTATAAAAGCCTTGAGGGGCTAGGTGCAGTGCTAACATGCTTGCCTAGCATTCACAATGCCCTGGGTTTGTTCCACACATTGTATAGTAATTGCCTGTGAGACAAAAACCTTTCATCTTTCAAGGAAGCTGACTAAGATACAAGATGGTCTAAGGGGAGGTTAAAAAAAAAATTCCAACCTACAGGAAAACTCATTAAGCTCAGGAAGTAAACAACTCAAACACACCAGGAAGTCCCTGGAACTGATCAGATTTACTAGGTCCTACCTTTCCTGAGTGTATGCAAGCAGTAAGGACAGCTGCCAGACATTCTCAGAATACCTGAGCTGCTTGAAAGAGACTCACACCCACAGAGTTTGCCCCAGAAAGGAAACTCTCCAACTTGTTGAGCTGCCCATAGACTGTGCAGTGTGTTCCAAATTTCTCGCTTTTGTGAGCTTTCATCCATGCTAGCTTTGGTGATGCAACTGACTGAGGTATTTCTGCTTCTGTAAGTAACCCCTCATCCAAACTCTTGTAAGTAACCCCAATAAAACCACTGATTCCCCTAGTTGAACTTTGGTTGTTATCATTGCTTTGATCTATTGTCAATTCTTCTTCTGAAGTAAGAAGATGTCTGTTCACTTATTCCCAGGAATAGTACCATATGACACCCCAACATTATAATAAAATAATAAAATGATAAAGACTTCAAATTATTTTCTATATGTAAATACATTCAGATCATTTTTATAGCTACCTTGAAAAAAGGAAACTTGCACACAGAAAGCAAACTACTTGTGGAGTTTAAGTATTTTCATCACCTTTTGAGAGCTTCGTGAGTTACAGGATCCAAAGTCACCCTGAAAAACACAAAAAAAGCAAACAGTTAACAAGAATGAAGAATATCTCTCACTCTCATATTTACCTTGACAATAGCTTAAAAACACACATTATCAATGCACTCAAAAGCAAAAATATTGGGACTAACTTAGGAGAATATAGTAAAATGCAGTAGAAAAAGAACACAGCTTCAGAGAATGCTTAGATAAGTACTCAATCAAACCAAATCAAAGGAATAAAAGAGCCTTAATATGGTGCTTAAAAATGAACTTGTAAGGGACTGGAAAATGGCTCAGTGGATAAGAACTCAGGCTTCACTACCCTGAGGACCTGAGTTCACATCCCACATCCATAGAAAAGCAGGATGTGATCTAACATTGCATGGGGCAGAGATATGAGGGTTACTGGTATCTGCTGATTGCAGCCTAGCTGAGAAACACATTATAGGTTAAACAAGAGACCCCACCTCAAAGAAATAAGGTGGCAAGGGACAGAGTAGGATGTCTTTCCTCTGGGCTTCTCCTCTATGTAGAGATGTAAATCTATAGCACACACAAGATGAACTTGTACAAAAAAAGTATGATCTTCAATTTGAAATGATTATGCTCAAGAGATAGAAATGAGAAGTTGTAATGAAGATGATTATATATATATATACATATATATATATGTATATATATATATATATATATATTGCAAACACCTGTGTTTGAAAACACAGGCACAGGAATACACAGTTGTCAGAATCCATATTCATCCACAGCTCTCATGACGAATCCATTATCATCTTTCAAGGTTCATTACTGTCAGTACCATTTGCCAAGGGCCATAGCATCCAGGCAAAGACAAATTGAAAGCCTAATTATGCATGAGATATCATGAGATGACGTCGGGAATAGCATCCGCCCCTCCAAAGAGACAACTCCAGATCCTCTCTGCATTAGGCACATCAAGAGGAAGGTGAAGGCTAACTACGCTTTTTATAAAATGCTACTATATCACCACAGATACCAAGCACATTTCCTGCCTGAATACAGTAACATGTATAGAAGCCTAAGCATTCCAATTAGACCTGTTCATCTACAGAGAATGTAAATAAAGATTTGACTTCCCAGTTAGCTCTCACTTGAGCATGATCTTTGCTCTATTAAAAGCTGTACGAACTGATGTTAGAAGAAAATCATTTTTTGTCAGTCTTGAAAATGCATTCTCAAGTCATAGAGAAGTCAATTTTTTAAAAAATTTATTTTGCTTGTAAAAGGGATTGAACCTGGGACCTCATACGCACAGGCAAACATTCTACCATTGAGCCATAGCTCAGACCCTAAGAATTCAATTTGCAATTTCAAACCTCAATTCAATGTTCTAAAAAGAAAACAGGAGGAAGTAGACATTGTAAAATCTTTATATTAACCTTGGTGTCTTAGCCACATTTTCTCACTGAATCTTCTAAATAAGTCTAATGCAACGAGTGTTCACTGTAGCAAATGTGCAAAACACATGACTAGAACCTAATTACTTACAGGAAAGTTAAAGAAAGACTGAAATGTGGGTTGTTTGTTGTCTTTCAATACACTCAACTGATGTGGGATCCCCCTCTGTATGCTGTGAATATCATTAGTGAATAAAAAAAAAACTGCCTTGGCCTGTTGATAGGGAAGAACTTAGGTAGGCAGGGAAAACTAAACTGAATGCTGGGGGAAAGGAGACAGAGTCAGAGAGAAGCCCAGTAGCCCCGCCGGAGACAGACACTGGAAGTTTATGCAGTAAGCCACTGCCATGTGGCGATATACAGATTAAGGGAGATGGGTTAAATTTATATGTAAGAGTTAGCCAATAAGAAGCTAGAGCCAATGGGCCAAGCAGTGGTTTAAATAATAGTTTGGGGGTGATTATTTTGGGCCTGAGCTGCTGAGCAGCCGGGAACCAACAAACGACCTCAGTAAAAAACTCAAAAACATACAACTCTAGAGGAAGGTTAGGATTAGACCGTGTACATGAAATATGTTGCTTATATTCCTTAATATGGAATTATCTTTCCATATACTGGCCTTGGAAGACATGATCTTAGCATCTTCATTCTAGTATTCACAGTTTCACCGGAAAATCTGTTCAAACACTTGGGTTTTAAAGATGTATTTTTTTAAAGTATGCATATATGCATGCGCATAAAGATAGTTTTAGAGGCCAGAAGGTATCTGATTCCCCCGAAATTGGAGGTACAGGCAGTTGTAAACACACACATGCACACACAGTTGTTAATTGCCTGATCTGGGAAATGAACTTGAGTCCTCTGCAACAGCAGTATGTGCTCTTAGCCACTACAGTCAGTGCTCTAATTCTCAAATGATTTTTGAAATTTTTAAGTTGCTTTCTGTTTTCAGGTACACCTAACCTTTCAATAATATCCTGGCATAAAAATCTTACCATTTATAACTGCTAATTTCCCTAAGTGAAACTCAGCAAAATAAATCTCTAAGGAAAAGCCTTCTTCTTTATGGTATCTTTCTTCTATGAGGGCAAAAATATATATTGCTCATCAAAAAATAATTAATCATACAGTTTATTTAAGTGCCTTTTTCTCTAACACTGACAGATATATCTTGGCATTTTCACAAGTGTCTGTGTATACCTCTCTCTCTCTCTCTCTCTCTCTCTCTCTCTCTCTCTCTCTCGTGTGTGTGTGTATGTGCACGTGCGTGTGCATGTGCATGTGCATGCATGCACAGCCTCCCTGAGGATCAAACCAGAGCATGTTGGGCTGCAGGTACCCTGCCACTAAGCTATTTCTACAGCCCTTATTCATAGTGAGAACAGTGTCTATTTTCTATTCTATTTATTTTTCTGCTGCTGAGCAATCTAAAGACTTAAGGTGATCCATGCTCACTAAGGAGATGTGTGGTTTTCTTATTGATCTGTGAGGGCTCTCTATTCCATGAAGACATTAATCACTCATCTACGATAACTGTATACTACTCCCATCCATCTTCCCAGTCTCTTACTTGCATTTCAGCTGGGTTTATAATGGCTTTTGGTGCACAGAAATTTACATTTTACGCTGTCAAACTATAGATTATTTATTTTGTGTTGTTTATCTGGACTTCTAGGCTTTAAAAGGTCTTCCAAATACTAATAGCTACTGGCCCTTGTTTTCCAAAAGCTGGCACCATATACCCTTGGCTTGTTAATTCCCATGATGTTCAATGTGAATGTGGCAGAGCTCAAGCACAAGGCTGTATTAGACCATGTTCCTCCCACTTCCCTCAAAATGACTCAGCCCAACTTAACCCTTCCAGTTCCATTATTTCCCTGTAACCCTTTAAAACACTGCTTTCTGCCCCCTCTCCCTTGAAAGTGCCCCCTCCACGACCTATTACTAATTTTCTGACCTCTGCAGGTATTTCAAGTGGAACACATATGTCTGAAGATTCAAGGATGACACTCACAAATGAGAGAAAATGTGTTGTTTGTCTTTCTGGGTCTGTGTTACTTTACTCGAGATGACGGCTTCTAACTTTATCCATTTACCTTTGACTATCATCAATTTGTTTTTCTGAGCAGCAGAATATTTCATGGTGTAAATATACAGGGGTGAGTACCATCAACGTACATGATGAAAATTCATTAAAAATTCAAAACAACCCATTCCTTTTTTCTTCATCTCTGCAGATCTTCCCAGGGGATCCATTGGCTCTGAAATCACTTTCGCGCATGAGCAAACCAATATAATGTTGCTCCCTCGCTGTCTCACTGTCAGACCGTGTACAAAATGTTCTTATGGGGCTGGAGAGATGGCCCAGAGGTTAAGAGCGCTGGTTGCTCTTCCAGAGGTCCTGAGTTAAATTCCCAGCACCCACATGGTGGCTCACAAAATGTTCTTACTTCAGTATTAAGCCTAGCACACATGCTCAACAAGACAACAACTGAACACAAGACTTGGGTCTCTTTATCTCTCATCCTCTGACCCATCCATCAGTTCCTGTGAAAGTGGAACTATCCCCGAGAGCAATGGCAACAGCCTGGAATGCTTGGGTCAAACATGAATAATGAAAACTCAATGTGCAGCACCGAGAAGGATAAATATCTAAGTCCAGCTTCGTTTTCAAGCTTTTCTTTGGTTTTGTCATCCGCTTCTTAGCTCTTTAGTTCCGTCTTATGTCTCAAGTACAGTGGTTCTTAACATGGCCTTTGCTCACAATGAACATTCTCATTTTTTAAAATTAATTTTGTTCACTGACATTTCATACATATATATTGCATTCTAACTACACACATACACACACACACACACTGTCACACACCTATACACATCTGCAAAAGACAGGAGCGTGAAGGAGAACAGTGCCTTTGCATTGACCATATTTGAAGAGATACAATGAGAGACTGCATATGGAAATGTTTGGAAGTGGAGGTGCTGAAAATTAGGGAAAGGAGTCATTCCACAGTGTCAGGCCGTGCCAGGTGAGAAATGAGAGCACGAGTCTCAGCCTTGGACCTGCTGAGGTATCCAGCATCCACTCACCATACTACAGGTATTACCACAATGGAAATTATCCAGAAATGATATGTGGGCCCATAGCTCCTACAAATGAGCCATCTTCCATTTACCTATTCTATTAAACATTAAATAGATCAAAGGCAGATGAAGCCAGGTAATGAGGTTTAAGATGCCATGAAAATAAACTCCATTTGCTCTCATTACTTCTTGTTATTCACAAAAGTGCATCTGTAATCTGCTTCCAGAAACATCCACGGCAGGACTGACAATCAGAAAGACTAAGTCAGTATGGGGGAGGCTCGGTAGTAATGGAGCAGTGGAATAGTGCGCAAAAGGCCACCGTGTTAATGTCTTATGTACAATTTAAAAAAATAAAAAATAAGACCAGTGGAATGTGTTCATTACTTTGGGCATTAATTACCTGACTACTCTGAGGGGATTAATCTTCACACTGGACAAGACCTTGCCCTGTGACCAGTCATAATCAGTGAGTGCCTCTGACCCTCAACGCTTCTATTTCTTTCCCCCCTAATGAAAGCGGTACTTACTATGTATCAGGCCAGTGGCAAAGAGGGCAATGCAATCCTTATAACCATGTGAGACATAGTAACTGTAACTATCCTAGCCTATAAATGAGGAAATGGGGACCCTGAGAGGTTAGTTAAATTGCCCAGCATAATGCCGCCAATATAATTCGAGCCAGGACTCACAGCCACTTGACCCCACACTGAGTGCTTCTGGCGAAAGCACTTCTTTATCCACTGCTCTGAGACAGGCAGTGGCAGAGAAAATACACAAATTGGTAGTCTCATAGCATCCTTAACAGTTAACCCTTGGTTGCGTTAAGTGCCCAAGAGTTTGACACTAAGCTTAAAACTGCCAGTCATCATTATACTTCATACACATACATCATAGCTTCATACTGTCAACTACATTGCTAATCTTTTATGTATACAAGCACAAGGACCATATATGTCAATGCTGCGGAAAGTTGGCCATTGTTTGAGCAACCCAATGTGTGGCAATTTAGGTTAATTTACTGTTGCTTTTACTTGATGTTCTACCTTGTAAAAGGCAACTAAGTTGATATCATAGCACAGCAGATGAAAAAGTAGGCTTCAGTTATTTTTTCTTTTGCTTCATGTTACATGCCTGCATGTTTGCATGCATGTACAGCTGTGCACTGTGTGTGTACAGTGTCCAAAGAGACTCAGAGAGGGTGGCAGATGCTCTGGAACTACTACAGATTGCTGTGAGTCACCATGTGGGTGCTGGGAACCTGACCTGGGTCCTCTAACCGCTGAGCCACCTATCCATTCACCGGAAGTCAACTTTTTTTAAACACCCCTGTTTATCGAAGCACTCCTCTTCAATGCAAGCCACATTTGGGATGTGCTGTCTCCTTTTACATTTTTCTCTCAGGTCCCTGGGGTTATCGAGAGCAATGCAGCTGCTCCCCAGCCTCTACAGTCCCCAGCCATGACCCCTCAACTCTGTGTTTAGCATTGCGCTGCTGCGGAAGGGAAATGGTTTTATGTGGCCCAGGAGAAAACTCAAGCATCCGGGTAAGATGGCTGAAGAGGGCTGGCCTCTTCACCTGGCCTTGAGAGAGACAAGGTAGGCAGGCAGGCTTCAAGCCAGCTGTCCCCATAGCTTCAAAGGGAGACTTGGAGTTGGGGGTAAAAAATTAACACATTACAGGAATGAAAGCAGAAAACTTAGAATACATACACCTTCTTTTCAAAGCCTCTCTCTCAGGAGATCTGATCTGCTGAACTGTTCACAGTGCTCTCTGTACTTACTCCAGAGACGAAGCATGGGTGTACAAGAACAGAGGTTAGCAGACAGCAGGCTAACCTGCCCAGCCTAATGGGGCAGGAATCCCAAAACAAACCCTACAGCATGGGGCAGGAATCCCAAAAAAAACACTACAGCATCCGATGCATCAAAATGCTTTCAAATAGCAGGTCAGGGTTTCTCTTCAACCCTAGCACTTTCTCTCTTAGTAAAAATAGCTCTCTGCTTCGTTTTGTTTGTTTGTTTTTGTTTCTTCTTTTGAAAACCAACATTGAAAAATGGGTCACCAAGTAACCTCCCTTCCCTTCTTTATTTCTGAGTTCTACTTCAAAGACAAAACCATTCTTTCTTGTCTCTGCCCCCTCCCATATACCTGAGCAATACCCTTCAAGGTCATGAAGGTGAAGGTGAAAACGAGAATGTCCTTCATCTGACGCGGAGCTGTTTATACGCACGAGAAACATTTGAGGCAATTAGAAATTTTAGTATCTCCAGAGCAGCAGTTAAATGGCTGCTGAATCACAGCTTTTTAGAGACCTTTCTTTTGGTGCTGCTTAATTTAGTGGAATAAAGAGTAGGAAGCATCATGTTTTAAATATTTGATGGCAATATTGGGGCACACTGGCTGCTGTTTGTTTTATTTTTCATTATTGGGCTCCTAAATAAACACCATTTGCATTATCTGTCACCTCCAGCTAGCCGACGCTGAAAAGTACATAATGGCGGACAGTTGTTATGGCAACTCCTCTACCACCACACGTTCTCTATGGCAACCCAAGCTCCCTGGAATACAAATGAAAATCCATAGCAACAGAGAGTCAAAGAGGTGATGTCTGGAGACCAAAAAGCTCATGGAACATTTATTACCCATGTTATGGATGCCTTTGTGTATTTGACAAACAAAATCTGTATTCAAAAGCAGATTAGCTAGAACACTTATGATACATTAGAGATCTTTTTCCCAATTAAAAAAAAACACAGAACATAAAATATCTATCCAATATAATATAGTAATAAATATAAATTATATGTAATTGAAGCTTTTATGAAAATGGACCTATACTTCCCTAGCTACCACAAATAAATTAATTGCTTACAATATATACATACATACATATATGCATATGAACCCTGTTCACAAAAGGATAATCACTTATGTTTAGGTCTTATTCTTTTTAATATTGTTATTTATCTGATTTTGCTTTTTTCTTGTTTCTCCGGTCCCTTTTCTCTTCAATGGTGGGGCAATCCAGCTGCTTCTTGAACGAAGTGTCACATTTCAGGAGAGGAATGCTTCTGTGATCCTTCTGTGACACTCAGATATAAATTTGCACAAGCTATTCAATTGAGTGTCAGTTTCTTATCTGTCAAAGGACATGGCACCTGCCTCCTCCTCATTCCCAGCTTGCTCCAAGGAGTACTGGATATTCCATGAGCACTCTGGGAAGAAATTAAGCATGCTGTCAGAGCTGAAGCAACTGAGCTAAATGCTCCTCTTCATGTCTGCCTTTTAAACACTGCAACGAGCTGTACAGCCCATGCGCACTGCAAATCGCCTGATGCACAGCTGTGCAGTGAGCACACCGCTGCTGCTGCCAGATGTTGGTGTGACGATAAGATGACTAAGACCAGTCGGCAGGTCTCAGCGTTCATATCACTTCTGTACCAGCAGGAAACACTCAGCAAAGTCAGGACACGGGAGGGCTCAGGACCACGGTGGAGGAAGTCCGCCAGGGATGCAATGAACACAGGCCGTGGGCTGACCCAGGCTGGCTGGGTGAGGTGGCAGCTCAGAGCTCCAGAAGGAGTGGAGAGAAGGAGTGTGACATGAGGCTTTCAGAACGAGGCAGAGTCAGAGCAGGAAGACATGGATGGCCAAGAGAAGCGGTGGTTGTCATAAGACCCTGAAGGAGGAAATACTTCAGTGTGCTGGCAAAGGGACTGGGTGTAGAAGTTAGACTGAGATGGTGTGAAAGACCAGTAAGTAGGAACCGGACACAAATGAGGTCCTGGAAAGAAAGGGACAGATGACATGACTGTGTGGATGGTAGTGACAGCAGATCAGACACAAGTTGGAGAGGTCGTCCAGGTGAGAGACAATGACCTGACTTAGAGCAGCAGGGGCATTGTTGACAGAAAGATGGAAATGAGCTAGATTTTAGTAGCGGAGAAAACAGGGTTGCTGGTATGTGCAGGCAGAAAAGGCCAGAGTGAGGAGAAACCAATTATCTTGCAAGTTTTTTTGATGCCAACAAGAGCGCTCATGCGATCCTCGGTTACTATGAGAGGCAGAAAGGGTGCAGAGGTTTGGGGTAGCATGAAGGAATCCGGGATGCAAGAATCTTTGTAGCCATCTCCACGCACACCCCTGCCACCCGATGCAAGCAGATCCAAGTCTACCTACTCCTCACGTGACCATTTTCTCTTGAATTGAAATGGTTCACCGCACCTGAACACTGTCTGCTGTTCTTGACTAATTAGTGTTGCCAAGGCTGCCTGCCTGGGGACCAAACACAAAAGCAAGCACATGCTGACACAGGAGCAAAGAGAGACGACATGAGTTACAGGAAACACCAACGCTTTGATCATTAGAAGAGACATACATCCCCGTGTAATTGAGTCTGCCCTGAGTGCAGCCATGTCCTACTTGGGTGGCGTGAAGGCTGTGGCTGAAATGTATTTGCTTACTCTGTTAAAGCCTGCTTCTCCTTCTGCTCCTGATTTGGACCTTGAGATTTCTGTCCGGTGCTCCCGTGTGGGTCTCTGTCTCTGTCTCCTTTCATCGCCTGATGAAGGTTAATATTCCTGAGGATGCCTATGTGTTTGTCTTTGGATTCACCTTATTTAGCTTCTCTAGGAACATGAATTATAAGCTCAATGTCCTTTATTTATGGCTAGAAACCAAATATGAGTGAGTACATCCCATGTTCCTCTTTTTGGGTCTGGCTTACCTCACTCAGGATAGTGTTTTCTATTTCCATCCATTTGGCCTAGGTCTGAAAAAGCATGGGATAAATCCGGACTAGCTGAACATAGCGGACAATGAGGAACACTGAGAATTCAAGAACAATTGCAGTGGGTTTTTGATCCTACTGCACGTACTGGCTTTGTGGGAGCCTAGGCAGTTTGAATGCTCACCTTACGAGACCTGGATAGAGGTGGGCAGTCCTTGGGCTTCCCACAGGTCAGGGAACCCTGATTGCTCTTCGAGCAGATGAGGGAGGGGGACTTGATCGGGGGAGGGGGAGGGAAATGGGAAGCGGTTGTGGGGACGAGGCAGAAATCCTTAATAAATAAATAAATTTAAAAAAGAAAAAAAAAGCCTGCTTACTAAAAGCCTACACTCTGTATCACAAGTTACGCTGGTGGAACAATGGAGAACGCTTCTGACTGCTTTGGAAGTTGTTTCGCCTTCCATTTGGATTGGGGTTCTGTTTGATAGGTCTGTGTGACTGGGGTGAAATCTCTGGAGCCAGACAAGGGAAACAACAGACAACAGAAACAAAGTAGCACACCCAAGGCTCTGGGAATACCTCGGAAGTGTGGGCAGAAAGAGTGCAGGAGCCAGGAGGGTGGGGAGGAGAGCTGGGAAATGCTGCCTTCCGGATATAACAGGGCTGAGACACGCAGCAGCTCTCAGCACCAAGTCAGCCAAAAGTCCAACATGGGTGGGGGGAGGGGCTTCAAAAACACGACCCCTAGCTGAGGAGCTATTGACAGTCAATAGAGAGAGAGGGTCACTTTTCTTTGGGGATGCAGTTAGTCTCTGGAAGGTTGCCCACATCCTGGTGGACAGCCGCACATCTAATCACACATGCTCAGTACTAATGGAGTCGGGAGGTTTAATAGCAATAACAATTTTTAAAGGAATATCAAGTCAGGAGGTAGATAGCATGAGAGAGAGAGAATGTGTGTCTGTATGTATGGGTGAATTGAGTATATTTTTATAAAAGATTGTCAAGTATTCAAATTCTCTCACAAGCTCATTCTTATATCTGAATAGAAAATCAATTAATAATGAATTTAGTGAACATGCCTTGCATCACAGAACTTGAGAGGCAGAGGCAGGTGGAGTTATTCTGTGGGTTTGAGGCTAGTCTATTTTACATAGTGAGTTCCGGGCCAGACAATGCTACCAGGAGAGACCCTGTCTCAAAAATAAGTATGATTTCTGAGTATCGGACAACAGCTGGTTAGGAAGGTTTCAGCTCTCAGTAACACAGAGCCCATTTTGAGGTACATCCCCCATCTTCCCAAACACCCATCCTGCTGTGCACCTGCAGGCAGTTCTCACGGGGTCACCCTCATTATTCCAAGGTGGTTCCCCTACGTTTTGTTCATCTGTCTGGAGAAGATTCGGAGCTGCCCCGCAGGCTCTGCAGATACTGACTTGGTTGCAATACAAGTAAAGTCAACTAGCTGGCACCCACAGCACAAATCTACTACAGACAGCTTTACCAAAGAGTGAGCATGGGAAACAGGTCCATGAAGAGCTGGGCAGAATGACCTAGAAGCATGCCTTTCGGGACTGGTCACAATGATTCTCATTCTCTCATTCTATGTGTGATGTCAGATAATGATCCCAAGTCGTT
The DNA here is from genome assembly GCF_018167655.1 of Microtus oregoni. Lineage (NCBI taxonomy): Eukaryota > Metazoa > Chordata > Mammalia > Rodentia > Cricetidae > Microtus > Microtus oregoni. Next base: position 4,428,578 of record NW_024543066.1, read on the forward strand.
CATAGAGCATTTCCTATGAGCCCGTTCTACCAGCTGGCTCCAAATGATGAGGAGGCATTGGCCCAACTCTCAAGCACAGCATGTTACTCAGAACCCAGAATGTTCTTAGTCAATAGAGAAATTGTTAGATTTTTTAAACTCAAAATATCACACTAAAGAGCTACTTTTGAAACAAAAATTAAAAAGTATCATAATATTCTAATAACATATAATACAAGGCCTTGGATACCTTTTTCTCTTACCTCTCATTTCAGAGCAGACAAAAGTCATGAAATTACAGCAGTAGGGGACCCAGAGAGGTCAGGGACATCTGGATGCATCTGACAGTCACTTAATATCACCTTAACTAAGTGCATAATGAAACGTCTCAAATTTAAATATCTGCTATGCACACAAGGTAAGTGCAAAATAACTTAATATTGTTCGCTGAAATTTTAAGAGGCATCACAGCAAAATGAGAATTAAACCACTAACTGTGTTTATTAAAGGCTTTATGGAGCTGGAGAATGAGATCGTTACCTTAAATAGCTGTACACTGCTGTTAATTAACATACATTTGGAGATAAAGGCGTAAGTACAGTCAAACACCTTTTCCTATATGTGACATCGCAGCAACACCACTGTTCTGCACAGCTCATATATGCTACTGCAGACTGTTAAATGTATAGCTCGGGTGGGGAAAGCACTTGCCACACAAGGCCGATAAGCTGAGTCTGATCCCCAGAGCCCATATAAAAAGGTAGAAGCGGGGCTGGAGAGATGGCTCAGCGGTTAAGAGCATTGCCTGCTCTTCCAAAGGTCCTGAGTTCAATTCCCAGCAACCACATGGTGTCTCACAACCATCTGTAATGAGGTCTGGTGCCCTCTTCTGGCCTGCAGGCATACACACAGACAGAATATTGTATACATAATAAATAAATAAATAAATAAATAAATAAATAAAGGTAGAAGCCAGCAGGGCACATCTGTAGTCCCAGCATCCTACAGGGAGATGGGAAGCAAAGTCAGAAGACTCACTCAGCAGCATGTGGGGCAGCTAGCCTGGAGTTTGCAGGGCAGTGTCGGACCCAGTAAGAGAGGCCCTGCCACGGAACAGAACCTCACTGTGTGCTGCTGAGAAGCCAAGAGAGGGCAAACCCGCTGAACGCACAGTGCACACAGACTCGAGCCTGCTGTCCTCACAACAATGACAGCAACCAAAAGGGACCTTCGCATTCTTTAGCTGTTGACTGTGAGCTCTTAGATTCAATGAGGCCCATGATAGGAACAAGTCCAGAGATAAGAGATTGTGACGGAAAAGGGGGTCTCCTCCCCACAGTGTGTGGGAGACAGGGTACACAGGATTCTTCACTGTCAGCTTCCAAACTCACAGTCTTCTTACTTCAAACACCCTTGTGAGCGCCAGCCAGCCCCAGCCATGAATGTGCCATGGAGTGCCACGCTTCAGACTCCGTAAGCAGTCGCTCGGTCCTGCTGACCCATGTTCTCTTTAACTCTCTCATAAACTACAATCTTTAAACATCTACTAAGTAATGTACCATTGTGGGCTTTTCCTAAGAAGGGGTTTGATCACCTCTTTTTAAAGGCTGCCTAGTATCCCAAATGTGTCACCTTGGCCACTCCCCTGTAAGACATTAGGAGGAAAAGCTGTTCTTAGTTCTCCCGGCAATGAACTTCACAGAGCGACCGCTTTCAGTAGGAACTCACTCAAGAACAAAACAGAGGGCGCTGTCGAGGGTACCGGGGGGTGCTGGTGTGGCCTGCCCATCCAGTACTGAGCAGGGTCTCAACGTTCGCAAAGCTTCCGATTCGATCATTTCACTTCAGCGTATACACCAGAAGGGCATGAAGCCGATTCACGTCACGAAATTTTTAACACAGTTTTTGAAGTAGTGGAAAAGTGAAAATAAGTACAAATTTCTCTTTTCTTAATTTACTTATTTTATGCATATGGGTGTTTTTGTCCGCATGCATATCTACACACCAGAAGAGGGCCCTGAAGAGTTATAGACAGTTATGAGCGGACACGTGAGTGCGGGGACTTGAACTCAGGACCCCTGGAAGAGCAGCCGGTGCTGTTAATAGCTGAGTCCTCTCTCAAGCCCAAGTGTATACCTCTTAAAATAAGAAAGAGGTAAAAGGATTTCGACGCAGATGGAGTGATAGTATATTATATTTGATATCACTGGGGAATAACAATGATGCAATACTAAATGAACACGTGTAAAATGAACTAATGAGGCAGGCTCCTCAAATCTCATGAGTCCAGCTTCATATCTGGCCATTCACGTGGGACGAATGCACATCCCCTCATCATGCCACGTCGTTCACTGTAAGTGCATTCTTCCTCCCGCAGGATCCTGTGATAGCCAACATAATAGTTGACACAAGACAGACCTCGCGTCAGATATTTTTGTCTAGGGGCACACACCTGTAACCATAGAGTGGAGGAGAAGCTCCAATGTGAGGTCAGCTGGGGCTACATGCAAAGACAGAGGGGGTGGAGAAGAAGAGGCAGGGTAATAAGAGAAAACTCTATATCAGGCAGAAGTAAATGAAATTAAGTACCATCACAGAAAAAGAATGACCGTAGACTTTGCTTGGGAACTAAGTAAACTGGGACGTAATTACTGGCTTTCAACTCCTCAAAATCGACCTCTATGTTCAGCAAAAATGATGATAAAATGTTTTAGACAGCGAAAGAAAATCAGGCTACAAAATGTAATGCCACCAGACTTTGAGCAAACAAAAGAAACCTGGAGGAAAGAAACAAACGAAAAAACAACAATGACAACAGAAAACACTTGAATGGTAAGTAGATGAAAAATATAAGCGGTATTATCGAAGAGCATAAATATAAATATAAAATATTTTGTATCCATCTAACTTTGTAACATAAAAGTATGACATAAACAATTAATAACATAAAAATAAGTAGAAAGCTGGGTAAGCAAGCAAAACTGTAAGGCTCTAATCATGGCAATATGTTGTCCAAAGATATGACATTAAATGTGTAAATTTATAGTTATGAGCTAATAAATTAGATAATATAAAATATGAAGATAGTTATTTCAAAAGAAAGAAAAGAGAAATACTAATAAATATGTGAGCTGGCCAGATATGGATGCACTCACTTGTACTCCCAGCATTTGGGAGACGGAGGCAGAAAACACCAGAGTTTAAGGTCCTCTTTGGCTACAAGAGACCCTATATCAAAAACAAAAAAAAACTCTGTGTGTATGTAAACCAAATACTAAATAGATAACAAAATAATATATATGAACCAAGTCATATCAAAAATCTTAATAATAAGAATTTCAACACAAATGTTTTACATTCTAATTTTTAAAACATAACTGTCAAGTCGGATAAAAATACAAGATGCAGGGCCATGGCCTAGCTCTGTGGTAGAGACCATGTTTAGCACCCACAAAGCACTAGGTTTGATCCAAAACACCAAACAAAAGTCAAAATAAGTAAAAGCAAAACAAGATGGGAACATCCCTGCTCCAGGAGTCTGTGAGCATCCATTCGTTAATGAATGGAAAGGCACAGAAGATGACAGGCGAGGGGATGGAAGGAGATGAGAACTGGAGGAGGCACTGAGAGAAGGCACTGGAGAGAGGCTTTAGAACACACCACAGAGGCTATATTCCCTTGAGAGAAGTGGACTTTGGAAAGGCAAGAGTCATCGCGGACAGAAACCCCTGTTTGTCAGCAGACAACAATCTATGGTATCTTCACACTCAGTAGCACAGCCTCCAACCATACAACCACATGCCCTGATAGAACTCAAGAGTGGCTCGGTAGGAAAAAGCATTTGCTGTGTGCAACTGTGTAGTCCTGAGTTCAAATCTCAGAACTCACATAAAGTGAAGTGTGGTTGCATAATTTATAATCCCAGTGAGACTCCTGTGAGATGTGAGCAGAGGCAGGAGGATTCCTGGGAGCTTGCGGGTCAGTCAGCCTGGCATGCAGAGGAGTGAACAGAGACCTACCTGGTCTCAAACAAGGTGAATGGTGAGGAATAACGTCCGAGGTTGACCTCTGACCTACATGCACATACTTGCATTTGAAACACATACATACATCATACACACACACACACACACACACACACACACACACACATCTATATACATAAACATACCATATACATGCATACATGCACAAAGACCTTTACAAACTCAAAGAAGTCACAGAAAATTCAAATATAACACACTAAAGTATTCAGTGTCATTTTTAGCCACATGGTGAGATTGGAGGTCAACTGGAGGTCAGTGAGGGAGTTATCCCTTCCACCCTCCTACAGTTTCAGAAGAATTGTTCTCAGGCGGTTGTACACTTGTCTTGCTCAGTGTACATTACAAAAATAAATACATAAATAAATAAATAAATAAATAAATAACTGGGATTTCCCCCCCCTTGCAGGCACATACCACTAATAATAATGGTGTGTGGGTTCCGCCTCGTCTTGCCTACATGCAACAAAAGCCTGTTGAAAGGGAAGATGTGCTGGACCACAGGGAAAGACACAGATGTGGTAACAGTGAGTGTCACTATCCAGCCCCATCTAACAATAATGCCCACTGGGCCGTTGAGCTTCATGAGCCATCATTTTTCATGTGTTGCGAAGCCTGAGTTGAGTATGCTTTCTGCCAGGAGAAATCAAATAAAAAGCCCTAACAGACAAAGAAAAATCCGACCAATTTCTGCTTTGTTTTTCTCCAGAGAAGCTGGAATATATGAGGTCCACTCTCTTTGTTTGGTCTTTACATATTAGGGCTGTCACTGGCTGGGCAGGCATGGCCCATCTATGGATAGAATCTTTTAGAGAAAACTGTGTGCCTTCTCAAACAATAAGTAGACATGGTAGATGTACTTGACCCTTGTCTTGCTTTAAATATCTTTCTACTCTTCTCTGTTGTTTAAGGCATGGTCTCCTCTAGCCCAGACTGGCTTTGAACTCTCTATATAGCTGAGGTTGGCCTTGAACTTGTGTTCTTCTGGTCTCCTCCTTCACAGCACTGTATTGGCGGCCTGTGCCACCACCCCTGTGCTGCTCATTTACCTCTTAAATGGCTTCCACACCATGTGTATGCATGCACGTGCACACACACATACAGACTTTTCAGTAATTTCTGCTGGCTAGCCATGAAGATTTTTTTTCCCTCCATTTCTCAGTTCCTAAGATGAATAAAGACATCTCTAAATCAGACCAGAAAGCTTTAGAAATTGTTCTTTGAGCCAAATAAAGGTATAATTATCTTTTAAAGTACCTCATTTTCTATTGGGGAGAAAATGTGGCAAGGATATTGATGAGAGTAATCCCAAGCCCAGCAGGGTCCTTCCAAATGCAGCCGGGGGTCTCGCTTTTGGTGAATAACTCTGCACACACATGCTGACCCTCTTCTTGCAGACGCTTCCTCTTGCAGATTAGATAAAGGAAGAGAGATGAGCACGTCTCGCATCAAGCGGAACGGTGAGTCATGGACCACGGAGGTGTTCAATACACATTATGCGGACAGACAGTTTTCCAATCAGTGAGAACAGCTACCCATAGATGTTGATTTAGAAAAATGGGCTTGAATAGAGGCCTGACTTAAGACAGTTTTAGCTAGAAAAATGGTGAGTCATTGCTGTTCTCTCGGGCCGCTCAAATTTAGACACAGAACTCAGGTATAATTTAGGAGCAATTGTGGTCTATGGGGTTGATTAGGACTGGCATTTTAATTACCGGGAAAGTGATAAGCCTTTTTTTCAATCCAATGCCTTTCATTGAATTTGAGAATATTTATAGAAACGTGGGTGAATTGTCTACATGTATTTCCTAGGTCCTAATGAAATGATGCTCAGAATTTGAAATTCCCTTTGGACATCTGTACTGGTTGCTTTTATTGCTGCTGTGATAAAAATACAAGACAAAAGCAACATAAAAGAAGGATGGGTTTATCCCAGCACTTGGGAGGCAGAGGCAGGCGGATCTCTGTGAGTTCGAAACCAGCCTGGTCTACAAGAGCTAGTTCCAGGACAGGCTCCAAAACCACAGAGAAACCCTGTCTCGAAAAACCAAAAAAAAAAAAAAAAATAAGGACGGGTTTGCTCTGAGTCACCATCTAAGGGGCCACATTGACTCTGTAGTCAGGGAGCAGAAAGGGCAGCTGTGGTGCCCGTTCTCACTTCTCCTCTTCATTTGTTCCAGGATGCCAGCCTGTGGAATGGCGCTGCCCACTTCGAAGGTGGGTCCTCCTTCCTCGGTCACACCTCTCTGGAAACGTCCTTACCAACACACCCAGTGGTGTGTTTCCATGGTGATTCTAAATCCAGTCGAGCTGACAAAGAAAATGTCCCACCACACCATCCAATGTATACTAGCCACAGCTACTAGGCATCATCAAGAACAAATCAAAATTTAAGATGTGTACCCATTCTGTGAAGAAAAAAAAATCATTGATCTTAAAATTTTATAAGATAGTTGATATTCTAAAAAGTTCATTTGTACATGAATGGTTTCATACAAATCTCTCAGAATAGTATTTTCGTTTTGCCATTATTTGCCTTAAAAAATGAATGCCCAGGGAGAATGTTAAACTTCAGAAAAATGAACAGTATTGCCCTTGACATGCCTGAAGCACTTGCTTCCTGCTGTTCTCTGAAGGTGCATGCCATCCTGGGCTGCCCCCGGAATGTTGCTGGACACCAGACTAAAACAGGGAGCCAGGTGGTCAGTTTCCACCATGTGGCCTCTCTCAGAGCAGAAATCAGCAGTGCACAAAATTGCCCTCAGTCGGAGCTGGGGAAAGATGCTGAAGAGATGTGAACTGAGATGAGAGCCTGACCCCAGGGCACCTGCAGGGATGGGGAGGAGCTGGTGGGGACATGCGGCTAACAGTGGGCCTGGATAAAAGGGCACAGGGCTGCATGAGAACACCGGAAGGAGAGGATGGTGCATCCCTAGGTCTGAGGCCGATTTCAAAGAGCCTGTGATAAAAGCCTGCTGAGGCTGGAGTCCACCAGGTGAGGAAGAATGCTCAAACTGGGCTCAGATTACACAGGACAGTGTTGAAGCTTTAGGATTTATTGAGCCACGAAAAACCCTGGGAGCATCCTAAGAAGGGAGTGTTTGCCTTTTTATTTATTTATTTGCTTATTTATTTTACTTTATTTTTTTTCTGAGAGGAAAACATGAAGAAGGGACTGAAAGAAAGTAAATCTAAAAAGAAGGAAACCGGTCGGAAGACGAGTGCCCTGGTCTGGGGTCCATGTCGCTGGCTGGAATGGAGACTCCCATGCGCACCCCCGGGTGGAGAAAGCCAACGGGTTAATTTGGGGAATGGAGGAAAACTGTCCGAGATGATTGCGACCCAAGGGACCTCAACACTTAGCTTAGCAGAGAAGGGAAGTGTTTCTTCTGGGAAAAGGAGGTGACGGAGTGTGGGAGGGCCCAGACTACCACAGCCAAGAAGTGCCAGGAAGGAAGGTGCAAAGAGCAATGGAAAGGAATCTAGAATGTGTCCTCTGGACATCCCTGCTGGCCTTACCAAGAGATGCTGTATGGGGTGCTCAGAGCAAAGCCGAAGCCATTCGGCAGTAGATGACGAAGTGACAGCAGGCAGGGAGTGCAGAAAAGCCAGAGGGGGTAAGGGGTCTTCCATCAAATCTTCTTTTCTGCTTGTTTATTCTTTCAAGTAGGATCTGTATTTCAACTATGTAGCCAAGAAGGGTCTTGAATTTCTGAATCTCCTGCCTCTCCTTCCCAGTACTGGGATTACAGATATGTGCCCTCAGACCCAATTTTATATGTGCTGGGAATGGAATCCAGGGCTTCTCACATGCTGGACTAGCACACTACAACTTGAACTACATCCCAACCCTGACATGCCAGACTTCCTAACATAATAGACCATGCAGCTGGGACAAATGGGAGTGGATGGGAATGCACACATACATGTTATCATCATCGATCACACGGAATTTCTTAAAACATGCATATCCTTTAAAATGACGGAATAGTAAAACATTTGGATGTTTGTAAACTGAAGCACTCATGGCCGAGTAGTTGAGTTAGACAGGGAACAAGGTGAAAAGGAGACTCAGGAAACTGCCATTCTTAACCACAGGCAAAACCAAGGAGCCAAGATGACCGAGTATGGGTTCCAAACAAGGAAGAGATGCTTGCTCAAGACTCGGTTAAAACCTATCTGCCTGCTTGTTAAAATGTATTTTGCTAAATGAGATATGAAGTCATTTTGCCTTAATTGTGCCAGATTGCTGTGGAGACAAACGGTCCCCGGTTCCTCGCCGCCCCCGCCCCCTTCACTTCAAGCATGAAGCCACACTGCCATCTACAGGCTGACATGACGTTTCTTTTTTCAGACATGATCCTATATAGATTTAGAGAAAAATCTATCTAATCACTGATTAGAACAGTAATAGATATTTTAATGTAGTAGTCCTTTAACATGCTAGTGAATTGATAATATCTAAATACTTTTGTAAGACTAATATTTCCTGTAACTCCCTATACAAATGTTAAGGCGAGATAACAGGAAGTGAATATAAAAACAGAATGAGAGAAATCCTTCAAAACAGACAGTGTCTGACATGAAATCAATTCATTTCAATGTGTCTTGGTGAACACTGTTTATTTATTGAAACTGGTGCAAGCGTAGCCCAGGGTGCCACGTAGCCAAGTGTCTCCTTGTACCTCCTAAGTGCTGGGGTCACAGACACATTCTGGATTCAGTCTCCAGCACTGTATTCCCCAGGTGCAGTGGCACATGGCTATAATCCCAGCAGCCAGTATGTAGAAAAATGCAAGGTCATATTCAGCTGCACAGCAAGATTCAGTTATTCCTGGGAATATGAGGCCAAGTCTCAAACTGTGTGTGTGTGTGTGTGTGTGTGTGTGTGTGTGTGTGTGTGTGAGAGAGATCATGCTAGGGAAGCTCTCTACCACCAAGATACATCTCCAGGCCCTAAATTGTGGGAGGTAGGGGTTGCATGTATATGTATGTACCTGTATATATGTGTATGTGTATGTGTATGCATGAGGGATTAGAAGACAGAGGTCAAACAGAGGGTGAAGTTCTCTCTTGTGGTTTGAATGTGAAATGTCTCCCATAGGTTCTGGTCCCTGGCTCACAGTGAGGTTCAGAGAGGTTTGGGACCATTAGGAGGTAGAGCCTGGCTGGAGAAAGTGGATCTCTGGGGGATGAGCTTTGAGGGTTTATAACTTGGCCGCATTTCCTGTTCTCTCAGTGGACCTTCCTCCTCTTCTCTCCTTTCCTGTGTGGGGAAATAACATCATCAGCCAGCTTCCTCCTCTTGCTACCATGGGTTCCCTTCCTGTTGCCATGTCTTCCCTCCCATGTTGGTCTCTATCTATCTGCTACTGTGGGCCAAAATAAACCCTTTTTACCTATAGTGCTTTTGACAAGGAATCATAGCAACAGAGAAGAAACTAAGGCATGGTTTATCATACTCCACCTTTTTTTTTTCTTTTTTTGGACACAGGATCTTTCAGTGAACCTGAAACTGATTGACATACCAGACCAGCTGACCAGTAAGCTCTGATGACCTGCTTTTCTCCGCTCACCCCACTGACACTGCTGACACCTACCCTCATGCTCTTTCATGTGGGTGCTAGAGACCCAAGCTCAGGTCACCACGCATGCACACATACAGACTAAGCAATCTCTCCAGCCCCTGAATTATTTCTTATTAATCTGACAGACTGTGTTTGCATTATCATTGAATTTAAAATATCTCATCCCCTTTCTGCTTATTTTCTATATATGTGGGGTGTTTTGCCCCGTAGTTTAATTTAGTTTAATTCACTTGCAGTAAGAAAACATTCTGTAAGATTTCTGGTTTTGAAACATGTGCCTTCTTACTGTCTCTCGCCAGTCTTCCTGACGTTGCAATTTATCTCGTCATTATAACTGTAGAGAGCACTAGTTGGTTTTACCATTTCTTAGTCTGATATACTGTGCTTTTTAATTGAAGAGTTTAGTCAATTAATATTAAATATAACTGATAGGGTGATGTTCAGATCTCTTCCAATATGCCTTGTTATCTATTTTTTTCTTCCTTTGTTCAAGTCTTCTTTTCCTGGTGTTTATTTTGTTTTGCATGCACAACCATATAGTTAAAGATAATGATAAGTTTTTTTAATTTCCAGGTGAGATGAGGATGCAGCTCCATGGCAGAGCATGCATGAGGTCCCAGGTCCAACCCCCAGTGCTACAAGCAAGAATATAACCCAACATTAAATTTGCAAGTGGTTTTCCAACTGTGACCTCCTGTCCCTTGGTTCCTTCAGGCAGAGCTTTGGCTATGGCCCCATAAGGATGCGGCAAGCAGGTGCTGCTGGGCCAGCATGCATCAGTTCAGAGTCCTGATCTTTGTGTCACAGGCCAGTTGTTTTATATCAAAATAATCCCTCCCTGCTCTCATCTGTCCTGTGGCTTCCCCGTAACTTTAAATAGTTGAGGATTCTTACTTTGAATTATTTTTTTATTTTGTTTTTACTGCTGTTATCTGCAAGAAGGTTTGAGTGACCATGTGACTTCTCTCGTTCTGCTAGAAGTACCTGGCAGCAGTTCTGGGTTAAACTCTCAAAGTACAGAAAGGTCGTTTGGGCCTTTCTGAAACACCACGGCTGTTTAAGCCAAATGGTTTTCAGATAATTTAAAACAAAGACATAGAGACTCAGTTCACCATGTGGTATTTCAAAAAACAAGATTATTATTAAAGGGAATATGGAAAAGGCTGATCCTTGTGTGTGGGGAATCTTGTAATTGGAAGAGACGCCCTGGGACAGGGTGGGGCAGAGTGTGAAGGCGCGCACTTATGATTATGAATACTGTAAATAGCAGAACTGTATGAGCGGCCAAGCCACAGCTTTATGTACGCTGGCCAAAATAATGAGCAAACATATTAACAAATATTACGGAAAATATACACATGTGTGTATATATCCTTAAGCATGAAAGTATATATAAGTATATTTGTATGTGTAAATACACACACATATCCTTCTATATCCTTAAGTATGAAGATAAAGGTATACTTTCAAGGAAGTAAAAGAGCAAAAGTCAGAAATATAACTTCTATGATTTCTAAATATTTTCTTTTTCCTTCTACCAAGATATGGCTCATGACAAAGTCTTTCCAATCAATAAATGGCACCATGCCCAGAAATACAGAATATGAACACTTAAGCATTGGCCCCTCTGGTATTTTCCTTTCTCTACTTTTGAAAAATTCATTTTTTAAAAAACCTATTCTACACCTTTTTTAAGAGCACCAACTCCAGGGAGATTCCACACACCATAGCTCAATTTCATCCTTCCCTTCCACCCCTTCGGTTTGGAATCTCAGCTCCTTGCTACAGGTAACCTTATAGACTGAAGATACCCAGCAGCCATTTTCCCCAGGGTGCTCTGTCTCCAGGTGTACTGAGAGAAAAGTGTTCCCAGAACCACATCAACAAGAATAGGCCTCTTGCCACCCACTGCAAGTTCCTGGGCCTCCTCACCTTCGTTAGATGGAATTAGGCCACAGAAGCATCGTCTCTCCTTCCCAGGTCAATTTTTGAAAAGAGCCTAACACAAGCGTGCACTTTTGTCCCAAACCAATTCAGACTAGGACTTGAACCAGGTCATCTGACCTCAGTCTCGGCTCTCTACTGCCTCAACGCCAGGCTCTCAATAGTAGACCTTAAAATCAAGGGAAAACCTGAAGTCGATCCACAGAAAATGTAGATAAAAGTAGCTGAAATATATCCTAAAAGAATGAGCATGGTAAACAAGTTACAAACAAAATGTACATTTTAAAGTCTAAGACTATTACTGGCCTTTTGGAACTATTTTGAGAAGCACAAAGAACTAAACAGTCAAAATAATGCTACCTTCAGCCAGTTTTGATTGTGGGATTGTCCTGCAATGAGAGGAAAACACAGAAAGACTTCCACCCATCTCTAGTACATTGATTGAAAGCATTGTCACTTCATGCCTTCCCAAATCATTCATCAAAATATGAATCTATTAACACGAGATGTAGTGACAGCTCCTACGGGCAAACTGCAGTTAGGACATGCCCTGCACCTAGAATCCATGTTGTATGGACCACAGCACAATGAGAAGGTCCCACAGAACAAAAGCCCGTTTTGTTTACTGCATCACCCTAAGTCGCTAGATATATCAACAAATTTAGGGCTCGGTGACAAACACGGCCATTAGGGATCAACTATGAAACCACTCAGGGACTCTATGTTTCATTCATTAGGTCACGTGGTATTTACAGAACACCTGTGACAGACCCTGTGACCATACAAACAAGCTTTGCGTAAGTCCTTCTAAAGTCCTGAAGAACACTTGACTTGGGAAACTCGAGAATCTGTGGTGAATCCCAGGCTCTCTGACCCCCACCCCCCAAGAATCGCCCCATCAAAGAAAAAGTCACTCGTTCGTTAGGCAAGAGGCACCCACTCCCTGTACCTGTAGACATACCTTTTAGGTCACTGGGAAGATTGAAATTCCAACTGAAGAAGGCAGTGCAGACAGCCTCTGGGAAGCTGCTCTAGTTCTCACAGAACAGCCATGAGGAGAGAGACTGGTTCTACCCAGGTGGCTCGTGGTTCAAGATCTAGCTAAAAGAACCAATACTGGGCTGGAGAGATGGCTCAGTGGTTAAGAGCATTGCCTGCTCTTCCAAAGGTCCTGAGTTCAATTCCCGGCAACCACATGGTGGCTCACAACCATCTGTAAAGAAGTCTGGTACCCTCTTCTGGCCTGCAGACATGCACACAGACAGAATATTGTATACTAAATAAATAAATAAATATTATAAAAAAAAAAGAACAAATACTTCAGCCCTGGCCCTTTTCCTTACACAAGCCCTACTTTCATTGGAAAGTCACACAGGATGAATTATAGTGGGCCAACCCTGACCCAGAATGCTCTCTTCCCATGCCATGAAGGGAAAGAAAAGGCAGGGTTTCAACTGTCCAGTCAGGGGCCATCCCAGTCCCCTTCTTCACAGAACAAACATGTTCAAGTCCTCAAGTGAAATCTCAATGAAGAAACCACTTTGAAGATATAGCAATGTCATTTTAGAGAATGATCTGCACCCCTGATTTTCCAGCAGTTGGCCTGGCAAACCGTCTCTCAGGTTTTTGACTCAGGAACTTTGACTCAGGCTCCTGAAATCCTGTGAGCTTTTGTAGACTGTACCCTCCCATCCTTGTAGCCCTCAGAAAGAGTTAGCTAGGGCAGAAAGGAATCCTCTGTGTTGATAAAGGAAAATGAAATGAAAAGCACAAGGGGTCTCACAGATGGGGTGCCTCCTCAGGGAGCAGCTTCCCGCCAGCACACTCTGCCTGGCTCACAAAACAAAGCAAACAGTGCTGGGGACCAAAGGCCATCTGAGGCTGACCCACCCAGGCAGCTTCAGGCAGCCACGTCAGAAAAGAGAGAGCCAGCACAAATCCCCGTCACCAACCAGCCTAAAGTCCCACCGGCCTTCCCAAGACTCTGCAACCCAGATGGCCCTGACAAATAAGATAATTCCCAGAGCCACACTGCTTGTATTATTAGTGTCCTCTTGCAGCAGTGACTAAAGAGCTACCTGCTTACAATGGGACTTTACAATGGTGGTGGGGAAAATGAAGGTTATTACCATTTGTACAAGGAGGAGCTAGAAGATGAGAAATGGTGACCTTGATTCAAGGCAAAGGTGCAGAGCTTATACCAGATAAGAGTGTCATTGTGTGCGCAAAGATACCAGTGGGGGGAGGGTAATGTGCAATCACAGAAAGGAACATTCCATTAAATGAGTTGAGACTCAGTCACCTTGATACACACCAGATGGTCCCAGCGTGTACTTTTCCTGCAATGTTAGCCATTTAAAGTCTCAAGAGCACAGAGAGAAACCAGAATAAATTGGCTGGGAAGAAACTGCTCCAGGCCAAAGTGTTAATGGAATGTTCACAGGTTACAACAGAACTCCCATCTAAAAGGGATCATGCTTCAGAGGAGAAGTGCATTGAAACGCAGATCACTTCAGAGTCCAACAACAACCCCCTCTGAATAAGTTACCCATAAGCCAGATTTTAAGTCTGTATACTTGCTTCATGTCAGATGTAACCATGCTTGACATGATTAGAAAGAAACAATTATAAAGTCAAAGTATTTGCCAGCCCATAGACTTCCAGAGTTGATCAGGAGAAATGGAGAAGTAAAATATGAGGAATTTTAGTTGCCTTTATATTCACCATAAAATCCACTTTAAAAGATTAAGTCTAGCTGAGCCTGAGGGCACAGGCCTCACAGCCCCAATACAGGAGAGGATAAATTTGGAAGATCACATGTTCAAAGCTTGTTGGGGCTACAGGGTGAGTTCAAGAAGAGCCTGGGCAACTTAGTGAGACTGTCTCACACGGAAAAAAGAGCCGGGGTATACCTGGAAGGTCTGGTCTGCCTAACACATGCAAGGGCCTGGGTTAGATCTGCAAGAACAGCAGAAGGCAAACAAGAAGAACAAGCCAGAGACAGCCATGCAATCAGTGATGAATTTTTATGGGACCATACTGGAAGGTAGGATCAGGAAAATGCTGGAGAAGAGTATGACTCTGGCCCATGGTGGCTCTTGTTCCTCTCTTGAGCCCCTCTCCATGTGCTCCAGACTGTGTTCAAAGAACTTAGCAGCAGAGATCCCATTTCCTGTCAGTAAGATGGGAGTAACTCAACTTCCCCAAGGACTGCCAGAGAGTGTAAGCACGAGTTAATATTTAGTATATGAAATAAAACCAGAGAATATCTTCCATTCTTTTCTGAAGCAAATGAAGATAGCAGAGCATGGTAAAAACAGCCAAGCAAATTCCTACTTAAAAATCATTTTCTGGGTTGAGATGGCATGGTAGATAAAACGCTTGTCACGCGAACATGAGGACTGAAGCTCAGGTCCCCAGCGCCCACATAAATAAAGGCCAGGTAAAAATGGCAGCCACTCAGGAGGCAGAGACAGGGGTTCTCTGGGCAAGTGGGTTAGAGTAGCTGGAATTGGACTGCTCCGGATTTAGAAAAAGAGAGAGAGCTGCCCATAATAGATAAGATAGAGACTGAAGAGGAAGCCAGGCATTAACTTGGGGTCTCTACACACATATGCACACACATAAACTGATACATACACCCACACACATGTGAACACACATCCACACACAAAATAAGTTAAGAAATTTCTTTCTTTTTAAAAGAAGAAGCAGCAGCAGCAGCTGTTTCTGAGCCTGCTAAACCCATTCCCTACTGTGCCTGAGAGCACTGCACAAATTCACAGATGGCTGGTGTTTCTCCATGTGCTCAGCATCAGACACAGTATCCAGCATGGAGCTCACGAAATACAGGAAGATAAATCCTCTGGGGCACAGGTCCCATTCTTGAAGCCGCTGGGAAGTCCCATAGGAAAGGCAGTACAGGTGCCCCTGACTTACGGGACGGCACTCAGAGAATACATGGAAAGATGGAAGTGCACACAGCATCCTTCACCTACCGGGCATGCTCCCTAGCAGCAAGATGCTGCAGGGTTTTTCGCATGTGCCCTGGTGATCGGAGGCCGTCTGGGCCCTGAGACTCACTGCCTCTGTCCGGTTTCTCAAGACTATCTGGCCATATGACACTAGCCTGGGAAAAGATCAAAATCCTTAATCTCAAGGATATTTTCTACTGATACCAGAACAAAGTCACAAACTCCCCAGCCAAATTCCTAGAAGCAAGGGACAACTGTGCTACATTTATATTTCAGTAGAGGCTATGCATTCAGAATCTGACTTACTGCAATTCAGTTGACATTTTGGGCTGGGGGAAGGGGAACTATTTAATTCTATTTTATTAAGAGCATCGGGATATTTTGGAGAAAGCATCCAGTCTATACTCTAATTCCGGTGTAATTCCCTGACCAGCCTAGTAGCACGTGACAGAAGATTTCCATTTAGATGACGGGAGACCTCAGACTCAGTGCTTTTTCCAACGCCAAAGTATAACATTTTTATCCATTCCCTGTTATACATATAACTGTAGCTATTATAAAAACAAAGAGAAACAAAACAAAATCCGGAAAGGAACTGGTATCGTGCAGGTATAGAGAAATTAGAATCCACATGCACGATTGGTGAGAACGTGGAGTAGTGCAGCGGCTACAAAAGCCAGCATGGAGCCAGGGAAGGTGCCGCTTCTCATGCCTTCAATCCTGGCACTCGGGGGGCAGAAGTAGGGAGATGGCTGAGAGTTTGGCTTTAAAGCTGGCTCCGTTTGTATAGTGAGTGCCATGTCAGTCAGGGCAACATAGTGAGATAGTGACTCAATCAATCAATCAATAAGTGAATGAATTAATGAATGAATAAAAATAAAGTAGAGGAAGAGAAGGGATGGGGAGGGGGAGAGGAGGGGAGAAGTACGGAGGTTCGTCAGAAAATTAAGCATACATTTACCACGTGAGTCAGCAACCACTTCTGGATATAAGCCCAAAACAACTGAAATCAGGATCTCAATAGTAAGTCTATAAACCCATGATCATAGAATTCATAATAACCAAAACCAAGAAGCTGCCCAAGATCCCACTGGTGACTGATGAACACCTGTCTGTAACTCTAGCTCCAGGGGATCAGACAATACCCTTTTTTGGACTCTGCTTGTACACACACACACACACACACACAACTTAAAAACAAAACAACAACAAAAAACCAACACAATGACTTTTAAACTTTATAAATATCAACACTGACAATCCCTAAAGAAGCATGACGCGGATGAGCCTCCGGAAATGCCTGTGATGGATTTTCTATTGCGTTTCATCCTAGTCATCTGGCTGTGCAATTTATAGCCCATCTTCAGTAGTCTGCACCTTCTCCGTTTCCACCCCAGTCACCAATGGCTCCCACTGCCCTTCTCCTTGGTGTGTACATGGGTAGACAAGAGACATTTCCAGGGGCCTGGGCAGTGGGCTCAACACCTGTAGGTGAGTTCTTACATGCAGTACATAGGGTCAGGTCTCAGCCCAGTCCTACCCTCAGGAGTCAGGTCAGTCTCCCCTGTGCTAATGAACGATTCTGGCTAGAGCAACACTTTTCTTTCTTGTGTGTGCCTTTCTCTGTGTCTGTCTGTCTCTGTGTCTCTATCGCTCTCTGCCTCTGTCTCTGTGTCTCTATCTCTCTGTCTCTGTGTGTCTGTCTGTCTGTCTTTCTCTGTGTCTGTATGTCTCTCTGTTTGACTGACTGTCTCTCTATCTGTCTCTCTCTCTCTCTCCTGGGAGCCACACTTTGGATGAAGTTTATCTAGGTCAAAGTGAAATATCAGTTGCCTTTCTAGAATATTCCAAGTGCTCTGGTGCTGCTGCTGCTGCTGCTGGTCTAGAGATTGCAGTTTAAAGTCAACTAAATGAAGGAACTGGCATCGTCCTCCTCTGACCTATTCTAAATGAGCCATTTCACTTCCCGAAAAGAAGGGGAAGGAGGAGCCTTGAGAATAAGTTTTGCTTGTCTTCTTCACAGCAGGATGGACCAGCTAGAGAAACTAGAAATAACTCATCCGATTATGGGGCTGACTTAAAGTCTGCTCTGCCCTCTCTCCCGATTACTCATCAGAAAATTAAGATTCTGAGTAGAGAAGGTGCCCGTGAGATGTAAGAACTACTTGGGACAGGACTATTCATAGGATGAGGACCACGGTTGTGCCACACTGATTATAGCACTCAAAGGACACAGCAAACCACAGAGGCCACCAACTCAGAGATATAAATAGGAACCAGCTCTTCAACGGGAGGATGGGTGGCCCATTTGTACATCCTTGACACTGGGGGTGGGTGCTTCTCAACCCCAGGTGCCAGGCATTTCTTAATTACAGGGATATTACTCATTCCTGCTTCACAGAAGAGATGTCAAGAGAATACTGGGCACTTCTTTCACAAGAAATCTAAAAATCTTTAAATAAATCTTAGGCTGAGGATGGGTCTCAGCTGGTAGAGTGCTTTCTAAGCACATATAAAGGTCTGATGTATTCGTCAGCTTCTCATGAGGAATAGAACCGACAGATGGATGTATGCTTAAAAGAGGATGTATTGGAGGGGCTGGTAAGATGGTTTATCAGTTAAGAGCACTGACTGTTCTTCCAGAGGACCTGGGTTCAGTTCCCAGTACCCACGTGGCAGCTCACAGCTCTCTGCAGTTCCAGTTTCAGGGGAGTTGATGCCTTCATGTACATACAATAAAGTTAAATAAATTATTTTTTAAAAAGAGGATGTATTAGAATGGCTTAT
This sequence comes from Microtus oregoni, assembly GCF_018167655.1. NCBI lineage: Eukaryota > Metazoa > Chordata > Mammalia > Rodentia > Cricetidae > Microtus > Microtus oregoni. The sequence continues at coordinate 4,446,893 of NW_024543066.1, forward strand.
ATGATATAGTCGGAGTAGTACAGAAATCACTGGATAGGCCAAGAACCCAGTAGTGGCACGATCTGTGAAACAGGGTGCCTTCAACAGTCCCAGTCTGGCACCAAAAGCCCAGAGGACCCCTGGAGACTCACCTTTCTCCAATCTTGAGTGGAAGCCATTTGTATCACTGAGGGAATCAGCAGCGACACCAACAGGACAAATGATCCAGCCAGCAAAGGTGAAGGCTACATGAGCATGAAGCAAAATTCTTTCCTTCTCCCATGTCCTTTTAACTGGGATGTTACCAGAAGGTGTTGTCCACACTGGGAGCGGGTCTTCTTACACCAGTGGGTTCTCAACCTTCCTAACGCTGCAGCCCTTTGATACAGTTCCTCATGTTGTGGTGACTCCCCCAACCATAAAATTATTTCATTGCTACTTCATAACTTTAATTTTACCTCTGCTATAAATCATGACGTAAATATAAATTTTTTTCCAATAGCCTTAGGCAACCCATGTGAAAGTGTCATTTGACCCCCAAAGGGTTTGAGGCCCCCAGGTTGAGAACTGCTGTATCAATTAAGGCACTCAAGACAATGCCTCACAGGCCAGCCTGCTGCAGAGGAGACCTCCCTGAGGCTCTCCATCCAGGTGGATCTAGGGTGTGTGTCGAGCTGATGATTAAACTATGGATCACATCTGGGCTCAATCCCCAGCACAGTATAAACCAGGTGTGGTGCTGACTCTCGCTGTCCCCACTTAGAAGCAGGATCAGTCCAGGATCATCCCTAGCTATATAGGGGAGTTTGAGGCCATCAAAGAAGCTGTCTCACAAACAAGTCTCAAAGGGGTGCGCATCAGCCAGACTCAGCTTTAACACCAAGAAAGCCTTTTCCAAGATTGTTGTAAACCTCTTCAAACACAAACTGAAATTGCAGTGGCTTTAGCTGTCGGCAAGCTTTCGCCAGAATCTTCCCGTTTTGTCAGAGGCTCGCTGGTCAAAGCTGTGTTATCTCCACACACAGGCCGAGCAGGTTTCTCTCCTTTCGGGCACTTCCTGAGCCGACTGTTTGTGAAGACAGGGCGGGGCAGGGCATTCTCCTGGAAAACGTCCTCTCAGCCATGGTTGGCACAGAAGGTCTATGTTCACCTAGGTGACAGATTGTTCTTTTCTTCCAGCAGGCAGCCTCTTAACCCCCTGTTCTGAGCCCCCTTCAGCCCTTCAGGTCACTTAGAAGATCTGTGGGCTTTCCGGTCATGTAGCATGTTCACTGTCACAAGACTTTACCCTGCATGCACAGTGACACTCTCCCCTTTCCAAACCTTCTCTTTTCATCTCTCAAGTGGCACGCTCTGATCTGGGTCACTAAAGACTTGCTTGCAAGTTTCAGTAGTTTAATTCGTTCTCATCATGGTGGAGAGCACGGCAGCACACAAGCAAACATGGTGCTGGAGAAGTAACTGGGAGATCTACATCCTGATCCACAGGCAGGAAGGGGGAGAGATGTTGTAAGAAAGCCGCTTGGCCATTCTGGCTGCTCGACAGCTCAGACCCAAAACAACCACACGGACACTGTATTAATTAAATCACTGTTGGCCCATTAGCTCTAGCTTCTTATTGGCTAATTCTTACATACTCATTTAACCCATCCCCATTAATCTGTGCATCACCAGGAAGTCCTGGCCTACCAGCAAGGTTTTAGCATGTCTGTCTCCAGCTGCAGCTCCATGGCTTTTCTCTCCTCTGCCTCCTTTCTCCCAGCATTTGGTTTAGTTTTCCCCACCTAGCTAAGTTCTGCCCTGGTATAGGTGCAAAGCATTCCTTTATTAAACAATGGTATTCACAGCATACAGAGGGGAATCCTACATCAGAGAGGAGTTGAGCTTTGCCTGGCATGGACTTTTAAACCACAAAGTCTACCCCCAGTGATGACAGACTTCCTCCAAGGTCACACCTAGATGAGCCTATGGGGGCCAATCTTATTCAAGCTACCAATCTGGACTAAGAGATGAGGCCAGGGTATGTCTGAATGTCTTTCACTTACTACTGGACCTCAGTATTCAGCCTGGCTAAGATGCTGCAGAGAGGCAGGAGTGTGATGTATGAAGCTAAGTCATCAGACACACAGTAGTGGCCTACTTAGTCTCTGCTAGATTGATCACTAGGGTGGGATGGGTAGTCCATCCAGCACATCATGAGGACTCTCGTGGTTCCTATCAAGAAGTCCATATGGTGAGAAACTATGGCTGTCTCCCAGCGTTAACATTCCTTTCACAGGGTCGCATATCAGATAACCCTCATATCAGATATTTATATTATAATTTGTAACAGTAGCAAAACTACAGTTAAGAAGTAGCAATGAAAATTATTTTCTGGCTGGGGGTCACTACCACATGAGGAGCTATACTAAAGGGTTGCAGCATGAGGAAGGTTGAGAACCACTGCCCCAGAGTCACCTGGGAGATAAGCCTCTGGGTATTCCTGTGGGGGGTTATCTAGGCAGATGGATTAAGGTAGGAAGATACAATATTAACTCCTTGACCGTGGACAGCACCTTTCCATGGGCAGCGAGGGGCTCCTGGATCTGACAAAGAGGGGAAAGCAAGCGAGGCACTGGCATTCACCTCTCTGCTTCCTGATGGTGAATGCATCTGCCACCATGATTTCCCCACCACAGTAAACCATATTCCTGTCAACTGTGAGCCTACATATAAGGCTCCCCTCTGCAACGTTTGTCTGGAATTGTGTCATGGCAGTGACACTGTTCTGTTGACCTCTGTCCTTTGGGCCCACATTCCAGTTACCTTCCTCTCCCTTTTCTAAATCAGAAAAAGGATCATTTGTTGAGGGGATAGCTACCTAATCTGGAACTAGCACTACACAAAGGACTCAGCAGCAGGCAGAGGACATATGGTTCAGGCTGAGCACTGGGCACAGAGCCTGCACAGCTCAAGTTTTGTCCGGTTCAGACCACTCCCCAGTGAGCAACAGGCCTCACAGAGGAGGCAATAGTCAGTCGTCATCCTTGACTGTACATTCCAGGCTAACGTTGAGAGGCCGATCGCCAGTGGTTTTGTCCTTGCAAAGGTTTACTTTAGGTCTGTGCTTTTCCTGTGATTGTGTGTTTTCTCTTTACTGTGGTGTTATTGTTATAGAATCAAGTATTTAATTTGATGATTTTTCCCCCCATGAAAACGATGCCAACTCAAGAAACCAAAAATGTCAATCACTTACCAATGTTTCTCTTGGGCACCCTTTCTAGTCCATCTCCCTAAGGAGAGTCATCAGTTGTGATTGACATACTAGATCAATTATAGCCTATTTTCCAGTGCCGGGGGTTGAACCCGGGGCCTTACATTGTTGGACAAGCATCTCTGACTGACTTAAATTCCCAACCCAGTTCAGGGGCTGAATTTAGGGCCTTGCGTTTGCTGGGTGAGCATCTCAGACTGATGTAAATCTTCAACCCCTAATAAAGAAATGATTACAGCTGGGCAGTGGTGGTGAACACCTTTAATCCCAGCACTCAGGAGGCAGAGACGGGCAGATCTTTGTGAGTTCGAGGCCAGCTTGGTCTACAAGAGCTAGTTCCAGGACAGGCTCCAAAGCTACAAAGAAACCCTGTCTTGAAAAAAAAGTCTGGAATGATGGTACAGTGCAAAGTGCACAAGCACGAGGAACTGAGTTCAGATCTCTACTCCCACATAAAGAACTGGGTACAGTGGTCTGTATCTACAGCTCAGCACCGGCAAGTGCAAACAGCCAAATCTGGGAACTTGCCATTGAGCCTGTCTATCTAAAACAGCAGGATCTGGGCAGAGAGACCACATCTCAAAGCGGAGCACAACAGAGGAAGCCACATGACCTCTGGCCTCCATATACACAGGCATAGGCATAACACACACACTCACACACACACACACAGAGAGAGAGAGCGACAGAGAGAGAGAGAGAGAGAGAGAGAGAAGTTAACCAAAATATGTTCGGAATTGTCTATACAAACATCTCCTAATTGCACACTGTCCATTGTGTGTTTATAGACGAGTCAACAGAAGACAGTAATATCTCAAATATTTGTGGGCTAACAATTACCAGAAAGGCACCGAAAGCATGGGAACCCAAGGGAACACACTGCCCAGTGTCACTTTCCCATTGCACGTGACAATTTATCCACCACTGTCATCTTGTCCTTCTGCAACTGTTTTATGTTTGGGCTTTACCATCGCACAAGTAATAGGCAGAGGTCATTTGGGCAAACTTTACACTTTCAAGTGTTGAAAAAAAAACAGGAAATGAAAAGGACACAGGTTCGAGGTCAACCTGGTCCACAAAGAGCTAGTTCCAGGACAGGCTCCAAAGCTACAGAGAAAAAAGAAAGAAAGAAAGAAAGAAAGAAAGAAAGAAAGAAAGAAAGAAAAGAAGAAGACACAAGAGGCCAGCACTGACAAGCCACAGCCACTTTTTTTTTTTCAATCCAATAGAAATATTGCTTCACCTAAGCTTGGAAACTCTTACCCATCTCTTCCAACAGGACCTAGCTAGCACTAAGTGAAGACACAAGGATCGAAGGGCTTGAGGTTGTCACTCTCTGTCTGCAACCAGACTAGTGCAACCCATTTTCTTCTATCTTTCAACCTGGGCATCTTAAGCCTAGTTTAGCGTATTGCACTCAAGAGCATCCTTGTTCACACCAACCCAAACAGTTTGCCCTCCTGAAATGTGCACAACAGAGAATATGAATTTGTGTTTTGTTCAGAACTCCTGGCTTCCTCTCAAGACCTAAATTCTGCAACATGTACAAAAGTGGTTGTCAATAAATATTTTTCTATGAATGCTAATTGATCCTATATAAAAAAGACGTGCCACAAAAAAAAAGACAGCACATACCTAAATTAGAGTATTTAGCTGCTGAAACAGAAGGTAACAGTGTCTGCCTAAAAGATGGGGTTTCTAAAGTAGAATTCCTGACATGGCCATAATTATATGCTACATTTTGTTTATAAATATGGTCATTTCTCCCCTTGGGTCTATAGCACTCTTCAGATCTCAAATGGACCCAAATCCCAAAGATGGTCTGAAATCATGAGGATCACATTTCTTCACACACTTGGGACCCATTGCTCTCCAGGAACTTAGCCAAAACAGACACTGGTATTGAGAGAGAATTTGGAAAGGAAAATTAGAGTCCATTTGTGAGACAGTACCCTAAAAGCCAATTGGCCCTGTTTATAAACCTAATTTAAAAAAAATGAAGAATATTCCACTCTTTCTACCTCATCCACTCCCTGGAAACAAGGGAAATAATAGCTACCTTGAAAGGAAAGGCTGTTGAATTTTGAGACAGAATATCATAAAATGTTGGTAAAGCAGGTGGAGATGCCTAAGCAGACCCAATGCTTGCCCTGAAAATGTTTAAGGAATAAAAAATGTATGTTCTGTTCAACTAACAATAGATGCTTCTTTAGGTGATCTGAAAATGCTTCACTTTTGCTCAACACAGTGAAATCAAGAAACTAACAATAATCAGCTTTATAGAGTGTGGCTTTGTGCTTATTAGGTTAGGAAATATAGAGTAGTTTTATGTTTATGCATAAGCTTCTTATTTGACATGTTAAGTCGCAGCATGTCTGTACTATACTAATAGATTCAAACTGTATTATATATATTTTGAAAACATGTTTTCATGACACATTCAGTAAGTTTATCATAAATGTTGAAGAATTCATAATAAAACAAATGCTCATATACCATCAAATGCTGGTAAAATTAAGTCCCAAATTCCAGACTAAAATATATTTAACAGGAATGAAGAATCATGAACATCCGTGAGATGGAAAAAGAATAAGGAGAGGGGGTGCAGACTGGAAAGAAACAGAACCCTCTAATCATAAAAAGGCACAGGCAGGGTGATTGTGTAACACCCAGAAGTTCCACAGATTAAGGGCTGTACATTGCGCGATTGTTCACCATCAAGGACAGCATCCTAGTACAATGACTGATGAGACCAGCTGCCCTTGAATATAATGGTAAATAAAGCTGGGGTCCATAGAAAACGGATCAGCAATCTCACAAAGCAAATGAGTTCTAAGCTACAGCAACATTCAAACCATCTTGTTTCCTGCAAGCACCGACTGGCCCCATTTCACACATCATGCACAGTAAGGCTGTCCGGAGAATGAGCCAAGAGAAGAAATGAAATTATAGCTATTTGTAGTTAGGACGTGATAAAAAAAAAAAAAACAGCACTTCTTTCTAGATTGTAATCAGTAAAGTAGGGGCAGGAGTGATGGATCAGAAGTTAAAAACACTTGTTCTTCCAGAGAGCCTGAGTTCACTCCCCAGAACCCATACTGAGTAGCTCACAACCACCTCTAACTCCAGTGCCAGGGTTATCTGATGCCCTCTGCTGGCCTCTTTGGATACTGCATTCGTGTGCACACACCCATAGATACACATATTCACAGATATATACATTCACATAAATAAAATAAACTCTCTTTTAAAAAAATCATTACAATGCTACTATCCAAAGGCACCAATCTTTTCTTTCAATATATGATGTGAGCTAAATGCTTAAAATTTACCAAAAGATATCTCTAATTTGAGGTTGTGGTTATATAGGTTTTTTTTTTTTGTTTTTTGTTTTTTTTTTAGTTTTTCGAGACAGGGTTTCTCTGTGGCTTTGGAGCCTGTCCTGGAACTAGCTCTGTAGACCAGGCTGGTCTCGAACTCATAGAGATCCGCCTGCCTCTGCCTCCCGAGTGCTGGGATTAAAGGCATGCGCCACCATCGCCCGGCTCTGGTTTGTTTTTTTTTTAATTGATTTTAAGTGCTTTGTTTCATTTCCTGCACAAATAACCAGCTTAAGGGTTAGACTGTTACCTTTCAACTTTCAAAGAAGTAAGCTATTTGGGATAGCCTAGTGCCTGAGGTTATGAAGACTGAAAAATCATGAGCAAAGAAGGCCACCACCTTTTCCAATGAGGCAGTAAGTCTGTTTCCCAGACAGTCTCAAGTTCCATGCCATCTCCTATAACCCTACCTAGAGACCAAAGACCAAACAATTCTTTCTCAGCTAAGAACTGAAAGAGAGACAGAGAGCAGGATGAGAGAGCAGCTTATCCTCATGTGAGCCACTTTTAAATGCCAGTCCCCGATGGACGTCTGGTCCTTTGTCACGAAAGCCCAAGACCCATCCCTGCTGCCCAGATCAGCTCCACCTGCCCTACTAACAGCAGTACCTGGCCACAGAGCCGGAGGAAATGGAGATGAGACTGATGGCTGCTGGATCTGTATCAGTGGACAGGGAAATATGGCCTCATACAGGCTGGAGAGAGGCAAACCGAATTTCACAATAAACGTCTTGCTTCCCATAAACATGAAGTCAGTGATAAAGGCTGTCAGGGCTCCACGATATTTATGGAAATTATGTTTTTAAGATGCAAGATTTGGCAAGAAGGTAAACTGATAAGACTTCTTTTGAGATTTGTCAGTTCAGCAAAATGACAGCTATATTTTATTCATGAAAATCTGGGGTGGAGGAATAAAAGATGATTTCTTTTTTAAAAAATGTTGTGAGTTTGGAGGTGTCGCTTAGTGATAGAGCATGCATTTTTTAGTAGCATAAGGCCTTAGGATCAATACCTAATAATACAACCTCCTTCAAGACAAAAAGTAAAATTATCATCATCATCAACTAAGTTGGGTTAGCATTTAAAGACAAGAGAGTCTGGAGTCCTTTTTTATATGTGTTTATATAAGTATATATGTTTATGTAAGAGTAATAAGACATAAACTTGACTTACCATGCAGCTTGTACACCAAATATGATTTCTCTTTAGAATACAAAATATTACTGGACAGTGGTGGTGCACACTTTTATTCCCAGCACTTAGGAGGTAGAGGCATGTGGATCTCTGAGTTCAAGGCCAGCCTGGTCTACAGAGCAAGTTCTAGGTCAGCCATGGCTACACAGAGAAACCCTGTCTGTGTTAATTGCCTGCAACACCAAGTTACAGGTGGCCCACTAAATTATAGTTCCATGGAGCAGAGGTAAGGACTGTTCATGGGCATGCCTCCAGCACACAGCAGACTAGCTGGAACATATGTCACTCTCCTCCTGTTGGGACCAAACGCACCTTAAGGGGTGAGGGAGTCTTATTTAGGCTCACAGTGTGAGACTACAGCCCATCCTTGTAGAAAAGCTGTGACGACAGGAACAGCTGGCACCTGTGGTGGTTGTAGGCTTACATCTGGGTGGAGCAGGGAGCAAAGCAGGGGGAGTATAGATGGTTCCACCTGGTTGTTTTTTTACTCTTATAGCTCTTTTGTTCTTTGGGGACCCCACCACCCAGCTCCCCAATAATCACACAGAGACCTATTTTTTCTTATGAGTGCCTTAGCTTGGCTTATTTCTAGCCAGCTTTTCATCTACCTTATTCCTCTGGGCTTTTATCTTTCTCTATTTCTGTATACCTTTCTTTACTTCTTATGCCATGGCTTGCTGTGTAGCTGGGTGGCTGGCCCCTGGAGTCCTCCTCTCCTCTTTTTCTCACTCCTTGATCTCCTCTTCCCATATGTCTCCTCCTATTTATTCTCTCTGCCTGCCAGCCCCACCGATCCGTCCTCCTGCCTAACTATGGCCCATTCAACTCTTTATTAGACCAATCAGGTGTTTAGACAGGCAAAGTAACACAGCTTCACAGAATTAAACAAATGTAACATGAAACAATGGAGCACATCTTTGCATCATTAAACAAATGCCCCATGGCATAAACCAATGTCACACATCTTCAACTCAGATTCCACAACACCCACCCCCATTCAAGGCAGAGCTTCACCAGTGCCAATCAAGTCCATAATGAAGCTGAACCATCACACTCGGGTAATGATGGCAGGAAGAGATTAGTGAAAAAAGAAGGCAGGGATGAAGAACATGCCCCTAAAGATAGCCGTAATCATGGCCACATGCCAAAAGAGAAAACAGTGACTTGGAGAGATTAGACAGCCTATCAAATGTGGAGGCCACAAAATCATTTTCTAGAAGCCAGAGTAGCATCATCCCTGCTCAAGCACACGCAACTCCAGTCAGGTACCACAGGTCCTGCTCCAGATGTCCCCACTGAACCTCTGCTGATTTAAGACAAGGATAATTCTCCTGAGAATTGTGTTTTACATCAGTTAATGGTGGGGGTGTGTGTACAATACCCATTTAGAAATTGACATAAAGTCAATGACAGGTGGCTTGTCTGATCATTAGAAATTACAAGGTTAAGTGTTTTCTGTTGCTATGGTAGAACACCAGGACCATAGACAGCTGGGAGGAAAAGGATTTAGTTTAGCTTTTGGCTCTCAGGTCATTATCATACTCCATTGCTGCACAAAGTCAGGGCAGGTCTCAAACAGGGTAGGAATGTGGAAGCAGGAACTGATGCAGTGGCTATGTGGGGGTTGAGGATGCTTACTGGCTTGTTCTTCATGGCTTGCTCAGTTGTTTTTTTTTTTTTTTTTTTGTAACAGCCAGGACAAATAGCCCAGAGACTCCCCCACCCCTACAGTGATCTTAGCCCTCCTACATCCGTCATTGGTATGGGAGGTCCTTCTGTATATGTGTTGTTTTTATTGATTAATGAATAAAGAATCTGCCTTGACCTGTTATAGGGTAGAGTAGAGCTAGGCAGGGAAAACTAAACTAAATGCTGGAAGAAAAGAGATGGAGTCGAGGAAAAGCCATGTAGCCCCACCAGAGACAGATGCCAGATGTGGGCTGGTTAGCCACAGCCACATGGCGATACACAGATTAATAGAAATGGGTTAAAGTAAGATGCAAGAGCTAGTCAATAAAAAGATAGAGCTAATAGGCTAAGCAGTGATTTAATTAATACAATTTCTGTGTGGCTATTTTGGGGCTGAGCAGCCGGGAACAAACAAGTGGTCTCCTACAATAAATTGGCACTCCAACCTGTTCGACTATATCCACATAAAACCTGACAAAGCTTTAACATCATCAATAAAGAAAATGAACCACAGACTTTCCCACATGTCAATCAAGTATCAGATGACTCTAACTTGTGTCAAATTGGCACAAAAACTAGCTGGCCCAGGGCTGAGAGGATACAACACTGTCTGAACAGTTGTCACCTTTGGTCAGGCACACAGCAGCAACAGAGAAGGAAAAAGAAGCCGGGAAGCTGATGGAATTGAAGTGGTAATTTGGTGGTCATGCGGTTATGTCACCTCAACACGTGGCAGAACGCAGGGGGTGGGGGTGAACCAGAAACATGACCTTGAAAGCCATCTGGAAAACATTTCATAAGCAGGGTTGCCCTTAAAACAAAATCTCTGATTTGTAACTTCACTCCCAAAGCTAGAAATCTGTGCAATTTCTGTTGGCCACGTACGAAGGGCAAGATCCATCACCTCCCTTGCCTCCTCTGTTGTTCTGACTCCTTTATTCTCATCTACTTAGTTCCCAGAAGCTTCCGTCTTGGTGTTTTGCAACTTAATGTTGAGGCTCAAAGAAAACAAATGGGCAAGTCAGAACTACGACCCGGGTCTCCAGTTCCATGCCCAGGCTCCTTGCTGCACCCTGCAATCACCTGGAGATATTCATGGGAAGTAGCAGAGGGAAGAAGGAGGGAGGGAGAGAGGGAGTACCTGGCTTATAGCAGATAAATGTAACTGTACAACCCATGGAAAGACCATCATCTCTGGCTACTTCTCAGCTCTGTGCCTCTTTTCCCCTTGCTAGATCTAGTTCATCCTAACCAACAGAACTCTCATCTATCAAGGTGTCCCTCAGGATGAAAAAAAATGTGACGTCAGAATGAAGAAGAGCGGTAACATCAACTGCAGAGAAGCCTGATCATTGCTGTCTTGGGGGTCAGGGAGCACTGGTGTGCACAGTAGCCCTCATTGTGGCCAATGCTCTCCTTATTACACTATATGGCTAGAAAGAAGAGCAAAACCTTGGGTTAAAGGTTGGAAGTTAAAGGGCAGCATCTTTAAAGTCCCTTCCACGGTTACTAGGAAGTGACTGTTAATGTCCTAAGGTGGAACTGTGTCACATATTTTTTCTTAGCAAGAGCAGTCCGAGTTGTCACAGAAACATGGAGAGGCTCAGGTTTGCTGAGAGAGGCCATAGCTGCTTCTACAGAACACAGCGAAAGTTCTACCACCCTGAGAAACGAGCGTGCCCCTTAACCTCAGTAGTTGGTTCTCACTTTCCATCAGAGCAGCGAGCGGTTCAGAGATGGGTGCTATTCAGGAAGTGGGTCCTGTTTACAAAGCCTGAGAGCCAAACACACTCTCAAAAAGCCAATGTAAAGCAGGAGAGATGTTTGATGTCAAACCCTTCACTTCCCTTGATAAACAAAGGGCCCTGTAATTCAAGCAACTCCATTTCAAGAGGCTTTAATGTATAGTCAAGTGGCAAGCATTGGCTCGAGATTTGTTTGTTAAATAGAAATGACCTCACTAGTGAGGAAGGTTTGGTAGAACTTCAGGCCACCTAAAAAAAAGGGCATTTGTTATTGATTTTAGAATATCCAGCATTGTTTGCAATGGGAAATGGGGCCATAGAATGACTTCCTGGGGGAACTGAGAGCAGATTCAACAAGCTGTGAAGACAGGTTGAGGATTCCCATAGGTCAGAGGCGGGGGGGGGGGGGGGGGGGGGCTGTGAAACCTAGCAAAAGGACTTTAATTCACCACAACTGCTCCCAACCTAAAAATGACTCAATAAGCAAGTGCAAGTTAAACAAAAAGAAACTGTCAGGCAATCCTAGCTATAAACAGAGGGAAAAAGGTCTAAGTAAACGCTTTTTCCTGAATCAATTCTCCCAGTAGCTAATCTATGGCTTCAAAGTAACCCCAATGAAAACCAAAACAGAACTTTTCATGCTACACTGAGAAACTGCCCTCAAAGATTTTTAAAAGAACAAGACTGGCTATGGTCATTTTGGTTTGTTGCTCTAGCTCATGTTTTGCTTTGAGACAGAATCTCACCATGTAGCCCAGGCTGTCCTCAAATGGATGATCATCCTATCTTGGACCCGAGTGATAAAATTATAATTATGTGCTCAGAAGAAGTTGACAAATGATTTTAAATAAGTTGAGATAAAGGACCCATTAGCAACCGAGAACACTTAAAAACCACAGTGCTTAAGACAACGTTAGAGGGAAGCTAGAATAAACAACCCACTACAACCAGATTTTTAAAACCAGGAATAAGGGAGCAGGAGAGATGGCTCAGCAATTAATAGCTCTGGCTGTTCTTCCAGAGGACCCAGGTTCAATTCCTAGCACCCACCTGGCCGCTCACAACTGTCTGTAATTCCAGTTCTAGAGGATAGGATACCCTCAGATAGGTATACATGTAGGCAAAATACTAGTGCACATAAAATAAAGACTTTTTTTAAAGCTTGAACAAATCCAAGTACAGGTAGAAAAAAAATTGATAGGTGATTTTCGTCAGTGTTGTAATCACCAATAAATGGTCCATACTCATGTAAATAATCTTGTAAACAACCCTAATGAACCCTGAGTTATATAAAATGAGATATGAAAGTAGAGGGGAATTAGTTAGGAAGAGAAGCGGAGGATGGGTGTGGGATAAGAGGGGCTGATAGGAGGTAGGTAGTAAGCACATCATGTACATGTATGAAAATGTCAAAATGAAGCCCGGCAGTAGTGGTGAACGCCTTTACTTCCAGCACTTGGAAGCAGAGGAAGGTGGATCTCTGTGAGTTCGAGGCCAGCCTGGTCTAGGAAGTGAGTTCCAGGATAGCCAGGGCTACACAGAGCAACCCTGTCTCAAAAAAAACAAAGAATCAAAATGAAACTCATTGTTATACATGAATAAATACTAATAAAGTGTGTGTGTGTGTGTGTGTGTGTGTGTGTGTGTGTGTGTGCAGAGGTTTCATGTGGCCGTGGGTCACAAGAATTGTCATGCCTCTCGCTACAGAAGATTCACAGTCACTCCCCAGTGCTGGGGTCAGAAGCTAACTGTTGGAAGCTCACACTGGCCAAGCGCCTGGAAGGGAAGGAAGGTGACTCTGGGCCGTCACTGCTCCAGAGAGAGGAATCTGAGACAGGGCTCCCAACCTGAAGGACTTCTCCTAATCCAGGGGGAACGTGGGAATAAGGCTGGGAAAATAACCCAGCCCAAATCCCGTGCCCTGCCCCTCCTCAACGTACAAGCAGGGAAAATCTTTAAGTGGTTTGTTTTGTTGTTGTTGTTGTTATTTTGTTTGGTTGGTTTGGTTTAGTTTTTGGGACAGTGATGGAGGAAGGTCATTGGCTAATAAAGACACTGCCCTGGCCCATTTTATTGGTTAGAGGATAGGTGGGAGGAGAAAACAGAACAAAATGCTGGGAGGAACAGGAAGTGAGCTCAGAGACTCCACAGCTCTCTCGGGAGCAGACGCCTGAGAGAGAGATGCCATGCCCCGCTCCCGGGATGAAGCTCCGACCCAGGATGGACTAGACTAGAATCTCCCCGGTAAGCGCACCTTGGGGTGCCATACACAGATGATTAGAAATGGGCTAAATTAATATGTGAGAATTAGCCTAGAAGAGAATGGGCCAGGCAGTGTTTGGAGGAATACAGTGTCCGTGTAATTATTTCAGGTAAAGCTAGCTGTGGGGCGGCTGGGTGCTGGGGACGCAGCCCCGCCGCCCTTATTACTTCATATGGCGCCCACGTGGACAACTGCTTCCACATAAAGCCTGAGACAGCTTGGGAAGTCATTCTAGAACAAAATGAAAGCATTGTGCCTGGTTTCTTGGTAGCAGCAATTTCTCGGTTCTACTCTGCTTGCTAGAGGCAAGCCAGCGGTCTCATCTAAGAGAGGCTTCCTGATTCAGCTTTAGCTGCAAAGCCTGCAGCTCATTAAGAGGTCCTGCCACGAAACACTTAAAAGGTGTTGACGAAAAGCTGAACGCATGCTTTTCAGTTTTCAGCCATAGCAGGAAAAAAGCTGTGCCGTTTAAAAATGCCGGCTTTCTGGGCCATCCTGCCAGGGCAAACTCTGACTGTTTGAGGCAGGAGGGCCGGCTACTGAGAGAGGACTTGAGTGTTGTCTGTTGTAGCTCACTTGCTGGCAGGGACCTTGAAATGCCATACAGTTGTTGCAGTAAACATGGCTACAGCCTGTATATCCGCCATGAGGCTGGAAAGCTAAGGAATGGACTGGATCTAGCCGGCAAAGCCACGCCTTTAGTCCTACTGAGATTGCTTGGTAAATTAAAGATTCATGTGGTCAGAAAAAGAGAGATATACAGTAGAGAGAGATTCAAAGACAAAGAAAATTTCTAAACGGTTTGAAGCGTGTTAAAAATATATGCAGACTAAAAGTTGAAGTTCTTAAAGTAAAAAAAAAACAAAAAAAAAAAAAGGAAGAGAGTTGTTGTGTGTGGTAGCACACACCTTTAATCCCAGTGCCTAGAAGGCAGAGACAAACAGATCTCTGTGAGTTCAAGGTGTAGTAGTTTACACCTTTAATCCCAATGCCTGGGAGGCAGAGACAGGCGGATCTCTGAGAGTTCAAAGACAGCCTGGTCTACAGAGTTACTTCAGGTCAAAGATACAGAGAACCCGTCTCAAAAAGCAAAGAGTTAAAAGTAAAAATAAACAAAATAGAGGTTAAAACAAAGCTGTACAAAGATGGAAAATACACAGAGAATCTTGATACTGTATGCTATTATGCTCTCTTTGAATTATTTGAATGCTGAGGAAGGAGCAACAGCTGCTAAAAGATATTTATTTATAAATACTGCTGAACTAATCCAACATAGATATCTTGAATTTGGATCTAAGGATATGATACTTTGGAAAAGAGTTCCTTATTTTGTTTTCACAGAGGATGAGACGCTGTTTATTTCTTCTATTCCGATTTGGTATGATGGACCACGCCCTCCTGAAGGGTTGGTGTGAACGCCTTCAAAAAATTGCTTCGCTCAACTGCCAACTGAGATGAAACTAGCACACAGGTTATACCATGAAAGACCAAATTAACGACGCCCCCATTCAGCAGGAAGCAGTTTGGAGAGAAATAACTGCGCCCAAATTCCCAAAAAATGTTTATAAATGTTCTTTTACATTTAAAGGGGGATATGATATAGATATGAATAATTTGCATTAGTATAGATTTTGCTTTATTGATAGCGATTTAAGGTCAATTTTGTTAAATGTATAAGTATTTCTGATATTGATTAAGGTATTGTGATTGTGTAGTTCATTTAAAAATGTAATGTATATAGGTAGTTAATAGATAATCATAATAGTCAAGTTTGTAGTCATGTTAGTTAGATTTTCTAGATATATAGAGATATATTTTAGATAGACATTCTTCATGTCTTTCAAAGATTACAGAATAGGACATTTAATGTTTTAATAACTGAGGACTTTTCATGACAATGAGACACTCTGCTCCTGGCAGCACCAATCTATTTCAAGAGGAAGATGGGCATCGAAGAGGCTCGTTATGGAGTTTTGATAGCCATTTGGGCAAGAAACTGCTCTTGCCTGGACTATTGCATAAACTGGACACAGAGAACCCGCAGAGAGAGGACTACTGAACTTGCCTAAGGTGAGATGATCTTTCGGGGTTCCTGATTCATTTTGAAAGAGTCTGCGAGACATTCTGCAGGACACAACAGATAGTGACTGAACTGACTTTGAATTTTCCTGCTTTATGGAAATGTCTGCTGGATACCATGGGCCTGAAGGCTGAAGATGGATGCCCCAACGGTACAAAAGAACTTTGGGTGACTGTCCAGGCAGCGAGATGTCTTTGTCATTTCTAGAGTTTGAAGTTTCTTAGTTCTTGTTTACTTAGGTAATATTATATCTTTCTGGAGTCTTTGATGGAGTTAAGAATAGTTAGTTATAGTTATAGTTTTCCTTAGTTATGATAAAGATTATTGTAACTTTTACTTGATAACTGTTTTGTTATATGTAATTTTGCTATGTTAAAGTTAAAGCCTTTTTTTTGTTTAAACCGAAAAAGGGGAAATGATGGAGGAAGGTCATTGGCTAATAAAGACACTGCCCTGGCCCATTTTATTGGTTAGAGGATAGGTGGGAGGAGAAAACAGAACAAAATGCTGGGAGGAACAGGAAGTGAGCTCAGAGACTCCACAGCTCTCTCTGGAGCAGACGCCTGAGAGAGAGATGCCATGCCCCGCTCCCGGGATGAAGCTCCGACCCAGGATGGACTAGACTAGAATCTCCCCGGTAAGCGCACCTTGGGGTGCCATACACAGATGATTAGAAATGGGCTAAATTAATATGTGAGAATTAGCCTAGAAGAGAATGGGCCAGGCAGTGTTTGGAGGAATACAGTGTCCGTGTAATTATTTCAGGTAAAGCTAGCTGTGGGGCGGCTGGGTGCTGGGGACGCAGCCCCGCCGCCCTTATTACTTCAGGACAGTGTTTCTCTATGTAGCTCTTTCTGTTCAGAAACTTGCTCTGTAGACCAGGGTGACCTCGAACTCATAGAGATCCACCTGCCTCTAATAAGAACTTTTGAAAGAAACACTTGTTGGGTTTTTCTGGGGAAGCAGCTCCCTGGCAGTGAGGAGTTCAGAATGCCTGCAGCAGCATCCCCTCATCTCACACCTTCTGGACTCTTCAAAAGCCAGTGTTTCATCCCAGAGCAAGCAAATCATAAACCAAGCAACAGGCAGCCCAGCTCCTTCCAGCCTTTCTCGTCAGAAAAGGAAGGAAAAGTTCATGTTTTCAAATCATCATCTATCAACTAAAGCCTTTTTTTCTCTCAATTTAACACCAACTGAATTTTTTTTCCCTCAAATTAGTCCTCTCGCAAGCTTTAATCAATGCGGATGGGAAACTGAGCCTCACGTACTGTAATAAACAGTAGACTCTCGGGAACTTTGAGTCATCATGACACACATCGTACCCAGAAGTCACAACTCTTCTGTGTTTGTCCTGAAACTCAAAGGAACCCGAGAGAGGCAATAGTGGATGGTCCTGAAGCCAGAGCTCAGAAGAATTCTAACACTGCTGTCCCCTTGACCGTTTTTTCCAACAGCAACACACTGACAATAGGAAGCACCCAGGCTTTCAAAGACAGATGCCAGACTTTGGAGCAGGTGGCAGCAGCTCCAATTTCAAATTCAGTGGAATTCAGGGGGAAGGCTGGCCAGTCGTTTTAACAAAGAATAGACCTGCCCAAATTCCAACCTAGGTGCAAACAGTTCAAGATTTTATTTTTTGGGTTTTTGTTTTTTGAGACAAGGTCTCACTAATGTTGCTCTGGCCGTCCTGGAACTTACTATGTAGACCAAGGCAATTTTGAAGTCAGAGATCCACCTACCTCAAGTTCCCAAGGGCTGGAATTAAAGGTGTGTGCAACTGGCACAGAAGACTTTTTTTTTTTTAAATTAGAGCTAGCTCACACATGGTACGCATAGTCCTGAACCTCTGTCAGTGGAATCCTCAGAGTTGATAACAGTTTAAATTAATTCCATTTATTTATTTATCTTGTGCTTTTGTATCTATGTGCACATATGTGCACCGCAGCACATCCATCGAGGCCAGAGGACACATGCAGGACGCAGTTCAGCTTTCCCCATAACCACCACGTGGATCCTGTGGCTCAGACTCAGGTTACCAAACTTAGCAGCAAACTCCTTTACCCACTGAGCCAACTTGCTGGCCAGAAAACTTGTTTGCTTTTGAGATAAAGTCTCACTCTGCAGCCCAGTCTAACCTCAAACTCAGGACAATTGTCCTTCAGGACAACTCACCTACTTCGGCCTCCCATGTGATTACAGGAACGGGCTAACGTGCCTAGTAAAATATTTTAAAGGTTTAGGATTTTAATGTTTACTAGGAAAACAGAAACTAACTACAAACGCCAAAACTAAATCAGTTTCCTCCCAAATTATCTACATATTGTCCTATGGCTGACATCATCCTTTAGGCTTGTGTCTTTGATACTAGAGGTTATCATTACATTTAATCAGGTTACATTACATTTTTATTTGCTTGCTTGATTTGAGACAGGGTGTCTCTACATAGTCCTAGCTGTCCTGGAACTCACTCTGTAGAACACGCTGTCCTTGACCTCAAAGAACTCCTCCTACCTCTACCTCCAGGGTGCTGAGATTAAAGGTATGTGCCACCTTCCCAATCGTATTACATTTCTTAAAAAATATTGACTTATTAGAAGAACCGGGTATAAGGTCAGAGGACGACTTGTGAGAGTTGGTTTTCTCTTTCTATCATGGGCATTCTAGGGATTGAATTTGGGCTATCAGAGTCTGGGGCAAGCACCTTTATGTTTTTAATCACCCTGCTGGCCCAGTCGGGTTAGATTTTCACAAGACACTGGTACTCAGCTAGTATAGCAGGAGGGTAATAAATTAAAGACCATCCTGTCTCAGGGGGAGAAACAAGAGGAAGAGGAGGAGGATGACAAAGACAAAAATGATGACCAAGATGATGAGTTTCACAAGACACCAAATCAATCTTAACTAGTAGATGTTGAGCAGAACCTAGCTTTCCATTTGGACACAGAAAAGCTTTGGTTACTTGTTCACTGTGAAACTTGCCACCTGGTTATCTGCAATGTCTAAATTCTTTCTCTAAAACACCTTAGTGTCTTTTAAAGCTTTCTGATATAATTCTGTGGTGGAAAACAGTTCCCTGTACAGCCATGGAGCTAAATAAACCATGATAAAGATATTAACTACTTGGTGCCTTAGGGTTTCTTTTGCTATGAAGAGACACCATGACCATGGCAACTCTTATAAAGGAAAAACATTTCATTGGGGCTAGCTTATATTTTCAGAGGTTTAGTCCATTATCATCATGGTGGGACATGGTGACGTGCAGGCAGACATGGTGCTGGAAGAGTCGTCAAGTGTCCTATATCTTGGCTCTCAGGCAGGCAACAGGAAGTGGTCTGTGACACTGGATGGTATCTTGAGAATAGGACACCTCAAAGCCCACCTCCACAGTAACACACTTCCTCCAACAAGACCACTCCCACTTCAACAAAGCCTCCCCTTCTAATAGTGCCATTCCCTTTGAGGGCTGTTTTCTTTCAAACCAGCACACTTGGCTTGCCATTCACAAGTGTAACCACAGATAGAGTAGACAAAACAGTCTCCTGGGCTTTGCTACCATAGTAAATTCTTCTCATGCATGAACTCACTGGGCCATGAAAACAACATGAGCTGGAAATTTTCACTACAGTATAACTGATTAGAAAACCTTCCTTGTTGTAGAGAGATTATTAACTCCCTCCCAATTGCATAGCTACTACAGTACATCATGCCTGAAAGGTGAAGCCTGCATGAACCCTCTAGCTTCCTTTGTTTTTAATTACTTTTCTCTATCATCACTTCAGAGCTAAGCCACTAGACAATAATTCTGACATAGAGACCACATGGTGATGCTGCCTAAATTGTTTTGCAGAAACTTGGAAGTATTGAGACTACCTTTCTCTTGTGCCTGTATGGTAACTGTTTGAGGTCAAACTCTAAGCATAACACATAACATATTAATGTTCCCAGTTATAACAAGCTTTGGGCTCTGCTATGGATTGAATCTTCAGGAGAAGACTGTTCTTAGAAGACTAAGAAGATCCCCAAATAAAAACAGGAAGACACGGCCATACCAACAGGTGTGTAAATCACAGTTCAGACACATAAGAAACATGAAAGGGCAAGACACAATGATGCCTCTGACAGATGACTTACCAAACCCAACAATTAGTTGTCAAATCCAAAGAAACCAAAATGTAGGAAAAGCTGGGTTAAGAATTTAAGAGACTATTTTTAAAAATGATGAATGACTGACTACAAAGAAGATAAAATAGTCAGATGAATGAAGTAAAGGAGTCAAGATTTAGGTAAGAAACTCAGCAATGTACATTAGATAAGAAATAATTGAGATGCTGAAAAACTAACAAATGTCAGGGATTAGAAGCACAATAAATCAAATGAAAAACAATAGGAAGTATCAGCAATAGACTAGTCAAAAATATCACAGTGACATTAGCCCTCGCAGCTGTAAAACATGAAATGGTAAAAGCCAACAAAAAAAACCCATAGAACTATGTATTTCAAGCCCTGAAAGTAAAAATCTACCAACCATGATTATTATATCTGGGAGGTTATCTTTTAAAATTGGAGAAATAAAAAAAAATTTCAAAATAGTCACAGACCAAAGTAATTACTGAATATCAAACTACCATTTCAGAATATGTTTAGGAAATTCTGTAGGCAAAGGAAGAAGCACCTCAATCACAAAATATTAAATAGAATAAATTTCTAAAGAAGAATAAACCAAAGAGTGCTAGGAAAGAATTAATTATGTCTAACCCAGCAACTTAATCCGCAACACTTTTAGTGTGTGTGTGTGTGTGTGTGTGTGTGTGTGTGTGTGTGTGCATGCGTGTGTGTATCTTTCATATGTGTGTGTGGGGGGGGGGTGCCCTCAGAGGCACCTAGAAGAAGATGTTGAACTAGAGTTATAGGTAGTTGTAAAACACCTGGCACAGGTTCTAGATCTGAATTCAGGTCCTCTGAGCAAGAGCTCTTAACTGCTGAGCCAAAACTAAACAATATTTAAGTCAAGCAGGAAAAATTACAAAAGCAATAGACCCAATGAAACCCTTTAGTAATAGCTGATCTCAATCCTCCAAAGATGTGGACTCAATGATTGCATTGAAACACAAGATCCAACTGTTGCTATCTACAAGAAACACACTTGACTGGCAAAGACATAATGGACTGAAAACAAAAGATGGAAGTCAATATCTTAAGCTAACAGAAGCTAAAAGAAACCAGCATCAAGTAGGAATAACTACATTCATATCTGTCAAAGCAGACTTTGAGATATATATGAACCTGTACAGATAAAACATGTGACTGCATATTAGTAAAGAGATCAAGGAGATCAAACAATTGTAAATGTATATGCATGCAACACTGGTGCACTCAATTTAATTTTAGCAAGTTCAAATAATTATAAAGGGTCAGATGAGTCTAGATACAATGATAGAGGCTGACTTCTATACCTATACACATCAGTGGACAAATCATACTCCCTCCCCCCCCCCAAAAAAATCAACAAGAAAACTTCAGAATGAAACTGTACCATAGATCTGGAGGCATCAAAATCCCTGACTTCAGACTCTACTACAGAGCTACAGTACTGAAAACAGCCTGGTATTGGCATAAGAACAGACAGGAGGACCAATGGAACTGAATAGAAGACCCGGATATCAATCCACACATCTTTAAACACCTGATCTTTGATAAAAAAGCAAAAAACATCAAATGGAAAAAAAGAAAGCATATTTAACAAGTGGTGCTGGCATTACTGGATATCAACATGTAGAAAAATGAAAATAGACCCATATCTATCACCATGCACAAAACTCAAATTCAAATGGATCAAAGACCTCAACGTAAAGCCAGCCACACTGAACCTTATAAAAAATAAAGTGGAAAGTACACTTGAATGTATTGGCACAGGGAAGCACTTCCTAAATGTAACCCCAGCAACACAGACACTAAGAGAAACAATTAATAAATGGAATCTCCTGAAACTGACAAGCTTCTGTAAAGCATAGGACACGGTCAACAAGACAAAACAACAGCCTACAGAATGGGAAAAGATCTTCACTAACCCCACATCAGACAGAGGTCTGATCTCCAAAATATACAAAGAATTCAAGAAATTGGACACCAAAAGATCATATAATCCAATAAAAAAAAATGGAGTACAGACCTAAACAGAGAACTCTCAACAGAGGAATCTAAATGGCTGAAAAATCCTTAAGGAAATATTCAACATCCTTAGTCATCAGAGAAATGCATATCAAAACAACTCCGAGATTCCATCTTACACCTGTAAGAATGGCCAAGATCAAAAACACTGATGACAACTTATGCTGGAGAGATTTTGTGGGAACGGGAACACTTCTGCATTGCTGGTGGGAATGCAAGCTGGTACAACCCCTCTGGATGTCAGTGTAGCGATTTCTCAGAAAATTAGGAAACAACCTTCCTCAAGACCCAGTAATACCACTTTTGGGTATA
This sequence comes from Microtus oregoni, assembly GCF_018167655.1. Classification (NCBI taxonomy): domain Eukaryota; kingdom Metazoa; phylum Chordata; class Mammalia; order Rodentia; family Cricetidae; genus Microtus; species Microtus oregoni. The sequence goes on from NW_024543066.1 coordinate 4,468,956, forward strand.
TATCCAAAGGATGCTCAATCGTGCCACAAGAACATGTGCTCAACCATGTTCATAGCAACATTGTTTGCCAAAGCCAGAACCTGGAAACAACCTAAATGCCCCTAGACCAAAGAATAGATAAGGAAAATGTGGTATATTTGCACAACGGAGTACTACACAGCAGAAAAAAATGACAGCTTGAATTTTGCAGGAAAATGAATGGAGGGAGCTAAAAAACATTATTTTGAGTGAGGTAATCTAGACACAGAAAGACAATTATCACATGTACTCACTCATAGATGGTTTTTAAACATAAAGCAAAGAAAACCAGCCTACAAACCACAATCCCAGAGAATTTAGACAACAATGAGGACACTAAGAGAGACTTATATAGATCTAATCTACATGGGAAGTAGAAAGTAGAAAAACAATAAGATCTCCTGAGTAAATTGGGAGCATGGGGACCTTGGGGGAGGGTTAAGAAGGAAGGGGAGAGACAGGGAAGGAAGCAGAGAAAAATGTAGAGCTTAATAAATATCAAAAATAAAAAATAAAAAAATGTGAAGTTAGGTGGGCAGTGGTGATACATGCCTTTAATCTTAGCACTCAGGAGGCAGAGGCAGGCAGATTTCTGAGGTGGAGGCCAGCCTGGTCTAAAGAGTGAGTTCCAGGACAGCCAGAGCTACACAGAGAAACCCTGTCTCAAAGAAACCAAAAGCAGAAATCAAAAAACAAAACAAAAGTGAAACTAATACAAATTAGGAAAAAGAATAAGGACAATAAATATAATTATCCTAAACACAAAGGTTCTAAACATCCAAATTAAAAAGCAGAAACTCTGGAATGGAGAGAAAACACAGGGTTTAAGAGCACCGCGGTGTTCTTGCAGACGACCTTCAGGTCTCAGCATCCACGCCTAAGCTCACAACTGCCTGTAACTTTAGTTCCAGGGCATACAATGCCCTCTTCTGACCTCTGTGGTTTCCTGTATGCACATGGTATACACACACTCATGCACACATATAAATAAGAAATAAGCAAATCTTTCTAAATAATTTAATAAAAATAAAAGGTAAACCAGAAAGATTAAAGAAGAAATCTCCACTACACGAAAGTCATTTTCAATAGGAACACATAGACTAACAGGACAGAACAGCATCAATATTAGGGACAATGAGAACCCCAGTCTGAAGTACACAGTAAGATTGATGCACTTTTTAACCCATGACACTGGCAACAAAAAGAGGTGAAATCCAAGCCTGCAGACCCTCTCCAAAGGAAGTTGTTATATTCACAAAATAAAGGGAGCATCAAGAGCACACATTCTTGATATGGGCTCCTCTTCAGCATCACATATATGTATATGTATCTGGGCTCTGGTGAGTTGGGGAATTGATCCCCTTAAAACTCTAGAACAATATTAAGGACTCTAGAGTGGCCAACACCCCCACAGGATTCCCTTCAGCTGGGAGCAGCCTGGCTCTTTGATGCCAGTACACCAGGTCAGAAAAGGGTTCATCTTGCATGAAACACACACTATGTATGTAATGAGAAATAGTAACCAATACACAAGGAATTTTTACAAGACCTAGCGATGGAAAGTACCTGTCAGGAACCCTGCTCCAAGCTTTCAACTTCAGGTTTGCGAAGAGCCTCCGGGAAGTGAAGGCTGCTGACGACCCACCATCTTCCACAAGAGACAATGGAGGTGTAAGTCAGCAGGATCTAGGGATGGACACTTGAACCTGCCTGACTTCTAAAAATCCTCTCTTCCATTCCTTCTCCGTGGGAAATACCTGTAATGAATGGCTTAGGAGAAAGTTGCCAAAAGAGGGAGAGATGGACATCAATTTGGTGAAGCATGCATGGTTATTGTTTTAGCGGTAGAAAAATAGTTTTGTTTGCTATTTACTAAACTGTCTTTATCAATTTAATATTTTAGGAGAACAAAAAAAAACCCTGCTGATTTGAAATTTTAACTTAAATATTTGGGGAAAGCATTAAAAATAGAAGGGGTGTGAGAGATGTAGCTCACTTGGTAGGCGCTTATCTAGTGTGCACCAAACCCCGAGCTCCACCCCTAGCACCACACAACCTGGGTGTGATACATGCCTGTCACCTCAACATTCATAGAGTGGAGGCTTGATGGTGATTCAAGATGATCCTCAGCTATGTGTTGTTTTATGTCTGCAAGGGCCACAAGAAATCATGGCCAAAACCCAGGTGGAGAGTGAGAGAAACAGTTCACATACATGGAATGAAAAAGAATGTGGATACCCCAATTTTGGGCATGGTCTAGAGATTCCCCAAAAGTCTTAATTCTACCCCTACAGCTACATGACTGCACTAACATCCAAACAAGAGTTCTTTAGGCAGCAGTCCAGTTCCACACAGAACTCGGAACTCAAGAGCCTGCGCACAGTCACTGGGAACTCTAATTAGCACTGATAAGACTTCCACAAACACAAGATACCAACACAGAGAGTGGAATTCCTTGACTGTGTAAATGTGATATCAAATAAACAGTAATGATGAGCCAAAAACATATGTAAGTAACTGTTAGCCAAAGAACAGCGTTGTTTTGACCTAGTTTAATTCGGTTGTTGTGAAAAAACGCTAACCAAAAGCAACTTAGGGGAGGAGAAGGTTATACTTCCAGCTCACAATCCATCCTGAAGGGAAGTCAGGGCTGGAGCTTAATTGGAAACCGAAGGAGAGATCATGGAAAGCTCCTGCTCACTTTCTGCAAGCTTTCCAATAGAGCCCAGATTCACCTGGCTCAGGATGGCACCGCCCATAGTGGGCTGGGCCCTCTGACGTCATTAGCAATGAAGAAAACGTCCCACAGACTTGTCCATGGGCCAATCCGATCAAAGAGTTTTTCCAATCAGGGTTTCCTCTTCCTAAGTGACTGGGTTGTGCTCCATCAACAATAAAATCCTAACTTTTCTCTCTCTTTTTTTTTTTGTTTTTTGTTTTTGTTTTTTCCAAGACAGGGTTTCTCCATGGCTTTGGAGCCTGTCCTGGAACTAGCTCTTGTAGAGCAGGGTGGCCTCGAACTCACAGAAATCTGCCTGTCTCTGCCTCCCAAGTACTGGGATTAAAGTCATGTGCCACCACCGCCCAGCTAAAATGCTAACTTTTCTCTTTATTGTTTTTGCTTATTGGACTTTATTACAAAATGCATGCTCGGTTTAACATATGAAACTAAACAGAAAGAAAAACTAATAATTTCACCCTGCCCCCAAAATTCCATCACCCTAAGAAAAAGCAGCTGGCAACAAACATTCACTCAAATATCAGACTTGTTTTCTCTTTGAGGTCTCAAAATCATACTACCTTGTACCCATTACTCTGTACTTTGCTTTTCTCTTTAAAAAGAAAAATGAGGAACATGCTTTCGCTTTACCATACAACTCTCTAATTTTTAGACTGTCTTTACCATATTCAACATAAGAAGTAAATAGTACATTCCCCAAGTCCTGTTAATATGTTTATTTTTAGTGTTTTTACTTTTAAAAGCATGGCTGGAACCAACATCCTTAAAAATCTCTATTTCTGCAGAAGTTCCCAAAACAGGAGCAAAGGGCAAGGATGTTTTTATTCTGTCTCAGTAGATAAATCATACTCCCAAGTTCACCACCGAAAACATTGCACAAATTACCACTTGGGAGGGTAATGTTTGTGTGTGTGTGTGTGTGTGTGTGTGTGTGTGTGTGTGTGTGTGTGGAGAGAGAGAGATTTAACATCCTCCCTGTACTATCAACCATTTCTCTCCCCACTCTGTGAGGTATGAGGGACACACTGCCTTCCCCAGGATCTTCCTTCCTGTGGCTTTTGTCCTTTTGCACCCTGTCACCCTGCTGCCGAGATTTTCTCCTATACATTTTTTTACTTTAATTTCACTGCCGAGTGTTATTCTGCACCCTTCTGCACTTTACAAACCCAACAGAAGGGCAGAGCCCTGGATCTGGAGTTGTAAGGAAGCCAGGAGTGCTGTCTGCCTCTCATGAAATCTCTTCCATCACCAGACTCTGCCCCCACCTCACCAAGGCATGAAGAACAGATTCCCTTTGTTTTATCATCAAAGGGTTAAAGGATTCTTTAAGAATCTCTATCTGGAAGCCACCTCAGGGAAACAACTGGAAAAACTGCTAGCACTTCATGATAAAAACAAACAGATACCCTGTCTCAAAAAACCAAAAAAAAAAAACCAAAAAAAAAAAAACAAACAGATAAACTCAGGAGCAGAGAAGGAAGCTCAGACAAAAGGATCTCATGTTCTCTGGCAAAGTGACTTTATGAGAACACAGCCTTCTTACCGAGGTAAGAAACAGTGGAAATACATCTCATTAACATATATTAACACAAATATTCACCCGGAGTAAAATTCAGCATATGAGCTTTGCACCTTTGTTTAATGATGAGATGGTTCTTTGAGAAGCTAATTTCACTTGCCCAAGGCAGAGTTACAATGAGAGCCCAACACCACACTTACGCGTGCTTTTAGAAAATTTCTATCCTATTTCCAAAACGTTATATCTTCAACAGATTGAAATAGAATTCTTCAAGTCTTAAAGGTCAAAAGAACTTCAACACTGTTACAAGGAGTCCACATAAAAAAATGCCGTCCAACAGCCAATGACTTAGTTTGGGTGTAGTGGTGGTGCACACCTTTAGTCCCAACATTCAGGAGGCAAAGGCATGTACGTAGCTGTGAGTTAGAGGTCAGCCCGGTCTCCATAACCAGTTCCAGCTAGGGCTACATAGTCTGACTCTGTTAAATAAGTAGATTAAATAGTGTTTAAAAGGAGGAGAGAATTAAGTATGCCCTCTGGGAGCCTGGTGTCCCTGGAAGACAGAGTAAAGGAGTCATTCCAGTAACACTCACCAAACACCACAAGAGAGGCTGTTCAGGAAATGCTAAAATACTGGAAAAGGTGGGTAAAGGCTGCCAGGAAGAGGGCACGTGAGGTGGATGTAAAGGACTGCCAGGGGGTAGAGAAGATGCGTGGGGGTGAGGGAGTGGAGGTGGAGGCTGGAGGGATAGTCCATCATGACGGGAAGGCACGTGTCCATGTTTGCTTCTCTCGTCATTTTGACAAAGCACAGATTCAACCAACTCATGGAGGAAAGGAAGTATTTGGCTTACAGGGTTTACAGTCCACCATTGAAGGAAGCCAAGGCGAGTACTCAAAGCAAGAAATGGAAGCATGGTGGAGCCCTACTTACTGGCTTGCTCCCAGGTTCACAGTTAGCTAGCTTTAGTATCCAGTTCCAGGCATACCTCCCTAAGAATGACACTCCTCACGGTTGCCTGGACTCTCCTGCATTAATCAGAAAACAAGAAAAAGCCATAGAACATGCTCGTGGACCCCAGTGAAGGCAATTCTTCAACGAAGGTTCCCTCTTCCCAGGTGTGTCGAGTGGGCAACTAAAATTAGCCATCGCAGGCATCCTGGCACACATGCTGGCAGAGAAGCATTAGCAGCCGGTCACATTGCATCTGAGTTAGGAAGCATAGAGGTAGATGTTGGGGCTTGGGTTGCTTTGCTTTTTTACATTATGTATAAGACCCCACCTCATTGGATGATATCACTCAATGTTCCTCATGCTCAGGGAAGGACTTCTCACCATAATAAACTCATAATAAAAAATCTCCCTTACAAAAAAAAAAAAAAGAGGTTTGTCTCCTATGTGGTTCTAGATGTTGGCAAGTGGTCAATCTATATTAACCATTACAAGGTGGAAGGAAGGAGACATTTGACATAACTGATCTAATAGCTCAGGGAAAGCCAGAAATACCTACACCAAAGCCTAAGGACTGAAGGGCTGTTCCCAGGCAGAACAGAGAGGATGTGTACTTCATGGGAGTGGGGCAAGGCTATACTAATGACTCAGATGCCTAACTGGGGTACAGGATGTTCACCAACACACAGATAAAAGGCATCTTCAGGAAACGGCATGAATAAGCATCTGGTATTTGCCCACACCTCCGGAGTCTTCATCCACTTCTAGTCAAACTCATTCACGGGGAGGTTCTACAAGACGTCATGTACCAGCTGTGATGGACAATGTCCCCACAGGTGGGATTTCAGAACCTGGAGACTCTTTACGTGGAAACTGCAACAATCATTTTGTGGCAAGCATCTGCAGATGCCCTCATAGAAGGTACTGCCACTCAGGGGGACAACTCATTACACAGTTCTTCCAACCCCTGGCTGACCATCTGACATTCCCAGAGCCACTCAATAGACTTCAGTCATCATCTTTATGAACCTAAGCCACATACATCCTGCACAAGAGGAGCTCAGAAATCCAGAAAGATTGCAGTGAAGAATGTGGCTACAAGGAGAATTGAATTCTGGATGATGCACCTGTTAGCCTGTTAGAGTTAGAGAGCACAGCCTTCTGGCCCAGTCAATACAAAAAATAAAGGCACAACATGGGCTGGAGAAAGAGCTCAGAGGCAGAGCACTGCCTGGCCCACAAGCCTTAGGTTTCATACACAGCATCTTTCTCTCTCTCTCTCTCTCTCTCTCTCTCTCTCTCTCTCTCTCTCACACACACACACACACACACACACACACACACAGAATTAACATTGCTAGAACCTTAGTGAGATGTCAAGACAATTTTTTTTAAGTCAAATTTTAAAGTCTCTGATTAATGGCTGGGATGATACTTTCTAATGGGTTTAATGGTGTAGCTGCTATGTGGAAAAGAGTGAGACATTTGTTAAATCCGTTTAAAAAAATCATACATGCACAGCCATATGAACAGACTGTAAGCAATCTCAGTCAAATAAATTAACTAATCACAATTCCACACTCTTCGTTAGGGTTTCTAATGCCGTGATGAAACACCATGACCAAAAAGCAAGCTGGGGAGGAAAGGGTTGGTTTGGTTCATACTTCCATATTGTAGTCCATCATCACAGGAAGTCAGGACAGAAATTCAAACAGGGCAGGAACCTAGAGGGCAGGAGCTGATGCAGAGGCCATGGAGGGGTGCTGTTTCAGCCTACTCTCTAATAGAACCAAAGACTGCCAGCCCAGGAATGGCCCCATCCACACTGGAGCTGCCCCTGATCCTACCACTAATTAAGAAAATGCCTTACAGCCTTGCCTACAACCGGACCTTATTGAGGCCTTTTCTTAATTGGTGTCCCCGCCTCTCAGATGACTTTAGCTTGTGTCAAGTTGACATAAAACTATCTCACACAACTTGCCCCTTGTCAGCTTGGCACACAAATTCATCACCTGCTAGGCAGAGGCAGCACACCTTTAACTCCATCACTTGGGAGATAGATGCAGGCAGATCTCTGAGTTCGAGGCCAGCCGGGTCCACACTCCAGGACAGCCAAGGCAATGCAGAGAAACCCTGACTCAGGAAAGAAAAAAATCGGGTTGGAGAGATGGCACAGAGTAAGATCACTGACTGCTCTTCCAGAGGTCCTGAGTTCAATTTCCAGAAACCACATGGTGACTCACAACTGTCTGTAATGAGATGTGGTGCCCTCTTCTGGCCTGCAGGCAGAACACTGTCTACGTAATACATAAATCTTTTTTTAAAAAAATAAGTGACAACCTTTCCTTTCTCATTCATCCCCAAGATCTCACATTAAAAATAAATAATCTTAAAAATCACAATCCTTACAAATTCAAACACATTAAAACCTCAGTCTCTTTAAAATAGCCAATCAAATCCTGTAAAATCAAAAATACATTAAAAACTCTCTTACATCCAAGGGAAGTACCTGTGCACAGTTACAATCAAATCAAATCAGTACCTCCTAAACCCAAGTGGAAATTTAAGCACATGTCATTTTTAATTAAATATTTAGTAAACTGACTGTAATTCTAGAAAATCTGATAGTGCCAAAGGCTAATCAAGCTGGATTATCCAAACTACTAAAACAACAAGGAACTAACATATGCCAGAGTTAGAGTCTCACTGTATAGTCCAGGTGCGATGGTTCTTCGTGGCTCTCAACTTGACTGCATCTGTAACTAGCTAAAACCCAAGCTGCTGGCCACACCTGTGAGGGATTTTTTTTAAATTAGATCATTTGAAGTGTGAAGATACTTTTAATATTGATCTTTTGAGGTGGGAAGATCCATCTTATCCAGATCTTCTGAGGTAGGAAGACCCACCTTTGATCTGGGCCACCCCTCACACTGACAGCCTACATAAAGGACACGGAAGTCTGCTCACTTTGCTGATGGAGGAAGGTCATTGGCCAATAAAGAAACTGCTTGGCCCTGTGGGTGGAGTAAATAGAACAAAATGCCGGGAGGAAGAGGAAGTGAGCTCAGACTCCACAGCTCTGCTCTCCTGAGCAGACGCCTCAGAGAGAGATGCCATACCCCGTTCCCGGGATGAAGCTCCGACCCAGGATGGACTAGGCTAGAATCTCCCCGGTAAGCGCACCTTGGGGTGCCATACACAGATGATTAGAAATGGGTTAAATTAATATGTGAGAATTAGCCTAGAAGAGAATGGGCCAAGCAGTGATTAAAAGAATACAGTGTCTGTGTAATTATTTTGGGGCATAAGCTAGCTGAGCAGGCGGCCGGGGTGCAGCCCCGCCACCGCCCTTGTTACTACAGTTGGCGCCCAGACGTGTGGACAGCCGAAACCCACTTAAAAAACCTGAGAAGACTTAAAAATAAGGGAGAGAGAGTTTAACACAGATTTTTGCTGTTTGTTGGTGGCATGCTGTAGAGAGATTTCCTGATTCGGCAACAGTAGCAGAAAAAACGCTGTGTCATTTTAAAACGCGACTTCCTGGGGCTGTGCCGCCTTTGCGATCTCGGTCTGGCTCCTGTGGGAGACAGAGCTTTTGAATAGAGCATTTGGAGTAAAGTGCTATGATTTGTTTGATGGCAACTAGACTCGCTGTGTTCTTGGGTCTGCTCTGCTTGCTAGAGGCAAGCATGCGCTTTCTTCTAAGAGGAGCTTCCTGACTCAGCTTTAGCTGCAAAACTCTGCAGCTCATTAAGAGGTCCTGCCACGAAACACTTAAATGGTGTTGACGAAAAGCTGAACGCATGCTTTTCGGTTTTCAGCCATAGCAGGAAAAAAGCTGTGCCGTTTAAAAATGCCAGCTTTCTGGGCTGTCCTGCCAGGACAAACTCTCTTTTATGCAGGTGGTTTGTGCGGTTTGCAAGCAAAGGCTGCTGAAGCTCGCTTGCTGGCTACAGCCAGTACCTCAGTCATGAGGCTGGAAAGCTAAGGAATGGACTGGATCTAGCTGGCAAAGCCACGCCTTTAGTCCTACTGAGATTGCTTGGTAAATTAAAGATTCATGTGGTCAGAAAAAGAGAGATATACAGTAAAGAATCTTCAAAGACAGAGAAAATTTCTAAATGATTTACAGCGTGTTAAGAATATATGCAGACTAAAAGTTGAAGTTCTTAAAGTAAAAAAAAAAAAAAGGAAGAGAGTTGTTGTGTGTGGTAGCACACGCCTTTAATCCCAAGTGCCTAGAAGGCAGAGACAAACAGATCTCTGTGAGTTCAAGGTGTAGTAGTGTACACCTTTAATCCCGAATGCCTGGGAGGCAGAGACAGGCGGATCTCTGAGAGTTCAAAGACAGCCTGGTCTACAGAGTTACTTCAGGTCAAAGATACAGAGAACCTGTCTCAAAAAGCAAAAAGTTAAAAGTAAAAATAAACAAAATAGAGGTTAAAATAAAGCGTACAAAGATGGAAAATAAACAGAGAATTTTGATACTGTATGCTATTATGCTCTCTTTGAATTGTTTGAATGCTGAGGAAGGAGCAACAGCTGCTAAAAGATATTTATTTATAAATGCTGCTGAACTAATCCAACATAGATATTTTGAAAATGCCTTGAATTTGAAATTTGGATCTAAGGACATGATGCTTTGGAAAGGAGTTTCTTATTTTGTTTTCACAGAGGATGAGACGCTGTTCATTTCTTCTATTCCGATTTGGTATGATGGACCACGCCCTCCTGAAGGGTTGGTGTGAACACCTTCAAAATATTGCTTCGCTCAACTGCCAACTGAGATGAAGCTAGCACACAGGTTATACCATGAAAGACCTAATTAACGACGCCCCCATTCAGCAGGAAGCAGTTTGGAGAGAAAAAACTGCGCCCATGTTCCCAAATATGGTTTATAAACGTCCTTTTACATTTAAAGGGGGATATGATATAGATATGAATTGATGGAGGAAGGTCATTGGCTAATAAAGGCAGTGCCCTGGCCCATTTTATTGGTTAGAGGATAGGTGGGAGGAGTAAACAGAACAAAATGCTGGGAGGAAGAGGAAGTGAGCTCAGAGACTGGAAAGCTCTCCTCTCGGGAGCAGACGCCTCAGAGAGAGACGCCATGCCCCGCTCCCGGGATGAAGCTCCGACCCAGGATGGACTAGGCTAGAATCTCCCCGGTAAGCACACCTTGGGGTGCTACACACAGATGATTAGAAATGGGCTAAATTAATATGTGAGAATTAGCCTAGAAGAGAATGGGCCAAGCAGTGTTTAAAAGGATACAGTGTCCATGTAATTATTTCGGGGCATAAGCTAAGCTAGCCGGGCAGGCGGCTGGGGTGTTGGGGACGCAGCCCCACCGCTGCCCTTATTACTACAGTTGGCGCCCAGACGTGTGGACAACTAAACCCACTTAAAAAACCTGAGAAGGCTTAAAAATAAGGGAGCGAGAGTTTAACACAGATTTTTGCTGTTTGTTGGTGGCGTGCTGTAGAGAGATTTTCTGATTCGGCAACAGTAGCAGAAAAAATGCTGTGTCATTTTAAAGCGTAACTTCCTGGGGCTGTGCCACCATTGCGATCTCTGTCTGGCTCCTGCGGGAGACAGAGCTTTTGAATAGAGCATTTGGAGTAAAGTGCTACGATTTGTTTGATGGCAACTAGACTCACTGTGTTCTCGGGTCTACTCTGCTTGCCAGAGGCAAGCAAGCGCCTCATCTAAGAGAGGCTTCCCGACTCAGCTTTAGCTGCAAAGTCTGCAGCTCATTAAGAGGTCCTGCCATGAAACACTTAAACGGTGTTGATGAAAAGCTGAACGCATGCTTTTCGGTTTTCAGCCGTAGCAGGAAAAAAGCTGTGCCGTTTAAAAATGCCAGCTTTCTGGGCTGTCCTGCCAGGGCAAACTCTGACTATTTGAGGCAGGAGGGCCGGCTACCGAGAGAGGACTTGAGTGTTGTCTGTTGTAGCTCACTTGCTGGCAGGGACCTTGAAATGCCATACAGTTGTTGCAGTAAACATGGCTACAGCCTGTATATCCGCCATGAGGCTAGAAAGCTAAGGAATGGACTGGATCCAGCCGGCAAAGCCACGCCTTCAATCCTACTGAGATTGCTTGGTAAATTAAAGATTCATGTGGTCAGAAAAAGAGAGATATACAGTAAAGAGAGATTCAAAGGCAGAGAAAATTTCTGAATGGTTTAAAGTGTGTTAAAAATATATGCAGACTAAAAGTTGAAGTTCTTAAAGTAACAAAAAAAAAGGAAGAGAGTTGTTGTGTGTGGTACACACCTTTAATCCCAACACTTGGTAGGCAGAGGGAGATAGACCTCTGTGACTTCAAGGTGTGGTAGCACATGCCTTTAATCCCGAATGCCTGGGAGGCAGAGACAGGCGGATCTCTGAGAGTTCAAAGACAGCCTGGTCTACAGAGTTACTTCAGGTCAAAGATACAGAGAACCTGTCTCAAAAAGCAAAGAGTTAAAAGTAAAAATAAACAAAATAGAGGTTAAAAGAAAGCTGCACAAAGATGGAAAATACACAGAGAATTTTGATACTGTATGCTATTATGCTCTCTTTAAATTATTTAAATGCTGAGGAAGGAGCAACAGATGCTAAAAGATATTTGTTTATAAATGCTGCTAAACTAATCCAACATAAATATCTTGAATTTGGATCTAATTGATACTTTGGAAAAGAGTTTCTTATTTTGTTTTCACAGAGGATGAGACGCTGTTCATTTCTTCTATTCCGATTTGGTATGATGGACCACGCCCTCCTGAGAGGTTGGTGTGATCACCTTCAGAAAATTGCTTCACTCAACTGCCAACTGAGATGAAACTAGCACACAGGTTATACCATGAAAGGCCTAGTTAACGACGCCCCCATTCAGCATGAAGCAGTTTGGAGAGAAATAACTGCGCCCATATTCCCAAAAAATGTTTATAAATGTTCTTTTACATTTAAAGGGGGATACGATATAGGTATGAATAATTTGCATTAGTATAGATTTTGCTTTATTGATAGAGATTTAAGGTCAATTTTGTTATATGTACAAGTGTTTCTGATTTTGATTAAGGTATTGTGATTGTGTACTTCATTTAAATATGTACTGTATAATTAAGAAATATAGGTTGTTAATGGATAATCATCGATAATAGTAAAGCTTGTAGTCATGTTAGTTAGATTTTCTAGATATATAGAGATATATTTTAGATAGACATTCTTCATGTCTTTCAAAGATTACAGAATAGGACATTTAATGTTTTAATAACTGAGGACTTTTCATGACAATGAGACACTCTGCTCCTGGCAGCACCAATGTACTTCAAGAGGAAGATGGGCATCAAAGAGGCACCTTATGGAGTTTGATAGCCATTTGGGCAAGAAACTGCTCTTGCCTGGACTATTGCATAAACTGGACACAGAGAACCCGCAGAGAGAGGACTACTGAACTTGCCTAAGGTGAGATGATCTTTCGGGGTTCCTGATTCATGAAAGAGTCTGCGAGACATTCTGCAGGACACAACAGATAGTGACTGAATTGACTTTGAATTTTCCTGCTTTATGGAAATGTCTGCTGGATACCATGGGCCTGAAGGCTGAAGATGGATGCCCCAACAGTACAGAGGAACTTTGGGTGACTGTCCAGGCAGCGAGATGTCTCTGTCATTTCTAGAGTTTTAAAAGTTGCTTTTTTTCTTGTTTGCTTAGGTAGTATTGTATCTTTCTGGAGTCTTTGAGGGAGTTAAGAATAGTTAGTTATAGTTATAGTTTTCCTTAGTTATGATAAAGATTATTGTAACTTTTACTTGATAACTGTTTTGTTATATGTAATTTTGCTATGTTAAAGTTAAAGCTTTTTTTGTTGTTGTTGTTTAAACCGAAAAAGGGGAAATGATGGAGGAAGGTCATTGGCCAATAAAGAAACTGCTTGACCCTGTGGGTGGAGTAAACAGAACAAAATGCCGGGAGGAAGAGGAAGTGAGATCAGACTCCACAGCTCTGCTCTCCTAAGCAGACGCCTCAGAGAGAGATGCCATGCCCGTTCCCGGGATGAAGCTCCGACCCAGGATGGACTAGGCTAGAATCTCCCCGGTAAGCGCACCTTGGGGTGCCATACACAGATGATTAGAAATGGGTTAAATTAATATGTGAGAATTAGCCTAGAAGAGAATGGGCCAAGCAGTGATTAAAAGAATACAGTGTCTGTGTAATTATTTTGGGGCATAAGCTAGCCGAGCAGGCGGCCGGGGTGCAGCCCCGCCGCCGCCCTTGTTACTACACTTTGCCTTCTTTCTCTCGCTCTCTCTGGCAAGTCCATTCCTTCAATGGCATTAGAGCCTCCTTGAAGGGACTCTGCCCAGCCTGAGCATGGCAAACAAGGTCCTGGCAGGCCTTGTCCTTCTCCCCCACTCCCTCCACCTTGCTTAAAACCGTTAGATTATATCCATAAAGCTAGCCACCAAGGTCTGTTCTTTTATTTGGCCCCTTTCTCCTCCTGAGGCTGACTACCAAGGTCCAACTATTGAAGTATTGAAGTATTGAAGCCCAGCAATCAAAAGCCCCCTCTCAGCTCACTTAATGAACATGTCCAATTAAAGCCAAACACCTCTGTGTAGAATATTATTTTAACTGGGCAAAGATGTGTTTGTTATATTTGTTTCTGCTGCCGAATAATACTTAAACTGTGTAAAGGCGTGTTACTTTTGGTTAGACTGAGTTTGTTTAATGATGTAAGGATATGTTGCAGCTGTTTCATCTTGCCTGCCTAAAACAAAGCACATGATTGATCAGCCAATAGCTAGGCAGAGAAAGGCGAGGCAGGGCTGCCAGCCAAACACAGAGAAGCAATGAAAGTAAGATATCCAGAAGGTAATGATCCCCAAGGCAAAGGGCAGATAAAGAGAAATAGGCTCGTTTAAGTTAAAAGGGCTGGCAGGAAATGTGCCTAAGCTAGATGGAGCATTCAGAACTAAAAAGAAGTCTTTATGTCATGATTTGGGAGCTGGTTGGTGGCGCAAAAGGAAAAGCCTTGTATACCTCCTCCTCACATGGGGTTTTCCTTTTTACCTTTATAGACTGCCATTTGCCAATGGGTCAAGTCTGTCTCTCTATCCAGAGGTAGTCCTTAGTCCCTCCAGGACAAATATCCCTTTTACCTCTCCCTTAGTCCTTTCCCTTTCTTCCTGGGCCTCTATCTCCTCTTTGTCTCTTATGCCCTTTGTCCCTTGGGGGCAAATACATCTCCTTTGTGCCGAGAACTTGGTCTTGGGATGTCTTATGCCAATACTTTATTGCTTCTTCAGGATTCTGGTGTATAGCAAAGACAAGCTGAGACTTGTGGACTAAACACCTGTTGGATTGTTATACCTTCCATTGGTAGATTGTCACTGTTGGACTAGCTGGACCATAGCCTGGAAGCCATGCTAGTAAACCCCATGCAGTCTATAAGTTCTGGTCCTTTAGAAAATCCTGACTACATCAGGCTAGACTCACTCTTGGGAGTTAGCAATCTCTTGCCCCAGCCTCGCTAGCAGGTACAAGTACATGTATACACAACCTAGCCCAGTTTAAACACATGAATTTTTAAATCACACAAGCAATCTAATGCTTATAGCCTTGCCCTCTTACTCCCTTCACCCAGTGCCATGCTCTCAAGAGCCACACATGAGCCTTGCTTCCCCTAATAAGGAAAACTTCACTGTGTGTATCTACCATCCTCCTCCCCTTCTCCTCCCATCGAAGTTCCATCCTTCACCTTCCATTACGGGTCTAGCACTATGACTCAGTATGGAAGACCACTTACTATGCAAGACTGATGACGTCACTCGCCAGCATCCACATTAAGGTGGAAGGAGAAAACTGACTCTACCTTCTATCCCTGACACCAGTCCCAACACAGTGGAGAGAGAGCTTAGACGTGGTCCCTGGGGATGGAAAGTTCTGGGTCATGGAGAGCCATTTAGCCTGAAAATGAATGCCAGTTGTTTCCCAGAAGAGCTGCCCTGGCCAGTGCTTCCACGGGCAACAGATGGGGGGCCACTTGGGGACTCCCACCCCACCAGGCTTTGTCAGTTACCAGCTCAGGGAGGAGAATCAGGAACAGGTCACCCTGGACCCTGGTTTTACTTCAGTACATCCCAAGAGCCTGTCACAGATGCCATGAAACAGATAGAAAGCAGTAACAAGGGAGGATTTCTACAAGACCATCATGGTGACTCACGCGTGTGCGCAGTCAGATTCCCGCACTCTTTGATCTTCAGTTAGGGCTCTTTTCTTCTTACAAGGATGATTTCTATCCTGCCCACCCCTCCCGCCAGAGAGGAGAGGGGAAGGAAAGGAAGAGAGAAACAACAACAAAAAGACAAGGGGCTTTAAAAATGAAACTTTCTCCCAGAACGCTAAGAATGAAGAGACTTGAAAAAGAATCAGGGATTGGGTTGGTGGTGGCGAGCACCTTTAATCCCAGGAGGCAGAGGCAGGCAGATTTCTGTGAGTTCAACAGCAGCCTGGTCTACAGTGCGAGTTCCAGGACAGACTCCAAAGCTATACAGAGAAACCCTGACTCGAAAAGCAACAGGAAGGAAGGAAGGAAGGAAGGAAGGAAAGAAGGAAGGAAGGAAGGAAGGAAGAAATGGGGGACATGAAGGAAACAAGAAAGGTTTCCTCTTTTATCACCCCCTCATTTACTTAATCGATTGTTTTATTAAGGATTGATGACACTTCTGGCTCTTAACTAGTACTAAATTATCAAAACAAACGGACATACCATACATGACCGGATTTTACCCAGGATTGAATTTAGAACCAATTTTATTCTTTAAAGGTAAAGAGAAGGGCCCAGTACAGGAATTGTGCTGCGTGCTAAAGGGGCAACCCAGCTGCCGGTGAGTCACAACAGCTATCTTGGAAACAGTATTTCCAAAGCAGCCCACATTCTTCAGTCTGCAACAGCACCCGGATTAACTCTGGTTCTGCCTCTTTCTCCTGCAGGTCAAGTCCAAAGTGCATGCTCACACTGGCTCTCCAGGAGCCCACTTGCCTTAGAATTATCTGGAAGTAGTGAGAGTCTGTCTGATCAAAGGCATGACAGAAAGCTTACTTCATGTCTTAAAGGTCATGCCATCTGGGATTGTTAGCAGATTCTACCAGGTGGTAGTGACAGTTTATTCTGAGACAAACACTACCTAGTCAGAACTGAAAACATAAATTTCATTGGTTGGTTATTTCTTGCCCATCCTAAGACATTTGGAAAGCAATCCCTGTGGTATGTCTCCAACAGGAAACTAAGAGTTAATTCCTTAAAAACATCAAAGAATTGCTTATAATGTCATATCTCCACCACGCTTGCCTGGTTGAACAAGAGCCTGACTGATTCCCTGTGATAGATGAATCCCCTGGAAGAGTCTGCCCACACTCCCGCGTGCTGAGGCAAGTGTCCAAGGTGGCTCCAAGCAGAACTGAGGATTCCTGAGATGGTACCCATGTCTTTTAGAGTCCAGTCAGAAAAAAAAAAAATATACAGTACCCTCAAAGAGAGGCTCCCCTTGATTCTAATAATACTTTGGTCTCCAACTAATAACTAGCTGGGTTTCAACATTCCTAGGATGGCGCCAAAAGTGCTGTAGAGCTCAGGGCTAGCACGTGCAAGACCCTGAGTTTGATCCCCAATGTGGGAAAGAAAAAAAAAAGGTCTACTAGAAAGTAGACAATATCATAAAAAAATTAAAAACCGTATAATGCTAGCCATGGGATACACATATTTTCACAGTCCTAGCTCTCAGGAGGCTGAGGAGAAAAACAAGTTCAAGTTTAGTCTGGGATCCAAAGCCTGCATGACCTGGCCTTGGGGTGGAAGAGGAGGGGTCTATAAAATAGATAGAATGTAATTTAATATTTGAAAAGGGTTTCCACTTGATATTGGATAAACAGGAAAAGCTGCAATTAAAAAGCCCCGTTGTTCTGGGTCCCTTAGTGTTAAACCAGCCTGTCACTGGCATTCACACTGGGAAGAGGCAAAATCAGAAACACAGGAACAGCCCAGGTAACACACATGGGGAAGGTCACATCAGGCCTGGCCAAGGTCATCAGTAACCTTGCTCTTTTCAGAAGGCTGAGATTTAGGTAAAAGGAGTTCGGGGAAACTGTAGCAAGGCTGACCATCCAAGCACATTTGATCTAGCTGAGAATTACTCTCATGTAAAAGAACCAGGCAGTCATTTTCATCAGTGTCCACCAGTTTATTCAAATGAACACAAATATCGCCGGGCGGTGGTGGCGCACGCCTTTAATCCCAGCACTCGGGAGGCAGAGGCAGACGGATCTCTGTGAGTTCGAGACCAGCCTGGTCTACAAGAGCTAGTTCCAGGACAGGCTCCAAAACCACAGAGAAACCCTGTCTCGAAAAACCAAAAAAAAAAAAAAAAAAAAATGAACACAAATATTATTTATAGGCTACAATGTCTCATGATCTCTAATTTAGAGTGTATCATGTCCCACAATTGCATTGGCATGATGTATGAGAGGTACGTACAAGTTGGGCATCGAAATGGATCATTTGAAGCCTGGGAAGATGGCTGTTGGGTAAAATGCTGGCTGTGCAGTCCTGAGCCGAGTTCAGATCCCAGGGGCATAGGTAAAGCTAGACATAGTGAATGAACATCTGTTACCCCAGCTCTAAGATCAGATGGGAGGTGGAGACAGGAGAATGCCCTTAAACTCTGGGGCAACCAACCTGGTATACACCACGACAATCCTGTCGCAGACAAGGTGGAGGGCAAGGGACCAGCATCGGAGGTTATCCTCGGGCCAGCACACAGACACACACAGAAAAGATTGTTTAGTGGGTTGTCTTGAATAACTGCCCAATTACAGGTGATCTCTATGGAGGAAATCACCTAGACACAACACAATCATATTCTTCTCAGTTCTCAGAACTCACAGGCCCAATGAGCTCACTAGTCACCGTGAAAGGAAATACAGGCAGGTACTGAATAAAGAAAACCCACAATGCTGATAGAGCCACCCCACAGAAATGCAAACAGACTCGGAACTCGGGCGTTTCCCGGGATCCCAAACAGAGGACCTGTCTCTGCTAATACACAATGCAGGGATTAGGAAAAGATCCACAAATGAACGGTCACCACAACCCAGACACACAGCTCATTTCTTCACCTGCAGCTGATTGGATAAAGACAACCTGGCCCTCTACACGTGAGTCGATGGAGGTGCCAGGATGGTAACGTTTCAGACGTAGTTTGACTTTGCATTCCCCTCCTGCATAGCACATGTGCTTCCTTGGAGGTGCAGTGAATGGCTTGAGCCCAGGTCCGCAGATTCTGCAGAGGCCTGAAGTGCTGGGGCAGCAGTCTGCCTTCTGAGTCCGCTTCCCTCAGGCTCCCTACTTGGACTGGTCACCTCCTGCAATAAGAGCTGATGTAACCCCCTAGGGAGATAGGACACTGCTTCTATGAGAACGTGACCACTTCCAAATTTAGACAGGCCACACCTACTCTCCAACAAACAAAATCAAAACTCAGAATCAGATTGCAAGAAAATGCGCGCGACACTTTTGTGAAGATTGAAGCGTCTTTTTAAGCGTTCTAGATTCCCGGGAGCGTCGGGGACGCGCCGGGGGTGGGGGTGGGGGGCGGCTAAAAACTGAAGGAATCGGTTAACAGACCTGAAGCTAGGTACACCAAGGTTTCGAGCCTGCTCCAAAAAGTACTTTTAAAAATGTAGTATTTGTCGTTTTCCTGAAGTAGATCATGAATACACAGATTTTTTTTAGTCTCAAAAAGCGAGCGAAAGAGGTATTTTCCTCCTCCTGACACGCCCCCCCCCCCCCCCCGCGCCCAGCTCCCACTCTCCTCCCCTCCCAGATAGCTGTGGTTTCTTGGGTCCGCTTCGGGGTGCCTTTCACGCACCCTCATTACCCTACTCTGTGCCTACAATGTTGACAGCCTCAGGCCTTAGAGGTGTCCCGGCTGTGGGGCGGCAGCAAAAAGACGGGAAGCTACCGTCGTGTTCCACAAGCACCTGGGTTTTTTTTTTATTTCTTTCTTTTTTTTTTTTTTTTCTTGGCGCAAGTTGCTCTCGGATGCCAGAGATGGGGGGCGGGGGAGAACCCACTTCGAGCCGCCCCTTGGCACTGCTGCCGTACCTGAGGGCTCTGCATTTTTATGCCTCAATTTCGAAAGCCCGCTGCCTTGCCCCCCTCCGTTCCCTACTAAGTCTCTCGACTCACCATCAAAGAGGAAAAAGAAAGAAAACCCAGTTAACTTTCCCAGCCAGGTGACTTCCCAGTTAAAGGTGCAGCGGACCCGGGCCGCGTCCTCAGGCCAGTTCGGCTTGGCGGTGAGCACGAAACCCAAAGACGCCAGACGCAGCTGGGCCCGCCCGGAGCCCCACTCCCCGAATTGCTTTTTCGGCGCAAATGTTCGGAGCAGAAGCCCCAAGTCCTGGCCTCCCTCCTCCCTGGGGACGCCGGAGCTGCGGCGCCGGCTAAGAGCCCGCGCTCCCAGCAGGAGCCAAACCCTGGTTCCACCGTCTGGGAGCAACGAGCACCTCTCAGACGCCCCCCGACCCCCTGCAGGAACACAGGGCTCCAGCATCGTCCCTGTGTCTCCTGGTCTCCCGGGATCACAACCCCAGCCCATCATCGCAGCGGAGGTTGGGGGGGGTGGGGGCGCAGCCACAGGTGGGGGCGCTCACCTGCTCAGGATCAGGGCTCCCCGTGCCCGCAGGGGACGAGGTGCCCGAGCAGGCCATGCTGTGGGGACCCGCGCGCTCCTCTCCTTCCAGGAACTCGGCTCTGCGCCCGGCTGCGAGTGTCTTCACCCCCTAATCCAGGAACTTCACCCCCGGGAGGAAATGGGGGGGAAAAGTTGGGCCGCCGCTCGAGAACGCGCAGCGCCGCCCCGTGCCGTCTCCTCCCCCTGCAGGGCGCCGCCAGGTGCAGAGCGACCGGCTCGTGGGGGGCGGGCCAGCCAGGTGGAGGCGCGGCGACCCGCCCGGCCCCGCAGCCGCCCGAGCATGCCCAGTGCTGCGTCCTCGGCAGGGTCCCGGGGACTTAGAGGGTTCGGTGGCCTTGAGAGGGCCAGGGGCGTTCGAGGAAGGTCGGGGAGCAGAGCAAGTGTCAGTGCACACCCCGCTCCACCTGAGCGGACGGAATCCCGACAGCACCCCACCCCCCACGATGCTAGCAAGGTCCTTCCTAGTTAGCTGTTGGATAACTGTTTGAACTTAAGAGGACAACGGGCAGCGATGTAACTTTCGCTTATAGTGTTCATTTTAAGTGTAAAATCCACGGGGCAGCGGTAACTACAGGCACACCCCCTCCGAAACCTAATTCCAGTATCGAATTCACGCCACCTGGGGACCGCTTGGGGCTCCGACGACTCCAGCTAGATATCCAGAAGAGCCCCCCACTCCACCCCCATACCCATCCCGATGGGAGGCATGGACTGAGCCCTAGTCAGCAAGGAAGCCAGGAGTCGGATCTCGGAATGTCCTCGTTTCTAGGAGGTCAGATGACAAGGTTCAGCTGGCTGTCCAGGCCACTGGGCACATCAGAACTTATCCTGGTGGATGAGGGTTTGGAAGAGGAAAGCATCTATTCTAGTCAGGTGTCTGTCAAAGGGAGCCTCTCCCAGCTTAACACCAATCAGCTCGAGGGACACAGCCAAAAATGTAGTCGTCCCGTCCTGCCCCCCCCCCCCCCCAAGCACACGGTCTGATTCAGTTTTGGCTGTAAAGATAAACGTTTTCTCTCAACCAGTAGCCAGACTCCATTTTTTTTCTCACACGGAGACAGCCACACTAGCACCTGGAGTCATAGAATGGAAACATTGTTTTCATTGTTCGCTACATCGTTTTTTGTTACTGTTGCTTTCTTTTTTTCCGGCAAGTGAAAGTGTTGGGATCTGATGGCTCCCTGTTAGGCAGTTAATGGGGGTGAAACAAGTTTTGCTTTTTTTTGGGGGGGGGGTTGTTTTTCTTTTCTTTTTTTCTTTTTCTTTGTTTTAAAGCTAAGTAATAGTTCAGGTGAGGCCAAAGGCCAAACTACGACAGAAATTCTGAAGGTTGCAGCGTGTTTTGGCCAACTATGGAAAAGCACGGTAATTACACCGGACTCAGAGAACTCTGCAAGGAGTTCCCTGCAACTCTGAACTCACAAGCAAACCCATAGCTGACACAGAATGTGTGGGCCCTTCCACCAACTCTGCTTACCACATTTGGATCTGACAGAATCTGTGTAAGACAGACAGCAGGATCTGAACCTAGTCTCCAAACCATTCATTGCTTTCAGAATTTAGAAAGTCCCTAAGACTGTGCATTTTACATTCTGTTATATGTGTTGCTGGTCTATGAGGAAAAGGAACTTCCTTTTAACTTTCCAAATGCATTTATGTGTCTGGGCAAGCTTAATGACCCCGGGTATCATTCTAGGGTCATGGCAGGTCTTATTAAAGCCCACAAGGGCAAGGAAGCTGTCTTGCCTCTCCTACTGTGCTTGAATGGGTGCTTTATTCCCTCAGACACTGGATGTGGGAAGCTGACCACACAGACTGAAGAACAGCATTGCATTGGGAGAGCCCAAACAAACACAGGTATTTTACTAACCAGCACCCTGGCACTGACTCAGCCACCAGAAGAGGCCAGCAGCAATCAGAAGAACAATAGAAAAAGGGAGGGGCAGAAAGGAGACAAGAAGTTAATGTGAGGAGCAGCCCCTAGCAGACTTCAGAAAGGGGGGGTTTTCCTGCAGGGCCTCTCTAGTCTGTTTATCTGGTGCCTTGTTCTGAGAAGCGCTTGTGTTTGGGAATACACAAGCCTCTTTCCCTTCTCCTGAGGCAGCCTGTGTTGCACTTGTAAAAGCAAGCAGCTGGCTACAGCTTGAAAGATCACAATGGAGCCAGGTAAGATGGCTCAAGCTGGTTGTGTCCAATACTCTGGAGGCTGAAGCAGGAGGTAAACCAAAACAGTCAAGGCCAGTCTTAGACAATCAGTAAGTTCAAGCCTGGCTGAATAGTGAGAGACCTGGCAACCCTCCCCTTCCTCAAAAAAAAAAAAATGTAGCTAAACCATAACCCTTTCCATCCAGCCTATGATACCCTATAGTACTGACCTGCTCTGTCCTTCCCATTATGGCCAAATATCCCAAATATCATAAACCAGCAGCAGTGGATGCTGATGGGACAGTTCTGCTTGCTTAGACACCTTACTATGCCTCTGCCTTTCCTCAGCTAATGATGCCAGGCATCCCAATCAGAGTTGACTGGCTTGCTGCATGCATGAGGGACTTTTCCAGGCCACTTACTACTAGACGATGCAAGGTATTGGATATACCTCCTACTTAATAAACTTCTGGGATTTGTTTGGGCCTCATTCTGTCTTCTTGCTTCCATCGTTTGCTGTCTCTCTGACCCACTCTTGGGCTAGGTCCCCAGCCCTCTTTTATACTATTTATCTGGAGACTGTCTCACGGGCTTGGCCTTGAACTCACTATGTAACTCAGGCTGGCTTTGAACTTAAGGGAATCCTTCCACCATGCATGGTTTACTCTGCATTTATTTAGTTTTATTTTATAACTCATTTATTTTTATTGTTTGTGCATTGATGTTTTGCCTGCATGTATGTCTGTGTGAGGATGTCAGATCAGACAGTTGTGAGCTGCTATGTGGGTGCTGGGAATAGAACCCAGGTCCTCTGGAAGAACAGTCAGTCGTCCTAATCTCTGAGCCATCTCTCCAGCCCTGTATTTCTAAGTTCTGGGTTCTACCGCCAGTTCTCTCTCTCTCTCTCTCTCTCTCTCTCTCTCTCCTTCCCTCTCTCCCTTCCTCCTCCCTCCCTCCCTCCCTCCCTCCCTCCTTCCTTTTCTCCTCCTCTTTATTTTTCCCCACTGTATCTCTGTCTTCACCCACTGGTTGCCATGTTTTGCAAGCATTGACTTCATGCCAGGCCATACCAGTCGGCATGTTCTCATCACCTGTCACCTTGACAACTGCAGTGGTTTCCGAATTTGGGGTATTGAATCTGCTCTTGCTCTAAGAGTGTGATTTTCCCCAAACATCGAATCAACTCACAAGAGTAAGAACTGTTAAGCTTTTGTGCCTACCCTCTCCATCCCTCAAGAGAAAAAGCTTACCCTAAATGCTCCAGTTTTGCTTCCTCCACAGAATCTCAGTGGTTTTTCTTCATCCCTCCTCCCTGTCTCAGGGGTTCCAGACCTTGCTGTCCCCCAAGGTCTCTCCACATGTGAAGACCAGTGGCCATTCTCTGCTTGGAAAGCCCCTCTCAGAGCCTCCAGCTCTCCCCTAAGCCCAGCTTCTCTCTCCGGCTAAAGCCACTATTGCTGTACTGTATTCCCACCCCCAAGGAAACCTCCTAGATCCCTTTCCTGTTGATGCGGCTCTTTGCCATTCCTTGGTTATTCATAGACAGTGTCACTGTGGTTGTGGAGCATTTTTATGCAGTTCAGAAATCTAATACATTGTGCTGGATAGTTTTATGTCAACTTGGCACAAGCTACACTCATCTGAGAGGAGGGAACCTCAATTAAGAAAAGGCCTCATTAAGATTGGGCTGTAAGCATTTTGTTAATCAGTGATGCATAAGGGAGAGCCTAGGACATTGTGGGTGGTGCCATCCCTGGGCCGGTACTTCTAAGTTCCATAAGGAAGCAGGTGGAGCAAGCCATGGGGAACAAGACGATAAACAGCACCCTTCATGGCCTCTACATCAGCCTCTGTCTTCCAGGTTCCTGCCCTGTTCGAGTTCCTGTCCTTAATTCCTTCGATGATAAACAGTGTATGGAAGGGTGAGCCAAATAAACTCTTTCCTCTCAAACTTGCTTTTGGTCATGGTGTTTCATGGTAGTAACAGGAACCCTAACTAAGATGTGTATGTGTGTGTGTGTGTATGTGTGTGTGTGTTTGTGTGTATCTATATCCAAATTGATTAGAAGCCATTTGTAACCTTAGTGTGATATTCTTGGTTTTTTCATTTTGTTTTGTTTTTTGGTTTTTCAAGACAGGGTTTCCCTGTAGCTTTAGAGCCTGTCTTACTCTTGTAGATCAGGCTGGCCTCGAACTCACAGAGATCTGCTTGCCTCTGCCTCCCAAGTGCTAGGATTAAAGGTGTGCACCACCACTGCCCAGCCTGATATTCATGTTTTCAATGATATGACATGACCCTATATTCTCTTCCAAGGGATGTATGACACACAGCTTGCACATTGTATCTCTTCTGAATTGTAAACACCGTTGCCTTCAATGCTAGAGCTTGGGTTTCTCTTCAGATTGCACAATTTGGGGAGCCATTTTTTTTTTCTTCCAGTACCTAACTGGCCTGGGTCACCTTCAGATAATCTTATCACTTTAAGCATGTCTTTTACTTGTCCAACCCCCCAGCACATAGCACACAGTCTCACTTGATAGAGGTTTGCTGAACAAACAAAAGGTATGCTTATGAACTTGGCCCACCTCCCTAGGACAGATTCCCAAGGTCGAAACCCGATACCCTTGCCTCACTCACAGCAGCTGTGCCCTCTCTGAGTGACACCATACCTTGCTGGCATGCACATCAGATTTCTCTCTGTTCAATAATGGGTTTCAGAGCTGTCGCTGTAGAAGAGCTGGATGTAAGAGGGAAAGTGGTACCACTAGGTTAACCTTGGTGTAGCAGAGTTCACAGAGCCCACCATAATTACACATGAAGAATAGGTTCGGGTGAAGGACAGGAAGTAGAAAAGGAGAAGGGGAGGGTGTAAAAGGTGGTGTGGGAGTCAGTGAGGGAACCTAACGTACCCTAGGCACTTGCTGGAAGCCATCATTTCACGGTGTATGTTACAGTTGTGTAGCACAAGCATTGCATCTCTTAATGTAATCTTCCTTTTAAATTTGTTTTTAATTATGTGTATTGGGTGGATGGGAGGGAGTATATGCACATGACTGCATGTGCCTGTCTCCACAGACGCTGTGGGACAATAGTCTTATACCCTATCACTTCTATTGTATTGTTTTAATTAAACGCCGATTGGCCAGTAGCCAGGCAGGAAGTATAGGCAGGGCAACGAGAACAGGAGAATTCTGGGACAAGGAAAGAGTCAGTCTGCAGTCAACACAGAGGAAACCAGACACAGCGGAAGCAAGATCAGAACGTCTCACTGATAAAAGGTACCAAGCCACGTGGCTAACATAGCCAAGAATAATGGGCTAATTTAAGATGTAAGAATTACTTAATAAGAAACCTGAGCTACTAGACCAACCATTTTATGGTTAATGTAGACCTCTGCGTGGTTCTTTGGACTGAATAGCTATGGGACCCAGTGGGACAGAAATCTCTGTCAACACACAGAAGCAGACAAAACAACAGAGAACTGGATTTTCAATTAAAATACTTCTTTGAGGAGCTGGAGAGATGGCTCAGAGGTTAAGAGCACTGTCTGGCTGTTCTTCCAGAGGTCCTGAGTTCAATTCCCAGCAACCACATGGTGGTCCACAACCATCTGTAATGAGATCTGGCGCCCCCTTCTGGCATGCGGGTATACATTGAGGCAGAATGTTGTATACATAATAAATAAATAAATAAATCTTTAAAAAAACTTCTTTGAGGGGCCTTGAACTCTCCCTAGCTCCTGAGAGTGTGCCTGACTCCAATGCTTCCTTTTATTAATCATGCCCTTAGGATTTTGTGAGGTTGTTTTTTCTTTTGCTTGTTTGTTTGTTTGTTTTATTTTATAGCTATCACGTAGCCCAGGTAGTCAGGTGTGGACCACCATATCAGGGCAGTGTTGTGTGGTTTTGCTCGTGGTTTTTCTCACTGTCCTTTCCAAGTGTTACTGGCAGGATTGAACCTGTCAAAAAAGACATTGTTTTTTTTTTTCATATAAAACAATAATAATACAGTAGTTCTTTGCTGGGTGACACTCAATCTCATCCAGATTCACCTGAGGGGCTTGCCCAGCTGCTCTGCACTGTGTCCTCAAGGAGTGGGGCTGGACCCAGATCAATAAAAAATCTCTCTCTCTCTCTCTCTCTCTCTCTCTCTCTCGTTCACACACACACACACACAGAGAGAGAGAGAGAGAGAGAGAGAGAGAGAGAGACTAAGATGTTTTGCCCATGCTGGCATTGTGAGTCTCCTGCCTCAGCCTTTGAATGGTAGGATTATGGCTATGAACCATATATATATATATATATATATATATATATATATATATATATGCATATACTTTGTATACTCCAGACAGAATCTAGGATCAGAGCCCAGTGTCACTCCCGTCAGACACTTCAGATAATTCTAGCGCAAGCTCAGGTGAGAACCCTGTCTCCAAGGTAACACCCTAATGAAGGGGTCAGCCAGTCAAAGGAGGAAGGAGAAGTGAAGTTCACTACTCAAATGGACCATGACTGCAGAAGTGATCGTGGCTAAGGGCCAGCTTTCTTCTGGGGTATGTCTGGGTGGCGAATTCCGAGTGTGACAGGACAGAAGGAAGTGACAGGCAGTAAGCCAACAAAAGTTTGGGGGTGACACCAGAGAGCAAATTCCAGAAGACTTCAGTGTAGCTTGCATGAGGACAGGAGCACGCTGTCATCCAGTCTAGCAGAGACCCGAGGACAAGGGCCTTGCCTCCTGCTGGCTCAGACATTTGTTTGAAGTGAACAAGTTCCGTCTACAGGAACTGTGAGGAGAGCATGCAGCTAAGCAGTGAAGTCGTCTGAGGAGAAACTGGCCAGAAAGTCATAGAAACTTGTTAAGTTAATTCTCAGACAACGAAGAGTCTTCAGCTGGAGGTTGCCTGAACTACAGTTTCACCAAGGTGGGGTGCACAGTCCAGCAGGAGTCCTCTCCCCTCGGAAGTCAAAGCGCATAATCTGAAAAGAGAGTGGGGTGCTCTGAGTTTCTCAGATTCTCATGAGACACAGATGCAGGAACTGGTTCCACCTGGAGACTGTGTCTCTCAGAACACATTTGGCAATCACAAGGGCTCGGTATGTATAACTCAGACCCATTTCGCAGCCAGGGTTGGTCTTGAATTCCTGCTTGCTCTCAAGTGCTGGGATTACAGGCACACGCCACTGTTGTGTGACATTTTATTTTATTTTTTATTTTTTTTGCTGGAGCCCGCTACCCAGCTCTCCAGTAAATCACACATATGGAAGCTTATTATTTCTTATGAATGCCCAACCTTAGCTTGGGTTGTTTCTTGCCAGCTTTTCTTAAATTATCCTGATGACCTTTTGCCTCTGGATATTCGAGTTCCACAATGGAATGCCAAAATACTGTGGGATTTTTTTTTCTCGCTCTTTTGACTTTTTTGAAGGCCCACCACCCACCTCCCAAATAAATCACACAAGGAGGCTCATTCTTAGTTATGAATGTCCGGCCTTAGCTTGGCTTTTTTCTGGCCAGTTTTCTTATGTTGTCCCGACTCCCTTTCGCCTCTGGGCTTTTATCTGTCTCTATTTCTGTATTGCTTTCTTTACTTCTTTCTCTGTAGTTAGCTGTGTAGCTGGGTGGCTGGCCCCTGATGTCCTCCTCTCCTTGTCCTCTCAGATTTCACCTTCTATTTACACTCTCTGCCTGCTCCCCCTGCCTCTCCTTGCTCCTGCCTAACTATTGGCCATTCATCTCTTTATTAGGACCATCAGGTGTTTTAGACAGGCAAAGAACCACAGCTTTACAGAGTTAAACAAATGCACCATAAACAAAAGTCACACACCTTAAAATAATATTCCCCAACGTACCACCATTTATTATATATATTTATTATGTATATAGTGTTTTCCCTGCACGTATGCTTGGACACCAGAAGAGGACACCAGATCTCATTACTGATGGTTGCGAGCTACCATGTGGTTGTGGAAAATTGAACTGAGAACCTTTGGAAGAGCAGCCAGTGTTCTTAACCTGTGAGCCCTCTCTCCATTCTGCTTTCTTTCTTTCTTTCTTTCTTTCTTTCTTTCTTTCATTCTTTCTTAACACAGGGTGTCACTAGCCCAGGTTAGCCTGAAAGTCATGATCCTCTTGCTTTCCACCTCCCGAATACAGCTTCTGAAGACATTCCAGATTTTCCCATAATCTTCAGGGCTGCTGCCGACATCTCCTGAGCACTGGCCACGAACACTGCAGAATGACCTGCAAGGCTCTGGACAGATTCAGGAGACCCGTCCAGCCTCACACACTTGGAACTAACGGAGAATCCAGAGTCCGTCTCAGAAGGATACGTATTGTATGTTTTCTCTCATCTGTGGTTCCTAGATTGTATAGAGATACATAAAGTCATACATACACTCCTCATCATGCCGTAGTTTCTTTCCTGGTTGCTCTAATAAGACACCCTGGAAAAAGCAACTTGAAGGAGAAAGGGCCTATTCCAGCTGACAGTTCAAGGTATAGCACCTCATGGTGGGAACCGGAGGGTGGGGCAGCAGGAGCTTGAAGCAGCCGTTCACATCTCAGCCTCCTTCAGGAGGCAGAGAGTGATGGACACATGCTGCTGCCATGCTCGCTTTCTCCGTGGGAATGGCCCTGGGCTCAATGAAGGCGGGTCTTCCCCTTTCCCTAACCAAAACAATTCCTCACTGGTATGCCTACAGGCTTATTTTCCAGATGTTTCTAGATTCCACCAAGTTGGCAGTTAACACTAATCTTCCTACTATGGACCATGAAAACAAAGCTGATTAGAGAGACAAGGAGCAGGGAACATAAAAGAAAAGTGTGGCTATGAGGGATAAAGGAGGCTAAATTTCCATACATACAACATGCAGATGCTTGAAATAAAATTCTGAAAATTATCTACCTCCAAACAGCGGTAGGACTGAGGTCAGGAAGCCCAGGTGAGTGACATGTCCTGCCAGTTCTATGTTGCTCATGGATGAGATATTCTTACTAGCGACAATGTCTTGTACAGGCAGCCCAGCCCAGCCTGTGCCTTTGACCATTCAGATATAAAGTCATGAAGGGGAATTTAAGGGGCGTGGTGAGAATGGTAACAGACTAGAGATAAAGGAAAGTCAAAAAGGGGGAGCTGGAGAGATGGCTCAGAGGCTAACAGCACTGGCTGCTCTTCCAGAGGACCCAGGTTCAATTACCAGCAACCATATGGCGGTTCACAACCATCTGTGATGGGATCTGGTGCTCTGATGCTCTCTTCTGATGTGTAAGCATATATGTAGCCGTACACATACTAAATGAATAAAAATCTTTAAAAAGAAAAAGAAATAGATAAGATGTGCAAGTCCCATTAACCATCAGGACACTGGTACCCTCACATCTGGCCATCCCTCCTTCTTATCCCACCTTGTTAACAACCAGGCAATGGTTCTCTTCACGTCCCCCTTGACGGGGGAGGCCAGAAGACACATACAGTTTGGGAATGGGAAAAGTGTTATCTAACCAGCCAGGCTAAACATAAAATACCAATTATACCCCTCCCGAATCCGCCGGTGTGTTTCATCCGTTAACTAGTGAAGGCAAACCTATTCATTATCAAAGAAACCTGTAATGAACTTCACCGTGACCTTGAATGACGAGAGATCCAGGGACTTAGTGTTTTGCACTTAACCTGTGCCAAGAATGTATTGTGTATTAAACACAGACCTCCATCAGTTTCCTGCCTGGAACAGCCCAGGGCCAGCTAGCAGCTGTTCAATGTGCAGGGGCTAAAAACCAAGCGGTAAAGGTGTAGAGCAGTGGTTCTCAACCTGTGGGTCGTGACCCTTTTAGCGTCACATATGAACTACCCTACATACCAAGATGTTTACATTGCGATTCACAACAGCAGCAAAATTACAATTGTGAAGAAACAATGAAATAATTTTAGGGGTTGGGGGTCACCACAACATGAGGAATTGTACGAGAGAGTCACGGCGTTAGGAAGGTTGAGAGCCATTGATCCAGAGAAAATCCAAATCTGAATTTACCTACCTCTGGTAACTCTACTGAATCGCCACTGGGTCAGGGAAGAAACAGAGAAAGAAATGAAAGGCTTCTCAGACCTCAATGAGAACGAATGCACAGCACACCCAAGCCTATGGGATGCTATGAAAGCAGTGCTAAGAGGAAAGTTTGTAGCGCTAAGGGCCTACGTAGAGAAACTAGAGAGAGCTCGCACTAGCCACTGAATGGCACACCTGAAAGCACTAGAACGAAAAGAAGCAAACACACCCAAAAGGAGTAGATGGCAGGAAAAAATCAAACACAGGGCTAAAATCGATATATATAGATATAGATATAGATAGATAGATAGATAGATAGAGAACAAAAACAAATCAATGAAACAAAGATGTGGTTCTTTGTTTTTATTTTTAAATATTTGACTAGAATTTAACCTCCCAGGACATCCAGACACAGTCAGCACTAGCAGCGTGTCCCATGATGCCCCTGGGCTTCTGGCCTCTCAGGATTCTGAAAGATGAGTTTGGGCTTGCAAACTCCTTGTGTGCAGACAAGATTTTGGAGTCAGAAAGACGAAAAAATGCCATTAATATATAATTATATATACAATTAGTATATATTAATAATATCTATTTCCTTGATCTGAAAAAATTATGAAGTTTCCAGTTTCTCCTCGGTTTAAAGAAAGCATCATTTGAAGCTGGCTAAGGTTTTCAGCCCCGGAACAATTCCTAAGGGAAGGCGTCCAACTCTACATAGAGCTGGCTACCCAACTTACGATGGGAATTTCTTCATGAGGCCAACAGGAGGCTGTGTCGATAATTACTGCAATTACTGCTCAGCCCGTCAGAAAGCAAACCTGATCTGTAGCCAGATTTAATTCTCCATGACATATAACTGTTCCTATTGTCTTTCACCTCCAACACTCACACAGGCTTACCCTCATGAGCACGCACGTGTACATACATACTTCTCTTCACGCATAATGGCTACATCCTCATTTCCTGGGTTATTTTTAATTGATTCATCTACATGGAGACGGTTATGACTCTATCAGAGGATTATTTTCTCAAAATAATGAAATAGACTATTCTTCAAGCTCCAGATGTGCAGCCCCTCCCTCTGCATTGTGACTGGCCTTCATCATTAGCCTCAATTTTACTATTATTTTATGCTTTAGAATATTTATTTATTCTCTCTCTCTCTCTCTCTCTCTCTCTCTCTCTCTCTCTCTGTGTGTGTGTGTGTGTGTGTGTGTGTATGTGTCTGTCTGTCTGTCTCTGTCTCTCTCTTTCTTTTCTCTCTATCTGGGGACCTGATTACTGCTCTATTGCTTGCATAGTTATGAAATGCCAGAGTACATCCACCCTGCCTCCAGCTTTAACCTATGTGATTACTCAAGAACTCTGTTATTCTCTCTTCAGCTATGACCTAGGACACAGCCTGCTGCACACGGGGTGTTTAATGTACATGTTATAAATTCTCCTCAGCATATCAATGCTCCTCTACTAGAAATGAAAGGTGGCCAAAGACAGGGAACTGAGAAAAATGTGCCTGGGAGCTGGGGAACTAGCTTGGTTGGTAGAATGCTTGCCTGGCCTACACAAATCTGGGAGTTTGACTCCCGAGAACTGCGTGAGCTAGTTTTGATGTGTGTTGAGTGTATTTCTAGCCTGTGGGAGGAGAATCAGAAATGTAAGATCATCCTTGGCTATACAGTGAATTTGTGCTACATGAGACCTTGTCTCAAAAATACAACAACAAGAACAAAAAGAAAACATACAAAAAACTATAACAGACGAAAGCAATGAAAAGGGAAGGGGAGGAAAGGAAAGGGACGAGGAGGAGAGGTAAAAGAAGGAGAGGAGAGGAAAATCTGGCTAGTTATTCCTGATAGGCCAAATAGAAGGGGGACTGGCTGGCCTGGTCAGTAGCTTTTACACTAGGCACTATACAAGGGACTGCTAAAGGTGACCAACTCTAACTTAAAGTAAATGCATTCATTCATCCAAAACCAAAATGTGTATTGAGGATCTAGCCGCTAAGAGAGCTTGTGGGAAGTCAGACATTAAAGGACCCCAGGGAGGCCAGGAGAGTTACAAAGCCAGGAAAGAGTCTAGTGCAGACGCATATGAAATGTGATCGCCCAGGGATGGAGGTCAGGCGCCCCAGAAGCCTGCTGTTTGGATCAGGATACACCCGATTAGATCTGTGTGGCCTGGAATAGCTTCTTACCTTAAGGAAGGCTCCTGATCTTTCCTAGAGGAGTAAAGGCAGGGAAACTCTGACAGACCTCCTTGCTTTGTGCTGAGGATTACACTGTGGAACTCCCGTGAAACATTTACAGCAGCATCTGACATAAGCCAATTGGTCAATAAATGTCAGGGCTTCTGCTCCATCAGGGCAGTGGCCACAATAAACGTGAGAGAGCATCCTAGTTCATGAATAGAGAGAGTGACGGTGAGAATATCTTTAACCGTTTAAAGATGTATGAATTTCATACATAGCATATTTGTTCAGCAACAATGCTCAGTACAGCAAGATATCCCTAAAGGTGCAATAGTGGCATTTGCCTATTGGTGGAAACCAACAGCTCTCTACTTGGACTAAAGTCCCACTCAAGAGGAAGGAAACTGTGCCTGGGACTGTAAACCTAGCTGACTTCCAGGGGCAAATGAGGTAGTAGATAACAGAGGAAAAACTACCAGTACCACTTGCCTAAGCCAATATAATTCCTAGTTGCATTCTAAATACTTATCCTCCTAGCCACAGATAAATGTAGCTCTCATCCCTCATCAAAGGAAGCTTCTCTTTCACCAGACAGAGACCATTACAGAAAGCTACAGCTGGTCACTATGCAGTGAATAGCTGGCCGTGGGTGCCCAGGGCCAACCAATATATCTGCTGTTATGGTAAAAATAAACCGGCGCCATTCCCTGAGTGGCAGCAGCAGGCCACGAGGGGTAGCAAGTCCCAGGCAGGGAGTCGTGTGATGGGTGAGAGACCCAGACAGACAGATATGCCATGCTTAGTGAGGTTGGATATTTATTTAGTGGGTTATGGAAGGGAAGGGGAAAGGGGAGAAGGGGGAAGAGCAAAGAGAGGCAGAGAGAGAGAGAGAGAGAGAGAGAGAGAGAGAGAGAGGCGGAAGGGAGAGAGGCAGAAGCTGCCTCTTCAGGAGAGAGATAGAAAAGGAAGAGGCTCAGGCTGGCAGCAGAAGGAAGATCTGCTTGGCTCAGTGGACAGGGGAAGGAGTAGGTAGGGCTGTCTCTTAAAGGGACAGGGCAGACCATTACATCTGCAATATAAACCCTACACCTAAGGCTCAAGAGGGGCCCAAAGGATATGAGAGCCAGAGGAACAAGAAGTCTGCCATGAGATTGTGTCTCCTAAAAATGGCAGGGAAGCTACAATCATGAAATCTCAACAGTATGACTGCCTAACCAGGATCCCCAAAATGACAACACCAGTTGACATGCTGACACTGATGGGGGACATTGCACATAGCCCCACTCCTAAATGAAGAGCTACTGACATCCCAGAGATGAGCATCCTATATGGTTATCTGATCCGGAGGTCAGTACACACACACACACACACACTGACACCCCAAACTAACAAGAAATTTTTCCCATCAAACAAATTAGTCCACTGCTTTTAGTCAGCCTCACTTAATCTTTCAGGATATGGCCATACTGCAGCCAATCGCTTAATAGAATATAACATGGCAGGCTTGTAGTTCAATTCTAATATATTCCTGTTGTTTTCTGAAACCTCACAAGACCACCCCCCTCCCACTCCCGCTGTCTCCCCTGCAACAACTGACTCCCCTGCTGTCTGGCCCTTGTCTTCTAATTCTTACCCTGATGGCCTTAAGCTCTGCTTACAGTTCAATAAGGCTTCTTCTATAGACCACCACCCCAAACTCTCCCATATGATTTCTACAAACCAGTTCCCAAAGCCTAAGACCCACCTTCTCTACCTGTGTCCTAGTTACTCTCAATTTACATGATGCACACCATGACCAAAGGCAGCTTTAGGGAGAAAAGGGTTTAATGTTACTGATAGTTTACAGTTCAGCACTGAGGGACTTCAGAACAGGAAGTCAAGACCCAAACCTGGAGCCAGGAACTGAAGCAGAGCCCATGGAGAAGTGTTTACCTGCTTGCTCGCCATGGCTTACTCACCCAGCTTCTTTATACAACCCAGGGCACCTGCCCAGGGATGGCACTGCCCACTTACACCAATCATTAATCAAGAAAACACCCCCACAGGCTCGTCCACATGCCAATCGATGAAGGCAATTTTCTCAGTTGACGTTCCCTCTTCCCAGACGATGGCCAGCTTGTATCAAAATGAAAAAACAAACACAAAACGACCCAGATGACACCAGCTTGTATCAAAATGAAAAAGAAAAAAAAAAAAAAAAAGGAAAACAACCAGTCAGCACAGTTCGCTCCTTGTCTTGTCGCCTCAACCAATAGCTGCCAAGAAGTAAGTGAAGAAAGAAGGGTTTGGGATCCAGGGCACAGTTCTTCGCTGTGGGGGAGGTATGTCAGCAGGAGTAGTTTGAAGCTGAAGGCTAGGAATATGAGGTTGATTGCTTTCTCCAGGACTGGGTCAAAGAAAACAGGACGCGGGGGCAGATTACCAACCTCAAGGCCTGCTTCCCACCAACCCTGTTCCTCTTTCTCCAGCAAAATCCTTCTCTCTCTTTTTTTAAATTTTATTTTATTTTATTTTTGAGACAAGGTTTCTCTCTGTAGCTTTGGTTCTCTGGAACTCGTTCTTGTAGACCAGGATGGCTTTGAACTCACAGAGATCTACCTGCCTCTTCCTCCCAAGAGCTGGGATTAAAGGCATGCACCACCACAGCCCAGCTTAGACCCCACTTCTTAAGGAGTCTATGACCTCCCAGAGGAGTAACACCACGTAGAGATACTGTATGTAAACACACAAGCCTGCAGGAGCTGTTTTGCAACCAAATAAAAACAATATAAAAATCAAGATTAAAAGAAAATCTTAGCAACACTCCCTTCAATTTTTCATTTCTTCCCATTAAAGGAAATTACATTAGATTCTAAAGTAAATTTATAGTATTACTAGTGAACTGTCACCAAGATCTCTGAGTATGAGTAGCACCAAACTCTTATCCAGAATGTTAGCTTTCCTTGTAATAATAAACTAAAAATAATAACCACTTTATATATTAAAAGGGTTTCCTTCCGCTATTTCTCTCCTTGAAATATTTTTAACTTTACTTTTTTAAAGGTTTGTTTTTAATTTGTTTATAATTCATGCGTGTGAGTGTTTGCCTGTATGTGTGTTGTGCACCCTGTGTGAGCCTGGTGTCTTCAGAGGCCAGAAGAGGGCATCAGATTCTTTGGAACTGGAGTTATAGATGGCTGTGAGCCATGGTGTGGGTGCTGGGAATGGAACCCAGGTCCTCTGGAAGAGCAGCAAGTACTCTTAACCATTGAGCCATCTCTCTCACTCCTGCTTGAGAATTTTGATTATAGCATTAGATCCGACTTTGAGGACACATGATTTATTTTAAAAATTTCTTACAGATGTTGGCTTCGTGATGTAATACTAAGAATAAGTTTGTACGTAGTCCACTCTTAGCCCCATTGTTGTCTAATCTCATTACCTTACAATGTCAAGAGCAAGAAGAGCCAAGAGCATAGACGGTTAAACCCTCAGTAGACAGTCAGTGTTTTTCTCAAGTCTACTCTTGGCTTTCTTTTTGTTTTATTTTTTTTCTTTAAATAACATCATTCAAATAGACAATGAGAGACATAACCACACGCTTTATTACTTTACAGGGATCCTGACCAAACCCAGTAGACAAACACAGCTGTGTAGCACAGAAAGCTATGCCAAGTGAAGGATCAAGGGAATCCTGTGCTTTATATAAACTGTCTTCTTTCCCTTTATGACGTCAGTCTATGCAGCACAGACCCTTCCTAACATCATCCAGAGCCTCTCAGGGAAGTTCTCAGAGAAGCAAACCCCTGGACTGTATCCTCCTTAGGGTACAGTTATCACCCGATGGTGATCCTACTACTGCCGGTCAATAGGTGCAGGGGGATGGGTGCATGGAGAGTCCTCGTAGTTCCAATTCTTCCTTACCTTGCTAATCAACCCACCAGGCCGCTGTGTTTCTCTTGTAATGACTGGATTTATATGTTTTTGTTTTACCGGTTAAAATGAGGCCTTTCGTGGTGGCTGCTGGCCCTTCTCATACATACAACCCAACAGCGGATGAAGCAGATAACACATTCACGGCAGAGAGAACAACACAGCATGATGTGTGTGACATATCCTACATTGTTTGAGCTTCTTGGGGCACAGAGTAAACAATAAAAAGAGCACATGAAAGAAGGATCATAGCTATAGCGAGGAAGGTAGACGTGCATGCTAAACACAACAGATACAAAGACACTGGATACTTTTAAGCAAAGAAGTGCGACAGGGAGGACAGGCCTGGCTGAGGAGAGCCTGGAAGGAAGACAGCCCAGTGAGCAGGTAATGAAGTACTGGACTCAAGGACTGATTAGGTCAAGGCCACTGAGACGCTCAATGGATAGAGCCACTTGCTGCCAAAACTGACTACCCGAGTTCATTTCCTGGGACCCACAGGGTAGAAAGAGAAAACTGACTCCCAGAAGTGATCCTCTGACCTCAACAAGGGCACTGTGGCACGCATGTAACATCCCTCTACATACACATGAATAGCTAAATATGACTTAAAAATGAATAAATAAAAATAATTGATTTAGCAAGAAAACCCTGGGGATGATTCCTGTAATCCCAACATTGGGGGGTTAGTGCAGAGGGATCAGGAATGTAAGGTCATCTTCAGCTACATAGCAACAGAAAACTTGGGTTTGATTCCCAGCACCCCCATGGTGGCTCACAACCATCCATAACTCCAGTTCCAGGGGATTTGTCACCCTCCTATCACCTTCGCAGGCAACAGACTTATATGTGGTGTAAATGTAGGCAGGACATTTATACACATAAAACAAAACAAATCTTAAACATACACACACAAGGAAATGCCAAAAAAAAATCAAGATAGAAGAGAGGGAGGGGGCTGGAGAGATGACTCAGTGGTTAAGAGCACTGGCTGCTCTGCCAGAGATCATGAGTTCATTTCCCAGCAACCACATGGTGGCTCACAACCATTTGTAATGAGATCTGGCACCCTCCTTTGGCGTGCGGGCATACATGGAGGCAGAATGTTGTATACATAATAAATAAATAAATCTTTAAAAAAAAAAAGAAGAGAGGGAGGGAGAGAGGATATCTTCGCTGTTTACAGCTGTGTTGCGTATACCAGGTGACATGCCCCACACCCCTCTGGGGGATCTGTCCCGCTTCTCACCATCAGATCACTGGGATTACAGATGAGTGCTGCTATCCACACACCCACCTTTACACAGGAAGTCACACTCAAGTCCTCGTGCATAAAGGAGTGAACATCAGTGAACACCACCTCCCCAGTCCTCACCAGGAAGATTTTATATAGCAATACTGACCTTCCCCATGTCGCCATGCTAAAATCTAGTCTGTGGGGGAAGAGGGGACCAGACAAAGAAGAGCAGAAATCGATGATGTTTAGAATGAGGATGTGTGTGAGCCTGCTAACTGGAGCCCCCCAAATCAAGCAAAACGGATACAACTCCGGCAAGATTATACAGAAAAAGAGAAAATTCACCAATGGTGGATGAAACTGAAGCAATCTAATTAAAGTGTTGGTGGAGGTGCTCCCAGCAAGAGGGTACACTTACCATGCATATACATGCTGGTGGTTCTGAAGATTCAACTGAATTTTACCTGCCCTCAGAACCCATTCACTGCTGCCCCCTAGTGGCGTTAGCTGTCTCTACCACAGAGCTGGGGAAGACTGGAAAGCCACCTGGTGCACAATCCCACCCACTCAAGACGAGCCCAGGAGCTCAAGGCCAGCTTGGGCAGTAACGTGCTGCTCTTCCAAAGAACAAGAGTTCTATTCCAAGCACTTACATCTTGAGGCTCACAACTGTCCATAACTTCACCTCCTTGGTATCTGACTCTCTCTTACTCTCTCTTGTGGCCTCCACAGGTGCCTGCACATATGTAGGCGTCACCACACACACACACACACACACACACACACACACACACACACACACACACATAAAAACAAACCCAAAAATTTAAAGGACTATATAGACGAAACTAAATCAAAATGCAACATAAAAAAAGATGATTCCAGACCTCCACAGTCTCCTGGGCAGGGAATGGTAGCAGAATGAGATGTTCCAGAGGACCCCACAGGTGTCAGTGGTTGTTCAGGTCCTAGATTTAAAACTGGGCTATGGTTTCATGGGGTGCTTATTACATTATTGCCATATATTAATAATAACATATGTAAAGATGCTCATAAACACAGCAAGGAGGAGACAGTGTCCAGAAGCTAGGATTGCGTCATCTGCATCCAGCATCAAAGCACACACTGCCTCATTGCCCTAAAACTCTGAACTAAGTGTCGATCTGGAGTAGAAGATCCGAGCAAGCACGAGCACAGCACGGGTTTCCACCTGTCTCGTCTGAAGCTGATCATTGTGGTGTCCCATGAACAATGACCAGCTAATTATTCTAAGTGCTCCGCCATTAACTAGGGATGCAATGTCCTTTTGTCACCTGCGCATCTAAGAACTGCACACATCGCTGGTTTTCAGGGAGATACTGCTGAAGATGAAGTGGCATTCAGAAACAAGGCACAGGAAGACTAAATATATACATCCTGTTAAGAAGAACTTGATGCCTATTTCAAATAGTGTTTGTATTAGTAGACTGGTGTGTGCCTGTTGGACAAACATAAGTGGAACCACTGAATGTTAGTGGAGAGGGTGGGCTTTGAACTTGAAACTTCGGGGTTCAAATGTCCACTCTTTTTTTTCCCCTTGAGACAGGGTTTCTCTGTGTAGCCCTAACCATCCTGGGATTCACTCTGTAGACCAGGCTGGCATTGAACTCACAGAGATCCTCCTGCCTCTGCCTCCCATGTGCTGGGGCTAACGGTGTATGCTGCCACCTCCTGGTTGAAATGTCCATTTTGCCCCTGCTTTCCTGACTGGCACTAGGTAGGTGACGTCATATCTGTAGATGTTGGCTTCCCTCCCATGCATCTTTGGGAGTGCTATTTCAAGAAAGACAAGCCGTTTAAAGGACTTAACACAACACCCGACACACTTACAACCTTATAGAAGGCCACCGTTATCACCTAGAGACATTTAAAGTGATTTACTTCCTCAATCTACCTGGCCACACACACAGGTGTGTGTTTGTATATATTTCCAATTACTGGTAAAGCCAGCCGCTCGTTATCAATAGCTTACACATCAAACAAGATAAGTACACAGTTCTCTGTAGGTAGGGAATGACAAACAATTGCTCCAGCACTCTTCATAAGGTGACTTCCAAAGCTCCACCCGGGGCTGACAGCTGTCATTCTGTGAGAACACTCTCGCAGGGTGTAAAGGTCACAGCGCGGAGGGACAGTTTCAGGGTCCAGGCTTTGCTGCCTGTTGTGATGGTTACCACAGTCACTGTCGGCCTGACTTGGTTTTGTGTCACCTAAGGGAAATATGTTTGTCCTCCTCTGTGAGGGGGTTTCTGGAGAGGTTAAATCAAGGAGGGAGGACCTGCCTCAAATATGGGTGGGTGGTACCAGCCTGGGGGAAGGGGGTCCTGGACTAGATGAAAATAGGGAAGCAAGCTGAGCACCAGTGTTCCCCTGCTCCTTCCTGCCTGCAGATACGGACGTCTTGCGCTGCCATGGCTTCAACAGCTCGTACAAATCAGTACTCATTGTAAGGTTGCCATTGCAATTAAGGAAAGGCCCGGCCATGAGTGGTTTGTTGGGACATGTGTTAGTTTTGTTTTGTTTTGTTTTGGTTTGGTTTGGTTTTTTTTTGGCAAATATGTACTATAAATAACAGAGAGGGAAAAGTTTTGGTTTTGTTTAGATCAGTGGTTCTCCACCTTCCTAAAGCTGCGACCCTTTCATACAGTTCCTTGCAGCGTGGTGACCCCCAATCTTAAAATTATTTCCAGTGCTACCTCATAACTGTAATTTTGTTAGTTATGAATCATAGTGTAAATATCGGATATGCAGGATATCTGATATGAGGCCCCTGTGAAAGGGTCATTTGACCCGCTCCCAAAGGGATCGAGATGTAGAGGTTGAGAACCCCTGACTCGGGAGTTTCCCTCCTTTGTGAGAGGAAACAGCTCATATCACGGTAGCCAGAGAGAAAGAGGGAGAAAACACCCACATTCACTGGCTTTCTTCAATTTCCTTCACTCAGTCTGGTCCCCAGCCTCCATACTGGACTGGCTTTCTCCATTTGGCGAAACCTTTCTGGAAAGGTCTTCAAAGTTCGCGCATGCGCGCGTCCAGGACCCTGCCATTCCCATCCAGTTGACAGTCCAGGTCAACATTACAAGCCATTTCCCTGTGAAGTTTCTGGTCTATAGTCCATTATCATTGTTGTAGTGCTGCTAATATCCCTTCCCAGGGGAGACGGTAATAAGATCTCCTCCTCCTCCTAAAGTCCCAAAGACGAATGCAGGTATGATTTGACCAAAGTTCACTCTGGGGAACCAATGAGTTCATGGAACTTTCTTACAGAGCACAGATGAGGGGTTCCTGACAGGACTGCAGGAGCTCCCTTCCAAAAGGCCGCCCTGGAAAGTATTTCAGCATGAAGGAAGGTTTCCCCATAATGGCATAGGTGGAGCCCCCTCCAAGCCTTCCCCGGTTTGTATATTCTAGCCCCTCCTCGAGACCATGTGCAGTTAAGGCAGGCTACATACAACAGGCCTTGGGGAGAGCTGGATACTCTGGTGAGGGTCCTTATGAGGGGATGTAAGTTGTCGACAAGCCCACCTGGGATGAACTTTCCAAATGGGCATAGGTGAGCTCCTCAAGATGGCGGTGGTTTGGCTTGGAGGATTGTCCTGTACAACATACTAAAAACCGCCCTGATGAACTTTTGTCAAGTTAATAACTTGTTCACTTAGAATGATTTCCTTTTATGAGATTTACAGTAGAGGGGAAACTATATTAAAAGAGTAAAACCAAATGTAGATATCATAATCTAAAATGATACATAGTTTTATTGAAAGATGTATATGTGAACATACTAAGATGTACAGACGTGTAATATGATAATATAAACCTTAGGATAGCACTTGCAGACAGATGCTATGCCAACTTAGAAACCTAAGGAAACATAGCATGACAGAATTAACATTTACCAAATTTTCCCTTAGTTTTCATTATGAATAAGTAAGAGATTTAGATGAAGTAATTCTACATTTAGTTTTAAAGAAGAGTTTAATTCATGGCCGTGTTAAACACATGAAACAAAACAAAAACAAAAACCTTAGTACCTTCTTCTCTAGCTTCATCAATCCACAGCTTCAAAATATCCAGAAACATACAATAAGAATGAGCTGAATTTTCTAGAAATAAACCCACTAAATATAGTCATCTTAATTATAAAAAAAAAACAGAATTAAGCTTGCAACCATTATTAAGACACAGATGAGAAAATATTTGCATGGTTGTAGAAGCCCAGGATTTACAAGCTTGTCTCTACTACCCTCTAGTGGTTATATAGATATAACATCTTTACAGTATTGTTTCCAGGTAACACACACACGCGCACACACACACACACACACGCGCACACACATGCACGTGCGTGCATACACTCACGCACGCGTGCACACACACACACAACATGTATGTATGCTTGCATGCAAGAGATTCCCCAATTCCCAATTTCAGTCTTATTGAATTGGTCCTAGCCTTGTTTATTATGTGATATAAACTCTTAAAGAGGATTGCCTCTTTTAATTGTTCGTGTGTGTGAGGGGATTTGTTTGGTTTTTGTTTTGTTTGAGACACAGTCTCTTTCTGTAGCCCAGGCCGACATGGAACACAGTATGTACCCTGGCTTGACCTGAAATTCGGGACAATCTTCCAGCCTTAGCCTTCTGTGTACTAGAGTTACGAGAGTGAACCTGGCTGTGGCGAGGTGACCTTTTAAATGGCATCATTGTTGTCTTCTCTTTCCACATGAATGGTTTCTGAGTTCTCTGCCAAATTAACCTGTCAAGAGAAAACCGTCCAACTCCCCTCCTTCAACAGAAAGAAGCTTCTGGTGTGTGTTTCAGTGGAGTGTGTCCCATCCTTCCCCAGGCAAGTGGCTCCCTGAGCCTCTCAACCCTCTGCTCCCTGGAACCACCCGACCTTTCAGGCAAATGCCACTGCTGGATGTCCCTGAAGCTATCCGTGTATCCCTCCTAGACTCCGAGCACCAAGCCTGGCCTTCTCTACATCACACTTTTCTTCCTCATGTGCCAAAGTTATGCTCACATATTTCAAAAATTCTTTCAAATGCATTTTTTTTCCTGATTTCTTTTTCCTTGCATGTCCTAAGCAAACCAGGTTCCTTTAGGACACCGAGTCCCTGTGCCTGCTGCTCCCTTTGACAGAGCATTTAACCAGGTCCCACCCCATCCCTTCAACTCTCACGGAAGCTAACACCTGTTTTTCGAAAATCACGGTAAGCATGGTGTCTCGAAAGAGGCATCACCTCCCCCAAGGCTCCTTCACTCTCTCCTTTGGCCTCAGAGTCATTTTTGCAAATTTTGTTCTAGTAATTTACTTACAAATTTGAATTTCTTCTGGGGACCGGCTCTCACGTAGATCAGGCCAGCTTCACACACGTGATGTAACTGAGGCACACGTGCAGTTTGCCGGGGAAGAGCCCTAGGGCTTCGCGCATGCTTGGCAAGAACCTTACCCGACAGCCATTTGCTGGCTTTTTTTGCACTAGGTAATGATCAATGA
The DNA here is from genome assembly GCF_018167655.1 of Microtus oregoni. Taxonomy (NCBI): domain Eukaryota; kingdom Metazoa; phylum Chordata; class Mammalia; order Rodentia; family Cricetidae; genus Microtus; species Microtus oregoni. The sequence continues at coordinate 4,511,994 of NW_024543066.1, forward strand.
GATTAAGTCAGAGAAATGTGCCGTGTGCCCGCTCTGAGCGAAGCACGGGCTTCCGTAAATAGTAAACGCTACTATTTCCTTTGAGTTCACAAAGGGTAACTGACCGCTGCTATCAATGTCATAGAAACGAGATGGCTTTCCCAAGCTACAGATGAGGTAAAGGAAGGAGCCGAGATGTCAAAGGATTGAGAGCCAGGCTGCCTTCCCGTTCCAAAGCTTTAGCCTCCATATTGTCACCGCTGTTCCCCCAGCTTTTGCTCAGGAGAGCCAGCCATCACCCTCATTCTGAGTCTGAGGCAGTCGCTGCCAGTAGAGATGAACGAGCCTAATTCCTGGGTTTGTTCTTAGTAGACTCCTACTGTCAGATTCACTGTTTCCTCTATCTTTTTGGCTGGAGGCTGAGGTCTGGGGTGCTGCTTTGCATATTCTGCTTGCAGTGTAGTTAGTCATCCTTAAACTCCGTGCCTAAGGCAGGCTTTTCTGAGGAACGGGTGGGGGGTGGGTTGGGGAAGGAAAAGTAGGGGGAGCAGGAGGAGGGGAGGGAGGAGGAACTGTGGTTGGTATATAAAATGAATTAAAAAAAAATTTTTTTAAGTCCTTAAGCTCTGAGGACATAGCAGGTGACAACTTTCTTTTTGTCCCTGCTGGTTGTGCAGTCTCTGATCAGTACCCTCCCAGCACTAGGTTAAAAGCAGGAGCTTTGAAATGAACTTGAAGCTCCCTCCTCCCCTCCCTCCCTCCCTCCCTCCCTCCCTCCCTCCCTCCCTCACTTCCTCTCTCCCTCCCTCCCTCCCTCCCTTCCTCCCTCCCTTCCTCTCTCCCTCCCAAAGCCGACTGCTTCTTCAGTTCCCACAGGAAAGCCCATTTTAGGTGAAGCATTCTTGTGACAAATTTTAAAAGATAGTGAGAACTTACAAAACTGTTTCTAAAATCTCCAATTCTTGATTGTAACTGAAAAGTTTCTGCACCCCGATAAGCCTCTGCTTATGCAGCAATACAAATCAGACCAAATCAAACCAAATTAGAAAAGGCCCAGGTTTGCCTGGCAGTGGGGGCGCCTTTAATCCCAGCACTCAGGAGGCAGAGACAGGCAGATCTCTAGGAGTTTGAGGCTCCAAAGCTACAGGGAAACCCTTTCTCAAAAAAATAAAGAAAGAAAAGAAAAAGAAATAGAAAGAAAGAAAAAGCCCAGATTTAATGGATACAAACACCCCCAGATGAGTTTCCAGTCCCCCAGAGAGGAGATGGGACTGGAAGACCAGAAAACCACACGTCTGTTTTCTGGGGGGGCAGTTTAAATATCCTGTAGGAGTGGTCTGGAGCATCTCTGGGGGCCGAGGTCATCATTCGGTGAGCTTTCTGAGATGGCAGCAGGGTTTGGAGAGAGATGGGGGAGAGGGCTTCAGGTAGATCTTCCACCCAAATATTGTAGACTCTTTGGGTATAGGGGTGCCAGAGGCTGGGATGAAGCTTCCACCAGAACATCCCAGACTCTTTGGGTGTAGGGGTGCCAATTCAAGTCTGGCTACTTTCTGTGGGCATGGGACGATGTGAGGAATGGGAGAGTTGGGAGTTAGTGGGCTCACGCTTAGCGGGAGGTGTGGGCAGAGAAGCATCCAGTTAACTGCCATCCTGGAGACCTCAGGCATTTGTTTCTTGAGGAAGCAAAAAAGGCAAGTTGCTAGGGAAAAAAATGGATCGCTATCATCAGCTCTATGAACTGAAGGAATATTTTAGTGTCTGGTTTTTAGCTGTGGTCCTGAGACTTAGACCAAAATCCTAAACTAGAGAAGGCAAAACCAAGTTTTGTAGACCAGGCAGACCTTGAACTCCAGAGATCCACCTGCCTCTGCCTCCCGAGTGCTGGGATTAAAGGTGTGTGCCACCACCACCCAGCGGCAAAACCAAGTTTTAACATTGTGAACAACTGTTTACAAAGTGTTTTAAATCAATATCAAGGGGTTTTTACTCTTAGATTACAAAATCCGGCTGCCAACAAGATTCCTCCCTACACCTGAATCCTGACAACTGGGTCCACCTTGAACAATCAATATACTGCCTGGTCCAAGCAGTGACTGATGGTTCCCCAGAGCCCTGAACAGTGAAGTGAAACAGCCAGATACTCCAGGATGTGGCCGGTACTCCAGCTTTTCCAGGTCCCCCAAAGATGAATGACGCTGGCTAGTTCAGCAAGCAGTGGTTCTTGTTTCCCCTTTCTGAGTCCTCACCTTTTTAATATAAATAAAATTAAAAGGGAGGGATGTTAGTGTTTAGGCATCTGTACTGGCCTGCCTACTGTACAGGCTACTTCCTCAGCTGTAGCCACTAAGAGCACCTCCTGTGCACATTCACTACGTTCCCTTTTAAAGGGCATGCCCACTCCCCCACCCCTCTCTCGTCTCTTCTGGGGCTCCTGTCCCCAGAGGCTGGTCTCCCCTTCCCCCTGTCTCCTTTTCTGTTCCCTTTCCTCCAACATAAACCTCTCCACATGGGTCCTGTCACAAGGCATCTTTCTTTCCTTATTCAGGTGGCTCAACTGCTGGGTGACCTTTTCTAAACATTCCTGAGTAGTCTATATTTCTCCGTGCTCTTTGTGAGGTTTTCTGAGAGTAGCTCAGTCAACAGGGCTTCCTTTTCCACCAGGGCAGCCTCATAGCCCTCAGACCCCTGGAATTTTGTGGCCTGTGTTTTCAAGGGGGCCTCTCAGGGTTTGGTGAAGGCAGCAGTGGGCTCTTTGATTTCAGAGTTAAGTTCTTCAACCTCTTTTTCCTTTGATTTTAATGCCATGGTTAGGCCCTGAATGCTTTCTCCATCGTTCAGCTACTTTTTCTTCTCTATAGCAATTTCTCTTTCCCTCTCAGGTCCTCCAGAAGTGCCTGGATCTTCTCTTCCAAGTGATGTCTCTCCTTCTGCTGTTCTCTTTTGTGCAGCCTCAGCGTGTCTCTCCTTTTCTTCCCTCAGAGTGGCAGAAAGTCCTCAGAGTTCTATCCAGAGGACACACTCTTGTCAGGAGATGCCATCTGAGATGTCTCCTCATAAGGCACTGAATGAAAGCTTCTTTGTTCTTCAAAGACAGCTTCAACTCCTCAATCAGTCTGAAGCGAGAGGGAACCGAAAAATGGAGACCATAACCACAGACTCCCTCAGCACTGACTTGGTCCTCTCTTGGAGAGAATCCCAGGTTTGCTACACTGATTTCCCAACCCCACATTGAAAGCAAAGTGGCAGATCTGTCCTTCTCATCCAGAGTGAGAGCCATCTTCAGTTCCCCCTCCTGCATCTCCTTCATCGCTGAGAGCTTGCTTTCCAAGCAGAGGCGAAGAGCTTTCTCCGTTTCTGTCCCTGCAAAGGCCCTCTCCAGTTCTGCTGGGGTGGCTTTCACAACTTCTAGGAGAGACATCCTTTTTGTGAGGAGGTTTTCTGCCTGCTGCACCTTCTTCCTTGCATCTTCTCTCCCAAAGGCTTAGATGAATTATTTTGAAGACTGGGCATTTGGGATGTACTTCAGATTATGTGGCATCTTGAGGGTGGGGCCCACAAGGAGTATTAGTGGCTCCTACCACACGATAATTCTGCTACCACCTGGACTTTGGATTTCCAAGCCTTCAGAATGACGAGAAACCAATATATGCTGTTCCCAAGCGGCTCAGGCTGAGTCTTAGAGTAGCCAGACAGGACTAAGAGGTTTGGGTTAGTGATATGCACTTGTTTTTCCAAGTTCTCACCAATGGATCTAGTAAGGAAGAGTTTAGGCCACCTCTTGGCTCCAGTGGTCACAGTCCATCATGGCTGACAAGACCAGGTAGAAAGATCAGCTCCGTCCATAGTGGCGGGAGCAGGATCCTGCTGCTGTTCACATCAGTGGGGACCAGGAAGCAAGGAGATGTGTAACAGGAATGAACCAGGGATGAGATCCCCCACAACAATCCCCCTCCTGGTGATGCACACATTCTCTGGCTACACTCCACCTATTAAAGACCACCAGCTAAAGGTCAAACATTGAAGCAAGAGCAGTTTGGAACATTTCAGATCCAAACCGTAGTGCCCATCATCTTCTTATAGGCACGGCCTCCAAAAAGCAGTACTCCTGACCTGACTGTTAGGAATATTTCTTAAAGACGAGCCTCTCTGCCGATGCAAATAATTCCAATCAGATCAAATTAGACCGAATAAAAGATGCCCATGTTTAATGCGGTGCTCGCGGGAGGCCGGGGAAAGCCTGGTGAGGGGAAGAGAGAGAAGAGGAGACCACCCGAAACCCAGAGACCATGCGTTCCTTTTCTTGGGGGGGGGCAGCCTAAATAGCCTGTGGGAGTGGTCCTGACCCTCCCTGGGAAGGTGTCACTGCTTCTTGGCCCGCTTCCCCCCTCCCCCCCCCCAGGTGAGGTCCAGACTAAGGCAAACCCCAGGGGAGGGGGCTTCAAAGGGCGCTTCCTGTTCCATTCCAAAAATGAGTGCCAGGGGGAGTTGGGGTGATGCTTTTAATCAAACATTCCAGACTCCTTGGATATAAAGGTGTCAGGGGGCTGGGATCTCACTTCCGACCAAACACTAATGTGTCCTGGCATCTAGGGATGGAGGTCTGAAGTGGGTAGCAGGGAAAAGGCTGGTTTGCCCCATTACTGGAGACATAAGATTCCACACACAATGGATTTTGAACTGCACCATTCCTTTAATTACAATTTCATTATTAAATTATAAAATGAATTTTTAAATTTAATTTTATTTTATTTTTTTTGGTTTTTCGAGACAGGGTTTCTCTGTGGCTTTGGAGCCTGTCCTGGAACTAGCTTTTGTAGACCAGTCTGGACTCAAACTCACAGAGATCCGCCTGCCTCTGCCTCCCAAGTGATGTGATTAAAGGAGTGTGCCACCACTGCCCGGCTTAAATGAATTATTTATTAATTGTTAACTGTATTAATGCTAGCGTTCTGCCACTGTGACAAAATACTTGAAAAAAATCACTTCAACAGTAGAAAACTTTAATTTGGACCAAGTTTTAGAGCTTGCACTTGGTTGGTCCCCTTGTTTTGGAACATGTGTGGTGGAGCCAAGTTGCTCATTTCCTGGCTAGTATGTGGGAAAGAGGGTGAGGAAGAGACTGAGTCCCTCCATTCCCTCTACAGCCTTGTCTCAATAACTAGGGGTCTTTTCACTAAGCCCAGACTCCTACAGAGCCCTCAGTCTCCCTATGGCAACACTGTGGGGAACAAGCCTTTTACCCCTGGGAGATTCTACAGACCTCAACCAGCACCTTGCCTGAGTTGACCTTCTAAGTGTATCCAGAAAAACAACCATTAAGATAGCATATTATTATAAAAGCACTTCATTTGGGGGGGAATCCGAAAATACTTAGTATGATGCAAATTAGAATTTACCTTCTATCTTAGTTATTTTTCCTACTACTATTGTGAGAATCAAAGTTATATTTTAAGTTTTAATTACTATGCCTAAGAGATCCACAAAACAATAATGCCTCTGATCTGCAAGCCCCTTACCCAAGAACAGATAGTTTCTGGAAAGCTGGAGGCTGTTGTTTTTGGTAGATAACAAGCAAGCATTTTTTCATTCCCCTAAACAAGTTTCTTTGACCCAACACACTCAAGTGCTTGATCCTCTGTGGCCGAAAAACCAAAAAAAAAAAAAAAAAAAAAAAAAAAGAATGGAGGTGTGTTAGGATATATGCTTGCCCCTGATTGAACTTGAGAGGAAATGTAATGAATTATGGGTTTGCCTTCTTAAGTTGCTACAAACTGAGATTCTGGGTCATTTCCCAGGAACCTGGGTGTGGACCTGGGGAGAGCCCATCTACCTGGCCAGTACTTAATTATAGCTTGCTTCAAATTTGGCTTCAAACTCACTCTCACGATTGTTTTTCTTTTCAATTTTGAGGACGTCATTCGGTATCTCATCATCCTTCCTTTTCATTATGTTTAAATGCGATCCTTCAGCTGGCCAGCTAATCACTCATTTGAAAAACCATAATCAGTGAAATCATCCGGGAACATGGATGGAGCTGGAAAAGACATCAAGAGAGGTAACACACACACACACACACACACACACACACACACACACACACAGAGAGAGAGAGAGAGAGAGAGAGAGAGAGAGAGAGACAGAGGAGACTACATATTTTTTCTCATATGTGGATCCTAGCATCTAATGTTCATATGTAAGTGTGCATAAGCTTTTTTCCACAGGGGGAAAAGGAGAGTCTTTTGGGGCTGGCAATAAGGTACAAGTGACATAGGAGGCTGGGGGTGGGGGGAATTGGGTGTGGTCATGTGGTGAGGGGACTGGGGATGGGGGAGATGCATTGGAGAGTATTTACAAAGACTAATATTGTTTAGAAATTTTATTTATAATAAAACTTAATATTGTGTATATATATGCACACACACCACACTTATATACACTTATTTTGTTTTCTTTCTCTCTCTCTCTTTTTTTTTTTTTTTTTAATTTTTCGAGACAGGGTTTCTCTGTAGCTTTGGAGCTTGTCCTGGAACTAGCTTTAGTCGACAAGGCTGACCTTGAACTCACGGAGGTCTAGCGCCTCAGCCACGGCCTTCTGAGTGCTGGGATTAAAGGCGTGCCCCACCACCGCCCGGCTGGTTTTGTTTTTCAAGACTGGGTTCTGTGTAGCCCTGGCTGGCCAGGGCCGGCCTCGAACTCAAAAGGTCTGCCTGCTGATGCGTGTGCTAAGATTAAAGATGTCTGCCACCACGTTCAACTTAATATATATTTTTGAAAAACATAATCACAAAGTAATTTTAAATGCTAGCAGTAAAAGTAAGAGACTCTATATTATGGTAATATCACTCTTGCGGTTAGCTATTTAAATCCAATACATGTGAATTGTGTTACTCCTGGAGAGAAATTACGAGAGAGAAGAAAAAATTAAATTAGACTGTCGAGAAACAGTAGGACGACACTGGAAGGAAAGCAGAGCGCGGAGTCAGTTGGCGCCCGCCCACCTGCTTTTCCTCCAGCCGCGGTTTCCGCTCTCTTTCGCGCTCTGGGCTTCCAGGCAGCCCCGCCTCGTCGTAGCTCGGCTACGATTGGTTCCTTTGAACGTCTACGGCTAACCTGATTGGTGGATCCCGGGCGCTTTATCGCGGTGAGTTTGAAACTGCTGGCACTCGGCCTCTGAGCTCCGGGAGTCGCTGCGTCCGCGCAGTCCGGAACTGCGGGGTGGCCGCCGCGGGAACAAGAGAGGTATGGCGTGAGGCAGGCCGGGTGCGGGCAGGGGCCTGCGGGGCCTCCACGTGAACCCGGGGTCCCCCCAGTGGACGGGCCGGGCGTCCGTGTGAGCCCAGGGTCCTCTTGTGGACGGGTAAGGCCTCCACGTGAGGGCATGGTCTCCTGTGGACGGGTAGGGCCTCCCCTGAGCCTGGGGTTCCCTGTGGAGGGGCAGCGCTTCCCTTGAGCCTGATGTCCTCTGTGGAAGGCAGGGCCTCGCCCCAGCTCCGGGGTCCGGCAGCCCCGCAGGGCCTCACCCGGGCCCCGGGCGTGGGCGGGGTGCCAAGCTGTGTCCTAGGTCCTGTTGGCTGCCTGTGCGCTCACAGAGCTGGACCACGCCAGCTGCCCTTGGAGACCCTCGGTGGGTACTGCGGGGGAAACTGATCAGTGGTCGTTTAGAAGTATTGCTGTCAAGGTGCAGAGCCAAGAAAGAACATAGGATCGTTCTTTTTAGTGGACTGTGCTTGTGTAGGCAACCACAGTCGGTACCCGGTCTAAGAAATGCTGAGAGGTAGAACCCTGATTCTTTAACACCCATCGTCTTAAAGACAAATAGTTAGTACTCAGGGTTCTGGTGTGTCCCATCCCCCTCCCCCCAACACTTGGGAGGTCTGGGCTGGAGAGACGCGCTGGGCAGCTACTAGCGCCAGCCCCAGGGGACTGGAAAATGTTGGAGGGAAATGAGCCCAGCTTTGAAGACGCGTTAACTACTAGCTCTACGTCCAAAGGGGGCTGAAAAGTTTTATTGTACTATGGTTAAATTATGTATGCATATTAAAGAATAAGGATTTTTCTCGTCCGTTGTGATTTCATAAAAATACGCATAGTTGAGATTTTTCTGAGTCAGTGACTCCGTGTGGAGTCGTGAGAGCTAGGATTCCGGGCTGTGTCACCACACTTCCTGGGGGCTCATTTTACTTTGGGAAGGAATCTTGTCAGGAACAGAACTCAGCTAGTAGTGATCATCGTAAAGATCAGATCCGTGGCAAAGGGCTTGCTCTGCAAAGATGCTTAGCTTTTTTCCCCACCCTTAGCGAGGCAAGGGCTTCTTTTTTTCCCCCTCTTTTGCGCATGACACTTTGCAAGTGTGATTGGAATTTTGTAAAGATGGCACTGTATTCGAGTTATCGCTGTGATAAAGCACCATGCCCAAAGAAAGCAACCTGGGGAGAGGAGGGTTGATTTGACTGTCCGCATCATGGTTCCTGGAGGCAGGGGCTGATGTAGAGACCACGGAGGGGTGTTGCTGACTAGCTTTTTTTTTTTTTTCCTTGTTGCTTGCTCAGCCTGCTTTGTTATAGAACCCAGGACCGTGGGATACCCAGGGATGGCACCAACCACAATGGTCTGGGCCCCATCAATCACTACGAAAATGCTCTACAATCTTGCCTGCAGCCCCCATCTTATGGAAGCATTTTTTTAAAATTAAGGTTCCCTCCTCCCAGGTGACTAGCTGGTGTCACGTTGATATAAAACTAGCCAGCACTGTACTTGATACTTGTACGGTGCTTTTGGCATTTCCCTTTGAGTGTCTTGAGTGGGATTGTTTGTGGCTGCTTCTTGAAGGGATTCAATTCACTTGAGTGACTGAGCATTCCTGCTGCTTAAGTGAATCGGATGCTTTTATAATAAATGTTGTTTCTAGTGGTTATACCTTAAGGTGGCACTTGGATTCCTTTCGAGACAGTGTTGCAGTAAATTAGGCCAGACTGTTGCAGTGAACCAGGCCACAGGGTGGCCTTGAACTTGCTCTTCTGCTTCCTTTCCTAGTGCATGACTTCCTTCTCATAGATTCTTATGGTTTCCAGAGAATTAAAATAGTACAAATTTAGCACAGTAGCAGTGGGTAGAGTTAGTATGTACTGGCATTAAAATCATTATACTTTTTAACTTTCAGTCCTAGGAATCAAACTGTAGGAAGTTTTTATTTTGAGACACAGTGTCACTAAGTTGTTCTAGCCAGCATGAACTTTTTTAATCCCTCTGAGTCAGCTCCCTCAGTGGTTGGGATGACAGGCCTTTCTCACCAGAAGTGCTTGGTCTGTGACATGTGGAGAAGCTAAGTACTATGCTGTATAGAATATGCAATTGCAATGTCTTGGGTGCCGAGAAGACTCAGATAGCTTCTGCAAGAGTTGCTAAACCCTGGTAATACTATTTTGATAGAATAACTGATACTTGGGCTATGCAGAAGGCACTGCACTTTGTATGTAATGTCTTACTGATGAATTGGTATCATGTAATCACACCAGTGTTTCCCCTCATTTTAGGGTCTGTTGTAACCTGTTGAGTAACTATGGAAGACTATATCAAGATAGAGAAGATTGGAGAAGGTGAGTGCTCCCTTGGAACACAGACTCATCTATCATGTGCAGTCATTGATGTGTTTGTACTTAGGTGCACTAGTAAACTGTTGTAGCTGGTGTTAGTGGTCACCTTGACAGAATCTGGGGTCACTCTGAGTTCTCCTGTAGGGGATTCTTTTGCTGTATTAATTGAAGTGGGCAGGCCCTTCTCCCATTGTGAGCACCATTTCCTTGCTGAGATCTGGACTGTAAGTGGAGAGGGGGAGCCAAGCCATAGTAAGCATCACTCTCATCTGGACTGGGACCCAGATTCCCAGTCCAAATAAACCCTTAGGTTGCTTTTGTCTGGATGTTTATCATAGCCACAGTAAGACATAGTTTACTTATAATCTAAAGCTTTCTCATTTAATAGAGTTTAAATTATTCAGATTCTTTGCTAAGCACCATAGGGCCTCCTCACAACTACACCACTGAGTTGATCTCACTTTGGTACCGTGCACCCTGGATGCCTGTGTTTTGGAAATACTACTGCTAGTTTGTATGTGTGTTTGAGGAATAGATTAGGGAGGCAGGATATACTGATTTTGTAGTACATTTTTAGTCTTATTAATTCTAAATATTAAATCCTAAGTTTTATGTAAATTGGGTGTAGTAATTGACAAACTAAGCTGAATGTTTTTCTGTGGGGTTACTATGGGCAGGAATGACTTAAGGTAGTGGCTTTCATGTGTTCAATTCCTTTCTGTGGTATTTTGAACAATGCTTAGGTCCGTGTGGCATAAATGAGGAATGAAAATAACCCTTTCCTATTTTGTTTTTCTCCCCCTGCAACAGAATTTCCATATTTATACCTGGGAGTCAAGACGTCATTCTTAGCTCTCCCGGTGCAAACGGTGGAACTTGTTTCTCTGTGGGTTCTGTTGAGGACCGTTTTCATTTTCATCTCTGTTCAGAGACCCCACTTACACAGGGTACTAAAACCAAGGCAGGGAATTTAGTAAGCCAGGATTGGCCCAGGTAGTATTCAGATGGGAGTCTGGGCTTTTCTGTTTTAATGTGACCATCAGCTCTACAACTGTCTCCTTCCATCGTAACTGCTACTCCTTAGCAGCCTCAATTGCTGCCACTCGCCTCTCCTTTTGGATTTCTTTGATCCCCTCAGCTGAGACTTTCTAAAGCCATCCCGTGCTGGCTTCACTTTTCAACTTGTTCTAGTTCAGTGGTTCTCAGCCTTCCTCATGTTGGGACCCTTTATTTAATACAGTTCGTCATGCTGTGCTGAGCCTCCCAGCACAAAAGTGGATTCATTGCTACTTCATCACTGTTTTGCTACTGTTGTGCATTGTAATGCAAATACCTGTTTTCTGGTATTGGGTATTTGCATTAGGTCTTAGGTGACACCAGATGGTTGGCCATTCAACCCCCAAAGGGGTTGTAGCCCACATGTTGAGAACTGCAATTCTCATTGAAGGGATTTGGCCATATCCTTTGCATCTTCCTCAGTATTCCTTTTAGTCCTTTAATCTTTGCGAAGACCAGGGCCGACATCTCTCACAGGAGCTCAGGTACTGGAGCGCCTTCACCTGCTTTCCTGAGCTGTTGTCTGGCCTTGAGGCTTGTCTGCTGTACTGTGCTGGGCTATATTGGTTCTGTGTAGTCTGTCCTGAAAAACTGATTTGTTGAAATAGTTTGAAAACTAGATGATATTGCCCACATAGAATTTTCTTGTGTTAATACCAACTACCTGGTCAAACTAGTAGATAAGTTATAAGATGGGTCTTTACTGTGTTAGCATTTTCCTAAGTCACCTGTGTATTGTTGGCCACCATGCCCAGCAAGACAGTCTTCAGATCACACAGCTGGATAACACTGGTTGGTGCAGACTTCCTTGGCATTTAGTAAGCACTTCAGAAACATTTGTCTGATGAGGATCTGTGGCTTTCCCACTCAGTGCTATTGGGCCTTTACTCCGGGATAACTGGGATTCTAGGCGTATGTGGGTGAGTGTGGGTTTGAACAGGTACGCAGAGGGCATAGAGTGTTACCCACTCTGGAATTGGAGCTGCAGGTGGTTGTGAATTGTCTGGTGTAGGGCCTGGTCCTCTGCAAGGGCAGTATGGATTCTAAACCTGAGGCATCTAGCTCTCCAGCCTTGTTTGATCCGTCCCCCAATATTTAATGATTTAAAACGCTAAATCTAAAACATGAATTTCCTAGAATCCACTATTTATTTAACGAATAGTGTTCGGTGATTCACAAGTAAAGTGGTTGTGCTTTGTTTAGCCCTATTGCAGACGTTCATTGAGAAGACCCAGGAGTTAAGATACTCAAAAAAACTACTTCTGTGTTGTCTAAGAATCATTGTTTACTGGGTGTTCTGCTAACCATGAGTTCTGCACATTATCCAAGGAATGAAGTAGTACACTGGGAGGAAACAGAAGATGCTGTAGGAATTAAGAATCATGTTTTATTGGAGTGATACATACCTTGCTGAGACTGCTCAGACAGCGTCTTCTTGCTAATGGTTTAGCTACCGTGTGCTTCATACAAGTCAGATATCCACCCTTAAGGAACGTAGTGCATAGATTGACTATGGCTTTGCAGACAGAATGTAGTCCTTTTTATTTGGAATATTTTGGTTATTCAAAGTCACCTAGCATTTGGTCAAAATAGTAAGAATTTTATTTGAAATAATATCATTAAAATTCCTGAATTGTTTAGGAAAACAAACTGTCCCGGAATTTTAAAAAAAAATCTTACAACAGCTGGGCTGTGGTGGCACACACCTTTAGTCCCAGCACTACAGACAGAAGCAGAGGCAGGCATATCTCTGAGTTCGAGGCCAGCATGAAAAACGAATCAAATGCTAGAACAAAGATTATATGGATGTCAACTTGCCACTGAGCAAACTGCGTAATATTCTAAGCAGTTGATCATTGGGATGGATTCTTAGAACCAATAAAAGCTGTGGCTTAAGATGTTTGAAGGAAACTGCCCTAATCCTTTGGGTTTTTTAGACAGGGTCTAACCTTTTCTCAGCTTTCCAAGTGATAGGATTACAGGCATGTACACTGTGCCTTTGTCTTTTGGGACAGGTTTCACCAAGTTATCCATGCTTACCTCCAACTTGGAAATTTCCTGCCTTAGCCTTTCAAGTAGCTGTAGTTACAGCTATGTGTCACCAGGCCTGGTGTTCTAGGCATGGCTGAAGTCATACTGATGCCATGAAAAGCTGTTCAACGCTGTATATTATATAGCTAGGGGGTTAGTACTTCTTTAAACTGGACCCGAGGTTAAAGGTACCTATGACATCTGGAGAAGTGCATGCAGCACAGGTGTGCGCTAGGTCCGTCTTGCTGTGCCTGCCATACCCCATTGTGCTGTTGCCATTCATGTGACACTCAGGTTAGCGTTGCCAACATTTTCAACAGAAGGGAGACTTCCTACTATAGCAGTAGCAGCTTTGTTGGGCTAAATAAAAATGCGTGGTGTTTCTGCCTCTGCTCCTCTCATCTGCAGGATGAGGACCGTTGACTGCATTTTGGGATGTGTAAAAGTATCATGGAAGGCATGAGTCATTACAATTTTCTGAAAGTGTCACAGTGCCTCCTGTTGATACTGTTCTCTGAGCTTCAATTTGCACAATGTTTTAATTGCATGCAGGATATTTGACAGGTGAATTTCAACTTGTATGCTGGCTCATAGAGGAAGCTTAATTGTGCGAGACTTGGGTGATTCCATGAATTTTATTCCTAAACCCTGTGTATGTTAGGTTGTAGTTACCTTCAGTTTCTTTTTGGAAGTGTTTAAGTATGTGTGAGGTGACCACCGCAGGCATTTCTATCATGTGATACCTTAAGGGTTCACTTAAAAATCTCTTCGCTTCATTTCAGGTACTTATGGTGTGGTGTATAAAGGTAGACACAGGACTACTGGCCAGATAGTGGCCATGAAGAAAATCAGACTTGAAAGTGAGGAAGAAGGAGTGCCTAGTACTGCCATCCGGGAAATTTCTCTATTAAAAGAACTCCGCCATCCAAATATAGTCAGGTGCGCTAAGTCTGAATTGAAACAGCTCTCCCCTTCCTACTTCACATAAATTTTAATGTGGAAATTTTTACATTTGCTTAGTTTCTGGGTGGAGTGGGATAGTCTGTTTATTTTTGTTGACTGTGATGCTAGGAGATAAAGAGAACAAAAGAATTCAAGACATGGTGCCGAGAATTAGTGTTGGCTGGAGGAGCAGGCACGGTGGCTGTGGGAGAAAGAAGCCTTTCAAGAGGAACTTTGTCAGCCCCGATTTTTCAGAGCCCAGGTCCCCAAGTAGCTAGGTCAGAGTGGGGGAAATGTTTTCCTTTTTTATTGGCTCATTTGGGCTGGATCTTTGAGGAAGTTGTCTATCTAGTGGCTCATCAGAATTTCTGGTGGTACTTGGTACCGAACCCAGGTCTTTGGCCATGCCAAGGAAGTGCTCTACCGCTGAGCTGTATTCCAGGCTGTCTTAATTTTGGGGTTTTGAATTTTTTTGTTTTGTTTTTCGAGACAGGGTTTTTCTGTCTCGCTTTGTTGCCTGTCCTGGAACTAGCTCTTGTAGACCAGGCTGGCCTCGAACTCATAGAGATCCGCCTGCCTCTGCCTCCCAAGTGCTGGGATTACAGGTGCACTTTACCACCGCCTGGTGGGGTTTTGAACTTTTTTTTTTTTTAAGTGAGTGGTGTTTATTGAAAGTCATACAGCACAAATATATTGGAAGTGGCACTTTCTTTTTTTTAATCTTTTTTTATATCTTTTTTTATTATTTAATTTATTTATGTATTAAAGATTTCTGCCTCCTCCCCGCCACCGCCTACCATTTCCCTCCCCCTCCCCCGATCAAGTCCCCCTCCCTCATCAGCTCAAAGAGCAATCAGGATTCCCTGACCTGTGGGAAGTCCAAGGACCACCCACCTCCATCCAGGACTAGTAAGGTGAGCATCCAAACTGCCTAGGCGCCCCCAAAGCCAGTACGTGCAGTATCCTGAGTGAGTTAAGCCAGACCCAAAAAGGGTTTTGAACTTTAGAGACAAGACTTTAGCTCACCCAGAGTGGCCTGGAATTTACTGCTGTTCTCTAACAGCCTCCCAAGTGCTGGGACTATGGGCTTAAGCCACCACACCCAGCCCTCTAAGTTTATTTTGAGACAGGATCTCACTAAATTACCCAGGTTGGCCTTGACTCTGTAGCCCACACAGTCTTTGAATTTGGAGGTCTTCTGCCTTAACGTCCTGGCTTCTGCCTCTGTGTCATTTGGGGTGATAGGCTTCTTTCCCTGGCCTGGGTTCTAACTTGGTGCTGGGACTGGGAATAGGAAGCAGCTGTTAAAGCCAGCTTCAACTAATGCCCATAATTTACTTCAATGAAAGACAAGCTACAGGAAGACATAACTTACTGTCCTGAAAGGCCTTCCTCTAGTCTTCAGTGTGAAGGCGGTTGATGAGAAGCTTCTGGTTGTCGTGAGGCTCTCAAGCAACTGTGCTTGTGAAAGCGCGAGGCAGAGGTGTTTTCTGGGCTCTCATGTTCTGTTTTCTCTTAGTCTTCAGGATGTGCTCATGCAGGACTCCAGGCTGTATCTCATTTTTGAATTCCTGTCCATGGATCTCAAGAAGTACTTGGATTCTATCCCTCCTGGTCAGTTCATGGATTCTTCACTCGTTAAGGTAAAGATTTACATACTTTTATTAATACGCTCTGAGTGTAGGGCTCATCCTTGTGTTTGTGGGTGATGTTGGAAAACCTGTAAGAAAACAGAAATAGAGAAGGTTTAATTTTTTTCACACAGATTATCATTTGCCCATCTTAACTTCAATACCAGACAGTTTTAGGAAATAAAAAGTAGTGTCTGAAGCCCGGTGGTGGTGGCGCACGCCTTTAATCCCAGCACTCGGGAGGCAGAGGCAGGCGGATCTCTGTGAGTTCGAGACCAGCCTGGTCTACAAGAGCTAGTTCCAGGACAGGCTCCAAAACCACAGAGAAACCCTGTCTCGAAAAACCAAAAAAAAAAAAAAAAGTAGTGTCTGAGGACATAAGTGCCACACTGTGGCTGATGCTAGGTGGATTTACTCTTTGAAAAATACATTTCAATTAATGAAAACATTGTATTTCAGTTAAATTATAAATGTATATATCGAGGGCTGGAGAGATGGCTCAGCGGTTAAGAGCACTGGATATTCTTCCAGAGGTCCTGAGTTTAATTCCCAGCAACCTCATGGTGGCTCACAAGCATCTGTAATGAGATCTGGTGCCCTCTTCTTTCCTGCAGATGTACATGCAGGCAGAACACTATGTACATAATAAATTAATAAATAAGTAAATAAATAAATATTTAAAAAAATAAATGTATATATCGTTTATTGTATGGGGTGCTGGGTGTTGAACCCAGGGCATTGTGTATAACTAAGCAAGCATTTTGCTTAGCAAATGTATGTATATTTTAAATGTCTAAGGTAATGGCAGCTTAAACCAGCTATATTTTCCTGCTAAGCTGCCTGTCTGTCTTCTTGCAGACACTGTCATGTTGGCTTTGTATGTATATAAACTATGGGATCATTTCTGTATATGTATTGCACACACATTGGTTGGCCTTTTTATTTCTGTTTCATAAATGCTTTAATAATTAACCATTTCCATATTTTTTCATTAATTTACTTAGTAATTTAGTTATTGTTATTCCTTAGACCATGCTCCAATGATTGTCCTTATGTGTGATGGGGGCTGCCCATGAATTCCCATCCAACCTGTCTGCCAAGTGTGGAGATTCTAGGCTTGTGCATTGAGCCCACCCCTTTATTTTACTGTAAAGATGAATTCTTGGAACTGGGATAAAATGTGTTTATATTTAAGAGCTTGGAAGATAGAACAATATGACCTCTAAAAAAAAATCAGTTGTTATTTTATTACATCATTACCAAAATTTGACTGTATTTTTTAAATAATCTCAGTATTTTATGTAAAGGGGCTTATTAGAGTTATCTTACTTGATATTTAACACGATTTACGCATAGCCTGTACATTCCTAGATCTTTCTATATTAAGATTGTTCAGTGATTTCAAAGTTCTTTTTATTAACACACAGATAATTCCTTTTATTACCTTTTTTCCCACTTTAGTGGCACCCACCATTGCCAGTGTTTTATATTATATATGTCTTAGGGTTGCTGTTGCTGTGATGAAACACCATGACCCAAGCAATTTGGGGAGGCTTGTAACAGTTCATCACTGAAGGACTTTAAAATTCTTATCCTGATTTATAGGAATTTTAAATAGGGTAGAAGCCTGGAGCCAGGAGCTGATGCAGAGACCATGGAGGGGTGCTGCTTACTTACTGGCTTGTTCCTCATGGCTTTCTGAGCGAACCAAGAACCATATATGTTAGCTCAGAGGTGGCACCACCTACTGTGGTCTGGGCTTTCCAGCATCAAACACTAATCAGGAGAATGCCCTAGATTGTAAGGCTTGGGGCACCTCTGGGGAAAATGCTCATGTTGTAAGCATGAGGACTTGAGTTCTGATTCCCAGCATCCCTATGAGTTGTGTAATAGTGTGTACTTCTTTAAACCCAGAGCCTGAAGGGCAGAGGAGAAGGGTGTGTGTCCCAGGGATTTAATGGCCAACCAGTTTGGCCAAAATAACCAACTTCAGGTTGAATGAGAGATGGAACTAAGGTGGAAGTATAGAGGAAGACACTGACTTCCATCTCTGCACTGGTACATGGTGTGTGCATGGGTGTGTGCACGCACATACATATCGAGTGTCTCCACACACACGAGAATTAGCTCATGACTGAACTTCAGTGTTACCTTTTACACCTTTTCTCATTTCAAACTTTGAAGTCAGGTGTCCAAAGAGGAAGTGTATGTGTGGAGCGAGAAATGAAAGTGAGAGACTTTATTCAAGAGAGAAGCACTTGGTGTGAATGTTGAGGAAACGTCTTCCCAGGAAGCTATAATGTAGAACCTAAAGATAGGGGACAAAATTTTAAATGCTCACATGGGTAAATGTAAACACATATTTCCATACACATATACTGTATGTAAACGGGTTTTCTGCCAAGTTCATATAAGTCTAGTCTAAAGGGGCCTGAAAGGTCGTTTGATAGTGTAACTATTTCTTTGCATCATAATTTCTCCAGAAACAGTGATCATTTCGGAGTCTTGTGGCATGATTAATTTTTTTTCTTTATATTTATTTATTATGTATACAATATTCTGTTTGCGTGTATGTCTCCAGGCCAGAAGAGGGCACCAGACCTCATTATAGATGGTTGTGAGCTACCATGTGGTTGCTGGGAATTGAACTCAGGACCTTTGGAAGAGCAGGCGATGCTCCCAACCACTGAGCCATCTCTCCAGCCCCGCATGATTAATTTTTTGACTTGCTTTTCTAGAGTTACCTGTACCAAATCCTCCAGGGGATTGTGTTTTGTCACTCCCGAAGAGTTCTCCACAGAGACTTGAAACCTCAAAATCTTTTGATTGATGACAAAGGCACAATCAAACTGGCAGATTTTGGCCTTGCCAGAGCTTTTGGGATACCGATTAGAGTGTACACACACGAGGTAAGCTGGATTATGGTCTTTACACCGAGAAAGAAATTCTCGGGTGGAAAGAGATTCTGCTGTGGTAGTATCGGTTTATTGCTTCTTGTCTCGGAAGTTGCTTTTACTAAATGTGAAATAGATATGTTTCCACTCTGTGAAAATGGAACTGGAGCTATTGGCATCTCTTACGGGGGAGGGGAGGATTCCTGAAGAGGCCTCGCAGATAGGGCTTTTGAGGTTTTTACTTCTGTATCTTTCCCAGAGCTGTGATTCCCCCTGACTGGACCCTGCTGTGGCCATTTAGATTAACTAAAAGGCAGGTTTTGTTGTCTGAGGTCTATATTATTGTCATACATTTAGGAACCAGTAACTAGAGAGGGAGTGTAGAGATTGCCCATGTTAGTCAAGTGCTCTATTACTGAGCTGTACCCATGGCCCTATCAAATTTTGTCAGTGTTTTGTTGACTGTTGGTTGTTTTTATTTTCCTCCGCCGAGGGCCTTGTTCCTAGGACCTCACATACCAGGCAAGTGTTCTATCCCCGAACTGTGTTCTTTAAGTCACTGGACTAGATAGGTTTGGACTTGCTTATCCTACCTTTCTGGGAGCTGGGATTGTAGTCTACATCACCAGACTGGGCTCCTGTTTCTCTGAAAAGGCATTAACTTGTATAGCGCAAGAACATTGACGGCTGGGGAGTTGTGAATCTGGAGTCCATGGTGTCAGGTGACCAGACCCTTGTCCCTTTCCTGCCTTGTTTCTTTTGGTTTTTGAGGTAGGATCTCCTGTATGTAGCCCTGGCTGTCCTCACATTCTCTGGGTAGTTAGTTGTTGATGCCTGCCCTGCCCCTTGGGTGCTGAGATCCTGGGTAGGCACTGCTGTGCCCGTGAATGTAGTGCTGGGGCTCAGAGGCTGCACATGCTCTCCACTGACTGCCTTCTCGGCCCTGTCTTGTCTGTTCTGTTTTATTTTTCAGTTACATGAGTTATCTTTGGCTTGTAACTGCTGTTGACCTTGTTCTTAGAGGTCACAGAATCACTATTTTGATGAATATACTACTATGGTTGATTAGTTCCAAATCACTAATCAATTTTTTTTGGCTTAATGTTTCTGTTAATTTTAGTTACCATGTTAACATTTAAACAAAACCCGCACTTTGTACAATACCATTCCCAAACCATTATTAGTATTTAGTGATTTTTCTGCTTTAATTTTTTTGAACCATATCAGACTGTGATTATTTGTTGTTGTTTGTTTGTTTGTTTTTTGAGACTATAGGGTCTCACTATGTAGCTCTGGCTAGCCTGGAGCTCACTTTGTAGACCAGGCTGGCCTCCAATTCACAGATATCTGCCTGCCTCTGCCTTCATGTGCTGAAGTGTTTGAATTAAAGGTGTGTGCCACTACTAAGCCCAGTCAGGATATAGCTACTTTGATCCTTCTACTTTAATGATTTGAAAAGCAAGATGTTCATTGTTTTTACCCACTAATGGGAAGAATTTAGTAATAAAATAATTAGTTTCAGCTAAGTATTTTGTATATTGTTAATTGACTTAAACTCCTGGTGAGACCTACACAGCTTTCTAAAGCCAGCCCACTGAAGCAGCTATATATAGCACGCTTACTCTGTGTGCTTGTCTTGTACCAGGTAGTGACGCTGTGGTACCGATCTCCAGAAGTGTTGCTGGGATCAGCTCGTTACTCCACCCCTGTTGACATCTGGAGTATAGGTACCATATTTGCAGAACTGGCAACGAAGAAGCCACTTTTCCATGGCGATTCAGAGATTGACCAGCTCTTCAGGATTTTCAGGTAATTGTGTTTTATACCTAAACTATTCAAAGTTTGTAAGGTTAAATAATAAAGGCACCGTATAGGAGATAGCATTTTGTTTTTCTTTTTTCTTTTTTTTTTTTAATTTATTTAACTTTATTTTATGTGGATTGGTGTGAAGGTATCAGATCTCCCAGAAACTGGAGTTACAGACAGTTGTTAGCTGTCATGTGGGTGCTGGGAATTGAACCCCCGGTCCTCTGGAAGAACCGCCAGTGTTCTTGACCGCTGAGCCATCTCTCCATCCCCGCATTTTGTTTTTCTTTCAGAGCTCTGGGCACTCCTAACAACGAAGTGTGGCCGGAAGTAGAGTCTCTGCAGGACTATAAGAACACGTTTCCCAAGTGGAAGCCAGGGAGCCTCGCATCCCACGTCAAGAACCTGGATGAAAACGGCTTGGATTTGCTCTCGGTAAGCCAGCTGTGGCTTTATGGCTTGAGCGTAGTGCATGTTCACAGTGACCCATGGGAGTGACTGAGCATGGAGCAGGAGAGTCCTGGAGTTAGATGCCCCTGGCAATGCTGCCTTCAAGGCGGGAAGCGCTAGTGGTCTTGAGTGTTAGACTTTCTTCTCATCCTGGTGGTGGACACGCTGCAGCAGGCCAGGGCTCGCACACCCTTTTAGCCCAGAGTAGTTGCTGAATTGTAATGACTGCTTTCTGGCTGTTTTGTGTGTTTACCATACTGTACTATGTTGACCACTGCTTGATAATTTGAGTTATTCAGGCTTTTACAGTGTAAATGCCGTTTCTCAGGGCTGGCCTAGTTTCCTTCTTAGAAAGCCTCAGAAAGACCAACTGTAATTTTGTTTTTCTTCAGTTACATTGCTTCACCCAGATAGCAGCTATTTCCTTTAAAAAATTATGCAAAGAACAATAACTGTTAAAGGCCTGCTTTAGGGTATTTTTAGGTAGAGCAATATTTAAATTTTAATTTATAGAAGGATTCAAATATACATTCCAGTTGGTCTTTCAACTCTATTATAATCTATAGATTGTGCCACCAAATGGAGTTCAGATTTGTTTAGACTCTGCAGCCCATACACATTTCATGTATTGGTATTGTTTGTCAACTTGGGAACATTCCGTATCTTGGGTCCAGTCTGCTGGTGATGTTTGCTTCTTTGTTTTATCGTGCTGGGGGTCATGGATGGGGAGGTAGGGGGGATGGCTATGAATTCTACTGGGTTACATCCTTAGCTCTCAAGCTTTGAATGTAAAGAATTTCACTTCACTTAACAAAAGTCAATCCTGTCCACCAGTTTCCTCAGTGGAGCTGACACCCTGACCTAGCTAATGGTTGCTGTGGCCTTGTCCTTGTTGAGCGTTGTGTGGCAGTGTCATTGTCCTCTGCACTCTTCTGGAAGACAGCATTGTGTGATGGCCAGCAGTGTCTGAGTTTAGCTGGCCCCTGAGAAGCACAATTTCCCACAGTTGGAAGCCACTGTGGATTATTGATTAGACTTGGCTTCAGGTTTCAGTTTATTTTTTCCCCTTTGTTTTTAGATTTGGGCAAGTTCTTTACTTTCTTTTTTCCTTTTGGTTTTTCAAGACAGGCTTTCTCTAGTTAGCTTTGGAGCCCGATCTGGAACTCGGTATGTAGACTACTAGGCTGGCCAGATCCACCTAGCTTTGCCTCCTGAGTGCTGCCTGATTTGGACAAATTTCTTAATGTACTGGAGAGACTTGGAATCTTAATCTGGAGAAGGCAGCATATTCTTTGAGGATTAACTGACATATCCTCAAAGCCTTATAAAATCCTAAATGAATGCAGGAGTTTAGGTGGTAACTAGTTAGCAAAGGTATCTGTCAGGCCTAAGGGTCTAGCCATGCCAGTATCATACCCAGCATGCACGAAGCCTTGGGTTTGGTCTCTAGCAGCATACAAACCTGGTGTCGTGGCACCTGCCTATAATCCCAGCATTTGGGAGGTAGAGGTAGGAGGATCATGAATTTCAAGGTCTTCCTCCACTACATTGTAATTCAAAGGCCTGTTGGTCAGGGTGGGTTGGGCTTTTAGTCTTATTGATTTAATTTTCTATAAAGATAATCTGTATGAACAAATTTAAGATCAAATACTTTCTCTAGAGTATATAAGTATACTTTAAATAATCCATCTATTGTAGCAGTGTTTATAAAAACACATTGTGGGTTTTTTCCTTTACTGGCTTGGCCAAGTGTTGTATCATGTAACACAATAGTTGATCGCCACCTTTTTAGGAACGTTGTGAATACCAGCTGGATATGAAATTCTCACGGTAGATATAATTAACTAGATAATCTGTAAATTTATGTTTTGGTTTTAAAACTGTCTGAGTGCTTATTTTATAATTTATAACATCCGTGAGTTGTGCATCTTGGAGGGTAGAGGGCAGGCTTGATAGTGAGCTGGGGAAGTTCCCTTAAGCAGGCACTCACTATAATTACTTGCATGGCTCAACTGCTGGAGGAAGCTAAGGCTTATGGGATTTTTTAAAGGGCTCATTTTCTAAGTTTATTTCTTCCTTTTCTTCCCAGAAAATGCTTGTCTATGATCCTGCCAAACGAATCTCTGGCAAAATGGCCCTGAAGCACCCGTACTTTGATGACTTGGACAATCAGATTAAGAAGATGTAGTTTTCTGTGGAAGTCCCTGCCTGCTGTGCAGGGCCACGTAGTGACATTTACTGTTGGCTCTCTTCCTGTCTTGTATATTTTTCTTCTGTTTGTTTGTTTGTTTGTTTGTTTGTAAACCATCACCTGGACTTTTCCTAATTTCATACATATAACTTAATTAACATGTAAATATTCCATATGAATTTAAATATAATAATTCTGTATATGTGTAGATCTCACTGTGGTGGCTGTTTGTTACTGTCCCAGAGGTAGGCCTTGCTGCGAGGAACTGTGAAGAGAATCATCCCAGACTCAGCAGCTGCTCCTGCACCTGGGCAGTGCACTCTAGGAGCTGCGCTCGCTTTCGCGTGCTTTGAAGGACCTTTGTCCTCTGGGTATTGGAGTCTTCTTGTCAGTTTCTTGCCACATGGAGACTATAATCTGCCTTCGTAGAGTTTTTCTACTTATGTTTAAGCATGGATGAGAAGGCCCAACATCTGAGAGATCATCAGGGCTTTTTAGTACCATAAAACCAACATGTACCTGCACCAAAGTGGGCCAGGATTTGGCTAGAGACCAAGGGCTGTTGAGAGTGGAAGGACAGTTTTTTATTTTGTTGTGAGAGCTTTGTCCAGTTGGACTCCTGTGCCGTGGTCGGAGGTGGGTTAGAGTGCTGCTGTAGCTTCCAAGTCTAACCGGAAAACTGCTGAAACTCTTGACAGCACTGTTTATTAGCAGCGTCTAAAAACGGCCTTGTCCAAATATTTAGCTAAAATTACTCACTCTGGAAGTTATGTTGCTTAGTATAACTCTTGAAGCAGCCTGATCTCAGAATGGGAGGGCTGAAGGGCTTTAGTTCAATACTTGGAGGGTCTTAAAGACTGAGCTGACTTGTTTTGTTCCTTCACCAGCTCAGGTTATAAGCGTTCCTGTCCTCTGTCCTTCGCTGGAGTCAGGGAAGTTCCTGTAGCGTTGTGCTCTGAGTGTAGCAGCTTCTGTCTCACATGGAGGGAACAAGTTTACTAGAATAGTTTTCAGTCCGTGCAGTTTCCAGAAACTTCCTCAAGTGTTTAGAGAACCCCAGTGCTGGAGGCCAGCCTCGGGGTTTCTAACTGTGATTGGCGAATGCCGTAGCCTCCAGAAACCCTCACCACGTGATGTTTTTCCTGCTGCTCTTGTAAACTGGGGGTGTGTGTCACCAGAGAGCCTTAGGGTGACAGTTGGTCAGAGGCCCTGGTTCCCACAGTGTTGCCTTAAAACCTGAACCTCCTTATATTTTCTTTGGGGTATGAGTTGGGGATTTGGGTCCCCCTCACCTCCACTTCCCAGTTTTTTTTTTTTTTTATTTTTAACTTAATTGGAATTGGGTTTCTGACATTTAATCTCAAAAGTGCTGATGAACACAGTGATTAGTGCGACATGCTTTAAATACTCCCAATTTGAAGCACACTTGAAGTTAGATTATATTATACTTTAATTTTTTTTTAAGATTGCTTATAGAGCATTGCTCCTATTTTAGCTTCAAGTACTGTTGTCCTTAATCTGCCTTCCAAAGGACCTGTAGAGTTTGAAGTGTTCCTGCGTAGTACCTACTGTCAAGTGTAGAAAAGTAATAAATAAAAAACAATCTGGAGGCGCAGTCCTCTTGAAATGATCTCAGCCGGGTTCTCTGTTAATACAAGTAACTGGGTAACGAACACGGTTGTAGTGGTTGATTACTATCAGTACTTCGTGTTTGGAAGGAGCCTCGGTGGTGACTGAGTGGCGCGCTACTCCCAGAGAGTTTCTAAAAATGCTGTGCCGTGAGACGGCAGGAATGATTGATGTGTCGTGGTCTCTGGAACAGGTCTCATGCCCAGCGGCACTGCCGCTGGTCTTAGTCCCTCATGGTGTGCAGGCATCTTCATGAGCAAGACTGCCAAATTCTTATTCTGCCCAAAGAGTTGGCTGCTTCGATCTGAGCAGTTATAGACTGCTTTGGGCTCCGGAAACCTATTAAGAGCAAGCACGAATGAAAAATAACTCTGAATATGAAATGACCACAATTGTCCACAGGCAGAATGAGACCTTTTTGTGGGGATGGGGGCATTCCACGCAGGGTTTCTCTGTGTAACAGCCCTAGCTGTCCTGGAACTCGCTTGTTTTGTACACCAGGCTGGTCTTGAACTTGCAGAAATCTGCTGGCCTGCAATGCAACCTTATGGACTGTGATGAGCAGTCTCTGGACTCTACCCATGCCAGGAAGCGCAGAACAGACACGTGCCTTCCACCACCATCTTTGGTGTATCTCACCCACTTAGAACAGTAAGTAAATCTTAACTTTCTCCTTTTCAGTCATGACATTTGTCTGTTTTCTTTTACTAGAGGGCCGCAGACTTACACAGCAGTGGGGAATGGCTGTTGGGCTTTCTGGCTCCTGGTGTAAAAGGATGCAAAATTGCTTCTAAAACATTGCAATCAGAATGAGTTCTCAACCAGCCTAGACAGTTTGGAACCACTCTCACTCCAAAATAAGGACCCTGGTTTCTAAGGAGTGGGTGGGTGTCAGAACTGAGAGGCCTGTGTCAAGGGACTTTGTTCCCAGACAGTAGACTGAGAAGCCAGAGACCAAGCCCGGTGGTTGTCAGTAACTAGTGCCCTTGGAAGCAAGGGCGATTGAAGACTAGATCTCAGGTGTGGAGGCTTTGCTGGAAAGGCTTTCACCACCGGCCAGGCTGACCTGAAGCTCGTCCTGCCTCAGCCTCATGAGAACTTATTGTAGTGAGAAGTCACCATGTGGTGCTCTAGGAAATTTTCTATCTTCATAATCAACAAGGACAAACCAACTTCCTTACAACTGTGCCAGACACTAGCTGTACTCCGGTAGTATCACATTTGGTCTCCTGGTGCCAGAACAAAGAACTGGGCCTTGAGAAATTTCTCCTATTATATCTGGAATCCAGCATGACCCGAAACAAGGAAGACTTAATCATTTAGTGTGCCTAATGGCACGGAAAGAAAGGATTCCTCGGGAACGGAAAACTGGACTTAAGCAGATGTTTATTTGAACACAAACATCAAGCCCTACTTTTCACGTTGTCCCCAATTCCACGATGCAACATTTTTACCAGAAGAAGCTCTTTTTAAAAAACAGCCTTCTAGGGAGCAAATAAACAGGGCTATATTTGGCTAACAGCTGCCTCTGAAAAATGAGATGTCAGCAAAGCAAGCTGTTTAAAGAAAATTAATTGCCCAGTTACCTTGGGCTTGGATGGGGTAAATAAGGCCTGTTTCATGGCAGTGTTTTGTCTGGGGTTTTATTGCTGTTAGACATCACTTCCTCCACTATCCATTTGGATCAAAGGGATTTAAAGGATTCTTTGTTTCTGCTGCCAATAGCTAGGCCTTTGTGTTTGCTGAAGCTTTGGGAAGTAATTTCTTTGCTTAGCCACCAACGACTATTTTGTTTAGTGCGAAGCGATGTGTTTAAGGACACATTAAACTCTTGATGACCCAGGAACATAAATGCATATATGTATGCATTTAACTATGCAACTGTCAATGCATAGTTCATCAGCAATGTCTTTTATGTATAGCCTTTGAAACAGTTTTTGGGAATTGATGTTGAGGGTAGTAAGCGTGTGAGCTGTAAATATTCCTGCCCTCTTGCCCTGTGTCACCTTGGCCACCAAAAAGATGCCTGCAGCCCTTGAGCGGAGTGTGCACGACTCATTGAGTGCTCCAATCCCTGCCTCCGCCCCTAGGAAGTCCCTGTGGCAATGACTCTCCTTGTTTGTTTCTCATCATGAGAAAGCGAGATGTTTTTATGTTCTTGAAGCCATCTTATCTAAGAATGCTGTATCTGACCTGTCTGTTTGTAAAGAAGTAGATCCAAGAATCTGGTTCTTGACTCCCAAATCTCTGGATAAACTGCATGACTCACGGAGCTCCATGTAAAATCAGGGCATTCAAGATGGCAGCAGCAGACTGAACCAAGACAAGACTAGGACGTTTAATGCGGGACATTCAGCTGGCTCTGACACCCGGGAAGGTGCAATGAACAGAATTGTGGTCCTGTATAAAAGCAGCTGGGCGGTGATGAGTTCAAGGCCAGCCTGCTCTACAAGAGCTAGTTCCGGGACAGGCTCCAAAGCTACAGAGAAACCCTGTCTTGAAAAACCAAATCAAACAAACAGAAAAGGCAGCAAGAACTTTTAACTGCTGAGTCATCTCTCTAGCCTCCAGATAGTTGTTTTTGTTTTTTTTTAAACTGTAGGTTTAAGAAATGTTTGATCAAGAAGTTTAAGGTCAGGGATTAGCTTTAACTTGCTATTTCTTCTGAATTAAAATACATTATGAAATACATATTGCATAGTTGCTTTTACTCTTACCTTTCTCCTTCAACAATTTTAAAGATTTCTTAAGAAAAAATACCTGCAGTCATTTTCCAGTCCAAAGTAAAAGTTACAGTTGGATATAAACAGAACTTTTCCTGTTTACTGTTTTAAAATCAGAAAGATGCTTATGTGTTTATTTAGGAAAATTTGGAGAAAAGTATAAAGTAATTCTACCACCAAGCCTGTTCATTGATAATTTATAGCAGATTCATTGACGATTATATAACAATGTGTTTTTTTTTTATTTGTTTTTCGAGACAAGGTTTCTCTGTGTAGTCTTTGCTGTCCTAGAACTCACTCTGTAGACCAGGCTAGCCTTGAACTCACAGAGATCTGCCTGCTCTGCCTCCCAAGTGCTGGGATTAAAGGTATTTGCCATCACCACCTGGTGTGAATGTTTTTATAATGAATGTGAATGTCCCAATAAAACACCAAATTACGCACTTCCAGCTGTACATCAGAAAGGCAATACCTTGCTATAAGGTCACAGGTGACTGGAGTTCCTGAGTTCATTGGTGGCAGCAATAGGACATGACAGTTTAACCTCTCCAATTTTTAATTTCCTACCTAAGTATGTAAATATTTTATTTTTAATTATATATGCACATTATGTGTTTGGATTTTAAAAATTACGCGTGTGTGTGTCTCTGTATGGGTAGTGACTGTGAGCACGGCATTCTGAAGGCCATGGGATCCCTGGAGCGAGAGTTACAGGCAGGTGTGTGCCACCTGATGTGAATGCTGGGGCTTGAACTTGGGTCCTCTGCAAGAGCAGTCTGTGCTCCTAACTGCTGAGCCATCTCTCCAGCCCTTGACAGGATCTTACGTTGAAGCCTAGGCTGGCCCAGAATTCAATATGTAATGCAGATGCTGAGATTATAGTGTAAGCCTCAGCCTGGCTCTCTGTTTTATTAGGAATAGAGGTAAATGCCATGTGAGGCATGAATCATTTCTGTTCAAGGTACTTGAATAATTGTGCCCCACTTCATAACAATTTCTTGTACTTGCTCGTGGTTCCACAATTTGCCAAAGTCCCATTTGCTCTCTTGAGTGTCCCTTTGAAGTAAGCTGTAATTTTCTCATCTATGATGGAGATTTTGGGGAAGGGAATTACATAGTGGAGAATATATATATATATATGTATATATGTATATATGTATATATATATTTGCGACTGTCACTCACTCTGTAACCCAGGCTAAGCTTCAGTTTGTGATCCTTCTGCTTCAGCTCTGCCAGTGCTGGGATCACTGGCGTGAGCTGCCACTCCTGGCTAAGAATTACATCTTCATCATGGTTTTCCTGTGGGTTAAAAATGTTTTTATATTTCTAGTCACTCACTCGTCTTTAAACAGGCATCACTGATGGCCCAGCATGTCCCCTGGGAGCACCCTGCGAGCTTTAACAGAAAACAAGATAAATAAACCATTTCATTCCACCCCACACTTTCTTCTTCTGGTTACTCTGGCAACAGACTTCAAGAGCAGCATTGTTAGATAACACACAGTCCACCCTTTCAACCTAGACAGGACTCGGAGACAGCTCCACAGAGGTGTCGTCTGGGTGGAAGCTTCCTGAGAAGTTTCCATCATTCATTGCAGTCAGCCATTTCTCCACAAACAAGGCGTCTGCCCTGGAAGCGGGGCTTAAGCTAGTACCATCCATCAGGGGGTTGAAAGACAACCCAAACGGCACAAGGAGAAGTACCACATTTTCATTTACCATTTTCTGTTACACGTAGACTTAATCTTTCTCTTACTGGGGACGTGTTTAAAGCATGTGAAATATATTGGCACCACAGCGTGAACGTATTTGTCTTATGATGAACACACCTTATGCTGAGTGCCCAATACATTATTGGTGTTCAATATGAGTGTCCAATACATTATTGGAGAGTTCAGGGTTTACCAGCCCCGCCCAGCCTTCACAGAGCAGTTACATAGAACCCTGGCCAACCAAAATGCTACTGAAGTCAATTTGGGCCTGACGGTCGGGTAGAGAGTTGTACATGCTTTCCAATGGTAGCATTTGAGGCATGTCTGCAGACGCTGTCATGTCTGCCCAAAATAGTCTGTCGAGGGTTGGCTAACTGCTGGAAGAAGTGATGGATAATATCTCACATGATAGAAGTGGATTGTTTGTATCTGTCGTCATAGAACAAGGCCGTAAGAAGATGGCTTAGTGACTGCAGATGGTCATTCAGGGACCAAGACTGATGATGCCTATGGCTTCTATAATTGGTCCATACAGAAGGCAACTGAAAACTGGGTGAAGTGGTACAAGCCTGTGACCAAGTGCTCCCAACTGTCCTCCCAGCCGTGTGCATAGGTCTTCCCACATTTTTTTTTTTTTAACAAGAATAATTCTGCTGAACTGGATCTCTTGCTATCTGGAATGACTGCAGAAATTCCTTGGCAGAAGGAATCCTGGCAGCCTGCCTCACGCTGAGGCCAATGGATGGGCTGTGGCCATGCAGGGAGCCTGGCATCTTTTGGATAAAGTAATACATAGGGCATGGCTGAGTTTCCACTTCCAAGCAGCTTAAGAGTGAGTGATGAAGGCAGCTGTGCCCCGTGAAGCTTCTCTTGCATAATCGTCACGTGACTGGGCCTGCTGTTTATAGCTTTCCATTGTGTGGTGCTCTGGCCTGCGACAGGGATGCCGTGTCCTTCTGTCCTTCTCAGGAGCAGATCAGAATGACTTTGTATTTGTACAGACCACCACCCCCCCCCAGTCTTTTAAAACCGTTTTATTATCTAAACCAATGATTCTCAACTTATGGGTCATGACCCTTTTGGGGGGGTGTCAAATGACCCTTTCACGAGGGTGGCCTAAGACCATCAGGAAATACAGATATTTACGTTATGATTCTTAACAGTAGCAACATTACTTTTATGAAGCAGCAATGAAAATTTTATGGTTGGGGTGAGCACAGCTTGAACTGTATTAAAGGGCTGTAGCATTAGGAAGGTTGAGAATCACTGATAAACTAATAAATCTGGCCATCTACCTTATACTAAAGTTCATTCGTTCATTTAGTTATTCACCTAATTCCTCACCTATCCACCCACCTATCTACCAATATACCCCATCATCCATCCATCCATCCATCCATCCATCCATCCACTGACTCCATCCATCCATCCATCCATCCATCCAACTAATAATTGGTAAGTAGTGCCTATCAGACACTAGAGATACAAAATTAAAGCACACTTGACGTTGGGGTGGGAATGAGAAATATTTATTCTTAGACCCTGTTCTATACCAGTTAGAAGTGCTGGTTAAGTTCTAGGCATAGTATGTTTGCCGCCCCATCCCCCAAGAAAGTATCATTTGAAAGCCAAGATTAAAGGCACTGGAATTTCTAGATCCTGAAGCCAGAGGTGTTGGGAACGGTGAACCCCAGATCCTGAATTTCTTATAAACAACTTGTTTTCCCCTGATCTGAGTGCCTACAGCTGCTCTGAGCACGAGACCTTCAGGAGTTCCTGATGGCAGGGGAATGGTTTCTGGTGTGTTTAGCTGGGGAGTGGCTATCCCTATATAAGCTGCCCCTGGACACAATAAAGAGAACATTCTCGGGGCATTCCTGTTTCAAGGATAACCCGTGTCTCTTTGTGTCTTTGTGTGTTTTAATCTCCAGCTCCTTGCCCGATTTACAAACTGTATGCGGCACATAGAGCACAGATGGGCGTGGTGCGCCGCACAGAGGAACACATTGGATCAAACATTCTAGAGAGTAGTTAGGGCAAAACCTCATAAAGAGAGTGGTCGGATTTGCCTGCAGTGAATTTCAACTTCTGACTTTTTAGTTTTGGATGCTTCTGGCTGGCCACCTTTAGGCTTTTTCTTCCTTTCTTCTTTGGCTTCTTTTGAGGGTAAGAACCTTCACACCCAGCAGCTGAGGTGCAAGTGATCACAGGGGTTTGGGTTGCCCTTGGGTCCTCTACAAGAGCAGTCAGTGCTCCTAACTACTGAGCCACCTCTCAGACCCCTCCCATCTAAGATCTTCGTTTATGTTCAGTTAAGAAAGAAAAAAAGAAAAAATGTGAGAAAATTATTATCAAGGATAATGCTGAGTACATAGGATTATCCATATTGTTTTCTGGGCTCGTTTCGGGGTCCATGCCCCCTCCTCCAAATGAGCCCCACTTGTGTACACAGCTGCACCCCGATGCATATTTGTGTTTACACCCTTAGGGTCACACCTAGCATCTCCTGTTCTGCCCGTCCTTAACACCACGTTCACTTCTCTTCCCTGCGACACAGTGCACATGGCTGCCTCCTAGTTTACAGAATTTTCGCGGACAATGCAAGCAAGTTTGATCCCTGGAGATCCCCGGTTATTTATGCATTTCCCCTTAAATAGTGAGTGAATCAAGTTAGCGAGCCAGCAATTAACCCCTTCTAAGCTAGGCGAGAGAAAGAAAGCCCGTTTGGCATTCCTGTTTCCCATCTCCTTTTTCAGGGGAAAAGGTTTGAAAAATTTCCCAGACTTATTACAGAGTTACTTACACAACACTGTTTTTATGAGGAACTCAATAAAAGCCCAGCGCATGAGTTATGGCCCTCCCTCCTTGCCAAAAGGCCGCGGGTTTATCTTTTCCTACTGGGGGCAAGAGTTGAATACGTTCCATAAAAACCAAACAACTTGGGATCTAGGGTGAACTGAGCCAAATGGTAAATAAAAGGCAAATAAGTAAATCAAGAAATCCTGTGGGAGAGGGAACTGGGTCACTTCAGTCCAGCTGAGGCACCTCTTTGCTGCCTCTGGTTGTTGCCCACAAGATGTCGCTATGTCCCCTTTGGTGCTGACAGTCTTGTAGCTGGTGGGGGTTGGGAAATGCACAGGGACTGGACGCCTCACAGTTCTGTGTGAAATGCAACAGGATTTTTCTCCCCCATTCTGGCAGGCAGCCAGGCTAATAAAAAAAATTTTTTTTAAACCAACAGTATGAATTGAAAAAGGCTTTTAAGAAACATCTGTACAGAGAAACCTCTAACTCTAAAGGAGTCTAACCTTGTATTTATACTGTATAAATTAAAATGGAAAATAAAAGCCCATTTGGGCCGATGTGTGTAATCTCCAGGGCAGCAGAAAAGTACTTGTGAAGTCAATCCACTTTGCAAATGATGGCATTATTTTAAATATGGAGGCTATGCGAGCCCTGAACACTCAAAATTCAGCAGTGCAGGATTCCAAAATCCAACATCCCTAAACAAACTCAGTCATCCAAATTTCCCTTCACAGGCTCAAATTTGAGGGCAGAGAGACAATTTATTTTTTTAACTTTCATCTCCTCTAGTTGCTTATGTGAAAATGGCTTCCGGACATTCACGGCACACACAGAAAGCTGTGACCTGGCCGCAGGAGAACCAGAAAGGACACTGTTGTTCCTGTCACCATTCTGAAGGACTAAAAGTCCCTACAACATCCAAAAATGGAATCTTTTTTTTATATATAGAAGGTAAGGAGATGCTTCAGAAAGCCAACTCGCAGTGTGCTAGCTAATGCTGGCTGTTAACTTGATAAGCCTAGGCGGACAGGAACCTCAGTTGAGGAATTGCAACCGTCAGATTGCCTGTGGCCAAATAAATGTCTGTGGGACATTTTCTCACTTGCTAATTGTTGTAGGGGGGCCCAGCCCACTGTAGGTGGTGCCATCCCTGGGCAGATCTTTCTGGGAGGTATAAGACAGGGGCCTGGAGAGCAAGGCAGTGAACCTGTGTTTAGGTTCCTGCCCTGAGCTCCAGCCTACTTTGGCTTCCCTTAAAGATGACCTCTAACCAGAAAGATGTAGCACACTCTTTGCTCCCGAAGTCGCTTTTGCTCCTGGTCTTTGTCACGTAAAGCATGTAGAGACAAACAGGTCAATTGGACTTGAGCACTGTCTGGTGGATGAGCCACCTGGCTAGCACCTGTGTGTATCCACAGCTTCTGGAAGTTGCTGAGAGACACACCCTGCAGGGTGTGCGTGTAGTCTTCTAGGCATATTCTGAGATGGCGTGTCTCTAGGTGGCCACAGCAGGTTGTGGCTGGGGTCCCCCATCTTCAAACCTGGAGGCTTCTCACCATTGTAATTGCGTCCTTGGTCTTTGCTGTTCAGGTTATGGACAGACACAGGGGTTTCTCCTCTGCCTGTGGCCAGCATACTACCTTTCTCTCAGAGGACAAGGAACAGTTGGCCTGTGACCCACAGTGCTGCACTGGGCTTTGCTAGACACCTGATTTTGCTTAGTTAAAAACCACAGAGAACCTTGCTCTTTAGTGCTATCAATGCAAAATATTTAGATGGATCCTTGTGGCTCAAATAACCCAGATTTGGGATCGTGTACCTAAGGGAGTTTGAAGAGAAGTCATTTTGTTTTGTCAAAAAAACCAACCAAACAAAAAAAAACTAAAATAAAGCAAAAATGAGCCGGGCGTGGTGGCGCACGCCTTTAATCCCAGCACTCGGGAGGCAGAGGCAGGCGGATCTCTGTGAGTTCGAGACCAGCCTGGTCTACAAGAGCTAGTTCCAGGACAGGCTCCAAAGCCACAGAGAAACCCTGTCTCGAAAAACCAATAAATAAATAAATAAATAAATAAATAAATAAATAAAATAAAGCAGAAATGTTGCAGAAGTGGACAAGGCTTTTCATATTGGTGCCAAAATATGGTTATGATAAGTTTTGAAAACTAAGAATGCTAGTCTGCCTACAATCTCTTTTCTCTGCCATTCCTTCAGAAACCCTGTCTCTATTTCTATCTATCTATCTATCTATCTATCTATCTATCTATCTATCTTTCATCATTGCAAACCAAGGCCTCCTGCAAGCCGGTGAGTATCCTACATTGAGGTGGGCCCTCAGCCCGGAAATACTCATTTGAACTAAACTTGGTTGAGATGGAGATGAGTCGTGGCTTGGACTTGTGGGATCAGAAGCCCATCCTTACCTTGTCTCCTCAAACAGGGCTCGCCCAGCGCGCTCCTTGTTTATTCTGGTTAGGGAACGAGAGCAGCTGCACTGTCGTCCAGACTGGAACGGCTTCTGTGTCTCCATGCACTGGGAGTTACTAGATGGTATCAGGAACTCAGTGTGCATCTCCCCTCTCTAAGCTACAGATTTCAAACTCTGATTCTTTTCTGAGTGTTTCTTTAATGAAAGCTTTTAAATATATAATTCATTTTTATTTTATGTGCTTTGGTGTTTTGATTATGTGGCATCTGTGTGAGGGTGTCAGACCCTCTGGAACTTGAGTTGCAGACAGTTGGGAGCTGCCGTGTGGGTGCTGGGAATTGAACCCAGGTCCTCTGAGTGAGCAGTCAGTGCTCCTAACTGCTGAGCCATCTCTCCAGCCTTCTCTTTTGAGTGTTCTTAACTCTATCTTTCAGTCCCTTTCAGTTATGGGTGTTCAGAAGTATTTCCCTGGGATGAGTGCAGACTGAAGTCATCTGCTTACTAAGTCAGCCTGTAGCTGCCCTCAGGTTTTCTTGCTCGGTGACCTTACAAGCAGGTGCATCGGCCTAATATGAAAAAACGCGGACAAGTTCATTAAAGGCCCCTTCACCCTCTTTCCTAGCACTTAATTTATTGGATCTGAATTCTTCCTTCTGAGGGAGAATACTGGCTGGGCGAGTTGGAAGTGGCATCAATAGGTATTTGGTCCACAATTACATATTGAACGCACTGTGTCAGATACTGTGGGAGACTTGGAGGACCAGCGTCAGAGACAGAGGAGCCTTCTGAGGAACTAGAAGCCTCTCACAGGAGCTGAGATATGCAGAGATCAGGGCTTGGGGACAAAGAGAGTGCCACAGGCATGGGAGGGCGCGACCGCCGTCCACAAGGATAGGACAGTGACTGGCCCTTCGGGACTTGGGTGACTTCATTGGGGTGTGCAGAAAATAGGTATGGGATTGAATAGGGAACCCAGATTTAAGCAAAAGGAAGGGGCTAGCATAGCACAAACCGAGAGTATCTGAGTTCAAATCTTGTACATTCCACTTACACCTGGGGAGGTTTAGGTGAAACTCTTGCCATAGAATTTTCTCATCAGAAGCATGGATCTAGTCTATGTTTCCTAGAAGATCATAGGATGTTTAGACATGTGAAGCATTTGCCACTGTTCAGTGTGAAGAGAGCAGGGCTTCCCAAGTGTGTCGTTTTCCATTAAATTCAGTAGCTGTCCCTTAAGCAACTGCTGGCCTGGTGGGCAGTTGCAACTCAGCAGCTACCAGTAGCAGCTGGGTGGCACCGGCCGTAGCCAGGTGGGAATTCTATTCCCTCGGGCGCCTGCTCTTTCACAGCCACCAAAGGGAGCTTTATCCAGATCTCTATCCCTCTCTAGAAAGATCTCTATCCCTCTCTAGAAAGATCTCTATCCCTCTCTAGAACTCAGGACTCAAAGATAGAGGTGAAACTCTGCTTGCTCAGAAGGCTGAAGAGCAAATACTAAACTTCCCTCCTAGTTCACTCCCCCCCACCAACAGCGCATCTTTTTTTCTCAGCCCCCACTTAAGAACCCTACCCACACATGGTTCCTTCCTCCACGTCCAGCCAGCTAATTGCTGACTCAGCCTCCTGACCCCAGGTTAATTTTATTTAATCAAACAAATGTAGCATGCCTCTGCATCATTAAACAAGTATTCCACCGCATAAACTAATATAACACATCTTAAATTAATATTCCGCAAAACAAGCGTTTTCTCTTCGTGACTCCCTTTGGTTGAAGAAATCTTTACATGATCTTTAGTTATAGTTGTTTAAGATACACAC
The DNA here is from genome assembly GCF_018167655.1 of Microtus oregoni. Lineage (NCBI taxonomy): Eukaryota > Metazoa > Chordata > Mammalia > Rodentia > Cricetidae > Microtus > Microtus oregoni. Next base: position 4,547,685 of record NW_024543066.1, read on the forward strand.
AGACACAAACCAAACATTTAGAGAAAATAAATTATAAGTAAGTTTATTTTACTTACTTATAAGCAAGAGGAAGCTTGCGCACTAACGAGATGGAGATGGATGTACTTGATTGTCAGCATGGTGCAGTGCAAATATTCGCTAATCGGATATCTACACGCCAGGCAGGATGATGGGAACATACAAACCTACAAAGTCTCCTAGGGCTCAGACCTGGTTCATTGGAAGATGCAGGAGGAGAGATAGGAGAGTACCTCCATGAAGCCTACAGGCGAGTAGTCACGAGAGGGTCGAATGCTCTCTAGTGCAAAGAAAAATATAATAAATATTATGTCAATGAACATTTTCTCAATGGTTATATGGCAGATTATATATGTATTTATGTGTGTTGTAGTTTCTTTTCTGGTGCTGTGATAAAATGCTATGACCAAAGAAGAAAGAAGAAAGAGTTTATTGGGGCTACGTTTCCAGAGGGTTGGAGTCCATCATGGTGGGCACACATGGCAGCAAGCAGAAGACACAGCAGCTGGGGCAGATGCTGAGAGCACACGTCCTTTACCGGATTCAGGAAACAGAGAGAGAAGTTGGAAATGGTGTGAGTTTTTAAACGCTCCAAGCCTGCCTCTGGTGGCGTATTTCCTCCAGCAAGGCCATAGCTCCTAGGCCTCCTCAAATGGCGCCAACTGGAGGAGCGAGTGTTCAAATACAGGAGCCTATGGAGGACATTCTCATCCAGACCATCACACACACACACACACACACACACACAGAGACACACACACACACATTACATGAGCCTATGGAGGACATTCTCATTCAGACCATCACTACCATCACACACACACACACACACACAGACACACACACACAGACACACACACACACATTACATGAGCCTATGGAGGACATTCTCATCCAGACCATCACTACCATCACACACACAGACACACACACACAGACACACACACACACACACACAAATACATGAGCCTATTGAGGACATTCTCATCCAGACCATCACTACCATCACACACACACAGACACACACACATACAGACACACACACACACACCAGGACCACCATTCTGCTGGTACCCAGGATTCTTGGCGCTTGTCAGCTGGGCAACAGGTCAAAGGGGCTGGGGCAGGACAGGAGGGTGAGGAGGTGGTCTTGCCTTCACTTTCACTGCCAAACCTCTCCCTCACTAATCACCTCATCAATTTCCAGGGCTAAGGACTGAAGTCTGACTTCTTGCTATAGACTTCCTGCCCCTGCAGAAGGCAGAAACTTTGAGTGGAGGAGTTGGCTTTTTAAGACAGGAAGAGAAAAGAAGGCAGGAAAAACAGATTGCTGTCACTGCACCTTATCCTGTCACCCTCGTTTGGCAGCTGGCTCTCTCAGCAGTGGTCGGGGAGAAGTTGTAGTAGTTGTCTTTGGAGTTCTGGGGGCCACTGTGGAAACCAGGTAAGAAGAGCGGTATGGATGTACCAGGTAAGAATGCAACCCAGCTCTAGGGAGATGGAGCAGCCTGTTCAGTGCTCACCTGCACTTTAACACGGTAACCTGAATTTAGCCTCCAGCATGTACTTAAAATCAGGGCATGCTGAGCAGTGGTGGTGCACACCTTTAATCCCAGCACTTGCGAGACAGAGGCAGGAGGATCTCTGTGAGTTCGAGGCCAGCCTGGTCTACAAAAGCTAGTTCCAGAACAGGCTTCAAAGCCACAGAGAAACCCTGTCTCGAAAAACTAAAGCAAAACAACAACAACAAACAAAAAACAAAACCAGAGCATAAGCCAGACATGTTGGGGTGTGAGTCTAAACTCAGCTCAGTGCTAGGGAGACCGAATCAGGCCTATCCCTGGAGCATCATGGTCAGACAGCCCAGTTTACCTACTGAGCTCCAGGCCAATGAGAGACTTCATCTCAGACAGACAGACAGACAGACAGACAGACAAAAGGAAGACACCTGAGGAATAGCATCCAAGGTTGGCCTAAACACACACACACGAACACTCACATAGGTACATACATACATGGACATATACACAGCCACACACAACAGGCACACACACATAGGCACACGCACAGACACATACATACAGACACACACATACAGGTACATACACACAGGCATACACGTACAGGCACACACAGGCACACACATATAGGCACACACACACAGGCACACACACAGGCACACACAAATAGGTACACATACATGCACACACATACATACACACACGCACATGCACACACAGAGACACACACACGGGCACACATACAGGTACACACATCTAGGTACACACATAGAAGCACACATGCAGGCACACACATGTGCACACACACAGAGGCACACACACACACACACACGACTGCAAATCCCATCTGAGAGTGAGCTCATTTCTTTATGGCCCAGCTGGGTTCCCAGAGCTTTGAGGGAGGGCCAGAAGGAGCCTTGCCTCCACACACAGGTGTAGGACGGAGATTTAACCAGCTAGGTTTGCTATGGTCAACGGCATGAAAGGAGGACGGCGTGTGGAGGACCACAGGTGTAATTAATTACAACACGGGCTAGAGGAAGAAAGAAATTCACAAGTAAATTGTAATTTTACGTCGTGAACTAATTGGAAGCTTAAAACGGCAACGGAGATTTCTTATGAGCCTTGGAGAGAGGCCACAGCCTTCTCCGGGGTGGCTGAACTCAATTACCAGGTGTGGCTAGGGCAGGATGGGTTTTCGACAGGACTTACACTCATCATGTTGGACACCAGAAGCGGCTCCATTTATCTAAAGGCCTCAGCACGCCCCTCAAGCTGAAAGATAATTTGTCTTATTGAAAATATAGTGGGAATCTTAATACATCTGAAGGCACGTGGGTGTGATGTTTAAAAAAATGTGTCCGTTCTCGGGAGTTTGGGTTTGACAGAGTGTGCAGCTATTTCGTGAGTGGCCTCTTGGTGGCCTAGCAGCAAACTGCTACCATGCTCTTAAAGGTACCTTTAAAAGCTAAACTCTAACATGGTAAAGCTTTAGGAAGTAGGGGAAAGACCAAAAGGCCCTCAAGGCCTCATCATTGGATCCCCACTTCCTGGTAGAGAGTGTGGTATGTAGTAGTGACTCAATGATAAATGAAGATTTAAGTAGATTTAGTCTTTGTTAATCACACATGACAGGATAAAAAAATTAAAACAGCAGAATCATTGGGACAAAAGTAACTGTTGATATGGGGTGGTGACTAAATAAATTATAAGAGAATTATATATGAATTTGATGACATGAGCAATGAGGTTTTGGAAGACTGTTAAACTCAGGTATTTATAGAACATGCGATGTAATCCCTTTGAGGAAGCAGTGTATCTTGGTGCACATATGTTAACGTATGTATGAATGTATTTGAGGCATAGGACAGAGGTTTGACAGAAGTAGACCTCAAAGCTCTCAGGAACGGTGTCTGCCTGTTGAGCTGCTTTTCACTTCCTTTGATCTTAGTGTTTATATCCTACCCATGTTCTGCTTGTGTTTTTATGCTCAAAATGAAATCCCTAGATGGGACTGTAAATGAAGACAAAAGCTGGAGCCGGGTAAGGCATTTCAAAGTCTGTTCTCACAGATTATAAAGGTGGGAGGGTCATTTTTAACCCCAGGGTTAAGGGAGAAAGTTGTCCTCAGGAGCTTAGGGCCCGAAAGGAATCTTTTTCTGTCTCAATGCTAAAAGCACCTCCTTGGGGAAAAAAACAAAAAAACAAACAAACAAAAAAAAACAAAAAACAAAAAAAAAAACAAACCCTCCCCTGTCCCAGATGACTTGGGCTAGCCTGGCTCTTGCTCTATGAACATTGGTCGCCTGCTGTGTTTTTGGGTTTTTCAATTGGTCAAATGTGCTACAAACACTCTATACAGGGGTGTCCTTAAGGGGTGGTTTCCTCTCTGCCCCACTAAGGTAGACTTTGGAGTAAGGCCAGTCTCCAGTGTCCATCCAATGCAACAGTATGCACCTGACAGCATAGCCAGTCCAGTTCCTGTTGAAAAACCAGTCAAGCAACCGCTTTCTCATTGAGAAAGAACACAATTATTGTTAAGATTTCCCCCTAGTGCTAATGATGTATTCTGGAGCTTTTTGTTTGTGTGTTTCATATGTGTATGCATGCATATATGTTCAAGTGTACGTGAAGGAGCTCATGGAGGCCTGAGGTTGATGTTGGGCATCTTTATCCACCCCCACTTTACTTATTAAGACAAAGTCTCAGCCAAATCCAGAGTTCCTGAATTTGGCGAGTCTTCCATGGGAACCTACTGTCGATGCCTCCTGAGTTCCAGGATATAGGGTAGCCGCCATGCTCTCCCTGTCCCCCTCCCACGCCAGTTTTTATATGCTACCAGGGGGTCTGAATCTGGCCCTCACACTTGCATGGTGTGTTAGTGTTGGTTGTGATATAACAACATTACCAAGCAACTTCTAGAAAAGTGAGTTTATTGGGGTTTCGGTTCCAGGAGGTAAGAAACGGCATGGCAGTGGGGACAGGAAGCTGAGGACTCACATCTGGATAGTAAGGACAAAGCAGAGAGAGCAAACATGAAGTGGTGTGGGTCTTAAACTCTCAAAACCCACTCTGGTAATATGATTCCTCTGGTAAGGCTGTGCATCTTAAACCTCCCCAAAGAGTGCTACCAGCTGGGGGCTAAGTGTTCTGTGGGGGCATTTCTCTTTAAAGCACCCTGCAGAGCGAGCACTTTATCAAGCATGGGTCAGCTCCCCAGCTCTCTGCTGATAGTTGTGAGGTGAGGATAAGGTCACAGAATTGTCTCTGGCAGGAGGTGAGGACTAGATTGGAACCTCTGACAGCAGAAGTCAGCAGAGAGGATGGGAGAGGAGCCTAAATTTATTTATACTCACCGCTCAGGTCATGCTGACCTGAAATGGGAACTGGGTGAAAACCGTCTTTTAGTCCCATCTCTCTGACCCCCCCGAAGTATATAAATCATGAACCTTTCCTGATGGATGCCCTGACTCAGCAGGCCTGCTCGAAGCCTGAGAGCCTGTATTTGAGGCCAGCTTTTTGCTCCTCAGAGCATACTACACCTTGGGACGTGAGGCCCGTGAGAGGATGGAGAGATCACAGTGGGAATGACCTGGTGACGGGCCAACCTTTGCTCCAAGGCCGGCCCGTCTGTTTCCAGACAGCAGCATTTGGAAAGCCTGTGGGACATGGGAGAAGTGATGAGGACGTTGAGTGGCGTCTGTCTGCATGGGGTGAATCTCAAAGAGCCCGGTGTTGATCTTGTACAAGAAGGGAGGCTTGGGAGGGTTTAGCTCCTCCTGTCCAGGTCTTCCTTCAACCTGGGGGTGATGTGCCTCACTTGTGCCTAAGACATTGGCAGATTTTATCAATGCAAAAACGGGTCCTTGCCAACCTTCTGGCCAGGCTAAAGGACACCTTGCTCAGAAGTAGAAGGGCTTGCAGGGCCAGATCTCTAGCTGGAGTCAGGCTCCACATTGACCCTTCAGGGTGTTTATTCTAGCACCGCCCTTCGTGAGCATCGTTCAGACCTGGGAAATGAGGTGATCAATGAAGCTAATGCTTGCACAGTGTGTTCTGAGTGCAGCCGGACGTATGAACTCTCCCTGTCCAGCATCTGACACAACACCACATGCTTCTCTGGCCCTCCCTTCATCAGAAACATCCTATGGCATCCAAGAGGGTGACAGGTGGCCTGTCGCGTCAGAGACCTTTCCCCATTAGTCAGAGAAGGTGACTAGGTGCTCTTTCTGGGCTGCAAGGTTTACATAGGCATGTCTAACCTTTTGCCATCACAAAAGGACACGGTTAGCCACAAACTTCACACGTAAGAACCATGCAATTGAGTTACCAAAAAAAAAAAAAAGTTAAAAAAATTCTCAATAAACCGGGCGGTGGTGGCGCACGCCTTTAATCCCAGCACTCGGGAGGCAGAGGCAGGTGGATCTCTGTGAGTTCGAGGCCAGCCTGGTCTACAAGAGCTAGTTCCAGGACAGGAACCAAAAAATAACCTACAGAAAAACCCTGTCTCGAAAAATTAAAAAAAAAAATTCTCAATATTGTAAGCAATTTTATAATGTTACATTGGACTGGTGGGTTGAACTTGTATATCTTATATACTTGAACTTGCAAAACTCATTTCCTTCCCAGGACACCCCACATTTTATTGAGTAAATAAGGTCTTCAGGGGACACACTCATTTCTGAGGCTTAATGGCCTCAGCAGAACCCTTTTCCACCAACACCGCTTAAGTATTTCCACAACTGGGAGCTGACCCAAGCAGACTTGGGTAGTAGCCTGTGGGATGTTGCTCATCAGGCACTGGAGAGCTAATAATGTTCTGGGTATGTATGGAAATTTGTCTCCAATTGCTACAGGTTCCTCCTGGGCCTCATCTCAGAACGTTTGGCTTTCCAAGGAAACATGGCCCAGTGCCCCGAACTTCTCTGCCCAATGTGATGCCCAACTCAGGGCAGATGCTTGATTAATAGTGGCGCTCACCTCACCTGTGACAGCAGAGTTACAGAGGCGCTGAGAACATTGGAAGAGGCCTTGAGCGAAGGAGGTTGCAGAAAATAACCGTGGAGAAAGAAATGTATGATGGGAAAGTGCCGTTTTGTTACCATAGTCCTCAGAAGTAGACCATTCAATAATGCCAACAACCGAAAACCAGAGCCACAGACTTTCCCTGTGGGCATGGAGTCCCAAGTAGGCCAGCCTCCCAACGTGACTGTGGCAGATCTCCTCTTGAACCAGCAGAGGGCAATGCTGACTCCCGTAGACACCAAGCAGTGTTTGAGTCTGGCTTCTCGGTGGACGTGACCTCAGTCAGCAAAGGAGCTTGCAGGGAGAAGAGTCTTCAGGGTTACTTGAGGAGGGACTTTCCCACAGGGAGCTTACTGTGCCAACAACTTAAGAACAAGAAAAAAGAAACAAACCAAAGAAACAGACAGACATCATAAACTCTTGGGCTGCCTCTGTCGCCAGTGATTCTGACTGGGAATTTTTATTATTATTATTTTATTACTTTAAAAAATACCAATCCAAATTCCCATTCCCCCCCCACCCCCATCTTCCTACTCCCTCCACACACCTTCCCACACCTCCCACTTCCAATCCTAAAAGAGGGCAAGGCACTCTTCCCTGTGGAAAGTCCAAGCCCCTCCCTCCTACATCTAGGTTGAACAAGGTATACATCCAAAGAGAATAGGATCCCAAAAAGCCAGTACATGCAGTAGAGATAAATCCCAGCGCCAATATCATTGGCCCCTCAGTCTGCCCCAACTGTTAACCACATTCAGAGGAACTAATTTGATTCCATGCTTGTTCACTCCTGATTGGAAAAATCTTGAGATTTTCAGCATTCCTTGGGTGACTCCAATTTTGAAAGGTTTAGGGTTTCACTCCCCTGGAAAAAAGATCAGAAGGCATGACCTTTAGTGAACTTTCCAGAAGCATCTAAGTCATCACATCCTGGCATTCACAACCTCTTTCCTAGTGGTCCTCAGGAACAGGAGTAGTGACTTCTGGGTCTGTGACTGGACTGTCCTTCTGCCTATAGTAGGAGGAGTTGTGAAGCTTTGTGGACGGGGCAGTCAACTTGTAATTAAAATGGACACACCTGTTTTGTTTCGTCTTGTTGGCCAGCTTCTACTCATAAGTCATGTAGGATCCTTTTGCGTGGAAATAAAACCAGCTGTTCTCTTGGCGACTGTGGCCGGAGCCTGGTACCAGTCATTATACCAAACAAACCCCAAATGCTCTTGGGTGAAGGGGACTGACTTGGCCCAGGACAGGTGCTCTATATGAGGTGGCATCAAACTGACTGCATTCCATTTTATCTGGGAAAGATGCCGATGGAGTGGTACCAGAGGGCTGGTCTCTGAGCTGGACTCCACGCTAAACGAACGTGGCGAAGCCCCTTTCTGAGCGCGCTGTACCACACTGCATCTAGAACACAGAAGTCAGACCCCATGCATCTCATTGGTTTCCATAATACCGGTGCCTGTGGGCTCTTTTGTTTCTGCCTCACAGCTGAAGGATTTAACAGAAATGACCGGATCTTCATCTTGACCTGCTCATCTAGATATCATGAGCACAGTTCTGGTCGTTCCCCACCCCACTCCCATGTCTTGGTGCCCTGAGGTGAGCATTCAGGTTTACAGGATGAATACTGCACCTGGGAGGAAGGGGCAGTGTTAGGGGGCGGAGTCTAAATGACATTCTCCCATCCTCCTTCGCAGCCTTGGTCTCTCTGCCTGGGATCCTGATCACTGAACCTCCATGGGGCTGTTCTGTGCCCCATGTGCTCAACTTGATAACCTACTTGAGTGGTGGGTTTCAGGATGAAGGTCCCTTCCATAGTTCTGATTTTAGCATGTATAGCCCAGACACAAAAGAAAGAAGTTGTTAACTTCTTTCAATCAGCCCTTAAAGCGGGGGTTAGTGAAAGAAACGCCTGCACCCAGCCGCCTGGGCCTCTCCAGGGAGCAAACATGCACCCACCAAGCCCACGTGGGCCTGACTTCAGGCTCATCTGCTGGCGACTGCAGCAGACACCAACACCGGTGAACTTTGGATGACTTCAGAATCCCATCCTAGGTTAAACTTTAGCCAGCCGTCCAGGTAGCAACTCGATACACACTTTGTTAAAAGGATCCTGAAACCTAACACAGAGTCTCTGCAGACAGCGATAAGAGGCTTGGGGCGGGAGAGGGATGGTGTGCAGGCGCAGACTCGGGTTGACATCAGGAGCACTCAATAGTAGGCGGACGGGGAGCAGGGTAGATTGCACCCAGAAATGCCTGAAATTAAGTGGCACACACGGAAGAAACCCACCTTGAACTCAGAAGCCCCGAATGAGCTCTGTGTGGTCTGGAGGAGGTCTCCATTTTATATGGACCTTGGGAATCCTGGCAAGTCCATGCAGAAGGGACATGGTGTGAATGAGTCCCTAAGTGAGTTCAGCCCCCACTTTGATACTAATCACGTGGGTTAGTTGGCCTCTCTGGGTCTGCTTCTGTGAAACAGAAAGCCGTGCAGTAGAGTGCTTGAGAGTGGGTTTTAGATCTCAGATAGACTGGATCTCCAGTCTTAGCCACTTGCTAACGCTTTGATCCTGCGTGTTATTTTTCTCATTGTGACCCAGTGCATGACCCCAGTGAAGGGACAAAGGGTTTGCTTTGTTCACGGTTTCAGGGCTCTCCGCCCATGGCAGCTTGGCTTCATGCGTTTGTGTAGAGCATCTTGTGTGGGTAGGAGCCTGTGGTGGTGGCTCTTCTTCACGTGGGGGACAGCAAGAAGAGAAAATGTGTAGAGGGGCAGGCCAGGGTGACCCACCAAGGACAAGTTTCCAGTGACTCACTTCCTCTAACTACGCCTTAACTACCTTTCACACACCCTGATATGGTCATCAATCGTGTATCAATTCAGGAATGAATCCATCTTTAGATCAGAGCCCTCAGGACCAGCTGGCCTCTGGAGAGGGCCTCTTGGACATACCCATAAGTGTGCTTGACTAACCCGCTAGGTGGGTCTGTTGCTTGAACCAATAAAACTGACAATCAAAATTACCCATTATTCTTGGGTAAATCCTCATAGCGCTAGATTGAAGGCATTGCAGGTAGGAGGGCTGTAAAGACAGAACTGGGCTCCTAGTAAGTGAGAAACAAAAGATGCTTTGTGTTTGAGGATGACTGAGGTCAGCAAGCCAACCCCCTCCCACCCCCACCCTCCATCCCCCACCCACCACCTTAGCATCCAGGACCAACTGGTAGAGAAAAAGAACCAAGTGACGAAATTTAATTAGGGTTTTGATTTTGTGTGATTTCAGACATTCAAGAGTCTCAGGGTTTGCTGGTAAAGGTGGATGGGAGACCTGAGTTAGAGCAGTGGGCCAAGTGTCATTGTCCTGTTGCTCCCAGACCTGGGTCCAAATGTTCATTGCAGGAATCCCGGATATCACAGTAGAGCAGATAGATACACCCAGCATGAGGGAGAGCAAGGGATGATGGTTCATACCTTGCTAGCGGCTCAAAAGCTTGTATAGTTCTGACCTAGCCAGTGCATCTGCCTCTTCCTATACTTCCTCTAGGCTGGGGAGGAACTGAGAACCCGGAGGTCAGCTGACGCTCTAGGACAAGGGAAGAGCAGGGTAAGAGAGGGCTCTGCAATGGTCTATTCCAGGAGAGAGCACAGAGCACAGCACAGAGGTGTGGCCTGAACCGGAGCTCTGCTACCTTCAGATTTACCTCCTCTGTGATTGCTGTTTGGTGTTGGAGCCTTTGGGAAGCTGGCAGGTCAGGGGGAGTGGAGTCCTTAGGAGGGAGGATGCTGTTTTAAGGAGAGGTAGGTAGGCAGGTTTATCTCCTTTTTCTTGGACGCCAGTGGCGGAACACCTGAAACTTTGAGTGTCAAGATGTCTAGTAATCCATACGAGTTAATGATCTCAGTAAAATGAAACAGGAGGTCTATGACCCCAAAAGGTCACCCAGGGCAAAGACCTCTCTCCTTCAAGGTCTTTTTTATTGGCCCCCATCAGGACTTTGGGACTTTCTGGTCAAACTCTTCCCTGTTCTTTACCAACACACTCAACATTTCTGAGTAGGCCTTTGTGGGGGCAGGGAGGAAGAGCCGAGCCTGTGGCTGGGGTCTCAGCCAGGCAGGCCTGAGGGCTGGGTGAAGGTGGAACACCGAGTCTCCGGGGAAGAGATGATTTCTGAGAATGAGGCACGGGGAGCGGCTTTCTGTTCTGACGATAAAATAGACAAGCCAGCGGAAGAGCAGGTAATTAGAGATCTTCAAGGCCGCCTCTCCTTGTAACAGGAGACCGCTGCTTCTAGCCACCGCATGAGTGCTTTGGACCCCATGGAGAAAAGGAAAAGCAGGAAGACACCCACAGGCCTGTGTGGGGATCGTTGGCACAAGACCTTGGCTTGGACCATGAATCCCTTCCTATTGTTGATGCAAAGGGGGAGGTGTTGGATGAGGAGGGGAGGCTGGGGTTTATTTAAGCAAGTCATTTCCATGTTTGTGGCCGGCTTTGGATTCCAGTGTCACTTCACAGATGACAAACCTGAAGTTCAAGAGATTATCATCTGCCTTAGGAAGTACCTAAACTGTGATTCTGACACAGCTCTGGGAAACTAGACTCTTCCCCTTCAAGGAAACATGGCAGACGATGGCCACACTGTCCCCTATTCCATGTGTTCATTTGATATTCCTTCTATTGATGTGGTACCCGGAAGTCTGGATTTGTTTGTTTTGAGACAGTATCTATCTCCCTGTGTAGCCCTGGTCAACTTGAAGCTCCCTATGTAGACCAGGCTGGCTTCAAACTCCCAGAGATTTTCTTGCCTCTGCCTTCCAAGTGCTGGAACTAAAGGCGCTTGTCACCAGGTCTGAGACGAGAGTCTGCAGAATCGTCTAAGGTAACTGCTGCTCTGGGTGGCTTGTCGGCTACTGAGATTCTCTATACCACTTCCCTTTCCTCGCTTCCCGTCAATGCCTCAGATCCTCTCGACAAACTTCTGCTCTCTCAAGGCTATTCTTGCCTGTGGCTTTTGTGCAGGTCTTTCCCTCGGCCTTTGGAAGTTCTCTCTCCATATATGTACTTGACTTGGCTTACTTTGCTTGTTTGGAGAGTCCTGTGTAGCTTGACAGGTCTGTTGAAGTGTTACTTCAAAATACATGCATGTGGTCACGTCCACATGATTCCAGCTCTTGTGTTGAGTCGTGTCCACTCTTCAGATCTTAGCTGAGATAAACTGTATCTTATGTATCCCTCCCCAATTCCAATCCACACAGTTCAGATCTCTACTCAAGCCCCTTTTTCCTGTTATCTCTTATGTTTTATTTCTTTATAGTTGTAGTACAGTAAAGATGCATATGTGTTGTTTTCATTGTGTGTCTCCCACCAAGGGTTGCAAATTCTGTGATCTGGTGCCCAGAGGAGTACCTGGCATGCATTAGGTCGGCACCAGTGCGGATAATAAACATTTGCCAATCATGATATTAGTCCTATTCTCAGAGCCCTGTCACACACACTGTGAAGCAATCTCAGCCTCTCTGCCCTTGACCTCAGAATTGCACAAGACAACCATTCATTACTGGCTGGAATTAGCAGGTGAAACAGGACCTGTTTACCACATCTGACCTATACCGTGAATATGCTGTGTTCTTATTGTTGCCACCAGATCTGTCTGCAGATCTCTGATGCCAGAGACCGAGTCTGTTTCTGTCTTGGACATGTAGAAGTTCAAAAAGTCCTGGAGGAATTGAAGTGATTTATAATGATATTTGTATCAGAAGTTTCTCAAAGAAAGCTGATCAACCAAGCCTTCAACAGCGGGAGATGAGAAGCGTACAATCAACACCATGCTGGCAGAAGGGGTTTCTAGAAGTTACCTCCTGGAAAAATAGAGTGGCTGGGGAAGTCAGCTCTAGTCCCAGAGCTCTGAGAGTATGGGCATTCAGGCTGAGCAGCTGTAGCGTTCAAACACCAGCTGTGTTCTGTTTCTCTCAACCCTAGCACCTAGACCCGCAATGTGTACACACTGCAGGCAGAGCCAGTGGGTTTACTCCGGGGCAGGCATTTTGTCCAGGCTTAGGTGAAGAAAGGCTTTGTTACCAGGTGTACCGGTGAGATTGTATCGTTGACCTGACACAAATCAGAGTCACTTGGGAAGAGGGACCCTCAACGGAGAAATTGCCTCCATCCTATTGATGTGTGGGCATGTCTGTGGGGGAATTTGCCTTGATTGATGACTGAAGTGAGAGCCCAGCCCATTGTGGGTGGTGTTGTCCCTAGGCCGATGGTCCTGATCTGGATAAGAAAGCAGGCTGAGCGAGCAGGAAAGCAGCATTCTTCCATTGCTGTGTGACACCTCTCTCTCTCTCTCTCTCTCTCTCTCTCTCTCTCTCTCTCTCTCTCTGAGGAGCCCACCACCCAGCTCCCAAATAAATCACACACGAAGGTTTATTCTTAGTTATGAATGCCTGGCCTTAGTTTAGCTTGTTCTTGCCAGTTTTTCTTATATTATCCAGTCTTCCTTTTGCCTCTGGGCTTTTATCTTTCCCTTCTGTAAATCTAACTTTCACGCTTACTCCGTGACTGTTGGGTACCTGGGTGGCTGGCCCCCAGTCCTCCTCTCCTTGTTCTTTGGCCCCTTTTTCTCTCTTCTCCCAGATTTCCCCTTGTATTTATCCTCTCTGGCTGCTAGCCCCACCTATCCTTGCTCCTGCCTCACTATTGGGCACTCAGCTCTTTATTAAAACCATCAGGCGTTTCAGGCAGGCAAAGAATCACAGCTTCACGGTTAATCAAATGCAGCGTAGACAAAAGTCACACACCTGAAAATAACATTCCCCAACACTCTGTGGTCTCCAATTCAATTCATGCCTCCAGGTTTCTGTTTCAGGTTCTGGTCTTGGTTTCTCCTAATGTGGACTTGTAATCTTTGAGTCAAGTTGCTTCCGGTCAGCCTGTTTTATCACAACAGCAGAAAGCAGGCTAGAAAACTAGGAAATCTAACGTAGAAGAAAAGAGATCTGGAGCTGCCTTAGATCGAGAAGACCCCGATCTCCTGTGTGGATTTCTGGTCATGATAGTCCCAGCCAAAGCATGTTCTCTTATTTGTCTTCTCCGAGGCTTGCTCCTTTCTGATGTTCCTAAGACTGGATCTCTCTCTTTCAATCATTTCTGCCCAAGAACCTGTTGTGATATTTTGTTTGTGTTCTGACAAATAAAGCTTGTCTGAAAATCTAGCCACTGGTTAACCATAGAGGTCTGGAGGTCTGGACAGACAAGAGACAGCAAGTGATGTGTCTGGGCAGAGAGAGGAAGTGATAAGCCGGGGTGTAGACAGAAGCTGGGCCCTTTCAGTTCAAGGAGTCAGAGAGGTAAGAGGTGACTATGGCTGGCCTTTACTTCTCTGGTATTTCAGGTTTTACCCTGATAACTGACTTCGGGTTTTTATTATTAAGACTAATTGCAATCATGCATCAAGAACCTATATAGTTGAAGGATGATACCCAGAGAACCGAGAGGGGAGTTCCATCTCTAGACCAAGCCTGCCTTCCCACGGGTGACCGTGACACACTGAGAGCATCACTGTACCTGTCACTCAGGAAATACTAAGACTTAGAAAAAGTAAATAACTCTTCACTGGAAGGCACTCGGCTGCCTTTTCTCTCTCCACCAGGCAATTGCAGAGAGCCCCCATCAACACAACTATCCTAACCTGATCAAAATATTTGAGGGAAACCAGAAAAACCCATCCCGGCAGAGATGCCTCATGCTGCAAACCGCTACCTGCTCAGGGTTCGAGCAGCTGGAAGAATTCTCTACTATTTATGAAAACCTGGAGCTGAATAAAGATTCTAGTCATAAGCTCTGAGCAATGGCTACTTTATTTCTTTAGCGGTAACAAGTTAAAATAAGAACGAGACAGTGAACAGTGGCCATTGGTATTGAAACTTTTTTAAAAAAAATCTGGGAGGAGTTAGCAGGAGGGGTGGGAGGTGGAGAATAATGATAAAGACACACTGTGTGGGATTCCCAAAGAATTAATAGAACTATCTGAAGAAAGAAGTACAATTTAAATTTTATCCTCCCTTGCTGAAATGGGGGTCTCACTACATAGCTTTAGTTGGCTTCAAACTCTTGATAATCCTGCAGCCCCAGTCCTCTGCGCGCGTTGCCACCCAGACCCACTAAAACACAAATTTTGAAGCTCACCCCAAAGCTTTAGCTTCTTGTGGTCCTCTGGATTAGTTCCGTTTATGTGTGGGAGAGGGTGACAAGGTAAGGGAGGCTTAAAATTACTACTCTGGACATTTTCAGAAACTGTCATTGACTTACAAGACAATGAGTGGCAGAAATTTGCCTAGGTTAATGTGATTCATTATGGTAAGTTTTTACACGGGTTAGAGCAAAGCTAAAGGTGCCTTTTTAGATGTCTTATGTATGTTTGGGCCTGGGGGATAACTGTTTGAGGACTTACATTTTGATGTTCCTCAAATTGACCTGAGAGGTTTATTTGTTTTATTTATTTATTGTTTTTTATTTTCCCCTGAGCCCCGTGGTATAATTGGAAAAAAAAAAGTTGCAATTGCACAGATGTATGGTGTGCAAGATAATGTTTTGATACATGTGTGTCTTGTGAATGGATTAAAAACTGGGGAATCCTTCAAAGCCAGGAAACCAGCATCCAAGGGATTATGGGAAAGTAGTCTTCTTGGTTTCTTGTCTTTCATGAGGGTTAGATTACCAAAAAAAAAAAAAAAGCCAGACAAGACCAAATAACTCATCCTCATAATTCATAATATGCACTGTCAGGAAAACCTTTTTAAGCTTCTCAGGTAGCAGGAAGCTAAACCTAGTTTCTCCTCTTGCTGGCCAGAGGACAGCCTGTCGCCTGGCTGGGTCAGAATCTGTCAGCGTCTGCTGAATCATGTTGACTTGGAGCAGTGGGAGGCCAGGACTTTCATCATCAACTCCAGCATTTCCATGCAGGTCCATCTGCTCTGCAGGCTGTGATTAGTTATGTCTGGAGAGGGACTTGGAATTCTTATGCCTTGGATTTTCATTCTAAGGCATGGGGGGAATGGGGGAAAACGTTCACTGTAGGAGCGGATCAGGGTAGGGGAAGTGTGTGTGTGTGTGTGTGTGTGTGTGTGTGTAATTGACCAGTATTCCCATCACCAATGGAACAGGAAAGAGAATGGGGGTGAGTTCAGCCATTGGTCCATCCAGTTGGGTATGGCAAAGAAACAAATCAATGAAATTGAAAGAGCCTGGGAAAGCAAATTGTTACCATCATGCTCAAGATCTAACACCTTGGTTTTGCGTGAATTTGTACATGAAATGAGACCAACAGGAACCAGCAGAATAGAAGGGTTAGAGTATTAGGGGGCAGCTGGAAGCAAAGGTGGACCGCAGGTATTGCCATGTGTCTGGGTTTCCAAAGCAGATCATCCAAACAGATGACAGATGGGGTTTGTGGTGGAGCACATTGGCAAGATGGTTATGGCATTATGGTATTGGAGGGCACCGCATGTTTGAAGGGCAGAGATTGAGCGTTCAGTTATGCGAGAAGGATAAAGCTTGCATCAATCAAGGCCGAAGCTGCACTAAGCATGGAGGGACATGGCTGCGGCAAGTGGCGTTATCCCCCTGAAGAGACTGGAGGCTTTGCAAGAAGAGTGTCCTGAACTGACGTGTGTTGGCTCTGTCTGGCCTCACAGTGTTCTCTACTGTGTTGTGACACAGCCGGATGACTCTCCCTCCATGCTGGCAGGTGCTGGCAGATTCTTCTGGACTTCTCAGACTCCAGAGCCCTGAGTCAGATAAACTCACATTCTTTGTAAGTTGCCCACTCTGTCATCCATAGCCGATTATAGCAACAAACACTGAAGTCTTCATTAAAAAGAAATCAGTGAAGTTTGGAGATATGTGGTCACTTTATAAATTAGCACTTTGGAAGAGAATACATCCATGGTCTATGGTGCTTAACTCAGCTTCTATGCTTTTTGCCAATGGCTTCTGACCCTTTAGATTTTTGTTTTGGGTTTGTAGTGTTGCTTCGTGATAGATTGCTGAAAGCAACAAAGACACACACTATATATGTATGTTCTTCATGGCAACCTTTACCTCAACAATAACTTTTAGGCAGCAGTTAAATTATTTTAGAAAGAAGAAATTGTTGCTTTTTGCCTACCAGAATCTGTCTGTCTGTCTGTCTGTATGTATATGTATCTAGTCTAGAAGTAATTCAAAGGAAAGGTTTATGAGTCTTGAGCTACCGAGAAGCATTTATTTCAGAGACATAGCACTCAGGAAAATTCTTAAGCTTGGGATTTGTCTGGCTTTCCCTCTGGTATAATTCCTTCTATTTAGCCCATGTCAGAGACAGAAAACTGAGTTTGTAAAACTTGAAATTTTAGGTTCATTGAGCTTTTTGCGTTTGAGTATTCACAGAATGTTTAAGCTCCTTCTAGGCCAGTAGAATCTGTGAGCGCCAAGATGCTTCTCTGGGAGAGGGGGGCAGTTGAGATCTAGTGTGTGTAAACCCCTGCACAGTTTTCAGCAGGATTCCGTGCAGGTTTTGACTGCCCTGGTGTGCCTATGTGAAACATGCCACAATTGGGACCTCTTAATGGTAGGAAAGGTGTGGACGCACCTCACTGTTGGCCTCCTGTGACTATTTCTTATAAAGCTTGACTCTTTCCCCTAGAGTTTCAAAGAGCTCATCCACTTTGTGAGATTTCCTTAAAGACCTTACTTCCCTTGAAGCTTTGGTAACCTTTTATCTAGATGTCATAGATACTTCCAGAGGCTTCAGCAGACTTGCTTCTGAAGGACTTCCTCAAGGGCCTACCAATCCAAACCTTTTATTTAATTGCTACCAGCATTTTCCGAATTCTGATTTCAACCATTCCAATAGAACGAAATTGTTATTATCTTCATCCCCCAAGGCCACACAATGCCAAGTGACACATGGCATTGTCCAAGAAAGAGCAAAGTGGCACATACCTCATCTATACGTTGGCAATGGGCTCTTCCCTGAAAATAACTAAACAAAAATTACAGCCATGCAAGCTTCATTAGTTCAATCCAAGCTCTGGTGATGAAGCACATTGATACCTTTTAAAAAGCTATTCAAAGACACATGTGGATTTTACACAATACACAAAAAATATACAGAACCAGAGACTTTTTTTTATAGCTAAACAATTTTATTGGCTTTTTTTTTTGTGAAATAAAAAACATGAAACAAACCACCATGGTTAAAGGCTAATCAGTGCCAACCAAATGAACCAGCCACTTGGTTCCAGCAGCTGTGAAGAACACGAGTGGATATTATTGCTTACGCCCCATGTTCATGGATGTGTCTGTTAGGTTTTGGCAAGAGTACAATCAGATGGAGCTTTGGTTGTTAAATCTGACTAGGACTACCCACTGAAAACACAACCTCTGGGATTTTTAAGGTGGCCATATGCCATTTCTCCCCAAGTCTTGACATACAGCCTCTCTTTCTATACACCCTTTCCTTCCATTAGCTATGTGCCCTATTAACAAAGTTAAGGGGGAAGGCTTGATCAGCCTCCCTCTTCCACTGCTCCCTCTCTGCCACGAGAGGGTGGTGCATTCCCAGGCCTTTCTAAGCTCTTGAATCTGGTACATGGCCGTGCCAGAAACAATCATCTGCCTGTGGTCTACACAGATTTTTCAAATGCATATGGCATTTGGAGTTTGTACTCAACTGTCTCCTTTCCATCTTTAGAAAAAAAAACCTAGAAAACAAAAACAAACAAAAAAAATCAATAGCCCTTAGCGTCAGTAAGGTGACCTCCCAACAGGATGAGCCCCAGTGTCCAGCACACAACATCCCGTGGTAGGTGAGGTGCTATGACTCTCTAATGGTGTATGTGTGTGTGTGTGTGTACTGTAACATTTTAATCTGCCAAGGGGCAATGATATTGATGCCTCTTGAGAGCTCCCCTGCTCTCCACGTTCGGTTCTAACACTGAACTTCCCCAAAGGACACGGGGTCAGAACTACCACACGATAGCACCATTTCCTAGGCTCTTGGGATTTGGCTCCTTTCTCTGCTGGAGAAAGCAAGACCCGGCCTCCAGCGCTTGGCTTTCACAGGCTCCGTGGTACTGCCGTAGAAGCAGGTGGTCTGCCTTGGCCTACTTTAGTGGTAACCTGAATTTTCCCTGGGAAGAGTTAAAAAAAAAAATACGTCTTACAAAGTGAAGTTGGCTGCGGGTGCGAGGCCAAGGTGACAGACCTGTAGACAGTGGGGCGAGCTTTTCCCCCTTCGCTCGTCTCTGTTCAGGTTACGGAACTTAGTGTGCCAGGAGAAGCGCATTAAGATACCAGAACACCGAAAGCCACTGACTCTGACACAGGCATCCAACGGTAGTGGCACTTGAACTCTGTCTTAGGTACCCAGGTCCGCCAGCTGGTCTTACCCCTGATAGTACTGGGAGTTAATAAGCCCTTCTGGTGATTATGAGGATTATCCTCTTGAATCTAGACAATTTAAACAATAAGATATTTGCCCTCACCGTCGTTTATATGGCACAGATAACCATGTAATTACTAGCACTTAAATAGAAAAAATCTTGTAAGTAGGTAATTATACCAGTGTTGTTCATCAGCACAAAGATTAAGCACTTCCAGCTTGTACTTCGGTGTTGGGGGGATGATCTCAGCCCAACCCTTTACCTCACAACAAAAGGATAAGTCTGTAATTATGAGCAACGCTTGACTGTGGTCATGCGGGGCCGAGAGAATCACGGGGCAACTTCGTGGTCAACGTGTGGCCTCTGAAGTGAAGTAATACACAGTATTGTCATTTTAACTAAATACAAGAGACCATATAAAAATACTTTCCAATTGGAATCTGAAGCATGAAAGCTGGATTTGCTTGTCTTTGTATGTATAAAAAGGAACAAATAATGAACGGACTAAAGAGTATTGAGCTTCCTAACCAAAAAACAAAACAAAACAAAAACAAAAACAAAACCCAAAATATAAAAAGACAGGTATGGGCTGAAGGAATGCGGTGAGTTAGTCAACTTCCTTTTATGTCCAGGCTCGTGGATGGCGAGCTTGTGCTTTGATCCTGATGGAGAGAAACGCACGCAAGTGGAAAAGCCAGTGCCCGAAACCCTAACTGCGCAAACGGCTGAGACTGGTTTTTACAGTAGAGCTGTCAATGGTAGGGGTGGTCAGAGTGGATGGCGATCCCCTTGGTCCCCTTCAGGCCACAGCTGGGGACGAGTGCCAGAAAAACCACTTTCTCCTCGAATAGTGCTTCTTCAGCGCCAGGTCCTCTTTCTCCCGCTCCCTCTTCACACGCTGGTAGTGGTCTTCCTCCTTCAGGTACCACACGGGGGGCCAACGGTGCCTCTCAAAGTACGCCTGGTTGTCTGGGGGCAAGGAGGGGAGGAGAGATACTGTTGGTGATTCCTGCTGCCCACTGACTGTCTTGGACGCTCAGTCCAGTCACATGTCCCTCATAAACCTCCCAACAGACACCCTGAGGTGGCAGGAGCTATGAGCAGGGCTGTCTGCAGAAGGCAACATTAAGGTCTGAGATACAGAATCTGTGCTAGGCATAGAGACCACAAGCCACTGGATTTTCTTCAGAGTTGGTTGTCCATCCATAAACAAAGGGAGGCCAATTGCCTCAGCAATACTCTGTAACAGGGCACCCCTAATTCCAGCCTCTCCCCTATTCTCCAAGAAAGACAATCGGCAAAGAGAACCACCTCCCTTACAACTAAAATTCTTCGGGTCCTGCCACTTGAATATGTGACCTACCCCACACTCAAGGGGGACCGACCACATAATGCCCGCTGAGTGTGGCCCCTCCCGAGAGCTTGGAAAGGGTAAAGGAGAGATGGTAGGGAACTCGTACGCATATCCTTGACCCTTACCTGCTGACTTAGATTTGATTTCCTTGCGGAACTTGGAGCAGACACTGTTGTAGTTGGTGCAGATGTGGTGTAAACACCAGGCGGCTAGCTGGTTGGCATTGTGAAACTGCAGGAAGGGAACCAGAAGTGGGGTCAGGCTCTGTTTGCTGAAGACAGGCAATGGGCGCGTGGCATGGCTCAGTAGGTAAAGGTACGCGTTACCAAAGCTGGATGACAGAATTTCATCTCTGGGACTCCGTGGAGGAAGGAGAGGCCTGACCCGGGCAATTCTTCTGACCTCCACAGGCACGCACACACACACACACGCACACACACACACACACACACACACACACACACACACTAAAACGATACAAAAGTTTAAAACAAGTCTACAAAGAAATGCGAACCATTGTAAGGGCGGGGGAGGGAATGAAGAGATATAAAAAGCCTGTAGAACTAATATAAGTTCTTGCTTTGCCCTCAGGGTTCTGACTTTGACCATGGCTCTGATGTCAGCCAAGTATAGTGTTCATGTTCCTTCCCTCACTGCCTACTGAGATAGACGGTCCCCAAAATAAACGCCGTATCACACTGAGAGTTTCAAGTATGCCTGGCTGTCCTGTCCTGCCTGCCCCCTTGGCCCTGTGGTGATAGGTGGCCATGCATGCCCTCTGGAAGGTACCAGTCAGCGGCAGATAGAACGATGCCATCTCTGTTTAAGGAGACTCGGCAATGGAATACTCCGTGTCACATGTCAGAGCTCGGCTCGCTGGGGCCAAGGATCGAAAGGCAAGAAGGCAGCATGCCACAGCTGTCCTGTACCTGTCCTCTGGTTACGTAACAGCAGGCATGGGGGTGAGGTGGGAGGATCTGAAGCTTTTCTGGGTAGGTGCCTGGAGAAATGGCAGCTGAGGTCAAGGTGGCTGCCCGAGGCCCCCAAACCAGATGGTCCACTCCCTGTGTCTCCTCTGACCCGTCAGGACCCCCTTGCCCTTCTGCACTCATCCTATGCATCTCTCTGGCTAATGGGGAACCTGGGAACGAGAACATGGTTCTTCTGAGACTTGGCTCTTCATCTTTTCAAAGCCACTCTGGGGAGACGCGAACCCACAACCCCAATCATGGAGGTGGTTGGAGGCTGGTCCTTCCAGCTTCTTCTTCATGTTCAGTTTATCTCTGAACATAAAGGGGCGGGGCTTTCAACAACTCAGAGAACTGGTTGCATGACTTGCTCCCCCCAATTTGAGATCAATGAGTCTTGGTGTTCAGACTGGTCACAGTGGGAGAATTTAAACCACAGAAATTGCAAGGGCAAAAGATCAGGGTTCCACTGTATGTGAAACCCTCTTTGGCTTGAAAGTTAACAGGTAGGCTAAGACACAGACGTCATGCTAACTTCCTGCCAGGGTCTGCCAAGGCTTAGGAGCGATCACACCACAGCCTGTCATGGGTGTATGGGAAGACAGGAAAAGGTCGCATTTTTACTTCCAGTGAATTGCCCAGTAGAACATTCTGGGCCATTACAATTTCTTCTATGCAGGATACTTATGGATAGAGCCCAGTCATAAATTATCCCTCACATTAGGGGAGGGGATATTTCCAAACACCTCAAATTTTGGACAACTGGTTCTGATGAGGCATGGAGCTTCTACTGCAGTGCACACCCGCCCTCAGCTTCTGGTCTTCACTGGATGGATTTTCAAGCTGGGTTTTAGGAGTCTGTGACCGTAGGGGATCTGCTGCTCGGGTATACTGGAGGTGGTTCCCGGGTCTTGGGGACCACATAGCCAGAAATTCTGAGGCAACTGGACTCAAGTCCGAGGCAACTGGCGGTTCTCAGTCCCAGTGTACCTTCTCCCTGTGAACTGAGCCATCGCCTGTGGCCACACTTGGCCGGGCTGAGCAACACCTGCCATAGTTCCACTGTCCTCTTCCTGAGGTCACCTCCTCTCCTCTGATTGGGCAACAACCACTTAAACTGCCTGACCTAAGGCTTGATTAGCACTGTCCTTACTGAGAGAGAACAAAGGAAGCCAAACTCCACAGGCAGAAGGAAAAAAGAAAAAAAAAAACAAACAAGTTTAGAACTGAGTCTTCATGCCCTGCCTCTGGAGTGTAAACTACTGTTGCTAAGTTTATGCTGGGCCCAAATCATTCTGCCTGCATATTCTGCAGTGGAAGAGAACTTCCATCTTCAGGGCTTCTTCTTGAACATCCTTTTCCCCTGTAAGGTTGGGAGGTCAAGGGTTGCCATCCTCCTGTCTTATGGATGAGGAAACTGAGGTAGAGTTTATCTTTGTGCCTAAACCTTTAGTCAGATCTCACCCAATCTTTACTTGGATCTGGAAGAGGTGTGTGTGTCTACTACATGCACGCATGGATGTTTGTGTGGGGCTCAAGGACACCGATACTAACAACACTGATCTTAGAAAACTTAGGGAACCTTCAGTGAACCGTTCATTGGCAGGGGGGCTTGCAGAGCTTTATGGAATGTTCTAGAAACCAGTCTTGGCCAAATACTTCTCCAAGAACTCAAAGAAGGAAGAGAGGCACCATTTCCCCCTAAGCCAGTGATTCTCTCACATATGAAAGCATTGCCTCAGGAGGGCAAACCGGTATAGAGGAAGGGGCCATTGGGGTCCTTGTTTCAAAGGCAGCCCGGCAGGCGGGACGCTGATCAAACTCTAAAACTCTTTGATCTTTCCAGTGTAAAAGCACACCTCTGTGACATCTGTATTTGGATGGATGGGACAGTGGGATGTTTCTATCAGTGTTAAAGTGGGCTCGTGGGACACACACCAGGGATGGGAGATAAGGGCCCACAAACCTACCTGCGCCAATTCCAAGTAAGAGAGCACTTCACCATCGATGCCCACTCCACTCATGGCGGCCTTTGTGAGCTCCTGGACGGCGTGCTGCTCTGGGAAAGAGAGAGCAGGACAGGGTTAAACCGCTTGGCCTTGAGGGGCTGGTCGAGGACCACTGGAGAAAAGAGGAGATGGTGGACACAGTTCTGGGTAGATGCTAGAAATTAGTCCCGGGCTGACTCGGGTGGTTTATCAGTACCCAACCCAGGCATCCATGTCTCTAGGGCCTCTGCGCTTCTAGAATAGTCAGAATTCTGTAGAACTCCATGACCCCACCTGGGATGAGAACCATGGACTACATGCGACTATTTCAACTTGGATAATTAATACTTAGCTCATTGGCCACACCAGCCCTGTTAAATACTCAATAGTCACACAGGCCTACCCCCTTGGAATGTACAGACACAGAAGAGATCCATTGCTGGCAGATGCCACACTAGACAGTGTGGTTCAAGTCTAGCATGGTCATGGGATCCTCTAAGTCCAGACACAGTCCTCTTTGAGTATATCTTCAAGGCTCGCTCTCTTTTGACAGCAAAGCCTGAATGATAGAGGACCATGTCTACTTGGGGAATTAAAAACTGATGACGAAGGTGATTTGGTAGAGCGCTTGCCTAGAACGCATTTGATCCCCAGCACTGTGTAGACCAGCTGTGGTGGCCCACACCTGTAATCCCGTCGTTTGTGAGATGCAGGAAAATCAGAAAGTAAAGGTTTTCCTCAACTACTCAGGCAGTTTGAGGCCAGCCTGGGCTACTACATGAAACATCACTGAAAAACATAAATGTGAAGGCATATATGTTGGCCTCAATAGTTACAAACAGATCACCCCAAGTTCCATCTCTTGGAATATAAAGATGGGGAAGAACATTGGTCCTAAGTAATAAGACTCCAGTTGGAGAGGGCTGTGTCTGCTGTTGCCCTGTGCCCAGCTCCTGCTGTTAGAGTATACATTGTGGCTCTGAGGCTTGGGTGACTGTTTCTCACCTCTGTTTGGGTAGTTTCCAGCCCCAGGCTAACATGGGTGTATGATGTTTTTGTTCAGTTTAAGGAAGAGGGAATAGGGTGGTTTTTTTTTTTTTTTTTTTTTTTTTTTTGGCTTACAATCCTGAATCACACTCCAATATTTCAGCAAAGTCAAAGAGAGAGGGTGGGTTGGCTTATTTTTATTTTTTTTGTTTTTAAAGCCATCTTTATTTATTTTGGTTAAAGTTTCTCCATTGTTTAGCGGTAATGCTGTTTTGTACTTAACAGACTGTAGCTTGATGTTAATGTAATTTTAATAATTCACTGAGATACCAGGAATTTCATGCTACAGCAGCCTGGGACTGACCCCGCACTGTCTGAGGTGTGTCTATCCTGTCCAGGCATGCCCGCCTCCTACCTGGCTCTGGGGTCTTGAGCCACACACTTGTTTGCACAAGTTGGTGCTCCCTTTGATCCAGCCGTCCTCAGCTGGACAGATTTGCAGAACGATTTAGAGATAAATTTCCCCGAGAAGTCGTCTGGGCTCTCTAAGTAACAGTGTGACGGTTAATCGTGACTGTCACCTCTACAGCATCTGGGCTCACCATGGAAATGCTCCCCTGGGTGTGTCTCTCAGGATGGGTTTGGGAAGGTCTGGGGAGGAGGACCCGCCCTGAGTGTGGTGGTGCCATCCTATGGGCTGAGTGCCCAGACTGAATGAATATGAGAAAAACAGATTCCCTACCATCCCTCCCTGTATCTGGGCTGCTGGTGCAGCGTGCCCAGCTGGCTGGCTACCCCTGCTGTCCTGCCTGCCCTGCCATGTTGAATTGCAATAGACCCTTCGTTCGTTAGGTTGTGCCCGGTATTTGGCACAGTGATAAGAGATAACTAAACCAGCAGCACCTTTTTTTTTCTTTCTGAAATTGGTTTAACACTGGACCGTGAAGTGTTTCCAGCCCAGAAACAGAGCCTGAAACACGAGGCAGAGATGGTCTAAACCAGCAGTTCTCGACCCTCCTGAAGCTGCGACCCTTGGATACATTTCCTCACCGCGTTGGGGTGACCCCCAGCCCTGAACTTGTTTTCGTTGTTTCCCCATGACTGTAATTCTGCTGCTCTTATGAATTGTAAAGGAAATAAATTTGGAGGTGGAGGTTTGCCAAGGGGGTCTTAACCCACACTTTGCTAGGACTGTGTCCACCGAATGCCGTAGGCAACCCAAGGGCCATGCAGGGAAGGTGTGCGGATCAGTACCAGCAGGATTTTATAACGTCATGCAAGAGGACTGGAGTGAGTTCCCACACAAGCTTTCTGAGGGTCACTTAAAAAAAAAAATCTTTCATGTAGAAATCAGCCCCATGTTCTCGGTGTCAGATTTAATCTTTAAGTAAAAACACAACTATACTGATAGAGAACACAGAGCAGATTCAGCAGATTTGGTTCCAAGTGACTTTGGTCTATGAAAAACAAAATCAAGTTTTTCTTCAAAGGACTTGCGTATAATCTGCGGATGGTCACCTGGGCTTGGAACTCACATTTTTGATTGTTTTTTGTTTTGTTTTTCGAGACAGGGTTTCTCTGTAGCTTTGGTGCCCGTCCCGGAACTAGCTCTTGTAGACCAGGCTGGCCTCGAACTCCCAGAGATCCGCCTGCCTCTGCCTCCCGAGTGCTGGGATTAAAGGCGTGCGCCACCACCGCCCGGTGGAACTCACATTGTTGAAAAGGGAATTCTCATTACAGCTCCCGGAAGCTAATGGGTGAAAAGTCATTTACTCATTTGTATCTACGGCTTTAGCAGATTGGGGAAATGACTTTTTTTTTTCCTTATTCTCTTTTTTTTCTTTTTCTTTTTTTTTTTGTTTGTTTTTTTGTTTTTTGTTTTTTCTGAGACAGGCTTTCTCTTGGTAGCCCAGGCTGTCCTGGAGCTTGCTTGGTAGGCCACTCTGGCCTTGAACTCAAGTAGATTCACCTGCCCCTGCCTCCTGAGCGCTGGGACTAAAGAAAGGTGTGCTCCATCATGCCTGGGCGCAAATTCTTCCTTTTAAATTGGGGAAGAAGCAAGAAGAAAAGAGAACTCTATTTCCAAGTAATTTGTGTATCGGAGGGCAGAGAAATCGCGAAAGTCATTGCTAGAGGGTGTAGTACATATTGCACAGTTTGGCTTGTTCTCCGCTCATTTTGTGACTCAGTTATTCGGAAAGTTTTGGTGAAAAGCCTCATGGGCAGAGACAGTTCTCCCAGGGCTCGAGGAAGGCCAGTAAACGACAGTGTGTCTCTACTTTCATTGGAATTAGTTCTCGGGCAAGTATCAGGCTAAGCACCCTGACTGCTAACTCCCACCTCTAGGGAAGGGCGCACAAGGCTTAACATTTTTAAAATAAGGGATTTAAATGCATATATTCCACCCAGACTTGCTTCAGCTTACCCACTGAACAAATGTAGAAGTTACAGAAAAGACTTCCGAAGTTTAGCCAAATCTTTTTCTCCCCCTCCCGAAATGAACTTGACAGTGTCAGAGCATTTTCAAAAATAGCTTTAAGAAAAAGAAAAAAAAAAAAACAACTAGGTGGTGGTAGCACACGCCTTTAATCCCAGCACTTGGTGGGGCAGAGGCTGGCAGAGCTCTGTGAGTTCAAGGCCAGCTTGGTCTACAGAGTGAGTTCTAGGATTGCCAGGGCTATACACAGAGAAACCTGTCTTAGAAAATAATAATAATAATAATAGAAAAAAGAAATACTGCTTAAAACCAAATACATGCTTCCCATGTTCCAACCCATGTTCTAAGGACTTCATGTATTCGCCACACCCGATCCTCACAGCTTGGCGGCAGCTCACGGACCCATTTTAAAGCGAGAGAAGACTGAGACACAGAGCTCAAGTCTCACAAAGGACAAGTCACTTAGCCGGGAAGCAAAGGGACCAGGGTGGGGAGCCTGGGGGAGATGACTTCGGATCCTCTGTTCTCTACCTCTCCGTTAAATGTTCCTTCCTCAAAGGCTACGCCTGTGCGCAGCACTGTGCCGTGGAATAACACTGACCCGCTAGCTTGATTTCAAATTTTGTGGTCCACATAAAATTCAGCGTGTGCCTCCAAAGCCAGGTATCCAGCATCGTACATTTACAAAACCAAACAAACTAACGGGGCCTATCAGAGAATGGTTTCGGAGATACTCCTTGCATCAAATTAGGCTGACTGATAGACTGGACTGATCCCCACCCCCATCCCACCCCTACCCAGGACTGTCCGGTTTGGAAAGATAGAAATTAGAGTCTGAACCTTGGCAATCTTGTATTTGTTTAAGCGCCATTTTTTGTTTTGTTTTGTTTTTTGATCAACGTGGCTACCAGACACCAAGCCACCAGCCTTACCTACGAGTGCAACCAAGTGTGGCAGGCAAAATCTGTTTGCCAAGGCAATTAACTCCAGGGGGTCCAGGTCCAAGTTGGGCGACAACTGCTTGGTGTAGAGGTATTCCAACACCGCCTGCATTGATGTCTTGTTTATACTGGGGAGATGCACCTGCAACAGTGTACAGAAGACTCAGTGCTGCTGCAGAAACTGGGGGACTCCTCACCTGCTGCACGCTAGGGGGCTGATAAGCATCCCGACCACGTGACCTGATTGGCTCTGAGGCTGTGCTGAGAGGGCCTTTCGGTATTTATGGCTGTAAACCTACCGGTTTGATTTGTAGGTGCAAGAGAGAGCATTGCTACCTGACAGAGCCTGGTGTGGCATGTTTTAAATGGCTATTTGGGCCTATAAATCAGACAAATGGGTCGTAAATGTGTTATGACATTGTGGGCCCTTCCTGCCAAGAACCTGAAGATACTCGGTTGTGGAGCGAGAAATCTTCCGGCATGTGACATGTACGAGGAGCTGTTAGTTGGACTGCTACAGACATAACGGATCCCCTCTCTCAGGTGGCCATGACCACACTAGCGGTACAGGGACACACTGCATTCTGATGACCCTTCAGTGTCTGCCAGCATGGTGTCTATACTTCAGTATTCTCTCCCACAAGCACACGGGCCAGAACTACAGATATATCACTGGGTCTCTGCCGAGTGGAGTAGCCACAGAACCCCTGCCTGGTACACCTGGAGACATGGTTTGAGCTGGATGCGGGGCATGATCCCCTTCAGGATGCCCACAACCTCTTGTCCCACGTGTGTGGAGCTTTTGTTTATAACACGTTGTACTTTCTAAGAGGCCAGGGAATGCCCTGAGGCCTCCGTCCTATGTGGAGGAGGGGGACACAAATCAGTGGGGTTACACATTGTGTTTCAGATCTTCACTAACTCCGTGGGGTGATTTGAATGGAAAGGGCTCCCACAGGCTCATAAGGAGTAGCACTAGTAGGAGGTGTGGCCTTCTTAGAGTAGGTGTGGCCTTGTAGGTGTGGCCTTGTTGGAGGAAGTGTGTCACTGGCGGTGGGCACTCAGGCTTCAGAAGCTCAAGTCGGCCTAGTGGCTCACCTGCTCTTCCTGTTGCCTGCCGATCAGGATGTAAAACTCTCAACCATCTCTCCAGCACCATTTCTGCCTGTGGGCCAATATACTTCCCGCCATGACAATAATGGACTGAACCTCTGAACTGTCAGCTACCCCCAATTGAATGTTTTCCTCCATAACAAGCACTGTGGTCATGGTGTCTCAGCACAGCAATCAAACCCAAATCCATACACTCTACAGGGTGGGGACTGACAGGGTACAGAATGACGCCCTTTGTTTTTTGGACTGGAATGCAGATTTAATAGAAGATTCTATGCCCAGCTTTCTGTACACACCATCTAATATGATTCTTACATCTGTCCTCGGAAGAAAAGACTATTAATTTTGCTGTTTTATGGGCAAGGACAAGGCAGTCAAGGAAGCTAAGTTTCATGCCCAGGGTTGTAGGGTTAGTCAGACATGACTGGGATTTAAACCTAGGGAGCGCAATTCTGAAGTTGCGTAACCCGGAGTCTCCTTATGCCAGTGCTTTGGGTTGCAGAGCAATAAAGCCTTGGCTCTCACAAGTAGTTCTGGGAACTACAGTTCTAATTTGAAAGGATGAATCATTATAGACTTCTTACTCTGATGCTTTAACAAAACAGAAGACAGCATATAAAAATACACTTCCCCATATATATATATATATGTGTGTGTGTGTGTGTGTGTGTGTGTGTGTGTATTTTTATGTATGCATGTATGTATTACTTATGGTTCCGTCTTTCTGGATACATGACTATATCTGTGCTGTAGGATTAGTCACTTCATATATAAACACACATAAAGGGAGCCTGTTGCAAATGCACCTGAACACGCATACATGTATCCCCTTCACATTCTACGTGGGCTCATGGACGACCTTCCCAGAGTAAAACTATTGCCATTTTTGATGTTATCCTCCTGGGTAGTCACTGGCCACATCGGAGGCAGAATCTACTTCCAGGCAGAGTTATTCTCCCACATGTCATGGAGGGAGGCTCTGAACAAACTTCTAGAAATATTAAGCAGGCTTATCCCCTGCTCTCAGACCCAGGTATCAAAACCAATGATGATTTGGTAAATAAACACCTGGGTTGTTAGTACTGCTCATCATTTCCAGTGCCCAGTATAACCTCTGTGATGACAGAATGCGAGGAGTCAAAACTGATATTAGGATCTTAAAATAGCCCCAAGCTAAGACTGTCGCTGGCCGCCGCTGGCGCTTCCACCTCTCCTGTCCCTTTGGTTTCCAGGACAGACTGTAACAACACACGCTGGCTCATCTGTGACGTGCCCATGATGGCACAGAGCTGTGCGTTCCCTTCCCCTAGCTGTGCCACGCAGGAATAATTTCGTCCACTGTGCATCTGACCTTGGGCATGCTTGTGCGTTTGCTTGCACACACATCTTTCTTTACAGGCATACGCATTTATATAGTACTAACAACAAGCTGACAGAAGCCATAGGCTCCTCTATGTATGTAAACATATGGTGACATTTTTTCTCTAGAATGGTGTTTGGACTCATGGAATTTTTTTAGGTAGGTGGCCTTTTTTGCATACTTGAATGCTAAGGTGCAAAACTTTCATATTTGACCTATTTTATAGTAAAAGCACCCGTGTTTTATAAAACGTTAAGAACTATGATCTCAGACATCAGGGCAGAGAGCGTGTGCTATCTCAGCTATGGGGATCTGCTCTTCCAGAAATGGAGGTGTGCAGTGTGTCTTTAGGAGATAGGGAAAGAGTGTGTGGGCTGGCCCAGAGGTGTGTCAAAACACAGCCCAGGGGCACACCAATCAGTCCTGTGTGGCCCTCAGTAAGTCACCCACTCTCTCTGACCCTCAGATTCCCCATCTGTGACTCAGGAAGAATTCAGAATGCTTGCCAATGTTACTTCTTCACAAAGGCTGGGTTTTGAAACCTCTCAGATTCCCTTGGCTCTGTGTGCTTAGAGCGCTTGCCAGGCTGCTCAGCAAAGGTAAATGGGCATCAGAAACACAGATGTGACAAGGGGCTGTTTCTGGGAACAGGAGATGAGAGTCCAGTGAGCACTGGCCCTGGCTCCCAGAGGTCCTCAAAGGGCTCTGCTGTGTGTAATCGCCAGAGGCCAGCTGCTTCCCTTTCGCTAAGATGACGTCAACACCTTTGAAGGGATGACTCATTTTGGCACATCATCTTAGGGACCCTTTAGGGGTAATCAACACATGAAAAGAAACACGAAACACTTTCATAACATGCATTTCCCCCTCAGTGCTGATGGCTTTTTATAAAGCAAAACAAAATTCAAATCCTGTTTCTGTGATCTCCATGCTTTTAGTTCACCATGTAACAATGGGGAGATCTACTTGCAGCCCTTGAGAATAGCAATCCAAGGGCAGAGCCACAAGAGACGGAGCATGACGTCCGCAAACCTATTCCTTCAAAGCGACCCCAGAAAACACTCGGAGTGACCCAAAGAGGAGAACACTACCACCACCAGTGCCTGCATTCCTCTTTAGTTGGTTTAACATTGTCATTGCGAAGATTAGCGCAGACCATTAGGCTTGTAGCTAGAGACAGTCTTACACAGGGTGAGCGAGTATTCGAGAGCTAGCCCACTGCGGGCCATATCCCGGCAAGCATCTGAAGTAAACTGCTTACTGAGTACCTCAGTAGGAAGGAACGAGACCTACTGGTACTTTAAAAAGTAATGAAGGAAAAAAAAAAAAGCAAAATAGAAATGTCCTCTTCTTTTGGTTACCTCTGTTGCACATGTTAATCTGGAGAGATTAGAGGTCCCTTCTGTGAAGGGATAAAGGGGATTAGTGTCCCCTGGGTCAGCGCTGACACTGTTGCTCTAAGCCGGGGGTCCTGACCTTGATCATAGGCTCCACTCACTTAATGACACCAACAGCGGGTGTGGTGGGGCTGGACAGAGAGGGACACACACCAGAAAAGGCCAACCCTGGGAGGGCGTATGGAGGGGTAACTACCCTGATCGTTCTTGTCAGAAAGCAAGACTCCCTTCCGCATCCCTGTTAACCAATCTGTGTTGGCTAGGCTGGACTAAATGCTCAGGAATTACTTCATAGATACAGACAGCTCACACCTCACAACTACATCCGGGTCATGACTGACTGCTTTACTGAGGGAGACTTGGAATGCAGAAGTCACTTGTTCCAGGCCATCCAGCCTGGGGGTGAAGAGTTACGTTTTTGGATTGCGGGGGCGGGGCGAGGAGGGATGGCTTTTCTGTGTAGCTTCCTAGCACGGAGAAGCCTCCCTTTAAACTCTCAATCCCTTTGAGCACACTGGAGGGAGACTTAGCAAATCAAAGAACTTCCTGATTTCTTAAGGATGCCAGAAGAGACCGCTGGGATAATTCTAAAGTGTTCCCCCCACCCCAAAGGGCAGGGCTTGTTTCTGGGGTCTGATTAGGCAGCAGCTGTGTTTCTTTCTGGAAGCAGGGGGATGGCCCAGTGACCTTCTCAGTCCCAGCCATTCCTGGGCTTGTGATTCTAGGATTCTGTTTCCCTACTTGGAGATGCAATGCAGACTCCCGGGGCACCGTGGGGGAGCTCCGCTGCACCCTGGGAGCACCCCTTTGGAAAAGTTACCCTTTGTTTTCAGTATTTCTTTTGACAGTTGGGAGAGATGCTGAGCTAAGCAACGCTAGCCTCCAAGGACAGTAAACTTGATGGGGTGTCCCCGTGTTATTTTTTAGAAAAAAGAAAAAAAAAAAGAGATGTTAAGGAAATATTGCAAAACTCAACAGAAGTGCTTCCTCCACCTATACTTAGTTAGAAATACTTGAATGGATTTTCTTTTTTTCCCCGGCGATTTTGTACGAAGATAAAGACAGTATCTTTGAGACACTGCCTAAGACATTCTAAGTCTTTTCTTCTGTAGGGTAGGACCCTTCTGCTTCTGCTGGACCCACACTCTTTGAAAAGCGTGCCAGAGCAGCGAGCATTCAACCACCTCTCATTTCCTTACCCCAAACAAACACGCTTAGCTACCCCCTCCCCCCAGCAAGGTGGGAAAATTGGGGCTGAGCCTCCAGTGGCATTTCCCCCAGCCTAGAGACTGAGTTGGGCAAGGTCTCCTGTCTGATTAAGGACAGTGCTGGCTCTCCATTGACTGAGGATCTTTTTACTTCCCCCACAGAAGACAGGCTCTTGTCCTTGATTTTGATGGTACCTGGCTGCCTTGTTGATGTTTGTAAAGGAAGTATGGCCAGTCATGACTCCTCACGTGTGAGCCTGCATCCTCAGCACCTCCTGATCTCACTCTACACTGACCAACAGCCTCCTGCTCCCCACACAGCAAGTATGACTTCACCCTGAAGCCCAGCCTGAGGGACTATTTCACGGAGCTGTTAGAAGGGAAGCATCTGGCTGCTTCCACATTCTGGGCTTCCGAGGCACGTACCTCACTGTTGGCGCTTTCCACAAAGGATCCCCCGAACATGGCGGCCATCCACTCGCAGCTACAGATCAATAGTGGCTTGTGGGCACGGATGGCTCCATCATCCAAGGTAAACGTCACATCTGCCAAGGATCGAGGAAACAAAACCGTGAACCACTTTTGCAAGGGGTTTTACCCCAGTCTTCTGCTCCGTATATATCCATCAAACTGTATCTCTTGCTCGCGACTCCCAGGTCTACAGATCCTGCTCCAATCCGTACTTCCTAAACATCCAGCTCCAACATCAAGGAGGGTACCTTGAAAAATTGCCCACAGGATCATAACACAAATTCTCAGGGTCAGGAAGTAGCAGAAAGGAGAGGATGATCTTTTTGTGTTTTAGAGTTGGGGTTTGCACAGAGGTTGACACATTTACACATACATAATGACGATCCTGGTGCTGAAAGGTGAATTTTAAACATGAAATTCACAGATGTTTCAGATACCTTGTATACACAGCCTGTAAGTGATTTCAATCAACATGGTTCATTGTTGAAGTCACTGTACCTTTGTAAGATAACCTTTCAATTGAACTAACATTCACGGTTGCTTCGGGACCACCGTGACCGGTGACTGGGATAAATGTTGTTACTTTAATTCTGTCCTGTCAAGACCGGCATGAAGTTTTCACACGCTGACACTCAAAAAGTTAGAGTTGGAATTTGGAGCATTTTGGGTCTTGGATTTTTCAGGCCGTGGGGATGGATATTCAGCACATACAAGACTGGTTCATCTATTGCTTGTTACTGTTTAACCTCAAGTGCCCTACATACCTATCCCCCCCCTCTCTCTATATATATATATACATATATATATATACATACACAGACACACATATATGTGTGTATGTTTCTCTGTGTGTATATGTGTGTGTGTGTCTGTGTGTGGGTACTAACACTCTTCATTTCCAATTTCTTCATCATGAAATTCTTAAGAACACATCCTAAGGAAGTGTACCATGATTGATTGCAGCTAAGAAAATGAAACAATGTTCCGATGCCATCCATTATGTACCTCAGATGTCTCAGTCACCCCTGAAGTGACCTGCCGGGGCCTCTCTTTTGTAAAGGAGTCCCACGCGGACCCCCATTTTTGCTTGGCTCACCTGGGCAGTTAGAGAGGGATTTAGTCAGCTTTCATGCCTACCAGTTAATGGAGCGCGTATTTGCAACACATTCTTTTCAGTAACGCGCACAGAGCTGCTTCTGCACCATGGCAACCAATGTTTGTAGTAAATGTTACCCACTCCTTGCTTTAAAATGAATAGAGTGACTCAGTGTCAGGTCACAGAATATGAATGCGTAGTGCCGTGGCAGGGATTATGGGAGACAGAGACGAAAATAGAGGTAGCCCGGTAAACAGAGCTCAGGAAGTCAACTTGTGCAGTGAAGTCCGCTTCCACTCCCCCCCACACCCACGTCCCGAGACAAAGATTCTAGAATAAAAATAGTATACATGTACCACAGACAGAACAAAGCGAAGGCCAGTAAAACAGACCGGATGCAGTCTCTAGGGAGTTTGCTCTTGGAAGGACACCAACGGCTGTGCGTGGCATTAGTTTGTCAAGATGAAAGAAGAAAGATCAGGACTCAGGAGTACAGGGGCACAGACCGGGGGAGTTGCAGGGGTGGGGGTGGCAGTGGTGATGGCAGTGGTAATACAACGTTCCCCAGGGGCTTCAGTGACCTTATGACCAGAGATCAATGTTGCAGGGACAATGGAGAAGAATGGAACAATGGGCACTGGTCAGAGAACAGATCCCAGAGCCTGGAAGTTCACGTGTCAAGCCCCTGGAGAGAGGCTCATAGTCACCTGATCTACCCTGAGTGCTGGAGGTTGAGGGACTAGGTCTCTGTCGTGGCAAGGCTTGGGTTCTTGTCCTCCCTGCTGCCACTTAGCTGACAAAGTGACCTGGCCTCTCGGGGGCCCTTGCTTCTCAACATCTGTAAGGTAGAAGGACTACCTCTTAGGTCTGACCAGGGTTAACTTCGTTAATTATCTTTATTCTGTTAACTTTATTTGGTCTCATGCAGTCTAGCTAGCATTTATGACCCCCACCCCCACCTGGCACAAAGGCCTTGATGGCTCACTGGGGCCCTGCTCACCTGAGAACGTGCCCTTGCTGAGACACTCTTTGATCCGGTTGGCTTTCCTGACGTGGAAGGCTTTCGTGATCTCCTGGTTCATAAAGGCTTCCTTGTTCATGATATTCTCCACCATCATCCTCAGGTCGAACATCTCCAGGATCTCGGCCATCTGAGCCAGTCCCAGCAAATCTTTCTCCTTCTCATCCAGCTGCCCCGTGTAGAGGAATCGCAGCAGGGTCCGGAAAGGGCCCGACTGCATGGACGAGTCCAGCCTGACCACGGTCACTGGGCCTACCCGCTTCGAAATGGGGTTGACCCGCATCTCCCTGTGCATGCTGACAAACCCCTTGCTCCAGCCGGACAGGGCCTGTGCCTCAGAACCTGAGGCTTCGGTCTGGAAAGTCAGACTCTCCAACAGGACCTGGCCTGAAGAGGCCCCTGGGCCAGCCTGAGGGGTCCTCTGGGGACTTTTTTCCCCTTCCTCGGCTGGGCTAATGCTTTGCACCCGCCCCTGACAATCCCTGCATGGCACCTCTTCTCCAGCTCCTCCACCCCAGCCAGGGGATTCCTCACACTCCATTACAAAAAGGTCGTAGAATTTGGAAGAAGAGGTAGCGAGGTAAATGCGGTGCGCGAAGATGTGCTCCTGACCCTGGAGAAGGAAGAGGACGTCGGCGCACAGAGGGTTGTCCAGTAAACAGGCGGCATCGCTGGTCCCCGTGGACGGACACTCCGGGACCTTGATGACCGGGGGAGGGGCTTTCGGAGGTAGGAAGGGCGCCTGAAGCAGAGGCTTCTGGACTTTTTTCAAGTGGGATTTCCAGAACTGCAGGTGCCGGCGGGAGATGAGGGCTGCGCGGATGGCGTTGTCGAACACATCCTTGATGCCAAACTGGTCAAACACGCTGGTCTCGTAGTAAGGGATGCCGAGTTCCTTCGCCACCTCTCGGCCTTTCTCTGGGGGTAAAATGTCACCTCTCTTTATGGGCCTGAAATAAAAGTATTAAAAGAAAACACATTTAATCATCTAAATTGCTAGATTCCTCATTGAATCAGACAATTAAAAACCCATTTGCTTCTTAAATTTTTACATTTAAAATTCTGTAAGGGTCCCGAAAATTCATAGTCAATGGATACTCCAAGATAAAGGATTTATTACTGCAGAAAAGCATATGCTGTTAGCAGTAACTGAGATAACAAAAGGATTGGCCTTTGCTATCTATGTGGTCTTGAGCAAGATGTTTAACCTCTTTGAAGCCTTAGTTTTCCATCTTTGGAGAGCACGGGCCCTTAAAGAGAGGTTTAAATGAGATAATAAAAATGCCTAGCATTGTTCTTGGTGCTTGCTGCCATGGTCATCTCCACTTCAGTGTTTCAGTTTTAGAACTTCATAATGTATCCACTTACACCGTCTGAGAGTTCTCTAAAGTTCTGCTCTCACTCTGGGGTAAGAAGAAACAGAGGCAGGAAGCTCAATCAGTCTGACAATGGTGCGGCTCGTCTAGAACCTACTATTGGATCCATGAATCCTCTTTCATGTAGTCCCCCCCCTCTTTCCATCAGGCCCTCACGGATCTTTTCTTTGGGCTGGTACACGAGTCTCTTAGTTGGCCTCTGTGGTACTTTGAAGGTAATTGGCCCCTCACAATCTCATAGGGAGCTGCACTATTAGGAGGTGTGGCTTCGTTGGAGTGGGTGTGGCCTTGTTGGAGGAAGTGTGTCACTGTGGGGGCGGGCTTCTAGGTTTCCTATGCTCAGGATACCTCTCAGCGTCTGAGTCGCCTTCCTGTTCCCTGCAAGCCAAGATGTCGGCAACACCACATCTGCCTGCACGCCACCGTGCTCCCTGAATACCATCAAACTCTCCGCCATGACGATAATGGACGGAACCTCTGAAAACTGCAAGCAAATCACCCCAATTAAATGTGTTCTTTATCAGAGTTGCTGTGGCCATGGTGTCTCTTGACAGCAAGGGCTCTGACTAAGGCAGCCTCTCTTCAGAACTCGAGCTTGAAGCTCAGAGTTCCATCACTGCAAGAAAAGCACTAAAATCGCATGGGTAAGGCTGAGCCTGCAACTCTGTGTCAGTTTCTCCTGTTTTCACAAAGCCGGTGGAACAAAGCCCACACCCTTTTGGTCTGGCACACAAAACTCATTTACAATTTAATCAAACCCAGGAAGGCCAATATAAGCAGTGCAGTGCTGGGCTTGTGACATAACCAGGGAAAGATTCCAGAACCGACAAGATGTGATTTGCTACAAATCTTCAAGAAACACATGCTGGATTCTGAAAAAAAAAAAAAGCTCTTAGAAGTTGATCTTAAATACTTTGACACCAAAAGTCATATGCTTCCTAGGCCCTGGTTCAGGAGAACAATGATAAAACTGGATGGAATTTGGATTTGAAGACCTGGAGGGAGGGAGGAAGGAAGAGAAAGAGAGAGGGAGAAAAGGAGGGAGGGAGAAAGGGAGGGAGGGAGAAAGGGAGGGAGGGAGGTCACACCTCAGGGTGCTGACAAGGATGGAAAGATCCAGGGAAAATGGTTCGACTTTAAGCCTCTTCCCGTGGGCCTTGTGTGATCTTTGTCCTGGGGGCTGACTTGAAATTTGCTAATTGATTAACCTAAAGTTTAGCTCTAATGCCCTACATAAACAATCCAAGTCGCTCTACGTAAGGGATGGTCCTATCTGCTGTTGGCCTGTTCTGCCACCCTCTCCACTCACCCACCCACCCCCACACCCAGATGATTCTGAACATTCCATTTCTAGTCCAGGCATGTAGGAACAGAGGGATTGTGGAGACCGAACAGGAGATGCTCTCAACAGTTTCCTCCAGGATGTATGGGGAGCACCACAAACTGTCTCCTCTTATGTTGTCACTGTAATAGCATAAAAAGGGGGGACTGGAGAAGGCTTGTGTAAGCCAGTTAGGTAAATACTGAAGCAAGGCATTGCTATCAGAGCTTTGGGGGAATTTTGTTCTTCAGCAGAGAATATGGGTGTGAAACAGACAAAATTGTTTTATACAAGAATAACTTCTGAGAGCATAGGTTTTTAAAAATTCTCATTTCTTTCTGAAACTGGTATCCACACTGCATGTACTAAAAAAACACCCTAATTAAAAAAAAGTTTTGATACTTTGTTAACATAAGGATTAGACACATTTAAGATGTCTTGTTTGCTAATCTTTTTAAAAAAGATTTTAGGTATTTATTTTATGCATATGTGTGCTTTATCTGCATAGACAACTTAATGCCAGAAGGGGGCATCAGATCCCACTAGAGACAGTTGTGAGCCAGCATGTGGTTGCTGGGACTTGAACTCAGGACCTTTGGAAGAGCAGCTGGTGCTGCTGAGCCATCTCCTTATGTTTTCTTTTTTTGCAAGTAAAACTCCATGTGATTTCCAGGTGTTTGCTTTTGTTTTGTTTATTGAGCCAGGATCTCACTGTACAGCTCTGGCTGGCCTTGAACTTGCTACACAGATCAAGTTGCCCTCAAACTCATGGAGATCCTCCTGCCTCTGCTTCTCAAGTGCTAGGATTACAAGGGAGTGTGCCATCAGGCACAGCTGTGCATGGGTTTTAAAAATCAGACACTGGCCGGGCGGTGGTGGCACACGCCTTTAATCCCAGCACTCGGGAGGCAGAGGCAGGCGGATCCCTGTGAGTTCTGGGCCAGCCTGGACTACAAGAGCTAGTTCCAGGACAGGAACCAAAAAGCTACGGAGAAACCCTGTCTTGATAGATAAATAAATAAATAAATAAATAAATAAAACCGGACACTGGCCCAGTCCTAGCAGTCTGGGCCTGTAATCCCATCCGTTCAGGAGGCCGAGGAAGGCGGGTCACAAGTTCAAAACCCAGCTGTGCTACAGAGTAACCTCCAGATCAGCTTAAGAAATTTAGTGAGACCTTGCCTGGCTCTAAATAAACAGTAAAACGAGGAATGGGGACATGGCTCAGCAGTAGAATGTCTGGTCTGCCTAGAATGTGGAAGGCCTTGGGCTCACTCTACAGTACTGCACAAAACACCAGAAGCCAGAAAAACGCTAGCAACAACACCAACACCAATCTAGACGCGCGGCCGTGGGAATGAAAGCCCATCTCTGTTGGGATAGGTTGCTCGCCAACAACTGCAGCTGATCATTCTGAGCCTTAGTTTATTTTATTCTAATCAGGCATGGTTTCAAGAACGATGCCGTCCTGGGTGGCTAACATTTTGTATAGGACTTCACTCAAATACAGTCCTTCATCCAAAGCATTTCCACACGCCCCAGTTCTTTCGGTGAAATTCCCCTCAAGCACTGGCCAACCCTTTGATTGTGACCCTGGTGAGCGTGGGGAGACATCAGGATGCTCGCTTCATGACGAAATGGCTGACCAACTTTGCAAAAGTCTGTGGCCGGCCGATAGGTGTAGTCTCAGTGACCACTGAAAAATCTAAGCTGCCCGTAAACTACTTCCTCACTGAGGAGCCAGCTGCAGGCGGGGTCCTCGGCTTACCTTGCTAAGGGGCGTCTGGCCCGGTTGACAGCTTCCAGGTCGGCATAGCGGAGGTCAAGCTGGCAGCCGACCAGGACGACAGGCGTTCGAGGGCAAAAGTGCTTGATTTCTTGATACCACATGGTTTTCACATGATTGAGGGAGTTGGGGTTCGCGATTGAAAAGCAGAGGACCACAACATCAGACCTGAAAGGCAACCACAAGATGAAGCTCCCATCACCTTCCCCCGCGTCTCCCTGGCCCTCCTTTATGGTCCCTCTCTCCCCCCCCTTCTCTAACACCATCACGTCACATTTTTAAAAGGGGCTGGATAGGAAACACATCTATGAGTCATGCAGACAGCCTGCTAAGCCCCCACATTCCAGCCCTGCCCGGGCCTGGTGGCTCATTTTCACACCTAGCCATGGAATGCGGATGTTCCCCGGGGTTCCCCATGGAGTGACTTTCCCAAGAGATGGCTGTCCAAAGGGGTTCTGTTCTGGAATTCCCACATGCTGAACTATTTCTGCTCGTGAGAAATAGTTGCAAGATAAAAGGAAATGATCAAGACCCCCCCCACCCTTGACTCCCTGAATAAAACACAAAGGCGGAGATGTCCGACCCCATGAGAGAAAGCGAACAGCCGGTGGAGATGTTGGTAGTATTTGCCGCACGGCGTCAGCAAATACAAAGAAGGAGGTCGGCCCTTCTTGCTCACGCACACAGTTCCGAAGCACGTCCCCTTATCTGCTTCCAAACAGAGAAACCCTGACTAGGCAGAAATTTGGGTGTAAAGCAAGAGGATGAAGTCAGTGGAGGACTTAGACGGTCAGGAGACGTGGTATTCGGCCCCTCCCATGTTATAGGTGATACACAGCAGCGAAAGAAGGGGAGGGGAAGGCTTCTGCTGAAATTTGACATTGGGAGCTTCCATTTTTATAGTATAACTTACCATTCTAGAAGTCAAAGAATCGCTGTATGATACAGTTGCTCAAATATGGTGCTTGGTGGTAGCTGGCAGGCAGGAAAACAAACCTCCCTTCTAGGCTAAAATATGCCGAGTGATCCTTTTTAGAACAGCCAGGCAGGGGAAGTGAAAGCAGGACTGTTTATGCTCGGGGAGTCAAGACTTTCTTGCAAATAAACTCAGCAATAAACTCGTGATTTTATGAGATGTTAATTTATTGCCTTTATTGTTTATGTACTGGGAAGAAGCAAGTCTATGAGTAAAAAAAAAACCTATTCTTAAATCATTAATGAGCTTTTCTTCCTACATATCAATGGAAACAAATATAAGCAGGCGGCCACCGAATTTCTGAGGATAGTCACCTCTGATGCCGAGTGCAGCAGGGTGCTCGCATTAAATGTAATTCTCAAGTTGAGTCTTTCCTTGTATTTGCAGGAAAAAGAATTGCATCAGACCGCAGCAGCACAGAGGCAAAATTCCTGAGTTTAAGATGTCCTCACATTGCAAAAGAAAACCCAGGACTCAAAGCAGGTGACCGTGTTGTTCTGCATGGTGAGAATAATCTCAATGTGAAGGTATTACCAAAGGTTCCTGGAGGCTAGAATAATATGTAAATAATCTGTGTAAAAATATGCAAAAATACGTAAGTGAGAAGCAGGCGTATCTCGTCTTTGAGATTCTGATTTAGTTACTAGAACATTTCTGTGATCAAGTCTTACTTCCAATCAGCGTAAATAACAGTATCCAGTAAAGCCAAGACGTCTTTGAATATTACTTTTTTTTCCTCACAAGTTTAGTTTTCTATCGTTCGTCATCCTGTTTATATTGGGTAGGTAATGGCGTCCTATAAGCTCTGTTCTGATCGTAAGATAAAGCTACCACAGAATTTTGGCATGGTGAGAATAATAGGTGTGGCTCAGCCTCTCAGACAATGAATTCGGCAAATACATCCCTTGTCCAAGTTGAGGACTACTTTGTGTGTGCGCACATATGTGCGTGCACGTATGTGAAATGCATATCATGCTCTCTTGTTCTAGTCGGTGCCTTCAGTCTCCCTGCCAAGGCATGCAGCTGTGAGGAGACTCATTCTAAGAACTTCATTTCTATGACAGACACGTAACTAAGTGTCAATCCTGCTGTTTAAATTTATCATGTAGCAAGTGAGGTTTGGAAACCAGAGCTGGCTTGGTTGCCAAGGTAACTGTGATACCACTCATGACACGGAACACATGGGAGTTTCTAGCCGGAGGATGTGCAAGCAAGCCCAGGACCTGGGAGGGGTGATGGACCAATGGGGTCTTCTCACAGCAGCACCATGGCAATGACACGGTGCAGGTCCAGAGGCCTCAGTGTCCTACCGTGTCGCTTCCGTGTCTAAATGCTTGAAATCTGTGGGGGAACTGGGAAAAGAGCCAACATTCTGCGCCCGTGTTGCCTCGGGATTTAAGAGTAATATGCATTGAGAACACTATTATAGATGTTCAAATAACCCATTGAGTTAAAAATCCCAGACTGTTTTTCTTTTGTCTTCTTACCTGGCTGCTAAGAGAACTTATTTTAGAGTGAAATCAGTTAATAGTAAGATCATATACTAACTACTAACTCGCTTTTGTTTCAACCACGTTGATTAGATACAAATGTGGGAGAAGCCTGGTGTGTGCCGTGTGGTGTGCGCTCTCCTCCGGTCTTGCCATCCAACGGGCAAATTGCAGCAAAGGCTGTGAGAGTCCATGGTCAAAGAGACGGGGCTATAGACAGAGATGCCCGTGACGCCCCCTTCCAAATGCCCTTTCCTAACTGGCAGTATGCCAGCATCCTCTGTGGTCTCACACCCATTAAAATCAAACAACATGAACAGAAACAGAGGAGGAATGGATAGGGGTGGGGAATGGGAAGAGAGTGGGAAGGGGGAACTATAGCCAGGATAAATTTAACTAATAACAAAAAATAAAAACTCAAATAATATTAACTACCTCACTGAGTTAAAAAAAAACCCAGAAAGTAAATAGCGTATAAATATTTGAACATTTCAAAAAAAAAAAATCAAGCAACTATTTAGAGAATTCCATCTATTCCTTTTAGACGCCAGCCTTTCTTTCTACCTAGTTCAAGGCAGGAGACTCGCAGCTAAGAATATCTCCAGTTTGGGGCAGGATTCCAAGGAGTTTGGAGATAGGCATTCTTGTGTAGGGACTGTTTAGTGTCTGACATAAACCCGTATTTAAAAATGCCACTCCCAGGGAAGACAAATAGGGGAGAGCAGCTTTTAGAAGTTCGGTCTCCATGGCTCTGTTATTGTTTTGTTTTGTTTCATTTTGCAGAGTGGGTTTAAAAATAATCGTGGACAATGTGAGGAGGATGTCTCCACAGGCTTGGCGGTAAGGGTTGTCTAGAAGTGATCTCAGGCTCCATTTCAGTTGTGAAAAGAATGGTTGGATTTAAATGGAATTCTTGCAGCTTCCCGGGGTAGAAACCAGGAGCACTCAGAGACCAAGCCCTGGGTGGATGGGACTTTAAACCTCAGAATTTCAAGAGTGAGAAGGGGCGCAGGAGGAAGGTTGGGATGCATATTGTATTGATTTCTAATTTAAAAAATCATGACTGGGATAAACGGGCTTATTAGACAAAGTCAAAAACACACAGGGGCTAAGAATGCACCCTTTTGTCCATTAGCACATAGAATCGGCGAGTGCAATTTTTTTAAGAGAAAAATGATTGCTTGTTCCTAAGGGAGAATTATCAGTTTGTTTCACTTGGGTGTCTATCAAGTCAGGTCTACAAAGTAACATATTTTGACTGGTTAAAATTGGTCTGGAATCAATGGTAGAGCCATTGGGCATGTCCAGCATCAGAAGAGAGAGGCAGGGGTGGGAGAGGGGCCAGGTCACCCAAGACTGTAGGGGCCCAGGTCAACCTTAACTGTGTCTGTTTTTCTTTGTTGTATATTAAATAAACCCCAGAGGCATACTTTCCCTGTTATCTTTCGGGGGAGACACCGGCCAAAGACAGCATGTGAAGGGTTGTTAGAGATGCCAATGTGAAGTGTTTGTGCCAGGCCAGGGCTAATCTTTGTTGGAACATTAAAGAAATCCGAGAAAGGTCGTCCATTCCACATACCTTGTCCGGAGCCAGACTCAACACCAAATAGCAGGGGTCTCCAAGGCTGTTTTTATAAGCACAGGCTATTGGTGGAAAGAGCTTGGAGAAGCTACCAGAAGCTTAAAGGCACTGATTGTTAGGAATGCCATTTCTATATTCGTTCCCATCTCTGCTGGGCCCCTCGGCCTTGCCACGGGCGTCACGCTGAAGGGCCTGTGGACCTAGGTTTCTTTACCTTATCTCTTGTTAAGTCAAGAAGGAACCCCGAAGTCACCTTTTATCTAAAAACCTCACATCAGACCTCTCTGACAGGCAATGCGAATGAAAACGTATTCTATCTGGCCTTCAGAATGAAGGGAGTCGGGTGGCTGGCTGCATGCCCTTCTCCAGGGTGCCTGGCTCAGCGTGGACATGCAAGACTAACACTGAAGTGCAGAAGAAGCCTGTGCAATATTCCCCCAAGTTCTGTATGGGATCGCCTTTTTTTAATTACCCATATCTTCTCTTAAAA
The DNA here is from genome assembly GCF_018167655.1 of Microtus oregoni. Classification (NCBI taxonomy): domain Eukaryota; kingdom Metazoa; phylum Chordata; class Mammalia; order Rodentia; family Cricetidae; genus Microtus; species Microtus oregoni. Next base: position 4,592,039 of record NW_024543066.1, read on the forward strand.
CTTTCATTCTGTGTTCAGACCCTGCTACTTTATAAACCATCATTACCTACACCTACTTTAACTTTTCTAGGGGAGATCCCATGAGCTGTATACAGGTAGGGGCCATAGTCATATCCAAACAGGCTTTCTTTGCCAGTGCCCGGGCATCCACTTCTTGCCGAGATTCAAGCAAGGAGTTTCTGACCTCCAGCTGTGGGCCTTCGAGTTCCCTCTCCCTGCTGATCACTGAGGTAGGTTCTTCCCAGAAACCTTTCGAAACCATTCACGCCGACCACACACTTCTCATGCACCGTACTCTGACCGTGTGACGCACACAGACACATTGAGACAGCACAGGACAGCTGGGAGCATGGCAGAGGGTCAGAGCGCGTGGCTCTGGGTTTTAGTAGGGGAGCAGCCTGGGTGTATGAGATGTGGAGGAAGTTGTCAGAGATGGTGCACACGACTGGGTCGGAGATGGATGGCTGGGGAAGCTCGAACTCATGGAGGATGGACAGGACAGGCCTGTGGGGGTAGGAGGTGGGGGTGCCTGGTTGGGAGCTCTGGGGAGAGCAGGGCAGAAGAACCATGCAGGGCCCCGGATGTGAGCGGAGTAATCAAGCCAATACTTTACCAAGAGCAGAGAGGCTTCTTTAAGTACAGATGTTATGTGGGGGAAACTGTCAAAACATCCTGAAATATATCCAGATTTGGGAGTGATTAGCATGCGTGACTATTGTAAATGCAGTTTCACCAGGAAGTGACAGGCTAGACCCGGCTCCCTCCACCCAACAGAAATCTGGCCAAAGCAAACCTCGCTCTTAAGAGTCGGCAGGTGGCCATGACAGCCTGCCAGTGCCACCAGAGAGTGCAGACAACAGTAGAGTATTCACAATGGCTGGTCCCTCCACTCTAGCACAGATGCCACAGCAGTGAGCGGCCTTACCAACCAAAGTGGTGGGCTGTGGCCATGGCTGACCTTGATCACTAACAGGGATTTAGAATCACATAGGATAGACACCTTTGCACGCGTCTGTTAGGGCAGGTTTCTGAGAAGGTTTATCTGAGGAGAGAAGACCTACCCTGAATATAACTGATGGTTGAGGCCTCAAACCGGATAAACCTGAGAAACAGAGCTGAGCACCAACGTTCTTTTCTCTCTGTTCCCTGACAGTGGTTATCCTGGTCGCCACAGGTTGACCCACAGACCCGATTCTTACATAGAGCTGAGACCGGCTGTGTTTCTAGACTATGAGCCCAGACAGACCCTTGCTCTGTTAAGTTGCTCCTGTCAGGTATTCTGTGCCTGCTGTGGGAAAGCAACTGACACAGCTGTCATCTGGCAGCCCCAGGCCGTTTGCTCCCACACCACTACACAGTTAGGGTCTTCCATTTCAAGCCGTCATTACCAGGAGAAAGCAGAACAAGAGCAAAACTGAGTGGTGTCCCATCGACTTATTGAAACAAATGAAAGGCCTCATTGAATGCCTGGCTGATAGACATGAAAAACTCTCCCAACTCCTGACGTTGGTGCTTCGGTCCTCTTTGGTTTTCCTCAAAGCTAAAATGCCAGAGACACATGCTTTCCGTGCTGAGCGGCGAGGCCAGCTGCAGATCCAGGAAATCATGCATGTCTCTAGCAGTGCTGCTGGGTGGGAAGCCTCTGGGATTAATGCCCAGGAGGACTCTTATGAAGCCAAACTGTCAACTAGACACCTTTTCTGAGCTTGATGGGAAAGAGAGATTTCCGCCCAGACTTCTCAGCAATTCTCTGGAGTCTGAAGGTCACCAGGGCTTGCTTTGTCCTGCATCCTGTCTCAGTTTACACTCATCTAGCTATTCCGTTCATACAGAACAGGAACAGCCCACGGCATGCAAGGCTCTCTTGGAGACACTGGGGACAGCTGTCTTCACCTTGGCTATTCTTTTTCATGCCTGCCCAGTGGAGGATGGAGAAAAGAGACAAGAGAGAAACCTGCAGAGCTGGTGATGCTACGTCAAGAGCCAACCAGAACGTGGAACAGAGAAAGGGGACAGCTGTATCAGGGGATAGAACTGAGGCCCTCTGGGGAGGCCCTCTCTGAAGTTGACATTTCAGGGAATAACTGAAGGAAGGGAGGGGGCAGACATGCCAGCTGTGTGTGGGGAAAGAGTTCAAAGCCATAACTAGTGACTCTTAGCAAAGGTGAGGCCCAGAGGCAGGCATGCCTAGGATGCCTCCCCGAGGGAAGAGGCTCATTGCTGGAGCACAGCGGGGAAGAGGAGGACAGGAGAAGCAGAACCACAAAGAGGCTGAGGTGGGAGGATTCTCAGAGGAGTGTGGCTTTGGCTTTTGGTGAGCCAGCAGGCTCCTGAGTGGTGCTCCTGAGTGGAACATGCAATTTCTAGTTTCAAAAGCTGATGTTACTGTCGTGACGCGATCGGATTAAACTGGTGACAGAGTGGTCGAGGAGCAGGGGTCAGGGAGGGGAAAAGCCAGCAGAAGCAGGGGACCAGAGAAGAGACAGCACCTAAGAGGGGTGGTGGTACTCTTGCTTGATCTTGGGAGGAGAGACAGGTGCAGGGTGTGCCGACAGAGCTTGAACGATCATATCCAGGATGGGACCAAGTGGCACAAGAAGGTACCTAAGACGTCTCACTTGTGCTCAGCATGGTCCCCAGGGAACTGCTATAATGGATACAGCAAACTGCCCGCAAGTACCAGGAGCGAAAACATCTTCAGGATTTTGTTTTTCTTCCCCATGTTTCCTCTATTGCTCTTATCCCATTAAAAGGCCTGTGAGGTGTCCAAGCGTACAAGGCTAAGGGGCCCCAGATGTCTGCAGACTCTGAATCTAAAAGAAACGAAACTGGGCTACATGAAGTCAGGCAGGGGATCGGCTGGAGTTGAGGTCAGGAATGAGAACAGATTGTGAGCCATGACAGTTCTTCAGACTGTTGCTTCTGGAAGGCTGCCACTTGATGTCTTGGGGACACGAGCAGAGGTTAACCAGTTAAAACGCTTTCTTAAAAATTATTTGAAATTGTTTTAAAAATCCATTGACCGTTTTCCTAACTGCAGAGGAGCAACTTTTTTTTTTCCCCTCCAGGAATGAGATTATCTCCAGAAGCAAAAGAAAGGTAAAGAAAGAGAGCAGGGTGCTTTTTGGATTAATTCTAGGAGATTCCAGCTAGATTAAGGTTCAGGGATGCCTTTGATTACAAAGATCATCTTGCTTTTAGAAACACACACACACACACACACACACACACACCAACTTAATGAGTGTCTGAAGCCAGTAGGATAGACTTGAGAGACAATTCACTATTTTCTCTTTTTTTTCATTCATCTTCCTGTAGCCTAGAGCTGTGTCCTTTGCACAGTTTTCTGGGCTGGGGCAGAAGTCTGGAGAAAAGAGTGCAGCTATAGACTTACGGTAGAGATGTTTGTCATGGGTGGCTGGTATTAGGAGCAGCTGGCAGGGTTATTAAACTTCCTAAGAAGAATAGCTGAGAACATGCTCTGTAGCAGACAGGACCAACTGGACAAATATGGAGACTCGCTCAGAACCCACCCAGAAAAAGACCTTGGAGGCTCCAGCCAGTGAGAGTGAGATCGAGTTTCATTTTGGCTCAAAGCTATGCCTTTTGGTCTGGAGTTTCTGGAAGCAGGTTCCAGAATGACTGACCACAGAGTTACTCAACAGTCTCCTGCCTCTGACCCACCTAATCTGAAAGGAAAAGCACTGTGGCCTGGAATCTGTCTCCCCACCAGAAGATCTCGCTACAGAAACAACACACACTGATGGCTGTTTTTTCCTTTTTGCTTTTAATTCCTCTCACCCTGTATTGAAAGGTCAACGTTGCGAATTTAACTCAATTTGTAAAGCTTACAGTTGGTAAAGGAGAAAAAAAAAGTCAGAAGAAGGCAGTCATTGTTCCCTTTGCCTAGGCCAGCAGCGTCAGTATGAGACTCCTATTAGCATGTACACGAACACACATACACACACACACACAGAGGGACAGAGAGAGAGAGAGACAGAAAGAGAGAGAGAGAGAGAGAGAACTTTTATAAAAATGATTCTAACGAAATTCAGGGAAATGATACCCAGAGAAAAAGTGACCTTTTAATTGGAAAATCATCCATATCTATACAAATCTTCTATTTAAGACTATTCATGAGAACACTGAAATTCAAGGAAAACAGTGAGGAAAGGCAAGCTCTGGAGATGTGGCTTGATTATCTCGAGCAAGATAAAGCTGGGAAGAGAAGATGAGACCGAAGACAGAAAAGACAAGCAATGGCCGGGCGGTGGTGGCGCACGCCTTTAATCCCAGCACTCGGGAGGCAGAGGCAGGCAGATCTCTGTGAGTTCGAGACCAGCCTGGTCTACAGAGCTAGTTCCAGGACAGGTTCCAAAGCCACAGAGAAACCCTGTCTCAAAAAACCAAAAAAACAAAAAGAAAAAAAAGAAAAGACAAGCAATGGTACACCCCACCCCTCAGCTCTGCACTCCAGTTCCCAGACAGGGCAGCGAGTTAGACCACACTGGTCACACACGTACTCCAGAGGTTTCTGCTACATACTCTATTGCCTGAGCAGACAGCTGTGGAAGATGAACCCTCTCATGGAACTGAGTGTCCTCTACCTCACTGTCATGGGTACGTAGAGAAATGAACCTTTGGGATGAGAGGAACACAAACACAGACTGAGCACGGTCCCTGTGATCAGACAGCTAGCCACTGGGCGGGGGGGGCGGGCCCTCTAGGAGAAGAGAACCAGCATGGCTTTGTGTGGCAGGAGGATGGTGGTCTAGCATTAGCTTTGAGAGTCTGTAAATTCCATTTTCTGTTATCAGTTACCGAGGCTCCAATTCTACACTTTCCCATCTTAAACTTAATGGAGATAAAAATTAAAATACGTTAAACTTTCAATGTTTATCTGTAGCATATTTCGTTTCATCAGTTCTGACATCTCTATTCCCCCCAAAACCATGAACACAATTAAAGACAACATTTCCATTACTCCTAAACTCTCTCGTATAGTTAGGTAACCCAGCCTTATGGTTTGAATAGGAAATGTGCCTCATAGGCGCTTGTGTTTGAGCCCTTGGTCCCCAGCTGGTGATGCTGTCTTGGAAGGAGATGGAGCCTCAGGGGAGGAAGTGGGTCTCTGGGGGTAGGGATTTCAAGTTCCTATAGCTAGGCCCTACTTTCTGTTTGCTTTTTGCTTCCTATGAGCAGCTGCCCAATACTCCCACGTTTCTCATGATGCTTCACCGTGGTGGGTTGCATCTTTCCGTGAACTGTAAGCCAAATTAAACTCTTCTTTCCTTGAGACGCTTTGGTCAGCTTGTTTGTCTCAGCGGTGAAAGACAGAACCAACCCATCATCTCCATGCAAGCGGCCTATATTTTCTAGAATTTTGTCTGAATGGAGCCACACACTATGTGTGCTTTGCTGCCCAGTGCCCATTCATCTGAAGTTCTCACTCTCATTGTCCCTTCTGTTGAGGTTTGGTCAAGTAAAACACTACCGTTCCTGAGGAGTGGTCACCTGTGTGTGGCTGAGGGCCACCTGCTTCATGACCATCAAAAGACGGGCCAGCACTGGCTGGTTGATCTCATGCCAGATCTCTAACTCTAGAGCAAGTACCACATCGAGGTGCACCCAAACACGAACGCTAACACTCTCGTATAGCTTCCCCGTGAGCACCAGCATCTAGGTTCACAGCCAGTTCCTTGTGTTACAGAAGCTGTAGGACCTGGTGTCTTCAGGGCACAACCTGTGCTCACTTTCCTAGGCCCCTTAGTACTAACACACGGAGGCTATGCTTTGGGTAGCATTCCCGTGTCCGTTTGTAAAACCTTCTGTCATGGCTGGGGGCTGGAGAAGAGTGCAGGTCACCTGTGTTGGGGACGAAAGGCAGGGAGGCACCAAAATACTCAGCCATCTAGATAAATAGTATTTTTTTCAAAAATTGAAAATCAACCCATGACAAGTAAGACAGCAGCATTTTAAGCAAAGGCAAGATCAGTGAGCTTGAGGCGGGAGAGAAAAAAAAAATCAAGCCAATGATGGCTCTATCTTTAAAGTTATTTACATTTGCACTCCAAGGTATTCACTCGTTTTTATCTGGTCTTGACCTCAGCCAACCTTCTCCTGGCGTATCTGTGGTAGAAGAGGCTGTTTGTCACCCTGAAATCATCTGGAATGTTCCCGGATGGGCCAGGCAAACTGAAAAGACTCTAACAGATGCACTCATTGTTTCTTCCTTTTCTCTTGTTATTGGCCATAAGCTCAGGCAAAGACACAAACACCAGGCGACCAGAATCTTGAATATTTTAAAGGGGCCTCCGTAAAGCACTGGAAACTAAGTGTAGCCGTGACGTATCTGATTTCGTGGACTTTTAACACGAAACCCAAACCATCTTATCTAAACAGACACGCAGAAGCCGCAGCCCTGATTAACGTAACATGCACTATACTCCTTGTCGGGGCAAACAGTGCCGGAGAGAAATCTTTATAAGACTATAGCATGCCTTAAACAAGTCCAATTAGACTGTAGATATGCACAGAACTGCTGGCAAGGAGGGCAATTGTGCTGGTTCTGCATTGTTCAGTTGACTGCTTTGGAAGGAAAATATTCCTTTCTCCCCAGTTACCCAGAATTTCCATTTGCTCTCAAGATGCTTTTTTGAGGGCTGGGAAGATGGCTCAGTGGCTAAAGTGCTTGCCACAAAAAGCAAAGAACCCATGTAAGTGCACATGGGTCACATGGGTGTGGTGGCTTGACTGTAATCCCAGCCCTTAGAAAGCAGAGATCGGGGATCCCCAGAGTAAGTTGGCTAGCAGGAAGAGCCGTGTTGGGGAGCTCTGGATTTGACTGAGAGACCCTGCCTTAAAGAATAAGGCAAAAATGATTGCAGGACATTCCCACCACCACCCTCCACAGGTATGCACACATTTGTGCTCATGCATCTGCATACACATGTACACACACATGTACGCATGTAGGCACGCCATATATATATATATATATATATATATATATATATATATATTTAAGTTTTGGGTATGTCATCTCTACTCACAGCGAAAAGGTTCATGCTTGACTGCTTAGGGATGCATACAAAGCGTTGGATTATTTGCTGTGGTGAGCCCTGCAACACCACAGCGGGGAGATGGGGAATGCTAGTTTTTCACTCTTCCAGCAGAGAGCGTGAGACCAGAAGGGAGTGTCAATTATGCCTGCCGCCTAGTACCGCTGCTAGCCACACTAACCACAGTGTGGCAGGATGTGGGCTTTGCAGCTCACTAGCAACACGGCTAGCCATGAGTGAGGCGGCGTAGCAGGACGTGAACTTTGCAGTTCACCAGACCAGGAAGGAAAGTTCAGTCCAGCTCTGTCTCAGCCGCCTGACCTTGGCCCTTCCTGTAGCTGCTTCCTCAACTGTGAAATGATTTTACTTCATGAGGTCAGCAAGACAACAACAAGGTGGGATAGGATATGGAGGGTGCGGGGCAGGAACTCAGACGGCCTCCCGGGCTGCTTAGCTCTCATGCCCTACAGAGGTTTTTTTTTTTTTTTTTTGTGTCTGACCTCGGAGCAGATCAGTCAAGGAAACAGTGACATTGTAATGGTGCACACGAGCTTGGCTCAGAGGAGAGGGATTGAGCATCCCGTGTGTCCTTCTAAAGTCATAGCCCATCCCATTTGCCAACCTTCTTAGGGTGCCCAGGATCAAAGTGTGACCGATCATTCTCAGAGATGAGTGATATTCTTTTAAGAAAAGGCTCTTTCTTGAAAAAAAAAAAAAAAAAGCTGATGAAGAACCAGAGAAGAGCTTTAAAAGTTCATCCAAAAGTGGATGGTGCATGGCGGTCTTAGGACCCAACCAGCTGTTGTGCCAGCATGGGTAACTTGCCTTCCTGAGGACAAAGGATCCAGATGGGAAACTATGGACAGGGACTCTAGTCTTAAGCCTTTGCACAAACACGGAAGAACAAACAGAAACTCTGCTCCCCAATGCGGGGTCATTTTCGGCTGCATCCTATCTAAAATGAGGTGGAGGTGCACATCAGTTGGGGAGGCGGGGAGCCCCAAGTCCTGGAGAGCTGCAGGAGAGGCTGCACCTTAAAACTCAGGACTGGGAAACAGGTGAGGGAGTTGTCACCTGTAGTGTAGGGACCACCTGCCTTTTAGGGTCCCTCACGGGATGCGCTGCACAATGTTGGCTGAGCTCCTGCCATGTTGGCTGAGGTCTGGGAAGACCTTTGATACACTGGGGCTATTTTTCTGGTAGGCAGAGTGGAGATGGAGGTTAAACAGTCTCCAGGAAGCCACAGAGAGAGAGAGCAATGGTGTTCTGCATACAGTTAGACCGTGTTAGAAAGTTTTCAAATCCAAGTTGGCCAACTGCCTGCCATTGATTTCTATTGGATCTGCTGGAATGCTCCGGAAAACAGACCATTGTGAAACTCCTTTGCACCCAGAAGCAGAGAAAGCCAGCATTGAGGCCCAAGACATCTTGACATGAGTCTGGTTTCTCTCACTGTCACTCTAGGAATCCAGTGAATTACTTTAACAAGGTTCTAAATGCCTTGGGATGTACCCTGAGTACCTCGACGTTTACGCTGGTTGGTCACTATTGAGTGGCCCACACCGAGGACAGTAAAAATAAGTAAAACAAAAACAAACAAAACAAAACAAAAAACAGGCATGGGGCCTGGAATATGGCTCAGTGCTCAAGAACACTTCTCGTTCTTGCAGAGGACCTAGGTTTGGCTCTTGGCATCCGTGTAGCTGCTCACAATAGTTTGAAACTCCAGTTCCAGGGGGATCTGGACACCCTCTTCTGACCTCTTAGTGCTCCTGCACATGTGTGGCGCACCTGCATACACTCAGGCATGTGCACATGCAGACACGCATACACGCACACACACCCAGAACAGGGTTTCCACACCAAAGTGATTACTTGAAACTGCAATTGTGCTCTTCTTTCTCCACAAATGATAAAAAGGGGAAGCCATCGTGAAGTTAAACGACTTTCTCAGAGCAATGAAAAGAGGTAGCTGAAGCCACCACAGACTGAAAGGAACGCCTACCACCACCAAGTTGTTTTTTTTTTTTTTTTTAAAGTGTAGATTACTGGGCCTTGGATTAATATAGCACCGCACATTCAGCGTTTCCAGAACGAAGCTGATGGCTGAGATGGGGGTAGTTCTCAGTTCTAGTCTCTCCTTTGTATGGGTCTGTGGCAGCAGGCCTGGAGGATGTGGGATGGGAAGGGACAAGGTGAAAACAGGCAGGCAGTAGGAAGTTCCTCACAGGAATCAAGGCTCCCGAAGACAGCCTGCTGCCTGGGGTGGGGGGAAGCACTTGCTTTTGCCGCGTCAGTGAGGTCAGTGCAAGTGACAGAAACTTAGGGCAAGGACACAGAGAAAGCAGTGAACCCTGAGCCCATGGAGTCCCAGGAAAGAGCAGTTTGCTTTGTTGGGAGTGAGGAAACAGGCGACTCCAGCACTGTCATGGGGCAGGACAAGGTCTGTTGTACATTGTGAACTTGTGGGGCTGTTAAAGTCTCACGGGAGCAAAACAGCTCCCATTGAGACTCTGCAACTTCTGTGAAGTGGGCCACATCACACTGTGTCTCAAACACAGATGTTTCTAGTGGCAACACAGCGCCGTGCTGCCGAAGCATCGTCTAGTCTACCTGGAACACTTCAATGAGGGTATCTGTCCCTCTCCCTACAAGGCACTGTCTCAGTCTACGAGTCCTTCCCACCAACCACACCCATATTTCCTCTGTTCAAAATGCTTCATTCTCATCTGATGTGTCTTTAATATCCCAGATGTAAACCTGAGTGTCTGGGAAGTGCAAGCAGGTTTATTTATTAGTTTTAATGTGTAGAGCAATGTGAGGTCAAAGAAACAAGCAAAGCCCCCCAAAAGACAAAAACCCACAAGAAAAACCCCCAAGTGATAATAAAAAACATTACTGGGAAAACAAACAAACAGGACTCTAAACCGAACCCAAACCAAATCCAAACAGTGTCAAAACTTTTAGGACATTCAAAGGAATGAGTCTATTTTGCCAGCTACTAAGTTGAAAGTTCTGCTGCTGACGGGACATTAAAATCATGGTTTCTGACTGTGAATGCAGAGGTGCTAGGCTGCTTGAAGCACTGAGAGAAATTGTTCTGACTGCTTAGCCCCGAACAAGACATTCGCACCATCCACTCTCAGGTCCGTAGATCATTGTGAAAGAGGGGCGCAGGAAGAGTGTAATAGAAGGCTGGGCTAGGGAGGTGATTCAGTCAGTCAAAGCTCTTCATGCCTCTAAGCCTGATGACCTGAGTTCAATCCTCAGAACTCACATGGTATACGAGGAGAGAACCAACCCCCAAGACTCCACAGGTACGTGGTGACATGCATGTGCCTGCATACATACATTGGCGCTGGGCCTACACTAAGGTCAGACATGGAGGGGGAAGGTGCTCAGAGTCTCGGCCCTCGAATGTTGACCCATGGTAAGGTAGATGGCCCTGGCTAAACTCAGTGGGTCACAAAACACATAAGCCATGGCTCTGGGAAAGAGAATTAAAAGAAGGAGGGAGGTTGACAGGAATTGGAGAAGGATAAAAGACCGTGTGGGGATGAGAATAATCAGAACGTTTTATATGTATAAATATTGTCAAAGAACAAACTTAATGGAAAATTATGTTTGCTTCCATACCTTTCTTTTTGAGTCTCCTTTGGTCTAAACTGCAGATTCCCTGCCCCTCCCCGCAATTACGTGAACTTCCCAGGAGCAAGGCAAATGCTCCCAGCAATTTGTCCATTATTTCAGACACACCTATATAGTCAGCAGGCCTGGAATACTTCTACTCAGGATGCTGAGGCAGGGGGATGAAGCATTCAAGGCCAACATGGGTTATAGAGTGTGACTCTGTCTCAAGAAAGAAACAACACAGTGGCTCAGCTGATAAAGGCACTGGTTGCCAAGTCCCATGACTGGAGTTTGATGCCTTCGACCTACATAGCGGGAGATAACCGAGACTAGCCTAGCATGCCCTGATCTCCATGATTTGCCCTGTTGTGCGCGCACACACAGTTAACTCATTAATACAATGCAATTTAGAAAGGAAATAAAGTCGAAGAATGCTAGGATATCGCTGCTGTTTGATGGTCTGATTAAAACTGAAGAAAACATTCCACATTCCACACAAAATGAACCTGTCTTGTGCCACCAGGGGAAAAGCGAGGTGCACCCTTGTGGGCGTGGCTTACTAGAGATCTCCCAGGGCTGAAGAGTGGGGAATCTTTCAGAAGGTCACCTTTAGCCCTAGGACGGAGGATGCAATCCAGCCCTCCAAGGTCACGTGGTGCTGGAGGTTAGGAAAGGATGACCAAACAGCGCTACTCCATCCTATCTTAAAGTGACATGGGTCAATTTACAATGATGGGGGAAGAGTCGCCCTGGGTCCAGATACCTGTGATGAGTTCTCAGAGTGACCTTACAGATGGCCACAAGAAGACGGTGCTGAACACCGAAGGCCCTTTGACTCTGGTCCTACTCATGTAAGTATCCTTCCGGATTTACCTCCCCTTACTGGGTTTCTCCTTCCCTCTTTGAATGAAAAAAAATAATAGACAAGATTGCTTCTGTTCATTTTGGAATCATGCCCTGAGAAGGGCTTTTCAGATGCTTTTCCTTCTTTTACGAGCGACCTTTAACTGAAAGTAAGAAATGCTTTTCAGGAAACACCTAAAAGGAAGCCAATGCTGTGGAAGGAGGCAGAAGGTAAGGAGACTCTGAACTGGAGGACCAGATGGATACTAGGGTCGCAAACTGCCCGGCTTTGTAGCTGGGTGTTTCAAAACCAGACTTTACGAATGACGAAGAGGATTTGCTCATCCTCAGTACCAGGAGACAATGCTGTCCCTTTCATTTCTTTCCTAGGCACGGCTGAGAGCCCGGCACACTGCAAGGCTGCATGGTCTGCCTGTTGTTGCTTTCCTAACCCGCTGAGGATGGGGATAGGGAACTGGGTGCAACCCCGGGCTTCCCTGGCCCTGTTTTACCTGCCGTATGCGAAACGCCTGTCTTTGTGATGATCTCCGAAAGTGTCCCAAAGCCTGAGAGAAATGCTCACTTCGTCAACGACATCCCTGGATCGCTCCAGTACCTGTGGGGGGGGGGGGGGGAGAGGAAGAAGAGTGTGAGAGAGGGGGCATGGAAGGGAGGGAGTATGACAGGGGAGTGTGGAGGGTGTGGGGGGTTGAGGTGGTATGCTCAAGTGTTCTTCCACAGGGGTGTTCCTCAGGCCCTTTCACCATCACGTGGGACACGAGACAACTCCTAGCTCACCTTCCCCATCATGTGACTTAGGCTTCCTTTGGTGTACCATACTTTGCTTTTTTTTTCCTGGTACCAAACAGGTCACTTCTATTTTTGATGAGCAATATAGCCAGTTGCCTCCTTTATTTTTTAATCAGACTAATAAATAGCAAACAGGAGTGATGGCCTATGTATTATTTTAAAGTTTCCTCCCTTTCCTGTCTTCCTTCCTGTCTTTTTTCCTTCCTTCCTTCCTTCCTTCCTGTCTTCCTTCCTTCCTTCCTTCCTTCCTTCCTTCCTGTCTTCCTTCCTTCCTCCTTCCTTTGTTCCTATCTTCCTTCCTTCCTTCCTTCCTTCTTCCTTCCTTTTTTCCTTCCTTCCTTCCTTCCTTCCTGTCTTCCTTCATTTCTTCCTTCCTTCCTCCCCCCCCCCCCAGCCCAAGTTAGCCTTAATTTCCCCATCTTCCTGCCTTGGCTTCTTGAACACTGGGATCAGAGGCCTGGGCCACCATGCCAGGCAAAGTACTATTCGATCCAGCTTTCTGTTTGTTCTTGAGGCAGGGTCTCAAGCAGTTCAGGCTGGCCTGGAGCCGGCTATGTAGCCGAGGCTAAACCTATGTGCCTTACCTCCTGGCAGACACGATACTGGTCAATGGCCCACACGGTGGGCACGTGGGTGGCCAGCAGCTGGTACTGGGTCAGCGTGGTGTTGCACGCCCGGGCGCAGATCAGGCGAGTCTTCCCCACCGCGTTGTCGCCCACGACCACGCACTTAATGGTTTCAACGTTGGGTCTTTCGTAGTCCATGTCAGTGTCCATTTAGAAAGCTCTGGAAGAAGACGGCAGACGCCGCGTTAGAGAGGCCGGGGGCTTTCCACGGCTGCCCACAACGGTTTGCCTCTGTTCCGCCACGTCCTTGGAGGTGCCTGTGCACCGGCAAGGAGTTTGGAAGTGAAACTTAAGCTTTCTTTTTATATCTCACGCTAGAACAAAAACACCACACTGTTATTTTGACCCTGAACGGTTTATTCCGGTGAACGTGTTATTTTCTCCTTGGTTTTCTCTAAACGTAATATGCCGACTGCAGACCTGTCCAGGCATTGCTGGCACACAGACATAGCCCCCAGCCACGCCTGTTGACCAGCTAGTGAGCCTGGTCGCTTACAGGGTTGAGCTTTGATGCCTGGCCCTTGGCTGCCCAAGAAATACTCTTCATTTACCCTGCCACAGTCTTTAAACTATGCAGGGTCTGGCACAGTCGTGTCCCATGCAAGTTCATAACAGCTACGGTGGCCTGGAAGAGAACCAAAGCTGAAAAACTGCCCCATGTGAGCGAACAGGAAGATCCAGGTTCGAATTATGACACACTAATGAGATGAACGCATTATCCGTTCATTCACTAGTTATAGTCACCATCCGGATTGACATGACAAAGTATTCTCCAGAGAGCTCACCAAAGCTAGCTATACAAAAGCATTCCCCCTTCCTTGCTCAGTGTTTTCATCAAGGAATCTGGAACATAGGGCAAAGGCGGACGCTACCAAAAGGACAAAGCACGTGAGACCTTCCTGAAATACCAGGGAGGTTAAAAGATAGTTGCAGACCTAGTGTGGTAGCTCATACTCCTAACCCTGACTGCTTTTGTCGGCTGAGGGAGGAAGCGTGAAAGCTCCACTCTAGCCTGGGCTACATATCAATATCATGTCTCAACAAACCAAAACAAACAAACACACCAAGAGATCAGAGTCTCAAAAGAAAGAGGAAGAGAAACTGCTGTTTACGGTCATGTTTTCTGGAACCAGGCCCTCCACACAACAGAAAGTGATCGCCTGGCTGCGGGCAGCCTACAGGATGCTGTCAGATTTCAATGACTCATCACTGGCCCCTCCAGGAGGTCTAACCTGAGCAAATTGGTCAGGTGGTCATTTTGAGAGTTGGTAATGACTTTACGAATGTCTAGAGGAAAGAGCCTTACACCTAACTGGGAGCCAGGTGAGCTGAACTCAAGTGACTTGAGGAGAGCCATCCTCTGGATGCAAAGACAGTAGTGCAGAGTTCCGACCAGGGCAGAGGCTGCCTTCTCACAGCCAGGCCTTGCCCGAAGGTGAAGCCGTTCTGAAGCGCTGTCTGCTAGCCACAGAAGCTTGTCACAGGCAGCTGTGCAGTCTGAGGGTGGGGGCAGATGTGTGGTTTGGTTAGGCTTTGACCTGTGATTTGGGTAGCACGAGGATGCTGAAAATAGCCAGCAGTGCCCCATTTGGCTGTGTGTATGTGTGTGTGTGTGTGTGTGTGTGTGTGTGTGTTTAAAAACATCTTGGTACAAAAACAAATGCCTAATCCTGATGGTCAGGGTCAGTCAGGTGTGGTGGCTCCTGCAATTGTTCTCTTTAACACAAATTCTGTCTTATAATTTTATGATACAATATTTTCATTTCCTTGAGTAACCGACCGAGAACAGTGTGCTGGAAGCACGAATTTGGTATTGGAAGAATGATTTTTTTCAATACTTCCCCTAGGGAATATCACCTATGTTAGAGACTAAAGCTAAAACTGCTAAATGTACCCAATGGCTAGGACAGACCCATGATCAAGAATTATGTGACCCCAGAGACTAAACTGATGTCCAACAGGGGGCCTGTATGGGCCTGATCTAGGCCTTCTACATATAAGTGTTGATTGTATATCTTGGTCTTCTTGTGGGACTCCTAACAGTGGGAGGAGGGGCTGTCTCTAGACTCCTTTGCCTGCTTGAGGGACATTTTCCTCTTGCTGGGTTGCCTTGCTTAGCCTTGTACCTGGTCTTACCATGTCTTGTTATGCCATGTTTGGCTGATATCTCTGAGAACCCTGTTCTTTTCTGAAGAGAAACAGAGGAGTAGTTCTGGCGGAGGGGGGAGGTTGCGGGGAGGACTAGAAGAAGAGGACGGAGGGGAAACTGTGGTCAGGATGTGATATTTGAGAGACGAATAAATTGAAAAAGGGAATTATATGACCCAATTCTCAAAGTGGTGTTCACAGTGGTGCCTCAGATGGAGTGAGTCTGAATCCTGGCTGCTCCTTCCTGACCCCCGACACTGGGTGGGGTTTACTTTCTGGGCTTCATTATTTTCATCTGTTCAGAGAGAATCATGGCAACATCCATCTCCTCCAGCCAGTGACAGAGCTGAGTAGATGAGTTTGCGTTCCAGTGTAGTCTGTGACTCCATTTTGAGGAAGATGGATGCTTTCAGAGGACTTCCAAACAGAGTGAGGCGGGAAGCCAGTTCAGAGGTAAACCCACAAAGTTAATACGGGCAGAGATCTCCCCAAAAGAACAGGTTTTATAAGAGCTAACTCAAGGATAACTCAACTGAGAACTGAAGAAAATCAACACAATACAAGGAATTGCTGACCTGACCCAACGACTCAAAAAAGGAACCAAAAGGATAGTGCTTATTTGACAATATCCTGATGATATTGCCAAGGAGGGGGGTGGTGAGCCAGTACACTGGCTTCATTAAAGTGAGGCACACTGCTTTGAATGTTCTCAGTGGTAGGACAATCTGAGTCTTTGCTGGAAGACTTGATTGTTTAGAAAGACAAATTGTTTGGAAGAATACTTGAATTTAGGGACCTGCAAAATAAGACGTTAAAAATAGAGAATTGGTTTTCTTGTCAGTCAGCAAACTAACTCTAACATCAGATGTGGAAGAGGAGCTTTCACGTCCTGTGGATCAATAATACTTGGGGTGAAATAAACACCCATGGTGCCTTTACATGCCTTTGAGGTGGTCACAAACCCTTCACGTTTCCTATTTAGGCTCCGTGGTTGTTTGGTTAGAAACGCCCCCACAGATTCCTGTGTGTGAATGCTTGGTCCACAGAGAGCAGCACTATTAGGAGGTGTGGCCTTGTTAGAGGGAGTGTGTCACTGTGGATATGAATTTGAGGGCTCATATATGCTCAAGCTAGGCCTAGTGGGACAGTCTCCTTCTGCTGTCTGTGGATCAAGATGTAGAACTTTAAGCTACCTCTCTAGTACCATGTCTGCCTGCACACCACCACACTTCCTGCCATGATGATAATGGACTAACCTTCTGAAACTGTAAACCAGAGCCAATTAAATGTTTTCCTTTTTAAGAGTTGCTGTGGTCATGGTGTCTCTCCACCGCAATAGAAACCCCGACTAAGACAGGTTCTAACTATAAAAACTGTTCTCATTTTTAGGAAATGTTTATGACATATTTTAAAAGAAAAAGCAACCGGGTGTCAAAGGTTGCTTTTAAGACCCATAGGGGTTTTAATCCCAGCAACCGATTTAAGATCAGAGCGTACTGATTGACAGTCACAGGAGGAAATAATGGATGAGGGGAGTAACCAGCAGGGTGGGGATTCACCGCTCACAGAAAACCCGGCTGTGGAGGTGGAGTTTGCAGTGAGTACTGCCGAGCTCCCTCACACCCGCACTATTTCATTCAGAGTAAACATTTCTTTTTCTGTGTATACAACAATCCAAAAATAACGCAAGAATTCAAAGCTACCGTCAGTGAGGCCAACTCAGGCCTTTCCAAAGTACCGGCAAATCAGTGCTCACAAGTTACGCATGCACGCACGCACGCACGCCCCCACGCACCCACGCACGCAATCCTGGAAGTGATTGTAAGAACGAGCGGTTTCATCCTTCTCTGACTGTAGCGGCCTCCAGTTCATTCACAGCTACCCGCACACGGCCGAGTGCGTTCTTATGACCACCTGGGTGATCACCGTCTGCTCTCTGATCTTTAGTTACTTACAACAGGAGTGATAAATGTTCTCCCTTTGACAGAGTTAATACTTTTCCCTGCCGTGTGAGCACTCTTTTTGCCTTTAGATAAATATCCATATCCGAGGAGACGAGGAAGTCAGGAATGGGAGCTGTAGACCGGACCTCTTAGCTGCGTTTCCAATTTGAGCAAACTTGGAGGACACGGAAGCTAAGGGTTATAATATGCCTTGAAGCATCTACTCACCCTGTCTGGGTGTCAGAAATGGTGAATTTCTTTCACGACTGGCAAGTAAACAGGAAGATTTGGTGGCTGGGGATTGAAGAACGAGAGGAAGCGGCTCTCGGCGCTGCGTGTCCGTTGCTCACGAGATGGACGACCTACGTGCTGTGGTCATGGTCCTCATGCTCAGACACAAACATGCCATTGGTGGGGTCATCCCAGACTTTGCCTGCTGGTACTATCGTGATCTGGACCACAGGCCAGCCCTCTCTATTTGCCACCATCTCTACTCTGTAGCCACAAGATTAGGCGTTCTGTGCCCCGGCCTTGTAGCTTCCTCCCTTTGGTATCGAGGGTCCTTATCACACTCAGACCGTTCATCCCTTTGGCTGAGTTTTGGGTATTGCTGTCACCAGGAACACCTTGCCTCTCTAATCTCAAATGTCAGAATGCAACACTACTGTCTTTAAAGCCAGCCCCTCAGGATGTGAGACAGTACAGCAGCCCCCAGCAGCAGGGCCAATCCATTTCCCTTCCCCTTGATGGCGGGTTAGCCTTGTTGTCCTATGAGGTCAGGCTCCAGGGTCCTGCAGTTCCACAGCCATGCTGCGGGGACCCTGCCCTGAGCATGCTAGCTAAGGCTGCTGGACCAGCTGAACAGAGCCCAGGAACCATCGACATAGTCCTGTGGTGGCTGTCCCCACGGTTATGCAGCTCTTCCAGCTTCACTGACCCTCTAGTCTTATGAATGTGCAAGGCGAGGCCAGCAGGGGAAGCATCTTATTGTTTTAAAGACAGCAAGCTTTGGGTTGGCTTGATATATAGTAGCAGTGACCTGAAACACCCCTGTTAGGAGAATCCCCAGAACTCCGATGCCTGCGCCAATGTCACTGTTCTGCCAAAACACCTGACAGTAACCTCTTGAGCGAGAAGGGGCTGACTTTGAACCACAGTTTGAGAGTCCTATCAGTCATGGCAGGGATGGTAGAGGAAGCTGCGTGCAGTACATTCGCAGTCAAGAAGGAGAGAGAGAGAGAGAGAGAGAGAGAGAGAGAGAGAGAGAGAGAGAAATGGATGCTGGTCCTCCTCAGCTCACTTTCTCCTTTCTAGTCTGTTTGAGACTCCAGCCCAGTGCTGCCTACATTTTCAGGCTGGTCTTTCGACATCAGCCGAATCTATACACAGCCATGCCCAGAGTGTGGTTCTAGACCCTTTCAGGTGGGCAATCAATATAAATGGGCACACAAGCCTCCCTTGGATGCTGGATCTATTCCACACAGTGATGGTGGATCCTGACAACTTTCCCCTGTGCCACCACCCTCTGCCTCCCGTACGGCATTTATCATATGCAGAGTAATAGCACCTGAAATCCATTTCCTAGTCCCTCTGCCTGTAATCTGCTCCACGGCATGGGGGCACTTAGAGTCACAGAAGGAAGCAAAGTGGCTGGCTATCTGGACCCAATGTACTTTTGAGTGTGCTTTAAATGTGGAAGAAGCAAGCTGGAAAGATATGGATATGCTTTTCTGCTGGTTTTGAAAAGGAAGGAGATGTGTCAGAGAGCTAGGGAAACAGGTGATCTCTAGAAACGAAAAAGGGTAAGGAGCCATTTTCTTTTCCAGCCTCCAGGAGGAACAAAACCCACCAGTGCTTTAAGCCGAAGCACCTTTGACCTCCAGGGTTGAAGGTTAGCAAAGGTGTGTTGTTTCATGTCACGTAGTGTTTGGTAATTTGTTCTTGACATCAGTGCTGCATGCTTTAGTCTCCCAATGGCTTCCTTGAATTCTAAGAGCTGTTTGGGACCTGACTAGACATTTTTACAGGTCTTACGCCTTCTTCCATCCTTCCCCCACTTCTTGCTCATCTGGAAAATTCTATTTATTCCTTAAAACTGTTTTCAGATATGGTTACTTCTAGAAGATTTCCCAGCTACCCTTCTTCTCCATGGACCAGTTTGATCTGACTGACAGATGCTTGGAGCAGAGGTGTCTTGAGTTTTACTGCTACTTTTTATTAAAGCTGACATCCCCCAAATGCCCATCTCATTTACCCAGTGACATCACACATCTATAGAGTCCAGTTGTGTGCTAATGTGAATCATTCCTCTTCCATGAGCCATGCCTAATGGTGCTGTCTGGTCCAGAGTTCCTCTCTCTCTCTCTCTCTCTCTCTCTCTCTCTCTCTCTCTCAGTCATGGTCAAAGCAGCCACTATGTTGGAATATGACCTCAGCTCCTCAGGTCTTTGGGAGTATGGGGCAAGGTCCTTAATTAAGTTGGAGCAACCACTATTGGGGTGTGCCACCTCCCCCGTCATCACTTCCTGTCTCTCTTGAATGTGTTTTTCTGATCAAGGCCCTGGGAGCAGTTTGATTGAGAGTGGACGCTGGAGCCCCCATGCACGGCTAGCTTCCACAGCTTCAGTTTCTTGCTTCCACGAGAAACCAATAATCCCTAATGTAAGACATCATTTAGGTTGGAGATCAGCAAAGATAATGGCAGAACAAAGATTCTGGTATTTGAGGAGTCTGTCCTGAAGAAAAATTGAGAACTTACTACTACTACTGACAGGAACCAAAAAAGAAATGGCAGAAATTGCACAATAGTGACTGTAGACAGCCCAATTATTTCCATTTTTGCCGAGGGTGTCAGGCTACATAATTGCCAATGTGGGCAGGCAGGGTCTGATTTACATATAAGATTAAACATCTTCAGTGTCCTGGAGAGTACTCCAGGGTTGGGGAAGGGGCAGTCAGGGTCAGGCCGGCCCTTCCAGTCAAGCCTGCTCAGACTGGATCTCTGGGATAAAAGAAGTCTAAGTCAGCAGAACTGTCACACCCGTCCATGACAGTTTAAGTTCGATTAAATAACAGGATGCTCTGTAGAGGCCCGGGGTGCCAGGAAACCCAGAGCTGCCTCTTGGGAATGAAGCGGTGCTTCGTGACACACCCTCTCGCGGCCCTCCTCGAGTCCTGTGATAACAGCAAGGCCATGTTTTCTGTTGTTTCAAAACTCGAGGCCAGTGAGGTTTGAGCCAGCAACAGACATACACTTTCTTTTCTACCTCAGCTACACTCAAGTTGTCTCCACTGAAGAAAAGAGAAAGGATTAAAAAACTTAAAAGATGTGGCCTGAGAGATGGCTCCCTGGGTAAAGGTACCTGGCTGCCGGGTCTGATGACCTGAGTTCAATTCCTGGGATGTGGAGAGTGGAGGGAGAGAGCAAACTCAAACACTGTCCTCCGACCTTCACACTTGAGCCATGGCATGGACGTGTGCAAGTCTCCCCCACCCCCCCTTCTCTCTCTCTCTCTCACACACACACACACACTAAACAAATGTAATAAAAATGAAAACAAAAAAAAATAACTTGAAAGATTATAAAGATGCTGGACTTGGTAGTGTGCACTTGTAAATCCTACCACTCGGGAAGCTGAGGCAGGGGGATCTCGGCTTTGAGACCAGCCTAGGCTACACAGGGTACACAGGGAGCCCCTGGCCTACCCGCCAAGCATGGAACCGCCCCAGCTGGGTCGTGTGCTCCATTCTAGGCAGGCTGGCCTACTCTCTTCTACAAGCAGGCCACACAATGCTCCCTTGGATGGCTCTGCTTACATCACAGCTCATCCTTTTCCAGTCTCCTCCTGGGCCAGCTACAGAAAGGCATGCAGGCCTGTGGGTAGGTGGGAGGGACTGGGTCAAGAGCAAGGAGTCAAATGCATACAGGTGTGCTGAGATCCTTGAAGACTGTGAAAGGCTATGAGAGAGAGAGAGAGAGAGAGAGAGAGAGAGAGAGAGAGAGAGAGAGAGACAGACAGACTCTGAAGTGTAGGCCTGCAGACCAGGCCTCTATAAAGAGGTTCCATTTTCTTGCTGTCTGGAGTTGAGAGGCTCCTAGGCACAAGGCAATGTCAGGAGCTCTCTGTAGATGGAACCAAAAGAGGACAGTGTGTGTAATGATGGCAGACAAGGCCACGTATTTTTTTTTCAGTGTGTGTGGTGATGACAGGCATAGGCCACGCCATTCCTTTTCAGTGTGTGTGTGGTGATGGGCAGGCATAGACCACACCATTTCTTTTCTCCGTAGCTCATAGGCGTCTGGACTTCAGAGTTACTCCAAAGGCTGTGAGAATGGTGTTTCCACAGAAGGGCAGCAGGTTCTGGTGGCTCGGGGCCACCAGAATCATAAGGCTGCCACAAGAACAAAGAAAAGAAAGGGCAAGGGGACCATAAGAGAAAGCATTGTCTCTCGACCAGGGTGGGATCCACAGAGGTAGTCAAGCAGATAGGCCCCCGTTACATCTTGGAAGAAGATGAATCAAAAGGCCTTTCCTTGTACATATGCCTTCTTTGTAAAACAGATAATTCCATTTCTGTATATTCTGCTTATACCCCATCAGGGTCATGTATTTATCCTTATTATTTTGAGACATGGTCTCATGTAACCCAAGCTGGTCTCTACCTCCTTACCAAGGGTGTCCTTGAACTTCTGAACCTCCTGCTTTTACCTCCCCAGTGACAGATTTAAGTGTCTGGGGATTGAACCAGGGCTTGGTGTGCCTTGTGCAAGCACTCCACTGACTGAGCCACATTTCTGGTTTTAGACTACACAATTTTGCTGTCAGAAGTTTTTTTTTTCCCTCTTTAAATATTTCCACAGTACCTGGTCCATATGCACCTTTTAGTAAATGTTAAGTTTACTAACACACACAAGAAGTTCAGACACCCTACTGTCCCTAGGAGACCTTGCCCTTGGGATTGGCAGAGGAACTGCCTCTGCTGACGGATTAGTAAACCCAGTGACCTTGACAGTGGTGGGTGAGAGAAACACTTTAAGATAAGTCTGCTGTGGCCCATCATGAGAGCAGTGCTTGGTAGGTGGCTTCATACCCACTACTGTCCCCCAGCGAGAAGGGAACTGTTGGAAGGCCTTGCTGGCTGGTCAGAGGATGTTGGGAGCTGTGAACCCCCAGATCCTGAATTTCTTATAAACAACTTGTTTTCCTCTGCTCTGACACAGCTTGCAGCTGCTCTGAGCACGAGACCCTCAGGAGTTCCTGATGGCAGGGGAGTGGTTTCTGGTGCGTTTGGCTGGGGTGTGGCTATCAGTTAAGGGTCTATATAAGTGGCTCTGGTACACACTAAAGGGGCATTCTTGGGGCATTCCTGTTTCAAGGATGTCCTGTGTCTTTGCCTGTGTGTCTTTGTGTGTTTCAGTCTCTAGCCCCTTGCCTGGTTCATGAACTGTATGGTATGAGCACAGACGGGCATGGTGCACTATAAGAGGGCACAGTCTATTGTGGCCTGGCAGATTTTTCCAAAAGCTCGATGACAGGGAGACTCCCTCCCTCCCCAGAGAAACTTCCTGCTCTCTACCTGTCCTTGTCTGGAGAATGTCCCTGGACTCAGGGAGGAACTGACCTTATCTGAAAGCTGTCCCTAAAGCAGATGCCTGGTTTATCTTTAGCTTGACCCTTGGCACAGATTCCTGCTAGAAGCTTCCCCTGCTGCACATATAACTAAGACCTGTGCTAGGAGCCTTAGGATAGGACCATGCCCTGTAATGCAAAGGAGGGTTTGTCCCCAGATTCCCCAATCCTATATATTCCTTATACTCTGGAATAAGTTGAGCTGAGTCACCAAAGTCTGTCTCCCTGAGGTCTCTCTCTGTCACACCCACAGCTGTCGAAAACCCTGTTCTCCATTTCTGCTCCTTCCTCCCTCCTGGAACAAAGCAGC
The DNA here is from genome assembly GCF_018167655.1 of Microtus oregoni. Lineage (NCBI taxonomy): Eukaryota > Metazoa > Chordata > Mammalia > Rodentia > Cricetidae > Microtus > Microtus oregoni. Next base: position 4,615,040 of record NW_024543066.1, read on the forward strand.
CAATGAACTGGAGGAAGAAGCAAAGCCACAGGGAACCATGAGGATCAAGATCAGGTTCCTCCACCAAATGGGAAGTCAAGGAACACGGAAGAGCAGCCACAAATACAGGCAAGAGGCACTAAGGGCTTTAGCTGGTTGGGAACAATAAAAGAACTTGGTGATTATTGTACTCCAACACCTATCGCTAACTTATAAACCTTAAGAATAATTACATATAAAGGTACAGTGAATTCTCATTTCCTTTCAGACATTAGCAACCCGATTCAAAGGGTTCCCAAGCTCTTCTTGTGAGTCTTGTGAACCTGGCTAGAAAGGAGAAGGAAGAGGCACATGAACCCATGAGACATAGAGATGGCCTGTAACAGATATAGAAGCTATACCATAAAGTGCAGCTAGCTGGCTTCAACAACAGTGCCAGGAAGAAGGGGGAGGAGTAGCCATATGCCAGAAGCTGAAGGAAGCCTGCCAGATCTCGTCCATGGAGCCAAGCAAGGAATTTACTTGTGGCCCGGGGCCTGCCCATTTTCAAAGGGAAAGAATTGGTCCCAGCAGTAAGCAGCGTGCTCCTCATCACACAGAACCATACTGGAGTCATGAGGACTGGGGTGACTTGGAACATGGATGGAAAAATAGATTGTGGGGCCAGTGGAGGGCCTCTGAGAGATGGACATGTTGCCCTGAGCAGGGAGCAGCCCCAGGGCCTCTTGCTGAAGATGGCCGGATAGAGAGATCTGAGCACGGAACAGGGATTTCTGTACTATCCTAGCGTCCGCCCACCTGCTTGCCCAGGCCTCTCTATCTAGATGCTGTGAGGGCCAGTGAGGGCCGGGTTGTAATACAAGGGTAAGGAGGGGTGGATTAAGGGGCACTTTCCAAGTGTGACCCAGCATTGATGACTCCTGGGCTTCCATACTGCTTACTTTTGTCCTAACCTTGCGCCTAGAGTCCCTCTCCATCTGTACCACATTCATTAACTTCTGTCTTCTCTGGAACTGGATGGCTGTTGGGGACTTTGACAGAGCTGAGGACAACCAGAGGGATTTAGCATATATGTCAATCCTCAACCATCAGCCTCCCTCCGTCCCTCCGTCCCTCCCTCCCTTATTCCCTTTCTCTCTCTCTCTCTCTCTCTCTCTCTCTCCCTCCCTCTCTCCTTCCTTCCCTCCCCCCCCCCCCCTCTTGGATGGAAGAAGACACATGAGGCCTGTTACAAACCCTGGAGCGGATTTTCTATGAGAGAGAACAGGAGAAAAGAAAATTAAAGCTGTGACCAATACCAATGAAGCTAAAATGCGTGTAAGCAAACAGCAAATGAGGTGAGGCACTTCATGAAGCAAGAGAAGCAAAGGCAGCCTGTGAACAACACAAGAGGGTTCCACGTTAAAACCAAGACCAAACTTGGGTGGTACTAAATAGCAGAAGGGAGAACATGGCTGGGCTTGTGGTGGACAGGCAGAACCAGAAACCCTTCTGCACACAGAACTGAAAACTGCGGAGGGGTGGCAGATAATGAAAGGGCTGGATGCCAAAGCACATCTCCCAGGTAGTGTTTGTTCTGAAGATCCAAGGACGCAGAGAGCAGCTAGATAGACCAGAGGAGAGGAGAAAAAGCCAGGCGCGGAGTCATGAATGACAAGCCCCAGCCCTGAGAGGCAGATGAGGGGGCTTCAGGTCGGCCCGGGATGCGGCATGAGACGTGAAAAACAGCCGGGCAGCCTAATCAGTTTGAATCAGGCAATAACATCGTGTGTATAGGAAACTTATCTCCGAAGGATAACTTGGAAAGCAAAGAAAGGGCAGTTCCTACCAGAGACATCAAAGCAGTAACAAATCTCAGTGAATCAAAGGGCACACAGTGCCCAGGAAGAAAACCACGAGTTCAAGGGAAAGCTCGCAGTGGTAATTGAAGCAAGAGGGCTGAAAAATAATAGCCAATCAGCGCCAGAGTGGGAGAGAAAACTGAAGGGAGCAGGCATGGGGCTGGAGTGACTGACACAGCAGAGTGGACAGGCATTCTGGGCATCTTCAGATCTGTAGGAATCAGCCAACCTTCCTTCAGGTGTGTTTAGCACACTTGACATCATAAAGAGTAACTCCCCTGCCACCAGCCCAAAGTGCCAATTCTATGAACCAAGTATTTTGGTCATCAAGAAATTAATGAAAGATCCAAGGGGAAAGTTTTACAACCACCGCCCCTGACCTCTTAGCCGTGAAAGGACTGCTTCCTGGAATAACCAGCTGAGGAAGTATCTCTACAAACGTCCAACGCTTTCAAAAAATGTATCTATTGTGTCTTTATTAAGAATGGCAGAAGTCAGGGGCTGAGGAATTGGCTATGCAGCGAGAGTTTGCTGCATAGACAGGAAGATATCCATGTTGGATCATGGACACCCACCAAAACTCTGGGTTCAGCGGTGAGTGCCTATAATCCCAGCACTAGGAAAGAGGAGGCAGGACAATCCCCGGAACTTGGCTGGCCAGACACACTAGTGGAATTTGCAAACTTTAGGTCCAGTGAGACCCTGAGTAAGGTGATTTAAAAGGTAACGAGGCTGAGGAAGATAACTGTTGTCATCTTCTGGGTTCCACACACATACACACACACACATGTATGATATGCTACACTGCATGAATACACACACACACGACAAAGCAATCAATAGCAAGTGGGGAGAGAATCAACAAGGGAGTTTGTTGTGTGATCTTGGGGAGTTCCCTTCTTCCTTCTTTCTTTCTTTCTTTCTTTCTTTCTTTCTTTCTTTCTTTCCTCCTCTCTTCTCTGCCCTCACTTTTTTCTTTCAAGACCTGTCTCACTGTGTAGCTCTGACTGGCCATGAACTCACAGCAAACTCACCTGTCTCTGCATCTGCCTCTCAACTGGAACTAAAGGCACTCACCACTACAGACAGTATGGGCATATTTCTTAAGCCAAGCCTCCATTTCCTCCATAAACTGGGGATAGCCCCACTCAAGAGGCTGTTTGGAGATTAAATTAGAATGTGCTTGTGACGTATTTGGATCACTTATACACACCCCAGACACGGGAAGCCTGATCTCAGGCTGTTGATAAAGGTGTGTTTCTGCGAGTGGAGAGGAAAAGCAAATATCCCAGGGAACACGGCAGGGCCGTGCGAGAGTTGGAAGCACAGACGAGAGCGCTATCAAATGCACAAGGAGACGCAGTCTAAAAGCAGGGGGCTCGTCCTTCCCTTGATGGAGCCCCATCCCAGTGAAATGGCATGGCTGCCATAATGGGCGGGTGAGAGATGGGTGCTAGAGAGAAGCGCTCCACACAATGTGTGAGTCTCACAACAAAACTCCAAAAGCTTTCTCCTCAGAGTGCTTGTTTCTAGGGCTCCCTCTTTCCTGCCCCCCCCCCCCCGCCCCCAGAGTGTCTCTCTGCCTCTCTGCCCACTAGGCCCACTGTCTTTCCCTGGGACATACTTCTCTCCCTCCTGCAGGAGTAGCCATTGCCATCTGCTTGCTTCTTGTCCTTCCCATCCATTATGGAAGACCTGCTGCCAACTTAATGGACCTCCCTTGGGCCCCAGCCTCGTTAGTGAGTGGCGATTTCCATACATGACCACTTAAAATGTACTGTGGAAATGACGTCCCTGTCATCTTGGAAAGCAGCATCAACCTCTTCAATTGTAACAGTAACACAGAGAACATTCTGGACGGAAACAGTGAACTCACAGCAACAACTGTTGCTGAGTGAAGCAGCGATGGCTCGTTCCTGTCTTTCCTTTCCATGCACATGATGCATGTGTGTGTGGGTTCGCGTGTGGCCTTGGACTCCCAGAGATCCACCTGCATCTGCCTCCACCCGTGCCGGCATTAAAGGTGTGGAGCACCGTGTTCAGTGGGCATTGTTTTTTATAAAAGAAGTATTTGGGGTTTTAAAAATATAAGGACTATATAATGTAACCACATATTGCTAATTATATTGATATAATTTATATTGGTTTGTATAGGCACAAACCAGTTATAAAACCATTACTATTATTAGTGGTGTGTGTGTGTGTGGTGTGTAGGCCAGAGGAAGGTTTGTGTGTGTGTGTTTATTTATTTATTTATTATTCTCTATTATCTATTTATTTATTATTCTCTATTATCTATTTATTATTCTCTATTATCTATTTATTATTCTCTCCCTTATTTCCTTTACACAGGGTCTCGATGAACCTGGGGCTAGGCTGCTGGCCAGCAAACCCAGAGGTCTTTCCTGTTTTTGTAGCCACAGCGCTGGAGATACAGGCACAAGTGGCCATGCTCAGCTTCACATGGGGGTCCTGGGATGTGAACTCAGGTCCTCACGTGTGCACAGCAAATGCTCTTTCCCACCAAGCCCCTAAAAAGGCATTAAGGTTATTTTAATTTTTAATTTTAATTTTTATGTATATGGGCGTCTTGTCTGTGTGTGCCTGGTCTTTTCGAGGCTAGAAGAGCGTGTCTGATCTCCTGGAGCTGGAGTTTAGACAGTTGTGAAACTGCCGTATTGGGGTTGGGAACTGAACTCAGGTCCTCTGCAAAAGCAAACAAAGGTGGCAAGTGTTCCTAGCCTCTGAGTCATCTCCCTGGATCCCTAAAAATGAGTTTTTGAGGATGCCTAAGTTGCTTAAAAAAGCATGCTCATAAAGTGCAGCCAACATGTCTCCCTCTGACACAGGCTTTCAAATGGAAAAATAAAAAAGAAGAACCAAAAACCAACCAGAACTCAAAACGATCTTCTGCTGAGTACCAGACACAGAGACTGAACTAAATAAAAAGACAGCCGAGGCCACTCAGAACAAACACACGCAATTCTATTTCTAGTAGAAGAGGAAAAATTCTTTGCTTTGAAAATCTGGGCATCCAAAGAAAATATTTACGCTAACAGAAATGAACACATTGAAGAAGTTAGAAAGCGAATGCGCTCTGCGGAAATCAGTCACCGTTACACTCTTCCAAGCATGGATCAGCTATGCAATATGACTGAAATTGGCATTCGTTAAGAGGAAAGCAACCCTGAATTGCCCAGTTGGCATGCAGTGCGCATGTCTGTGTTTCTGAAGTCCTGGGCATGTAAATACGGATGCACGTTCATACACAGATTTCATACGCTATTATTGCACTGGAAAGGGTGACTTCCGTGAGTTTTCAGAGCCAAGGGTGACAGAATTGCACCTGAAACCATCATTAGTTAGCGCAGATGAGGTGACAGGAGAATGAAGAGTCAGGGTCTCTTGAATGGTTCACCTTGGCTGTGGGATTTAAGCACTTCAACCCCTTGGAAGGCGTGGTGGGGTGGCAGGCACAGGCCAGTGTTGAAGGCATTCTTGTTGATTTTTAAAATTGTATTTCTAACATTCTTCTGTGAGTAGTATATGTATGTGCACACACAGAGGCTAGAGGCCAGGGTCTTCCTCAGCCACTTCCCATCTTCTATTTTGAGGCAGGGTCTCTCATTAAGTTTAGAGTTGGAAGACTGGCTAGTTCAGCGAGTTCCAGGAACCTGCCTGTCCACTCCTGCCCCCATCTTCATACGGACATTGTGGGACCCAGCTTTTTGTGGGGATCCTGGAGATCTCAACTCAAGTCTTCATGTTCACATGACAAGTATTTTAGCGACACGTTCAATTTCTAGCTCACCCAACTCGCTTTTGTGAAAAGGTAACACATAACCTAGGCTAGTCTGTAACTGACGTGCAGTTGAGGATGATCTTCAACTTTTGAATCTCCTGCCTTCACGTCCATGCCTGCCTGGTGTTCTGGCTCTCAACCTGTCTATCTGGAAGTCCTGTGGCTGTGTTGTCTAAAAGGGTGTATGTACCCTGATACACACTTATGATCCTCAGATACTTTTCCACGGACTCTACATATATGTTATACTTGGAGCCTCTTTTTTTACAGACACCTTCCAGAGTTACCGTATGGCTGAGCTATAGCAAAGAGCAGCCTGGGAAACCTTGGTCTAGAGTTAATAACGGCCATGCTGATCAGTTCTTTAAAGAGAGAGCAGGCTCTAAAGTGCTTCTCCGAGAGAGCGAGATTCCAACTTGGAGCCATGAATAACCCTGGTGCTGAGATGACGAGGGGCTGGCGTGTTTTGTAGACAGGTCGCTGCAAACAGTCTCCAGAGCTGTTGGAGGGCAATTTCTCTGCAGCACAGACATTTGCGGAAGATGCAGTACAGCTGACCAACTGCAGTTAAACTCTGAGAAAACTGCATTATGCCAGTTAGGGTTAGGATGTGCTCAGACCCAAGCAGATGGAAAGAACATCTCACTCTTTTTCCCCCTATTTTTCTTCCTTACCGCTCCTCTCCTCTCTCCACAAATCTCCCCAAATGATATCTTAAAAGCAGGGGTCACCGGCTGACCAACCGAAGAGCAGCCCTCTCTCCAGACCAAGTCACGTCAGGGCAGAGCGCCTGGTGGACTTCTAGCTAAGGGAGTCCACTGTTGATCTTTGTTTGATACACGCCAGGAAATCGCTTCCCTGAACTCTCTCTAGGAGCCTTACTGACTGGCTGCCAAACTCAGCCTTTGATTTCATCGCCACAATGTCCGTCACCCTCCCCCTGCTTAGCAATGTGGAGCCAGATATCATGACCCTTTAGAATAAGTGCAGATGTTCCGACGAGAGGGGCAGCTGGGAACCCTGCATGCAAGAGTCAGGAGGACAATTTATGATCGACAGAAGCCATGGTCTCCGGGTTTAGAGAAGTAAAGGCACAAGAAGGAACCAATGGCCTTGTCTGTGCAGTATGAGGAGAGGAGGGTGGCTGGACAGAAGTCAGGGAAGCAATCTGATGCCTGCTCGAATTTGTGGGGGATTTGTTTTGATTAGAATAATGCTACTATCTATACCAGAATGTTCTTGGCACTTCAGTTCATAAGGACCGGCTGCTGGAAATAACCCATTACATGTAGACGGAATACATCAATAATAAGCTGAGCTCCGTTTCTACAGTGGAATATTCTACACCGCTAAAAGCGGAGGAAGTCTTGCTACATTCCTTACGGGTGGATCTCACATACACAACCCTGGGGAGGAAGGGAAGAAGCTAGGCAATACAAAGCATATAGGGTAGGCAGGCAAGATGCTTTTAATAAAGTGAGGACCTGAGCTCAGATTTCCAGCACCCACATGGTAACATCTGTAACTAAGACTAAAAATGTAGGGAGGAAGCCCCTCTGCGTAACCCAATCAAGGTAACGCTGAAGTTGAGAACATGGAGCTCTCAATATTCTGGGGCCAGCCCTCCACTAGCTCACAAGAGCAAACTGCAGAATTTGACAAGTCATTTAAAGCAGTGTAAGTGTTTAAAAAAAAGAGTTGTAGAAACTTACAATTAAATAAACTATACTAAGTCTTCAAAAGGACTGCGTATGTCTGTGAGAACGGTCATAGTGAGGTTTGACTGAACGTGGATGGCACCATCCTATGCTCTGGGGTCTCAGACTGAATAAAAGGGAGAAGGCGAGCTGAATGCCAGCTTTCATCCTGCTCTCCTTCCTGACTGCAGAGGCGATGCGATCAGCCGCCTCACACCCTAGGTGTATTGCCTTCCCTTCAACTGTGTGCGTGTATAAACCCTTCCTCCCTTGGGTTACTCCTGTCAGGAGTTTAATCCCAGCGATGAGAATGGCTGAGGCGTGAGTTGTACCTGCACACCAACGTCTCCTCCCACGTCTAAGACTCAAGCAGTCAAACTTAGACGAGGGCTCAGCCACAGCCTGTCCAGGTCAAGCTCATGGGTTCCTTGAGGTGTTTACCTGCAAATCTCTCTCGTATGCTGGAAAACCCAAACGCCAGGCCCTAGCGCTGAACTCCTAAATCAGACTACCTAGTCCCTGAAATTCTCATTCCCCTTCAAGCACATTCATAAAACCGGGGCCCAGGTTTAAGCGCAATTAACTCCTTATTTGGAACTGAAACCAAAGCTCAACTCACCTGATTAGTAATAGCTTTAGGGACAACGCAGTAACTGGAGATAGGAAAGCCCAAGGACCCAGTTTAGCTGCTTCACAGCACTGGGGAAACACACAGCGGCCACGCCCATCTTGTCCCACACGCGTCAACTACTAAGCGGTAACTGTGCCATCAGGGAAAAGAAGTCCATTTGCGGCTGCTGAATTATTCATACAGAAGGAGCAAACAGGTATGAGCAAAGGTAAAACACAGTCCCGGCAGCTTCCCTCTGCTGTGTGGCAGACAGGATGTGTTGCCAAGATGCTGTTCCAAAAGTCCAGAGCTGAGCAGCAAGAACCACATGACAAAGTGGCAGCTGGGTAGAGGCGTGTGCTGAGTGGCTTCCCAGAGGTGTCATTTAGGCCAGGCTTATCGAGCACAGAGGGGTAAGGGTGAAATTGCAGTGTGGTGTTTTCCTATCTAGTCACCTAACAGCAACACATGGCACAGAGAAACAAAACAGCAGACCATAATACTCAACGCGCCGCTAATTGCCAAGGAGGCCGGGAACTCTGAGATGTTTCTAAATTGAAAGTGGAAGTTTTCTGCAGGCAATGACCGTCTCTGGGTACATATCCTGGTTGCTTGGTTGGAAATATCGCAGCTGCTTGGAAATGCAATGCCTATGTGAAAAATACGTTAGAATCAAGCATGGGAACCCTGGTGATCCAAGACTACAGGAGAAAGAAACACAGCTGTGGATGTGGCAGGGGAACCAGGAGACAGATGTGGGGGAGAAAGGGAGAAGGAGGCAGGAGAGAATCAGGGGAGAGAGAGGAGAGGGGAGATGGACAGAGAGAAAGAGATAGGGAGAAAGAAGGAGAAAGACAGGGAGAGAGGGAGGGAGAGAGGGGAAGGAGGGGGAAGCAGAGAGAGAGAACACTCTCTCTGACTTTACTCGAGAGATGACAGAGAGGGAATGTTACGGCAACTATTCTTGTAACAACAGCATACAGCGGCACCAGTGAGCTTGGCGACAAATGATATGAATGCCCAAACACGTCACAGGGCTTCCTGTTGAGATAGTCCAGGAAGGCCAAGAAGACAGCTAACCTTGGTGAGCACGCACTACATGGTCTGTACCTGTGATTTCAGCACATCCTCGTACTCCACAGGACGAGGCTGTACCTTTGCCATTTTCAGGCAAGGAGAGTGAAGGCCTAAACATATTTCACCCAAAGCACCCAGCTAGTAGCAGCCAGGGCCGAGACAAAATTACAAAGCCCCGGATGGGTTGCTCAGCTGAGACGGCCTGGATGGGATCAGAGCTCGGAGAGTTCTCTTCTGATGAGGAGAAAAAGGAACATTCTGTGTTGATATCTCAGCCGATAAAAGGGGGGCTGCTCCCGGTGCCCGCCGTATTAGTATCCCGCTGGCACCCACTTATCACTCTTTGCTGAACATGACTTAGGTCGTGTGTGTATTTTGGACTCACTATTTGGAACGGTGGCAAAGTTGGAGGGTTCAGTAGCCTTGGCACTTTCTAGATGGTGTTGTGTAACGGGATGGAGCCCGGGGTTGGACGGGGAGACCTGGGCTGAGTTCAAGACAAGTCACTTATTAACTATGAGAGTTGGTCAAGTTACATCACTTCCCTGGTGCCAGCCAGGGCTTTGTCACCAGACGGAGGCTGAAACAAGTTACCTTATAAGGACTTTCCTGGCTCCATGATTCAACACTCATTGAATTTGAGTGTTTATGTCTGAAACTTCCATCAACATACATTAGGGATGACCTGCAGTCAGCAGATTCATATAGGCAAGATGTTCAGGTAGCTCAAATCATACATTTGTTAGTTCTGTCACACATAGATGGTGCCATTTAACCCCTGTGTTTCTCCCCTTGCTAGAGCAACCTGGAATGAAGTAGGTTAAAGCATCCCTTTCCAGGAGTTCATCAAGAATGTATTCAAATCCTTGCTCAGACTAAAGTCCAATCAATCCAAGCTCTGCCTCCTATTAGCTCCTTACTGAAGGTCTCTTAGCTCTCTGCCCTTCTCTCCTCTTTTGTTTTGTTTCTGTAAAATTGAAATCGATAATGAATACCAGTCACAGAGCAGTCAAATGCATGGTGTCTCGGAAGAATGTAAGAAGCCCTAGCTGTTGTTATAGCCGGGAGCCACCTGGTTTACCTTATGGATGGCTAAGAAGTTAAAGATTTCTCCGCAGACAGACAGAGCCTGAGATCAGAACCCATCCGCACCGGGAACTTGCCATTGCACAAGAAATAAACTCAAGAGCAGGGTAGAGAAGCGTAATTGCTCTGTCTAGACCTTCTGGCAATTCACCCGTTCGTGCCGACGTGTCTGAGTCAGAAGACAGGCAACGCCAGGAACATCTAGGAAGACCAAGGCCATGCTCTCCCTTCATTTCCCAGGTCTTGCCTAGCCCATTTCCCAAGTTCTGCCCTAAGGTGCCTAAGGGAACAAAGGGGCTGGGAGAAGTGGCTGGTTTTATGTTAGTCACTGCCTTTATGTGGTTTCCCAGCTAGAACAATTCCCAGATAACCATTCTGTAGCCATTCTGACTGTTGTATGAGCACTGTCTCCTGCCGCCTCCAAGCTTTCTTTCTCTCCCCCATCCAACACTCCCACACTTTATTTCACTCCTGGCCCTCTGTTTTTGTTTTTTTTCCGTAGCTATTTGTAACTGATTTCAAATTCCTTCTCCGAGTTTTGTGTTAGTGTTGTGAGGCTGATGGAGAGAGAAACTTGGTGGGAAAAAGAAGGTAAGAACAAAGACCAGATTCAAATCACCAACTATGGGAAGCTAAACAGAGGCCTTCTATTATTACAATACCAACAGAGGAGGTGAGGAGTGTGTGTGTGTGTACACATGCGCAGACGCATACAGGCACACTTGGAGGCTACATACAACACCTCTGCCTCCTGTTCTTGTTCCCCAGATACTGTCAGTTCCCCGCCTCCCGAGGGAGCACCTTTCACTAGGCTGAGATTTGCTGATCTAGGCTATCTGACCTTCGAGCTCCAGGGATCCATCTGTCCCTGCCTCTCCAGCAGTGGAATTACAAGCATGCTCAGCTTTTTTTTTTTTTTTTTTAAGGTAGGTTCTGGGAATCCAATTCAGGGCCTCACGTATATAGAGTAAGCAGTTTACAGACTGCACCATCTCCCAGGGCTGGTGTTTTTCTGTCTTCTGTCAGTTTACCAAGTGAACCAGCAATGTTCCAAAGGTTTCTAGCCATTTTACAGGAGACAAGCCACGCACAGTAACCAAAGCCTGCTTATGTTCAAGAAAGCAAACAAACAGCTGGCTGCTAACTGGACAATTATTCGAGATAGTATGCTAATTCTAAGTTTCTTTTTGGTTCCAACATTATGTAATTTGACTACTTTTAAATAAATTATAGATTTATGATTGTCACATTGATTATTTTTTATGGCATATCATTTATCACAGCTAGCTATATATCAGTTAATGGCGAGGTCCTGGCCTGTAATGGGAGCTCCTTAACTCAAACCATGGAATATGATCTGTCTTGTAATGGTCTAGGGTAGAACATCCTTTATAGATCAAGCTCTTACAGAACAGCATATAACTACCTTTTAATTGATCAAAAACACCCCTTAGCTAACTGTACTCTTATAATGCTATCAGGTGAGCTGAGGCCATCATAGAAAAGATGACACCTAGAGGTCTTCTTAGTAACCTGTTCTCTACTTCACTGTTAATGACTTTGTATTTAAAATTTCCAGAGAATGATTAACAACTGTTACAAATATTCTTTAAATAATTTGTAAATAATTTAAATAATTTGTGAGGAGGGACATAGAGGTAAGAAAGGCTGGCAATGCAGGTGCAAACTGAAAGTGTCCATAACTTTAGATCCTGGGTCTTTTCAGAACTTTGGCTGGGGTTTAGCTACTATGTATCCAAACCTATCTGCTGTAAGTAGACCATTTAAGGCACAAGGAGTTCTTGAAGGGCTACTCTACTTTGAGGCTTCGTATTGTGGTAGTGCTTTATCAAGGATGTTCTGTGGACTTACAGCTTTGAGGCTGTGATACAATGTAAGAAGTAAGAAACAGTGTCTCTGCCTCCAGGGTCCTGTAACTCCATGGCTCCAGATAACTGTGTAGTCTCTGATGGTTTGAAATTACATGTCCTGCCTATTCCCAAACGCTCATTTATCAACTCTGTACATGAAAACTTGGTACATGGAATTCAAAGTAACCTTACAGAGCAGAAAATACTGAATTTCTCATGAAAGTTTTATGGACTCCCCCATCTCCCCACCCCAATCAGCCTTTAAATTTGCACAGCCACGATTTATTCTCCCGTTTTTTCATATGGGAGTGCCTAATGTCTTGCCTCTTAAATCTGCTTGGAAACTTCTCAAGAGTCAGAAACTACCCACCTCCCATGATAGAAGTTCTTATCGTTAACAGATCCATGCTAGGAAACCCTACTTTCACTTAAGAGACTGGAATCTATTCTATGGCGACAGCTGCACCGTTGAGTGTTACTGGGTGATCTGTAGTTACTGAGTTAAAAACAATCATTTAACCTCACTTGGCCTCAGCCTCCCTGCTGAAGAAGAATTTTTCAAATAGGAGTTTATGTTTTAGAGTAAAATAAAATTCTAAAAACTAATCAAAAGTGGTTGCATACCATAGGATTATATATGCATATGTTACATGTATATATATATATATATATATATATATATGTAAGGACATAAATACGATGTTTGTTCATTTATATGAACACACACATATATGTAGAATAAAAACATAAACGTCCAGAACCAAACACTACACAAATCTTCACTCATAGCCAACAAATGTCCACTACTATGCTGTTAAATTTTTTTCTATGTCCTGCTGGCTAAGATGAAGTTGAGTCATCTCCATTACTGACGCCTGGATTCCCAGGATCAGCTGCCCTGCCTTGCACTAATTTGGTCATCAAGTGAAACAAACAAACAAACAAACAAACAAACAGAAAGGAGCGAGGGGCACAAGGTCCAGTTAGCATTATTTTCCTCACAGAGAAAATAGAATAGTTTCAACCAACAACGAACTCGCATTGGTTCCAATAAACGATGGAAACAGCAGAAACCCAGCTCCTTCAGGACACACGACTGACAGACCTGTTCTAAAACACACTTTCAGGTCCACAGGCTACATCATCCATCTGTGTCTATGAGTGTACACAAAGATACTGACCTGGCTCGCTGGAGGTGAAGAACAGAAGTCCCTGCACGCAGCTGGACTCACCTAGAGGACACAAAGAGACACTGTTGAAATCTCACTGCTGCCAGGAGCCCATGGCATTCATGCTTCGAGCACGCTCTGTATCGCTCTCCGCATCCACACGATTTTGGTTGATGTTATGCGTACACTGGCATTTCTTCAGGTCAAGTATATCCTGAAATAGCTATGCTAACATTTTATAGCATCCACAGAAGTATATTCCTGAGCATTTGGGGATGGTACAGAAAGAGCACTTAGCCACAAACCGATGGGAGATGCAGTGAAAACTCCCAGACTTTTTCAGACGCAGAAGTCAAAGAAGGGGCAAGAGATTTCTTTCTTCAAAAATGTCATTTTAAAATCACCTTAATCCCAAAGCAAGCAAGTGTTCCGTCTTCTCTTATTTTTGTAGCAGTATTAATTCATGCAATGACACCAACTAGTTTGTGTGTTTCTGTGCCTCTTTGTGATTATTACACATAGCCCTGTGCCTTAAAATGCCCACAGCCGTCGCAATCTTGGAAGGTTAAGAGCAGGCAAGCTTAAAAGACTGTTGATAACACTCCCCACCCCCAATGGTGGTCCAAAGCCTTTCGCCCTGGGATGGAATGGGTCAAAGCCATACCCCCCATTAACATTCAGATATGATCTGGGTATCTCTGGGAGAACCTTGTTTAATATAATAACCGACTGCTCATTCCACCTGTGGAGCAACATGCAGATGGTCTTTACAGTCTAAAAGCTCGAGTTTATCTTATGGGAACCACCAGCTCTCATAGGTGTCTAAACGATCATTGAAGATGAAACACAACACCAAGTCTCAAAGTAGTGTTTGTAAGCGAATTTAGGAGCCTGTTGATGGGTTACTATTCGCTCCTGGCAAAGGGCAAAGTCTCGGGACGCTTGGGAGGGTTTTGAGTCCCCTGTATGTTTCTTATAGCAGGCAGTCCGGCACCTGGGGTGGAGAACCTCCAGAACCAACGAAAGCCCACACTAAGTATCCTAGAAAAGCTCAGCAGCTCCCCCTAAAAGCACAGGCCAGGGAGGCTCAAAGTCAGGATGGCTCCTCTGCTTGCTACTTTCTAGAGTGCCCCGGCTTTCTGTGCGGGTGTGTCTGCATCAACTTTCATGCACCCCCACCCCCACCCTTGAGCGCAGTCAGCTCCAAAGGCACAGCTTGTGTGCTGACGTGCAAAGCCAAGTCAAAACCCTGTGCTTGGCGCTCCCTCCTAACTTTCTGGCTTGTCCAAGTCTAAATATTGACTTTGCTTCTCCGTTGAGTAGTTTGATACGGGATGGAAACCGCACGGCCAACAGCGGGATCGAATGATATATTTTTACACAGCCTTGCCTTCCTTCCGTTTGTTTTTTCTTATTTGGTGGGAGGGGGTGTGGGTGGGTGGGTGTGGATCTCTTCTGCACATCTTCCCCTATACCTGGCTGTTAACCCAGTAAGCTGAAGCCCACACACAAGTTCAGGTGTGTGCAAGCCCCTCACAGGCAACGTGTGCCGGTTGTCACAGCAACTCACAACTGACTCCCCAGACACAGGGCTTGGGGTGGGGGAAGGGCGGGGGCGTTGCCGTGGATCCGAACGCACCGCTCCTGGCAGTGCGAGTGCCCAGGGGATCAGAGCACCTCGCTTCTCCGGTCCCGGGTTCCCTGCCACGGTCCTTCGAGGAAAAGGCGCCTTCCCGGGGGCGCGGCAGCACCTGCCCTGGTGCAGCCGGCCTCCTAAGGTGCCTGTTGTACGTGTTCTCAGCAGCTACAAGTTAGGGGTGCGGCTGCGGCGGGTATCTCTTCAGCTCACGCGCCTGGGAGGGGACTGTCCCCTGCCTCCCATCAACTCGCTCCCGCAAACGTCGCTGGGACACATGGGCCGGGGTCCCCACCTGCCACCCGCGGGGCGATCGGGAGCTGGGGCTCTGCACGCATCGGGGCTCTGCACGACACAGCCACCTACCCTGCAGCCGAGCGAGACCCGGCTCCCTCCGCCGCTCAGCAGCGGCCCCCACCGCGCGTGCTCGCGGGGACGCGGGGACCCTGCGCGCCGCGCGCCACCCGCCCGGCGTGGCACAAAGGCAGCATGGCACAGCCGCGCCCGGCTGCGTCCGCGTCCTGGCCCAGGCCACGGGGCTCTGTCGCCTCCAGCCCTGCCCTACTCCCGCCCCCGTCCCCGGCCAGGCGGGGCACCGGGCGGAACCCTGAGCCCCGGCACGGAGCGAGCAACGCGGTGGCGGCCTCCGATCGCTCCCTCTCTCCGCCGTGACGTGAGCAGCCTTGGCGGCTATTTATAACCACACGATTGGATTTCATTCATGAAACCAGGGCCTGGTGTGTCTGAGCTGTGGGACGCGAGGTGGCGAAGGTGCCTCGGCTGCACGCACACCGGAGGGGCCTGAGCTCCGGGGTGCTTGGCCCGGACCAACGTGTGCCTGGTACCCCCGAGAACCCGGCCTCGGGCCAAGCGGACACCGGAGCAGGGCAGGGTGTGTGCGAGCTGTCCCCGCGCCCCCTCCCCGCAGCATCCCACCCACTCCCGAACATCCGCTGGCCCTCAGTCCGGGGCTCAGGAAAAGTAAGTTGGGCCACTAACCGGCTGGGCAGCATAGCTTTCTTCCCCCTAGGAACTGACCGGCAGCAGACTCCGAGGGAGGACATTGGCTTTTGTTTCAAAACCGAGCCCAGCTGCTGACTAAGCGCTGCGCTGGCCCAGCCTCCTCCCCTGGGCGCTGCACGTGCGGGCTGGCTCTCCCCCTCCTGGTCACCTTCCCCTCCACCAGGCTTGAGGGGTCCCTGCAGGAGGCGCGCGAGCGGGGAAGGGGGGTGAGGGTGGGGACCGCCCTGCTACTCCAGACCCCAGAAACCAGTCTCTTTATAGTTCCTTTTGTAGAGGCTGGGAAAACTGACATCCGCCTCTCTAGGGTCGACAGGGATTCTTGGAAACTGAAGCCAGCCAGCTAGCCCTTCTCAGGGACATTCTGGACTTTGAAGCTGATTGTGAGTTCCGAGGGCAGACTCATGTCTATTTTTCATGTAGACACACAAGAACTGCCTACGTGCCTAGGGATAGCAGGCAACCTGCCATGCTCTAAAGAGGTGACCGTGGACACAACTCATTTGGCTCCTGCCCACAGGGAACTTTCAGTCCGACTTCTCAACTGCCTGTTGGGCTCAACTGTGTAATCCTCTCACTCTGGTCCTGCAAAAAGACAGCTGGGGGGGATTAGGGTGTGAATGCCTTCAGCTAGGCATGTGTTATGTTTATAAACCCTTGTAACGGCTGAGCGCCAAGGCAGACACAAAGATGACCACTGCAACAACCTTGGCCTCCACCAGCTCTTGGGTAAGACACTGGCAAGATTTCGGGAGGGTGGGAAGGGTACATTTTAATGTAAGGGCGGTTGTCTCCAAGTCTCCCCTAAAGAAAGAACAACAGACAAACCTCTCTCGTCTTAACACCCCTCCCACCTTTCAGGAAAACACCTTTGGTTTCCTTAGATGGATCTCTCTTCCTCCCTGCAAGTCCTGAATGAATTCCTGTCCCTTTGGCAATTCCCTGCCTCCCTCTTAGACTCAGGGTCTCCTGTAAGGTAACTGATCTCAGACTCCCTATGTTGCCAAGACTGGCCTTGAACTCCTGACTCCTCTGCCTCCACCTCCCAGGCACAGTGACTGCAGATTTGTACCACCAGCATGGCGAGGTTAATGGAATGTTTTCACAAGAAAAGTAGTGTGGGCAACCTGTGTAATCTAGGCAATCCTTAATGCATTGCTGCTGGGAATGGGGTCATCAAGAACACAACTTTTTGATACTAGGAAGAGAAAGAAGGAAGGCTGGTAGAGGAGAAGTTTAAGGTGGACCCATGAAGGTATGCAGTCATTTGCCTGGCAAGGAAGAGATGTCTCTCGCTCTGTCTTAAAAGGACGCCATGTTTGAAGAATAAGTAGACATTCTCTCCATTAATGTATTTCTCAGGGAAAGTTAATTGAACCTGTCGCTATTAGCGAGAAGTTCGACTTCATGGCAAGTCACCTCTTTTGAAGCCACCCTGGGCAGTGAGGAATGGGACAGTAACTGAGAAATGGAAAGCAATATGTACCGTGGCCCCTGAGTGAAGTGGAGAATGGCTTCAAATACCTTTCTTTTCTCATCAGATCACCACAGCGGAGGAGGCCCTCTGCTATTGCCATCAGAACCATTTTACAAGATGGGGTAACCGAGGCAAAGACAATGTAAATTGTTCATGTTGTTAGGTGCTGACGTTTGTGCCTGGGTCACTCAGGGCTGGCCTTATCACTAACTTTCGTTGTAACATCCGGTCCTCTGCGGTGTCTTTCACTTCCTCAGTCATACATCAAAAAGATGAGCGTGGTGAGATTGCTCAGTGTAGTGCCGGCCACACAAGCTTGAGAACCTGAGCTTATCTTCAGCGCACACTCAAAAGGCCCGGCGTCATGGTATGTCCTTGTGATTTCCCACGTCAGTAAGCACCTGAGGCTCACTGACTCAAAAGCCTGGCTGATTCAGCAGCCCCTAGACCCAGTGAGAGGACCTTGCCTCAAAAGGGGGGGAGGGGCATCTCCTATGGAACCACCCCAAGGTTGACCTCTGAACTCCACAATAAGAGTACAGCTGTGTACCACCCATTACTCCCATCCACGTGAGCATGCGCACACACCTGCACATGGACACAAATAATCCAAAGGATAAGTGAGAATGCTTTTCTGACGCATCAGGCCAGGGCCAAGAGTCGGAAGACACCCAGTACTAAGCCTGCTCTTGGATTCTTCTGCCTGCCCCTCTTCCTGAACTCCCAAAGCGCCATCCCTGTAAAGGTCCGGAATGGTTACTAGCCATTTTGAAATGAGCCTCACGGTGTACCTGAACCTGAGGGGAAATGCTTGGAGGAAGTCCCAGGAAAATGCATTGTTAGTAACTGTGACTTCAGATGCAGCGGAAGAAAAAAATGGTTGGTTTTTTTTTTTTTTTTTTTTCTCCCCAAGCGAGGGCGGGGATCTCAAAAAGACACTGCTATCTACATCCAGGGCCACACAGCCCCAAACTCCACACACACAACTTCCGACTCGTGAAGGTGGAGGACTGGGCATGCTGCGCGTGCTGTGTCTACCAACAGGAAGGAGAGAAGAGGAACAAAGCAGACAGCGTGCCGCACCGTGCGAGACCTTGTCTGTGCTCCAGCCTGTGGAGGTCTTTTGTTTGTGCTTTGACAAGTAAAGCTTGCCTGAAGATCAGAGGGTGGAGCTAGCCACACTAGTTAGCCATGGAGGCCAGGCAATGGTAGCATACACCATTAATCCCAGTACTTGGGAGATAGAGGCAGACAGATCTCGGTGAGTTTCAAGGCCGCCCAGGGATATACACTGTGTTGTATCTGTCTAAAAGAGAAACAGAGCCAAGTGGTGGTGCATCACACCTTTAATCCCAGCACTAGGGAGGTGGAGACAGGAAGTGATCAGCTGGCAGAGAGAGGAATATAAAACAGGAGGGACAGGAGAGCAACGCATTCAGTCTGAGGATTCATAGGAATAAGATTGCCCTTTTGGTCTGAGGATTTGGTAGAGGTAAGAACGAGTGGTTGGCTACTGCGCTTCTCTGACCTTCAGGCCTTTATTTGTTAAAGCCCAAACAAAATATCACCACACCACCCACAGATGACCTAGTTTTCTAGTCAAAACTATTGTTCACTTACACGATCAACACCGTTCACCACACATAACAAAAATTGGGGCCTCAGTGGAAATTAGCCAACATTTTTCTCTCCCTTTATGTATTTTACTCCCCAAAAGTGATGTTAGAATTTTTATGGTAGGTATTTTACCAATGCTATTGCTCCCCCATCCCCCAAAAATCCCAAGCCAAAAGAACAACAACAAAAAACTAAAAACCAAACCAAAACAAAAAACTTCCCCAAAAGTAAAATAAAACACCTCCCAACAACCAACACCAACAACCAAAACCATTCTAGATCAGCCATCTCACACGTGTGTGCTTTTGCACATGCAACACAATAATAATAAATTAAAAATTTAAACAGCACAATTTGCATATGTAAGTGTTATTTAATTACCAATAAAACCACTTGCTACTCACCCTTCGGCATTCACGATTCCCCTGCGACCATTAATCTTCCTCCCATTTCTAGATTTTTACCACTATGAGACATACTATTTGGCATATTAATGTGTGATATTTTTAGACTGAATTTTTCACTGCATACACTGCCTTCGAGGTCCAGCCAGGGTGTCGTCTGCATCAATAATTCATTCCATTTCATTACTGACTGAGGGTCTATTATATGGGCGTTTTAGAGCGTGCTCATTCACCCATGGAATGGCATTTAAGTTCTTTCAACATTTTGCTACAATGAGAAAACACTTCCATAAACGTTTGTACACACGTTTTTGCGTGGATATTTTTTTCTTTGAGAGGAATGCTTAAAGAATGCCAAGTCCTGAATTAAATGCTAAATAAGCTGTCAGACTTTATTTTCGGAATGGCTGTATGTTTTGCATTCCCACCAGCAGTGGTTGGTACCATCACTTGTGTGTGTGTGTGTGTGTGTTTGTTACACAATAACTGTTGAGAAAAGACCTCATTGTGGTTTTCATTTGCATTTCTCTAATGACTAACACTGTCAAACATCCTGGGCAAACTGACCACACTTATCCTCTTATTGCCGAAAGAGATGTTTTTGTCTTTAGTTATTTTATATAGGTGGGTTATCTTTCTTTTGTTGAGTATTCTTAATTTTTATATTTTAATATCTATTTTTATGTTTAAGTATGTGTCCTTATGCATGGCTTCCTAGGGGTAGGCACATATGAGTGCAGGTGCTTGCAGAAGTCAGAAGAGGGCGTCAGATCCCTGGAGCTGGAGTTTGAAAGTGCTTGAGAGCTGCCCACCAGTGGGTTCTGGGAGCTGAACTCCAGTCCTCTGCAAGAGCTGCAGGATTCCCGGCTGCTGAGCCAACCCTCCAGCTCCGCATTGTTGAATTAAATGGAAAAATATTCTAGGGTCATAATTTTCAAATTGCAACTTAAATATGCAATCCCCCCCCTTCAAGAAAACTCTATCATCAACTCAATTGCAAGTGCTCAGGGCTTCTATTGCTCAGATCTTTTGCCAGTATATCCGTGGATGTGGGAAATTACTTACATAAAATTCCCATGGAGAGGGCTTTCTCAGTTATGTAGTGTTAAGTCCTCATTTTAGCGGTCTGTAACCGACAGCCAGAGGCGCCAACGCCCCTCCCTCCTGCGCAGGCGCAAATGGTCTCCTCCAGTGATCAATGCAATAGCTGTGGGCAGCTTGGACCACTGAGGCGTGCAAGCTTCCACCGCCCACCCATCAGTCTGGAATACTAGATCTACGCCAGGTTGGTAGTATGGAAGACTGCGTGGCAGGTGCTAGGGAGTCATTTCAGATAAGCGCTTACGGGGTCAAAGGCACGGGAGAAAGTAAGCCGGCCAATGTGCCTGTTTTTAAAGAACAGCTGCATTTGGTCAAAAGGTTTATCGAGAAGCAGCTGTTGGGGAGATTGCTAGGTTGACACAGCTGTTGTGGCAGTGGTCAAGAACTTTGTGGCACCTAAGAAATGAAGTGGCTGGTGGCACCCGGACTAACAGGCTGCCTTCACTGAGTGGCTGACTCCAAGGAACTGGTCCCGGCTCTAGAGCCAGGGTAAGACAGGGCCCTGGATGTCATAAGCCTTTATAAGCAGCTTTATCTAAATGACCCTGGCTGCCAGGCTTTCAGAAGTCGTAGGGTTGATCTGAGTTGCTCCATCCACAGGCCTGGTCTTTGGTTAGTGACAAGGGACAGGGATGTGTGTCTGTGTGCTCCCATAATGCTGTGTGTGGATGGTCCAAAGAGAAAATGAGCTCTTGGGACCCCGTTCTGCAGATACCCTTTCACCCAGTAACCAGATGTTGGAGCAGCAACACATCTACGAGTCGCTCTAGCCAGACCAACGAACGAGGCCAGGTATTTCCCAGCTTCCTGTCTCGGAGCCATTTTCCCAACTCTTGTGCGGTTGATATATCTGCCATAGGAAACAATTGTTTTTGTCTCCGGCACCATGGGAAGGTTTTGTTTGAAGCTGCACTCGCTTGAATAAGAATAAAAACCCTTGGTTCCGAGCGACCCAGCTGTTGTAAATGAACTGGCTGTGTTTTTCAAGTCAACCCTGCAACTCAGAGGTCCCCAGCTCTTCCTGCTCTCTGCCATGTGTCTGGAGGACACTAGAGCTTCGCTGGTTTGTGGCAGACATCGTCAGCTACCCTGTTTTTGTAAGGGCTGCAGGTGGACAGCATCAGCAACTTCTGTCGAGCTGTGTGCCTTCTGTCCCATCCTTAGGCGGTTGGGTGGACAAACTCATATTTTAAAAGGTAGTTGTAGAAAAAGATACAGATGAATACTCAGGCTGAGCTAGTGGATCTGGTCGTGGGATCTGAGTGGGTACCCACTTAAAGGTTGTATTAAAGGTTCTGTACTTCTTATTGCTTTTTTGGGGGGGATAAAATTCACAGCACAGTTT
Source organism: Microtus oregoni (assembly GCF_018167655.1). NCBI lineage: Eukaryota > Metazoa > Chordata > Mammalia > Rodentia > Cricetidae > Microtus > Microtus oregoni. Next base: position 4,636,772 of record NW_024543066.1, read on the forward strand.
CTATTTTTCTAAATATTGGTGAATGAAACCCGTCAAGACTGAGTCCGCACAACATACTACGGAATGCGTGGAGGTTAGCATGATCTCCTTTCTCTATGCATTGTTTTTTAGGTTTCCTGTTGGCGTTGGATGAGTTTGTTAAAATATGTGATTTTGTAAGCCCGGAAGTCCTAACTACATTTTTCTTCTAGTCAAAAGTTTCTTGTGCCAAGAGAGCTCCTCCCGACTTAGCTCCGCACGCTCAAGAGGCAGGAGCCGTCTGCCCTTTGTTCTGTTAGGGAAGTAGAGACTGGAAAAGATCGGAGTCCCCGTGTGTGTCGTCAGCTTTTTACAGTTAACAATATGGTTCTGGCTTGGAAAAAATGTCCTGTGATGTGGGAAGTCCTTCTGTGTATGTGTCGCTTTTATTGGCTAATGAATATAAAAGCTACTTTGGTCTGTTTTAAGGCAGAATAGAGCTAGGTGGGAGGGGGGAACTAAACTGAATGCATAGACATGGGTTAATTTAAGCTATAAGAGCTAGAATACGCTTAAGCTATTGGCCAAACAATTTTGCAAATGATACTGATTTCTGTGTGATTTTTTTTCGGGTCTGAGCGACCGGGAACCAACGAACAGCCTCTGATGACAGTTTTGCATCTGAAAAGGACATTTATTTCAGGGACAAATTTATGTGTACATTCATTGTCAATATTGCAAAATACGTTAGAGCTGTTTTACAGTCTTACCTAATTAAAAATAAATATCATTTCTGTGACATGGCATGTTTAAAGCTTTGTTGCCCGATTGCTAGACATAATATCTGCTTATCTTCACCAAATAAGCATCAACCCCAGCACCACCACCTGGGTTACAACTACAGCCACCACCGCCACTGCCGCAGCTGAAACAGCCACCACCGCCACCAAGGAAAACAACCAAAAACAAACGAACAAACAAACAAAAACAAACCCTAAACACACATTAAAAGGAACAAGGAATAAGAGAGAAGAAAAGGAAAAGAAAACTACATTTTGACCATCCATTAAGTGGCCATGTAAGGCCATGTGATTTTATTCAGGGTGTGTGTGTGTGTGTGTTCTGAAAGCCGCAGGGAGGCAGGAATGATTCCTTACTGAACAGTTGCTAATGGCAAGTGGAGGAATGCTGATGTAAAAGGTAAAGGCGTACACAGATCTACAAGTTTGAAAATGGGCCCATAAGGCCATTTAAAAGCCCCATGGATGGGGCTCAGTACTTCAAAGCACACAACTGCTCATGCAGAGAACCTGAGTTCAGTTCCCAGCACACACGTCAGCTGACTTGTAACCGCCTGTAACTCCACCTCCTGGAGTCTTGCTCTGTTACCGACTTCCAGCCACCCATAGAAGTGAACTGTTCTCCATGCAGAAACCGGAAAAGTAAGGATGCCATACATACATGTGCACAAAAACCCTCACTTCAGAAAAACAATTCCACCTACAGCCTATATTCGTATCATGCTTGTTCACTCAGCATCTTTAATGCATAGGTCATTTGATCTTCAGGACAGCCCTGAAGTACACTGTCTCCAACATAAGAGACTGAGAAGTGAGGTTTGCCAGAGGCTGAGTGACTTGTTTCTGTGAGAGGGAAACCATCCTGGCTAACCCCGAATTCCATGCCTGCTTGTTGGCTATGTGTAAGCAAATATTAAGTACTTTGATACATATCACACTGAGTTCTAAATAGATTTCCCTTAAAATGAGTACACAAAGAAGCGCCGTTCCCTTGAAGGACACCTAACACGGCCCGGGAAAGACTAAACCCTGACGCTTGTCTTTAACTGGTGCAAAGCCTTTCCAACATGCCCCCAGTACAAGTGAGCAGATGCCAGTCTTCCTCCCTGGGACTTGTGAACATCAGTTTGGGCAGACAACACCAGAGTCTCTCCGTAGCTCCGAGGAGATTTGTGTTGACTATTTCACAGGCCGCTTATCACTTGGTTAGTTCCCTTTCACGGGCAAGCCGTTAACTGCATCTCTCTGAGTGACAAGATCAGTTAAGCATGTCGGGATCAGCTTTGTGTTTCTTCTCTTGTGCATGTGAGCCAAGGAAGCCAGGGGCCAGGACACTTCTGTCACAGGGTCAGTCTCAAGGAGCCTAGGGTTTTGAGGAGAAGGCATGGAAGGTTTCCTTTCGGTTTTCATATCTGCCCAGAGTCATTCAAACAGCACTATGGGTAGAGAAGCCGATAGTTTTCTGTCTGTCTGTCTGTCTCTCTCTCTCTCTCTCTCTCTCTCTCTCTCTCTCTCTCTGTGTCTCTCCGTATCTTAGTGTTTCTGTGCCCTTGTGTACACAAGCAGGCATGCATGTGTATGTGTCTATGTGTGTGTCTGTGTGTACATGCCTGTGGAGGCCAGAGGTCACCCTCAGGGATATTCTTCAGAAGCTGTTTACTTCTTCTACTCTCAGTAAGACCTAGGGCTCATCCATTAGAATAGGCTAGACTGGTGGGCCAGTGAGCCCTAGGGATCTGTCCGTTTCTGCCCCCCATCCCCGTGCCAGGATTGCAAACACAAGACACGATTCTCAGTCTTTTACATGGGTGATGTGTGTTGAATATGGGCCCTATACTTGCCAGCACGTTAGCAACTGAGCTGTCTCCCAAGATGCCATAGTTTTAAACATAGGTTGAGCATTCCTAATCTGGAAATATAAAATACTCCAAATTCCATACACTTTTGGGTGCTGACATGATATCACAGTGGAAATTTTCCTATTAGAAGATTGTTTTGTGCACAAAATCAACGAAAAAATATATAATAGCTTCCAGATATGTGTATAAGGTTTATGAAATACAAATGCATTTCCTATTTAGACTTGTTTCTATACCCAAGATAACTAATTATGTCAGTATAATAAATTCTACACGCCAACAAAATTCAAAAATCTGAACTGTTTCAGATCCCAAGCATTTTGAATGTCATGATAAACAACAATCTTTTTTTTTAACAGGATCCCTTAGTTATAATTTTCTCTAATCATATATACAGACCTTCTACTTAACATAGCCGAGCCTGTAAAGGGAGTGTGTCCATTTGTCCTGCTGTAGCCACTGCCAACATACATTACTCATGAAGGGGCACTTGAAGATCGGAAAACACATTTCACACAGTTTAACATGCCACAAGCAAGCATGATTTTGTAATCTGTAATACCAGTTAACATTTAGTAAGCACCTGCTTTGTGTTAGGTGTGGGGCCCAAGAATTGGACAGTCATGAACTCTTTACAGTGGCTTCATGAGAAGGGAGCATTAAAACCCCTATTTTATAGATGAGTGAGCTTAGATTCAGAGAGGCAAAGCCACTTGCCAGAAGTCTATAGTGCATCATAGGTTATATTTGAAGCCAGAGAGAGCCAAAGGGCTCTGGTATTTATGAGGTTAAAAACTTGAAGTGCCTCATGGTCCTTGACAAGTAGCCAACACCTATTGGTCAGGTATCATCGAATGATATTACCCCCCTGTCATCAAGACAAAGAGGATGCTTGGCTTTGAGTTCATTTCTTGCTGTTTCCCGAAGATATCAAGTCATTGTTCCACTTTCCCATGAGACAAGAGGAACTGCAGTGTTGCGCATCATGCCAACAGCACCAGATTGATCCAGAGGGAAAGCCACACAGCTGAAACAGCTTGCTTCACCAGATGGAGTGGCTATGATGTCCAATTTATCTATAATGGGCAAGATGGGTGAGGTAGGGACTTGGGCTTCCGGAGATTATGTCAGTTACCCTTGTGTATTCAAATAAAGAGCATCTCTTGCTCTTTAAATATCCATATTTATCTGGTGGGAGAGCCAGTTATACAAATGTGTGATGACCACGGGCTTACAAGTGACATCTCTTCCAATACAATGTCCTTGCTAAAGATACCAACTCTTATATTTTTTCCTCTGAGTTTCTTGGCACTGGAATAGCTAAAGGTATTTGTATAAATGAGACAAACCAAAGTCAGTGTTCAACTTACTTTTGTTTTGGGAGAAGTTTTCAACTCTTGAATCCAAAAAAGTTTCTATTGCTTATAATATCAAAGTAAGTAATTTAACACACACACACACACACACAGTGATTTTAAAGACTATTGCTTTGAAAGAAAGGGACCTATACAACTGTTACTATTATTATTATTATTATTAATATTATTATTATGTTTTTCAAGACATGATTTCTCTGTGTATCCCTGGTGGTCCTGGTACTTCCTCTATAGACCAGACTGGCCTTGAACTCACAGAGATCCATTTGCCTCTGCCTTCCTGAGTGCTGGGAATAAAGAAGTGTGCCATTACCGCCTGACCACTGTTGTTCTTCTAAGTGTTGTTTGAGCTGTGTGATTACTTCTGGGTTTTATGTATTGATGTGGCTGTGTATTCTTAGGAAGAAAATGAGGTGTATAAGAACTTATAAAGAGACAGACATGGGTAGATGAAATACACTCTGGAATTCTCTTGAAATGTGTCCTCTTCCCTTCTCTACATTAATGGGGGGCCGAGGCCCTGACAGATGGAGGGCTTTGCTATGAGAAACATTGTTTCCTTCAATTTAGTGTGTTCTGTTCTAGTTCCCTATTATCGTTGTTTTGAGAAGCTAGTTTTTTTCAACCTGTTCAATCTAGTGAAGAACAGAGACCTGACCCTTGGGGCTGCACACAGTTGATGATACGTATCTGGACTGTTTGGGGTCCCCCATGGGAGAACTCTTTTGGTTGCACGGTGTCACTAGCCAGAACACAGTTAACTCACCAGCCAAATGAAAGGGCTCAGACTTCAGAAGAGTTTATAGCTGAGAAGCATTCCAGAGCATGCTACTTTCCTTCTAAAATAACTCTAGAAAGATGGGAGAGGGAGTGGGTTCTAAAGTGCTTCTTATCCGTCATGTAAAATGTAAGCTATGTGAAAGAGTATCTGTGGTTAAAATATCTACCGTTGATCTAGAATGTTCAGCTGAGCAGACTGTGAACGTCAGAGTAAATGACATAAGAAGACTGCCCAGCATGGGCCAGTCACGTGACACTCATAGCAAGGATGGCTCCTTCCGATTGGAAAGACATATGGGTCACTGTGGTCAATTATTCAAGGAGTGGCTGTCCTAGGTTACTCCATACCTCAGATAATTGCCAGATCTCCTTACATAGCACAAATACTTCTCCATGTGGCTGCCTGCCTGCGGAGGCCAGAGGTTGACATTAGGTCTCTTCCTCAGTTATTCTCCGTCTACCTTGTTTTTTGAGACAGGTCTCCCATTGAGCCCGCAGCTCATTGATGAGTTTACACTGGCTGACCAGCAAGCACCAAAGCTCCTCCCGTCTTCGGAGGAGGCTGGCCTGCTGCAGTGCATGGCTTTTATGTGATGTTGAGAACCTCAACTCATGCTTCATGCTGGCATGTCAAGATGATCATCTATGGAGACATCTCCCCAGCCTCCTTCTGCAAGGCTTGCTTTGAAGATTGTACTTAAATTTAGAGGTACCACTTACACATCTAAAATAAAATGAACACACACACACACACATTATCTAATATGATACTCAAATCATTCTTGATAAAATCTGACCAGGTTATCACAAACACAAGCTTACAAATCCTAACCAAATGTTAGCAAACAAAATTCACGATCCATGTCAGAGTATATCCAGAGCAAGGGTTGCTGAATGGTGCAAGACTGAGCCAACATTCTAGTAATGGTACTGTGGGCTGCCCAGTGGGTAAAAACGCTTGCTATACAACCTGATGACGTAAGTACAATTCTTGGAACTTGGTGGAAGGAAAATATGAATTCTGAAGGTGGCACAGACACACATCACAATCCTCCCTCTTCGTCTTGCCTTCCCTCCATCCTCCCTCTCTTTTCACCTCTCTTGCTTATGCACACGCACGTGCATGTGCTCAAACACGCAATGATTAATAATAAATACCACCTGAAAACCTGGTGATGTGGGTGTTTACCGCAGTAGGACGTATGCACGGTTGGAAGGCTGTAATGGCAGCATGACTCCTTCTCAAACACCAATAAGGTAAAACCACTGCCTAAGTTGAAGCAGAAACAACGAGCCACCCCAGGACATCTCCACCAGCAGCGGATGAAGCTCATCACTCGTCCTTGATTCACAGGAGGCTTTAAAGCAGGGGGAAGGCAATGACAGAACCATGCTCTGTAGAGTGGAAGGCTGCTTAGAGCCCAGGCACAGCTCTTGCTTTCAGAATGGATACTCACGCTTTATGGCATTCTTGGTTTTTGGTTTTGTTTTTCTGAGTCAGGATCTCACAGATCCAAGACTAAACTTGAGCTCTCTATGTGGCCAAAGATGGCCTTGAACTTCTCACCCTCCTGCGTTCAGCCTCTGAGTGCTGAATATCGTATGGTATTCCTGGGGGAATTTTTTCCCCAGTGATATGGGAGAAGGCAAAATTCACAGAATCTATAACTACCATCAGAGGAATAATGCCAAATGGTGGTTGCCAAGTAAGCAATGTTCACTCAGGATCACTTCAAAAGCTATGCAGTGAGCAAGGACGCAGACAGTGAGTGATTACTATATGACGACCGAACACGGTACAGGTAGCTGGGCAAAGGGATATTGCGGACGTGTCTCTCAGCCTGGTTCTAAATGCTGAAACAAAACGGGCACAAACAAATGAAAGGCTGAGCAGCCCAGGCCTAAAGTGTGTCTCATAGCGGTTAGCAGGCGGATGCACCACGCTCACGTGCTGATATTGTCCCTACCGCTTTGCAGCCATGCTCTTTGGAGAGATAGTCTACCTGTCTGAGCTTATTTTGATATCTGTCAAATAAATGAATTAAAATAGCAATTGCTATATATTTAAATATATACATCCAGTATTTATTAATCCATCAGCCATTATCCACCATTCAACCATCCATTCATCCAGCCATCCACCCATCCATCCATCAATCATCCATCTGTCCTATCTGTCCATCCATCTATCCATTATCCATTCATCCTTCTATCTGTCTATCTATATTATCCATTGATTCATCTATCCATCCTCCTCTCCACCCATTTTCCACCATCCATCCATCCACCCGTTGTTTGTCCACTGGTTTTATAAAATGGCAACAGCCCCAAATGCTAAAATCTCCTCCTTTCTTCAACTTCGTATCTAATGCTGGCCTCAAGGTCTTTATGTAACTGAGGATGGCCTTGAACTCTGATCCTCTTACTTCCAGTAGGATTAGGAACAAATCAGTACTAGAAGCCAGTCTTAGCTCTATCCTCAGTTTCCACAGTTGTGCCATGGAAAGAAACTTCAGAGTGTTTCTTGGAAGATTAAACAAGGCTCTGCACATAAAAAAATCAACACATTCCCTACACATATCAAACACTCATTATAGGTAGATGCATTAATGTTCTCAAAAATTAGCTATTAGGCTACAAAATGCTGCAACAATAAAGAGACTAGAAAAACCAATTTTTTCTAATGGGAGGGCAGTTGGTAGGTGTGGAAAGTTTTGAAATTTCACATCTCACAGAACCCTCACAGGTGGCACTGCAAGAAACCTGCTAATTTTAGCAAGAAGCAAATCAGAAGGGCAGACATTCTTGTGAGATTTAATCTTGGTAATATACCCATGATTTTGTTACCACATGTAAAGGGAGATGCTGGCGTGTCAGAAGTAGCAAGTAAGAATTAAATGATGCTTCCATAGACTTTCTGCAGATGCAACCGATGTGGCAACTAGAAACCCTATTGATTGTGCCAGGAATTCAATCAAAGGGCATGTTTACATGAGTCACACCAAAGGAGTCTGATGCCTGCAGTCAGATGTGGTTTTGGCCCGTTGTACATCAGAGTCTCATAGGGACAAAACTGAATGACGGGTTTCCTCTCAAAAGTAATGTTCACAGCCTACCCTTGAGAGTTTGGACTCTGGAGTTGGACTGAGCGTTGTAATAGAAATGAGCAGAGAAGCCGGGTGTAGCGACACGTGTCTTTAATTCCAGGGCTGCAGAGGCAAGCAGGTCTTTGTAAATTTGAGTCCAGTCTGTTCTATCTACGTGGTGAGTCCCAGGATAACCAGAGCTACACTACAGAGAGAAGCTGTGGAAAGAAAGAGAGAGAGAGAGAGAGAGAGAGAGAGAGAGAGAGAGAGAAGATCATAGTCACTCATGCTGTTTTTGGTTGAACCATTATGGAGACAAGTAAAATGAGACATAAGGAAGAAAATTAACCTGCAGCCAGGTTACAAAGCTGCCATGAGGGCAGCGGCCTAGAACACTTTGTTGGGATGGAATTTAAAGGGATCTGCTTCTCTGGTGATGTCCAGTCTGACCCTTCCCAACTGAATAAGAGACGCTGTCCTAGAGCTGTCCTAGTCCATAGGACTGGAACATGCACGGTGATGATGTTGTGGCCGAGGAGACAGGAGCGATGGCTTTATGGCAGCCACTTGGTGTCACAAGTATAACACACAGTCAACTTACTGACTAACGTCCTCATCAGTTTACCTATAGCAACTAGAGTCTTTTCTCCCTGCAGGAGTTCTCTCCCTGCTCCCTCAGTGTGTATGGTGGGGATATCTGTGGAGGCCAGAGGAGGGCATCAGACTCCCTGGCGCTGGAGTTACAGATGGATGTGAATTGTCTTAGCCTAGTTTTTATACAAAACACTTCCTTTTATATTTAATATGTAATAACCCCACTTCAGGAAGAATCAAAATGTACAGTGTTATTTTTCCCTCCCTCCATGGAAGTAAATGTGATACCTGCTGGAGATATGGCTCAGCAGTTAAGAACACTGGATGCTCTTGCAGAGGACCTGAGCTCAGTTCTTAGCACCCACGTCAGCCAGCTCAAAATCACCTTTACCTCCAGCTTCAGGCGATGCCACTCCCTCTTCTAGCCTCTGAGGATCCCCACGATATACGCACATGCACACTCGTGTGCACACACACACAAATAATAAAATAGTTCTTAAGTAAATGGTCTGGCCCTTTTTATGTTCTAACTTTCCATCTAGAGAAGTTTTCATGCCTAGAAATATTTAAGGGCTTCTCTGGTGGTCTTTAGACAGTGCACGACTCTCTGGACTGGCTAGTTTGGGGCAAGTGTAATTTTATTTTTAAATGGTATGGTTTCTGGGTGTGTCAATTCAGACCTATGACTCCAGTTCCTGGGTTTCTGGGGTAAGGGGACTGCCCTAAGCGCCAGTCTGGACTCCATAGGAAGTTCCAGACCACTCTGGGCTAGAGACTAAGGCCTTGTGTCAGAACAAAACAAAACAATGAAAACAAAGCAAAACAGCAACAAGCCATAGTTCCACTTCTCCATTTTAGCCTCTTCCCCAGTCAGGCTTCAGGCTTGTCCTGAGTATCACATTGACTACATTGTGATTCTGTTTGACTCCTCAGAGTCAGTGCCACTTAAAATGGCCACCAGTCCCAAGGGACTAGGGCTTGCCATTCTCAGCCTAGCTCTAGACCTCACAAACACCAGTCAGACTGTTTAATTGTGATCATTTCCTAGCACACATATAAAGTTCTGGCTGTTGCAGGGATGGCAGGCAGGAACACGGTGGCTGAATGCTCCCAGGTAATTTCCCACACACGCAATATCTCGCCATACATGTGACAAGCCGCACAGAGAATTCATCATGTGGGGACAGGACACACCATTGAATTTGAGGGAAGACCATGGCAAGAACATCCTCGGAGCCACTCACTGTTGTATGGGGAGATGGCTTTCCTTGCCCTGCATTCTGTCTAGAAACCCACCTGACTCAACCAAAAAGGACCAAGTCACAGTTCTGACACCTTGTGTCCCTTCCTTGTGGTTTCCATCTTGCCCTTAATTTCACAACATGAAAGAGAATAAAGGAGTCTAATGGACAAACGACATGAACACATCAAGAGAGATCCTGGAAGACAGATCCACAGGGATTTTAGAGGCTCTGGCATTAACCTTGCCGAAAGGTGCCGGCTTTTAAGAGTTGCTCTCTTTGCATAAAAACCTCTCTGAGCACAATGAAATATTTAAATGGTGACATCAGCTAAGAAAGACCTCAACATTCAAAAAATGCACACTCAGGTTCTCGTTCCCTTGTGTGTCTGGGATGCACCCAGTGCTGGCTCGCTACCACCTGCTGTGCACAAAGCCCTGTGTCCTCCCAGGACAGGAAGACTATTCCAGAGCCATGTCTCTCCAGAAGAAATCCAAGCTTATAAAAGAAATGTTTTTAAAATTAACATTGCTACTACGATCTCCAAATTGAATGGCCATCCTTCCTATATCAAATCATTCTACTCCCCTTTCTCTATTGTAAGTCACCCAAAGCACTTTTTTATACACCATACGAAATGCACTAGCCAACCTGTTCTTCAACATTTGCTAACTAACTTCGGAGCGAGTGTAGGAATGAATAGACATTTGGTCATACCTGGGGATTGTTCTGATTTCTCCACAAAGAGCAGAAGCTTTGAGTTCACACCTCATATTACCTTTCTCAACCACTTCATACCATCTCTGTTCTCTACACGCACAAAGCACATAGGGACAGGATGACCTAGGCCAGTGGTTCTCAACCTTCCTACTGCTGCGACCCTTTAATACAGTTCCTCACGTTGTGGTGATCCCCCAACCATAACATTATTTTTTGTTGCTACCTTTTAACTGTAATTTTGCCACGGTTATGAACGGTAATGTAGATGCCTGTGCTTTCTGTGATCTTAGGGGCACGGGGAAAGGGCTGAAAACCACTCACCTAGGTTATGTGTGTGTAGGATCTATACAGAAAAAGGAATGTAAACATAGAACGCCTCTCCAAACTTTGTACTATGAACTCACTATATTGCTTTCTACTGTTTAATGGTTTTCCTATGTAGACACTATTATAGAAATAAACACATCACTGACATCTTGATTCGAGGAGGCAGATTGGCGCCAAAGATTTTGGTACCGGCCTGTGTTTTGGGCCACTGCTGCCCTCTAGGGGACATGTGAGAAATGAGTCAAGTTTCTGGAAAATAGTTTCCTTGTGTTCGTTCAGCTTTTATGAAGGAAGACAATTAAAAACTAATCAAAATAGATTCGTGGATATCTAGCCGAACCACCCAGAGTAAAATCCCTCGGGCCACATGCTTTTCCAGGGCCACCTAACTGAGACTGACTCTTTCGGATAAAATGCTCTTTGTCCTGCCAAGCCTCCTTCTCCTGCAGCCTTTCCAGCCTGCTGTTGCTTGCCCTGCTAGGAACAGCTGTGTACTATGACTAATGTGTTAGTCATTGTTTATACTTTCAGCTCTTAGCTTCCAGGGCCCCAGAAACCAGAAACCCCAGCTTCTTCCCACTTTATGAAGTCAGCTCGTTCTGAGGAAACCATGCAAACATTCCCCCAGTTGCCAAATTGATACTTATTTCTGGGCAAGAAGCTTTACTAATTTCACGCATAGGGAAAACATCAACTCAGGATTTGTTTCTTTACACAGCGCATGCAATTTCAACTTTTTTTTTTTTTTTTTTGTAAAACACTTGGAAAACTACGGATACATTCTGCTCCTTCCTTTAAATCTTCTTCTTATCTCTCTATATAGTGTATATCTACATCTATCTCTCTCTATATATTTACATGTATGAGTGTTTTGTCTATATGTGTGTCCACGCCACTTCCATGCCTGGTGCCCTCAGAGATCAGGAGAGGGCACTGGATCCCTGGAACTGGAGTCACAGATATTTGTGACCTGTGGGTGCTGGAAACAGAACCAGGGTCTTCTGGAAGAGGAACAGCTGCTCTTAATGGCTAAGCTGTCTCTCCAGCCCCTACCCCCATAAATCTTTGTGGAGGGTTTAAATCATTTACACAATGAAACTTGCATTTTTTTGTGGGATAACTTTAGAACTTCAGGAAAGCAAGCTACTCAGAGGGCAACTCCATGCTCATCCACTTAGCATTTGCTGAGCTTGTCATTGCCCAATAGACACCGTGTTAAGGGTGCCAGGTGTACAGGAAAATCCCAGCATTCAGGAAAAAGAAGGTACCCTTTAGGACGTTTGGATTTTTGGTCTTTAATCTGATGTGAAAGTGATAAGTATGTTAAACAGAAACCACACATTTTTTGAACCTTGGTGGTTTTCTGGGCTAGCAACATTCAGTATGTCATTCTTTTACAATGGCAGACATTGACAGTGAGGAGCCCAATTGGCTCTGAAGTCATGGAGGTCAAGCACCATGCTGCACAGTACTGAGTTGCGAAGCTGTGAGATGCATGTGTGTGTGCAAATGCACGTGTGCCCTTGGAAGACAAGGTTCAACATTCACTGCCTCCCACCATTGGTCTCTGCTGTGGTAGCTCAATCTGCTTGCCAATGACATTGGGGAGTGATTTGCCGTGGGCATGGTTTTCTCTGGAGATATAAGAGAAGACAGAGGAGAAGGGCTACTCTCTCTCTTGGGTGGTTGGAGCTGGAGTAAGCCTTGGTGTTGTTCCTCGTTGTCATTGGGAGACCAACTAAACGGAAGCAGCTGGATCGCAGTGTCTACCTGGTTCTGTATTTGTGAGTTTGTTTTCCCATTGCATCCTTTAAGAAATTGGTAAATAGACTTTTGGGGGTTCACACTTCAGGGCTCCATCTTATTTTTTGAGGCAGGGTCTCTCATTGAACATGGAGTTCACTGAGCCAGGCTGCCTGGCCATGAAGCCCTAGGGTTTTACCAGTTCCCCAGCTCCCCAGCTGTGGGATTACCAGCACTGCTGTCACACCTGGGTTTTATGTAGGTGTCAGGGATTGAACTCCGGTCCACACACTAGTGCGGCAAGCATTTTACTGACTGAGCCATCTCCCCTGCAAAACCAAATTCCAACAGTATCAATAGCTCAATGTCCAGCTGTCTGGGATTCACTCGCCATCTTCTGGGCTCCTCCAAGGGGCTTGGCTCGCTTCTCTGACTGCCCTCTCTGTGACACCCGCATCTTGTCTCCTAGGCTTCTGTTGGCTCTAATGCAAGACTTCTGCTGTTCTTGGTGATCATCCCATGGTACTGGTATCTCCAAATTGCCAGAGTCTTCTGCTGTAACTGGGCTGGACTTTCACCAATAACCTCTTCTAGTCTCTTCTTATGGTACCAAGACTCAACTTCTCTGCATGACCCCTTCAATCCTGGGCCTTCAATTGCCACTGAGGCTGCACCTTCACTAATGGCCTCTCCTGGCCTTTCACAGAGCCAAGCCTCAGCTACTCTGCAAGAATCCTTCATGCCTCCAAAACCAGCACTTCCTGGGAGACTCTTAGGCTACTAAGTCCTGGTGCCAGCACAAGGTCCCGGCTTGGCCTGCTCTGGAATACAGCTTTGTGTGCTGACTCTGAGGAAAGATTTCCCAGAAGAGATTCTTCACACAAAAGGCCCCGTAGAATCTTTGTTTTTCTCTGAAACCTCATGAGCCAGGCCCCCATCTCCTGCACCTCTCTCAACAGTCTCATCTTCCAGGCTCCTACAGAACAGCCCACTGAGCTCTCAACGCTCAATGGCTTTTCTAGTCCAAAGTTCGAAAGTTCTTGCACTGTCCTCCCCCAAACAACATGGTTGGGCCTGCCGCAGAACTCCCCCACTATCCTGGCACCAGCCTGTCACAGGTAGAGTTTCAATTGCTGTGATGAAACACCATGAACGTTTCAGAAAGAAACTTGGGAAGGAAAGGGTTTATTCAGCTTACACTTCCGCATTAGAGTTCCTTATCAAAGGAACTCAGGGCAGACAGCTACCCAGCGCATGAACCTAGATGCAGAGGCCATGGAGAGGAGCTGTTTCCCTGCCTTGCTCCCCATGGCTTACTCAGCCTGCCTCTTACAGAATCCAGAACCACCAGCCCAGGGATGGCACCACCCACAATGGGCTGGGCCTTCCCCACTAATCACTAATTAAGAAAATGTCCTACCGGCTTGCCTACAGCCTGATCTCTCGGAGACTTTCTCAATTGAGGCCCCCTCCTATCAGATGACTCTAGCTTGTGTCCAGTTGCCATAAAACTAGCCAGTACAATGACCCAGAACTGTTTTCTTTGAAAGATTTTATTTATGTGTGTAACTGTTTTTGCCTATATGCATTTCTGTGTATCCCATGCATGTTTGGTGATGACAGAGACCAGGAGAGGCATCTACTCCCCTAGAACTGAGTTACAGATGTTTGTGAGCCACTATGTTGGTGCTGGGAACCGAACCTGGGTCCTCTAGAAGATCAACAAGGGCTATTAGCCCTCCCCCCCCAGCCATTATTGCTCTACTCCTAGATGAGTCAGCATTTTATAAGCCGGAGTGTGGTAGACTGGAAACCAAAAGTATCCATTTATATTGTTGTAATTATATTCCTTCCAGTTTACATACCTAGCATAATGCTGACACATAATAGGTGGTCAACAAATACGTGAAAAATTATTAACTCTTCATGGGTGGTGTACCCTTCACTTTCATTTTAGTGTCTCGACTGCTTGAGACTTTGTTTGGCACAAAATAGATTTTCTTTCTTTCTTTCTTTCTTTCTTTCTTTCTTTCTTTCTTTTTTTTAAAAAAAATATATGTGTATGTGTGCAGGAGCCAGATGAGGGTATTAGATTCCCTTGGAGTTAGTAGTTGGCCACACAGAAGAAACGGGAATTTTAAAGAACACTAAACATTTTTTTTTCCTTTTGAGGCAGTGATGAGATATATATCTGGAAAAAATATCAGACAAATATGACAGATTTCTGAGAACAGATTTTTAAAAGTTCAGAGAACAGACTAGAGGATTCTACAGTGCAGAATGTGAGAGAGAAAATGCCTGGAAAAGATAGAGAAGTTGGCAAAAATTCCAAACATCCTTAAAAGAAAAAAAATCAACCTTTTAGCTTTTTCTGGTGTTAACATTGAGTGATTGTGTTTAAACTTTCTCTGTTTAAGTTGTGTATCAAGTGACTTAAGATTTATATCTATTTTATTGACTTTATTTATCTATCTAATTATTTGTTTATTGTGTGTCAGGGGGGCACACATGGGGGTCAGAGGAAAATTGCAGAAGTTGGTTTATCCCTTCCATTATGCGGATTTTGGGGATCACACCAGATCTTCAGGCTTGGCAGGAAGACCCTCTGCTGGCTGAGCCATCCTGCCATTCCTGTCAAGTAATTGTTTTCTTTCCAGTAGATCAGGGTAATTCTGATCATAATGTAAACAGCCAAACAAAGGGGACCGTCAACCAGTTCTGTCCTGACTTCACTCAGGAGTCTCCAGTGAGGAGACACACTCATTGGGACTTCTGGTCTTCTTCCCCGTGCGTGGGCATCCCTGCTTTCCACTCTATTTTCACCCAATGGCTGGAAGATCTGCTTATTGAGAAAGTTCTGCGTGTCAACATCATCTAGGCACAAACAGGTACCTATTCTTGTTCTAAGTGATGTTGTAGTGGCAATAATGAGGTGGATAATAAGGATGCCTCTTAGAAAAAAAATCAAGCAGAGTCCTGGGCAAAAGAGTCCTGGGCAAGCAGGGTCTTGGGCAGTGTGGTTGGTTATGCCATGGTGATGAGTGCAGCCCCCAAGGGGATGTAGGAGTCTTAACTAGGGGCTCCCACAGTGTAGATGGGTTTTATGAAAATCCACAAGTGTGACGTCCAGGCTAGGCAGAAACTAAAATAAATTTCTGCATGATGATTGGGGGCCGATTAGAAATAAAATATCTCTGAGCTCTCTGTCTCTATCTCTCTCTATGTATATGCTTGTTTGTGTTCATTCTTGCTTCTTAAGGTCCAAGAAAGCAACTTGGTCTGAAAGAGAGGCATCTCTACCACAGTGATAGTGAAGGCTTAACAAGAAGGTTCAGCTGGGTGATGGTGGCACACAGCTTTAATCCCATCACTTGGGAGGCAGAAGCAGGCGGATCTTTGTGAGTTTGAGGTCAGCCTGGTCTACATAGTAAGTTCCGGGACAGCCAGGGCTACCCAGAGAATCCCTGTCTCAGAAACAAAACAAAACAAAACAAAATAAAACAAAAAACAAAACAAGAAAGAACACAGAGCCAAGGACAAAGATGTTGGCTTGAGAATGATTGGAAGACTAAGATGAGTAAGGAGAGTGTGGAGGACAGCTTCCGTGCTCCCTGCGTCAGGATCTGACTGGTGGGAGTTAGAAGGACAGCTTCCGTGCTCCCTGCATCAGGATCTGACTGGTGGGAGTTAGGAGGACAGCTTCTGTGCTCCCTGCGTCAGGGTCTGACTGATGGGAGTTAGGAGGACAGCTTCCGTGCTCCCTGCATCAGAATCTGACTGATGGGAGTTAGGAGGACAGCTTCCGTGCTCCCTGCATCAGGATCTGACTGGTGGGAGTTAGGAGGACAGCTTCCGTGCTCTCTGCCTTCAGGATCTGACTGGTGGGAACTTGTGGGTATACAGTCTCCATTCTGTAGAAATGATTTCAACCCTGGAACAGTTATTTTGCAGAATCTCTGTTGATGACCAGATTTCTATTAAGTGTGAGATGTGGCCATGAGGACTTTCTCTGAATTGTCAAAAGTAACTCCACTGAAATCCCCCTGTTCTCTGCCTTCAATTTCCAAAGATGTCTCCTGAAGTCTCCAGGCTCATGGAAAAGAGGTCAGGACCTAAGAGAATTTGGAGAATTTGGGAATAAGAAATCCACAGAGGATTTCTTAGCATTGGAGCACAGAAAGATCTCAAGGGCCTGAGTTAAATCTTCTCTCTCAGGTTCCTTCTTTCAACCCTCACTCAGTTCTCTTCTTGTTTAGCTTCCGTTCCTCTCACAGTCAGTTCATATGTAACTCCATTTATTCACCAAGGAAACAGACTCTCTGCCTTTCCCCAGACAGCGAATGATGGTTCTAGAAACATGGAGGCTGCCACTTTAGCCACAGGAAGCTACTGTGGAGGGTGGCCGTGTGGGTGTGACATGTGGCCTGATTCAATTCAGAAGTGGCTGGTGTATAAATAGGAATTTTGTCTCCAGATAGAGTATTTCTTAAGTCTTAAAATAGTAATATACACCCAAATTACCAAGTTTTGAGTGTTTTTATTCTAAAAGTAGGAAACGCCTTATGTCCCAAACATGGCAGTTGGGACAATGAACGAACTGAAGTTTCCACTGGGGTCCATTGTCCTCTGTCTTTGGGAACAAGCAGGGGAGCAGGAAGATGGTGCAGCAACTGGGCTCTGAGCTTTCAAAAGGGATAAAGAGGAAGTGTCTTAAAAATACCTATCAGTTTTGATCAGACTTAATGAGCTCAATCCATGGAAAGAAATTTCCAGAAGACAGGTTCTAACCCTGAAGCCACTGGGTGGGGCATGTATGACTGGCACTAGACACACTGGGGAACAATTGGTCTAATGGAGCAGCCATGAATGTAACTTCAGCGGTCGACCGAGCTGAAAAGAAGTTTGTGCTGTTGGGGTTCTACAAGACTGCTTTGTAGACAATACCCGTGCCTGCCCACATTACAGCGACTCAGAGAACAGTCTACAGAAAGCGATTAAGATGCTGACAGGAAATCAGCCCGAGAGTGGGAGTGGCACGGACAGGCGCTCACCGTGGAGGAAGTCGGCAGTGCGTCAGTGCCAAAGCTTAAGTTTAAGAGCAAGACGTGGCATTTGCAGGGCATTTGCACCCTATCTGAAATGCTGGATGGTCTGTGAACGAGGCTAGCCTGGCATCTCTTGACTCCTCCTGTTCGTGAGGTTTCCATCGCCTGACAGATGTCAGGAGAGGATGTAGGACAGTCATGGCCTCTGGGCTTTCTTCTCATCCCAGGTCATCAGTTTGAGAGTTGTTTACTAACCTTTTATTTCTGATTAGTCTGAGGGTGAGTTTTATGCGGTAGTTTTAGGAGCTGGGGGAATAAAGGACAAGAAAGGTCTTAGAACAGTTCCCTTGACCTCAAGGTGACTGCTGGGGGTGGGGGGCTACAGGACTTACAGCTGGTCAGCCCACATCATTGCTTTCTTTTGACAATGTCTTCCAGGCTGGCCTCCAACCCTCCATTCTTTTTTCATTCTGCTTCTCATGTGCTGTGAATACGGCATGGACCACCATGCTGGGCTAAGGTGTCGCAATTTTGACATTAGCAAGGAAAAAATAAAAACCTAAACTGGGTCACTGCCTGATTGATAGAGATGAGGTCAACTGAAAAAAAGCATCATCACCACCACCACCATCACCACCACCTCCATCACCATTAGAGACTTGGCTGTCTGTTTCATCTCCTGGTGTATCTGTCTGAGGGAACATCCTACGATGATCCTGTGGGACTGTCACTTAGCATGGCAAAGGTCAGCAGTGCTTGTATTAGTTAATATTGATTTGAGGACTTTGTGTGCATGTCCATGCCCGCCACAGAGGGTTTGTTGGGGGTGATAGCTCGCTGCATTAGAAATGCCTTTTAGTCCTCTTTTGGAATCATTTCATCTTTGCATTGTGTGTGTGTGTGTGTGTGTATGCACATGCGTGTGCACAAGTGCAGGTGCCTGTGGAGGCCAGAGGTTGCAGATCCCCTGGAACTTGAGTTCCAGGTGGCTGTGAAGCACCCAGCATGGGTTCTGGGAGCTGAGCTGGGGTCTTCTGCAAGAAGAGTGTGTGCTCTTTACCACTGAGCTCTCCCTCCCCCCCCCCCCCCCCGTCGTTTTGAGCACATATGGTTTAGGTGATACGAAAGGTGGGAAGCTATTTATAGTCAGTATGGACCAACCCTTCCCTCTGCAGGTATGAAACTCATTATTCTGCCCAGTAGTCCTGTGTTTATTTAAGAGACAGGACTATGAATGCTATTGTGTAATTTTTCTATTGAGCATTAGGTATTTGTTGATAATTCCATTAGGATATGTGCAGAGCATTAATTCAATTTTTTTTATCACTTTTAGTAACTGTGTTAAGTTCAAGGATACATATTTACCTAAGGAACTAATTCCTGGTTAACAATAGTCCACTAGGCCACATTGGAATCATTTCTGACGCGAGTAGAATTCTTTCTGCCCTTCCAGGATGTCACCAAATAATGTAAGAGCCCATTATTTCCCAACAATAGCTAGCTCAGGAAGGAGCTTGCGAAGCATTTTGTTTCCCTGCTTGCTTTATGTTTGTATGTGTGTCACGATACAAATGGGGCTTTTGCAACTTAAGATGAATGCTGTGCCTTACTGTGCTTCTCCCTAGCATCCAAACTACAGTTAGGACAGACGACAACAACAACAACAACAACAACAACACAATAACAAACTCAATACCGAACAACTGCTTGTGAAAATGTTCACGAGTCGTCAAAGCCAGTATCAGAAAAGAGATGTCCTAGAATATACACACAGTCCACTATTTTTATTTGGTAGAACTTCAAAGAATTGTTACAGTGATTCAGTAAGAAAAGAACCTGTGATGGTCAGGGTAAGGTGTATTTGTGTGTGTAGTTGTTCGTGTGTGTGCCTCTTTGTGTGTGTGGGTGCATGTGTGCACGGGTGAGTGTAGGTCAGAGGTCAATCTTTTTATTATTTTCTTTTTTAGAGACAAGGGTCTTTTCATTGATTCCAGGCATTATGTATCTGGATAAACTGGCTGGGCAGTTCTTACTGAACAACCCTGTTGTTTCCCCCTCCTCCCCTAGGGATGGGTTAACAGGCATGTACCAACACATCCAGCTTTTTTCGTGGATCCTTAGGGATCTGAATTCAGGTCTTTGCACTTGTATGACAACAGCTTTACCAACTGAGCCATCTCTCCAACCTCAGGGTAGGTGGTTTTAGGGGCGCTCTTATCATAGCCTCATTCACAGCCATAATTTAATAAAGAGTAGTTTTAGAACCTCTCAGACTGATACAAGTGGATTCTGTAATTCATTCTGGGTTGTGGAAACAATCCCTGAACTTGCCTACAGATTCTGAAACAGCCCAGGGCCTGGGAAGAGGCCTCAGCAGTTAAGAACACGTAAGGCCCAAATTTGATTCACTGCACCTACAATGGGAGGCACACAACCACCTGCAAGTCCTGCTGTAGGAAATCCTGCGCCCTCTTCTGGCCTCTGCGGGCACTGCACTCATGTATATGAGACACACTGAGATTACACACGTGATAAAAATGAACACGTTAACAAATAGCTGACTCCACATAATGGAAACGAATAACCCAACTGCAGTGTTCTAAGTTGTGCCCCGGGCTAAATATGCAAACCCAGTGCTGGTGGATTAATTGGGAAGGGCTGGTACTGGTTAACACAGCCTCTGCTGATCTTCCCCGGATAACCTTGGCAGATTCAGTCTGCTCTGTGGAAGGTAGCCTCATTTGGAAGCAGAAGAGCCACTGATGTTAACAGAGATCGTGCTTAAGTAGAAACAATTAAGTAGAAAGCAAGAATCATTGTAGGTAAAACAACAACAAAACAAAATAACAACAAGAAAGTGGCGCATGAATCCTTTAGCGATGCCTAAGGCAGGAGTCGAGGACAGATTGCGGGTCATTACACGGTATGACCGGTGACTTTTTCCTTTATGGTTTCCTATGGGTGTTATAGTGGCTTTCTCGAATGTAAATGTAAGCCATGGCTAAGGAGATCACTGCCGAGCAAGCAAGCGGAATCCTCTGTGAAGACGCTTTCATCTGTTAGACATGCTCATAGCTTAGAGCAGATTAGATGCTGGCGTTTGATGAAAATGAGATGCTAGGAGCTGCGATGATCACAAAATTTCACAACTTCCAGGTCATCGTGGGGGTCATGAAGCCCATCTTCCTGTCTCTATTCAGAATAGCACCCAAGAGAGAAAACCCATCCCTTCTCCTCGCTCCTGTATGGAGGTTTCTCGTCGCTTTTGTTTTGAATGAATACTTCATTCCTGTAGGGATATCGGAGATGTTGTTTGGGGAATAAATCACGAAAAACAGCAGAGCCCAAATCCCAGGGCCTTGTGCATCTTTGGAAAGCAGTCTGCAGCTGAGCCAGAGCCCCATGCCTCATCATTTGAACATTGTGCTCAAGCAAAACAGCATCAGAGACCTGGATGATGCTGTCGGAGATGTGGGGGAACACATGGAGAAGAAACTGGACAGAAACTCCCGATGAGAAGGAACCCTGAGCCTGGGAGGACCTGAGAAGCTCAGGGTCTAAGAAGCCAAGCATGCTAAAGATGAGAAACAGGTAAGTTGTGTTGGTGTTGTGTGACTTGCGTAAGAGGAGCCCTGGGACATATGGGGATAGGATTGACCTATACGTTAATAAGGATGTCTTCAATGCAGGGAGGGGTACCACACGCTGACGCAAGGTAAGGATGCGGGGAGTAAAGCCTCGGCTTCTGATGGAGATGTCTTCTTAAACTTTTGGACTAGTTTAGGGAAATAATTTACCAGCAGGCTTAAGGATGATCTTAATGAAACAAATAAAAGTGACCAAATGCAGGTCATTTGGTGCCCACTGTTTCTTGAAATGGAGAAGCAATCTCCAGAACTCTCTTTATACCTACCCTGAAATATAATATTCCTAATGCCTCATTGCGTGAGCAGAAGCCACAAGGCTTCACTTGAGGAGCTCCCAGAGCTTCTCAGCATCATGTCTTCACTCCTAGTCCACCAGTTCCAATGAGGCAGGCATAAGACCACTGCTGAATTAGTTACAGGGAGTGACCGTGAACCTGGAAACTAGTTAAACTATCACTGAATTAACAAAAGTGACGACAGAACTTGGGCTCCTAATGAATTATATACCTGTGCCAAATAAGGAGCTGGGAGTAGACAAGGAAGGCAATGACCAATTGCCTTTTCCTCCCTTTCTTCTCAAAATAAGGAATATTCAGTGGATTCTGTTTGTTTGTTTATTTATTTGTTTATTATATATGGTCTCAGTCTCCAATAGCTCAGGCTGAGACCTTGAAAGTTCTGTCTCTACCTCACAAGTGTTGGGATTAGAGGCAAGAGCCAACACATTGTTTATATGGTGCTGGTAATCAAACTCAAGGCTTCGCACATGCTAGGAAAACACTCAACTAACTGAACCGCGTCTTGGTAATCAGTTTACTTATATGTGTGTATATATACAAAATTTCTCTGTATGTCTAAAGAAAGAATAGGGTCATTCATTCACAGAATTCCTGTTTTTCTGGCCGTGAGATTTGAATATATATATTTAAGAAGAAGTCACTGGGAGGGATATTTGCTGTCTATTAGCCCCAGGGTTCATTTCAAGTTCAGGTCTCCTGGGTTCATCCTGTGTTGCTGATAGTAGATTCTCAGTAAAGATTGTTTAGTTGATAAGACCCGAGGAGTTACACTGGCTAGGTGAACCTGTTTCTCGAAGGACAGTGGTGGACTGGCGGTAACTGCTTACAAGCATGCTTCTCTTTTGTGCTGGATGGAAGGCGTGATGATAGCGTATATGGGGAAGATTAGATTTTACAAGCAGAAATAATGAGAGCGCGCTCTCTGGCCTCATGTTCCCGAAACAGGACTTCCCTGTCTGTACGACAGGGTCCGAGAGCTGTGTCCTCTGAAAATGATCTCGCTGACAACACCGCCTCTGTGTCTACAGCAGAATGCCTGCGCGTTATTTAGTGCGAAGCTGCCTCAAGCTAATGAGCGGCGCTGACTCATTGCTGTGTTTTCTTGCTCAGTGACAGACGTGAGGAGGAAAACTGTAATCAATGAATTGGTTACCAGTCAGTCTGAGTTCAGAGTCTGGGGATAAGATGGAAGGAGGAAACAGCCGGTGTTTTAGAGCCATGAGAGGTTAATACACCTCTCTCTCTCTCTCTCTCTCTCTCTCTCTCTCTCCCTCTCTTTCTCCCTCTCCCTCTCTCTTCCTCTCTCTCGCTCTCTCCCTCTCCCTCTCCCTCTCCCCCTCTCTCTCCCTCTCTCTCTCCCTCTCCCTCTCTCTTCCTCTCTCTTTTTGCCATCCCCTCCTCCCATGGAGGGCTTCTTATATTAGTCTGGAATCTCACTCTTTTCAACTGCCAGAAAGATAAGATAGATTTTGTAAAATATCTTTGGAAACCAGCATATAACATGTTAGATACCTTGGTGACATAATTGAACTAATACTGTTCTGTGGTCGTCCTTCCTCCATTTCCTGCAGCTCTTCTTCTCCTGTCCCCACCCCCAGCCCTTCCTAGCCTGGATTCTCTCTCTCTTTCCTGGCCCATGTATCTTTTCGCTTACTCTTTGTCCTTCCTCATCGCCTGGTGTTACCTTCTCTTGGTCTTCTGTCCATATTAAGATATTAGTCTTACCTCCATTTTAGATCTCCATCCTTCACTGAGGAATAAACCCACTTCTGCGGGATAGGAATATTTACTCATGAGAGCTTTTAAGCTACACATGGATTAAACACTGGCATGTTAAGCTGAAAGGAACATTCTAGGCAACAGTTTTGTAAATGTCCCACTCTCTCTCCTGTGGCCAAACGAGGGGTAGTGACTTCTCCACGTGCCGTTCTGATAAGTCATGGTGAACTGATTGGATTTTAGCTCACCTTCAAAGAGAGCACAGGGCTTTCCCTTGTGACCGCCATTAGTTTTCAACATTTCCACATAAGAATAGTAAGTATTTGTTGAAGATGCTTTCTTTCTTCCATTGTATACTTTTGGCTCCTTTATCAAAAATGAGGTGTTCATAGGTTTGTGGGTTAAAATCCGGGTCTTCTATACGATTCCATTGGTCGACTTCTCTGTTTTTATGCCAGTACCACACTGTTTTCATCACTGTAGCTCTATAATAGAGTTTGAAGTCAGGGATGGTAATGCCTCCAGACAATCCTTTATTGTATAGGACTGTTTTGGCTATCCTGGGTTTTTTGTTTTTCCATATAAAGTTGATTATTGTCCTCTCAAGATCTGTGATGAATTTTGACGGGACCTTGATGGGGATTGCATTGAATCTATAAATTGCCTTTGGTAGAATTGCCATTTTTACTATGTTGATCCTCCCAATCCAAGAGCAAGGGAGGTCCTGACTGAAAAAGCATGGGATAAAACTGGACTCTCTGAACATGGCGAACAATGAGAGCTGATGAGACGCCAAGGACAATGGCAAGGGGTTTTGATCCTACGCAATGTGCTGGCTTTGTGGGAGCCTAGCCAGTTTGGATATTCACCTTCCTAGATATGGACGGAGGGGGGAGGACCTAGGACTTACCACAGGGCAGGGAACCCTGACTGCTCTTTGGACTGGAGAGGGAGGGGGAAAGGAGTGGGGGGAGGGGGAGAAGAGTGGGAGGAGGGGGAGAAGGGTGGGAGGAGGGGGAGGGAAATGGGAGGCTGGGAGGAGGTGGAAACTTGTTTTTTTTCTCATTTTCTCAATAAAAAAAAAGAATAGTAAGTAAATTAAGTCAGTTTCAGAAACATGCATATCACAGTTTCTTTCATTCATGGCTCCCAGAATTTATATAGACACCTAAAATCGCATATACATACATGACATGAAAACAGAGGGGAGAGGGTCTGGAAAAGCAGGGACTAATGAGCGGAGGAGCTAGGACAAAGAGGAGGGCAAACACAACCAACATACAGCACATGCTTTTACGGAACCCTAAAAATAGATAAATCAGAAAAAAAGCCTTTGAAATATTTCCTTTAGGCAAAAATTAACTGAATTATAAACAAAGATAGCAACGAAACAGAAAAGGCCATAATAATGAGTTCTCGTATTACAAAACTGAGAATGTGGGGATCAAGCAGAGCACCTGAGAATGGAGAACCATGCCCACTTGTGTCTCGCGTTATAGGCAGGATGATGGGAAAGGAGGGCAGAGAAGAATCTCAACTGGTTCTTCACCCTGCTCATTGGTGTACTGGAGAGTGTATAAGCTCACAACTCTCTTGTCAGGCTAGTCAAGGACATGGAGTTGTCAAGGGGCAATGATATGTCCAACGTGGACGTTACAATACATGTCAAATGAGAGGACATGAGGATAGCAAGGCACTGTCAAATATTCTCAGTTTGTTTCCCAAGGAATGCTGGGATAGTTGGAGAGTTGGAAGGGGGAGCTGGGAGAACTGGGAGAACATATTATCGGCTTTCTCGCCAGCTGAAGGGGTTTTTGAAAACATGGGATATACTTTGTATACTTATATTTGGAACACTTATTTTCACTGCATATGTATCTTCTTCTCTATTTTTATAACAGAGAGTAAAATGACTAGGGTATCTATATCTTCTTTCCCCATACATATATTTATATATGTGCAGTCATTGTCATATAAATAATCCAGAAAAAGCCGGCTAGCTAATTCTGAGTTAGGAAGCTGCACTCTGGACTCCTTTTGTTGCTGCTATATTTAATCCTTAAGCAAAAGCCCACAGAGAATATTTCAGTGGTATTTCTTTTTACTAATGCTGCCTGTTTTAATTTTAATTTTTTTTTTTACTATGCTATGATTGAAAAGCTGCATAGCAAAGTACACTAACTTAGAAATATTATAACAGGATGTCTCATTGGTGCACCCAAGATGATGGAATTTATATTTCCATATGTACAGAAATTTAAAAAAAATACAACTCTTTTCATTAAATCTACCTCAGAGCACTTCCTGGGTTTGAATTGAAAGATTCCAAAAGTACATTTTAAACTTGAGAGAGGATTCCTGGATCCTGGAAGAGTTTAAGTATCCTGCCCACACAATGTGTTTACTTTTCAAGAATTTCTTTGCAAATGAGATTAGGACACAGACTCTTGGCAATGCATTTAAAAAAGTCTTAGTCTTGGGCTGGAGAGATGGCTCAGAGGTTAAGAACACTGACTGCTCTTTCAGAGGTCCTGAGTTCAATTCCCAGCAACCACATGGTGGCTCACTTCTGGTGCCCTCTTCTGGCCCGCAAGCATACAGACCGAACACTGTATATATAATAAATAAATGTTTTTTTTTTTTTAAATTTAGTCTTATTGGCTGAGTTGAAGAGTCCTGAGGTCTGTAGATGAAGGAGAATAACATATAACACACGATCATGTAAAGAAAGCGCATTTCTATTTGGCTCTAAAAGATTGACACAATAAAATTTTAACTTTCTGGTGCTCCTCTATTCTAAAATGTAGGACTGAGGTTGCAGGATGATGGGAGCATCATGGTAGCGGCGACATGAGAGGGACATCAGCGTGGTAGGACATCATTTCGGGGGTGTCACGACAGGGGCATCACCATACGGACATCATGGTAGAAGTATCAGGATAGAGTCATCAGGAACAGCATGGTAGGAGAACCAGCAGCCGGTAAGTGCTTAGGGAGGGAGCATTTTGGGAATCCTGGAGCCTGCATACCTCATCCACTGGGAAAGATTTTAACTCACGGCCCTGGATGATGCTGAGGATGATGCAAAGGAACTTACAGGTCTGCTTTTTAAAGGAAACCTCAATGCATCACTTGCATGTGGTTACCCCCACGTCTGTCCCTACACAGCAGTCTGTGACATCATTGTCCACTCGACAGCATCTTTGGTCATCTGGGAGGTGGGCCTCTGGGATGCCTCTGGGTGATGGCTGGGTTGATATGGGAACAGCCATTATAACTGTGGGTGGCACCGTTCCTTGCCTGGGATCCAGGACTGTAGAGAAAGTTAACTGATCAACAGCATGTGTTCATCTCGCTCTACCCCCTGATTGCATATGCCATGTGACCAGCTGCTTTGAGCTCAGGCCACCTTGCCTTTCCAACCACGCTGGGCTAGGTACCTTGAACTCTGAGCTAAAATGACCCCTTTCTCACCTAACTGCGACTGTCAGACGTTATCACAGCAATAGCAAAAGAAACAAAGACCACAAACAGGATTAGCAATTTTATGGGTGCAAAGTTGATGCAGATCACTTAAAGAAGAACAAAGGGGGACAAACCAAGAGGCCCCCACCCATCAGTTGCAAACCCATTCTGCAGGCAGATATAAATGAAAGGAGCCCATTTTTTCTTCTGTCCTCACTGAATGCAATGGGATCAGTCTTTGGGGGTCTGTCTTTAGTTAATATCTTGAACTCTGAAGAACCTCAATGCATCTTTCCTTGGTCCCGGGGTGATTGCCCAGGTGCCCCTTTGCTATTTAATAGAGGAGCCATTTCTCACCCACATGAACCTGAGTGGGGAGGAAGGAGGAGGGCTGATTTAAATCCTGTAACTTGGAATTTACTATGGATTTAAAACCTGACTTAATGTTGCATTAGCCTTCGGTGGCTGCTTTGCTGCCTTCAAAGCTTGCATATATAATTGGATACTGTGATGCTTTGCAGGCAAAATAAATACCAACTCACACTTAAATAAATACTCTGAGTGATGAAGTTCATGGAGACATAAATTAATCATTTACCAGTTAACCAATATGCGCAGGAAGGAAATGAATCACTTATTAAAGCTCGCCTCATCCATCAAGCGGAAAAAATAAAATGCTGATATATTTTATAGGGCCGCTGTGAGGGAAATGTATAAAATTATGGCAAACCAGTTTATAAACCATAAAATGCAGTATGAACATTAAATTAATAATATTTGTACTAATTCAGATTCAACACCCTCTGCATTAAGTATAACTTTTTTGCCTATTGAAGCATGCACAAATTCAAGCTGAGGCTTTTTGTTTAATTTTTAATGGTGTCTTCAGAATCCTTCAAAGCTTCATGGGAGCAATTGGTTATGTTAAAACATTTTCCTGGCTCACGCCACCATTTTTGGAGACAAAGTTCTTAGCTGTTCTATCCCTAGGGACATTTCTAAAAGGCTTCCTTCAAAGGGCACAAGATCTCTCACTTGTAGGGACACAGTTTCGCAAAGGAAATGGGGTGGAGGTTTTCTCTAATTAGGGAGAAGATATGTTAACACACTCTGGGCTTTGCTTTATTGCAAGTTACAGATTGAGGTGGAGAGTGATGTGAACTTGGGGGTGGCGGGTCCTCTGCATAGTTGCATTAAACGGACCCGCAGTGCTAACCTCTAGGGCAGAGGCCCTGTCCAGGTGAATCGAGGTCTTTTAGCTGTGCAGCTGCTCAAAACACTGTAGGCTTTCTGAGATAAATCTGCTCCTTTTTTTCTCATGCTGAGAAACGCCACTCGAGGGCACAAGAGAGAACCGAGCAGCATAGGCTTGAATTCCTTTCTTCTTCTTACAAATGGAGGCTTATTATCAAGAAGATTGACTTTAGCAAACTTGGAGTCCACTCAGCACACCTTTAACATCTGCAAGGTCCCTTGGCTAAATGATAAAGCACCTCAAATGATTTTGCTCTACTCGTTTCTCTTAATGGAGGACATAGATACAGAAATTCCTCCTCCTCCACTGCCAAATGCTAAGCAGCTGGCCAGAGATGTCTCAGACGCTGCTAATCCTTCCAGTGTGTCATGTGCCGTTGTTAGGAATGAGCGGTGAGTAATCTTCGGTCATGAACTGTGTTTACAGCTTCCTTGTTGTGGGAAGGAGGTATTTCCTTGGATCAGGCTTAAGTCCCCAATATTTGTTTTATGAGTGGCGGAAAAATATTCTCGTCGTTAAAGAAAACTTATCTTCATGTCTTCTTTCCTTTAAATATTTGTAGACTTGGTGTTTCCAACACACACACACACACACACACACACACACACACACACACACACACCCGTGACTCATGATTCACCCCTGAGTATTCTCTTCAGGAATCTAATTCGTCCCAGCTAACTCACCATTTAGGTGATAACTGTGTCCTTGTCTGAGAGGGAAAAACATTAGGGCGAGCAACATGGCTGAAATGCAAGCTTGTCCTGTTCAACTCAACAGGGGTAAAAGCAAGCAAAAGGGAATTTCATCTAGTTCCTAAACCTCAGAGGGAAGGAAGTGTTCCTGGCAGGACTGCTAAAGTGTCTGTTTCTGTACCAGTACCATGCTGCATTTGCCGCTACGGCTCTGTAGTAAAAGACAATTTGAGATCTGTTTTTTTACCACCTCGTGAATTATTCTTTCTGTTTAGGGTTACTTAGGCAACTTGGGGGTCTTAACACAATGCAACCATGACAAAAGTAGAATACTGGTACAAAAAAAAATCAATAGACGGCAAAATAAATCTCTGAGGGCAGAGAAATAAGGTTAATAAAGGTCTAAACGAACATCACTAATATCTATCAATGAGAGCAGCAGTTGGGATTCAACAACAAAACCAATAGAAATCGCTGTCCTCTTTCAGTTCATGTGCTAGTAAGGGAGACAGAAATAGGTATTTAATCATAAAATTTATCAGAGGGTGACAAATAACACAGAGAGAAAAGAATCAGGAAGGGAGAACACACAGGGAGAGAGTGAACATTTAAGGAAAGTGGACAACAAGGGTCTTGGATAGGAAACAACATTTGAACAAAGACTAGAAGCTGAGAGCAAGTAGAGCAAGGCCATGAGATCAAGTCATGTGACTTCCTGGAGAACAGAGTTTCAGACACAGTGCAGAAGAGTGCAAAGATCCTGAGGAAGGCAAAACTCAGAGGATCCGGAGTGACTGGAGTGGAATAGAATGGGGGAGGAGAGAGGCAATGACGTCAGGGAGGCCACAGCTGTTCAGTCTGCATGGCGTAGGGAAGCGCTAGAGGATTTGAAGTCCAAGAATGAAATGATGAGCACTCGCTATTGCAAAGATGCTGCAGCGACATGGGTGGGGGCAAACAAATTAATTAGCATGAATAATTATGTGTCTGTCCACCTTGAATGGATCAGATACAGAAATTATCCAAAGACTTTGCAATTAGATGCAAGCAAATTCAAATATTGTAATGGTGCAAAAGTACAGAACTTGTCACAAGTGGGAATTCACCAATGACTTTCCACAGAACAAGGTACTAAGTTTGGACACTTTTTTTTAAAAATTATTTATTTATTTATTATGTATACAATATTCTGTCTGTGTGTATGTCTGCAGGCCAGAAGAGGGCACCAGACCTCATTACAGATGGATGTAAGCCACCACGTGGTTGCTGGGAATTGAACTCAGAACCTTTGGAAGAGCAGGCAGTGCTCTTAACCACTGAGCCATCTCTCCAGCCCTAAGTTTGGACACTTTTTAAACTAAGGATAAAACTTATGATAAAAATGAAGAGCCAAACCAAACCAAAGCAAAGACACTCGGGCTGGGAGCATTCTGAAAGCTTTGGGTTCAGTCATTAACACTGCTTAAAACTAGGCGTGGTAGCACGCAGGGGACGTAGAGGAAGGAAGACCACAGGGTCAAGATCATCCTTAGCTACATCATGAGTTTGAGGCCAGCCTAGGTTCCATGAGACTCTGCCTCAAAATAAAAGCAAATGAACAAAAACCCAACCAAAAACTGACCAAAGAAACAGAAATAAATGCATCATTTATGCTTGGGAATTTTTAAAAATCTATTGCTAGAATAAGAGTGTAGGGTGTGGCAGAAATAAGTGCCCCATAAGATGGCGAAGCAATCTTTTGTACTGTTGTTCAGGCCTTCGCATTTTGAGAGTTGGAAACGAGGGACACCTGGCTAGTTAAGAAGAACCAGTAAATGATTAATTTATTTCTTCACGAATGGCTTACTCTTGTTTTTATTTTCAAACTGAAACCATATAGGTGGTTGGTCAGAACACAAAAAAGATTAAACAACCTCCAAAGAATAAGGGAGATGGGATATTGAGCCCACCAGTGACAGGTGAATTTGACTGATACCCAGGCCTTGGAATGATTAGATTATGAATAGCTTGCTCCTCATCTCTCCTGAGATTTTCCGGGTTAAGAACAAATTAGAGTTGAAAAAGCATCACAGTTCGAGGTAGGAGTGGCCAGAGGGTGCCAATTTCCTCTCTGAAGTAGGTTACCACATTCATCAGGGAAATTTTCTGTTGAGTTATAATTACATGGCTAATTAAGAAGGGGATTATCAGCTATATTAAATATGCCATAAAGAGAGGCACATCATTTATTCTTTAATTTTGAAAATCCACCTTTTTTTCTTAGAAAAATTCTCACTGGGAAATTACGAGTTTAATATATTTGTTCTCCTTCCCTTCTTCTCCTACCTCCTCACTTAAAAATAGAGAAAGGCAATGTCTCTCTAAGTTCCCCAGACTGGCTTCAAATTCTTTATTTCCCTGCCTCAGTTTCTCAAGTGGTAGCATTAGTGGTGTGTACCAACCACTATGATTGGCACTTCCTTTTCAGATTAACGTAAGTGAAGTGAGTTGAAGTTTTTTTTGTTTTGTTTCGTTTTTGAGACAGAGTCTCACTGTGTAGCCCGGGCTGAACTGGAACACATCTTTGTAGACCAGGTTGGCCTTGAACTCCCAGAGATCAGCCTGCCTCTGTCTCCCAAGTGCTGGGATTAAAGGCGTTTGCCACTCCACCTGGCTGAGTTGAAGATTTTATTTATGGAGACAAGGGATGTTTTTTGAGTTTATTTTCATAAAGAAGTGTCCCTAAGCATCAGGGTCATCCTTTACAATGACAACTGAAGGTCACAACAGCCACCATGTCAAGTCAATACAAGACACCCAGGATTGCTTTTGAGTCAAAGGAAAAACATGAAATCAATGGCCGTTATCATTTATTAACGGCTTAACATCTGCCAAGTGCTTTATGTCTCATTTAATTCTCCCCACACCCTTATGAGGTAATGATACACTCATTAAATAGGCGAGGAAATGACTCAGAGAAGTTATGTAAATTATTCAAGGGCATCCAGCTCCACGATTCCAGTCCTGAAATGTAAGCTCAGACCTTGAGACCCTCGATTCTTGTGTGAAGAATCTTCTCTACGTAAAACAGCTTACCATTAAGACAGACATATTTTGTGGTTGTATTCAACTTGATTTGAGGTTGCCAAAGCCATGTATCTTACACTAGGCAGGAGATAACTCTACCGAACTCCACCTGTCCAGACACCAGTCCTTTTTCTAAACCCAAAGCATGACCACCAGGGGACTCCTGACCCGCCATTGGTCATATTGGTCCTATTTCATTCCACTTTCTGACAACACAGACATCATATGACAGCTGGCGAACTTTGATACTACCTATCCGTAGGCTTTCTAGACAGTTAAGCATTAAGTGGGTCAGCATCTAAAAACAAGCCACCCCCAAGCAGGTGCCTGACTGGTCAGCGTGATGTCCCTGAGAGGGCTGCCTACCTTGTCTGCAGTGTTCAGAGCTGAGACTATGTATTTGATGCTCTTCCTTCTCAATTCCGTTATGGTAACAAGAACATCAGCCTGTCTGAGTATTTTTATGAGTATTGGTGTATCAGGCCCCATGCTCATTCAACACATGGTTTTAAGTGTTTCTTAGCCTTGCTACCTAGACCTTTGGGGCTGAGGAGGCTTTCTTGTGGGAGCCTGTCCTGCTTGTCTTGGGATATTCAGCAGTGTTGGAGGCTTGTGCTCACTCACTAGTACCAGCTGTATATTCTCTATGGTGACAGCCAAGATTCTAATCCTTATGAAGTATCACTGGGGACCAAAAGTACCCACCCACTGAGAATGTCTGAGGTAATGCTATTGGCCCAGTACTAGTGAAGGGAATGCTGTGGCTCCAGAAAGTCCAAGGAACACATCTAATACACCATGATTGTCAGCTAAAGTGCCCAATGCCCATAGAGCAACTTAAAGCATATGGAGGATGATTCAATGTAGAAGAACACCTCAGTGCATATGGATTGCCTCAATGCATGAGGTCGCCTTAATGCATGCACAGTGCATCCATGCATGTAGACTACCTCATTGAACGTAGACCAACTCAATATGTGTATCCTGCCTCAATGTATATAACCACTGCAATGGATATACCCCGCCTAAATGCACATAGAATCTAATTGAGTATAGATCACTCCAATGCATGGACACTTCCTCAAAGCATGTAGACCACATCAAGACAGTAAATCAAGTCAATGCATGTAAACTCACTCAATACATATAGACCACCTCAACACTTTAGACTACCTCAGTGCATGCACATTGGCCCACCCAAATACCATAGAACACCTAAATCAGTAGGCTACCTCAATGCCTGCCTGGCACTTGAGTGCATGTACACCATCTCAAGGCATATGGATTGCTCAATTATTTAGACTTCAGAGTTTCTTTCTCTCTCTCTCCCCACTCCACTTCTATATTAAGATGGAGGAGTGGGAAGAAAGTGGCTGTACATGACCTACTACACAGAGCTTATATTGTCCTATGATCTTTTACTCAACACATTAACTCCATTTTAAATGGAATCTGGAAACTAATGAAAAAGAATTACACATATTAGTTGGTATAGTCTCCGGGTTCTTGAATCTGTCTGATTTAATCCTAACCAATTAGTGTGCCGTTATGGAGGAATATTACACTGAGAATCAATATTAAGCTAAACACTAATATTTTATTCAGTATTAAAAATTTATACAAATGGTAACACAAGTGCTTTCTCTGAGTGAGAGAAAATGCTTCCTTAGCATGATTCCAGCAAGAAAGAAACTTGGATCTTCTTAGGAAACCACTAGCATTAAGTTTTACAGAGATCATTGCTTAAATGAAGGAGAGTTAATTGAATAAAATTTATTTTCTTTTAAGATAGGTGAGTTTTTTTTTTAAGAATAGACATGACAGTATTGTGGGGTATGCAACAGAGAAGATGCTTAAACATGGGTTTAAGTCAATAGAAACCAGGTGTTTGGGATCCCAGTGTATCACTGAGCCTTTTCAGGGTGAGTTTTTAAGCACAAAAACCCGTATTCTGGATTGACACAGTTCAGCTAACAAGGACAATTATCCAGAAGTAGAACCATAGAAACCAAACTTCAAGGTTAGGACATTTAGAAACTTCTTTGGAACTGTGGACTTTGATGGATTAGTCCTTGTTTTTCATTTTGGCTGGTGGTACTATCTACACGCTGAGTTTTATGATCTGAGTGGTACTTCCATCATAGAGTCAGTTGTGCTAAGGTCTGGAACCCTGTTACAACAGGACAGAGGCACTCATGGTCTCACAGCAGTTGTGGTTGCCTACATAAGACCTGTACAAGACCAAGCCAGTCAGCATTCTAGCATGGAGTGGGAGGGTCTCATGAGGTCCCCACCCCAGCTGAGGAGCTACTGAGAGTTGATGGCTGCTGGGGGAGAGAGAGTCAGTTCTCTTTAAGAGTGTAGCCCCCCCCCCCCAGGTAGGTCAACCATCCTCCAGTGGATGGCTGCAAACCCAGGGCTATACCAGCAGCATCTGCTGGACTCAGTGGATTATTGAAAAAAAGAAGAAGAAGAAGGATGAGGTTAGAATCTAAGTATACCTGTTCTTGTACTTTCTTATTTTTCCTCTAAATTTGCTGTGCCACTTCATCCCCCACATCCTCTCTCTTCCTCTCCCCATCTCTTTCCCTTATCTATAATCTATAAAAGAAAAAAAGTACATGGAGTTGGAAAAGGATGGGGGTTATGGGGAGTTGAATGTGATCTAAATACATTGCAGACATGGGTGACATTCCCAAAGAATTCATCAGAATATATTTTAAGTACATGTGCCCTGCAAAGCTTGCCTGAAATCCTAAAGGCGCAGTGCCAGTTAAAAATAGACTCGCAGAGTCAAAGCAGGAAAAGAAAACCAATAGAACAAATGGAACTCACTGAAACATTAGAAATTAGACGTACGTTCAGCAGAAAACTGGGCTCACCATCGCAAAGAGATCATTTCACATAATAACATTGAGTAGGCTGACTTTTCTAAAATACAGGAGAACGTGATTTAGTAGTTTTTATGTACATAACCGTTCGGAGATGTCCTTAAGACAGAAAGGTTGATGCCTTAAGAAAGGCATTATGACATGAACTGCTTTGAGTATGGCTTACCAAAAACAGGGCCGGAGAATTTGAAAAGTGTGTATACACTGCAGATGGATTTAATTAACGGAAACTCCAAGGACAGAACTTCTTCAAACGAGCAATTGCTTTGGGGATTAGTAGTGTAAATAGGATCCTGACCCATTAGTGCAAGCCCCTGAATCTGAGACGTAGGAACAAACATCCCCTCACCTGCTCTTTAAGTTATTCATGCCCTAATATGGGGCCCCAGCACATTAAAATCCTTTCAGTAATTTGTTTACAGCCTGGCCTTATGTTTACTTTTGCTTTGCAAATGCTGTATTTATGGGTAGATAAGATACGGTGTTTTAAATTTCATGCAATTTCAGCCTTACGTACAATTTTTAGACACAGAATAAACCATTTTCAAGGAAACTTGGCCCTTTTCGAGCTCCTCCATACATTCAATCTATATGCTAATAGCGGAATGTTCATATGATTTATTGCGAAGGGTCCCCTTAAGGACTTCTGCTTTGTAATGTTTTGTTGGAGTTGCTCTGTATAGTTAGAGGTAATAAAAGCCACATTTGTTTAAGACTTATCTGCAATTCAGTCTTCACATACATTAGTTATGTTCACTTCCCCAAGCCTGGATTAAATGAAACGCTTCCAATATTCATAGTTACATAGAAGGCTTTTCTTTAAACGACACATTAGAATATTAAATATAGAAATAAAAACAAACCACATTGTGAACCAAAATTAACACATGATTCTGTGGGTAGACGAAGCAGAGTCACTCTGGGGGATAAAGCCCCACCAACATTGCAATTTCTTCTGAAGCTACGGGCCGACCTTTGTTCTGGCCACTTGCAGAGTGCTGATGCATTTTCCAGTTACAGCCAGCCAGTGCTGAGGCCCAGAGGAGCGGATGCACCAAGCTAGGGCATCTGGGAAGAAAGGCAGTGCTACTCAAGAGCAATCTGTCCATTTCTAAATCTTCCCTGTGATGTGGCCATGACTTCGCAGGGACCACATGTCAGTTTTATGCACAAAACTCCACTTGTCTATAAAATATGCGCGGAAGACTCATGTTATTTTCATGATTCCCAACTCCTATGTAGGTCAAAATAACTCAAATTCTAGATCAGAGGAAACATGTTCAACTGCGATTTATAAAACCCACAATGTAATGTTTAAAAACGGAACATTCTTCTTTTCCTTTTAAATGCAAACACCCTTAGGACAAATCTGGTGCTATTCATAAGGCGTGCCATCTTTACGCGCAAGCCGCATTTCTCCTGTTTTTCCTTTTTTTGTTAAATACTGTGGATGGAGAAACTAATTCAGTTACTCAAATTAGTACTTACCATGCGAAAGGGAGAATAAGCTTCAATTCCGTTCTCGTTGCTGAAGGCAGTCTGGTGAAGGGCGTGCCTCTAGATGCCTCTTTGTTGTAAGACCTAAGAAGGAGGAGGATTCATGAGACACAAAATCACGAGGAGGAACTTTGGAAAACAATATTAGTTCCATATGTCAGCGATGATTCTTCATCAGGACGAGAACCACTCAGGCCGGACATGCCGTTTGGAAATCTTCCAAAGAGTTAGAGCAAGATGGGGTAAAAGTTGGAGCAAAGGGGTAAGGGTCTCCTTTGGAAGCAGGGTACTAGAATGAATCCTATTTAAAGGATTCTGTTTTTGAATCAGGTAGCTTGGGCTAGCCTCATGTCGCTGAGGATGACCTTGAATGTTGGAGTCACATGCCTCTACATCTCCAGCGCTAGGATTACAGGCAAGCATCAACAACATGCCTGGTTTTATATAGTGGTGGGGATGGACCCCAGGGCTTTGGTTGTACTTGGCCAGTCTGTGCCAACCGAGTTCTATCCCTGCTCCCTTACAGGTGTTATTAATGCTTCAACATCCCCGATGCTCAGGTCTCTCACCTTTTGGGTGGAAATGATGCCTTCAGCTACTCAGTAGAAGTGGAGAGATACCCGGTTTATACTGTGAGGACTGCTGCACTGAACTAAGATTGAACTAAACTATAAACTAGCCTCCGTTTCATGGCTGGCCCAAAGCAGGCCCAGTTGTAGGGACCTGGACTGAAAGCTGCTATACAAATAGATGACAAGCACACCTAAGAGTATCTTTACAGGTCTAGCCAACCACAGCCATCAGTCCTCCAGACTATTCCAGACTCAGCGCTACCAAAATATGATCACGTAAGACAAGGGCCAGCTGCAGCCAGTCAGGTGACTTTGGTTTGTTCCTTTCTCTTCTCTGGTTATAATGTAACTTATCCACGAGGAATGATGGAATCTTCTGGACATATTTGGCTCAGAATGCTGTCAGGTCATAGAACCTCTTTCCATTTCTTTTTTTTTTATTCTTGTTTTATCTAGGGATAAAACAAGGCTAAATCAAACTATTAGAGCC
Organism: Microtus oregoni; assembly: GCF_018167655.1. Lineage (NCBI taxonomy): Eukaryota > Metazoa > Chordata > Mammalia > Rodentia > Cricetidae > Microtus > Microtus oregoni. The sequence goes on from NW_024543066.1 coordinate 4,673,897, forward strand.
AACTGGTCTCAGTTCTTTTAGGAGATAAGTAGAATGTTTGGATGCTGATGCTTCGCCTTCAGGAGTTGATGTGGTTTCCAAAACAGAAGTAGTTGGATAGGAGTAAAAATTAGAAAACATCACGGAGAATAAAAAGGAGAACATACACATGCGCACACACACATACACACAAACATGCACGCAGATACTGCACATTTATGTACACACATACATGCACACTCATACACTTGCACACTGGTCAACACAGTCAAAGTAGCTGACAGTAGAATTTGTATTTGAATTTCTTGGTACTCTGGGGAAAAGGAAAGCATAAAACTTTAATATCCTTCAGAAGAAATCATGTCACTTCATCACATTCTCTAGAGAAAGCAAGTATTTCATCCTTCTGGCATGAAATTCCTAGAGATATTTTTTTTTCATGTGCAACAGTACAGGGACCCTGAGATAAAATGGACTATTTAGAAGTCGGAATAACTATATGAAAATTGAAAGATAAAAAAGCACTTTTTCATGGAGGCAGTGGTTCTTGCTATAAAAAGGGTGTTATTCATAGAGATGAGCTTGAAGCTCGGTTTGTCAGCATCATAAATATAAACCAGAAATATTCAATTAGTAAATCATTGTCTTTCTTTCCATTCTCTGGGTCTTCCTAATGAACAGACAAGAAGTGGAGTCTCTGTGCGTGTACACGTGTGTGTGCATGTGAGTGTGTGCACGTGTGTGTGTGTGTGTGTGTGTGAGTGTGATATGCATATGAATGGAGGCCAGAAAACCACTTTGGCTGTGGTTCTTCAGGGACCATCCACCTTGTTTCTTTGCGACAGGATCTCCACTGGCCTGCAGCTCACCAAGTAGGTTTGGCTTACTGGAAAGACAGTGGGCCATAGGGATGATCTTCCTGCCTTCCTCAAAGCTGGGTTACAAGCACATGGTACCACAGCTAGCTTTTCATGTGGGTATTCCCATGTGCACAGCAAGTGTTTATCAACTGAGCTCTCAGTTCAGGCCCTCGAGGACTCCTCTTAGGAGATCCCTTTCTCAGCACCCAGGGGAGACTGCTGGGGACTCTAGGGCAATCACTGTTCATTAATAAATAGGTCATTGAGCTGGAAAGATGTGTCTCAGCTATGAAATGGTACTGACAGCTGTGTATAGCCACTTCGTGGGGGCTATTCCAAAAGGAAAGGAAGAAAAAGAACATCTGTGGTGTCACTGATTTATCTTCCCGTGCTGCTACCACCTCCTGGAAAGGTTGATTCCTTTTTCTCAAACCTATGCTACTAACATTCTTCCATCTGAAATGCCCATCTTTTACCTTTACCCCAATTCATTGTCACTACTTTCTGGCATCTTCTTAAATCCTTGGGTAAGTCCTCTTCTGCAAACCAAAACCACCCTAACCATTTTACTATGAAGATCTTATTTATGGTTTCTGGTTTTGCATGGGATGGTTCTAACCCAGCAAAGCCCTTGCTATCAAGAAGTTTATAACACCACTGGGGACACCCTGTTGATTTCTGCCCTCCATGGAGGTCACAATCTGCTTAAGTATTGTGGGCACGCTATAATGTAGGCAATTCCATGGTTGTCAGAAGACCCGTGGAAGACTGTGAAGATGTAGCTCAGGATACTATTTAGAAAATGCATTCTGATTTTTTTTTGTTTTTTTTTCAAGACAGAGTTTCTCTGTGGCTTTGGAGCCTGTCCTGGAACTAGCTCTTGTAGGCCAGGCTGGCCTTGAACTCACAGAGATTCATTTGCCTGCCTCTGCCTCCCGAGTGCTGGGATTAAAGGCATGTGCCACCACTGCCCGGCTGCATTCTGATTCTTAAGTGGTAACAGTAAGACTATTTAAGTTGGTTAGACATAAAGAATGAAAGGAGAGACATGAAAAAAACCAAAATAAATACTTGGGGTGGCATGCTATCTTATTTCTCTTTGTTCTAAATACAAATTGGTTTGTCAAGTTAAAAAATCACTTACGGTGCTGGGCCATGGTGGTACACACCTTTAATAACAGCTAACGGGAGACAGAGACAGGTGTGAATCTTGGGGTTTGAGGCCAGCCTGGTCTACATGCTGAGTTCCAGGATAGCCAGGGCTACACAGAGAAACCTTGTCTCAAAAACCACAGCAAAAAAAAAAAAAAAAAAAAAAAAAAGTGTTCATATGGGGAAAAGTGCTGAACTTAGTAAATCACAACATGCATGAGATTCTCATGTAAATATATCTATGACTTATGATGGATCTCCCACAAGGAACAGGAAAATGTCTTGCTGGTTCCTTCCCCTAAGTGCTCACAAGTGTAGACAGTGCACTGACCGCTGCCTGGACAACTGCACACCTACCCACACAGCTATCCAACAACCAGATCCCAACCTCTTACTTTGGTTTCTTCTCCCAAACACAGAAGTAATCCCCAGGGCTCACCTCCATTCTCTTACCTCCCATCAGCAGCTCGCTTTGTTTCAGCTTAACATCCGTTTCACCACCTGGCCACTGTGCTGAGACACTGACCTCCACTGCATCTTCTCTCTGGGAGGGTTCAAATGTCTGGGTGGCATCTGGAGCAGGGAGGGAACCCAGACAGACGGCCACTCACCACACAGACGTCTCTGAGCATGTGTTTTCCCACGTGTCAGCCCGTGGGTACCTCCCCCGACACAGCAACACCAGCCAGCAGGAGAGGCGTCTGCAGTGTTTTGTGGGCGGGCCTTGGCTTACTGACACTGGGCACAAATAGGTCAGTGATAGCAGAAGCAGGTGGGGCTGTGCCAAGGTCCCTGGATTCAGGTTCAGAATTTCTTGCCAGTTCAGTTCACACAACCTCATAGTGTCCCTCCACTCACACATCGCACACTTTCTCTCCTTTTCTCATGGTCACCAACATGTCACAAGTTTATGTCATGCTTCCTTCCTGAGTACAGTTTAAAGACAACATGTAAAACTGATTAGGTAAAAATATCATAAAACAGAAAAGAACCACAGGTGGAATAAATTACAGCTATAATTTTGGTACATATTACTTCACAGTTATTTTTATTTCAAAGGCAGTCATGTACTGATGAGGGGTATCTACCTTCACTAAGAGAAAACCAAATAAATAAATAATAACGCCAAAGTTTCTCAACTATACAAAGTGTTGATATTTTTCTCTTTCTCTTTCCTTTCTCTTCCTTCCTTTCTTTTTCCCACCCTCCTTCTCCTTCCTTTCTTCCTTTCTTTCTTTCTTTCTTTCTTTCTTTCTTTTCCCTTCCTTTCTTTTTTCCTTTGACTGGCTCAGGCCCAGAATTTGTAATCCTCTTGGCTCTGTCTTCCAAGAACTGGGTGTGAGTCACCATAACCAACAACACTCTGTATCTTTTCTCTTCATCTGAGGAAGTTGACCACTCCCACCTTTCAGAAAACCTTTCCCCCAGTCTGTTACGACACAGACACAGTCAATTCTTGGATCTCCTTCTGTTTCTTTTGCTGTCCTTTCTTGTTTCCTCAGGCCACCCTTTTGTGCAGGGTCATTGTCGATTTGACTTCCTGAAGACTTTTGTCCTAGTGTTCCTGTTGACTCATTTTACAATCTCCCTCTCGCCAATCATATCCATCACCAGACTCAGGAGTGGGAAGATGACTCATAAGTTTATATCTAAGCCCCCATCCTCCTTGACAAACTTCACACCCATCATACGACCATAATACAATCCAGCGTCTGTGTGTGGTGTCTTGTGACATCATCATGCCCCCAAATCCTGTCATCTTCAGTAAACTCCACGCCCGTAATACAATCGTCTGTCTGCGTGGAATGACCTGTGATGTCATCAACACACCCAGCCTTGCCCTCAGCGCTTGGCACTTCCTCATTGTCTGCACATAACCGCTGCAGAAGATGTCCCCAAGCCCCTGGACTCTAATCATTTTGGAAAACTCACCCACCTCACCCCCTTCCTGGACAAGCCCAGTTACCATCACATCCTCACTGAAAACAGTCAACCACATTATATAACATTAGCCCCTTGCTAACTCAAAGTCCAGATTGTAGCCAGAAAGACATTTTCATAATACAAAACAGCGGTACCTAAGTATACTTCTCCCACCAAGAACAAACAAGTACATAAAGCCCCAACCTGCTCACTAGTCCTGGCATCATCACAGTTTACTGCATATGGTTGGAGAGGTTTCCATGGCAATGGCCCCTGAGTACATCTGGAATCAGGCAGCTCAGCTCCGCCTCTCTGCTCCTATACTGCACATGCTGCTGTCTTATCAACCTCCATGCACCAGGCCCTTTGCCTACCCGCGCGGGTCTGGAGATGCTTGCTTATGTGCCATTTTCATCTCACGTCCCAGGACCCTCTATCCCTTCAGAAGCATTTGTTTTCTTTTCCTTTCCTAATCAAGACAAGGTCTTACGTATCATCCCAGGCTGGACTTGAACTCACTATGTATTGGGGGATGGCCTTGAACTTCTGACCCGCATGCTTCCAGCTCCTCAGTGCTAGGATAATGGTCATACACCACCACATCCAGTTTAGGTGTTGTTGAGTAATTGAACCTGAGTCCCCTGCATGCTGGGCTATCAACTTCCTCTACCAGCTATGCTACAGGGTCATTACCCCCACCACCCCTCATGACACACTTGGAACCAATTCAATTTCATGTGAATTTGTGTCATTTCTCCTCACTAAACTGCAGGCTACATGAAGGCAGGAGACATTAGGGCAATTTATTTCCTCCCACGGGGGTCTGGCAGGCAATAGGTAATCTACTAAGATGTTTTAGGAAAACTCAATGCAGATATATAGGTTCAGTGTGAAAGGCCCACTTACTACAATCTCAAATTTAAACAATCCAAAGATGGCATAGTTCTGAGGTCACACAACACCACTAAGGGCTTTGGATGTGCCTAAGGAATTAAGGTGGGAGGCTCCCTTTGTCACTCGGGTAAGAGTGGTAGAGATTTTTTTTTTTTAAACAAAATTTTCCTTTATGCAGGAACACTCTCCAGTCCTAGCAAGGCAATCTTCGTCATTGCTCACCGGGCTAGAGACACTCTGAGGTGAAGAGGGACGGCTTGGGTCCGAGAGCTGCTAGGGAGAGAAAGGCGGGAAGTGATTTCAAATGTGCTGAAGTCGCTCTTCTGGGGATGTCTTTCTGTTTCCTCGCTTCCACCATCCTTCCCACAGAATGCAATATAATTGTCTCCACTTCCATATGGTGGTGGAATTCTAGTAACTGAATAAGCATCTCAACAACAAGGCAAAACTGAAACCTTGCATAAATTACTTTTGCTTCGTTACATCCGAGATGCAAACCTACTGAGTCTCCAGCCTGGAAAAGACATATTTTTTTTTTTTTTTTTTTTTTGCAAAGGAGACAAGTCCTGAATGCACTTCTGGGATGACGGGAGTCAAAACCACAGTGAAACAAGAAATGTGGCCCGATCTGAATTTAGTACAAAGGAGCTGGTGAGAAGCACATTCCACTTAAGAAAGAAACCAAGCCATTGGTGTGACCCATTCAGTATCTCACCTCAATGCCACCAATGAGTATCATGTCAGGAAAGGGTGGTGACTGTACTGTCTCTCTGATTGAGAAGGTTCCGGCGAGGTCCTGAGAGTCAGCATCCAAGGTGTGTTTCTCTTTAAAGGGAGGGAGAAAGAGCCCTAAGGCTTTCATGAAATAGAGTGTACCTGCATATAGGACAAAGTATGTATGGAGGCTTTCTGTATGGAGGGCTGGCAACCAGAGTCTGACCCCCAAATCCCACAAGGGGGTGAGAGAGACAACCAGAGACTTGTCCTTTGACCTCACACACTCTTACGTGTTGCGACTTATACACCTACACACACACACACACACACACACACACCCATAAAACAAATCAAATGCTAAAGGATGGGGCTGTAATAAATGGAGATGTGGAGACCCCTGGTTGTTTGGGAACACCGGATGTCTGACTCCACTGGCTTAATTAAGAGTTTCCAAATATCTACTGCTGACAACAGCACAGAAAATCATGACCTGTTAATTATCAAAGCCTCAAATCCTGGTCATTCTCGGCATCTGTATGTTTTGTTTGAGGCGCAGGAGCAGAAGCTACGCCCAAACATAGCCTTCTTACTTTTTATCACCTCCCTGCTTTTTTAGCATGGCATGCAGGCCCCTTCTTAGAGCATTTTCTATTAAATTACACATACATGTATTCATACTGACGCATACATAAAATACGATTCTCTGTAAGGCATAACTGATTCTTTTTCTTCTCCTCTACATTGGTGGCTGCAAACCTGAGAATAAAATTTGTTACCATCTTTCCAGAAAGGGTGTTGAATTTCTTGTCATAAATTTTGAATATGAATCTCTCCCCTGGCTCTATCTTGTATTCTTAGCCTTAGTTTTTTTTTCCTTAGACTCATTTTTTTCTACCTATTTGGAATATATTTTATATTACACTGCAGTATGTGTTTTTATTAGTCCTTCTCTGCAGGCCTTAAATCCTTTCCTGGATATAAATAAAATATATAACATTTATAGGTAGTTCCTTTCCCACTATGGAGATTCGCAAAATATTCCAAGGGCAACGTATAATTGATTACCATCAGCACATAAACATTAAAACACTGCTACTTATAGTAATTATTTTTGTGATTTTTTATTCCCAAGTACAATTAGATGTTCTTAATATTTAATTCTTAACTAAAGCTCCACGGACCCTTTAAACTTTTATTATAAAAATCGTGTACTTCAACTTGTCATATGAGAGGGCTTCAAATTTTTAATCCAATTCTGAAAGGCAAATCTGACCCCCAAAGTTAAAAAAAAATGCTTTGCAGTACATTAACCCTGTAAGACCTTCTGATCTCGGCTTTTCTCATTCAGCTGACTGGCCTATGTTTGTTGGGTAGGTACTAGGTTCTATAAGACGTGCTGGGAAGATAGAAGGAAGCTTGCCAGTATGACCCATGGCTTCAGGGAACTTCCCGTCCAGTGGAGAGGAGGGTAGGAATTAATCAGATGACAACATATTATAATAAAGTGACAGGCTAGACATGACAAGTACGTGCTAAAGTCTCTAGAGACCCATGGTTTTGTAGACTAAGTAAAAAAATAAAAATAATAAAAGCAGAAAAATAAATAAGTGGGGTTGGATAGTCAGGAAAGAGTTCTCTGAGGAGCTGACTTTTAATAAGATTATTCAGGATCTAGGCAAAGAACATTCTATGAGAGGAAGATGATAATTCAAAGACCCCCAAGGAAGGCCAGGCCTGCTTTAACATAAACTTTCTCAAACTCTAAGAGACCACAGATACCAACCTAGATGCTATACCCTACAAAACTATAATTCACAATAGTCAGAGTAGGAAAACTCTTTGACAGTAAAACCACATTTAGACAGTATCTATCTATAAATCTAGTTCTATGGAAGGTGGTAGAAGGAAAACTTCCACCTGAAGGGTTAACCACACTCAAGAAAACAGAAGAAATAAATTATCTCAGACCTGCAAATCAAAAGAGAGGGAAGAAAACGACTCCACCACAACAAAATAATAAGAATCAGCAAACACCATTCATTGATAACTCTCAATATTAATGGTTTCAATTCCTCAATGAAAAGACAGACTAGGGCTCAGTGGCTAAGAGCACTGGCTGCTCTTCCAGAGGTCCTAAGTTCAATTTCCAGCAACCACATGATGGCTCACATCTATCTGTAATGAGATCTGGTGCCCTCTTCTGGCCTGCAGGCATACTTTCAGGCAGAACATTGTATATATAATAAATAAATTTAAAAAAAAAACACAGTAAAACAGACTAACAAATTGGATTAAAAAACAGGATCCACCTTTTTGTTGCATCCAAGCTTACCATCAATGCTAAATACACCCTTGGGGTAAAAACGATGGAAGAAGATATTCCAAGCAACTTGACCCAAAAAGTAAGCAGGTGTAGCCATTTTAATATCCAACAAAATAGACTTTAATCCAAAAGTAATTACAAGAGGTAGGGACACACACTACATAGTCATCAATGGAAAAGTCCGCCAAGATGATATAATTCTAAACATATCTACAACAAACACAAGGGCACCCAAGTTAATAAAAGAAACACTGGTACAGCTAAAATCACATACTGACCCTCACACAGTGATACGGAGAGACTCCAGTTCGCAACTCTTGCCAACAGATAGGTCATCCAGACAAAAGTTAAACAAAGAAATGCTGGAGTTAAATCATGTTATAAATGAAACAAACCTAAGAGATATTTGCAGAACATTTCACTCAAACACAAAGGAATACACTTTCTTCTTGGCACCTCATGGAACATTCTCCAAAATTGACCACATACTTGGACACAAAGTAAGTCTCAACAGATACAAGATGAGGGAAATAACACACCGCATTCTATCTGACCACCATGGATTAAAGCTGGATATCAGAAACAACAGGAAGTTTACAAACTCATAGTAGCTGATCAACTCACTACTGCATGAAAAATGGGCCAAAACAGAAATTAAAAAAGAACTTATAAATGTTTTTTTAGGCTTGACTGAAAATGAAACACAGTATACCCAGACCTATGGGTTCAAAGAAGAATTAATACCAACAGTCCTCAAATTATTTCACAATATAGAAGCAGAAAGGACAATGCCTAATTCTTTATATGAGGGTACAATTATCCTGATACTTAAACCACAAAAAGCCAACAAAGAAAGAAAATTACAGACCCATTTTCTTTATGATCATAGATGTAAAACTTTTCAATAAAATACCTGCAAACCGAATCCAAGAACACATTTTTTTTTTTTTTAAAAAGATCATCTACCATGATCAAGGTGGCTTCATCCCACAGATGCAGGGATGGTTCAACATATATAAATTGATAAATGTAATCCACCACATAAACAGACTGAAAGACAAAACAAACAAACGAAAAACCCAAACACATGAAAATCTCGCTATATACAGAAACACTCTTTGACAAAATCCAGCATCATTTCATGATAAAAGTCCAGGAAAAACTGGGGATGTAAGGGATATATCTCAACACAATAAACTTGATTTGCAGCAAGCCTACAGCCAATGTCAACCTAAATGGAGAGAAACTCAAAGGTCTTCCACTGAAATCAGGAACAAGACAAGGTTAGCCACTCTCTCCATACCTGTTCAATGTGATAACTGAAGTCTCAGCTAGAGTGGTGAGACAACTGAAGGACATCAAGAGACTGCAAGTAGCAGGGAATATAAATACACAGAGGACCCTAGGAACCTCACCGGAAGCTTCTCTGGTTACTCTCAGCAAAGTGGCACAATACAAAATTTACAAATCAGTAGCCCTCCTGTATACAGTTGACCAACAGACTGAAATCAGGGACACAACACCTTTCACAATAACCTCAAAGCATATCTTGAGGTAACTGTAACCAAGAAAATGAAAGACTTTTATAATAAAAATTTTATGACATCGAAGAAATATATCAAAGGAGATATCAAAAGATGATATCAAAAGATCTCTCAGGCTCAAGGACCAGTAAGATTAATATGAAAAGGGCCACCCTTCTATAGATTCCACACAAACTCTATCAAAATTCTAACAAGATTCTTCACAGAAATTAAAATGGCAGTTTTCAGCTTCATTTATTTTTTTTTTAAATCCCAAAATGGGGTAATTAAAACAATCCTGAAAAATAAAAGAGCTGCTGGAGGCCTACCTTAAGCTCCAACCATCCTTCTTTCGGGCGTATACTCAAAAGACTCTGTATTTTACTATAGAGACACATGCTCATCTTTGTTCATTGCTGCTCTATTCATAAGAGCCAGAAGCATGAAAAAAATTTTATTTTCATAGGAAAATGTGTATATGGCAGATGCCTTATCAATATTTCAGTCTTAAAACTCATTGATCTTCGTTATACATTAAATTCAATAAAATGGAGTCTACCATTCTTAAAATTAAAAGAATTATGTTATATAATTGTAAGTAAATATACAGTTTATTTACATTATATACAAATTCAGTAATGTTATACTTATACATACATATGGCAACGTTGGCAGATGTGTGGGGGTTAGAAAGTAACCGTGTGGAGTCTTCCACCTTTGCATGTGTTATGGAAATCACACTCAGGTAGCCTTCAGGAGGTTGGGTTTACCTGGAAATGTTGGCAAAGTTTTCTTATTAACAAATTCTTTTATTTATTTATTTATTTACTTATTAAAGATTTCTGTCTCTTCCCCGCCCCCTCCCATCCCCCCCCCAATCAAGTCCCCCTCCCTCGTCAGCCCAAAGAGCAATCAGGGTTCCCTGCCCTGTGGGAAGTCTAAGGACCACCCACCTCCATCCAGGTCTTGTAAGGTGAGCATCCAAACTGCCTAGGCTCCCACAAAGCCAGTACGTGCAGTAGGATCAGAAACCCATTGCCATTGTTCTTGAGTTCTCAGTAGTCCTCATTTATTAACTAATTCTTACATCTTAAATTAGCCCACAATTCTTGCCTGTGTCAGCCACGTGACTTGGTACCGTTTATCAGCGAGGCAGTCTCATCTTGCTTTCTCTGTGTATTTTTACCTGAGGTGCCATCTTGCCAGCCCTGAGAGTTTACCATCTTTAAGACATTGTTGGAGATGCCCTGAAGGTATAAGTATACACTATATACATAAAACACAAGTTACCTTAAATTGACCTTTACTTTTTTTTTCCTGTATGAGCTAATCGTGCTTATGAGTTAGTTCCAGATATTTTAACACACAGCATGAACCCAAATCCAAAACTCTTCAGAGAGGTGCCATGCTTTCCTCTGCATAAAAATTGAAGGTAGATTAACAGGAGGAAGAAACAGCCTCCTTGAAATAGGCAGCTTGCCTGTTTCTAATGGTTGAGAAAGTGCTGAGTAGCTCTGGTCGTGCAAATCAACATATTATGATGTGACGGAAGGCCATAAATTGCTTCCACATTCTTAGATCTTTCCCTGTGCTAAATTCTTTATGGGAATATTGAGGAAATCACGCACTAGCCATACTACCGTGGCTGAGGTCACGAAACTGTACATACAGAGTACTAAGCACCTGCCCGAAGATATTCACAGCCTTGGAGGGAAGGATTGGTCCTGCTTCTCTGTTCTTCCAGACAGGGTAAAGGGAGACTGGACAAGGGCTTGTCAGTTTTATTGTTATTTTGGCATAACCTAGAGCCATCAGGTAAGAGTGAACCTCAGCTGAATTACCTCCACACGGGCATTGTCTTGATTGATGTGGGAGGGCCCAGCCTACCTGGGTGGCACTTTCTCCAGGCATGCCACATTGTTCTGTGTGAGCATGAGTCAGCAAGCAACGTTGGGGTTCCTGCTTGAGTTCTAGCCCCAACTTTCCGTAATGATGGGCTGTGACCTTGAAGTGTAAGCCAAAGAAACACTTCCCTCCTCTAAGTGGCTTTAGTCATGATGTTTGTCACAGTAAGAGAGAGCAACCCAGCACGCACAGTAAATGGTCTGAATCAGGAAGCTTCTGGGGAGAACCCTGAAGATACCGATGTTAACACTGCTGGTACGTTGCAGAAGCCTGGTTCTTTTTATCTCTGATAAACTTGCCTTCCTTCAATGGTTAAAGGCTAGGGTGAGCGATAATGGCATGTCAATTAAATTAAATATCAGATATAATAAAGCAAATCCGATGAACTATCTGTGATCAAAAGTAACACATACCAGTTTTTAAAAGCACTGTAGTTGATTTTGGATTAGAGCAAATTATTGCAATAACTGTAGTACTCTCTCTCAGAGACCAGAATTTGAATAGATTTGTTTTAAATGTCTCGGGTGTACAAACATTATTTTGCTAACTCATTCTTTTAATGATTGTTTTATTTATTTTTTGTTTTTTTTGAAGGGGGATCTTAGGCAGCCTGGACTGACCTTGAAATTGCAATTCTACTGGTTCTGCATTCTGAGTGCTTGGATGCTTGGGTGCTTAGATGCCAAGCATGTATCCCAAGTTCAGCTTTCTTTCTTCCTTCCTTCCTTCTTTTTTTTTTTTTTAAAGACAAAGTTACATGTTTCTCTGTGTAACTGCTCTGACTGTCCGGAAACTTTCTCTGTAGACCAGGCTAGCCTTGAACATAGAGATCCACCTGTTTCAGTCTCCTGAGTGCTGGAACTAAAGGCATGTGCCACCACTGCCCACCCCAGCTTTCATTTTTTTCTTTCTCTTCACCCCTCTGAAGTTCTTCATGATGGATGCTGCCAGAGACCCCTCTCATAATTATAGGAGCAATGGTAGCTTTGAATATCATCAATTAAATATTTTGCCAGTCTCATGTAATGACAAGCACCTTGTAACTCACATAAACACATGTATGTGTGTGTGTGTGTATGTGTGTATGTATGTGTATGCATGTATGTGTGCTTGTATATGTGCATGTGTGTGTGTGTATCTACGTAGTGTTGATAGAGCTTCTAGGTTTGCTACAGAGACAAGTGAAGAATATGGTACAAAGTTTCGGTCGGATCACAAAAACATATCACCAATTAAAAATAGTCATTGAGTAATCATAACTTCTGAGATTATTTCCAGTTCATTGCACAAGAGAAGGTTGCCTCCAGGACTATGTTCTCCCTGCTTGTAAGTAGATGAGCTGGTACCAGGCCTTGGGACTGAAGCTGGGTCCCCCGCAGTTTCCCCTTTAATCTTGCCCTCTCTCCTAACTGACACTTTCAAGAGCATATGCTGTTTCCAACACGGGTACTCTAAACTCTTCAGGCCTCTGTTTGTTTCATCTGCCCACAGTTTCTGCACACTCCGTAGGAAATGCCACAGTCAACCATCTGGCCCTTGTTTGTTCCTTTAATCTGCCCACGATCATTTCTGCATATTCTGCAGGTAATACTACCCTGGAGGTCTGAGAGCTTGGGTCTGCCTCCCAAAGCTTCAGCTAGTCCATATCCACTTTAATCTTCTTCTTATAGGCCCATTTCAGATTCTTTTCTAAGTCACCCTGTGGGCCACCTACCCACAAGCTGTACTTCTGCCTTGGGTGCCCACTCCTGCAGATGAGCCCTGTCCCTGAGCGCTTCAACAACATGGGGCTCAAGTGAAGAACAGCCTGTGCATCTTAAGGGCCCTTACCAGCATCTGAAGTGAGTGCTGTGCACCCCTTGGTTCTGGGTACGGTTGACATTCAATCCAATGTTTGCTTGGCCTAGTTGCCAGAATTAGCAAACAGAACATCACAAAAGACTCGAGCACATTGTGGCCCCACTGCTGTGCGCTGGAAATTCTTTACTGGCACTGCAGACTCGCCCTTGTGTGTTTCCTGGATATTTATTCTATCTATTATACGGAACAGATGTAGCTGGAGGCTGAGGAAAATCACTGCTATCTCATGAACTTCATGCTCAACTCTTACTGCTAATTGGTGTTTTGCTTTTTTTTTTCTGTAGAAAAGAAACATTGTAAATGTTGTTCATTTAGGTCTGTCACCCCAGGGCTATGTTGTGACTTTGTAACACCTTGTCCTAGTGTAATTCCTATTGCAGTGATAAAATTCTGGACAAAAAGCAACAAAGAGGGGTAGGGGAAAGGGTCTACTTGGCTTACAATTCCAGATTACAGCTTTAAGGAAGGAACACAAGCAACTGTTACATCACATCCATAGCCAAGAGCAAAGAGATGAATGTATCCTTGCTTCTTAATTTTTTTTTTTTTTTTTTACGGTACTACAGTCCTGGGACCAGCATATACTATGGTGCCACCCTCCGTGGACTGCTTTCTTCCAACATTAATTAAGAATCAAGGTAAAGCCACAGGCCAATCTGGTTTAGCTAATTCCTCATTAAGCCTTTTCTCAGGTGACTTTAGGTTGTGTCAAGTTGACAATTAAAGCTAACCAGCACACACGTATACGTGTGTGTTCTATGAAGTGCCTACACAACACACATCCCATATACATTACACAATACACATACTGCATACATCACACACCCCCCCACACAGAGCTTTTATTAGTGTATACTAAGGAAACATACTTGTTACATCTAATAAATCAGTTTGATGAGCTCTTCTATTTGATAGATTCAAATACATTGAATTCCTTTTCATGCGTTTTTTTTCTATAATACCCCCCTTAGGAGTAAACTGAAGATGTTAAAAGCATATTAAATTTATCAGAGGACTCTGAGGTGAGAGCATCAGCCACTTGATTGAGAGGTCAAAAAAGTGTGTGCTGAGAAGGCAGGCATCTGGGTGTGATCCCAGGCCTACTCATTCAGAAGAGTGTAATGTGATTCTGGGCACCCAGATACAAGGAGAACAGCATCCCTTCACAATCAGTTCCTTGAGGGGTCATGGGTGTTGGGATGGCAGCAAGTAGCAGAAGGAAGCTTTGGAAGGAGGTGAGATTTGCCTAGATCCAGGAAGAAAAGAAGGTCATGGGTGTGTGGGGGAAGAAGGGATGTGCAAGACGACATAATCCAGAATCCCGTAGTGTATCTTAGTTACTTTCTGTCTCTGCAAAGACACTAGGATCAAGGCAACTTACAGAAGAGAATATTTATTGGAGCTCACACTGCCAGAGAGACATGCTTACCATGGTGGAACCAAGGCAGCAGGCAGGCAGGAATGGATCCGGAGCAATAGCCGAGAGCTTACATTTGATCCACAGGCATCACACACACACACACACACACACACACACACACACACACACACACACACACAGACAGTGAGAGCAAGGGTGACAGAGAGACAGAAAAGTGGTAATGGCTTTTGAAACCTCAAACTCCACCCCTAGTGACACACCTCCTCCAACAAGGCCACACCTCTTAATCCTCCCCAAAAAGTTTCTCCAACTGGCGACCAACTATTCCATGTATTTGAGCCTATGGGAACCATTCTTATTCAAACTGCCACAAAGAACAAGCTTACATGTTTGGTACCAACATTCTGGAACATTCCCTTCCATCACCAAGAGACCACTTATTCTAAAACTAGAGGAAGGAAGCCAGAGGCATGAAAAAAATTCAGGAACTATGGGTAAAACAGTGACTAAGTTAGTGAATGGAGAACTCAGCTAAGCTTCAGTTTAGAACGGCAACTCTTCTCATGGAGAGATTTTGATGCAGAATCACTATAAAGCCTTGCCTCTATTCTTGGCACTAAACCTTTCCTTGAGTCTTGGATTTTGTTTGGTGGGACAGAAGCAGCATGCTCTACCTCATGAGGCCATGGGAGATGTATCGTGAGATGATGTAGCACCATGCTGTGTGGGTCATGGCTGCCCCAACAAACCCAGGGTCATTTGCTCCTTGCTGAGCTCTAACCCATGCCAAGCTGCTGGAAAGTGCACACAGTTTCACTCACAGCCCAGGCTACTGGGGAGAAGTTTAGAGCTTCTCACAAATCAGAAAAGATGAGTCATGTCGGGATTAACACCTCAAGTGAGCACCTGAGAAACAGGCTTCATGGAGCCACAGCAGCAAACAATCACACACTTCATTATTAAAAACAAGCTAAGAGAGAAAAGAAATGTTATGTTAACGTGTCACTCAGTCCACTGGGAACAAGGCAATTATCTCCAGGATATTAAAATAATAGCTTGGTGTTAAAGATGCTTAAAAGCCCATCCCATGCTATTGGAAGAATAAATAATTGATCAGAGGAACTATGGAGATTTTCTTCCTTGCCTCTAAGCAAAACCACCGATTGAACTCTAGCTCTGAAATACCAAGAGGCATATTTCATAGATTAAGTGAAAGAGCTATTGGGTTGTCCCACAACTGCATGTGTTTCCTGCTGGCTTACCCCTAATACGGAGGAACATTTAGAATCTAGGCACGAGGTAGGTGCGTATGAGTTAGGATTGACTGGTCCCCAAGTTGGGTTTCCCATCCGCAATGCAAACGCTGCTCCTTCTAGCTTTCTGCAATGCTGCTTACTTCAGGCTTCCCCACCCAGCTGCCCTATGGGAGAAGTTTACTTTCAACTTTCATACGTTGAATGGGTCCCATTATTTTCTTTAAACTCATTGTTTCATTGAGAAGAAGCATGCATCTAAATCGTCTCGTGTGCACAGCAGAAGAGACGACAGAAATTTAACAGTGGGTGGATTATTACTGCTTAGCATATTTATGGAATTTTAGATTCGGGAAGCATTTTACAAAGCTTTTATTCATTAATCTCTAGAGTCTGACAGGTGGTTAAAAGAAGTGCTATGAGTTTTAAATGGCCATGATGTGGAGATTTTAATGGAGAAGGGCTGTCCCATTTTTCCTTTCTCTCAAGTTACCTTTTAGCCAGAGGGTAAAGGAGAGGACTGTGAAGGGACAGGGATCACATATGCCCCAAACAATTATTAAAAAGGTATACACTGGGTTATGCCACAAGCCAGGTGACAACACCAAAGGAGACAACCCCACCACCATCAAGGTAATTGATGGGTATCCCAACATCAACAGTTCCTAGGGATACAACCCAGGTAAACACAGATGATCAAGAGGTCTACTCTCCTAATTTTAACAATGACATACCTGCTGAACTTCTATGGAATCAGTCACTGCCCAGCCTCTTAAAATTCATATCTGCATTTATGTGGAAATACAAACTTTGTTCCAACAAAGAGAGTTCCTATCATCTGTGTTTGAAAATTTTCATGCTTAGGGACTGGAGATATGGTTCAGTAAGTAAAGATCTTGCATCACAAAGGTCAGGACCCGAGTTTGCATCCCTGGTACCCATATGAAGTAGGATGCTGTTGCACACAGCTGCCATTCAAGTGCTCGCTCCTAAGAGGAGATGGGAGGTGTAGACAGCCTGGCCTAGGCAGCTGCAAGTAAGACCAAACGACACTGTCCACAACAAGGTGGGGGAAGATGATTGAGACTAGAGGTTGTCCTTCACATAAATAGCAAGCCTGTACACATACCCACAAAAGTATATATACACAGATAGTCACAAGTTTAAAAAAATAAATTCTTTAAATGCCACTTCACTTTTATGTATTCTTTTTCCTTTTTCCTTTATTTTCCTTTTTGAGACAGAGTCTCATGTATCACAAACTTACTGTCTTCAGTCCCACTATGTGACTGACGATGTGTTTGGTCTTCTGTTCTCCCTGCCTTTACCCCTGGTGTGGTAGGTGTTGGGATTGGAGGTGTGTACTGCCACACCTAGTTTCTGCACTGGTGATGCTCCGGCTGGTGGTCTTGTGTGCTACGTTAGTACTATATCAACTGTGCTGTATCCCCAGCGGACTTCCAACTTCTGATGAGTCCCAGCACCTACCTCTTCTCCTGATACTAGACAGAACCTCTTCATAGCAGGGCACAGGTTCCAGGGAATCAAAATCGAGTTCTTGACCAAAATCTTTATAGAGCTGTCTTAGTTAGGGTTTCTATGACTGCGATGAGACACCATGACCAAAAGGCAAGGCAGGGAGGAAAGCGTTTATTTGGCTTACACTGTAGCATCTCTGTTCATCATTGAAGGAAGTCAGGACAGGAACTCAAAAAGCAGGGTCCCAGAGGTGGGAGCTGATGCAGAGGCCATGGAGGGGTGCTGCTTACTGGTTTGTTCCTCATGGCTTGCTCAGCCTCCTTTCTTATAGAACCCAGGACCACCAGCCCAGGGATGGCACCACGCACCATGAAGTGGGCCCTCCTTGATTGATCGCTAATGAGAAAATGTCTTACAGATGGATCTTATGAAGGCATTTCCTCAACTGAGGCTCCTTCCTCTGTGTCAACTTGACACACAAAACCAGTCAGCACAAGAGCCCATTGCTAAAACAAAACAAAAAACAATTTAAAAAATACATCAAGAAGAATCTCCCCACGGTCACCTGAACACCTGACAAAAGGAGCCACAGCCACGCAAGTGCTCTGCCCAGTGCGGGAAGCCCATGTGCAGTCCAGACAATAATCCCTTCCCAGGGACGCTAACTTCATCCCTGGAGTTCCAACAGTCCCCCTGTTGGGGATCTAGTGGCCCTGGATGGAGATTTCACAGAGCCTGCGTGCCTCAGGGGTGCACAGGGTTCAAGGTGGTGCGAAGAGGGTGCATACTATGTATAGTATGGTATACATACTAGGAGGTTCGAGGGTGTGTGAAGGTGTGCTTGGGGGTGGATGGGGGTGTGCAAGGCTGTGAAGGGATGAGCAAGGGTGCAAGGGGTTACAAGGGAATACACGTGGGGTGAGCTGTAGACTCTGCAGTGCCTATGGGTGGGCTGAGGGCAGAGCCCATGACGGCCATATTAATCTTCCTGCTCTGGCCCCGCTGTACCGGGACCTCAAGTCTCAAACCTCAGAGGTGAGACTGGCACTAGGCTTCCTAATATCATCTGCCTTTGCCACCCCCACTCCCTGCCATCTTCGAATCAGTGAATCCCCTGGATCGTGGCCCATTTTGCCTGTTCCTCTCCTCCGACTGCCCCTCTCCACCATGTTTCAAGTCCTTTCTGGGACCTATAAGCCCAGATTCTGACCCAGCAAGCTTAAGGCTTGCTATCATTCCCTGAGGCCCTTGGACATCAACCTATGTTGGTGTCCACTGTCCATTTGTAAGATTCCAGGGGAACCCGGCAGGTACATGGTTCCTTCCAAAGTGAGTCTGGGTAAAGTTCTGGTGGAGTTAAGAACCACACTTCCCTTGAGGGCAAGAAAGTTCCAGCAATATTAGTAATATACTTTATTTATGCTATAAAATCTTTATAAATTAAGAAAGGTCTGAACATTCTTTATGACCACAAATAAATAAAATATTTAGAATGTAAGATCTGAAAAGAAATATTGTTAATCACATTGGCACAGGAGACCACTTCCTAAATAAAACCTCAGTAGCACAGACACTGAGAGAAACAATTAATAAATGGGACCTCTTGAAACTGAAAAGCTTCTGTAAAGCAAAGGACACGGTCAACACGACAAAACAGCAGCCTATAGAATGGGAAAAGATCTTCACTAACCCCACATCAGACAGAGGTTTGATCTCCAAAATATACAAAGAACTCAAGAAATTGGTCATCAAAAGAACAAATAATCCAATAAAAAAAGTGGAGTACAGACCTAAACAGAGAACTCTCAAGAGAGGAATCCAAAATGGCTGAAAGACACTTAAGGAAATGCTCAACATCCTCAGTCATCAGAGAATCAAATGCAAACCAAAACCACTCTGAGATTCCATCCTACACCTGTAAGAATGGCCAACATTAAAACCACTGATGACAACTTATGCTAGAGTGGATGTAGGGTAAAGGGAACACTCCTGCATTGCTGGTGGGAGTGCAAGCTGGTACAGACCCTTTGGATATCAGTATGGTGATTTCTCAGAAAATTAGGAAACAACCTTTCTTATAACCCAGCAATGCCACTTTTGGGTATATATCCAAAGGATGCTCAATCATACCACAAGGACATGTGCTCACCTATGCTTATAGCAACATTGTTTGTCATAGTCAGAACCTGGAAACAACCTAAATGCCCCTTGACTGAAGAATGGATAAGGAACTATGTTCATAGCAGCATTGTTAGTCATAGCCAGAACCTGGAAACAACCTAAATGCCCCACTGACTGAAGAATGAATAAGGAAAATGTGGTACATTTACATAATAGAGTACTACACAGCAGAGAAAAAATAATAATGTCTTGAAATTTGCAGGCAAATGGATGGAGCTAGAAAACATCACATTGAATGAGGTAACCCAAACCCAGAAAGACAATTATGATATGTACTCACTAATAAGTGGGTTTTAAACATAAAGCCTACAAATCACAATCCCAGAGAACCTAGACAACAATGAGAATCCTAAGAGAGACATACATGGATGTAATCTACATGGGAAGTAGAAAAAAACAAGATCTCCTGAGCAAATTGGGAGCATGGGGGCCATGGTAAAGAGTAGAAGAGGAGGGGAGAGGAAAGAAGGGGAACAGAGAAAAATGTAGAGCTCAATAAAACAAACAAACAAACAAACAAACAAACGGGACCTGGTTCAATCAGTGAAAAAAAAATCTTAAGAAAAAAAAGCAAAAATGAAAAACAAGTAGAAATGGACCCCCATGCAAATCTTCTGCTTCGCTATCAGTCTGGTGTAGAGACTAAGTATTTACGTAGGTGACACTATTCACCTCTTTATATTTAGACATTTTCTTGTAGGAAGGAGAGGTGGAAATAAGATGCAAGATAACCAATCTGAAGAGCTTTTAACAACCGGTGTAAAAGTTTACGAGCGAGCACAGCTGCAGTCATTGGTGCCTCCAAAATTATGTCAACTCACACGTGTTCTTCAGTTTTACCATCTTCATCGGTATAACGAGTGCCTGTGTATCCATTCCTGCAGTAACAGTAAGACCCTTACAAGAATTACCTCCAGTTGAAGCTGTGTATCCCTACAACCCCAGCCTTTGGAGGCGGAGGAATCCTTTTTATGATATCATATATATCCTGATCCCACATCATATGCATGTCACACATTTTAGCTCATCTTCTGAATACTTAGCATTTTTTAAGAGGGAGGGGTCAGGGTTTTGATGTATTGTAGCCCAAACTGGCCTTGCAATTTCATCAGGAAATGTAGTTGGAAGCTTTTTCTGTGTCCTACCCAGGTCCTGCTGAACCGGTTTCTCTCCTGCCCTCTGATCTCTACAGCTGCTTATTAAAAATTATTCTGAGGCTTAATATTAATTATAATTGCTTGGCTGGTAGCTCAGGCTTATTACTGGCTAGTTTTACATACAAATTAACCGATTTCTAGTAATCTGTGTATTGCCATGTGCCCTGTGGCTTACCAGGGATGCTCTGGCATCTTACTCCTCCAGCAGCTGCTGGCATCTCCTGACTCCACTTTCTTTCTCCCTGTACCTCTGCTTGGATTTCCCACCTAGCTAGATTCTATTCTGCCATAGGCCAAGGAGCTTCTTTATTAACCAATGGTAATAAAACATATTCAGAGCATACAGAGGGGCATCCCACATCAAGGAAAGCCTGGTGACTCCAGCTTCAGAGGGAATTTTAAATCCCAGCTTCATGAAGACCATTGTCTTCTCAACCTCTCTGAATCACTCAGGTATGTGGGAAAGGTCCTTATCCCTTCCTTTAGCCGTCTTACTCTTGGTCATGTCCTGGCGGTCAGTTACTCATGCAGCAGGCACGTGGGTGTGGCCAACCTTTCTACATTGCAACAGGTGTCTTCTACAAAGTCCATCTTAGGAACCACACAACACAGAAACACTCCAAACTCTCTCCAGTCCGATCATGCTTAGCTTATGAGATCAGACACGATCAGGCACGTTCAGGGTGGTATGGATGTAGACATTTCCCAAACTCTCGTAACATTTCAATGACGTCTGTGATCCCGTGTTGGGCTGCATCTTTAGCTATTCTTGGCTTCCTGTTATCTGTCCTCCAGTTGCAGGTCAGATATCCGACTGGGTGATGTCTTGAAACTCTATGTATTCCTCTGCCCTAAGGAACAGGCATCAGTCTCCCATTGCTCTCTGACATGATACAGATGACATTGGCCTCTGCCCCTTTCTACAGCAGTGTCCCTCTGACCCCTCTTACATCTTGCCATAGTTTTTCTGGCTCCTCCAGCCTCTTCAGTCTTCATGCCCCTGCTTCTTGGTGTCTAGTGCCATCCATTCTAAGTTTTTCTTTTTTCCAGAAAGAAAGAAAGGTATCTTGCCGTATTCTGAAAGAGCCCACATCCCTGTGCCTTTCCAACTCACTTTATTTCCCTCCTCATTTTTGTTTGTTAGTTTGGTGGTAGCTCATGGTAGGGAAATATTCTTCTATTGATCTGTATCTCCAGGCCCATTTCCAATTTGAGATAGATGTTGCCCCGTTTTGAGTAGCCGTGTCCTCTGGACAGGCTGTGAATTTCATCTGGAATTGGAGTGACTGTGATCATGAACACAGGAGCCTCAGGAGTCTGGGCCTGCTCACTTTCCCTCAAGAAGTTTCAGTGAGGCTGGAGGAGGAGGCTCATGAGGTCTAAACACCCCCTTTCTTCCCCAAAGTTATGTCAACAGCCGGCCATTGCTATGAGTAAGGCTCTCTGGTTTAGTGACTTGCAAATTGTCTCTGGGACTCTTTTATCACTCCGTTATCATGTGTTCTCCATGGGAATCCCCCAGTAGTATACTTGCCTATAAATTGCTCAGAGAGATTTCTAGTTGCAGAGCTGCCTTGAGTCACCCACATTCCTGTAAGTTACCCTAATGAACTCATTGGTTGACCAAGATGGCCCTGTCACCCCTTCCTATGTCTGTCGGTGCCCTCTGACCTCAAACTCCCTTCATATCTCAGCTAGGTTTTGTACTCAAAATCCTCCTGTCTGTGTTTCAATAGGCACCACACCCAGTTTAGCTTTCCCTTTAATGTGCCTGAGAATATGAATTTAAACACACACAGACAGAACTGTGCTTGCATGCACACACACACACACACACACACACACACACTTGCACATACACACCTATGTAAACACACACCTGCTGTATTCTTAGGAATGAGAATGTCTTAAGGTTCTTATTGCTGTGAAGGGACACCATGACCACAACAACTCTTATAAAAGAAAACATTTAATTGAGGTGGCAGCTTACAGTTCAGATGTTTAGTGACTGGTGAGGAGCAAGGTAGTAAGCAGGCAGGCATGATGTTCAAGAGGCTGAGAGTTTTTGCCTCTTGACTTGCAGACAACAGGGAGTGGTCTAAGATACTGGGCATGGCTTGAGCATATATAAAACCTCAAAGCATGCCACCACAATGACACACTTCCTCTGACAAGGTCATGCTTATCCCAGAAGGCCACACCTCCTAATAGTGCAGCTCTCTTGGGGGCCATTTTCTTTCAAATCACCTTGAAGAGCTGTGATCTGGTTGCGATGCCAGTTACAGAGAAGGTACTCTAATACTTGTCAAAATCTTGTCAACTATGCTTCAGGCTGAATGTGTGTCTCCTACATTCCTGTGTCTAAGCCCTTAGATATGGCTATGTTTGGAGATAAAGCCTTTATGGAAGTAATGAAGATTGTAGAAGGTCGTAAAAGTGGGACCCTATGTAAAGAGACATTAGTTTGAGGACCTCACCTCTGGTGTTTCGTGATGGCAGCTCAGGCGGTACTAGACAAGTTATAAAGATAAAGAAAAAACACAGCAAGGAGCTCAGCTGTTTCCATTAGCATCCAGACTACAGCAGGCGGAAGGATCATTGATCATTTAAAGGTCCCCAGGGCGGCTGAGAAGCACAGTGGTGTGACCTTTAATCATCAATCAGGTCTTGGCAGTGCCTCCCAGGATAACTAAAGTTTTGAGATTAATCTTATCTCGACCTGAGACTGGAACGAGTGCTCGCTCTGAACATGTTACTCCATCGTGCAGATTCTGTTGGTGGTGCTTTCTGAGGTCACGGCTAGTTGGTGCTCAGAGGACGAAGATTGAGTTAGTCACCGTGGCGAGAAATGGAATTTTCCAACGAAGTTCACTCCAGAAGTTCCCCAGAAGATCTCACTGGTCACATGGAAGGACTCACATGCACCTGTGTGCCTAGCCCATCACCCTGACCCACCACACTCACAGGTGAGATGCTTTGGGTAATTGCCTTGCTTATCTCGCACGAGAACCTGTACTTGTGACCTCTAAAGCAGGCTATGAGGGAGAGACACCAGCGCTGCCGTTTTTATTTCTTATTGAAAAGATTTGTTCACAAATATGTACCAGGGCACCAGCAGCCTGGCTAGCCAAGGGTCAGCTGACCTAGGGGAATGCTGGGATGTTTGCCACACTGGCTTGGGTGCAGCTAATGTGGTTTCTATGAGTCATTCATTTTTGTTATATTGTATCTCCTTGATGTCTATGTGTGTCCACTTCAGGAACTGAAAATACTATTTCCTAGTTTTAACTACCTTGGAGGTCACAGAGCAAGAAAGGATCTTAAGGGTGTTTTGGTGGAGAAGCTAACTCCAAGACAAAAATAAACACCAATAGGATATTGGCGAAGTAGATACATCTGTATTATGAATCATACTGGGAAGGCACAGCACTGAAGATCTGTCTGCCTAACATGGTTTAAAGAGAATTCAGGAATCCCTTTCCACTGGAGTAAGACATTCAAAACATAGATTTACATCAACAACAGTGATCCTTGTGTTGTACTTTGAGAAGCACGAAAGAGAATATGAAGCAGGAAAGAGTCAGAGACTGAAAAATATGATTTATGTCATCATTAAATGATTTTTTAGGCAGTTTCATCCATATGTGTTTTGTAATGTACACTGGTAAATGCAATAAGAGATTTGGTTGATGAGTTAATGAGAATACATATTGAAGATAGATAATAAGCATTTCAAAGTGATGGAATCTCCTTTCAGAAATGTTCAGAAATCACTGACTTAGAAACACATGAATTAAAATAATTAGAACATAACAGCCCTCCTGATAAAAGATGATATCAATCAATGAACCAACTAAACAATCATCCAATATTCCTCTTTGATTATAGAGTAGCTAGTAAGTTTCTGAATGTTTCTATGACCTTCTTTTCTTGTTTGCTTTTTTTAAAATTTATTTATTTATTAAAGATTTCTGTCTCTTCCCCGCCACCGCCTCCCATTTCCCTCCCTCTCCCCCAATTAAGTCCCCCCCCTCTCAGCCCGAAAAGCCATCAGGGTTCCCTGTCCTGTGGGAAGTCCAAGGAACCCCCACCTCCATCCAGGTCTAGTAAGTTGAGCATCCAAACTGCCTAGGCTCCCACAAAGCCAGTGCGTGCAGTAGGATTAGAAACCCATTGCCATTGTTCTTGAGTTCTCAGTAGTCCTCATTGTCCGCTATGTTCAGAGAGTCCGGTTTTATCCCAGGCTTTTCCAGACCCAGGCCAGCTGGTCTTGGTGAGTTCCCAGTAGAACATCCCCATTGTCTCAGTGTGTGGGTGCACCCCTCGCGGTCCTGAGTTCCTTGCTCGTGCTCTCTCTCCTTCTGCTCCTGATTTGGACCTTGAGATTTCAGTCCTGTGCTCCAATGTGGGTCTCTGTCTCTGTCTCCTTTCATCGCTTGTTGAAGGTTAATATTCAGGAGGATGCCTCTATGTTTTTCTTTGGGTTCTCCTTATTTAGCTTCTCTAGGATCACTAATTATAGGCTCAATGTCCTTGGTTTATGGCTAGAAACCAAATATGAGTGAGTACATTACATGTTCCTCTTTTTGGGTCTGGCTTACCTCACTTAGGATAGTGTTTTCTTTTTTTTTTTTTTTAATAATTTTTTTATTAAGAAAAGAAGAAAAAAAACATAAACAAAAAACAAGTTTCCACCTCCTCCCAGCCTCCCATCTCCCTCCCCCTCCTCCCACCCTTCTCCCCCTCCTCCCACCCTTCTACCCCTCCCCCCACTCCTCTCCCCCTCCCTCTCCAGTCCACAGAGCAGTCCAGGTTCCCTGCCCTGTGGCAAGTCCTAGGTCCTCCCCCCTCCGTCCATATCTAGGAAGGTGAACATCCAAACTGGCTAGGCTTCCACAAAGCCAGCTCAGCTCATTAAGTAGGATCAAAACCCCGTGCCATTGTCCTTGGCGTCTCATCAGCCCTCATTGTTCGCCATGTTCAGAGAGTCTGGCTTTATCCCATGCTTTTTCAGTCACAGTCCAGCTGGCCTTGGTGAGCTCCCAGTAGATCAGCTCCACTGTCTCAGTGGGTGGGTGCACGCCTCGTGGTCCCGACTTCTTTGCTCATGTTCTCCCTCCTTCTGCTCCTCATTGGGACCTTGGGAGCTCAGTCCAGTGCTCCAGTGTGGGTCTCTGTCTCTGTCTCCATCCATCACCAGATGAAGGTTCTATGATGATATGCAAGATATTCGTCAGTATTGCTCTCGGATAGGGTCATTTCAGGTTCCCAATCCTCAGCTACCCAAGGAACTAACTGGGAACCTCATGTTGGGCACTTGGGAGCCCCTCTAGGGTCAAATCTCTTGCTCACCCTAAAGTGGTTCCCTTAACTAAGAATTGTGGTTCCGTGCTCCCCTATCCACCTTTCCTTTATCCCAATTCTCCTGATTCCCCAAGTCCCCCCTCCTTCCCTTCTACCTTTTCTCTCCCCATCTCCCCTTACCCCCATCCCACCCCACCCCCAAGATCCTAATTTTCTCCCCGGCAATTGGGTCTACTTCCCTTAGCCAAGAGGATAACTATATGTTTTTCCTTGGGTTCACCTTCTTACTTAGCTTCTTTAGGTTCACCTATTGTAGACTCCGTGGCCCTAATTTATGGCTAGAAACCAATTATGAGCGAGTACATCCCATGTTCATCTTTTTGGGTCTGGGACACCTCACTCAGGATAGTGTTTTCTATTTCCATCCATTTGCCTGCAAAATTCGAGAAGTCATTGTTTTTTACCGCAGCGTAGTACTCTAGCGTGTATATATTCCATACTTTCTTCATCCATTCTTCCATTGAAGGGCATCTAGGTTGTTTCCAGGTTCTGGCTATTACAAATAATACTGCTATGAACATAGTTGAACAAATGCTTTTGTCATATGATAGAGCATCTCTTGGGTATATTCCCAGGAGTGGTATTGCTGGGTCCAGGGGTAAGTTGATCCCGAATTTCCTGAGAAACCGAAACACTGACTTCCACAGTGGTTGCACAAGATGGCATTCCCACCAGCAATGGATGAGGGTACCCGTTCCTCCACAGCCTCTCCAGCAAAGGTTATCCTTGGTGTTTTTGACTTTAGCCATTCTGACAGGTGTAAGATGATATCTCAAAGTTGTTTTGATTTGCATTTCCCTGATTGCTAAGGAAGTTGAGCACGACTTTAAGTGTCTTTTGGCCATTTGAACTTCCTCTGCTGAGAATTCTCTGTTCAGTTCAGTGCCCCATTTTTTAATTGGGTTAATTAGCATTTTAAAGTCTAGTTTCTTGAGTTCTCTATATATTTTGGAGATCAGACCTTTGTCTGTTGTGGGGTTGGTGAAGATCTTCTCCCAATCAGTAGGTTGCCTTTGTGTCTTATTGACTATGTCCTTTGCTTTACAGAAGCTTCTCAGTTTAAGTAGGTCCCATTTATTCAATGTTGCCCTTAATGTCTGTGCTTCTGGGGTTATACATAGGAAGCGATCTCCTGTGCCCAGCTCCTGTAGGGTACTTCCCACTTTCTCTTCTATCAGGTTCAGTGTGTTCGGGCTGATATTGAGGTCTTTAATCCATTTGGACTTGAGTTTTGTGCACGGTGATAGATAAGGGTCTATTTTCATTCTTCTACAAGATGACATCCAGTTGTGCCAGCACCATTTGTTGAAGATGCTTTCTTTCTTCCATTTTATACTTTTAGCTCCTTTATCGAAAATCAGGTGTTCATAGGTTTGTGGGATAAAATTCGGGTCTTCTATACGATTCCATTGGTCGACTTCTCTGTTTTTATGCCAGTACCACACTGTTTTCATTACTGTAGCTCTGTAATAGAGTTTGAAGTCAGGGATGGTAATGCCTCCAGAAGATCCTTTATTGTATAGGATTGTTTTGGCTATCCTGGGTTTTTTGTTTTTCCATATAAAGTTGATTATTGTCCTCTCCAGATCTGTGAAGAATTTTGATGGGATCTTGATGGGGATTGCATTGAATCTATAAATAGCCTTTGGTAGAATTGCCATTTTTACTATGTTGATCCTCCCAATCCAAGAGCAAGGGAGGTCCATCCATTTTTTGGTATCCTCTTCAATTTCTTTCTTCAATGCCTTAAAGTTCTTGTCAAATAGATCTTTCACTTCCTTGGTTAGATGTACCCCAAGATATTTTATGCTGTTTTTGGCTATTGTGAATGGTGAAGCTTCTCTGATTTCCCTCTCTGCTTCCATATCCTTTGTGTATAAGAGGGCGACTGATTTTTTGGAGTTGATCTTGTATCCTGCCACATTACTAAAGCTGTTTATCAGCTGTAGGAGTTCTTTGGTGGAGTTTTTGGGGTCGCTTATGTACACTATCATATCATCTGCAAATAACGAAAGTTTAACTTCTTCCTT
Source organism: Microtus oregoni (assembly GCF_018167655.1). Classification (NCBI taxonomy): domain Eukaryota; kingdom Metazoa; phylum Chordata; class Mammalia; order Rodentia; family Cricetidae; genus Microtus; species Microtus oregoni. Next base: position 4,701,878 of record NW_024543066.1, read on the forward strand.
TCCAATTCGAATCCCCTTGATTCCATTATGTTGTCTTATTGCTATTGCTAGAACTTCAAGCACTATATTGAAGAGGTATGGGGAGAGTGGACAGCCTTGTCGTGTTCCTGAGTTAAGTGGGATGGCTTTGAGTTTCTCTCCGTTTAATTTGATGTTAGCTGTCGGCTTGCTGTATATAGCTTTTATTATATTTAGGTATGACCCTTGTATCCCTAATCTCTCCAAGACTTTTAACATAAATGGATGTTGAATTTTGTCAAATGCTTTTTCAGCATCTAATGAAATGATCATATGGTTTTTTTCTTTCAGTTTATTTATATGCTGGATTACATTGATAGATTTTCGTATGTTGAACCAGCCCTGCATCTCAGGAATGAAGCCTACTTGATCATAATGGATAATTTTTCGGATGTGTTCTTGGATTCGATTTGCCAGTATTTTGTTGAGGATTTTTGCGTCGATATTCATGAGTGAGATTGGCCTGTAGTTCTCTTTCCTGGTTGAGTCTTTGAGTGGTTTTGGTATCAGAGTAATTGTGGCTTCATAAAAGGAGTTTGGTAATGACCCTTCTGTTTCTATCTTGTGGAATACATTAAGGAGTATAGGTATTAGATCTTCTTGGAAGATCTGGTAGAATTCCGCATTGAAACCATCTGGTCCTGGGCTTTTTTTGGTAGGGAGGTTTTTGATAACCTCTTCTAATTCTTCGCGACTAACAGGTCTATTTAGATTGTTCACCAGGTCCTGATTTAACTTTGGTATATGATATTTATCTAAAAAAGTATCCATTTCCTTTACATTTTCCAATTTTGTGGCATATAGGCTTTTGTAGTAAGATCTAATGATTCTCTGAATTTCCTCTGTGTCTGTGGTTATGTCCCCCTTTTCATTTCTGATCTTATTAATTTGCAAATTCTCTCTCTGCCGTTTGATTAGCTTGGATAGTGGTTTGTCAATCTTGTTGATTTTCTCCAGGAACCAGCTTTTTGTTTCATTGATTTTTTGTATTGTTTTCTGTGTTTCTATTTTGTTGATTTCAGCCCTCATTTTGATTATTTCCAGTCTTCTACTCCTCCTAGGTGAGTCTGCTTCTTTTTTTTCTAGAGCTTTCAGGTGGGCTGTTAAGTCTCCAATGTGAGCTTTCTCTGTTTTCTTTAAGTGGGCACTTAGTGCTATGAACTTTCCTCTTAGGACTGCTTTCATAGTGTCCCATAAGTTTGAGTATGTTGTTTCTTTATTTTCATTGAATTCCAGGAAGACTTTAATTTCTTTCTTTATTTCTTCCTTAATCCAGCTATGGTTCAATAGTTGACTGTTCAGTTTCCATGACTTTGTATGCTTTCTGGGGGTAGCATTATTGTTGAATTCTAACTTTAATCCATGGTGATCTGATAAGACACAGGTGGTTACTAATATTTTTTTGTAACTGTGGATGTTTGCTTTGTTACCGACTATGTGGTCGATTTTCGAGAAGGTTCCATGAGCTGCAGAGAAGAAGGTATATTCTTTCCTATTTGGATGGAATGTTCTATAGATGTCTGTTAAGTCCATTTGATTCATTACCTCCACTAATTCTCTTATTTCTCTGTTAGGTTCCTGTCTGATTGACCTGTCCATTGGTGAGAGAGGAGTGTTGAAGTCTCCTACTATTAGTGTGTGCGGTTTGATGGCTGCCTTGAATTTTAGCAATGTTTCTTTTATGTACGTGGGTGCTTTTATATTAGGGGCATAGATGTTCAGGATTGAGACTTCATCCTGATGAACTGTTCCTGTTATGAGTATAAAATGCCCCTCTCCATCTCTTCTGATTGATTTAAGTTTAAAGTCAACTTTGTTAGAGATTAGTATGGCCACACCTGCCTGTTTCATTTGCTTGATAGGCCTTTTCCCAGCCCTTTACTCTGAGTAGGTGCCTGTCTTTGTGGTTGAGGTGTGTTTCTTGTAAACAGCAGAATGTTGGATCCTGTTTTCTTATCCAATCTCTTAGCCTGTGCCTTTTTATAGGTGAGTTGAGTCCATTGACATTAAGTGATATTAATGACCAGTGGTTGTTAACTCCGGTCATTTTTTTTTTAGTCGTAGAGTTTGTGAGTTTCCCTTCTTTGTTTTGTGTTGGTGAAGGGTCTCTAGATGTCTGAGGTATTGTGGTCATTGTTGGACTCCTTGGTTAGTGATTTTCCTTCAATTACTTTCTGTAAGGCTGGATTTGTGGCTGCGTATTGTTTAAATTTGTTTTTATCCTGGAAAATTTTATTTTCTCCATTTATAGTGAATGAAAGCTTGGCTGGGTATAGTAATCTGGGCTTGCACCCATGGTCTCTCAGTTTCTGCAGTACATCTACATCTAACCAGGACCTTCTGGCTTTCATGGTTTCCATGGAGAAGTCAGGTGTAAGTCTGATAGGTTTACCTTTATAAGTAATTTGGCCTTTTTCCTTTGCAGCTCTTAATATTCTTTCCTTATTTTGTATGCTTTGTGTTTTGATAATTATATGGCGAGGGGATGTTTTTTTTTTGATCCAGCCTATTCGGTGTTCTGTATGCTTCTTGCACCTTCATAGGAAAATCTTTCCTTAGGTTGGGAAAGTTTTCTTCTATAATTTTATTAAATAGATTTTCTGGACCATTGAGCTGCCCTTCTTCTCCTTCTTCTACTCCTATTATTCTTAGGTTTGGTCTTTTTATTGTGTCCCATATTTCCTGAATGTTTGTGATGAGAGTTTGTTGGACTTGCTGTTTTCTTTGATCAGTGTGTTTATTTTCTCTATGGTATCTTCAGAATCCGAGAGTCTTTCTTCTATCTCTTGTATTCTGCTGGTTATGCTTGTTTCTGTAGACTCTATTCGTTTACCTAGATTTTCCATGTCCAGACGGCCCTCTGTTTGTGTTTTCTTCTTTGCCTCCATTTCAGTTTTCAGGTCTTGAACTGTTTCCATTATCTGTTTGATTGTTTTTCCTTGGTTTTCTAGGGTATCATTCACTGATTTATTCAATTCTTCAAACTTTCTGTTATATTTCTCATCCATTTCTATAAGGGCGTTTTTTACATGCTGTTTAAGGGTGTCAATCACTTTCATGAAGTCAATCATTTCTCCTTCCTCTTGATTAAGGGGTTCTTGTCCTCCCGTTGTGAGGTCGCTTGTTTCTGGTAGCTTCATGTTGCTTTTCAGCTTGTTGGGCGAATTCTTGCCTTGACGTCGGCCCATCTCTTCTTCCAAATGCTCCCTATGGATCTTCTTTTACCGGATTAGGTCTCCTTGCCTACCAAACGCTGTCTCTCCCCAATGTTGGCTCTCCCAATGCTGGGTCTCCTGGCACCGAAAGATCAGGCCTCCGTGCTGGTTGGGCAGCTCGCAGACAAAGCGCCTACCCCGCTTGGTGCAGGCAGGCCACAGAAACAAAGGAACTGCTGCCCGCCCGGGAGCCCCGGGTACTCGGACCCAGCGCCCAGATAGGCTGCCTAGGATAGTGTTTTCTATTTCCATCCATTTGCATGCAAAATTCAAGAAGTCCTTGTTTTTTATTGCTGAGTAGTACTCTAATTAAGATACCATCTTACACCTGTCAGAATGGCTAAAATAAAAAACACCAATGATAGCCTTTGTTGGAGAGGTTGTGGAGAAAGGGGTACACTCATCCATTGCTGGTGGGAATGCAAACTTGTGCAACCACTTTGGAAAGCAGTATGGCAGTTTCTCAGGAAATTTGGGATCAACTTACCCCTGGACCCAGCAATACCTCTCTTGGGAATATACCCAAGAGAGGCCTTATCATACAACAAAAGTATATGCTCTACGATGTTCATAGCAGCATTGTTTGTGATAGCCAGAACCTGGAAACAACCTAGATGCCCTTCAATGGAAGAATGGATGAAGAAAGTATGGAATATATACATCTTGTTTGCTTTTTGATCGTTTCAAAAGTTAACAATTTCAAAGGTTAGTCTTTCATTATATTTAGTATATGTTTTAGTCACTGTTCTATTATTCCGTAAAGACCCCATGACTAATTAAAAAAACTCACTTAATGGGGGACCTGCTTACACATTCAAAGCGTTAGTGAGTGACCACCATTGTGGGGAGTATGGTGGCAGGAATCAGGCATGGTGCTGGAGCAGTAGCCGAGAGTTTACATATTATCTACCAGAGAGAGAGAGAGAGAGAGAGAGAGAGAGAGAGAGAGAGAGAGAGAGACTAGACCAGTGACACACCTCTTTCAACAAGACCGTACCTTCTAATCCTTCCCATCATTTAGGGACCATGCACTCAAATACAGGGGCCAATTCCATAAAAACCACTACAGCAAAGAAGATTGAAATTTGAAAATCAAATGATTTGGGGATCTTTTTAGGGGCCTGGGGCTACTCTGCTGATCTTATTCTCAATTATTATAGATTATATTGTATAGCTTTCTAATAATCTATAATTATCTTATCATAGTCATGTTTGTTTATATCTAACCTTACTGTGGAATATACTCAGAGAATGTGGCGTTTGAAATGAAGTTGAAATCTGGTCACATTATCCCTATTTCTCTTTCATGCATAAGAACATTTATCCCAGGTTTTCCTAGTTCTCAGAATTCCCTTAGTCTTGACTCTCAAAGCCAACATGCTCAGCAACGCACATGATATGATAATGGATGTCAGCATAGCTTTAGAACAGACTAGTTCTGTCCTTGGATAAATAGCCCCATTTGGGAAAAGGTTGAGGTTGAAAAGAAAACCAGCTAAAGTTCAGTGTGGAAAGGAGGAAATGGAGATTCAGAGATGGATGCCTGAGGACTTGCGGATGCTCCAGCCACTGGAGCCCTGCAGAGCTGAGGGAAGACGTCATTTCTCACTCCCTTCTGTCTGCATCCCCCTGTGACATGGCACTTCAGAGAGCTTGGAGAGAAAGCTACTCTGCTTGCTGAACATGCCTTAGAAAAAGCAGAACATCCTTGTCTTCGCCTCCTATGTTCAGATTTCCCAAGTGTCCCTATCCAACATGGTGGCCATGAAGAAACATGAAACCTCTAGATATTGGCTTACTTTGTGAAAGGAGACATTATAGACTATCTTCTACTTCATGGGACTTCAGATATTAGCTCCCTATGAAGTCATTGCCAGGTACTGTTTTCCCAACAAGAATGTGAACATTCAAAGATATTATTTTGTGGGATGGTCACAGATGATCATAAGGAAAGAAATACGAGTTAGACAGGAAGACTGAATCACTCAAACTGGTCAACATGGATGACCGTTACTAATTAGCAATCATGTCTAATGGGCTGGTAGAAATAAGGAAGCCTAACTTTTGGGGTTTCTTATTATAATAGAGCCAAGTAGAATGGTGACAGGCATGCAGTGGATATGATCCTATTACTCTCCCGGCCTCTCCACAGTTGGAGAACTTCCAGTTCTTGGAATGTGTGTGCCCATTAAACAAAGAGTTACCTTGTGTGGAGTTACCTTGAAGTTTACCAGTTAAGATACGTTGGATGTTTTTCCTCATCACTTATAGAACACTCTTATTTATTCTGGAAGTCACCCCAGTTCCTGTGTTTCCCTATGCATTCCGATTTCTTGCCTTAGACTTGGGTTTTAAGTATGTCAGCTACATTTCTTACAATCACTCACAACAAGCTAGAAGATACTAGAGGCTAAGCCCTGGCTTAGTAGAGAAAACTGGTAGGATTTGGTTATGGTCTTAGTCTTACCTCTGTTACTTCTGGAACTTTGATTTTTTTTTTTTCCCTCTCAACCCTGGAAGCTGCAGTAGGGTGAAAATGTGCCAAAAGACATTTGGAAATTTATCTTCAGTATGTACAAACAAATGCAGTTTGAAAATTCTATACCCAAACTCAGGTATTTAATTTTCATATTAACAGAGTCTCAGAGTTGGATTTTTTATTTTTTTACAACACCGTGCCTTCTTCATTACAAAGGAAAACACTGAGTGGTCAGATTGCCATCTCCAGAAAGCCTGAGCAGATGGTTTGTGCACATGTGGGCATCATCCATTTTCCTTCCCATAAAAAAAGACAGGCCTTTGATTCTAAAGGCTCACTTCTTATCGCTCGCTCAGTCCGTGGTGCCTAATACATTATTTTATGGTGATGATGCTTTCATTTTTAGCCTACAACATGCTTTGTGCAATGTGAGGGCGGAGCCTGTGATTTACTGCAACGGTCATAGGGAATTCTGGAGACTTCACCTGAGAATGTCTATACGAGAGGGATATTTGACCTTGGGAGCTAACCCAAGCCTGAACAGATGGAACTATAAATATCACTAAGTACCAGCAAGTTAAAATCTGATCCTTTCTCTCCCGGTTTTCTAGTATTTCCTGGGATGGAATAATTGCTGAGGGAGCTGGTGGCCATTCTGTCTAATGTATTCATATGCTTCTTGTCTTTTTCTCCTCCAGTATCACAGGGAGGGGTGCCTTGTTTGTGCGTTAAAAAGCTTGCGTTACAACTGGACCACTTTTTTGAAAATGTGGCTTCAGTTGCACTGATGATTCAACTCTCAGTGTAAGGACAAGACTTTGCAAGAATGGCCGTGGTCTCTCACCAATGTTGTAAATAATTCATTCGTCTTGACCCCAAATGCTGATTGATGTTCGTTCTGGACCTGGTACCTGTCAGCTCACCATGCTTATTCCACCCATTCTTATTCTGTGCCTGTGAGAGAAATACTCTGACCGAAAGCTGCATTGGGAAGGAAAGGGTTTACTTTAATTTCCAGGTCAGGGAAGTTGGGGTAAAAACTCAAGCAGGAAGTTGAAGCAGAAACCATGGAGAAATACTGCTTGCTGGCTTGCTCATACGCGCATTTTAGTTAGCTTGTCTATATAAACCAGGGCCGGCTGGGTAAGGAATGATACCAACTACAGAGGGCAGGAGCTGAGTCCCAGGAACTGAGTTGCAGATGGTTGTGATCAGTTACTGTGTAGGAACTAAGCCTAGAGGTTCAGTAAGTGCACTTAACTGTTGATCCAATTCTCCAGTTCCAACATCCAAAGGTTTTAATTGGATCCTCTCTACACATATTTTAAAATACAGGATTGAGGATTTTGTTTTGTTTATAACATCAAATATAAGGTTTTGGAATAAAATTTCATCCTCAAACAAAATATAACTGGTAGTTTGAACAAGAATGGCCCCTATAGGCTCATATATTTGAATGCTCAGTCACCAGGGAGTGGCACTATTTGAAAGGATTAGAAGGATTAAAAAGTGTAGCCTTGTAGGAGGAAGCATGACACTGGGGATTGGCTGTGAGGTTTAAAATGCCCATACCAAGCCCAGTGTCTCTCTCTTGACCTACAGATCAGGGTGTAGCTCTCAACTACTTATGCAGTACCATGAGTGTAGCCATGCTCTCCCCCAAGATGGTAATGCACCAAGCCTCTGAAACTGTAAGCAAGCCCCAGATTAAAAGCTTTCTTTTATAAGTTGCCTTGTTCATGGTGCCTCTTCACAGCAATAGAACAGTGACTAGGAAGATAATAACATGTCCTTCAAATCAAACCAATCAAACCAATTCCAAACCAAAAGCCTACTGATCAAATCTTTTCTGGAATGTATGTTGGTGGTGAAGCAGATATTTCTGTTTTTATTTTGTGAAAAATCTTTGAAGTAGAAAAATTTGGAGAACTGAAAAAATATTCTATTTCTGGAGGTCATTTTGAACTATTTTAATTTATTATTTTCTTTGTCGTTTTAAAGTAGCTGTATAGCAATTTACTAAGAAGAGTCTCAGAGGGAATACTCAATTGTTTCTGCCTGTGTTCTAGAAGGTGGTATTAGCCAGGATAAATCCAGGTCTGATAAAGTAATGGGCACTTACCACAGTAGCACAGTGAAAGTTCATTTCTTGTCCATGCAAAAACCCAGTGGATCTGAAAGACTTCTCCTGACAGTGAGCATCCTTGACATGACTGGTCAACCTTAAATCTCTTCATCTTGAGGTTCAGCAACCTCAGTCAAGATCTCCTTGATTGAGGCTATGGAACAAAGAGATTGTAAGGGTCATTTTAGTTCTTCATCTTTGAAAAGTGAGGCCCATTCACCCCAAACACATTTCCTTGGCCAACACTAGTCACATGGCCCAAGTGCACTGGGAAACGAGATACTGTGTCTTGAAAACCCTGAAAGGAATGTAGGCTCGCTATTTCTATTATTCTCTGAAACTGACTCTCGATGAACAAAGGATTTATCCCACAGCTCAAGATTATTTCAAAAAAGAAACTTGGCAGATATGTAAATGAATACCGTTAAATTTGGATTATTGGGCACTAGGAAACCATTGCCATCTCAAAGATGACTTGAGCACAGGTCTACATAAAGAAAGTACTTAGAGTCGACACACGGTAGCCATGTGCATTGTCATCATGCCATCCTTTGTTCTTCTACTTTCTTTAGAAAATTGGTTCCCTGTCACTTTCTCTTCTCTCATCACTTTGGAACGACCTCCAAAACAGTAGCAGGTTTTGATCCTTTTGCAGGTTGCTGTAGTGACGTGTAATCTTGCCCTAAGTACCAACAGCTTCACAAACATGGCCAGCCCGAGCTTGAGGATGAAATCTGCAAATTTATTGCTGTTGACGAATTTCTTTCATGTTACAGAAAAATAATTTTATATGGTATATTCTTAGAGCTAACATTGGACACAAAGACAAGGGTATTGACATTTCCTTTACATTACCTATGTGTTTTGGTGAGGCTCTGATTTCGGTCTGCTAATGGGAACTCTAAACTCATTTTAACTAAAGTATTTGGGGCCTAGGATTTTGCGTGGTAAGCATCATTATTTCTCTGTTTTATTCAACCATGGCCAAATGGCTCACAACATGACCAATGGTTAATTTTAAGAAAAAAAATTTAACAAGTTAATTATCTTCGGTCCTTAGAGCATATGGTTCTTTCTAAGGTCAGCGACTCGTTACACATTTCTTAATGGTGTAAAACGTGGTAATGAATAATGTGTGCACCACACTTTTTATTTTGTTCATCGTTGGCAATTGAGCGCAGGGCCTCACACGTTCATTATTCTTTTCCCCTTATTTCACGGAAGTAAAATTGACAAATAAAACTTGTCCAATCAAGCACACAGTGTGCCATATACACTCTGAAATGCTTACTACAGTCACGTTGATTAACACTCATCACCTCACAGAGCTACATTTCTCTGACTTTTTTGAAAAACAAGTATCAAGTATGAAATAGAGTACTATCATTATTATCATCGCACTGAATATCCTAGTCCCCAGATTTATTCATGTCATAACTGGGATATTCCCCCACTCCATTTTTCTTGACAACTACCTTTCTATTTTCTGTTTCTGAGTTCATGTTCATTTAAATTTCAGATTTATTTATTTTCTTTTTATGTCTATGGTTCATTTTGTCTCCATGAATGTCTGTGTGCGACATGCGTGCAGTACCTACAGAGGTCAAAAGGTCTTGAATTTTCTGGGAACTGGACTTACAGGTGGTGATGAGCCACTATGTGGCTGCTGGGAACTGAATCCACATCTTCTGAAAGAACAGTCTGTGCTCTTAACCACTGAGCCATCTCTTCATCCCCAAGTTCAGCTTTTAATGACATTTTGGTCAGACTTTATGGTTGTTGTTGTGAAATATCCGAGAAACACCACTTGAGGGAGGAAGTATGTTTTTCTCCCCACAGGTTCCAAGGTTTCCGTCCATCACGACAATGAGGGAAGCCCCTTATATCACGGTAGCCTGGAAGCAGAGGCAGCATGCAGGAATGAGGAGGGCAGGGCACAGGCCCCAACTACAATCCCTAGTGATGCTCTTCCTCCAGGTGGACCTTACTCATGATGTGTTAGTGAGCATTCTACAAACAGACTAACATAGTGAATACAGATTACAAAGGGGATTTACTAGAGCAGCATACACAGTTCAGGTTGGGTAGCCCAGAAATGACCACCCACGTGCCGGAGAGCCTGAGATCCTACTAGCTGTTTAGTTCTTGAGACTGGATGCCCCAGTTGTCCTGGTTTGGAGAGGAAGACCTGGGGATTCCTGGAGAACCACAGGTTTTCGTCTCTGGAAGAAGGCTGAAGAAGCTGGGTTTCAGTATCAATGAAGGATGGCAGCAGTAAGGTAGATGCCCTCACCAGCAGGCAGTAAAGGCAGGCAGGCAAAAGCAACAGCTATGTGTCTGGTGCTACACACCCTGGGCAAGGGCCTCCCCAACTCAGTTGGTCCCTCCAAGAAATCCCTCATAGTCCAGAGGCAGGTCCCGAAGTTGGCTTCAGAGCCAATCACATCCAAGAGTAGCAGTCACACACCTCCTTTCTACAACCTTTTAAGAATGTCACCATATTATGAATCCATTAAGGGATTAATCCACCAATGGGGTCAAGACATTCAGCATCTATTTTTTTCTTTTTTTTTTTTTCTTTTTCGAGACAGGGTTTCTCTGTGGTTTTGGAGCCTGTCCTCGAACTAGCTCTTGTAGACCAGGCTAGTCTCGAACTCACAGAGATCTGCCTGCCTCTGCCTCCCAAGTGCTGGGATTAAAGGCGTGCGCCACCACCACCCGACTTTCAGCATCTAATTTCTTCCCCCCAACTCTAACTTTGATGATGGCTGGCCCCTGACAACTTCCTCTCCTCCCTTTCTTGCTCTTCTCCCTCCTTCTCTTTTTCTTCTTCTATTTATTCTCTCTGTCCTCCAGCCCAGCCTGTCTCTCTCGCTTCCTAGCTATTGGCTGTTCAGCTCTTTATTAGAACAATCAGGTGTTTCAGGCAGGCAAAGTAACACAGCTTCACGGAGTTAAACAAATGCAACATTAAAAAAAAAGCAGCACATCTTTGCATCATTAAACACACATTACACAACATCCAACAGCGGATAACCAAACTCCCAATGAATGAGCCTATGGGTAGACATTAAATATTAAAAACGTAACAACATCTAAGTGAGACTTAACACTATTTTTGTTCTGTATCTCGCTTATATCACTTAATATAATGCCCTCTTGTGTAATCTATTTTACCACAATGAAATGATTCCCATGTTTATTTTTTTGTGTTAACAATTAGTATTTAATTATATGCAACATTGTATCTATAATATATGTCACATATTGCTTATCTATTTGTTTGTTAATGGTACACAGTTATGGCCATATCTTGACTGTTATGACTAAGACTATAATGAGCAGAAGGGCATAAATATCCATTTGCAACATTGACCTTGCCTAGACATGGTCGGAACATATGGAAGATATGTTTTGAAATTAAAATATATTTATTTTATTTTTATGAGTGTTATCTGTGCATAAGGTACATGCTGTGCCCAAGGAGGCCAGAAGATGGCAGTAGAACCCTTTGAATTGGAATTACAGATGCTGTGAGCCACCCTGTGAATGCTGTGAACGGAATCTGGGTCCTCTGCAAGAACAGCAAGTGCTCTTAATTACTGAGCCATCCTTTCAGGCCCATATTTTTAATTTTTGAGGAATCCATACATTGCTTTTATTTTTAAAAATTATTTTAATTAATTAATTTTTCCCAGCTTGGTCACAGTTTCCCCTCCCTTCTCCTCTCCTCCTGGTTCCTTCCCACAAACGCTTCTCCTTTCTCTTCAGAAAAGGGCATGCCTCCCTCCATGTGTATCAGTCAGTCATGGTCTATCAAGTTGCAGCATTAGTGATATATTGGTGAGCATAACTGCTGTCCATACTGTGAATGCACCAGTTTGCACTATGAACACTATTCAAGTCCCTTTCTCTTTGCCCTTATCAAACACGTATGGTCTGTTTTTGATACATAGCCACTGTAACAAATGGAAGACGAGATCTCACTGTGGTTTTGACTTGCGTTTGCCTGAGTATTCTAGGAGGACCAGCAGCATTCACAGATCAAAGGGTGATCAGGACAGTATGATCAGTTTCCTTGATGGACGCTTATGCCAGAGTTCCCAATAAAATCCTAACAAACTGAATTCAGCATCCCTGTAGCAGGTACACTGGTTACGGCTCTTGTCTCTGTAACATGACACCTTGCTGAAGCTACTTCAGGAAAGAAGGGTTTATTCTGGCTCACAGCTTTAGGGCACACAGTCCACTATGGTGGGAAAGGCAGGGTGGCCTGGGGCAGCTTTGTCTGTAATGGTGAGAGTTTAAGGTCACAGCTGTGCCCATTCTGGCAGGTCGGGAAGCTGAAGGCTCAGGAGGATCTAAGGATGGATACACAGCCTCTAAGGTCCACCCAGGGTGGCTGACGTTTGCAACTCTAACATGAACTATGCCTCACATCTAAAATGTGGTATGGGTGTTAGGAACAGAGCCGCCAGGTGGGGACCACATCCGTGTTCCACAATACTCACCTTTAGGGAACGTTTTCCATCCAAAGGCCAGCAGAGGGATTTCACATTATAATCAAGTTGGCATTCATGCTGGGATGCCAGGATGTGGCAACAGGTGAAAATAATAAACGCGAGGCACATGCGAACACAAGGAAGAAAGCAGCCACACAGGCTTCTCAGGAGACAGAGGAAGGCGTGTGGCAGCCTTCAGCATGCTTTCATTAAACACTGTCAACAGATTAGGGGTAGAAGGAAGGAATGCAGCTCAAAATGACAATGATAATACACGGCAATTTCACAGACAGCAACAAGGGGAAGCTCCACTTCATTAGAAAAGCAGGTGGAAAGACGTTAACATTTCCCTGAGGGAGATGCACAACATGGCTGACCAATATCACGAAAGCACACTGGGCATCATTGACCATCAGGGATTTCAGGGCTGTGTTCTCCAGAAAGGCTGGAATAGAATTCCAAGGCAAAGGTTAAGGTATTGCTGGTTGGATTTTTATATGACAAAATACACTAAGAAATACTCAACCATTCTCAAATTTAGGCTTTATGAAACAGCTACATTTTAGTATTTTTTATCCCTTCTCCTCGTGTGTGTGTGTGTGTGTGTGTGTGTGTGTGTGTGTGTGTGTATAGAGGCTGGGTGTTGACATGGGTTTCTTCCTCAATCATTCTCCATTCTATTTTCTGAGTGAGTGTCTCTCGTTTAACCTGAAACCAATGAGACTAGGCAGACTGGCCAGTTAGCCTAGAGATCCTGACTTCTCGGTCTCCCCAGCACGAGGGTTGCAGGTATGTGCGCCCATACCCACCTTTAATGGCGCAGATGCTAGGACTCAAGTCATCACATCTGTGTGGCAACAGCTGTACTGAGTACTGACCATCTCCCCAGCCTCTGTTTTATTATTTATTATTATTATTAAAAAGCCTAAAATCAATCAGCCTAAGAGATGAGCTGTTTGAAGCCAGAGCTGGCAGTGCGTCTCTCAGTGGGTCTTAACAATATGCACAATCTTACTAAGTTGTTGGTATTGACTAGACAGTCACTCCTGAAGATGAACACAAGCCATTTGTCCTGGCTACTTTTATGTCAACTTGACACAAGCTAGAGTTATCTGAAAGGAGGAATATTAACTGAGAAAATGCCTTCCTAAGATCCAGCTTTAAGGCATTTTCTTAATTAGTGATTGGTGGGGGAAGTGATTGTGGGTGGTGCTATGCCCAAGCTGGTGGTCCTGGGTTCTATACAAAAACAGGCTGAGCAAGTCAGTAAGCAGCACCCCTCCAACGCCTCTGCATCAGTTCCTGCCTCTAGGATCCTGCCCTGCTTGAGTTCCTGCCCTGACTTCCTTTAGTGATGACAGTTATGTGGACATGTGAGCTGAACAAACCCTGTCCGCCCCAGGTTGTTGTGGTCACGGTGTTCATCGTAGCAGTAGGATCTCTAACTAAGATGTCATGCTTTACTCTAAAGACAATTTGGGTAAAATTCTATATCCAAGGAAGTTAATTTATATTTAAACTTTTATAGTTCATGACACAAATTTAAAAGCAGTAAGTATTAAAATTTGTAAGGCATATAATTTCAGCCTTATGCAATGAAAACAATAAATCTTCTGAAATATAAGCAAGCTATCATTAGTGAGATAATATGTTGAACATTTTTTCTTTCCAGAAGATTCACAAAACCTTCAAACTTTGGGACAGCACATCATTCTTGTGACTATTTATGAATTAAACTACAAGAAATGGAAAATAATTAAAGAAGATCTCATTTTACACATTTGCTTTTTTTTGTTTTACAAAAATAAACTCACAGAGATGAGATAGAATATGACACTATCAAAACCTTCGTGACTAAATTCAGTTCGAATCGGTTTTTAAGCCTGTTATCTTCTGGCAGCTGGAAAATCTTTGATTAATCTTTGTGAAAAGAAATTAAACTTTAAACCCTATATACGAGAGAAAAGGCTGCTACGGTGCACAGAGACTAAGCCTATTAACTCCACGATTAATCAGTCAACATTAGCAAATTCACAGTTAGACTACAATGCTGATAATTGTGTAATCCTTATATTATGTTCTGATTCGATTTACCATATTTGCTAATTCCTGAGTCATAATGATTCATTATTATGCTGATAGCCTGTAATTTTCTCACAGAGATTTCAATTTGCACTCTTCACCTGTTTTGAGTTTTAAGATAGCATGTCAGGGTGATCTGCCAACACGAGCTTAGAGAACAATTGTTCAAAGCCAGAAAGCTCCAGGATTTCAGAAAGCAGTGAGCTCAGCTGTATTCTCAAGACCTGGCGACAAAGGCTGAATTCATCTGGGCTCCATTTCCAGAACCTTTGGCTTTCCCTTGTACATCTTGTGTAATTATTTTACCTGAAAAAGCCTTGACTTTCTTTTTAAAAAATAGTTTCAAATTTTTATTTGTGTGTGTGTGTGCGTGTGTAGTATGTGGGTACTTTCAGAGGTCAGAAGTGGCCATTGCATCATACCACAGAGCTAGAGTTACCGGCAGCTGTGAGTCATTGAAGTTGGGGTTGGAGACGATACTCCTATCCTCTAGGAGAGCAGCAAATGCTGCTACCTGCTGAGCCATCTTTCTACTTCAATGAACCTTGACTTTCCTATCAGTAAAATGGAGCTACGTGAGGCTTCTCTATGGTAGCCTCATTGCAAACATCATTGGAGCAATATACCTTGTGACACTTAGTGGTAGCACAGTCTTTGTCATGTGGCAAATGAACAATACGCCTTAGTTATTATTTTTATGAACACGGTGGTAATATTTTCAGAGCAAGGGGTTATTTGAGTCCTTTGATAGTTATGGGGATATAAATGTGTCCGTGCTTGAGTGTGTGGTCCTTGGATGAAGCGAATAGCAGAAACAGTAGGGTTTACCCTCACAATTTCAGTTTATTGCTAGAATTTATAATGCAAATATAAAATACTGCTTATAATAATGAAGATCCCCATGAAGAAATCATATCTGTAATAATGGGTATAATTACAAGGGATTAATGGCATCATTAGGATTGTGATGGCTATTTAGAAAGCAAGTTAAAAAATATTAACATTATGTATGTGTTAATCTAGATTGTTTATGCCAATACCGAGTCATGACTGTGAGAAAGTTATTAGATAGCAATCAAGAAATCTTTATTGTCTGAAAAGAACCCTGCAATGAGGGAAGCCAGAGAAATGGGCTTGTCTGAGAACAACAGATATATCCAGGAAGAGAAGTGTCAGGCGAGTGCAGGATATCCCACTGGGAGTCAGTGTTCTGGGTTCCATCCACATCATGCAGTGTGGCTGATGATTAAAAAACTGACAAAGAATCTGTTAAAGTAAGGCAGAGATCATTTACATGCAGGCAGGGGCACCCTGGAGACACACCCCCTATTGTGTGTAGAAAAGGAACCAGGAAAATACAATGACTATACTGAACTTGGAGTCGCAACCGAAACATCCGCGATTCTTCACACTTCCGGATCGAGGTAGATACATCCATTAAAAGATCCATTAAAAGAAAGATGGAGTTACCTGCAATGCAGGATTCTTTCAGGGATGAACATGTAAAGTGAACAGAGGGCAAAATGATAGACATCCAGAAATTAATTTTCACAGCTAACTTGTCCTAGATCTTTTTCCATATAAAAATCTTGCTTTGTTACAGGACACGATCTTTTATTTGGCCAGTGTTTTAAAGTCACTTAACATGAGTAGAAGACTGCATGCACACAATGAACAGGTTTGAAGTGGTAGGGGAAGCTGGGTAACAAAAGCTTGTGGTGGAAAAGGAATAAGGAGAGATTGGGAGGAGCAGTATGTGCTTCAAAGTACTTTCTTTTCTTTCCTTCTTCTTCTTCTTCTTCTTCTTCTTCTTCTTCTTCTTCTTCTTCTTCTTCTTCTTCTTCCTCTTCCTCTTCCTCTTCCTCTTCCTCTTCCTCTTCTTCTTCTTCTTCTTCTTCTTCTTCTTCTTCTTCTTCTTCTTCTTCTCCCCCCCCCCCATATAAGTAGCACCTCTTCTGATGAGGCCCAGGGTCACAATCTCCAGCTATTTTCAAAGACAGTGTGATCTCATCCACTTAAGCTCATCTTACTATGCAATGGAAATCATCCATCTATCTGTCTACATATCAAACATTTATAGACAGTCAGTTCTACCAGACTCCGCCCTATAAAAATGAGTTAACCTTTTGTGTAGTTTGTAGTCTAGTAAAGGAAGGTACCACGCTTTATTGTGGCTTTATTTACTTGCCTCAGCACTGGGACTGGAATATGTGAGGAGAGTAAGAACATGGATGGAAGACGAGGACAAATATAACCATTATTAAGGTCGGCTTAAAGGTGATACATTTGGAAGTACAGAGTTTTAGATCTCAGAGGTCATGAGACCGACTGCCTCAATTGCCTATGGAGAAAAACCTGTGAGAAAGTGAATGATTGGTTCAAAGCAACATGGCTTACTGGCAACCGAACTGAGAGTTGAATCCACCCCGGGCGTTTCGGCTCCTATTTGTTCTCCTTCTGATCAAACTTGTTGCCTGAGGAGGGTTAATGGTTGATATAAATGTTTTATGGAGGCTTGGTGCCAAAGAACACATGCCTAGATGGTCGTTTCAAGGGAAATAAATTAGTGATATGAGCAACTTAATGGAAGGTACCAGATTAGGAGGAAATTAACTCTGCAAAGAGCAGCAAGGAGCAGGTTTGGCTTTATGAAGATAGCGTCTTACAAATTAGGGAGTCTATGTTTGCTGTGACTGATGTGACCATTAAGAGACAGAGGTATGCAGAGCCTGTAGGAGAATATCCAGGCCCACTTAGGGGTCTTATCAATGGAGTTTGATCCCTTGGCAAACTGTATATCCATCAATAAGGTTGAATTAAACCTCGTTGGCCACTCCCTCAGCATTGTTCTTTTTTTATCCGACATGAATGTACAGACCTGTTAAACAGCTATTATTAAAATAATATCAATATGATAACAGGGTCTGTTGTGTTAGAACATTCTGGAAGCTGAACACCTACTGTACCAGGGACTAGCTGTTGGCTTTGGAGAAGTTGCGAAACTCCACCAGGCCTCAGTTTCTTCATCTATAATGTAAAACATACAATGTGAGAGTATTTAGAGACCCCTGTAGCCTTAGAAACTCTGTTTTAGCAATAGATATTTGCTTGCTCAAAAAGTACCACGCAAATGTTTAGTGGAACCATGTGTTCTACGTGATAAGCACTGGGAAATAAAGTTGTTGATACGCAGAAACAGAAAGAAAAAAAATGATAGCCCACTCATTTTAATGAGTGCCCTGACAGTATATGAAATGGTTTATTATTAAACCATTCCGCTAGTAGAGAAATTGGAAATATCACAATAAAAAATTTCAATTTTCCATTTCACTGACTTTATTGAATTGCCAAGGCATACGACAGCAGCCAGAGTTGATACATTAAATGTGGATGTTTAAGAACAAAGTTAATATGTGATATTGTTGTTTTTCCTTTTAGCTCTTTGCTGCTAACCTCTCTAACATTAAATAAATCTTCTTTCTTTGCTTATTGCCAAAAAGCACATTTTTTGATAGTTTGAGTATGTTTCCAGCTAATTCTTCATTTTTCTGTAAAGTCTGTAAATCACTGTGGATTCTTTTTTTTTTTTTCAGAGCCAAGTGTAATACAATGTTAATGTTCCCTGGGTTTCCAGCATCTGGCTTCTGGCTTCTATTTTCAGTTTATGATCCTTGCGTCTATATTTGGTAAGAGTCTCCTTATGTTTTTCAAATCTGATGTAAAGCAATTTTACAGCAAAGCGTTTGTGAACTGAACCTGAAGCAAACAGAGTCATCATAATTCTAGAGATGTGCTTCCCAAGGAAGCAGCAGAATGCTTTTCGAAAACAGGGCCTTGCTATCTGGTCCATGGATTGTTTCATTTATGTGTTTTACACCGCAGACATTAATATCCTCTCCCTTTCTTTGAGCTGATGCAGGTACAACCAGCCTCTGCCTCCGCTCTCTGACTGCTCTGCTTCCATGCCAGCACAGGTGAAATGCCTTTTTCCTGGGACTCAGGCCCTGATTTCCCTGTTGGTTCTTGACATTTCCTGATGGCAGGGGTTCATGGGCTCCATCGTGTTCCAAAAATCAGTCGTTAATTGGAAAGACTAAGTTTGTTGAGAAGTAAATAGGACCTAGTCAGTCCTATTCTAAAACATGTATGATAAAATATCGTATATTTATATATTATTTTTGTTTAATAACCTCTGAGTAGAAGATGAGGAGATGGCTGTTAGTAAAGAGGGGGCTCTTGGGGCTCTCATTCTATCATCAGAACTGAAGCTAAGGAAAGCTCTTTTGTTGAAAATAAAAGAATATGACCGAACCCCAAACCAAAAGAAGGATCGTGCTGGTAGAAGCAGAAGCCAGAATGCCAGGTGAGGCTGAAACATCACTGATTGGATAACTTCTTTTCAATAAATGTGTGTGTGTGTGTGTGTGCGCGCGCGTGCGCACATGTGTGCACATATGCATGTGTGTGCATGTGTATGCATACTGGCGTGGTACTTCAACTGTGTGGAGGTTGGAGGATCACTCTCACGAGTTGGTTCTCTCCTTCCATCTTGTTGGGTCTGAGCTGTCAAACTCCGCCTTCAGGCTTGTGCAGCAAACACTTAACCCACAGACACACCTTTCTGGTCCAGAAAATTCTCTTCTACCGCAGGGTGGAGAGTTCTTCTCTCAGTTCCGCCACCCGAGTCTCCGGAGTTCATGGTTTGCGGACCACTCGTCTCAATGTCTTTTTCTTAGCAGACAATCAATTCCTGCCCGTTGACATTTCTTCAGCCACGCTGTTACATTTTGTGTAGTTATTTAACTTTCCCAGAGTACAATTTGTTTTTCTCTTATCTCTCTCAGAGTAAGAAGAACAGCTTGTATCTTGGAGGGATGCCAAGTCAAAATCCACACGGAAAAAGCCAGCACTCAGCTTGGCAAAGGAGCAGCACTCTGTTCACAGTTACAGATCTGTCTCAGATCCTCTTTGCTTCTTTCACTCAGGAGAGGAAGGCATTTGGGAATTTGGGTGTAAGTAGATGCTTAAGTTGGGTAGATGGGTATGGATTTTTGCTCTGCGAAGGGCCACCTACTAGCACCATCCTGGTGACATTCCATCACCACAAGACTTAATGGTGACTTGCAAGACAATGTGTACTGTTCCCTGGTAGCAGTGTTTGCTTGCCATGCCTGTGTGATAGGCTTCGAAACCACTCAAGCCCCACCTGTTTAAGCTCTGACTACCATGTAGCAACATTTAAAACCACAGTGAGATTGAGGTCACACCCTGCTCCGCTCCCTCTAGAAGACACCACTCAGCACCCAGGCAATCAGTAAAGGGAGAGGGAGCCAGGCTCTCTCAATCAATGCCAGCCTGTGACTAATGACGTGGAGAATGATGGGTGTCAACATGACCCACACTTCAGTGATCAACTGGGCGTGACGTTTGCCTTCAGCTCATTGCTATTACTTTTGATTAGTAGCCAGCATGACTCAAAAAGTCTGTGTTTCCACGGAGCTTGGTTGTCTCACATGACTGAGGGTTATTTAATCCAACATTCTCCATCTGATGATGGTTGTGTTTCTCAATAGGTCTTATAATCAGGAACTACATGTTTCTCTCGGTGTAGACTAAATATTTTATAAGCTTATATAGCACACACTGTACAAAGCAATTTTCTTCAACCAATATCTGTTGTAAAGCTCTGACATGATTTAAATACGGCACATGTGTGCCACTCAGAGGACAGCCTTGGGTTTTGGTCTTCTTCTTTGTCTCGGTTGAGTTAGGGTCTCTTGTTGACTGTTGTGTATGCCACCATGGGCTCCCAGGGATCTCCTCTCTGCCTCCCATGTTGAAGGAACACTAGGGCTGTATCTGTGTGCTACCGTGTCTGGCTTCAAGTGAGTTCTGGGAAATCTGAACTCAGGTCCTCATGCTTGTGGCAAGTGTTTATTTAATGAGTCATCGTGGTTTTGGCAGACTAAATATTCCTTAACACGGCAATATGAGAAATAAAATGAATGTTGGCAAAAACTATCCCCAAGTCTCAAAAAAAAAGCCTAGTAAATCCCTCCCGGCACTAACTACTGTTGATGTGCAAATAGTTAAGAGGAAATGGTCTTAGATGAGTTGGTAAGTCTGGTGCAGCGACTCTTTGCTTAATTTCTCAGCAAAATGATTTTTTTGAAGGCTGGCTAGGTTCCCCAAGGACCCCCTTTCATGGCAGACCAGAAGCGTGCCTGTGTGGTTGTCAGGGAGACATCGCATGGGAGTGTTGGTCTGGCCTGGCATTGTGAACCCAGGAGAAGTGTCTGTGATTTTCTTTATCCATGTTGACAGTCATGCTTTTCTGCATGTTCTGTTAAGGGGGGGGGGATATGGGTTTTCTTCTTTATTGACTCTTTCACCCAATGTTCTAGCATTTTCTTGACCATGGATGTCCTTCCTCACCCCAAATGTTCATTGTCACAATCTTGTTTGTTTAATCCTTAACTAATTTCCTTTTACTTTATTATATATAATATAAATAATATATAAATTATACACACATATATGTATTTTATATACTTCATATTTAAGATCGTCAATGGTTTCTTCATTTTTGAGTTCTATGATAGTCTGCTTGTATATGTATGCATGGTTTCACTGTGTAGCTCAGGCTGGCCTCAAGCATACCACATAGCCTGGACTGTTCTCTAACCTGATTACAGGTAAATGCTGCAGTTCATAGCTAGCCCTGTAGGCGTCTACACTACACTCAAACTCATTCTCACCTTCTGCCAGTTCTCATTGCTCCTTCTCAATGGCTTCTGAAATTTCTTTTGCAATCTGAAGAGTTCTGCACCAATGGCTATGCTGAAACTGCCGTTGATTTACTGCTGCTTGATTTCAGAAAAGGGGCTGCAGGTTTGTTCTAACCCTGAGGATGTCTGAATGTAGCCGTATTCCAGAGAAAACGTCTTTGAAGGTGCTGGTTATTTAAAATGATACCTTCAGAGCTGGACCATCACCACGCCATTTGCCTGGTGTCCTTTGGAGAAGAGACAGGGGCCTGAAGAGAGACACCCGGGGAGTGCAGGTATGGATGATAACACTGTGAAGAGGCAGAGAGACGAGGCTGTGTGCAAGGCTGAAGGGAGCCTCAGGAGGGACCGACCTCCCCTCACCCCCCGAGAAATTGGTCATCCGGCTGCACCACTGTGGGAAAGTGAGCACAGGTGGTGTTCGCTGCCCATTCTGAGGGGTTTGGAGGCTAGGATGAGGTCCAGAGCTCTCTTGTCATCGCGGCGTTGAAAGGATTATTGGTGAAGAGATTTGACCATAATTGATGCTTCTGTCTGGAGTAACCGAAATCTTTTCCCGTGAGAATGTCTCCCTAATTAGAACACTTGAATTTTGAACTCTTCCCCCTTGCCCACAGCAGGCTATTAGCTCCTTTGGATGGAACAACCACTGGCTGTGAAAGACCTTCACGTAAGAGAATTGTGTGTGACAGGGAGGGGCCTTGCATACATCAAAACTGGTGTCAGTAAAGATCCGAGGACACAGGAAAACAACACACTCAGCGGCGGAAGAGATGGACAAAGGCTAAGGGTGCTGCTCGCTGCTCTTCCAGAGAACCCAAGTTAGGTTGCCAATGCCCACGTCAGACATCTTATAACTTCCTGTAACTTTGCCTCCAGGGACTGTGATGCCCTCTTCTGCCTTCCTCAGAATCTTTGCGAGTATATGTGCACCTCCCCACCTCCAATAACTAGAAAAGCAAAGTTGCTGATGTTTAAAGAGTCTGTGGCCTTACTCTTGAAAAGATTACTTTTTTTTTTTTAAAATTTTGCTATTCAGACAGATTTTCTGCAGCAGGATGGAATCTGTGCTGGCTTCAACAGAAGACGTGCTAACGTAGAATGGGACTTTAAATTGTTTTCATGACAAAGGCTATAAATTATGCCGGGTGACTCAAATTATTCATGAGAGAGGAGATCTTGATTTATGCATCAGCTTTGTGTAAACTTCATTTTTTTTTTTTTGGTAAAGTAAATCACTTTTCCATAGACTCACATCACCGTCTGAGGAATTCTTTATCTTCTTTCGAAAGTCATCTTCAGTTGACACTGGCGTTTTATACTTTTCTGTGAACATTTCTGTGACCTCAGTGCAAAACTTTACAGGAAGCAAATCTGTTTCTAGAAACTGCGTGCATGGGAGGCTTGTGGTACCCGGATAGAGGTGACACTGGACAGCCAGGTATTGCCGGGGCTGTGGCTGCACAGAGCTAGACACGCTGTCTCCGTGTGCTTCCTGTCTGTGGTGGATTTCGGAACACCGATTTGTTCAGAGAAGTAAACAAACTCCCACGGGCCAATGTTTTATCACATGTGCCCATGGGGCGTTCTTACAAAATGGAGTTACAAGGCTTCACGATCAACAACACCAGGTTTCTCTTCAGGTTGATCTTCATCAGCAAAACCTGCCTGCTGCCGTAGTCCGTTTTCTGTGGCTAGCGCTTCTATGTATTCACATCTACTACAAACCGTTCTGAGAAGAAATAGGATGAGAGGATTCACTTTCATAAAAGCATTTACTGAGTGCCTACCAGGCTCACTGCATTGTATGAGGCTTTGAAATATCAGTGAGCCACACCGAAGGAATGCTAAGAAGTCATAATACTATGGAAACAAATGGCTGCCAGTCTTCCTTGTGGTGCACAGACAGGCAAGGCTAACCTAGGGAGCTAGGGTCATGATGGGTAGGTGCTATAGGCAGCAAATAGCTCAATTAAGTCCTGTATATTATTGCTCAGAAAATCTCATTAAACACACTGGCTTGTTATGTAAGGGGATTTTTTTTTTAATACTGTCCTAGCCTGTAAGTAATCAGAACATTATTGACTCGAGCTGCTTTGTTTAATGGGAAGCATTATTAGCATAGAAAAGAGTATTTCCCATATTATTTTCATACTTTTCCCTCATTATTTCTCAGGGGCTAACACTGTTTGGATACAAAGGATATGTTAATAGTACCCGCCTTGAATGCTCCTTCGAAAACCACAAAGTATGGATTGATTCCTTGTGGTTTTTTATGCCTAATGACGACTAGTTAGAACCAACAACCTTAGCAACAATGATGTAATCTCCCCACTGTTAAAAAAAAAAAAAACCCAGCAGGGAAACAGTTTTTTAAGCAACAGAGAAATGATACCAGTTAGAGGCAAATGAACACTTTTCGACAATAAGATCTTCCAAATGACTGCGTTTATATCCTTCCCTTAATCCTCTGCGAAGATCTCACAATGAGAGATATCCCTGTGTAATGAAGACTGCTGCTAACACGAACACGATAACACAAGGCAGGGTGCCATCTGTCAGGGAAAATGCTGGAACCTCTAACTTTACTATTGTTGGGAGCCCATCATTACTGTTCTATTTATTTAAAATCTATATTCAAAATCCTAATGCTTCCCGCTACATAATAAGGCTTTGGTGATGTGTCCTATAAAAACATGTCACCAGATTGCTCTGTGTTTGTCAGGCAATGTCTTTTTACAAAGGCACAAAAGGAACCTTTAATATGGAATCCATTGCATTAAAAGGAAAAAAAAAAAACCTCAGAGGAAAAAGACTGACAAAAATAGCTGACCAACCTTATTGATCTCAAGTCCTGGTCTACAGAGAGGATGTTTGGATCCCACATCAGAGGGGTGGCTCTGGATTTCACAGAATTCTGATATAACGGTACCTGTGTCTTGATTTCTCAGGTTGTGCGAGCCTTTTCCCCTCTCATCTTGGGTGACACTTACCCTCACCTCCCCCTATATAATTATGTGTGTTTTGCCTGCCTGTACGTCTGTGCACTACAGGTGTGTCTGGCGCTCATGGAGACCAGAAGAGGGTGTCAGAATCCCTAGAAATATAGTCTGATGATTATGAGACAGACACCTTGTGGTGCTGGGGACTAAATTGATGTCCTCCACAAGAGCATCAGGTGCTCTTAACCATGGAGCAGCCTCTCTATCCCCCGTATGCACAGGTGCTAAGCTAGCTTAATGAATTTAGAAGCAGAACATCTGAGTAGAGACCCTGGGGTTTTCTTGTGCTGCGGAGTCTGACTTGAGGCTGACAGGAACCACAGCATGCTGATTTGTCTGCCGTCTGAAGAGATCCCGTCTCAGAACTTAGTTCGGCTTGACCATTTGGTTTAGATACACTGTGGCTCTGAATAGACATTGATGGTGGAGATAGATGCGCGAGAGGGCACCCATGCCTTGCACGGAACCTCAGAAGCAGAAGGTACTGCAGCCATTTGGCCACGGTCAGCCTGAACCTCCGAGGAAACCAGGCCCACCTGATGCCCATACCAATGTCCTCGTCTGTTTATGTGGCCGTGTCTAGTTTCACAAGACTCTGTTCCACTTCCTGACTGTGGAGTGGATCTAAACTACTAAAGAACATCTTGTGTTTTCCTAAAGCACCCAAGGTATGAGGGAGGCCTTTCGAGTACTGGTTTAGGGCTGTCGCCACCGGCTTGGCCGTCTGATGAGAAAACAGCTTCATTCTCTTCCCCACGTGTACTTTGTGACTCTTCTTCAAGTTCTCACATGTGTTTGTGCTGGTGCCTGTGTTCACATAGATTGACGCCAGGTGACAGCCTTGGGTGACCCCCTCAGCAATGAGGGCACCTCCTTTGAGACAGAATCTCTTGCTGGCCCTGAGCTTGCTAGTCCATCAGAGAGATCCTCCTGTCTCAGCCTTCCGGGGGCTGGTGTGACAAACCTGTGCTGACACACCTGGATGTCTATGCAGGTGTTGGGATTGGAACTCAGGTCCTCTTGCCGATGGGCCAAATGCTTTTTTAACCGAGCCTTCTTCCCAGCTCCAATCCCCTACCTCCCAGAATTTCCTCTCTGTTCCTTTCCCAAAGTAGAAAAATTTTTTTTTGGGACAAAGAGCTCAAAGTATCATTTGAATGCCTTTGTTCCTTTTGTCATGTTCTGGCAGTAAAATGATGACAATGTACAGATGGTCCCTCTTGGTTACAGCGTGGACGCCTAGCGCTCACTGCCTGTGCTTCTCCTTTGTGCTTTCTTCTCTGAGATCATTGGTGTTGTATAGGTCAGTAGAACGGCAGAGAATTTGGGCCATCAATCATCATCATCATCATCATCATCATCATCATCATCATCATCATCATCATTTTCCCTTGGCTGGATGCCATCTTTTCTTTGTAATCTGGGGGCGAGTCACAGCACAGCATAAGGAGAACAGCATCGCTCCGCACGACACAAAACAAGTTTGCTTGGTGCCAAATGCATCATCTTACTCCCCAAAGCTGTCTTCTCACACGTGCCGTTATCTAGAGGCTTGTGCAGTTGTATCTGGGTATGTGACAACTGGGTGTTCTAATATACAGATGTCCTGACAGTGTGCAGCCAGGTCGAGGAGAGCCACACCAGGGGGGTGTACAGGATTTTCAAGAAACACTCAGATGTTGGCTGTTGAGAAGTCTGTCATCTTTGCAGGCTGGGCTGCGGCAATATTTATAATTGTGAATATCGCCAACAGTTTTAAGCTACAGATTTGGGGTGGTAAAATAGCACAGAAGCTGCAATTGTGATTTTTCCAATTTTTCTTGTTCCCCTCTGCTGGCTGTGTGTTCATAGCCACAGATCGCCACACTGGTTCCCGTTGTGCCCGTGACACTGCTGGCTCCGTAAGCACATGTTTTATGATTCCTTCCTTGATTCTGTCCAAACCCTTCCCGCGTGGTTTCCTGTGCGTTTCTGAGCAATGGCCAGTTTTCCTTAACAAATTCCTTCCCAGTCTGTTACAAAACACTATTTCTTTGCACTTATCAGCATTTCAGATCCTGTGATCACCATGAGCCCTGCAGTTAAATGAACAGGGATCAAGTGGCAAGATCTATCCATCTTTATACTTCATGGTATAAGGAGGTCATTAGCTGAGGGCAGGAGAAAGGTTCCCCTGACAGCGAGCTGCTTCGGAATTGGCGCATCATGGGAACGTTTATAAATTAGTCTCATTATATTTAGGAGCAGCTGGTATGAACCTCCTGTCATAATCATGACTCTAGAAAGGCAATTAACAGGGTCTTGTAAATGTCAGTATCCTCCATATATTAAAAAAGAAATTCGGATGAGTTTCAGCTACTACATCCCCAAAAGCTTGCTCTCCCTGCATCTGTGGGATTTAATTCAGTGGCCACAGACTCCATCCTGAATGGTGAGCTGGCTGTCATTATCTGTGTAATATTGGTTAACATAGGGTTAAACTGTCCTTAATGGACAGATAGCCATGTTGATCCCATGTGTATACACATACTGCTAGTCACAGAGTCACAAAATGCAGGGAGGGGTCATAGAGGTCATCTTCCCTAGCCCTTTACAAAGTCCATTCTGTGCAGTGCTACATGGTATAACATGGTTGGTACAAGCCCTTTGTGCTCAAAGCAGTGGGTTGAGTTGATTCAAACACACTTCTCCACCATTCGACTTAGCAGAAACTGTAGATGATCCTAGCGCGTTGTGAATCTCCCAGGAAGGATGTGAGGTACAGAGTAAACTGAGGACGCTTCTGGTCTCTCGTGTTTTGTGGTCAGTGTTTGGCAAGCATCGGCCCATGGGCAGGTTCATGTTTTGCAGGTGAACACACTCAGAACTAGAGGTGGTGAGGCTCAAGCTGGCATGGGAACACACGGTGGCAGTGGTCCCTGCAGTCACTCCTGCTCAGGGTTCTATGTTGGAAGCAGAACATGGGTATGTAGGTTGATCAGATTCTCTCTTAAAGAAGTGATGCCTCAGCCTGGACTGCCCCCTCTGATAGCTTGGTTTCCTGTAAGCCCTGTGAGAAGAACTCCAGCCGACCTACCATGAACACTGATGACCATTCTGAAGGCATAAGCCGAGGGATGCTTAGGGTAACCACTCGTCCGATTCACAGGACTTTAGGTGTTACACTGATCAAGTATTGGTAACCTGGCACCGGCTGGTCACCCTAGTGATGACACTTTTCTTCCAACTCCTTGAGGGGTTCCACAGAAGGTGACTTCTTTTTATGACCCACCCCCTACCTTCCCTCCAAACTCTGTATCCTGAAAAGACTCTGCCATTTGGATTCCAGTTGGAGGGTATCTGTCGATGGCCTTTATCATGTCCATGGTTGCCATAGGCAGCCAGCTTCCTCCTTAAGGAGGCCACAATCGTGTGTCACATCTTTGTGGCTTACAGCCCACAGCTGACCATTTAGGAATGTGCCCAGCAAGCCCCTCTGGCCTCTTTACAGCTAGAGGTTCAACAATCTCCCACAGTTGCTAGTCTTGGAGCATGATGCTAATCTGTGCTGCGGTTTGGTCATAACGATTCCGTCAACAACCCCCTTTGCTATATTCTCTTCAAGTTACCCAACTGAAATATCCTGTCTGTTTCCTTCCAGCACTCTGACAATAGAGTTGCCAGCTGATTGATGTCACTTTATGGATATGCTGGTGTCTATCCAAGCAGCATGACAGGCTTTGGAGAGTCCTTCAAAGGCAGGCTGTGTGCTTCAGCCTCTTAGCATCTGGGTCTGGGAAAGGAAGCTGTGACCTCAGAGGACTTCTGTATCCCCAGTGATTCGGAGCAGTCATCTCTGCTCACTGCAGCTCCTTAGGCTGGTGCCTATTCCTTTAGAAGTCTCTGTGAGATAATTATGTGATAAGTCTTTGAAGATGAATACTTTTTCTAGTTCTACTGTCATTTTGGAGGTGGACAGAAACAATTAAACACCTAACCATTCTAAACAGTTCCAAAATTTTTGATAGAAGTTACACAAAAGTTCAGGTCATGAATCTGGAACCAGTGAGGGAAAGGAGAGGCTGTAAAGGTGGCCCTTGTCAGCTGAGCCCTCTCATGGCTAAACTGGAATCTGCTAGTTGCATGGTGACTATCTAGATAGGATTTTGTCTTTGATATTGGCTCCACAGTTAAGAACATTTTTGACTCTTACAGAGTACTCAGGTTTGGTTTCCAGCAGGCAGCTCACCAACAGCCATAACTCCAGTTCTAGGGGATCTGATATCCTCTTCTGGTCTCTGTGGGCACTGTATGAAGGAGTATGCATAAATGTCCAATATCTTCTTTAGTCATACGCCAATAAAGTTCATCACATGCTCTTCATATAATCAGTGATGACTGTTCATATATTATATTTTCTACTTTTTGTATTTTGAAGAGAAAACCCTACATCCTTGTGATACATGTATACATAGATTTCTACTTATGACTCTGGAGTACAAGATGATGGTGAGAGAGCTGGGAAGACAGAGAAACGTCCTCAAGTCAGATGTTAAAAAAAATCTGCTCTGGAGAGCAGAGGTACCAGAATAAATACTTTGGTGAAACATCACACATGGTTGGACACCAGAAGTTTCCAGAAAGCTGCTCATTTCCCTTGGTATGTTTTCTGTGGAGAATTCTAAAGAATTTTTCTTCCCATCACCACCTTACCTCTTGATGTAGGCTTCAGAGTTGGCAGAGGTTCAGGCAGACTGCCTGTTCTTAATTCAGAACTCCAGCAGAATGGATTAGAAAATGCAGTATACCATTCCTTTTCCTCTTGGTCAAGAATACCCCCACACTAAGTCTTGATCAAAAAAGCTAACTGGAATGAGGAGAGTTGGAAGAGCATCCTTACGGTCTTCGAATTTAATGGGGTGCATTTAACAGTAGATGTAGAGAATGTGTTCTGCCTTGTCCGAAAGCAGTGCAGGGTTCGCTGTACATTTTAGATTGGGGGGACATAGCATAGATGGTGCCAAAAAGTCTCTAATCTGTATGCCATATGGCTATGATGCAAGTCATCAGTAGGTTTCCTGGTAGCAAGCAGCTCTAATAGTATCATGTGATGTTTTGAATCTTCCTGCCTTGCCTCTTCTCTTGTCTACTCTTTTTTGATCCTGAGTCTCTGCCCTGAACATTGTACTGTGAAGTGGGAAGGAAACTGATGGGCACCACAGGCAGAAAAATATACTTTAAAACTTTGACCCACATTTATCATGGGTGCCTGAACTCGGAGATGTGCAATGAAGTTTACTAATTCTGCTTTGTTTTGTTTTAATACGGGTATCTGAGGTGCTGTTTTTAGTTTTTTATTTTGTGTATATGAGGGCTCTATGTGCTTGTACACCTTTATGCCAGAAGGGGGCATCAGATCCCATTATAGATGGTTGTGAGTCATCTTGTGTGTGACAGAATTGAACTCAGGACCTCCTGAAGAGCAGCCAGCGCTTTCAGTTGCTGAGACATCTCTCCACTTTTTAAAATTATGTTTGAAAATTTCATATATAAGTACTATATTTATATGTTTTTCTGTCCCTTCCAATGCCTTCTATGTCTCCCCAGTTCTTCTCAAATTCATGGCCTCTTAGTCTTTAATCATTATTGTTACGCATATATGCATAAATTAATAAATACAACCCGCTGAGTTCATTTAGTGTTGCATATATATATATATATATATATATATATATATATATATATATACACACACACCTAGGGCTGGCTGTTAGGATTGGCTAATTTTTCAGGGGCTCATTCCTGGAGAAGACAGAGCCTGAAGAAGACTGATTTCTTAAAACTCTTTATTTAGGGGTAGGTCCTTGGTGTGGGTTTCCCCTCTGTATGCTGTGAATATCATTGGTTAATAAACGAACTGCTTTGGGCCTATAGCAGAGTTATAGGGGAGCAGAGCTAGGTGGGGAAAACTGAATTCTGGGAGAAAGGAGGTGGAGTCAGGGAGAAGCCATGTAGTCCCACTAGACCCAGATGCCAGAACTTTACCTGGTAAGCCACTGCCACTTGGCAATACACAGATTAATAGAAATTGGTTAAATTAATATATAAGAGTTAGCCAATAAGAAGCTAGAGCTAATGGGCCAAGCAGTGATTTAAATAATATAGTTTCTGTATGATTCTTTTGGGGCTGAGTGGCTGGGAACTAACTAGCAGCCTCTCCTTACTGCAGGTCCTTGTGAGTTTTCCCTTTACCTACTGGTTCTAAATTCTAATTTTGAATATTTGTTCAGTTTTTATTTTTGCTTTTATTTATGCTTTTATGTGTATCTGTTTGTGTTACACATGTGCAGGTGCCTGAGAAGGCCAGAGTAGGGTGGCATTGGATCCCTTGGTGGTTATGAGATCCTGGGTGCTGGGAACTGAACTCAGGTCCTCTGTGAGAGCAGGAAGTGCTCCTAACCACTGAGCCATCTCTCCAGCTCGCTCAACCTCAAAAATGCTTTAAACTTCCTATACTAAATGTCTCAGTGATTTGAACTGTAGTTGGGGGCAAGTATTGTATTTTAGGGCGACCAACTGTCCATTTGGCTTGGTTAAAGGTTTCTCTGTAACATGAGACTTTTAGGCAAACAAAGTGGGGTGGGTGACCAACCTCAAAACAGCACAGCATCCTTGCCCCTTCCAAAAACTGATGTTTGCCTAATTAGCACCTCTGTGACACGGAAGTAGTCTCATCACTTGTGGGTACCTTGGGTACCCAGAACGGTTTGCTTTTTAAATTGATGGAATATGAGAATCACTATGCTCAATATTTCCTACATCAACATCCCTTTCTTTCTAGCCTTTCTTTTTATAGGTAAAAAGGAAGCAAGAGTCAGTTTAATTCACTTGTTCAGCTAGAAAGCAGAATTTCTGAGAGGTTGCTGACCATTTTCTGGAGGCTACAACCCTTTGTGACCACAGGTCTTTCCACACTAAGGGGAGTAGTGTTCAGCCTACCAAATTTTCCTTTAATTTGACATCAGTCCTAATGCAGCTGTTCTCGTGCCCCTTTCCCCCCACAACTGAGACTTAATGAGTGTCAAGGTTTTGTGGTTCAGCATCATGCAACCTTTAAGCAAGGGAGCTGAGATGACTCAGACTCAAGTCTCTTTGCTTTCCAAACTCGCACTGCTAAGCTTTCTCGCTAATGCATTATTGGACCATAAACAAAATGCTTACTAAACATCTGATGGCTGTAATGAATAAAATTCATCTTCAATATTTAAGAAGGAGAGACAAGGAACAGAGAGAGTGAGCATTTCATTCCGTCTTGCTAAAACGAACGACGATGTGTTGTCCGAGGCGGACCAATGGCCCCTCATTTGAGAAACACTGAGGGCGCTATGACCACATGTGTGCAAACTCACCCTCCCTTTCAAGAGCCATGGAGTGACAGCAATTGCCTGCCAACTGCAAAAAGGCCAGTGACAGAAGGGCAAGCCACTGGGACAAAGAAAATAATTTGTTTGGAAACATTATAGACTGAAGAATATAGATGCTATCTTCTACAAAGACCATCTTGCCTTGACTTTCAGGCACGAGAGTCACATAGGGAGCTGTGGGGAGAATATGAGCCAGGTGGGCATGGGCACTGGGGTGACTATAGTCTAGGACTCTTGGGACCCACCTGCCACTGGATACCCTGAACTCTGCGAATCTAAAGAAAGGGATGTCTCAAATATTTTTAGTTCCTTCTCTCAACTAATTATTGGGAACTCTGCAGCTAATTATTGGGAAACAAAAGGCGGCTCCCCCCTGGAGGGCAGGGCAAGAGAGCTTGCAGCTTCGTTTCCCAGAGGAGCAGGGCAAGACAGGAAGGAGAAACTTCCCTTTAGAGGTCCAGGGAAACAATTGGTGGAGGATGGAAAATCTGTTAGGTAGTGTGGGGAGTGGCTGACATAGAGGTTGCTCTCTTGAGAGCTGAGGAGTTGTGGTGACTTTACAGGAGCCTGCACTTGACTGGGCCTGTCAATCATCCATGGTGGAGGAGGCCCAGGCTCAGAAGGCCTCACCCTTTCCCAAGGATGTGGAAATGGTTAATGGTTACTGGGGAAGACTTTTCTTCAGCGCTGTGGCTGCCCATCAATTTCTCATGCTCTTG
This sequence comes from Microtus oregoni, assembly GCF_018167655.1. Taxonomy (NCBI): domain Eukaryota; kingdom Metazoa; phylum Chordata; class Mammalia; order Rodentia; family Cricetidae; genus Microtus; species Microtus oregoni. The sequence continues at coordinate 4,734,211 of NW_024543066.1, forward strand.
TAAATAACCACTGATAGCCCCACTGTTTCACCAGGTTAGACCAGAGTGGAACTACGTCTTTAATTTGTCATTGGGTGCATGTCTAGGGTGAAGTGAACATACCTTTGCTCGTTCTCTTCCCAGGAAAAGTTCACATGAAAGAGAGCTTCAGTCGTGAGTGTCTCTTCGATTGCATAGCTAGTTGAGAACCAACAACCTGTTGTTCAGCTGTGTGGTGTAGGAAATGAATGGCTTTTGTAACTGACTAAAAGCAAGCAGAGTTTGAGTGATTTCCCAGCTCTCCCCTCAGTATGGGGAGATGCTCAGGAAAAGATTGGCAGAGACATCATATATCTGTTGAGAAGTCTGCTTAACTTAGTGTGTAGTTTCAATGAGAACGGCCCCCATAAGCTCATAGATGTAAATGCTGGGTCATTAGGGAGTAGCACTACTTGAGAGGGATTAGAAGGTGTGGCCTTGTTGGAGGAAGTTGTCACTGGGGATGGCCTTGGAGCCTTCAAAAGCTCACACCAGGTCCAGTTTCTCTCTCTTCCTGCTGCCTGTGGCCTGGATGTAGAAGTCTCAATGACTTTTTCAGCACCATGTCTGTCTGCATGCTGCCAAGTTCCCTGCCATGATGACAATTGTCTAAATTTCTGACACTAAGCAAGCCTAAATTAAATGCTTTCTTTGGTGAGTGGCTGTGGTCATGATTCTATTCATAGGAATAGAACATTGACTAGGACACTTAATGTGTGCTTGGATGAAGATAGGAAAAGGCCAGATAGACAAAAGGCATGCTAGATTTGTAAGAAGAAAGAGACAGAGACAGAGAGACACAGAGAGAGACAGACAGAGAGAGAGAGAGAGAGCCTCTATTCCCACTGCTTCCTTTAAGCTAGCCCTCTGCAGGCAGATCCCTCAAACGCTGAGCTGCACAATCCTCCATACAGTGGACACTCTGCTACAATGTGGCATTTCGAGGGTTGCTTTGACAGTGAAATAAAATAATGACTTGGTGCAGTGTGCAAACCACCAGTCCATTACACAAGCCAGTTAATGCTTCTGCTTATATATTTTTTTCCATGGGAAAAATGTTTATTTTGAAATTATTTTAGTTTAGAAATACAAAACCTCTTGGGGAGGGAAAAAGGAAAGGAAAACACAAAGTATACAGGCAACTTTTTACTTCATAAGCTTCTCACACCCTCATTTGCTCCTAGTTCCCGCGAAGAGAAAGCATTCAGCCACCCACAATAATGTTATTAATAGGGATATGGATCAGTTTCACAAAGAAGCCAATGAATCCCATGATAGCAAATCCTATGGCTGTGGCCATGGCAATCTTCTGGAGTTCTTTTCTGTCGGGCTTGGTGCAACTTTTAACCAGCCGAATTGAGTCCTTTACGAACTGCTGATTTGGCTCAACAAACTGCATTACCTGATCCATGGCTGATTGCGGAATGACGGCTTGAGGAGGCCCTGCTTATATTTTTTAAACATTAATGTTGCCAGGATCACTGCACATAACCATTCCAAGACTGGCCCCACCTCAGGATTTTCAAGCTTCTCCTTCCTGTTTCCATAACACTCTTCTTCCAGACTCTATACAGTGACCAGGACTCACGCAGATCTCAGTTCGATGCCTTCTTTGTGAAAAAACTTTCCTATCTACACGTCTAAAAACACTTTTTTATCTTTACAAATTTAAAAATCAATTTGGAATTAATTATTTATCTGCTTGTTTGCTTTTATTCTTCCCTGGTTTCCATTTGAAGTTAACTTCTTAAGAACTGGGGACTTTTCTGTTTTATTTGTTGCTAAGCAACCAAGATCTACATTAGTGCTACCTGATAGCAAGGAAATATAAGCCATGCAGATAGCTAAAAGTGTTCTAGTAGCCCCATCAGCAACAACAAAAAGAAAAGGAATTAATGTTAAGGATGCATTTTTGCCTACTCTGTTATTTATATACAGTATCATACCCATGTGCAATGAATACAAAATTGCAAATGAGACTGTTTGTATCTATTCTTCTTGCTAAGTTCTGGCAGCCTAATGTGTCTTTGACACAGTGCAGCCCAAATACTCAGTGGTTGCTTATGTCAAATGGCTGCTATGCTGCACAGTTGCTAACTAACTTAGCATGCCCAGGTGGTCTGTAGTTACTGAACGCATATATATGAAAATATTTATTTATTTTTGGCTGGTAGAGACTAGAGCTTCTCACCTTTGTGTGAATTCTTCTAAATTCTGTGTTTTAAAATCAAGAAATCTTAGAGATGATCCTTGTGAAGTAGTTGCAGAAAAACTTTGACCTAGAGTGTGCCCAGCTCGAGGTCATATTAGAAGGTGGCAGGGACACACCAGAAACTCGAGTTTCCTTATTTGAAAGCAGATACTGTTACTGAATACTCAGATTGAATTGAAATATTTTAAAAAATGTTGTCTGTGGGGTTTGCAACACTCTTTTCAAATCCCCCCTTTCTTTGCTTTGTAGTTTTGGGGTTTGAAGATCGGCCTCACCCATGCCAGGCAAGTGGTCTACCACTGAGCTATGTCCCCACACATTTTAAATTTTCATTTTGAGACATTGCCTATTAAACTGTCCCTGTTAGCTTGGAACTTTCTCTGTAGCCATGAATTTGCAGTCCTTTTGATTCAGCCTCCTGGGGCAGAGATTAGAGGCTTTTACCATGGGGCCTGACATTGTCTGGCCACATCAAATGAATTGCTGACCACATCAAATGATGGCACCTGATCTTCCTTGACTTGTAAAAAGGGCATCATTTCCCAAGGTTGGCATTAAACAAGGGATTGGACTTTAGGTACCATTGTCATGGTAAATCATCATTTACAGCTTGTTTAATTAAAACACTTAATTCTGAACTCTGTAAGTTTCCCAAGAATTTTGACTAAAGCCTAAACCGATCATTTTCTTCCTAGGCCTTTATACTTTAAATTATTGGAGATCCTGCTATCACCCATACATCTGCAGACCACATGGGCAGGTTCCTTTCATCCTGCTTGTCTTGAGTCTTGGGGGAGGCAAGCGGTAGCTGTGGAGATCCTGGAACATTGAGTCAAGGTGTCTACAGGAAATCAGCGCCAGACAGTTCATTTTTACAGTATGACCCCATGTTTGCAAGTGCTCTATTAAAATTATTCATTGTTAACTGATACCTCTGAGAATTAGAAGCAAAGACAAGTTTGGCAGAAAGAGAGGAAGAAAGAAGAGAAAAAGACACCTCTGTTATATACTTCACATTGACTCCCCATCTCACAATTCAGTGTAGAGGGAACATCAGAGCTTTGGTACAGCAACCCTATTAGAGATGAAAAATTACCACTCCCTTGTTTGTATGTTTTACACCACGAGCATGAGCGACTGTACTCTGAGTTAATGAGTTCTTGCTGGGCAACAGAAACAACGCTTGCGTTGTCAGTCACCTGCTTCTGAAGCTCTAGGGGCAAAAAATTGAGAGACCCTGGGCTGCGTCTGTGCTGGATGACTAAACTCTCTCCTGCTATCTATCTGCAAATCTAGAGCATCAGAGAGCATGGGGATCAGCGACAGCTCCCCTGGAGTGCCAGGAAAAAGATGGGAGAGAGATCTCAGCTGATGCTTGCAGCTCCTGGGCATGCGCCGCCTGCCATGGGGCAGAGCCAGTTGACACTGGACCTTAAAAGTGAGAATTTCTTTAATTTAGAGGAAAAATCAATATTCTCTGTGTTTCTTGGTGTGTTTAAAATTTTCTGTTTCCTGGCTATTCTCCATCGGTTTCTCGCTGTGTCCCTTTCAGAAAACGACTGGCCTCATCAACGCAGGGTCACAGTCTCTATGGCAGCATTACTCAAGAACGAGGGAGGATGAACGCTGTAGACATTTGTCATGTCAACAATGGTGACAGCAATGCAAGGCTGGTCCGTAGAGACTCCCTGGGATGGCTCTGGCAAGAGATAAAGAGAGATCACTTTTCAAAACAGAGGTAGTGGGTCTGAGTCCCAAGTGCTAGTAACCAAACTATAAAGTTTTTGTTTGGAGCTGGGCACTTCCATTCAGCCGTTTTCAACCCTGGGCCCACGTTTTTAACTTATCAATTATTCACGATTCACTGCATCCCGATCTGGTCTCGGTGAGATTGAAACAAAGTGCTGGCAATGGTCAGAAGTTTGGTGAAGAGGACTCAGCCCTAGGTGCCTACCAGTGTACAGCCTGGGCAGTTAGAAAGGGCTTAGGGCAGTGGTTCTCAACCCCTTTGTGGCCGAACGACCCTTCCACAGGGGACGCATATCAGATATCCTGCATATCAGATATTTCCATTACAATTCATAACAGTAACCAAATTATAATCATGAAGTAGCAACGAAATAATTTTATGGTTGGTGGGTCACCACAACACGGGAATTTTATTAAGGGGTTGTAGCATTAGGAAGATTGAGAACTGCTGGCTTAGGGCCTTGAAGCTGGAGGGCGGGACCCTCCCGGACCCTCCCCTGTTGGGGCTGTGGGATCTAAGATAAAGATTTACTGTCTTCTAACTCAGTGTCTTCATTTGTAAATAGGATAATCTTATTCTGCCTCTGAAAGAGCTGCAGTCAGAAATAACGAGAAAATGCACGTGAAACTTCTGTTATGTTCTAAATGCTCGACAAGCAGGATGTGCACTATTGCAGTGTTTACCCAGTAAAACTGCCTGTGTCACAGAATGGAGTGATCGATGCCTATGCAGCGGAGTGAGTGTGTGTTTCTTGTATATTACAATGCAAGGCCATTCTTCATTTTAATTGGGCTTGTTTTTCATACTCACGTAAATCTGAATTGGATGTGCACAATATTTGAAACTAATAAAGCACAATCTTATTTATTTTCTTTTGTGTATGAGTATGCGCGCATGTGTGTGTGTTTATCTCCCCTCTTGTGAGCACTATAGTATGTGTGTGTGTGTGTCCCTGTCTCCTCTCTTGTGAGTGAGTGCCATGGTGTGTGTGTGTGTGTGTGTGTGTGCGTGCATGCGTGTGTGTGTCCCCATCTCCCCTCTTGTGAGTGAGTGCCATGGTGTGTGTGTGTGTGTGTGTGTATGTGTCCCCATCTCCCCTCTTGTGAGTGAGTACCACGGTGTGTGTGTGTGTAGGTCAGAAGAGAACTTTGCAGTAGTCGGTTCTCTCTTTCGACCACACAGGTCCTGGGAATGGAACTCAGGTCATCAGGTTTGGTGACAGGACTTTTACCCACTGATCTATCTAGCTTGCCCCCTCCAACTGCCCTAATATAATTTAAAATATACCTGCCTACTGACTGCAAGACTCTTTCCTCCCAAAGTCTGCAGACTTTTTCAAGAGGCTGGCAGTGAGTCTGTGCCATCCCAGAACGAGGGCCCTGATTTCATTGCAATGGAAGGGTCAAGATAGAAAGACACACATTTCTTCTCCCCTGGCTTCCACCTGTGATTCTATCTGCATAGTACCATGGCAACCACCTTAGTTAGGCAGCTACTTCAGCTTCGTGAAGCCAGCCAGCTGGTTTCGGTCTTCTGCCTCACCGTACTGGTGAGTTTCGGTCCTGACATTATGCGCTGGACCTACATGTATGCCTTCACATTCCAGAAATGGCTTTGAGCATTTAAAGGGGTAGCTGCTCTATTCCAAAGACCGGCCTTTCCCTGCATGTGCTAGGAGAATCACGAGCAGTGATTATGTGTGCTGAAAGGTGGGCTCGGCTGTTGCTGCTTTTAGATGCTTTCCTTGTGTTTGGCTAGGGTTGGGGGACAGAATTTAAGTGGGGGTTCACCTAGAGCAGTCTCACAGCAGTGGAAGACTGCACTGACAAGGGCCAGGTGTACATTTTTCTTGTTTCAAGTTCTATCCCGATCTGGGGGATGAAAAGCTTAAAAAATGCTCTTTTTAAGGGTAAACAGAAGATGCTAAATAACATCGATTTTAATTGAAAAATTTAAAACTGTGTTTTGGGTGTGTGCGTGTGTATCAGAGGACAACTCGCAGGAGCTGATTTTCTCTTCCTTCCCTGTGGATCTCAGGGATTGAACTCAGGTTGCCGGGCTTGTAGGCAAGCCCTCTAAACCACTGAGCTACTCTGCTGGTCAGCTTGCATTTTAATAATAATGATTACCATCCATGGCTGGCCTGAAGATTTTAGTTCTTAGAATTCCACCTGGAATCTCTCTGATCCTGTGCCGGGGCAAAGAAAACCAGCCCCTGGAGCTGTGTGAGACACAACACTGGGGTTCCTCCTTATATAGCACTGAGAGCTAGTGGCCTCGACAAATGGCAACAAGGAATGATTTTCCAAAGGCTTCTTCAAAACAAGCCACACCGCTCCTGTTGCAATAGGCTGATTCCTGTTTCTCAAGCATGCAGAGGAAGAAATGCTTGCCAGGAGTGAATTTCTGCATGTTGCCCAAAGGGAGATTCCCAGAGCCATGTCACTGGGCAGGTGTGGGGTCCACAGGAGAGCATTCTCCTATGCTTGCCTATGTCAAAATTATTCTTCTATGTACCTTTTTTTCTCACCCTATCATTCAAATGTAATGTAATACCCCTCTCCACCTGGAATCCACAGACCCATTTTTCTTTTATCCTTAGTAAGACCTAGTTCAAATTCATTACGTCATAGGATGTTAAGGGGGTTGATAGTTGGAAGAGCCCTTTCTGGTCAGAATAACATTTGCATAACTTTGCATATTATAATCAATGATTTAAAAATTGAAGCCTTGTACGGGGCAAGTTTTAGTAATGAAATATGTATGATCTGAGGAACTTAAGGAACTTTAGAGGGGTAGGCCTTGAAGTAGGCATTTGTGGGACTCCCGATACTTCATCCGTGAGAGCTGGCTTGAATACTGAGAGGCTCAAGCCCAAGTCCTGGTTCTGTCTGTCTCCTCCATCACAGAAAGTGGCCATGGGACAACTCTTTGGAAACTCGCTTTCACGTGTGTAAAATAAGTATCATGGGAAACAAAGGGACAGATGTGATGGTTAGTGGTGCTCTTACAAAGGCTGAACACATTTTGAAACTTGCCATATAACTACTTCAGATATTTATATAGCGTAGCTCAATTTCGATAGTGGAATGTAATGTAATAACCTTACTGATCTCATTTAGGAACCAGGCATCAAAATCTCCATGAGATCAAACTGCAGAAGACAACTCTCCAATGGAGATTTTTTTCCCATGGCTTTGTCCTAATGAGCTTCAATTGCCATCTTGACACAACCTGGCATCATCTGTGAGGAAAGCCTCTTTTGAGAAATTACCTAGATCCACCTATGGAGGATGGTCCTACTTGATGCAGGAAGACCCAGCCCACTGTGGGCAGCACCATCCCTAGGCAGGTGGTTGTATAAGAAAGCTAGCTAAGTAGGAGCTTGTGTGTGAGCAAGAGAATGAGGCAGCCAGCAGCCTTCTTCCACAGTTTTGTCTTGAGTTCTTGTCCTTACCTCCACAGTGATGGACTGGGAAGGGAAGCCTTCCCTCCTCTAAGATGCTTTGATCACAGTGTTTTGTCACAGGAACGGAAACTAGAAAAGTAATTGTCTCGTTGGTTCCCTGAAATAGAAATTTTGTGATAGATTGCATGATGGTATGCCAAGCCTGAGGGGATGCGTGATGCGTTCTGCGTGGTTTTAAACAACAGTGTCCACATTATGAAGATGTTGGTAGGATTGTCATTATACTGAATATTGATTCATTTGAAAAAAATCCTGTCATTTGATGTGATTGCCATTGGTCCGTAAATCCACCAGTAAATTAAAAATAGAATCACAAAATACATATTTCAGCCATCTAGGTTGTACACTGATCTCATTTTGAAAGTAATTTTTAAATCTTTACTTTTTTCATTTTTGTACACGTCTGTGTGGAGGATATGAGTGTGTTCGTGTGTGTGGTGGGTACTCATGCATATATATGTGGGTAGGACGGAGGTCATCCTTGAGTCTCTTTGCCCTGGAACCATCCATCTTGTGTTCTGAGACAGGGTCTATTACCAAAACTCCCTGATCCAGCTAGACTGACTGGTCTAGGAGCTCCAGGGATGCTCCTGTCTCTGGCTCCCCAGCTCTGGCGTTAGAAGTGCCCCGCCATGGCTGGCTTTTTCCATGGGTGCTGGGATTAAACTCAGATTCTCATGCTTGTGAGACAGCATTTGCTGACTAAGCCAGAGTCCCCGTGCCTTGTGCTTTAGGTTGGCATACGGATGGAGTAGTAGGTTCCTCCCAGCACCTTTGTAGCGTGGTAACTCTTGATCAAATGCCAGGGTTTACTCCCAGAGCAGGTGCAGGGATCTCAGGGCTTGTGACCAAGCTCATGATGCCTACTCTGCTACTGTTACTGATTTCAGTTTGGAAAGACAGATCTTACCGCTCAGGACAGTGTGGAGTGGTTGGAAGGCAGACTTGCCCCTAGTTTTTATCACCCGTCCCATTCGTTCACAGCTGTAGAACATTCACACCTAACTCAGGTTTTCTTTATGGCCGATTTTTATCAGCTCTTTCTGCAGTAACTAGCTAGGATTACTTAGGAATGGGGTACCCGTATTTATCAGTCTGTAATTGTAAGAAAATTATATAATTCTAGTTTCGAGTAAAGAGACATAAGTGGACTTGAGCAGAACACAGCCAACTCAGAACACTCGTGGAACCTGGGTGTGGGGATTCTAGGAAATGCCCCATTAACATGTCCTATGGGATATCAGTCAAATTCCTATGAAGAAAATGGAGACTACATCCCAGGCCCATTAAGTAGAACTACTCAGGAACATCTTGAGAGCTAAGATCCCTTCTGTGGTCCGACTTTTTTTCTAATTAGAAATGCTTTGAGAGTCTGAGTTTTTGACCTTTGAACTGTTTTGAATGTGTGTAACGGCCCTCTGCTAGGTTGCTTCATGTCTGAATTGTATCTTTTGCCAGCCAATTTCTCCTTTCATGATCTCTAAAACATAAGGTTCAATGAAAATACTAATTTAATTTTAAAATTCACCATAAATGAAGGGCCCTGACAATCCTATCCAGGGCAACAGTGTCTGACAAATACTTGCTGAGGCAAACTCCCAGCAACGTCCTAAGACTCGGCTGCACTCTAAAGTCCTGAGTGCTCCAGCTTCCGGAATGCCGCTGACACTCTGACTTGATGCTGACTGTTGTAATGATTACATAGGGCCGATCTTGCTGTCAGTTCTCGTTAAGTCTCTGCTGGCCTGATGCTAATATAAATATTTTCTTTATGTATTTGTGTGCACACACCCTCACTTAGATATATGAGCACCTGCAATTTAAAATGAAATAAGTTCTTAAAAAGAGAAAAAAAATTCAACAGTAACTCAATAGTCTTTGTTTAGGCTAGGATCTCATATTTCAAAGATTGTGAAATACATGTGTTTGATGTGGAGAAGATAAACAGAAAGACTGGTGTTTATAAATCTTATTCAGGGGCTAGAAGGATGGCTCAGTGGTTTTTGAACAGTTGCTTGCTGCTCTTTCAGAGGACCTCTGTTCCGTTGGCAGCACCCACATATGAGGCTTATAATCACCTGTAATTCCAAGTCTAGGGGATTTGATGCCCCCGTCTGGCTTCCACAGTCACCTGCATTCATGTGCATACACCTACACACAGATACAAGAGCACACACATAAGTAAATAATAAAATTTAAAAAAATAAATCCAGGCTACAATCCACAACCCCAGAGAAACTAAAAAAATGGGGGACCCTACGAGAGACACGCATGGAGGGCCAACAGCAAGGGGAAATAGTTAAGATCTCCTGAGCAAACTGGAGAAGGGGTAGAAGGGAGAAGAGGGGGATGAGAATATGAGGGATTGAGATGGCCGAGTTGGGGGAGGGACAGAGAGGGAGAGCGATGAAAGAGGTATCTTGATAGTGGAATCATGGGGGTAGGGAGAAACCTAGTGCTAAAGAAATTCCCAGGAATCCACAAAGATGACCCCAGCTAAGACTCTTAGCAACAGTGAAGAGGGTGTCTGACTTGGTCTGCCCCAGTAATCAGATTAGTGACTATCCTAATTGTCAGCATAGAACCTACATCCAGTAGTTGATGCATGCAACCTAGCACTGGGCTGAGCTCCTGGAGTCCAGCTGAAGAGAGGGAGGAGGGATCATATGAGTAAGGGGGTCAAGATCATGATGGGAATAACCACAGAGACAGCTGACTCTAGCTTGTAGGAACTCATGGACTCTGGACTGACAGCTGGGGATCCTGCATGGGACCAAACTAGGTCTCTGAATGTAGGTGACAGTTCTGCGGCTTGATCTGTTTTTAGGGCTCCTGGTAGTGGGACCAGGACTTTTCCCTAGTGTATGAACTGGCTTTTTGGAGCCCATTCCCTATGGTGGGATACCTTGTTTAGCCTTGATGCAGGAGAGAGGGGCCTAGTCATGCCTCAACTTGGTAGGCCAGAATTTGTTGACTCCCCAATGGAGGCTTTGCCCCCACCCCCCAAGGAGTGAATAGGGGGTGGAGTGGGGGAGATGGGGAGAGCAGGGGAAGGGGAGGAAGGAGAACTGGGGTTGATACATAAAATGAAAAAATTAAATAAGAAAAGGAAAAATAAAAAGAAAAAATTAAAATGTTGATCTAATCTGATGAGGTTTTAATTCCTACTGTTATTGGCAATGGAGAAGGGCATATGTAAGTATGCAGAGATTATGTCTGAAGCATCTGAAATTGGAAAATGTCTCCCAGATGACTGTCTAAATTTTAATGATAGCATTCATTTCTTAAAGAACTATTTTTTTCTGGGAATTATTTTTAAAAAGTCATGATTCTTTACAGTATGATAGATTTGATGGGTTTAAGTTTATATAAAAAATGTCCCTGTCTAGTATTTTAAAAGTTTGGACTTTTTACAGTGGGATGCAAGATGATACTCAGCTCCTGTGAGTGCCAGGGCTGAGGAGCAATGGTCCTACCCACGGAGTCTTCCCACTTCATTCCTGTCTGATCCCCACCTCTCATCCTCCCACAATATCAGTACTTGTTGAGCACCTGACCCCCATCTGCAGGTGACTTCAAAGTCTTTCTCACAACCCACTGGTCTAGAAGAATGGCCTTCTCCATTTAGTGAATGATTCCCTCTGTGGTCTGCACAAACACACAAAAGCTATTGTATGCAATCATAGCCTTCTGAGATCACAGAAGTCAGAAGGCCTCTCCTCCAGACATGAAGGAGGCCCGGTGGTAGCCAGAACTCTTAATGTAAAGCTGGAGTGGGAATACAATGTCTTGCAAACACATCATCAGATGGTGGCCTTCCTCAACCAAGGCGTGTGTGATCAACTACTGCTTTATTTTTTAATCTCACCTCCTCTGTGTGTTTGTTTGTGTGCATGCATGCATGCATATTTGTATATGTTAGTGGGGTGCATGCTTGCCACAGTGTGCATTTGGAGGTCGGAGGGCAACCTTGGGTATTGGTCCTTTGCCTTCAGCTTCTTTAAGACAAAGTTTCTGTGGTTTACCACTGGACATGCCAGGCTAACTTGCCCGTGAACCTCTAGGGACTCACATTTCAAAAGCAGGAGTAAAGATTCCCAGCTACCGTAGGAGCAGTGTCCAGCTTTCCGTGAATCCTGGGAATCCAAACTCAGGTCCTCAAGTCTGTGTGACAAGCGTTTACTTTACAGAATCATCTCCTCCACTTCATGGACACTCCTCTTTCACACTCCTGGGAGTCCTGATTGGCTAGTTTGCATAGAAGGTGACTTTCCTAGAGACAGCTCTGAAGACCCAGGGCAAGCCCAGCAAGGACTGCTTTTACTGTTTCTCACCTTTAAAATATTTTAGCTAACTCATAATAATTGACCGTATTTCTGGGATATGATGTGATATTTCAATGCATATGAGGAAGATATAATAATCATGTCTGGGTGATTAGTCATTTACCACCTCAGATATTTGTCTCTTCTGGGAACCTTGGGAACCCTCATAGTTGTTTTGAAGTGCAGAATTAGATGTTGTCAAGGGTAATTGCCATATCCATCTCCTCAAACATTTATCTTTTCTTTGTGTTGGGAGCATTCCAGATCCTCTCTGTTATTTTGAAATATAGAATTAACTTTGTCAAGCATAGTTACCCTAGTATGCTGTGTGGTGCCAGAAGTTACCCCTTCCTGAGGGGATGGAGAGATGGGTTTAAGGGCACTGGCTGCTCTTCCAGAGGTCCTGAGTTCAATTCCCAGCCACCACATGGTGGTTCACAACCAACTATAATGGTATCTGGTGCTCTCTTTTGGTGTGTAAGTACATAATAAATAACGAAATCTTTAAACACACACACACACACACACACACACACACACACACACACACACACACACACAAAACGTTCCTCTTCCCACTCAACTGCACAGTAATTCTTGATTTTTTTTTTTTTTACCCTGAGTTCCTGAAGTACTTCAGCAAGCTGCCCTTGTCCCTGAAGCTTGCTTATGGTGCTTCTCCAGTGCATTGGCAGGAGGAAATGGGGGTAGGGTTGGTGATGATCCCAACTTCAGAGGGGTTTGAGGACAAAGAACAAGGACGTTGGGGTGGGAGTTTGGAGAGAGACTGATAGGAAAAATTGGGTCAAGGGACATACAACAAAGACCCAGCTGAGAGTGGGAGTGGAGATTTAAGCCAGAAAGCAATAAAGTAAAAAGTAAGTCTTACCATCATCGCCTCTTTCCAAGCCATTGTTCAGCCTAAGAATCTGCTTCTAGTGGAAACAAAACATGTGACCTTTTTTGGTCCCTAGGATATGTGGAGGCCCGAAGAGAAAAGAAAGAATTATTTCTTGGAAAATGCATCTTTATTCCCTTCTCCTCAGAACACTTCACATATATTTTGGTTGTTAGCAAATGCAAGGACAAACTGGCTAATCAGAGCCTTACGCTCTGGAAGCTTTTAATCCTTACTTTCTTTGAGTCTGGAGATGGGCAGATATGTAAGGGGATGCCCGCAATGCCCAAGGCAATCCTTGCCCCCGAAAGGGGGACTGTACCCCAATTAGTGTGTGTGCTGAAACCTCCTGAATGATGCTGTATAGGAAGAGGCCGAGGAAGCACGTGCAATTTCACTGCATTGAATCTGAACAAGGAATTGACCTGTGAAATCCGGGTGCAAATAGATCGTTCTTCCTAAATCATGTTATTTGGCTCTTTTCCCAAAATGAGTCTGTGAACATTTTATCTTTGACCATGACCCTACCCTGCAGTATTTCTCTTTTTCAAGAGATTTCTATTTTTCAAAATGAAGTTTTATTAATTTTGATGGTATTCATAACTTTTCTTCTCCTGTGGAAACAAGAGCAAAACCCCTTCCCCAGCATAGCAGATCTTCTGGATTCCATTGTGAGGTCAACAAATCCTTAAAATATATTGGCTGATTAAATTCAGAAGACTTTTCTATTATCCAATGTCTCTCTGCCGCTGTTGTTCTGTTCTAATTAGTGTTAAGAAAATTCAAGGTTAATAAAGCATTATGTAATCTATTTATGGGGTTATTTTCCATCCTTTTCTGTTTGTTTAACATATCCTTTATAGTTTGATTTAATCTTTCTACAACTGCCTGACCTGTAGGATTGTTTGGCATACCTGTAATATGCTTTATATTATAATAAGCAAAAAATTATTTCATTTTCTTAGAGACATATGCTGGACCATTATCTGTTTTTAATTTGTGAAGGTATACCTATGTTGGCCATAACTTCTAATGAATGTGTGATTATTGAATCAGTCTTTTCTGAGATAAAAGCAGTTGTCCATTGAAAACCTGAATAAGTGTCAATGGTGTGGTCTACATACTTTAATTTTCCCAAATCTGCAAAGTGAAACACATCCATCTGCCAGTTTTCATTCTTTTGAGTACCCTTTGGGTTACTCCCTTCAGTTAGTAGTGTTTGCTTATAGAAAGAGCAAATAGTAAGACATTTCTTTATAATCTCCTTAGCTTGTTGACGAGTAATAGAAAACTCTTTAAACCTTTTCTGTTGACATGATGTTTCTTATGAAATTCTGAGGCCTTCAACACACTTCCAATCAATAATTGATCAATTTTTGCATTACCTTGTGTTAGAGGACCTGGCAGACCCATATGGGATTGGATGTGTGTTACATATATGGGACAAAGTCTATTCCTGAGTATATCTTGAACCTGTATAAATTATGAATTCAGTTCTGTATCATTTGGTATAAATTCAGCAGTTTCAATATGCAGGACAACTCTTTCTGCATATTGTGAATCAGTAACTATATTAAGATGTTATTTAAAATCCCTTACTACCATGAGAATAAAGTATAATTCTGCCTTTTGAACAGAATTGTAAGGGCTTTGTTCTACCTTACTTAATTCTTCTGATTTGTAACCTGCCTTTCCTGATTTATTTGCATAAGTATAGAATGTACAGGCTCCAGTTATTGGTGTGTCCCATACAATGCGGGGAAGGATCCAAATAGTTCTCTTTAAAGGGTTAATTCTATCACTTTTGGGATAACTGCTATTAATCTCTCTAAAAAATAGCACAAGCTTTTTGCCAAGGTTCATTGTATTTTCATAATTTTTAAATTTTATCAGTAGTAAAAGGCACTATAATCTTTGCTGGGTCTATACCTGCTAGTTGACAAAGGCTCAATTTTCCTCTTATAATTAACTCAGAGACTTTTTCCACATAAGTTTTTAATTTTTTACTTGGTTTACGTGGTAAAAGATTCATTCTAAGATAATATCTTCCCTTTGCATTACAATTCCTATAAGGGGAAATTCTGGAAGGCAATATGACTAAAATGCAATTAAGATTTGAATTCACCCTATCCACATGTGCCTCCTGTAATTTTTCTTCAGTGCCAATCAATTCCTTTTACACTTCAGTTGTTAATTCTCTGGAACTATTTAAGTCTTTGTCATCATATAAGTTTTTTTTTTTAAAAATAAACTATTAGATCAGGTGTTATCCCAACAATCTTTGAAAGTCATTAAGAGTTCACAATCAGTCTCTTCTAATTTGTGCCTTTTGTGTTCTAATTTTCTGTAATCCTATTTTATAACTTAGGTAATTGACAGAATCTCCTCTCTGTATTTTTCAGGAGCAATTTGTAATCCCCATTTATGTAAAACTTTCTTTACTTCTTCAAATATTCTTTCTAAAATATCTCTATTTGAATCAGATAGCAAAATGTCACCCATGTAATGGTAAGTTATAGTTTTAGGACATTGTTTACACATTATTTCCAATGGTTGACTTACAGAATATTGGCAGAGGGTGAGGCTATTGAGAATTTCCTTTGGGAGGATAGTCCATTGATATCTCCTAGTAGGCTGAAAATTATTATAAGTAGCGAAGGCAAATTTTTCTCTGTCCTTTTCTTGCAAAGGTATAGTGAAGAAACAAATGATAAGAGGCCTATTATCCTTTAGATAATAGGGAAAGCAAAGGAAATTCAGATTGTAGAGGGCCTATAGACTGAATTACCTTATTGACAATTCTTAGATCTGTCACTATTCTCCATTTTCCAGATTTCTTTTTAATAACAAATACAAGAGAATTCCATGGGCTGGTTGATTCTTCAATATGGTGACCATCTAGTTGTTCCTGTACCAGCTGTTCTAAAGCATTCAGTGTCTCTTCTGTTAAAGACTATTGTTTAATTCATATTGGTTTCCAAGTTAACCATTTTAAAGTTAGGGCCATTTATACCTCTGAAGGTTCTCTAGTTGTTTTGTGTTTTTATACAGCCTGAATGACTAGTGACTGCTTTTTATAGTATCTTATAATAGCCTTCCCAGAAACAAAAATTGGTTTATGTCCCATTTCTGGGACTTTCAGGAATGTTAATCTGGGTATTCCATTGCTGCATCAGATCATGACCCCACAGATTTACTGCTATATTAGCCACATGTGGCCTCAGTTTTCCTCTCTGTCCTTCTGGTCCTATGCATTCAACTCATATTGTGTTTTGTTTTACTTTAGATAGATTTCCAATTCCTAAGAATTGAACATATGCCTCTAGAAGAGGTTAATTTGGATGCCAAGATTCTGGAGTAATAATAGTCCCATCTGCACCTATGTCCAATAATCCTTTAATTACAATGTTATTCATTCATACTCTCAGCTTTGGTCTTTGTTCCCTTATAGAAGTCTGCCAGAATATACATTTCCTATTGAAATTTTTGATTCATCCTCCATGTTTATTCAATCAACCAGAACAGTATTTTTTTTTACAACAGACACTGGACGTTTTAATTTTCCTGGGAGACATGTCTTCCATAATGACTGCAAATGATTATCACATTTGAACTGGGAGGCCCCTCAAGGAGTTTTCAAATGGTAACAGGCTATCTTGTTTGTCTTTTGTTGATCTATATTTGTTGTTCCAATGTTGGCCTTTGCCACATCTTCTACATAATACAGAAGTTTGAGGCCTTCTATTTTTGTCATTCTCAGAGGAGACATTATTCCTAAAGAATGCATTGTCTACAATCCCTTCTCAGATATCCTATTCTAATACAATCAAAACATTTGGGATTTTGATGCCTTTTCATATCTTTGGAATTTGTTTCTTCTACCCAAGCCTCAGTATTATACTCAAATATCTCAATGTTCATTGTATGCAGGATCCATTCATTCATTGGTGCTGCTCTAACCTTTAAAGGCCCAAGTATCTTTTCACATTCTAAGTTGGTATTTTCAAAAGCCAGAGATTCAATAAGTACTCATCTAGCTTCTGGATCCATTACTCCTATTGTACAGCTTTAGTTAACCTTTGTAAAAAGTCACCAAAGGGTTCTCTTTGGCCTTGCTTAACCCTAATATATGATTCAAATTTTCTTCCTAGTCCTTGTATCCTGTCCTAAGTCTCAAGCATTTAAGGCTACGGTATGACATAAGAACAAATTTCCTAAGTTTATTATAAAGAGCTTGAGCCTGTGACTCAGTGTAAGTGATAAATTTTCTGTTCACCTATCTATTTTGGGAGGTTCTTTTTGACTGTAGCAAGGATAACATGGCCTTTTCTATGAAAAAAAAAAGGTGGATTTTGAAATGAGACCCATCATACAGAATGTCAATTACAATGTACAAATCTGTGCATCCATGGTGATTATGGTTAGCAATGATGAACTGCATTAGGTTAAGTTTTATGTGAGTGTATATATGTATGGGGTCACACATGTGTCACTGTGCCAGTATGGAGTTCCGAAGACAACATGCTGGAGTTGATTCTCTCCTTCAACCATGTGGGCTTCAGGGATTGAACATAGGTTGCTAGCTTTGGGAGCAAGCAACTTACTTACTGGGCCATTTCACTGGTTTGTGTATTTTATTTAAAAAAAATTGGTAATAGAGAAAATCTTTGAATGTTCTCATCTCTTGAAAAATGCTGAGAGATGATGTATATCTACATTTGCTCATTTTAACTATTTTGTGATTATGTATTGAACACAAACACGAAAAACACATGTAATTTGTATTTGCTCATTAAAATAAGCAAATAAGTAGAAAGCCAGGAAATATGTGACTATACCATATACATGCACAGACTGTGTGTGTTTCTGCACTCAGGCCTCATTACTCCCGCTAATTGCACTCTGTACAGAGAATCCACATGGGCCAATGTGGAATTATCACTCCTACGGAAATTCAGTGCTGGGCCTCTTTGAGCTTTTGACTTGATTATGTCTGTCTTGTAATCACTCTGGAAGCTTGCTTTATATATTAATTAATTCAATATATACTGTGAATCTTTAACATAACCCAAATCTTTTTTTTAGATTATTCTTTTTTTATTTTTTTTATTAAGAAAAGAAGAAAAAAAAACATAAACAAAAAACAAGTTTCCACCTCCTCCCAGCCTCCCATTTCCCTCCCTCTCCTCCCACCCTTCTCCCCCTCCCCCCACTCCTCTCCCCCTCCCTCTCCAGTCCACAGAGCAGTCCAGGTTCCCTGCCCTGTGGTAAGTCCTAGGTCCTCCCCCCTCCGTCCATATCTAGGAAGGTGAACATCCAAACTGGCTAGGCTTCCACAAAGCCAGCTCATTAAGTAGGATCAAAACCCCGTGCCATTGTCTTGGCGTCTCATCAGCCCTCATTGTTCGCCATGTTCAGAGAGTCCGGTTTTATCCCATGCTTTTTCGGTCACAGTCCAGCTGGCCTTGGTGAGCTCCCAGTAGATCAGCTCCACTGTCTCAGTGGGTGGGTGCACGCCTCGTGGTCCCGACTTCTTTGCTCACGTTCTCCCTCCTTCTGCTCCTCATTGGGACCTTGGGAGTTCAGTCCAGTGCTTATGTGTGGGTCTCTGTCTCTATCTCTATCCATCACCAGATGAAGGTTCTATGATGATATGCAAGATATTCGTCAGTATTGCTCTAGGATAGGGTCATTTCAGGTTCCCAATCCTCAGCTGCCCAAGGAACTAACTGGGAACCTCATCTTGGGCACTTGGGAGCCCCTCTAGGGTCAAATCTCTTGCCCACCCTAAAGTGGCTCCCTTAACTAAGAATTGTGGTTCCGTGCTCCCCTATCCACCTTTCCTTTATCCCAATTCTCCTGATTCCCCAAGTCCCCCCTCCTTCCCTTCTACCTTTTCTCTCCCCATCTCCCCTTACCCCCATCCCACCCCACCCCCAAGATCCTAATTTTCTCCAACATAACCCAAATCTTAAAACAGTATCTCCAGTACAAGTAATTTTTTTTCCTATAAATCACATCCAGCCTTTGGATGCTAAAATATCACAGAATGCTTCATTACACTATTTTATTTTATGTGTATATGTGTGTGTTTGCACATGTGTAAGTGCCTGTGGAGGCCAGAACACAGTGTTGGATTCCCTGAAGCTGTGGTTACAGGTGATTGTGAGCCACCTACATGGGTGCTGGGAACTGGACCTTGAGAGTCCTCTGCAAGAACAGTGATTATTTTCAACTGCTGAGCCATCTCTCCAGCCCCAGGAGGGAGAAACTTTAAGTATGCAAATGATTATCCTAAATAAGAAAGGTGTAAAAAGCACTGTCCAGGAGACAGCAAGGATTCCTACTCACTGTAGCTGCTGACCAAAAGGCTGAATCTCCAGCCTTGCTGATGCTCTCAGGATGGAGCACGACGAGAGAGCCACTCTTCTCATGCTTATGAAAGTCCCTGGGTATTGATGTGAGGGCAATAGTCTAACACACAGGTAAATGTGCAAATACTGAATCCAGAAAACAAGAACCGTGGATGTGTGTGTGTGTGTGTGCATGCAAGTGTATGTACACATGTATGTGTGAATGTATGTTTATGTAATTATATATAAGTATGTTGTAAAAGGAGTGGCGGGCTGCTTCCACCACCCAGCCCCCTGCTAGCTTTACCCATAATAGTTACATGGAAACTGTATTAATTTAAGCACTGCCTGGCCCATTATATACAACCTCTTATTGGCTAACTCTCACATATTAGATTAACCCATCTCCATTAATGTGTATCGCCACTTTACTGTGGCTTACCGGCATGAGTCTAACCAGCATCCGTCTCAGAGAGGAGAGCCATGGTGTCTGCCTGACTCTGCTTTCTTTCTCCTAGCATTCTGTTCTGTCTACTCCGCCCATCTAAGCTGCTGTTCTACCGAAAGGCCAAGGCAGGCTCTTTATTTAACCAATGAAAGTAACACATAGACAGAAGACCCTCCTACACCATAAGTACGTGTGTGCATGTCTATGGCTGTACATGTGTATATGTATTTATGTATATGTGTATGTTGGACAAATACCAAACAAAAAAATCAATCCCCCAAATTGAGAAACTACTCAGTCTCACATATGCATGTTGATTTACAAGCAACATTTGACTTAAGAGACAGCTCTCCTATCAGCTACAGTGGCCCATATTTTCCATCAGCCTCCAGGTTTGTGTTTCTTTTGCACCATTGCCAATGTTTTGGACTGATAATGAGCAGGCATCTTGAAATCACTGAGGTCAGCTTTCCGCCTGGGACAGAGATCTGAAACTCCAGCACCAAAGCCATCTGTGTTTCCAGAACCATCTGCTGCTGGGTTGCCAAGTCAGGACATGCTAGTGGGGCTGGACCAGCTCCACTTCTCGGTTCCAGTGTATAGCATTTATAAAAATCTCTGCTTAAGTAGGTTCCTGGCCTTGTCACATGACAGAGTGACCTATCTGGATCTTTGAGGAAAGACGAAGGCAGGTGTTACTGTGGGGAACACATGCTGCAGAGAAGAACATAGGGATGACATTTACCCATTCTGTGGATAAGTAAAAGAGTTAACATTCTCAGAGTTTGACAGTTGTAGTTAAGCTCAGCAAATAAATTTGAGGCAGTAATAGATGTTTAAAATCTGCTAACAGATTTACTCTTGAAGTTATTTTCTGAGCGTTTTGAATTTTGCCAAAGGATGTTGATGTTTTATAACTTCCTGTCATGGGGAACAATTATAAGGGGAGGGAAGGAGAGGAAAACACACATGGTTCCTCAATCCCTTCATCCATTAACTTCCAGACCAAGAATGTAGAACAAAGGCATTGACCGTAGGTGGACCCTGATGGGAAGGACCGATTGCATGACCGCAGCTGAATCACACAGCTGGTGGTCCTCTGTGATACATCTCCTCACCATCAGGTTAGCTTCTGCAAACAGAGGAAAACCATCCAGATGAGCTTTGTGATAAAAAAGAAACGCAGCAGTTCATGTAACTGAAGTGTTTTGTATGGGTTTTTGCTATGGCTCAATCCAGGGCCTCAAATGGTGTTTTAGTAGTTTTGTTGATGATGTACCTGTTTCTTCTCTCTGCACAGTGCAAAATTTATTATTTGTGCTGCTTTATATTGATTAACAGGTAAAGAATCACACGAAAGACAAGCTTCGGGGATTCCTGTAGGGATTATCTACATTAGGCGAATTGGAACAAGGCATCCCACGCTGATTGTGGGTTCCACAGGCTGGGATTTCAGATTAAGTGGAAAGGAGAAAGTGAGCTGATCACCGGAATTCACCTCTCTGTTTCTTCGCTGTGGGCATGTGACCACATTCCTCAACATTCTTGGTGCCATGAAGGGTCTTCGGGGACACTGGACATTAGTATCCAAAGAAAAGAAGTGACTGACAGCCTGAAAAAGGAAAAAAAATTCCCATTTGATTCTTGCTAAATTTTAAATTATGCTCATAGATATTGAAGTGTCTCTAGAAAAACACATAAATGTAACACTGTATTATCCTTACTATTTATAGATAGCATATATTTAGCTAAATGTAGAGGCATTAACATTGATGCATGTACATACCACTGATCCTTACAGTTTAGTAAGTGTTATGGAAGATAACAGTAAATAAGAAAATAAGACTGGTCTCTAAAGAATGAGAATCTAGCAGGGATATTGTCATGTACAAAAGAATTTAGTTATGGAAAAGCATCTGTGGGAAGGAAGGGAACCAGATGCAGGTGGACCTTGGGGAGGGCAATGAGAAAGGGGATAAATTAAAAAAAAAGTGTAATGACACACCCACAAAAACATCAAAGGGAGACCCATTTTTTGGGTGTTACCATAACGAATTAAAAATAATTAGTTGTGATAAGAGGCAAAGGGGGGTGATTGCTGAAGAGCAGCATGTGTGGCCAAGCCAAGAATGTTGTGATGTATCCAGTCTGGACCAAAGGAAATTTGGAGCATACACCTACACATTTGGGAGTTGGAAGAAGTTGCTGTAGTTCCTGAAGAAGGTGCGCGAGTCTCCTTGTAAGCTCGCTCCTGGAGGAGCAGAAGGCAAGAGAAGAGAGGAGAGAGGCCGGGTGTCAGAACTGAAGGAAAGGGAGACAGCACAGAGAAATAACACAACGAGAGTAAATGAGGATGGGGGCAAGAGCAGGCCAGTCGTTGTGGTTCTCAGCCTCTTCTCCACAGAATGGCAAGACTATTGGTTCAGACAATAGTCTGTTTGGTTCCATTACTATTGGTTTTTAAATTTTCTCTCTAAAAGTCTGTAAGCCCAAATTAACACTCAGTATTGACATACAGAATGGTACTTTATGTTCAGTCCTAAATGGTTCTTCTGAAGGATGGAAACTTCTTTCTCAGGGCTCCCTTCAAGTGAGGCCGAAGCCCCGGAGTTGGGGGCTCAGCAGAGCTGAGGCTCGAGCATCCCCGGACAGGTCATATCTGGCAGAGGCCACAAAGGCCATCTTTGAGGTTCTGTTTTTTTTTTTTTATCTCCTCTGATTTCTCCGAATTTGCTGAAAATGAGTGGCTGCCAGTCTGGTGGAAAGGTGAGGTCTGAATCCTCCAGATTTGTGTGCAGTGGCTTTCAAACAAAAACTTAATTCTATTCTTTTCTAAAAGATGCCACTATCTGATATTCCCAGTGAAAGGTCGGTGTGCATGGCTGGTTTGTCTCGCCCAACTTCTCTTCTGTCCAGTTGAGACTCAGAAAATGATGAATTGGATGCACACATGTCCTCCGCCCTATGGCCACCATGACTGTCAGTATATGAAAAATGAGAGCCACCTTCTTAAGGATGGGTAATACTGACTTCAGTTACAAGGCTACCATTACATTTGGAATTTGCAATTTCAAATCCGCGGAGGCCAGTGCCGTCCTAATGGCGGCCAGCCACTGGCATTGTTGATGTCTTTTTCTTTTACCACACACAGGCCTGTATCTAGAGCAAGAGGGGTGTTTTTCATTAGTCTGAAGCTGGCCTCAAGTGGCAAGCTGGAGAATTTCACTCTGATCTTAAGAATAAAGTCATTCTCCCTCAAATCCTGCTTGTTTGCTAGCAAAAAGATGCCTAGAAAATATGCAAAAGGTTTCTAAAGTTTTCCAGCATTAAAAGAGAATGAAAATTGCCCATATCTTTACTATTTAAATAACAGTCCTTCAAAAGCACCCACTATTTTCTTTATTTCTTTAAAAAAATTATTGTTGTTGTTATTGTGTGTGTGCATGTATGTGTGTGAGTGTGTGTGCGTGTGTGTGTGTGAGTATATGTGTTTTAAAACAGAGCCTCTTTCCATATCTCTGGCTGTCCTAGAACTCACTGTGTAGACAATACTGGCCTTGAACTCATAGAGTTTCACCTCTGCCGCCTGAGTGCTGGGTTTAAAAGTGTGCACCACAAAGCCCAGCCAAAAGAGCCAGTGGATTTTTTTTTTAAATTTTATTTTATGTGTATGAATGTTTTACTTGTATGTGTGTCTTTCTACCATATTTATGCAGTGCCCATGGAAATAAGAAGAAGGCATTCGATCCCCTGGAATTGGAGTTATAGATGGCTGTGAGCCACAGTGTGGGTTCTGGGAATTGAACCCAGGTCCTCAAGGCGAACAGCCAGTGTTCTTAACCACTGTGTTATCTCTCCAGTTCCTCTTTTTGTTTTTTAACCTATGAAGAAAGACTTTGTCTCTTAGGGTGAGGAAAGACGCACACACGTCAAGGCATCATTGAGAAAAATCTTCGGCAAAGCAGAGAAGGGAACTGGGGGAGCCAGGACTGGGGAAACCATCATGTTTACTCTGATGGTCAGAATTCTTTCTGTGGCTGTGCAGATGCCAACACCTCAGAGCTTTAAGACCCTGAGGTTCTCCTCTAGGCCTGCTTGTTCACCTTGTTGCCCTTGCTTTATTCTGAGGCATTTCAGAGTGATCTAGGGCCGCCAGGTGCTCAGAGCAGGAACTCACCCTGTCCAGGGTGAAGAGGGAAGATGTATGACACACTGCTTTGGAAGAACAACTTTCCAGGACCAGAATAATAATAAAAGCAAAAAACAGATCATGTGTAGTGAGCTTAGTGAGCTGGGATTCACAGTCCAAGGTGTACCCATTGCAACATACAGCTTAGACCTTCGTCAGAACCTTAGTTCTGGAGTTGCCACTTGCTACTTGAGACAATGATATCATCACTATGACTCTCTCTACAGAAGAATCTGAAGATGTTTTTGCAAAACCTATATTTTTCTTTTTAAATTAAGAAAAGCAAAGCTTTCTGGAAAAGTGAGGAAATGCTTGAGTTTTCTTTTGTTGTTTGTATCCTTTGCCATAGATATGCTGCTGAGACAGAAGAATTGCCTGGTTGCCCAGGTACCAACATCATTCTGCAATGGTTAAGCCATTAACTTCAGTTAAAAGTGATGCTTTGGGGGCTGGAGAGATGGCTCAGTGATTAAGAGTACATACTGCTCTTACAGAGGACCTGCGTTTGGTTTCTAGCACCAACATTGGGCATTTTCATTGTAGAATCCTCTAGTTATGGACTAATCCCCATGTCTCTGTCTAGATCAGCAATTTTCAATCTTCTCAATGCTGTGACCCTTTAATACAGTTCCTCATGTTGTGGTGACCACAACCATAAAATTCTTTTTCTTTTTTTAAATTTATTAGTTTTTTTTTTTAATAAAAAAACCAATCCAAATTTCCATCCCTTCCCCTCCTCCCATTTCCTTCATATACCCTCCCACCCCACCCCCATCTAATTCCAAGAGAGGGTAAGGCACATTGCTTGGTGGTGGGTCCAAGGCTCTCCCTACTACATCTAGGCTGAACAAGGTATACATCCAAAAAGAAAAGGATCCTAAAAATCCAGTACATGCAGTAGAGATAAATCCCAGTGCCATTGCTAGTGGCCCCTCAATCTGCCCCAGCCATACAACTGTCAACCACATTTAGAGGAACTAGTTTGGTTCTATGCTTGTTCCTTCCCAGTCCAGCTGTTGTTGGTGAGCTCTCTTTAGCTCAGGTAAACTGTTTCAGTGAATAAACCCTTCATGGTCTTTACCTCTTTGCTCATATTCTCATTCCTTCTACTCTTCAACCGGACCTTGGGAGCTCAGTCCAGTGCTCTGAAGTGTGTCTGCCTCTGTTTCCATCTGTTGTTGGACAAAGGTTCTCTTAAGTACCCTCCGTATTGGAGCAAGCTGTTGATGTGGGAGTGTCATATATCAATCTGTTGATTTCATTGGTTAAGCAATAAAGAAACTGCTTGGCCCTCATAGGTTAAAACATAGGTGGGAGGAGTAAACAGAACAGAATGCTGGGAGAAAGAAGCTGAGTCAGGAGTCGCCATGATTCTCCTACTCCAGGCAGACGCAGGTTAAGATCATTCCTGGTAAGCCAGCTCATGGGCTACAGCAGATTATAAGAAATGGGCTAGTCCAGGTGTGAGAGTTAGCCAAGAAAAGGCTAGATATAATGGGCCAAGGGTGTTTAAAAGAATACAGTTTCCGTGTAATTATTTCGGGGCATAAGCTAGAGCTAGCCATGTGGGAGGCCGGGTGCTGGGGACGCAGCGCTGCTGCTCCTACTACTACAAGCTGTGTTTCCCATAAAATTATTTTCATTGCTACTTCATAATTGCAATTTTGCTACTGTTATGAACCACAATGCAAATATCTGTGTTTATAAAATGGTCTTATAAAATGGTGATCTCTGTGAAAGGGTTGTTCAACCCCCAAAGGGGTCAAAACTGACAGTTTGAGAACCATTAGTGCAGATCAACTGATTGGTTCAGTCAAACCTTTAAATGAATTCCACTTGGGTACAGATCTGTGGAAATTTCTGTTAATTAAATTATCAATGACTAGATAGAATATGGCCCAGGCTTATGCAAAATTGACAATAATCCTCTCAAATATTCATGGCAGGATAAAATAAATAAGACAAAAGCCTTGAATGTGGAAATTGACTGACTACTGATAGTCTACATACTATATCCAATACTGCTGGCATTTCAGACTAAAAAAATGGACAAATTTAAGTTAAGAAATAACACTGAAGAAAATTTGAGACATTCCATAATAGATGAACATAATGAAATTATCCCAACTCCACTGCTCAAACTCTAATGCAGACTTTTTGGTATGTTTACTCCCATATTTGTTTCTATAAATATGATCTCAAAATAACTTATTTAACAAGAGAAAAATCTTGATAGAGAATAGATAGGAACATATTTCCATTACTTTTGGATTGAAATATTTTATACAAACTAGAAAAAATTTAATGTAATTTTAAAAAGATAGACAAAACTCTTTACGGTCGGCTCCCTCCTTCCTTTATGTTTGCACATTCTGTTGCCTTTTTAATTTCCCATGCTTCTTTCCTTAAGATAGCCTTCACATCAGGTGGTGGCAGCGCACACCTTTAATCCCAGCACTCAGGAGGCAGAGGAGGTGGATCTTTGGGAGTTCAAGTCCAGTCTGGTCTACAGAGTGAGTTCTGGGACAGCCAGAGCTGTTACACAGAGAAACCCTGCCTCAAAAAACCAAAAAACAAAATCAACAGCAACAAAAGATATCTTCCATGCCTCTCATGGTCCCTCTTCTTTTTCTGAAATGTTTCTAAAATTTTAAAATATACTTTTTAAAAAGAATTATTTTATTTTTAATGGTGTGTGTGTGTGTGCTTGCACATATGAGTGCAGGTACCAGTAGTGACCAGAAGAGGGCACTAGATTCCCTGGAGTTGGAGATACAGGAGGTTGTAGATAGAATACTAGACATGGCTACTGGAAATGGAACTTGGGCCCTTTGTGAGAGCAGCAAGCTCTCTAGTCCCCTTGTTTTTGATCTATAACAATCCTACTCAAATTTAAATAAACCTATGCTCCAAAACATGTGACATTTGTCTTTCAAATCTTTTGCTTAACATATTTTTCAATTCCATTCATTTTTTTTAAAAGAGTCACTATTTCATTTTTCTTTATGGTTGAATAAAAAAAATCCCTTGTGTGTCTGTACCATATTTTCTTCATCTGTTCATCTGTTGATATGCCTCTAGGCTGGTTCCATTTCTTAGCTGTTTTGAGCAGTTTTTCAATAATGTGTGTGTATCTGTCTGCTCAGGCATCTCTGAAGCAGCTAAAGGCCACCATGTTAAAACAAAATTGTTTCTTTCAGAATGTAAGGTATTTCTATTTACAAAGGCAGCACATGCCCCAAACAGGCATTTTCCAGCTTTACTATACTCCTTTTTTATTTTCTGAGGGTCTATGTCATGCCAGCACTGGACCAGGTTTATTTATTTTTTTTGTCATTAAGAATCTGGTATAAAACACATCTTTCTATCATATTTTAATGATGTTAATAATATATTATTGCTACATATTTATTTGTTCATAGAGTTCATTTGTATCCAACTAATAATCTCATACTGGCAGATGTATCATTCAATAAGTAAAAATGATCAAAATCTAGAGAGAACAACATTTAATTGCCTGTATAAGACAAAGGCTTGTAGAATGCAAACAGGTTAATCAAACAGCTGTTCCCGTGACACCTCAATTATGCAGAGAAGTTTTATACAGGTCTTATGCACCATGTCATGTTTAAACTGTGGGAGGATATCTTACCAGTGTAAACAATAGGAATAAAAGGATTGAATTTTAAAAACAAGGAAGTAAATGCTCAGAAAAACAATCTATTCTATCAGTGCCATCTCCTTCCAGGTATTAGAACTGATGGACACGGTTTTCACATGATGTTTGTTCATACCCAGGTTTGGTCATGTGGTCCCCATCTACCCTTTCTGGAAGCAATGACTACTACATCTAGATAATGTTTGTATTTAGATTCTCTGAAAAATTGTATGTAATAGAGAATATGGGAGTCCAAAGAAGTCAGATTCTAGAATTGTTCATCCATCCATCTTCCTTCCTTCCTTCCTTCCTTCCTTTCATTTCCTTTCCTTTTTATTTTGAGACAGGGTTTCTCTGTGTAGCTTTACAGCCTGCCCTGGAATTTTCACTGTAGACCAGGCTGGCCTCGAACTCACAGAGATCCTCCTGCCTCTTATCTACATTTCTTTAATGATGATGTGATTGTTCAAATCAGACCAGGAGTCTCAGAACCAAGCCTCTCTCCTTTCTCACCTAGAATCCCTAGTCAAGAGTGACATGAAGCCAGTGGTAGACTTCTCATTTTATTTAGCAAAGGAAGGTAAGGGGCGAGTATAATTCTATTTCTATGCTGGAGCCCCTGAAAGCATCCTTAAAAATATCCTGTCACCATTAGTTCGCCTTCAGTCAGACCCCATACTGCATAACCGAGACAGAACACTGATGTGCTCATGATGACTGAGGGTAATTCTCCATCAAAACACCAAATACGGCTGTCTGAAACCTGCCCGTCAGCATAGTGTGTTATAGTTAACAGCTATGTCCTTTCTGCAGAGCAGGAACAGGGCGTAATTATTCACCATTAGCTCTGGTTAAAAACAAAAAAGGAGCCGTATCTTCTTTTAAAATCTGAAAAGCGGTAAGTTTGAGTTGTCAGTGCCCATTGTTGCTCCACCGCTGAGACGTCCTCCCTTCCCCCTCTCTGCAAAGGTCTGTCTAGATTTCTCATGCCTAGTTTCCTGCTTGTACATTCTTGATAATATAGAGGTTTGTGGGTCTGTCTCAGCAAGTCTTGCTTTCTTCATGAACTTTATGAAGGCTTTTACTATCTATAATGCCCATCCAGGCCTGAGTCTTCTTGGACAAAGCCAAGCTTTGCCACATGGTCTATGGGCCAGGATGCCTGAGATTGTCTCCCCATTATGTCTTCCCTCCCTTTGGCATTGGACCTTAACAGAGAATGGTTTCTTTTTTAAGGCCTTTATTTCATCATTTCTCCTTTGATCATTCAGTTTCAGCTCCTGGTCTTGAAAGAAAACTTCCTAAATTGTGATATATATATATATATATATATATATATATATATATATATATATGCCACTTTTGGAGACAAGGTCTCACTGTTTAGCTCTGGCTTCCCTGGAGCTCACTATGGGAAGCAGGATGTCTTACTTAGGTTCTGGGGATCTGAACCCAGGTACTCAGATGCATGCACAGCAAGCATTTTACCCAGTGAGCCATCTCCTAAAATCCTGAAGGCCTTCTTTAATGAGTGAATGTCATGAAATGAGGAGTAGCAACCATGGCTGACTGCCCTCTCTGTCCAGGCACAGACAGAAATAACGTGTTTTTATCTTATGGAAAATAGATATTTTTTAAGTCAAATTTTATATTATTTTATGTGTGTGCACGTGTGTGCATATGTGTGTGTGTGTGTCCACAAAGGCCAGGAAGGATTGTCAGAGTCCCTGGTGCTGAAGTAAGAACAGCTGTGAGCTATCTGACATGGGTGCTGAGAATTGAACTGAGTTTCTCTGTGTCTTATGGTCTCTATGGCTGTGAAGAGACACCATGACCATGACAACTCTTATAAAGGAAGCATTTAATTGGGGTGACTTTCAGTTTCAGAGGTTTAGCCCATTATCATCATGTCAGGGAGCATGGTGGCATGCGAGCAGACATGGTACTAGAGAAGGAGCTGTTACAGGCAGGCAATAGGAAATAGACTGTCACACTGGGTGGTATCTTGAGCATAGGAGACCTCAAAGCCCACCCCCACAGTGACTCACTTCCTCCAACAAGGCCACACCCACTCCAACAAAGCCACTCTTCCTAATAGTGCCACTCCCGTTGGGGGCTGCTTTCTTTCAAACTACCACTCTACAAGAGCAGTTTATGTTTTTAACTACTGAGCTGGATCTCCAGCCCTTGTTAAATCAAATATTTATCTTAGCCATTATGCAAGCCGCTTTACAAATCTTTTTTTTTCTTAATCACTCAAATTTTACAACACCCCCTAAATACAGCAAGAAGGTAGATGTCACCCCACACTCTGCACAAAGAAACCAGGGCTTAAAACCACATCTGTTTCTTTTTTTTTCTTTTTTTAAAAGTTCTTCTATGTTGATATTGTCTCATCATGAATTCCCTAACATTGGACTTTTGTAATTCTTCTTTCCCCATAACACCACAACACCACTTTAAAGTTTCACATGGCCTTTATAAATAAGTAAGATCTAGTTTTGAACATAGAAATATCACGCATGGGGGCTGTTAGATGGCTCATCAGGAAAAGGCACCTGCCACCAAGTCTGACAACCTGAGTTCAATCCCCCAAACCGACATAGCAGAAGAAGAGAACTGAGTCCTGAAGGTTGCCCTTTGACCTCCACATGATTCTGTTTGCATGCCCTATCCACCCAGATACCTAGGTAAACACAGCATTAAAACAAACAAGCAAAAATCACCCCCCTCAAAAAAAAAAAAAGAAACAAAACATTGTTCATGATTCTCTGGGAACTTTCTGGAAGTTTTAGTTTGAGGTTCTACCCTGAGACCCTGAAACTAAGAGGCTGTAATTCCCAAGAGAGAGGGTATCTTTGGGACCAAAAGGTTTCAGAGGGCACTGAGAGAACTCACAGTTTGTAATACAGAGTAATTGTTGCGAAGAACCCAGTCCCTCCCCTACATGCATTGCTCGCGGAGTAATTCTTGAGAGTCCTGCTGTTTCGCCATGATCCTATAATTTAAGAAATTACTGGAGAAATGTCAGGCATTCCTTACGAGATTTAAAATTCAGAGGGAAAGAAACAGCTCTTGGACTCTGCCCCAAGGACATTCTGAATGGATTCCAGGCACTCTTTACTGCTTTGTACTGATGGATGTTCTGTTTGGCTAAAGCCTGCTGTTTCACAGTTTCAATGCTGTCCTCGAGCTTCACAGAAATTCCCAGAGGCACAATCAGCATCTGCCCCCTGTTCTCCATTGCTTTAAAGAAATATTGCCAAGGACTGTAAGAAAACTTAAGGAAATTACGAGATGCTTAAACATGTCCATCAATCAAAGCTCTTTCTAATTTTTACAGATCTTCTAGGGAATTTTAAATGAAACTTCAGATGCAGCAGGGGATACTTGGAATAAAAGACAGCACTTAAAGTCCGTGCAGGTCAGCCTCCGAGTCTCTTAAGTCTAGAGGATGCTCGATTCTTGGCTAACTATGGATCTTAAAAGGTATTTTGTAAAGCAGAAATCATCCTTTGGATTTGGGTTCGGATGCAGAATCATGACTCATGGTTTCTTTAAGAAAACATGTTATAAGTCAGAAGACCTCCTCAGTGCTCAGTGCCCTTGTGAAACCACTCAGGCTTCATTTGTGACTTTTCGCCCAGCAGATTGTCACATACAAGCCCCAGGAGACACAACTTCCCACGCAATCAGTGCTCTGTTGTGTTTTGTGGAGCCTCTCTGCCCATTCCTTTGCACTCAGAATGCCCGGAGAACCAATTACTCTATCCCATTTTCCCAGATGGTGTGTGACTATAAAAACACGAGTCCAGGGCTCTGCTCTGTGTTATCTGCTCTTCTGCTGACCTATTTGTGGCAGCGAATTCCAGGATCAAGGCTAAACTGTTTGTGCTGGCTTTAGTGGGAGAGAGGAAGAACCTAGGCTTTGTTTGTGTCACCTCCCGTTCCTTCCTGACAGTTTCTTCTCAAAGCAGAAGCACTCCCTTGGTAAGCTGCAGGGCTCATTTCTCAAAGTTAATTCTGGATGCATTCTGCCACAGACCAAGAGGTAATTGCTTTCCTAATATTCCTCCAACTCCCTTCTATCAAGCTGTAATCGAGCAGAAAGGGGAACTCTGGAAAGATATTGCAATATACACACATACACACACACAATATTTGAAACCTTGCAATTGGCACTCTTTTTGTGAGAGCCCTAAAACCCTTTTGCCCCTTAAATTGAAGGTCAAAGTTTCTAGCCATTTCCTTTTTCCTAGTTTTAAAGCTAAAATCGAGCCTAATGTTTGCCAAATGCATTTCAGACTTTCTGGTTACAGGCCAAGTTCTCACAGTAAGCATTATGAATTTGCAATGAATTCATAACATTTAGTATTCATGGTAATAACACTGATCATTATGAAAAGATTTAATATTCATGAGGGTTATACTGCTATTTTCTCAGGTGCTGTGATAATTTTTATAATAATTCAGATTTTCTTAACGGGCAGTTGGCATAATAGAATGTGATCCAAGAGTTTTGGTTAAGGGACATTAGAGGGGAAAAAAAAGCGGGACATTAATACAAATTTCAAAATTTGATCTTCCGTGAGAACATTTGGTCAGTGTTGCTCTGCGTTATTAAAACAAGCTGTGTCTCCACTAAACGTCCCTGACATGTCCAACCGTCTCTCCATTGCATATGCGAGCTCATGACTGGGGAAGTTCAAAGGTCAAAAGGGAGGGAAAACAAAAACACCCGCAAGTCCATTTCTTCTAGGAGGAAAAGTACTTTTAGGCCCTGAGCTGGCGCTGGCCTTTGTGTCCTCGCGTTTGCTTCTTACCAGCACGTACACTTCGAAGTGTTTTTTTTTTTCCCCTCCCGGTATGCCATCTGTTTCTTTGCAATCGGGGATGGTTGAATAATTTCCTGAGGAATTGCTGACAAGATGTGGCCCAGGAACAGTAATCCAGCAGGACCAGATTTCTCATTAAAATCACTAAGCTCAGCTGTGTTCCAGCAAGCTCTTGATTTAAGGTGGTCACCCTGGCCGGGGAAGGTCAGGGGAAGCGGCTACCCACTGAAAACAATAGACAGTGACAACCACTTAGACAACGTGTAAGAAAGTCCAGGCACAGGACAGTTCTGGAAGTAAGCCATAACTTTCCCCAAAGAGGTATTTTTAGGGGTCCCCCACAACCAAGATCATCTTAGCTGCTCGAGAGTCCCCTATTTTCCCCTGTGGTGGCTGAGAGCAGGGAGGCTGCAATTCACATATCATACGCTTAAGACACCACTTCAGTCCTCTATTTCCAGTGTGAAGGGTTTGGCGGGTATGTTTTCTTTCTTAGAATTTTCCAAGGTATTATAACACAGGCTGATGTTGGTCTCCAGTTATTCTTTAACTTCTCAACAGGTAGAGCAGGAGGCAGCTAGACTCTGCCAGGGTCCCATGCTGGTGATTGAGATATTTGCATTATCTCATTTAATTCCCCCAACAACCCCATAACGTATGTATTATTATTATTTATTTTTTGCTGAGATTGGGTTTTTCTGTGTGCCTCATGATTGTCCTGGAACTAGCTCTGTAGACCAGATTGCTGAGCTCAAACTCACAGAGATCCTCCTGCCTCTGTTTCCCAAGTGCTGGTATTAAAGGTGTATGCCGCCACTGCCTGGATATGTATTATTAATTATATCTACATTTTGTAGATAAGGAAACTGTGTCATAGAGCCCTTCAAAAGTTGCTTCCAAACTCAGAGTTGGCAGCTGATAAACCCGGAGCCCTATTGCCGGCATAAAGTTTGCACCCCCATCCCTCCCCTACCCCAAAGTTTCATCTCCTGGAGTAGCGCCAACTAGCACCAAGACAAGATGCAACAGAGAAGAGTATTGGAGGTGAAATTCCTGCTTTCACATCAAACTAACTGGAAGACAAGCACTGGGTTGGTGGGTGCTGGGAGGTTTTAACAAGCTCCCCTGGTGATTCTGATACATACTAAAATATGAGAACCACTGTCCTACAGCATAATAAATGTTATTTAATTAATTGCTTCATTAAATATTGAACAGCTAAAGTCATTATAGAGCTCAGAGTTGAGCTGGGCAAAATTAAAAGTAAAACTAGTGCCGTGGTGGAAGTGGGGATGGGGCGGAGTTGTAGAATAAAGAGAGCCAGGCTGAGGCCTTCTCCAGGATAAATCCCAGTAAATTTCGGGGCTAACTTCTAGTGTCATAGCCATGATGGCCTTAAATTGAGACAACCCTGTCTGTCTTCCTTATGTCAGAATTCTGTGAACTCAGTCTTAAATGTTCTCACACATGCCCCAGGCACATCTGCTACAGTCTCTCTCTTACCTCTCTAGAAGCACCGGATGTTGTATGTATGGCACATCTGTCACACGCATGGTACACAGTGGTTGTACAGGAAGTACCTGCCTCAACAAAATAGTCAACAGGTTACACTTCCGCTGAGGATGTTAGCATATTTGGGGTGGCATCCCTACTCTTCGGCATGGGATTCTCCTATCTATTACTTTCAGGGAAGGAAGATCATCTGGGTTTAGGTCATGTAGTCTGTCAGTTGAGGTGGATGAGGTTTGTAAAACAGAGCTGACAGAGAATTCTTTTTAATGACAGGGTTCAATTGGTGTTAGTATAGAAAGGGTGTTGACAGAGATCCCCACCCCACTCAGAGGAACCTCCGAACCCCTCTCTATTTCTTAGACTATAGGAATCATATTGCGATAGCTGCCATGCATTTTTAAAAGAAGGGAAGGGTTCAGACTGTTGCTTAGTGTCTCTTTCCCATTTCAATGTCAAGGATTCCAACTGGTCTGGTTCAGGGTGTGTCTCATTGCCAAGGTATGTGGATGGGACCAAGGAGATGCAGCACAGAGGGTAGGGAGTCTTACATCCGTCTGGGAAGAAAAGTCCTACCTTCCCAAGAAAGAGTGATTGGAAGAACCCTTCAAGTGTTGATTGCTCAACCAATGGTTAGGAAGTAGTCTGCCAATGCACCTATGTTGTTGTTTGTTATGCTTTTGCTCGTTGGGAGGCCTGCCCAGCTCCCAAATAAATTATATTCAGAGGCTTATTCTTTTTTATGAATGCCAGCTTTAGCTTAGCTTGTTTCTAGCCAGCTTTTCTGAACTTGAATTATCTGATCTTCTTTTTGCCTCTGGACTTCTTTCTTGGCTTACTTCTATGTATCTTATTTTCATTTCTACTCTGTGACTGGCTATGTGACTGTGTGGCTGGGTGGCTGGCCCCTAGCAGCCTCTTCTTCTTGTTCTTGTCCTCCTTCTTTTTCTCTTTCTATTTATTCTTTCTACCTACCATCCTTGCCTATCTTTTCTCCTGCCTTGCTATTGGCCATTCAGCTCTTTATTAGACCAATTAGGTATTTTAGGCAGGCAAAGTAACACAGCTTCACAGAGTTAAGCAAATGCAACATAACAGAATGCAACTCATCTTTGCATCATTAAAATAAATATTCTACTATACTCCTAAGCTTATTTTTCCTCTGGGTTAAAGAGAACTGACTATTAGCAGGGAGGAGGCAGTTCTAGAGACACAGCTTTATGTAGAAAGAATTTAATGTTGTCTATAAAATTGGCAGCAGCTCTCCTTCCCCTTGATGCAGCCTCCTAAGATTGGAGAACCAAATCAACCAAACCCACAAACTCCCAAACTATGTCATCTGTGAGAGGCAGAGGTTACCTATAATGAATTTCAAAATTAGGTCCTGATGAGCGAGGATTACGCACATTACTTTTATGAATGTCTTAACATCATCATCCCAGAGTGTTGTAAGAAGGGAGTTGGGCTGCAGAGGCATGTTCATCGAATGTATAGAAAGAGCAACACTGCTTCTGGTGTCGTTGGGTGTGTGGTGAGAGTCTGTGCTCACTTCATCTGTAGCAACACATCAGTTAGGGCTCTCTGTGAAGTGTCTGTATAACACAAGAGAGATAAGAGTTGATGGAAATTTCTTTAAGGTATTTCCCTACATCATTTGTAAAGCAAAGATAAAACCAATGCCACAGTGTTCTCCCAGCTCCAGTTGCTGGTAGAAAAATACCAAGACTGACACACCTCTCAGTTGGTGGGAGAGACAGTGTATTCTGGGAAAGGATTGACTGATTGATTCAGTAAGTTTTCATCACTCATGTCCCAGGCTAAAATCTGGTGGCCCGTGGGTTGGACTAGTCTCACAAATGTGTGTACAAAGGTGTGTGCCTGGGGGGTGGCTGAGCAAGAGACTATATTTACATCTGTTTACAAAGTGTTTCCCTCAAGGAGTGTCCTTTAATATCTTGAGTCAAATCCGTGATTTATAAAACACAGCTTAGAAAATGAATGTGTATTAATGATGTCTTTTGTGAAGTAGAACAAGAATCATCATGGAAAGATTTACTCCTTTGTTACGCGTATATGGTGTGTGTGTGTGTGTTTACATTTACGTGGGCGAATCTGTGTGGGTGTACAAGCTTGTGTGTGTGTGTGTGTGTGTGTGTGTGTGGCAAGCTGAGATTGATATTGGGTGTCTTCCTCAGTCATTCTCCACTTTAACACACTGAAGCAAGGTCTTCTGCTCTGGCAACCCCTGTCTCCAGCTCTAATGGACATGGGGATTATAGGGGTACCCACACACCCACTGGACATTTTATGTGGGTGATGTAGATATGAACTCCATTCTTTATACTGCTCAGTGAGGGCCTTACACCAGTGGGCCATCACCTGAGCCCCATGGGAGGATTTTACCATGGAATTAAGCATAGGCGTGGAAAGAGAGAGAAATTGCCTCTGAAGTCTGTTTAGAGCAAACACATTATCATTTCTGGGTTACTGCATGGGGACAAAGCAGGTCTTATGACCCAGGGCTGTGTGTCTTCCCTGTTCCATATGGTGCTCTTTCGAAATTGTGTGGTAAAGATGGTAGACATGTAATGGCTTTACAGGGAAGAAGTGAGTATTGAAATAATAACCTTGGACTTCATATAGAAAATAAGAAATTTTCAGGTTTTAAGATCTATCTCTTCTGTTCCTTAGATCAATGATAAAATAGTAAATCAAGTTTTACCTTTATTGTATTTATAATGAAATGTTTTAAATCACCATGAATATAGCAGACATTTTGATTTCCTATGAATAATATATAAAAATTTGCATGAAGAAGTTTTGCAGCTTTCCAATCTCTCTCTATGTAAAGTTTTACTTTTATCTTATATGTATGGGCATTTGCTTGCATGTCAGTATGAGCACCATGTGTGTGCAGTGACCATGAAGGCCAGAAGAGGACATCAGATCCTCTGGAAATGAAATTATAGGTGCTTGTGAGCCACCTTGTGGGTACTGGGAACTGAACAAGGATCGTCTGTAAGAGCAGCCAGTGCTTTTAAAAGCAGACCCACTTCTCCAGTGCCCCCAGGGTTATATTTTAATTTTGCATCTTAGCCTTGTCACTGATAGGGTTGACATACTTATTGGAAGGCAGCAATAGTTCCTATGCGAAAATTAAACAAGAGCTGTCTCTAAGAGAGTCATCACAGACAAATCAACCTTTTGGCTCATTCTTGAAGTGAGAGGGCAAATTTATGTGGTAAGGTGAGACTCTTACCATTTCTTCCTTCTTATTCTCAAAGAAGGAAGGGTGTTGTTCAAGCTTTTAAACTCCATTCTGCCACATGCCTTCAATGTCAGAGTCAGAAAAACAATGGGTTATCTTATAGCAACTCCATTCTAAAGATTACCCATTACTTACTTACATCATCTTACCAGGAGAAGGAACAAGATCTGCTTGTCCAGCACAGTAGGACAAGAATGACCCAGCGCTTGGCTTCAAAGCTGAGAAGCAAAGGATCTTAAGGAAACAAGGGAGAGAATACTTCCTGAAGAGTACATCAGCTGCTGTAATAAGGAACAAAGTCAGTGTTCGGCATTGCCTTTTAGATCCTACATGTATTCCCTACCATCTGAGGACTATGTGTTAATTCTTTGTCTCACTGCTGTGGCAGAATACAAAAACAACCTAAGGACGGAAGGGTGTATTTGGGCGCATAATATTAAGAGTGCAGAGCAAAAGGTGATGAAGTGCCCTGGTCAAAGCTTGGAGTGCCTGGTTACTGTGTGTCCACAGTCAGGAGGCAGAGGGCAGAGAATGCTGATGCTCAGCTCCCTATCTCATGATGCATTCTAAGACACAAGCCTAGGAGATGAGGACACCTAATTTTAGGGTCGTCCTTCCAGTTAAATTAACCTGGCTAAGATGATTCCTCATAGGTATGCCCAGGGGCTTGTTGTCTTGGTGACCATAGATCTTACCAAGTGGAAGCGTTGACCATCACAGATGGTTGAGTAGGATGACCTCTCCTGGTGTTATTTTTTACTCTTTCATGACACTGTGCTTCAGTGTGTTGAAAGGGCATTGTTCAGATTCCTCACCATAGACTCCGGGAGTAAGAAAGGAGGTGTTTTCAGGTAAATCAGATGGAAACCATGGCAGGGTCAGTCAAAACCAGGGAATGGATCCCCTCCCAGGGACAGGCCGGCTCCTGTGGATTTCACAGCTTCCTCTTGTCTTTGGTGTAAGAGCATTCTGACTCTTCAACATGCTTCCTCTGGGGATGGGAGAACTGAGATTTCAACAGCCTTCAGTGTCTTCACATCTTCTATTGCTAAATCACTGGGGACTCTTTACCATTGTTAGTTAAAAGCTTAATAACTGTGTTCGGTTAGGATATAATTAAATATTTGTTAATTGCCTCGGCTTTATTCCACGGAGTCTGCACTTTTCAGGGTTTGCCTCGGTGCACGGTCAGGAAACACAGGGATTTGAGACTCTCCCAAGTGTCAGCTCAGGGGAAATGGAGGCACTTGGACTCCGGACTCTGGACTCTTCCAAGTAGGAGTAAAGAAACCTTTATAATGAGGCAAGGGGGGGGCATTGCTGCTGCCCACAGAGCATGAGTGATAACAAAGTGTATTAAACACTGAAGAATGCAAATATATATTTCTATATCTACACCCACTCTCTGACTCTGTGCCTCTGGTCTACCTCATTAATGGGAAAATAATGAGATTTGATCTGTAAGAGAGAGACCTACATATCCATAAACATAGACCTGGAGAGGTATGTGTGCTGAATAGTTTTGTATTAACTTGACACAAGTTAAAGTCATCTGAGAGGAGAAAACCTCAATTAAGAAAATGCCTTCACAAGATTGGGTTGTAGGCAGGCCTGTAAGACATTTTCTTAGTTAGTGATTGATTGGGGAGGGCCCAGCCCTTTTGTTAGTGGTGCCATCCCTGGGATGGCAGTCCAGGGGGCTATAAAAAAGCAGGCTCCCATGAGGAGCAAGTCAGTAAGCAGCACCCCTCCATGGCCTCTGCATCAGCTCCTTCCTCCAGGATCCTGCCCTGTTTGGGTTCTTGTCCTGACTTCCTCAACCATGAACAATGATATGGAAGTAAAAGCTAAATAAACCCTTTCCTCCCTAACTTGCTCTTTGGACATGGTGTTTCGTCACCTCAATAGACACCCTAACTAAGACAGTGAGTAAATTAGCGAGACTGCATCCTCAGTCGCTGGAATTCCAAGGCTGCTCTACCATCCTTGATGCTTATGTGGATACTGAGGACCAAACTCAAATCTTCAGTCTCCCACAGGATGCACTTCGATGGGTATTTCCTTAGTACCATCTGCTGTGATTCTTGCCCTGTGATCCACAGTGTTCTTACCAACAAACCCACATCATACATAACTTCCCAAGTCCGTGCTTCTTCTTGGTCTCAGTGACTGTTGCTTAACCATCGCCCCTGTTGGTTCTTGTCTGTGGCTTAGCCAAGACCACCTGACCAGTTCTGGCCAATGGCATGAGAGTGGACTTGTCCTTCTGGGAAGGACAGGTCTCTGACAGTTGGCATTTCTGGGCTTCTTGCGTATTGTTGTACTGACAACAGCAAGTTAAATACATCTCTGTGGGAGTGGTGTCTTGCATGAGATACCAAAACAGCCAATAAGCTTTGGTTCTTTTGAGTCACTGAGTTTTGGGGTTATAGAAGGTTGAAGTTCACTCAGCATACAGAGTGTTAACTAAGTGTACTAGCTTCTATTCTATGAGTAATATAGTTATTGAGAGCCTCAGACCCCACAGACACGAAAAGCATTGCAGGATTTGAGGTCCTAGACTAGTATTTGGGATTGTGACCAGAAAGGAAACCTGTCTGTTGGAAGTTAGGAAGAAACAAAGTAGATTCAATTGAGAGCCTGCTTAAACAAATCCCTATCATTGGGTTATTTGTCTTTAAATCTCAAGTCAAGCTCTTTTGCTGTAGGCTATATCCAATGACCTAAAACAATTGAAATATATATATATATATATATATATATATATTCAAATTGCTTTTTAACAATATGTAAATGGTTTGTTTTAAGTTAGATATAATTTGAGCTTGGGAACACTTAGAAGCTGGAAAACTTTGATAGGATTTATAGAGAAAAAGTGTCGAATTAGGCAAAAAAAGTTGTTTTTTTTTTTTTTTGTAGATAGTTTTTCATTTGGACCACCAGCTCCCCAAATAACCACTCAGAGACTTATTAAGTATAAATCCTCAGGTGATAGCCTATTTCAGCTTAAATGAAAGCATGTCTCTTTGCTCTGCTCTGCCATGTGGTGGTACCTTCTTTCAGCACAGCATGTTCATCTCTTGCTTCCTCTGGTCTCTGGCTGCTGTCTCCACCCTCCTGCTTCCCAGTGTTCTCTTAGTCTGGCCCACCTGCCTAACTTCTTTTTGCTTAACTATTGGCCAGTTGGCCCTTTATTAAACCAATGAGAACAAAACATCTTCTCAGTGTACAAAAGGATTATTCCGCAGCAGGTTTTTTTTTTTTTTTTTTGTTTGTTTGTTTTTGTGTTTTGAGACAGAGTTTCACACAGACCAGGCTGGTCTTGAACTTGCTACGTACCTGAGATGACCTTGAATTTCTGACCCTCCAGATTCCACATCCCAAGTGTTGGGATTTCAGGAATGTACCGTCCTGCCTGTCTAAGTAACAGAATCTTGATTGATCACAGCTTGAGCCAGAGGGATATTCTACTGAAAGGCTGCCTTTGTAAGGACAGTAAGGGGGCAGCTGGACCTCAACCAGGAACTACGACACGCCAGCAGGTCCCTCTCTAATGCTTCTCTTTCTCTGCCTTCCTTCCTCTGTTCACTACTTCCTGTTTTCATTGTCACTGTTCTTCCACACTGGCTGTTGGCAGATTCCTGGTTCTTCATTGTGAGCCTTTAGTAAACACGCAGGTAACATTAAAAACCTACATTTTTTTTCTAGCCCTCATGCTGCAGAAAAGAGTTCTTATATGTTGCCTCGTTCTAGCAGGATTGAAGCCAGGAACACGCCAGCCACTAGGCTAGTCGTATGTATGAGGGAACATTTTCCAGAAAGGAATCTTCTGAGGGAAATTTGAATGTAAAGTTGTTGATTTAAAAAGAAGCGCCAGAATTAATGAAAATTCACGATTGTTCTCTGGATAGCTACTACTTTCTGAAAGCTTCCATCACCCTCTCCCCTGTGGGGACTTCAAATCTAATGTGGAGGCAAGACACGTAGATTTTAAATATCTTGAGTTGTTCCAAACATAGTTTTTGCTCATCTCCTTTAACGTAAGCAGTTTCTCTTCTGATAGAGAAGTCATCTTGGAAAGAGCCTAGGGTTGTGGCTCACCCCACTGTGCTGGTTAGAGCACTTTCACAGGGACAGAATCTAGCTTCACCTGGAGGAGTGGCCTCTGGGCATGCCTGTGGGGGATTGTGTTTATTATGTTAATGGTGTGGGAAAATCCATCTGAAATGTGGGAAGTACCATTCCCTGGGTAAGAGAATCCTAGATTTTATCAAATGGAGAAAGTGAACAGAGCCCAGGCCTGCACCCATTTCTTTTTGCTTCTTGTGGGTGTTGGCGTAATCAGCAGTTTCAGGCCCCTGCCACCTAATTGCCCTACCACGATGGGTGGTACCCTCAAATTGTGAGCCAAAATGCACCCTTTTCCTCTTAATTTGCTTTTATCATGGTGTTCATCACAGTAATAAAAGAACAAAGATAATCATCAAGTATAAGTTACTAAAAATAAAATTTCCCAGTTTCATATATACATGTATTACATATCATCTATCTATCTATCTATCTATCTATCTATCTATCTATCTATCTATCTATGTAATTTATTTTAAAAAGATTTTTTTCAACAAATGGCTCCATTACTGAGATAAAGAATGGGAGTTGGTATCCTAGCAACAGAAATTTGTATGAGATAATGATGTTTGACTTGGCTCTTCTGCACCAGAGTGTTGATGCAGACTTAACTGGTTTGTCTAAAACGATGCTACAGTTAATATTTACACAGTCAGAGTCTTAGTGAACCGCATTTTCTGAGACTTGTGGTTAAGAAGCCTTTAATCTCGCGCTTTGTTGTTTTTCTTTACAAGATATGCTATTGCCTCATTGTGCGATGGGATGAATGCACTGTGCTTAAGAAAATGCAAGATTCGGGAGTGTTTGCTCGCAAGGAACAACGAAGAGGGTGGCTTGCTCGGTGACTGTCCTGGTTTGCTTTCTATTGCTGTGATCAAACACCAACCAAAACCAAGTGGGATGGGGAAGGGGTTTATTTCAGTTTACAACACCCAGCGGACTCTCCATCACAGAGGGGAGCTCAGGGCAGGAGCTAGGAACTGAAGCAGAGAACATGGAAAGATGTGCTTACTGGCTTGCTCGGCTACCTTTCTCATGTAGCCCAGGCCTACAGCAATAGCCCACATCAATTAGGGGTCAAGAAACTGCCTCCCAGGCCCTCACAGGCCCATCTGTTGGAGACAATTCCTCAATTGAGTTTCTCTCTTCCCAGGTGTCTCGAGTTTGTTCCAGTTGACAAAACCTAACCAGCACAGACAGTGATAGACGAGGACTCAGTCTTCTGGAGGCATAGGTAGGTGACCCGGACACTCTGAATCCCTTTATGAAGATTCTTCACGGAATCAGCAACACGGCTGAATTTCAGGGTGATCTCTGCCTCACCCCAAGTCCAGATGTAGCTTTTCTTTACCGAAGTCATTCATAAAGGAAAGTTGAGACACAAGAGAATACAGTCCCAGGTAGACTTCTCACAGGACTGAGAGATAGGGCCAAAGAGTCATTGAAGAATCTTCCTGGTCCCATATGTCCTCTGCCTAAGATGCTCCCGAACGCTTCATCAGCCAGCTGGTTTGAGGTGATCATACCGACCCTCTGAGACTCTGTTAAACCTGAAAGGCTGTTAAGGTTAAGAAAAGAAAATGATTTTTGCATACCATTCAGTTTCTGTCTATAAAGGGCTCAAAAATTTATACTCATATCAGCAGTGTAAGGGGACTAATTATTAGCAATCTTTTCAGAAAACAATATTTTATCATAAATGCTGGCCATTGTATATGTGAAACACTTTGTAAGAGTTTTTTTTTTTTGCTTCAGCCAGAACAACAGAGAAAAACTCTGTTTCAAAAAAAGAGGTTTTCGTTATTTTATTATTAATGAACATTGCAAGTTTTTCTAGTTATTAAACACTCACTTTTGTTTGTGTATGAATTGTATACATGCCCTTGCATGCATTAGTATAGGTTAATTGGTTTTTAGTTGTGTAAAATATCCATCCATTAAAGGTAATAGCTTCCAGTTTTTATAGGACTTATTTTTACATATAAGCTTACAAGTGCTATTTTATATGATCAGGTCTAGTTTCTCCCTACTGCCTTCCTCTCTTTAATGGTGTCCCACTTTAGTGTTAAGCTAAGAAAAAATTTCATTTTGTCAGATTATATCCACATGGAGAGAATTTTCTCCCCTAGTGTACTTATGGTTGTGAATTACTATGTTCTTTTAAGGACACCATTCGATTGCCTTCTGGTTTTTATTATTGTTGAGAAGCCAGCTGTAAACATTATTAGGGCTTTTAAAAGCTAATGTGCATTTTCTGACTCTCTTGAAGCTTCCCCTTGTCTTAGATTTTCAATAGATTTTTTTAGTTTGCTTGTCTGTCTGTCTGTCTCCAACTCTCTCCACATGCTTCTACATTTACTCTCATTGTGAATCTGACTTGTCCCAATTGTGGTCGTATTCTCTTCTAGTCAACCTCTTTCTCTGTACAGCTCAGGTTGGCCTTGAACTTGCTATGTGGTCGAGCTGGCCTTGAACTCCTGATCCTCTTCTTTGAAGTTGGACGTGATTCTTCTAGGTCTCCTTGCTATGGAGGTACATGTGCCTAAAGGGCCTTTGAGAATATAGAGGATTATAATTCTGTGCCATGGGTGAATTTTAGACTCTGTAAACATCTTATGTTTATGTTGGGAAAGAAGGAAAATGTCTTCTGTAATTGAAGGGATTATATGATTCTTATGATTCTT
This sequence comes from Microtus oregoni, assembly GCF_018167655.1. NCBI lineage: Eukaryota > Metazoa > Chordata > Mammalia > Rodentia > Cricetidae > Microtus > Microtus oregoni. The sequence goes on from NW_024543066.1 coordinate 4,777,955, forward strand.
TATGATGTTAAAGAGTACACATCCTACTGAGTAGGACATTATTGGCTCTGAAAATTCCATTATAGATTTAGTTTCATGTTCTGTTAGCTTCTGGGACTTGAACAATAGGAGCAGGCCCCAGTTTCTCTTTCACAATAAGCTGTACTTGTATTAGTTCTTAAGTTTGTTTTATACTGTAAATATTGGCTTTACCAACCCAAACCCTTATCAGGGTCAAGTCATACAAATAAGAGAAACTTGCTCATGTTTTAAATTTTTTGATTTTGTCTTCTGTACACACTTTTCTTTTAAGTTAAATTCTCTTAATGTAGTCTGATGACATTATAATGATCAGTGACTGGGCCACTGAATATTTGAAATATTAAAGAAAGCACAATTAATTAGTGAGAACAAAGCCAATAAATTATAAAGGTTAATGTTATAGACACAGCGTTTAACAAATACTTAGACGCTTAGGCACTAAATAATTAGGCACTTAGAGGCACAGTGGATACCAAATATTTCCAAAGGTTTGTTCTCTATTGTCACTGATAATGGATGAGAACCTTATAAATCGAAGATTGATTTCTGAGTTGTTTTTCTTCCTCTTTAAGTCCCCAGCCAGTAACGATAGCGAGCAGTCTTGCTTCCTTGAACTCTCAAATGCCAACGTCCAGGAATCTATGGTTGGTTTCAATCAGCATTTTCTGTGCGAACCATAGCTCTCATTTATCTTTTTGATTTAACTTAGGCCACACTTCCTATTTGGGAATGGAGGTAGAAACAGGGACTGTTTGGACTCGTGGTTCTTCTGTTGCACTTCCTTCAGTCAGCCTCTGTGGTTCTTATCCCTTTGGGCCTTGGTTCTGTTCGGGACCCTCTTCTTTGTGATGGGCTCCCTAGCGGACATTTGCACGGTTTCCTGAGCGTCTCTCTGTCTGTGTCTTGTTCGTTCATCAAAAGGCTTCTGTGTTCCAACTCCACGGTGTCAAAACCCTCTGCCCTCCTTCATTTGCTCTGTCTCTTGTGTGTGCATTGCTTTAAAATTAGACACTTTGGAGGGTGGGGTTTGGGGTACAAAAGGAAATAAATCTTTGTTAAGCCACTTTGTACCTGGAACTCAGTTGGTTTCCTTTTGAAATTGTATCTAATATGCTATTAGGTAGCTCCTCTCTCTGCTTCATTTAACATAGTGTAATAGTTGACTCTGAGATGAGTAAGGCTTTATTTTTGTGGGAGAGGGGACAACAAGGAAACCTCACATTACTTCTGCCGCCAAAATCTACTAAGAGACATGGCTGAACATAATTGAAAATTCAAATAGGTGAGAGATTTTTACGATGCCATCTATAACATTTTATTACAGAGACAAATGCCTGTAAAATTAAGAGAATGGAGTCTTTTGGCAGGCTATAAGTTAATTACTTTGGAATTTCAATTATTTCCTTAACGTGTGCTACCAGGCTTTGCCTAAGCCAAAACTTCCAAGTCATGGCTCATGTGACTTTGCTTTCTTTGTTTGTTTAATTAAATATATTTTTTGTCTTCTTACAAAGATAAACCAAAGCTAGTTGCTATGTGCTCGTACTCACGTTAGCTTGTCTTTTTGGTGTTCTAAAAAGGCAACTGTAGGGCCAAACACTGTGAACCAAAAAGCCTGTAAATAACCATAAAATTTTAAGCCAGAATTTACCAGAACATGTGGTTTCTCATTAAGTTTTGATGTGGATTCTTTAAACTGAAAGTAGTCGAGGAACTGATTTCCTGTGTTATCAAGCTGCTTTCTAAGGTTCCCTGCTGGCCCACCTACTTGGTTATATAATTAATGTCAGCTGTCAAAGGCTTCTGTTTGCTTTTGGCTGTATCTTTAGGAAAATATGAGGCTGTTCTTTGAAACCCATGTGTGTTGCGGGAACAATGCCTTCCAAGTACCTTTGGTGCCTTCCCCTACTAGGATGGAAACAAGTGTTCTGAATATTCCCCAGCAAATCTGTTGTCATGCACCCAGATTTGAGGTTCAAAACATACAGCCAGTGCCCTGATCACTCTTCCTAAGCAGGGAAGATAGAACAGGTTTCTATTGCTAAGGAGATTAACACTGATTTAACATGATTCTGAGCTAACCCAGATGCAATTAATCTTTATTTTAGATTCATACTAATAATACTTTCTTTAAATAATTGCACCCAGGAGGCTTAGAATTTTGCACGTGTATTTACTTAAGTGTCCACCAATAGGTGAACAGGTAAGGAAACATGGTATAAATGCACGATGGGGCTTTATCCAGCCACGAAGAACAGGGAGACATCCGTGTTTGCTGGAAAATGGATCAAGTGGGAGATCAGTATATAAAGGAAGAAAATCCAGGTTCAGAGAGACAAATATTAAATGTTTCTTCTCAGTTGTGGATCCTAAATTTTGAATAGAAACATAATAGTATATGTGTATGAGAACATACATATATAAACATGAAGACAGAGGGAGACAGGGAAGGAACAAGAGCATCAGGAGTGGGGGAAAGGAAGGGGTAAGGAGAGTATGGGGGGATTAGAGTCAAAGTACATTATACATTTGAAAGAGGTTATCTTTGTGAAAAATCAGTGCTTCATTCAAAGAATATAGGCCAGTGAAAATTTCATTGGCAGAAGATTGCTAATGAGACAATATTGATCTTGCGGTAACAAACCCACCTAGAAGAGACATTGTGGACATTAAAATGCACATGCATTAAAATTCAAATGGACACATTAGCTCTGTTCTTTGAAATTCTTCTTTGGAGGATTATAGGGCATCACAGAGAATTAGAAATTTCCATACAGATGAGACGACAGTCGCTTGTTGGAAAATCAATGCAGAGAAGAGATCAAAATTAAGATTAAGATTTTCCTGGGTAGTTTGGCTCTGTCACGAGAACAGCAAATGCAGATTAGCTCTGTACTAATTGGGATTAATGAGTATCAACAAAAGCACCAGGGTGCTGAAGTTCCAAGGGGGACGTGTTGGGAGCTCGGGGTAGTGTGAGGACAGAAATGGAGGTAGAGAGGATCATATGCCATTTTACCTGCATGGAATTCTTATGACGAAAAAAGAAGAAGGAAAGAACATGCTATGTGTGATATAAAAACAGAAAGGGGACCAGAAGTGGTCAGCCATGGGCAGGGGAGGGAAGCAGAAGAGAGTCACAGGAATGTCAAAATGGAACCTAGTGATTTGTATGCTAATAAAAAAGCAAGCCCTTATCAAATAGAAGAAGAGAGAAGAAGAGAAAGAAAAAGGAAAAAAAACACAACAAAGAAAAAGAAAAAGAAAAAAACAAATGAACCAACTGATTTCCATTCTTTGCAGAGAGTTTTGCTTCAATAATTTTACCAGGAGCAATAAGGATAGTTATTCCTCCTTAAAAAGTATTTTCTTTTACAGTTTAAGTTTGTGTATAACATGTTAGGTAGCCTTGGATAACATTTTTGGACAAAGTGTGTTTGTGGTTTTCCTGCCCCCATCTTCATCCCCCTCTATCCTTTTTCAGCCTTGGTTGCTTCCTCTAACTCTTTTCCTTTCTCATGCCCCAAGTATCCTTCATCCACTCTCCATCCTTTCTCACCACCTAATATTGTTCTCTCCTGCTCTCCTTTCTTGATATTTTGACTTCACCCATACTTATATTGGCTTACATACATAGGTATACATAACAGGATATGATCTATGAACAAGGGGAGACATTTTTTTCTTTCTTTTTTTCTGTGCATGAGTTACCTCATATAATATACTATTCAGGACTATTAATTTTCTTGAAAATTTAATTTTTCTTTGAAGTTAAATAAAATTCCATTGTATATATGTACCACATGAACATTTACCTATCTAGCTTTTGCTGGACATCTGGGCTAGTTCCATTTCCTTGTTGCCATGAACAGAGCAGCAATAAACAAATGTGTGAGTGTCTGTGGTAAGATACGGAGTCCTTCAGATATATGCTCAGGAGAGGAATAACTGGGCTACATAGGAGTATTTTTAAATTCCATTTGTCACCCAGAATAGTGTGATGGGACTGGTGACAACTCAACATGGGTACCTTGACTTCTGCTTCAAAACAAGAAACTACCAGGGTTGGAACAGGGGCCCGCTCATGGTGAAGAACTAGAGGCTAGACGGATGTGGGTTGTTATGTGCCCAGTATATGGGTTGGGCAAGGCCAGCAATATCAGTGAACCCCAGAGTTCTCATCTGCAAATGACCCTTCAGGAAATCGCATGGCTTAAATGAAGAGATGCCAGTCAAGGGTTCATTGTGGTTTCTGTCACAAGGTGAGTCACTCAACAAGTAGTAATAGCAGCACTCATTGTTGGGACAATAATTTCTGCTTGTCAGTCAGCACGAACAGTACTTTTCTGCAGTAGAACAGAAGGAAAGGATTTGTCTTCTGTTCCCAGCATTGCATCAGACTTACGTGAGGATGAGGTGGGATAAGAACAACACACAACTGGGTCTCTGTCGCCGCGGGTCACCATCACCACTTCCTGCTCCTTCCATCCTGCTGGATTCTCTTGGTCTTTCCCATTCTCTCTGTGTGCAGAAGTCTCCAGCTGTTTGGAACCATCAGCAGATTTATAACGCAGCATGCATTTAGCATTACACCAATGAGCTGCCTTACTGATGTCACAGAGATTTAACGAGATAATAAGCACTCTTCTGGAATAGCCTGTTGCTCGCACTGCAGGATACCTATGAAATAGTTGGAGTATCTATGTGAGAAGAAGCTGAAATGCCAGGATATGATGAGATAGCCAACCTTCCATAAGAGACCACTGTCCCTACTCCAGTAGGGTCCATACTTCAGAATGCTCACGGAGTAAGGATGATTATTGACTAGCAAGCGGGGGGGGGGTTATTCCTTACTAAAGATCATACTGCTCTTAGTATAGTGCTTGGCAACACTTCAAAACAACAACAAAAAATAAGGATTTGTCTTCAGCTTTTGGTGATGGAGAACCCAGTGTGGAGCCCATGGGTATGAGGAGAGTGGGGGTTGGTGGCTCTGCAATCTAAGCTCACCCCTGCTTGGGATTTTACTTGTCCACTTTCTTGGTTTTCTCCCAGTACGTTCACTCCTTTGGTATTCTCTGAGATTAAAAATCAATGGCCTATAGTCAACTCATTGAATCCTTTCTTTTCCCTAAATAAAGAACTTGAAATATCGAAAAACCAGTTTTATGCTTAAAAGCTCCAAAAAGGTCACAGAACCCAGCATTTCAGCCACAGTTTTTCCTCACAGTGTGCAGCCTCCTCATTTGCCTTAATCTGTCTCCTCCCTTAACAAAGAGAGCTCAATAAGTCCCACTTTCCTAGACACTGTGAGACTTCCAGGTCTACACAACGAAAACAGGGAAACAACAATGGGCACAGCACTGGTGGAACTCTCCCCCACCCCACGAACCTCTGGAAAACCTGAGGTAGCTTGGATAAGAATCTTTATCTTTAGTGGTTAAATCTAGGTCCTAGACAGCATCATGATGCTCATGATCATAACCCGTAGCCTTGGTTTGGATGTAAGAATTCTATGATGAGTCATGGCTCCTTTCTTCCCCAGAGTTACCAGTCACTCTTTCTAAGTACTCAACCTGAATGACCTCAGACCATACCATTTTTCCAGCCAAACTGTTGAATCCTTGAAGCAAAGACTCTGGTGCCAGAGTCCCTTACAATAACAGCAAAGGCCTTCTGCCTAAGTGCGAGGGAGGAGAGCTTGGCTGGCCTGACACAGCACTCTCTGCTCCTTTCCCATCATGCATTGTGAATCTGTGTCAGAGAAAGATTGTCCTGGTCATGCAGAAAAGGATGCTCCTAATGACGTGACACCAGGACCTGTAATTTAAGTGTCTCTCTCACCTTCTGAAACAGCTGAATCTTGCATCAGGGTCATTTTCAAAATCTATAGGAGGCTGGCACCATGGTGCATGCTTAATTTGCAGTCCTTCCCTTTGGGATTCATGCTTCAAACAGCAGTAGCTGTACTAGCTGTTGGATATGATGAGAAAATGTGATAGAGGAAAGATATTGGCAACAAAGGGAATTTAATGACAACTGGGTGAGAAAGTTGAATTCAGGTGCAAATGAGGGAACATCTAGGCTCATTTCCTTCTCCCAGAAACAAGTTTTAGAAGAGGATAATTCCAGATGTCTCATGTCTATGGGATTCAGGGTAAAGAGTGGCATGCCTCTCTTTAAGGACACTTCTTAGAGTACTTCTACATACACCCTATCCACCACAGCTGAGTCATTGTGATATGTAGCTGCAAAGGATTCGGGAAAGACACCTGCTAGGTTGGCTGAAAACTAGAGGTTCACTAAGTTGAAAATTAAGGACTGTTGTTGGGAGGATAATGGGATTTTGTTTTTGATGTTTTGTTTTCTTCTGCTTTCAAAAGTTCAGGCCAGAGAGAAAAAAGAACAGATCTGAAAGCTTTTCTGAGGAGGGCACATATAAACTGAGTCTCAGAGGAAAGGCAGGATCTTAAGTGGAGAATCAGAAATCAGTAACTGTTGAGGTTGCTTGTTGGTTCCCGGCCACCTGGTAAGCTTACACCTGAAATAATCACAAAGAAACTGTATTAATCAAATCACTGCTTGGCCCATTAGCTCTAGCTTCTTATTGGGTAAATCTTATATTAATTTAACTCATTTCTATTAATCTGTATATTGCCACATGGCTGTGGCTTACCTACTAAAGTTCTGGCATGTTTATCTCTAGTGATGGCTCCATGGTGTCTCTCTGACTCTACCTCCTTCTCTGAGCATTCAGTCCAGTTTTTTCCCCACCTACCTAAGTTCTGCCCTATCAACAGGCCAAGGCAGTTTCTTTATTCATTAACCAATAAAAGCAACACATAGACAGAAGGATTTCCCACACCAAGTAACAAATACAGTACAGTGATTGCTTTGGAGCTCACTGGCCCTGGAAGGATGACAGATGCTCACAGTAGATTTTTATGTTGCAGATCAAGGGATTTATGTCACACAATGTAGCCAATGTATGTGCTACTTTATCTAACCACATCCAACTTGCTGCTAAAGTCTTGATTATCATATCAAGCCCACAGAAGTGAGACATAATTAGGAAATAGATCCATCGCAATGTTGGCAATATACATCAAGTAGGATAATCACTTGTTAAATGAGGAAAAATATTCATAAGGTTAATTAATCTTGGTTCTGATGACAGGTAATACATGTGAAAGTCATCCCTGAGACCACTCACACACATGTTCACTTACTAATAGGTACTGTCAAAGCATCACATCCTGCATAAAACCACAATAGACTCATGGAATTGTCAGGCATGCTTCCCAGAATGCGACGCACACATGGATTTGATCTTATAATCACACCGCGACCTAGCTATCACTTCCATATTCTTCAGATGTGAAACCGAGGCATGGAGAAGTTCAATAATTCACTCTGAGTCTTATGACTAAAAATCACAAGGAAACACAGACAGGAAGTCAAATTTATCATGGACAGGAATACTGCAAGGAATAGATCCTCCAGTTCTAACCTGAACTCGACGGTTGGGGAAATCATTACAATCCTGTGTCTCAGCTTTTCTCTGTTACTATAACCGAGTAAGAAGTTGCGGGTATAAGAGGTTTAGTCAGGGTCAGTGCAGGTAAGTGCTTAATAGTTAAAGGTTTAGCCAGGCTAAGTCATGAGTTGTCAATACTATCTGGTATCTGGTACTTAACCAAACACATCAAACGGAAGACTAAAAGCCATTTATGACATGGCATTACTTTTTCCCATTCTTCCGCCCATTTACCCCAATCCCCTGAGGTCTGTCTCTGTCGGTTGTCAAGGATGAGCTGCTTTGTATGGCCATCTGCCACTGTGCCGTGCTACAACAAACAGCATCTCCCTGAAAATGTTTACAAATGCTTCCTACATTACTGCAGCATATTTTTTCATTAGGCTGTGGCATCTCCATTGAAAAATTATTTTAATCATCGCAAACCAAATTATACAAGGAGGAAGCATGGAGAGATAGCACTTAAAAGCTCTGTGTACATTAATTGCCTCGGCTAATGAAAGAAACATGACTTAGCCGATGCACACAACACGAATCCTAAGATGCACGGACAATTGAGTGCGGTAATAAAACAAGTATTAGAGTGTTAAATCCAAAACCCTCATTATGCCTCATGCAGCACAGCCAACCATGTACCTGCTGTTCTGAAAGCATCTCCTCCTCTTGACACTGAGACTTAATCATAGAGCCAGGCTTTGAGTGATCTCATGTGACATGTGACTGGGGACCTTCAGAAACCCGGCAAAATTATATCAGATAACTCCTTCATTTTTTTTTTAATGAAAGCTGATAAAAAGCACATTGGTCCAGCTGATTTTTAGTTGGCCATGATGATCCATAGGCGTTTTTAATTAAAGCATGAATTATTTATAAACACACACACTTTATTTCACTTACATGAGATCTTGCTTTTTCTCCCTCGGCTCTGTAAACTAGTGAATTATTAACTCAAGGGTAATTTGTGTCCTTGTGTTTAAGAGGGTGCGCATCGATTTCTCTGTCTTTTCACTTCACGAACCCCGGAGTAACGATGATAAAGTCATGATGTTTAAGAGATATGAAGGGGAGCCTCACTCTCACTGCTCAGCTAGACTCTCAGACCACAGAGATGATAGTTAGGGAGAGAAGAGACTTGGGGACTCACAGCCTTCTCTTCAGAAGCCATAAGCAGGACCTTATCAGTGATAGGACCACACAGTGAGCATGATGCACCGTTAGCCCCGCCCTCACCCCCTTGTAGATGCTCTGAGGGCAAGGGTGAAAGTAAGAGAATAAATAATTGTCTCTAACAGTTGACTTATTCAAAAATAATTACCTTTCTAGATGACACAAATTCTTACCAGGAAGGTAGACATGGGAAGCTAGTTGCCGTCTTTGCATGCTCGTGCACAAGTGTGTGTGTGTGTGTGTTCTCATGTGTGTGCATCTGCCTGTGGAGACCAGCTGGCAACCTTGTCTGTCATTCTCAAGTGCCACCCACCTTGTTTTGGGACAGGGTTTCTCATTGACCTAGAGTTCAGAGTAGGCTAGGCTGGTGGGCTAGTGAGTCCCAGTGTAGTTGGTTTCTTTTTAATCCTTGGCTTTTTGCTCTTTGGAAGGCCCACCACCAAACTCCCAAATAAATCTTAAGAGGTTTATTCTTTATGAACACTTGGCCTTAGCTTGCTTGTTTCTAGCCAGCTTTTCTTAACTTAAATTAACCTACCTACTTTTTGCCTCTGGACTTTTATCTTTCTCTGTCCCTGTATACCTTTTGTTTCCTTTTTATTCCATGGCTTGCTGTGTAGCTGGGTGGCTGGCCCCTTCTTTTCTTGCTCCTCAATTCTTTTCCCAGATTCTTCCTCCTGTTTATTCTGTCTACCAGCCCCTCCTATCCTTTCTCCTGACTTACTATTGGCTATTTAGCTCTTTGGAAGACCAATCTGGTCTTTTAGACAGGCAAAATGTCACAGCTTCACAGAGTTAAACAAATGCATCATAAAAGAATGCAACACATCTTTGCATCATTAAACAAATGTTCCACAGAATAAACAGATGTAACACATCTAAAATAATATTCTACAGCACTGAGGAATCTGCCTGTCTCTGCCTCCCCAGCACTGGGATCACACCACCCACCATGTTTCTTCCTAAAGGGGGTTTTAGGTGACTAGATGTAGATCTGCACGCTTGCAAGGAAAGTGCTTTATTTGGTGAACTATTACCCAAGCCCCCATTGCTGTCTTTGTGTGTGTGTGTGTGTCTTTTAATTTATAAACAGTGTAACATAATTAATTATCCCTCAGTAAATTCTGGCTATGTATAAAGGCAAATGAATTTTTTTCTTTGCTTCCCAGATACATAAATTGACATTTTTCACAACTAGCTTAAAAGTTCCAACTAACATAAGTCTTTCAGTATTCTTCTTCTGTTGAAGGAGCTGCCGTGGGTTGCGTTCCCACCCAGCTCCGCACGGCTAGCTTTACCCGAAATAATTACACAGAAACTGTATTCTTTTAAACACCGCTTGGCCCATTATATCTAGCCTTTTCTCAGCTAACTCTCGCACCTGGACTAGCCCATTTCTAATAATCTATGTAGCCCAAGAGCTGGCTTACCAGGAATGATCTTAGCCTGCATCTGCCTGGAGTGGGAGAATCATGGTGACTCTGCTCCAGAGAGCAGAGCTGTCGAGTCTGAGCTCACTTCCTCTTCCTCCCAGCATTCTGTTCTGTTTACTCCTCCCACCTATGTTTTAACCTATGAGGGCCAGCCAAGCAGTTTCTTTATTTTTTAACCAATGACCTTCCTCCATCATTCTTCTTTTTTTTTTTTTTAAGGTTGATTCAAACCTTTTTTATGTGATTGGAGAGGTAGCTCAGTGTTTAAGAGCACTTGGTACAATTTCAGAGTAATGGAGTTTAGTCCCTGTACCCATGTTATGTGGGTCACAGACACCTGTAAGTCCTGTCCAAGGTGATCCAAAACCCTCTCTGTCCTCCATGAGCACCTGTAACACATGTGTGTGCCACTCATGCAAACACACATGAATAAGAAGAAAACAAGCCTGCTTTAGGGAAGTCTCTTTACCTGGCAGTGTTTCAGGAGCTCATTATAGGGCAGTTGCTAGGTGAATTATAAATGTATCTACTATTAAATAAAAATCCTACCTCAGCTAGCATTTATAGTGATTTATAGCATTTTGCTGATTTTAGTTTTCCAAGTTTCTGTCACTTTGTTTGAAGGCACTCCTTGGAAGCTAAGTCAGCAAGGGCCATTCTTCAGCAGATGTATGAGTCGAACCTCCAGGATCTCAGTGATGTTTTTGGGGCATTTTACATCGGGATTGGTTACAGGGAAGGAATTAATGAGGAGAGCGACACAAATAACAAGACATCCAGGCTCATCTCAACCCAGCTCATGCCCAAGAAGACTTTGACATATCTGATCTTTAGAATGGATCCTCAGCAAGCTTCATGACATCCCCCATGGGCCTTGAGCATCTTCATCTCTTACTTCCCAAATGATTCTGAGGATTCTGAGACAGATTACCTGAAAACATTGCAGAGCCTGGAAGGGGATCTTGTTGATCTTCCCAGACTAAAGCACTTTTACTCATTATGGTCATTCAGACTTGTCCCAAATCTCAGCCTTCATCAACTAGGCGCTTGTTCAGGGAGGTATATAAGTCTAGAAAGCTAAATGTGACCATCGGGTGAGATTAGGGTGTTTGGAAGAATGAGTACATGGACCACAGGTATCATAAGGGTTGGGGTGGGTATCAGTGCTGATGCCCAGGCAGTAAGGAAGCTGAGCACAAGTAGAATTGCCCAGTGTGTGTGTGTGTGTGTGTGTGTGTGTGTGTGTGTGTGTGTGTAGGGAGGAGTCAAAGAGACATGGTGCTGGAAGGAAGGTGGGAAAATATGAATAAGAAGCTAGAATTAAGGGATTTACATGACCATCTTCAGGTCTTTGGAGGCATAGATTATAATGGATTGTCTAAGTGATGGAAAAACGACTAATGGCTTGGAAAGACTGGGCTTTAGAGTTTTCAGTTTTTAATTGAAAAATTCAGAATTGTGTGTCATAAACTTCGATCCTATTTCCCTTCATTATCCTCTTGACTCCCTACCCATTTTCACTGATCCCCTTCTTCTTTTAGGAAGACTAGGATGGATCATCCAGCTGGTTGTACAAGCCTCCCATGCCTCAGGCTGTCTCTGGAGAGAATCAAAAACTCCTTTTCTAACAATAAGGCCCCATGATCTATGACTTCATTTTCAGTGGGAGGGTAAGGAGAGGTAGGACTTCCTCCAGGCACTTTAGAATGGTTAGATTATTGTCAGTTTTTATTTTGACAGGAATTTAAATTTACAGCCGAGTGACAAGAATAACTTAAGAAATTATTTTACACTTCACCCAGATTCATTAATAATAATTTTTCTCTTTCCCATTTTTTGGTCCATCTTCCTTCTTTCTGTCTCTCACACACTATTTTTTTTTTTATTAATTGTTTCAGGGTAAATTTGAGAGGTCTTATACTTCTTTCCTTCTAGATATTTTAGTTTACAGTTTGAAGGAACTGCATTTTTATATCTCACAATAAGATGATTGGCATTTAACACTGGCATAATAGTCAATAGTTTATGTCTTTAAGGGTAGGATCCCAATCGGACTCACGGGACATATTTTCTTGTCTCTGTTTACTTTAAGCTCCACCTCTTTCTCACAAGCTCTTTAACTTCCCTATGTTCTCTTGACCTTGACACCCAGGAAGAGCACAAACCCGTTTTTCAGTAGAACACCCCTCTGTTTGGAGTATCTAATGTTTTTTTTTATATTTTGACCAGGGCTATAAGAACTGCAGAGATTGAGTTGGGTCCCCTTCAATGTACTATGGGAGGTAGAGTCAGACAGGTTTGTTCCCATGTGGGTTATGTGTTTAACACTGTTGACCTTAAGAGGGTTTACCAGTCTCCCTCACTATAGTAGTGTTACTTCTCCCTTTGGAATTTTGTGGGAGATACTTTAAGGCTAAGTAAACAATATTTTCCTTATCACACTTTCCTTCTGCACCCTGAGCATGCATGGATGATTTTCTCCTCCATCTTTGTTGTTGTATTTTTACATTCCATCTATATTTCTTTCAGGAAGGATGTCTGGCTTCTCCATCCATTCATCTACTTATATCAGTGTGGCTCATGGGTTTATTTTAGTGCCTGGGTACTAGTCCATCAATGACATCATTTATTGCAAGGCTTCAATTAATCCCTTCCATCTTAGTTCCTCATTCTGGCTTGAATTCTCTCTTACTTTCTGCAGAAGCACACTTCTCCAGGATATTGGCATTTCCTCTGACCCAGCTGTAGAATCTGCGTTGTGCCCAGAAATCACCAGTCCATGCATCATAAACCTATCTGTATTTGTGTTACTATCAAACTACAGTCATTTATTTTCTCTCTATATTTTAACCACATTCTAAGCGGTGGAGTATGTCTTTTTCTCTGCTTTTACATCCATACACTCTGATCTCCAGCAGTGAGAATGCTGGCCCAGAATACAAGCATGCATATTTAAAAACAGGAAGAAAGAAGCCGTTTCCCAGGGGGCGGAGGTTGGAGGGGTGAGGGAGGACCTTGCCATCCAACTGGAGATGGGTCTGAATCTGAGTAATTTCTAGCAAGTAAAGACGACTGTTGACTTGCTGCAGTTTCCTACCTGGTAGAAATGATGAGAAGGTTGCAGTTATCAGATGTGCCTGGGATTCGGGGTTTTATTTATTATTATTATGTTTGTGTGTAATGTAACATACAAGCGTGTGAGTGTGTCCCTGGACATGCAGGTGCGTAAGTGTTCTCGATATACAGATATGTATACAATGCACAGGTGTATAAGTGTTTCCTATATATGCAGGCATGTGTACAACATGCATGTGTATGAGTGTGTCCCTGTGCACGCAGGTGAGTTAGTGTTCTTATATACATGTAGGCGTGTGAGTGTGTTCCTATACATGTAGGTTTGTGGGTGTTCCTGAAGATGCTGGTGTGTGAGTAGTGTGTTCCTATACATACAGGTGCATGCATACACTGGTGAAGGTCAGTGGTCAGTTTTGGGAGAGCTCCCAGGAGATCCTCAGCCTGGTTTTTGAAACAGGGTCCTCCCCTAGGACTTAGCATCAGTAATTAGGTTAAACTGTCTGGCCAGAGAGCCCTGGGGTCCTCTGGTTGCTACCTCTCCAGTGGTGGGATTACAAGTACATGCCACCATACCTGGCTTCTTACATGGGTTCTGGGGATCAAACTCATAGCCCCATGGCTGTATGGCAAACATTTTACCCACCGAGCCATCTCCTCAGCCAGGATTAAGGTTTTTATATTCACCCATATGCCTTTCCTTTTCTCTGTGAAGCAGCCCACAGCTCTTCCCTCCTTTCTGAAGGATGAGGAACCCACAGCTGCCTTTTTGCCCTGGGTTTGGAGATATTTGAGATTAGCCTCCCATTGAACTGTTTCCAGCATCAGGTTCTACAGCAGAGACTGCTGGCTTAGCGATAAATCCCAGGACACAGCACTCCCAACAAGTCCTTTCTCAGTAATTTTCCTCGAGAGTTCCTGGGTCAGGTTAGATGGTAAAGCACTTCCCAGATGTAATGACCGAGCTTTTGCTTCTGAATCAACAGGAGCATCCTCAGTGTGTCTTCTGTGATGGTTCTCATCACCAATGGACTTGAGAAGGCGAGATTGAGCGGAGCTGTGTGGAGTGGGAGGTCTCTTCCTTCTTGTGGTCAGTAGAGATGGACTGTTAGTGCAGGAGGTGACTGAGATCCAGTTTTTAGTATGTGGTAAGAGTGGAAAGCGTGGGGGCCAGAGAAGGCTTCCCTGTCGGGCCATTGGCTACTTGCTTCTTATGTGTCAAAGAAGGAAGATGGAGAATCCGATGAGAGAATTCTCCTGCTTTGGGGCCTCATATATCAACAACAGAGAAAAGTCTCTCTCTTTGAAGAGAACAGTAATTACAGAAACAATGCTTCATTTTAACTTCAGTCCGGAGGTGGTTATCAGAGTCACAGAACACAGAAGAACTTAACACCTTCACAGACGAGGTGTCAAAACCCGGGTTAGCCTCAGGACCAGTTTTAAAGCGACAAAGCCAAGATCTGAAGCGAAGCGTTTTTCTTTCATCTAGAATGTCACAGGGTTACCTCCTAAGACAAGCATTGCGGGGAAGCATTTCTGCGGCGAGTTTTTTTTTTTTTTTTTTTTTTTTTTTTTTTTTGATGTTGTTGTTGTCGCTGTGGTTGATCTGGAAGGTTTTTGAGCAGGGAGGATCAATAAGTCAGATGTTGTTTTATATTCTTCTGTCCTGTGCTCTTCTCGCTCCCTCTGCAAAGTCACCATCATCCAAGTACCCGTCTCTTTCTGTGAGACTTTTGTAATCCAAACCCACAAACAACGCTGCAGAAAATACTGCATTTCATGTCACTTGGAAAACTCACTGCCGCGCAGTCTTCAGAATTAACTCCGCGCGATGAGTGCAGCTTGGCAAAACTGGATTATATTAACACCGTACTCCTTCCTTTAGACACAACTAAATTCAGACCCAAATCAGCGTCCTGCTGCCACTTGGCAGGAACTTGAGTTTTGATCTTTCGTGTAACCCCATTTGGAGCCCCAAAGCGAAAAGAGTACCGACCTGAGCACACGTGACCACTTAGTGTTGGCAGAAGCCCGTCCCTCTGCCTTGTTTAGCCTTGGAGACTTGACCATACAGCCCGAGACCCTCTTCCCTGAGGTCCCACTCTGTCGCACAGTGCAGAGCCCACTCTAGACCTAGCCTGTTCAGGATAGAGACGGGGAGCTGTCACTACATTTCTTGATGTTTTTTCCCTCTCATTTGTCTTTTTAAAATTTATTTATTTTTAAGAACAGATATAAGTCTGTTTGTGGGGGTGGGTCTGTTCCTATGACAGCAGTACGCCCAAGGAGCCAGAGGACGGTATCTGATGCCCTGGAGCTAGAGTTACAGGTGGTTGAGAGTCATGGGAATTGGAGGCTGGGTATTGAACTTGGATCCCCTGTAACGTAGTACATAGTCTTAATAAGCCAAATCATTTCTCTAGCACCTTCTCATTTTTGTTCCTGTGTCGTATTTGCAAACTGTCTCTTCCTTTAGCTAGTCTGTGAGATTTAAGGAAAGTGGTGGTGGGGGCTAATCAGCAGTAATATTGAAATTTTAGATGAATTAATAGTTGTTGGTATACATATGTGCACACAATTTGCTCCTACACATGCCATGCATGTGTGCATATGTGCACACAACACGCAGGTACTCCCACGCACGCATACATACACATACTTACAAACACACACATGTGCAAGTGCACACATGTACACATTCATACCCATGCTCCAAGTTGTCTATGTCTATATATTTGTGTATATAGGGTAGTCTGTGTTTAAAACATTATGTGTATTGTTGGCACCCTAATTATACATTTCTGACATTCTCCCAACAGAACTGAGATTCTGAATTAATTGTGAATCTTCAGCCAACTGTGAGCACACCAGCTAATAAACATTGCTGGTTTGAAAATAATGTAATCTAGAAGGCACTTGTTTTCTGTTTTTGTGAGACCCACAAAATCCAGTGTGTGTGTGTGTGTGTGTGTGTGTGTGCATGTATGAATGTGCCCTATGCCTCAGCCACATAGCTGGTTTTGACAAATGCAGCCTTCATTTGTGATACCTGAAGTTGGTTGCTGTGCCTGACAGTGATAGACCCAGGAGCCTGCTGGATGAGTGCTTGCCAAGTGCTCAGGATTCTTTCCTGAAAGTCCTGCTCCTTTGGCATTTGATTGATGTCACAGATGAGAAAGGAGGTGGAGTGGCTTTCTCTGGATCATCTTTGACCTCCAGGTGACCAAGCTGGAATGTCCAACTGGAAAGTTCCCAAACTCTCCAAGGAGGTGTTGAATGTAAGTGGTTAGAAGCCGGAATGCCAGGTCCGGGTTCGTTTGGCATCTGTTGCTCTTGAGCTCTTTGTGGTGGTTACAATGAGAAGTGTCCTGCACAGACCTAGGCATTTGGACACCTGCTCCCAAACTGATGGTCATCTTCAGGAGGTTTGGGAGGTGCGGCTCTGTTAGTGTAAGCTGCCGGATGCAAGCTTTGAGAGTTTTAAGCCTTTTGCCTTCTCTGTTAGCTGCTTGCTGTTCAAACTGCACATCCTCAGCTTCTGCTCTGGCTGAAATAAACCTGTCCTTCTATGAGTTGCCTCGGTCCTGTTTTTATCATAATGATAGAACAGTAACCAAAACCCTGCATACATATAAGGTATTTATACATTTATCTATGCAATCTTACGATGTGTGTTTTTTCAGATGCTATATATATGTAATTACACAACAGATTAAGCGTGTTTCCTACCCACTGTACACGCCACTCCACGGAGGTCATTGCCATTTCTAGTCTATACTTTGCTATGGGATTAAAACCCAGACCATCATGGGGCATGGAGAAGCCAGCTTATCATCCATGGGTCCACAGGCTGCTGGCTCAGCTTTAGTGGTAATTATTCTCACTCTCCTTTCTCCATTGCTTGTAGCTGTGGATAGGCTACCTCAGGGCATTTGAGAGCGTGAGAACTAGCCATGTTTCCCCCGATGTCTCTTGGGCTTCAGAGTACAAGCATTTGTACTTATTTTCTTATTTAGGAACCCTTGGAAACCCGCTGATGTTAGGTGGCTTTTCATAGAAAATGACCTCATTTGAAGCCATACAGGGTTTTTTTTTAATTTTTAATTTTATTTATTTTTTTCCCTTCTGAGTGGAAGTTTCTAGAGTCTGGTGTCTGAGTGACTCTTGCCACTGCCTGAGTAAGGGGGTTTCCACCTCTGAGTGAAGTCATAATGATACAATTAGTCTCCATAGAGCCAACTCTACCAGGCTCATTTACAAAGTCACTCGGCCGTGTCTTGGCCACTTACATAGCTCTATTGCCGAAAGGTATTTCTTGCTCCAGCCATTTGGCCCCAAGAACCACATTCATGTTACAGAGAATCCCACACGCAGAAGCGTTCTGCACCAGCGGTGTTACAGAGCTGTTTTGTTAGGTGTAAATTAGATCTGGTCTTGCTGGGAGGAGACTGGATGATTTATATTCCATGAAAGAATTTCATAAAGAATACTAGCCTCTGGTAATGCCCCGATTTCTGATTTTACATATTTAAGCTGTGTATTTAGATATGGTTTGAGCATTGCAGAGTATTAACAGTGTTTACAAAGGAAACTGTCAGAGATGGATTCCGGGGGTCTTTAAACTAATCACGTTTTCCTTCGCAGGTCTGATAGAGCCCAGAGCATCTTCCCCACGTATCCTGGGGATCAAGACGACATTTTCCGTTTGCACACTGCATTTCATGCGGAAGGCTCTCTCATACACCGTGTCACCGTCTGCCACCTTCTGCATGGCAACAGACAGTGAGAAGAGTGCTGCTGCAGGGATTGGTCAGTGGGGGAAGATCCCCAAGGCAGCCATAGGCTGAAGACAAACTGGAACGGTGAAGGCGAAAGCTGCGTATTTCACCTGCCCTTGCTTGCAGAGGAAGAAATGGTTAGTCTAGCTTGCCTTTGCAGAGGACAAAACGGATAGGCTGGTTTGCCTTTGCAGGGGAGAAAATGGATAGTTGGGCCAATGGCAACCACCCTGGCATCTAAGTAGGAGTCTGTCAGGGTGGAGTCAGGGGTTTGGGTCTGAGCCTTGAACTATCTTCCTTGTTAGGTGTCTTTAGACACGTCACCCAATCCCTTTGAGACTCATTTGTTTTTTCATCAGTCTCATATAGAGCAGGTTGAGCTGGGTATGCAGCTAAAGGTAACACCGTCTTCCTGATAATCCTGCCTCTACCTCCCTATATCTGCCATCATAGGCATTAGCCCCCACCCCCAGCTGGCTCCATCCCTGGCAGGTATCTTCGTGGCCTGCTGACTTACAATTGCTCCTGTGTGTATTCCTCAGTGGCATAGCCAGATCATACGTTATTTCTGTTTTTAGATTTTGATCACCCTTTATGCACACTGGTATTCACAGTGACTGGGCCAGTTTGCACTATCAGTACCAGCGTACAGGGGCTTCTAGTCCCCAACCGTCCTCACAGCATTCATTGTCATTTGTGTTCTCGATGGAAACCCCAGAAGAATCTCGTGTGTGTGTGTGTGTGTGTGTGTGTGTGTTATGTGTGCATGTTGTGGTGCATGTGTGTTGTGTGTAGCATATGTGTGCTCTCTCTGTGTTGTGTGTGTTATTTTTTGGTTTTTGATGGGGGAAAACATGGTGGGAGAAGCAGTGCTTCTCAACGTGTGGATAAAGTTTGCCTGCCTGAGAATTGCTTGAGAGCCTCCGTAAAGAGAGTCCTGAACCCTCCCTAGGACCTTTGGAATCAATCTGTGGAGTATAGCCTAAAAACTTGAGTTTCTGTCTGACTTTCTGATGACTCTAATGGAGTGAGTTAATGACTTTCTAAGCTCAATCAGTCATTCAGTAACGAGTTAATACAAAACTGTTGGGGGTTTAAGAAGTAAGTTGTAGGCTCAATGCTGATGAAAACAAGTTGGTAAAAAGAAACACTAATTCTGTGTATATGTTATGTGTGCTGAGTGTGCCTAAGCTGCGGGTTTTAGTGAGCCGTCTCCAGTGTCTAGTGTTTCTGTTGCTATGACATAGCCAATTGGTTTTGACAAGATCTTGGCCCTTTTTTTGGGGGGGGGGTGCAGATGTGTGTGTCCATCCTTTTTTCTTCTTCACTTATTTGTTTATCAGTTCCATCAAAAGAGACATCCTTGTGGTCTACCCACAGAAAGGAAAGACATTTTTATTCAATAACAAAATTATAATGTCCCCATTGAGCGAGAGAGAACATCTGGCATTGGAATTGCAGGCTCTAACACAAATACTGTATAGCCTGCCATCCTCAAGTTTCAGTATGTAGATGTTGAGAGTACAGATTACAGGGTCCAGCCTGGGGAAGGGATAATCGCCTTGGTCTCTCCTGTTCTGGAAGCCCATGCCACGGAGTTCAAGTGAAACTTTGGATTTAGTTTCTAAGATGCTGCCTTTCCAGACTGAATGAACTCAGCAAGCTCTCCCAGGCCCAACTGACTTGGCTTCACCAACCATCAACTCTGCTTTAGTTTTTCCAGCTGTTCTTCCTCTCAAGGTTCCAGGTGTCACTTGGTTTCCAAAGCAAATGAAACCCAAGACAAGCTAAAGAATCGTTCTCAGGGTCGGCTCCCCCGAGTGGGTGACTGGGACACTGTACCAAGGTTGTCTCATTCTATTGCTTAGAGACTCCAAGCTCCCTACCTTTTATTATCTCCCTTTTATAACGTTATAAAAATGTTTCTCATACGAAACAATCTGGGTGCACTTTCCCCTTCTTTTACTCTTCTCACTTCCTCCCCACCTCTTCTCCCTTACTGTCTCTCATTGGAAAGGAACAAGCTTCTAAGAGATAAGAACAAAACATGATGAAATAAAGTATAACAAACAAAACCCATCATATTGAAGTTGGACAAGACAAGTCAACAGAAAAATAAAAGAGCCCCAAGAGGAGGTACAAGAATCAGAAACCCACTTGTTCACACACTTAGTGGTCCCATAAAAACAGTAAGCTGAAAGCAATAGTATATATATGACCTGGTATACATATCGCCCAGTCTCTGAGTTCATATGAACTTTTCCCAGTAGTTTCAGAGACACTTGTTCTCCTGGTGTCCTCTGTCCCCTTGCTTTTTCCCACTCATTCTGCTTCTTCTGTGGGGGTTCGATGAGCTCTGAGGGAAAGGATTTGATGGAGACACTTCGTTTAGAGATATGTGTTCCAAGCTCTCTCTCTACGTGATATCTGGCTGTGGACTCTATACTTGTTTCCGACTGCAGCAGAAGGAAGCCCCTCTGATGGTGCCTCTATAAGGCACTGACTTGTGAGTAAAGCAGAATGTCATTGGGAGTCATTTTATTGTGACTTTTTTGTTTGAGATGAGCAGTATTTGGTTATACCCTAGGTCCTTGGGCTATCTGACGTCAATTCTTGACCACTCAAGCAGTGTAAACTATAGATTCTATCTCATGGAGTGAGTCCTAGGTCAAAGCAGACACTGATTGATTATTCCCATAAAGTTTGTGCCACCATTGCCCCAGCATATCTGGCAGGCAGGAAAGATTGTAGAACATAGGTTTTGTGGTTGGGTTGGTGATTACTTTTCTCTTTTGGTAGCCTTCAGAGGACTGTTCTGTGTCATAGATACTAGAACATGGGGGTGAAGTTTCTATGTGGACACCAGCTCAAAAACCTTCTGTAGTCAATGATTGTGTGGGTGTTGTCTTCAGCAATGGTGTTCCACCGACTGTGACTCGGAGCCCCTCGACCCCTTGTTCCCACAACAAGCAAGGCCAGCTCCAGACTAATTCTGAATTCCAGCCACATTCCGTTGTGCTTTTGGTTCTTCTGCATTTCCCAACTCTCACAGTTGATCACTTGCTTCAGTTCAATCTGGAAAGGGGCTTCCCTAAACATATTTTATCATGGTTAAATAAAAATAAATATTAGCTACAAGAATGCCATCTTGCTCTGCCCTTAACAGTTTTCTTCCTTTGGAATAACTGCCAGAGTGTGAGGGTTCCTTCCTTTCCCCCACCAATTCTCCCATCCTTCTCTCTCTCCTTCCTTACTTCTCTTTTCCCCTCTCCCTCCCATCCTCCCTCAGTACCTTCCTTCATTCTTACCCCCAATCTTTCCCTTCCTTTTGCTTTCTCTCTCTGTCGTCTCCCCCGACTCCCAATAGCGTAACTGTTCCTTGGTGCCGTGTTGAAGTCAGGGGTGGCTCTCACGGTATACTTATGTGGCTCAGGGGTAGAACGCTGCCTCAGATGTACAAGATTGTGCATCCAATCCAGGGTCAGCTCTTGCCCCACCAGAATGAGAGTACTTCTCATTTCTGCATTCCCTTCAGCAAAAGGAACAGGCATGCTCTCTGAAGTTGAGTTTGCAAGGCAATGCTTCCACAGAGTCTGTCTCGTTGACTTCATTCTTTGAATTATTTCATAATGTTAAAATATGGACATATGATATTTGATATGTATAATAATAAAATATTACTTATATGTACACTTTAAAATTAGACACATTGCCATTAATATAATATAGCTATATTTCATAGTCATTATATAACCATGCAAATACATGAAATAGTTTTATAAATGATTTTAAGTTTTGTGAAATATTTATCAGCTGATGAGCCAGGAAAAGCCTCCTTGAAGGCAAGTCCTTTGGCCTGCTGGTATTGTAAGGATAGGGAAGGTTTTGAATTTTCCATTCATCCTTACACTCCAATGCTTTAATGGGGGACTCTTTCCTTTGCCCACCATTGATGAGAAGTTTTTGTTTCACACTTGGTAGTCATACATTTCCATGCTGATAATGCTTAACTTTGCTTTTGTCCTTCCCCTAATTTGACTTCAGAATTTCCTTAGAATTACTAACTTGGAAACCATAAATTTAAATTTGTGAATTTTCACAGAGTCTTAGAACATGAAGATTTTCTTTATTAAAAAAATCGATTAAGATAGATTTTGAAAATTTTTGTTCACAAAAGGAGCAAAGTAATTTTCAGGACTTCAGAAACCTGAAATTTCTATTTCTAGTTTTTAGGAGTTGTCACTGAAGGCAGCACCAGTGTGTCAAAGGCTTTGCCCTTGCCACGGTAATCGTAAATATTTCCGTGAGAGCCTAGGAGGCCTCACTTCAGTCTGGGCAGAAATACCTAGGAAGTCCAAGCAGGCAGTAAATCGCAAAATGGATTTTTCTCTCTCTCCCGTGGATTCTGTCCTCTCCACCTTGGCTCCCACTACAGTCAAGGTACAATATTACGTTTCACCAATAGGTGGCACTGCCCAACACATGATTTATTGAGCTGTAAAAATTCTGAACTGTGGGCTCTGAGGTTTCTGTAATCTAATGAATTCAACACTGCTTCGGTGTAGAAGGACAGAAATATTCAGCATCAAGTTTCCATATTTGAAGAATCCCAGGATGGCGGGGGCAGGGGAATGCAGCCAATCCCCTGCAGCGTTAGTCTTTTAGGGTTTCAGTCTCTTGAGCACAGGGGCAACTGTCATTATTACTCTGCTTTCAGGGCCACGGTGACCCCGCCTTTAGTCACTACGCCCATCAAATAATTATGAAAATCTGCATTCAAATCACATTCTAATGATTTGCTAGACTCCTGTCCTGGTTCAAAACTTCCAAGTTTCCCTCCAGCTCCAACTTGCCTTTTTTATTTTATTTTTCAAATTTTGTCAGATTCCAGCTGTAAGGGCGGCAGTATGTTCCTCTAACCCTGGACATACGGCAAAGCAGGAGATATTGAGAGTTAGACCAAGGAAGGGAATCTACAGGAAAACTGCCGCTTGGAGATTTAAGACCTTAAATCAAATTTCTTCTTTTTGGTATCAGAGAAACATGAGACTCTCAGCTCGAATGAACTCTGGAGGCTTACTTATTTTGTTTCTTTTTTTTTCCCCCTTAAAGCTATGGAAGATTTGAACACGAGTATCCCTGAAGAGGGCAGGGTCACAACCTCTCTGTGTTGGTGATGCAGTTCAACTCTCAATTAACTCCTGCTTTGTCCTGTTTTGTCCACACCACGTCAACGTGCGTGGTGTCACTGGGTTGCACTATTCTGAAGTAAACACTAGACAGATACCTTATTATATCACCTTCCCTGTGTGGTCCTAAGCTGTAATTTTTAATGATTGCTAGATAAGAAAAAAAGCATTATTCTTTTAATAGCTAACATGTAGTCATTGTTCAGTATTTCCTTATTATACAAATATCTATCCATCCACTCATTTGTTCTTTTTGTTTTGTTTTGTTTGTTTGTTTTTGAGGCATGGGTTCTCTGTGTAGTCCTGGCTATCCTGGAACTCACTCTGTAAGACCTGGCTGGCCTCAAACTCACAGCCATCTGCCTGCCTCTGATTCTGCCTCCTGAGTGCTGGGATTAAAGTGAGCAGCAGCATCACCATAAGCTTTGCAAGTATCTATTCTGTTTCATAAGGTTTTTTTTTTTGTCTTTTTTAAAAAAAATCTGGATTCCAAAGAAGCCTACATCTCCAGGCTTCACTGACCAATCTGAAACATTGTTCTTTGTTCTAAACTTTCCCTCTTCCTTTTAAAAATATTTTTTTTAAGATTTATTTGATGTGTACAGGTGTTGTGCCTGCTTGTATGACTGTATACCATGTGTATGCAGAGCCCCTAGTCACCAGAAGAGGGCATGAGATCTCCTGAGAATTGGAGTTTGGGATGGTTGTGAGCCATCCTGTGGATGCTGGGAACAGAACCCTGGTCCTGTTAGAAGAGCAACCTGGGATCTTAACCACAGAGCCATCTCCCTAGTCCTCACTTTTACTTTTAAACACCATTCATTTGCTGAGGGCAATGAATCTGGAACAGAATCTCTTGCACTAAGCCTGTCCTATCCTCATGAAGATCCCACCAACCTCTTTGTGCTCTTCCTACTCTAGATACTATGTCTGGATGCTTCGTCAGGTTCAAGATAAAACTTTAATAATTCATCATTGACTTATGTGTGTGGGTACCTGTGGATGCCAAAAGAGAGTTGGAGCTCATGGAGCTGGAATTACAGGAAGTTGTAAGTCACCCTGTGTGGTGGGTGAACAGGAAGTGAACTCTGGTCCTCTGCAAGAGCAGCGAGTGCTTTTAACTGCGGGGCCAGCTCTCCAGTCCTCAAGATTACGTTTAAGCAGAATAGTATGGATGATGATGGGAACTCACTATTAAAGCACACTAGTGGCAGACGATATGTCATACATTTTTTTTTCAAAACTTATTTATTTTATTTTTTTGTAGTGTTTGGGTTGGCCTAAGTGTCTGGATGTTGCCTCACCTGAGACCCATTCAACATATAGTCTAGGGTTCACACAGTCTAGAACTGTAACTTCATCAGGAGCTGCACAGGGGGATACACAAAGCGTGAACTTGTAGCCACTAGGTGGAATTCACTGAAGAATTCTTGGGTTGGTGATGTGTGAGTGGTCATAAAAGGGCTTGCTTCCAAGCCTGATGACCTAAGTGCAGTCCCTGGTACCCACCCAGAAGAAGGAGAGAACCTGTTCCTCCAAGGTGTCTTCTGACCTCCACCTGTATGGTATGGTATACCGGGCCATAAATAAACACAATTGAAAATAAATAAATAATAAGTATAAATGTGCCACAAATTAAAATCAAAGCATTCTTCCTCACCAGCTGTTTTGATTAGACTGAGATGGAGTTCATATGGGAAAGTCAAGATAAATACTGAAAGTGTTCTTTCCCCCTTTACTTATTAGGCATCAAAATGAGGGATTGGTGATCTAGCAACCTTCAAGCAGAACAATAAAGGGTTTTAAAAGTGAAAGTGCTATCGTTATGACCACAAAAATTTTTAAGAGAAAAAATCCCCACGTTTGATGTGTTTAATCTATCAGCTACTAGAGTCTCTAATGCATAAAATTTCTCACGTTTGCCACCCTATTTTGATTCTTTATCTCTCTGACATGACCTAGCAATTGAGTATAGCTTTTTTTACTCTCTGGTGTCAGAAGCTGTTCCAGGCATCTGTTGTGATCTCCTTGCACTAGGTCTGGACTGAGCCATCTCTCTAAGGACACTGGGTTAGTTTTAAGGAAATGACATTGAGCAACCGCAGTCTGCATACTGTGTCTGATGCCGTAAATATTGTGCAATTCCGGTAAATTACATTGCAGGTTTTGGGAGACTGGATTCAGATGCAGGTCTCAGGTCTCCCTGACCAGTATTTCATTTAGCTATGCTTACCACTTTAAAAAATACCTAGCTTAGGGAGAACCAAGTTCATTGAATATAGTTTGCGTTTAGCGAGGGAAAGCTGTACAAAGTTTTTCCAAATGCATTTGTATGTAGCATATGCATATGTATTAATTATAGTATTGTATAATCATCTATGCACGAGTGACTGTCATCCCCAGGAGAAGAAGTAGGGGTGTCACTGGCGATGGTAGGGGTAGTATGGAATTTTCAGCTGGTTTCTTGAAAACATTTACTTAAAAATTACTTATGTTATCCGTGTGTGTGTGTGTGTGTGTGTGTGTGTGTGTGTGTATGTGTGTGTGTGTGTGTGTGCTCGCACGGATGCCCTGGCAGGCATGGAGGTCAGGAGCTCTCTTCTTCTCACATGTGGGTTCGGAGATAGGACACAAACCTTCAGCCTCGTTGCCTTGCACACCTAGTCCCTGAGCCACCTCCCTGGCCAGGAACCCTTTCCACACCACCAGACATGTTTATTTAATTGCAAGTGGAGGGATGAGTTTATCAACACCTAGTCAAAAAAAAAAAGTGTTCTGCTGTCAGGAGTGTATTTTATAATGTAGTGAATACAAATCAAAAAACAGCATATGCTTTAAAAATTTATGGTAATTATGTAAAATCCACTTTATCAGAATCCCTGCATTTTAAAGCATAGGTTTATGAGACTGTAAAGCCGCTCACTTTCCCATGAAGCTGCATATTTTATGGATCCCAACTCCCAATAATAAGAATAAATTCTGATTCGTCATTCCAGAAAAGATTGAACCATCTTTCTATTCTCTTTACAGGAATTGATAATAGAAACTTGTTCTTGCATGAAAAAGTAGCCAAAGAAAAGAAATGCTGTAGTCAAAACTGGGGTAAACTCTTTGGAGAGGG
This sequence comes from Microtus oregoni, assembly GCF_018167655.1. Taxonomy (NCBI): domain Eukaryota; kingdom Metazoa; phylum Chordata; class Mammalia; order Rodentia; family Cricetidae; genus Microtus; species Microtus oregoni. The sequence continues at coordinate 4,804,276 of NW_024543066.1, forward strand.
GCCCCAGAGGCCTCATCTCTAGTTGGGATGCTACTGGCAATTGATGAATGCGGAAGGAGAAAGAGTCGCTTTTCTTTAGGAGTGTGGCCACTGGAAGAGTCGCCAGCAGGTGACACCGCACCCATGCACAGATGAGAAGTATTAACCAGACACGGCTACTTACATATATTCTATTATATTCTAGAATATTGATATATTCTAGAAGGAGGATGTGGAGTTGGGAGGGAGATGTGACGGGATATCCTGGGGAAGTTAGAGGCGGAAGATATGCTCAAGATATATTGTATACGTAATTGAAAACTTCAACAAATTCAGAAGACTTAGGTAGGCTATAAAAGGATCATAGGCAGTTAGTTGATATGAATTATTTTCCATTCTTCAGCATTTGATCTTTATGAAGCTACTTAAAATTCTTTACTTACAATTTATCTTAAAAATCTAAACAAATGTGCTTATAGGTCTAATTTTTGTATTTTTAGCATCATCACCATCCTCGTCATTGTCATCATCATTGATGGGGTGCAACCCAGCTCCTTGCACATGCTAGTGGGTTACTGTGTCCGAGCCACAGTACCAGCCCTAAATAGCTGTTATTTAAAATGTGGTCCTCAAGTTGTTGGAGCCTCAGCTCTCAGAGAGTCGGGCCTGTTGCATTGTCTTCTCAGCTCTCCTCAGTGGAACCCATGTCCTGGGTCCTCAGCAGGCTGTGCCACAGCTGACCTTCCTTGCGCTTAGTCTCAGAAAGAGACAGAGTTGGGGTGTCCATCCCTCTGTCTCCACCTCATCTCCCTCAATAGCTGTAATGAGGTCTGCACTGTTGTATGGTTTTTGGACTCCATGAAAGGCCCCAGCTCTACCCTCTCAGCTCTCCTGGCTCCTGTCACAGTTTTTCCCTCTGTCCCCATAAGGTCTCAGGCACCACCATCCTAGCAGACTGGTTTGATCCTGTTCAGTATTAGAGATGCTGTTAGGTCCTTTTTTCACCTGGTACTACATTGCCACGGAGGATAGGTGGGTAGAGGAAACTGGGCTGGGATATCAGCCGCAGTCTCATGACTCTTTTTGATTGCCTAGTACCTCAGTTTCTATGTCCTTTTGCATTCACAAGTTGAACTCTTCTCTGGACATGGGGCTCCTCCATAAAGCAGAGGTTTCCTGGCCTTGGGTTTCAGGATTCATAGAGATACCAGATGTCCTTCTCACCTGCCGATGTGGGCCTGCCTCCTTGGAGTAACATCATTGAACAATACCGGGGTCTCTGATACCCATGCCATCTGCATCCAGTCCTCCTCACAGGATTTGACGTTATTTTCCTTTGCTCAGTTGAATTGAACTGGGTTCTGGTCTGTGAACTGAGCCCCTCTGCAGATGGCACATCTGCATTCAGGATCCTGTGGTCCATTTGACCTTGACTGACTGGAAAGCATGATTGTGGAGAGACAAGATACTGCAGATTAAGAACTAAGTGATCTTGGGAGATCTTAAGTCCCTTTGAATAAACAGCAACTTCTGTGCCTTCTTTTAAACCCTTGGGGCAGCTATGACAAGCTCTAGGAACGTGTCGTTCATCTTAGTAGATGTCTATGCTTCCTGTTTCTGTAAATACCCAAGAATCACTCTGTTGCTGCCTGCCTGATGGATGCTCTCACTGAGAACTAAGAAATGCATGGATTTGTGGCTTTCTTTTGTTCTGTGGCTAGCAAAGTTCACAGAGCTCCTTCCACAGCGGAGCCTGTTCCCAGTCACTCATCCCTGGCTTCTGTTTCCCTTGGCAGTGAGAGACAGGCTCCATGCTGGCAACCCTCCCTTTCCTCCGGTAACGTTAGTCTAGTGTCTGCAACTAGTGTAGACATTTGTTTTCTTTGAGAAGCGCGTTATGATTTCAAGTAACTTATGATTTCTGTCTTGCAAGAAAACTCCTTGAGGCAAAATGCTGAAGATCTGAATAAAATGAGTGAAAGGAAAAATTATCCAGAGAATCACACAGAGAAAAATTATGTTCCGATGCCTCCACGACCATCCAAAATTCATTCAGTGACTTTGGTCTCCCTGTGCCTCGTGTGGGCAGGCCTGGGCTCACCTAGACTCATGCTCTGTTTTTCTCTTCCTGGTCTGACATAGGAAATGATGAATTCCAGTTCCTTGGCCCCTGTGGCTCCCCAGGCTTTGGTGTCTACGTAGGTTCATCTAGTGAGATCCACCAACACAGACACCATGAGGGGAGGTCTATTTCTAGGCTGCTTCCCCAGGTTCAGAGCCTGTTGGAACATACTTGTCTTTCTGGTCCCACTGCGAATGCCTCTACCACTTCAGCTTCTACTTAGTGATCATGACTCTGGGATTGGGATTTTCCCAGCATCCTCTTGTTGTGAGGTGGCAGGAGAAGGTTGTGTCAGTCTCTGGGTTGCTTTGTCATCTGTTTGGCTCTTTAGTTAGCCCCTCACCTTCATGCTCAAGTTATTAGATTAAAATTACCCACTAGACATATACCTAGAATAATTTCTGTGTCCTGGGGGAAATTTAAAAACTGTATCATGTGGAGCTGGAGGGATAGCTCAGCTGTGAAGAAGGCTTGTTGCTCTTACAAAGAGCCTTGGTTTAGTTTGGGTATCCTTTGTAGTTCCAAAGAACTAAAATGAGGGTAATCCAACATCCTACTGGTAATTTATCCACTGGTAAGTCCACACATATTAAACAATTGCCAATCAGTTATTAGTGTCCAAAATGAGGATGCCGAGGAGGCATGGGTGCCAGGAAAGACCTGGAAATATCTATAGTGAAGTTTAATTAGGGTTGTTCTTGTATCAGGGAACAGTATTGGAAATTAGCTGGGGAAGGGAAGCCATAATGGTACTGTTTCCTGAGATGCATTTTTTTTCCTCTATGTCTTTGCACAGAGAACTAAGGACACATTGAGGGCAAAGAATCTAGAATGGCCATCTTCAATGTGTAAAATGGCAAATTGATACTTGTTTAAGTAGCAAACAATTAAATGACACTTGATAATCATTTTTGTAGTGATTATTGCTTGTGTGTATATGTATGCATGATCAGAGTCTCTGGAAAGTGAATGGAATGTTCAGGAAGAGTAGAAATGCTCCCTTCCCTAGCTGCCACCCAAACCCTAGACGTTGGACGAGATTCAGTGCAGAGTGTGGCGGAATTTATACACACAACCAGCTGGAGGTCAGTTTCTATGTCTGAGAAGCAATGCGTTGTGGGCCACAGGAGCACATGCATGGTGAGAAAAGGCTAATTCCCACATACCAACCTGTGCCTTTGTCATTCCACTACCAAGATCTTAAAAATCATCTGATGGATGACCTGTTCTAATAATTCTACTATCAGAGCAACTTCCCACAGGACCAGAGAATTCCTTCAAAGGAAAAATCAGAAAGCTAGAGTATGAGAAATTGGGAGTTTAAAGCCAATGGTACACCTCATAAACCATGGTAAAGATACGAGTCAAAGAATATTGAAGCAAAAAACCCAAATTAGGACCGGGAGGAGGTATTTTATCTACCATGTGACTGAGGCCTTCATTGCTTTTTATTATTATGTTGAATATAGACATTATTATCGAATGCATAGGTGTGATATTTATAGTTCCTGAATGATGTAGTAAAATTTATCATTTTTTAGCATTCTTCACTATGTCAATTTAGTCATTCATTATCTATTAATTTCAGTGCTTGCATGAAACCCATCTAGGGCCAACAAAATGAGTTGCAAGGTAAAGACTCTTGCTGGTGGCCCTGACATCCTAGACTCAGCCTTTCATAACCAAAGTAGTGGAAGGAGAGAACCAATATCTACACATTGTCATTGGACCCGCACACAAACACGTTATGGCACACGCATGACCACCCTCTCCACAACTAAGAAATAAACGTAAAAAAAAAAAACCCTGAAGTCTTTCCAGGTATTATTGAAGATGGAAGTCAACATAAGAGGACCTTCGGATATTCAATTGAGAGTTTAATTCCTTGTTCTGAGACCAGGTTAGGAATGGCCCACAGGCAATCACGCTGCTGGGTGACTTGCTTCAGACCAGGTATATCATAAAGCATGAAGTAGAATCCAGAGAGGAAGGAATTTGCATTAGATCAAAAGTGACTGTGAGCCTCTGTAAGCAGCAAGAAGATTTGATATTAGATGGTCTTTAGTACCGAATCATTTCACAGTGGTGTAAAATACAACCAGATATTTATTTGTTCTGTGCCTCAGTTTCCTCTTTCGAAGCCAGGATGAATACAAACAGGCTATGGGTTCTTGTGAAGATCTGATGAGTTTGTACACACACACACACACACACACACACACACCAATAAAACACCTGGAAACACCACTCAATGAAGATTCGTTAATACAATAATTACTATTGGTAGTTGATGTTGTATAATTAATTGACTTACTAAAATCAGGATGATATAAAATGAATATTATTAACTGTGACTTATGGATCTGATACCCAAAAGTGAGTTATAAGATTTTGTAACCAGATTACTAAAATTATTTTGTGATTATCTTATTCAGTTTTCTCGATTTACATAAGGGCCTCGCTGCTGCTGGATTCTTCTGTGTCCACACAGTTACAGTTAGTTGCGGCAGCATGCATCCCCTCGGCTGCCTTTCTGAAAAGGATTTGCATTTAGTTCCTTCAAGTGGAAATTAAGATATTGAATTGTGCTAACTTTGCCTCAAATTTAATTAAAATATAGATTCCTTTAGATCTCAGGTCATTAATTAAACAGTTACATCTGTCTAAAAATAGGAGAACACAGGCTTATTCCATCAGCCAAGCCTGTTGCTAGACAGATAGCTAACTGAAACACGTGTAGCAAAGGTTAAAGGGTCGGGCGCTCAGGTGAATGCCAAACCGTGGAAGCTCCAAACTGGAAGTTACTTAAAACTTCATTAGTAACTGGATGGGCAAGAGTACACCCTCTATCCCTGCCCCCAAAAGAGCTACTATACAGGAAGGAGAGAACCAGGCTACAGGTTTATGCAACACCTGTGAGTCTCACAATATGACAAACAAAAAGAACCACATTTAAAAAAATCATGATATATGGTTCCATTTACATAGAATTTCAGTTCATGGTCTTTGGCCTCATTATTTTAGGGTCCGTGGTAAGACAAATGCATCATGGGAGGCGTCCATGAATGGTGATAGATGGACACCTCATCCTACAGGAAGAGAAAGGAAGAGGAGGGGCTGGGATCCCTCTTAGTTCTCCAAGGTCACTCCCCCAAGGACCTAACTCCTTTCCACCAGACTCCACTTACCAACTATTATCAATGGAGCCGCAGGCTGGAGACCAAGCCTGTGGTTTTGCATGGGGGAAACTCCAGGTCCAGATTATTTCACTTAGCAATCTTGTCTTAAAGCATGTAGCTATCCTGCCATTTTCACATTTTTCTTTATGTTGGCATGTTCCAATAGAGCTAATAATTAGAAAGCATGCCATCTTTCATTTTGTCTCAAAGATGTTTCATTTTTTTTTTCTTGAGACAGAGCCTCATGTATTCCAGGCTAACTTGCAACTCATTGTGCATCCAAGCAGTCAAGGACAATCTTAGATTTCTGATCCTCCTGTCTCTGCCACCGCAGTTCTAAGATTACAGGAGGGCATTGCTGTGTCTGATTTATGAGGTGCTCAGGACAGAACTCAGGGCTTCACAGATGTCAGGCAAGCATCCTACCCTTCGGGCCACCTCCCCAACCGCCTCTTTTCAAAGCCGCTTCATCTCTCACATCTTCCCTTATGATTGTTGATTTCTAAGTGGTTTTAGGCTCATTTTTGACCAGCCTCTCAATGAATAAGTGCCAATCATCATAAAGTGTTGATTTCTCATCAAGGAATACAAACGCAGCAAAGACAGACAAGCTTGATGCGACAGCCAGTGGTGTGTGCGACCTATCACAATCCCTTGAGTGACCCCAGTAGGATTTGTTTACGAAGGAAAGACTCTTTGCTTTCTAAGATCTGTTAGTTATTCAGATAGTAACTCAGCAACACACACAAAACCCTATTCCATACCATTGTCACATGTTTTCCAATTTGTACTATAATTGCCTTCCAGAGAGAAAGGATATTGTAATTATTATGCTTAATTGGACAGAGAAAACAATTGCAAAAGGGAGGATGTGTGTGGGTGTTACAAAGAGCTTTGATGGGGGTAAAGGAGTCCAAGAATCAATCAGAAGGGGCTGAAGGGAGGAGGGAGGAACTGGCTGGGGGTGCACAGGCACCTTTTACTGGGACCACACACAAGGGCTTGGAGAGAAGTAAAGAAAGAAGTTGACTAGGGAGGGAATGGAGTCGGGATTCATTTTGATTCCCTTGAGAGTGCCCAATGTCCCCACAGCCGTGAGAAGTGTAGGAAGCCACCAACAAGGGATAATAAGTAACTGTGTTATTTAATGATCTATAATCCAGTGTCAGGCCCTTAATGGAATTCACAGGCACACCCCCTCCCCATTGCTACTGTAATCTCATGTCTTTTGGAGGGTTTTCCTTCTGCATACTTCAGTTAGTTGTTAGCGTGTGACCCCTGTTGAGTGTTCTGCACTGTGGCCCTGGCCACAGGTTATAGTTGGAGCAGGGAAGAGCATGCCTCCATCAGAAAGTTGGCAGTATAATGTAGCCAGCCAAAGCGATGGTGAAAAAGTGGGCATCTCCCCTAAGCTGGGCTCGTTCTGTCTCCTGGAATGTTGGATTGGGTGGATCTATTATGGCCTTATTGTATAATGTCCCCATGGATTCATGTCTGAACACTCCATCTTCAATTGGTGGTATTGTGTGGGAAGGTTGAGGAATCCTTAGGAGGTGGTGCCTCATTGGAGGAAGTAGGTGGGGGGGGCGGGCACTTCAGGTTTCCTAGCCAAGTCCCTGTGCCTTCCACTGCCAGCATGGTCTGTATCCTGTCTTCTCAAACTGTAAGCCACAGTCAATTTCTTCAGTGTTTTTCATCTGGCGTTTGGGCCCAAGAAACAGCATGTAACCAATTCAGGGTCTTTGAGGGCAAGTTCATCTCCCTTTGTCTTGTGTCTTTGTGTAACTTGTTCACTTTCTCCTGTCCTGTGCAGTACTCGTGTGTGTGTGTGTGTGTGTGTGTGTGTGTGTGTGTGTGTATGTGTGGTGGGAGGCACACTTGGGCAATAGAGCTATTAAAGGATGTTAAGTTCATTCTTGTCTTTGTTTCCTCCACTCACAAGGCCCAACAGTGTTCTGTTTTTATTTTGTTTTGTTTCTCATTGCATGGCGGAGACCATTATTTAGTCTGAAATGGCAGAGTGCTTCACACCTTTCCCGGACTTCACAGGAACCCTTCCACAGACAACAGAGGTTACCTCTAAACAGATATCCAGACAAGTCAACTCAACACCCTGTTGCACTGAAGTGACTGTAGGGGCAAGTAAATACTTTAGAGTTCAAAGAAACTTTGTATCTCAGACCACCCTGGATTTATATTTCCTTTAATGAAGACAACTGTAGACATTACTCCACTTGAAAGCTTACGAATCTCCCAACCCGTTCTTTTCCTGCCAAAGGGAACTGGGACTTGGGCAGCCAGCACTCCCATGTGGATTCCTCAGCTCATCAACCCTAGCAGGAATTTCCATGCGGGAAAGTGAAGCACCTGTATACAGATGCTACCAAGCAGAGTTCTGGGCTGTGGGCCACATTCCAGAAGCAAGAGGGGCCCGTGGAAGCATGTCTTTGCAATGCCTGAAGAACGGAGTTGAGAATCCAATTTGGTCCCAGCACCAAGTTCCATTTGTGTTCTCTTGTTGCTGGACTGTTTTGTTTCAGCCAACATGTGAGAAATTTACAGAGTTTATATTTGTTATTCCTTCTGTCCATCTTCCAAACTCAGAAGTCTCACGACCGCCATAACTCTTCACTTCTGTCTTTTCTTGGAGGGACCCTGAGGTCAAGGGTGACTGAACAGGCATCATGGGCAGACAACAGTGTTTCCCCTACCCCCAGCTACTAGAAAATGGTGTGAATTTGTGAGACTGGTACATGGGTCAGGCTGTCCTTTTGGAGACAATGTGACCACAAAGAAGACAAATTGGGCATGATGACATCACCTGGCCAGAGGGACAGGCCAGGAATTTGTGCTGTTTCTCTATGCCAGAGAATGCGCCTTTTAATTTTAATGCCATTTCTCAGGGAGGTGAGTTATCCAGCCTCCCTGAGACTTTAAGGTTGTCTTTGCATGGCAGAGAGAGGTTTATCTTCATTGTGGCATGGGCTCAATGAGAAACAGCCCGTGCAGGGTAGCAGGCTAAGTACCTCCTCCACTCCAGTTACTAATGCTGGTAAAGAATATGTTTCTAAGGCGGTAAAACCATGACTTCTGCAGACAGAAAATGAACGCGTGTCAAAGATCTTGTTCAACTCACTATTAAATGAACACGAAAGGGGGAATTCAAAGGAGGGATTAATTTAAAGACCAGGAATATTGAAATCAAATGCTCTAAATTGTGCAGATTTTTTTCCTTAGGAGGCACAGGGTAATCCTTTTTACTTGTTCCAAATTCCCTGACATGGTTATAATTATTATTAGTTTGGAGCTGAATTCCCCTATTCAGCCTCACCTATCAGAAAAGGCTGTACTGACATGTCATAAATCTCATGGGCCTGAAGTCCACACTTTCATTATAAATACCCTCACTCATTCTAGGTACATGGTACATGAGGGTCCCGCCCCTTCAAACCCTCATTATCACGCCTTTAATTCTTGACCGTAATTTACCATCTTGGATTTAAAGTCAAAGAGTGGGAAACATGATGAGGAGAGGGGGAAAAAAAGAAAGAAAAATGGAAGTGGTGGTGCTGGTAATTTAGCCATTCAGAAAATATTGGTGCTATGAAAACTAAATCCACTCTTGGCAGTGTGCACTCAAGGAGGAAAGCCTATTTGATGTAGGAAGCTGGACTCAGCCTTTCATTTTCAGCGATTTAATCAAATCTCTCCTGCTCTCTCAAATATTTATTTAGTCTCCTATAATTTATGGTGACTTAGTATTACCCAGGTGTTAAATCTAATGCTAAAATGGCAAAAAAAAAAACAAGAAAGAAAAAGAGAAAAGGAAAAGTGAGAAAGAATCGTAAAACAGCATCAAGTGATGCCCAAGGGAACCTATTAAGTGGATTTTATTTAAATAATCCAATTCAACAGATTGAAAGCCGAATTCTTTAAAACAAAAGTTCGACTTGAAAAAGATTGGTTCACACTGGAGCAGGCAGCTTACTTGAGAGCTGCCTGGATCATTAATTTTAATAATTTCTCCTTCGTCCTTCTCAGAGACTGCGTGGTTCCTTGCCCCTTTTTCTTGTGCTGTAATGTGACCAGATGGATGTTAGGAGCCCTGCTTGAAAGCTACATGGTGGCACCAGGGATTTGCAAGATGGTATAGTCAGGGCTCATCTTTATCGCTCGTCTATAAAACCCAAGATATTTTCCATGCAGAAAGTGATCGTTTCATAATTTAGCCTTGTATCCTTGAAGCTCTCATCTCCCATGACCTCTCGTCCTGTTTGGCATATGTTTGCTTCCCCTCCTCGGCACCCGTAGGCCCTGATTCCATGCACTTCTGCTGGTTCAGCTTGTGTACTTGTGTAGTGACCACTAGCCAGTCCATGGCATGAAAGAACCATGTTAGGCACAGAGTTGATATTCAACATCCCTAATAGTCGTGAAACTAGGAATCAAAATCAGAATATCACCTTTACCTGTTGGGATGGTGATGCCCAGAAAAACAATGGTGACAAATATTGATGAAGATTAGGATAAACCGGAAGACTTGTGTGCTGCTGAGAGAGCAAGAACAGTATGAAACGTCCAATAAAAAGTTAAATGCAACTCCCCTGTGACCGAGAAGTTTTAGAAACCCGGAGTTCACTGCAACAGCAGCCATGGCCACAGACAGATGAACGGATAAAGCAGATGCAGTATATGCACACAATGAAATAGCATTTGGCCAGAACAAGAAGAACCTTACACAGTATACAGATAATATAATTGAACTTGGGTCATACTAAAGAAAGTGAAGTCAGCCAGTCAGCGGGGTGGATATGAAAAGATGTCACTAGCCTAAGGTTCCAGAAACAGTCACATTCAAAGAAACCAACAATGGCTTGGCGAGTAGCACAGGGCCTCAGATGGAGAGAAAGAACAGACTCCGGGAAGCAGGTGTAAAGTCAGTGGCAGCATGCAGCGCAGCTCTGTACTTGTGATCGGCGAACTGCTACACTCCTCAAAAGTGTGTGAGAGGCTCCACGACATGGGAATACACATGTCTCCACAATACACCCGAAGTTACAAAACAGAAAAAGGAGTGGCCAGAACTGTAGATAGAGGTCAGAGGGCCACCTGGTTAACTGCGGACCAGCGCGGAAGGCTGGTGAGAAGGGTGGATGGGGCGGGACTCTAGGTGCTACTCAGCCTCCTCCAAGTGCCTTAACCTTTGGCTAATAACGAAAAGAAAAGCGTTTGGGCTCTTACGTAAGCCTATTGCGATTGGAAGCCATTCAGTTGGTGAAGAATGATGGCAGCCTATTGAAGAAGGCAGTACAGGATAAGAAGGATGAAGACGTTGGAAACATCCTCTCTTTGCTCTTCATTTGTTTCTAACCCGTGCATCCACAATTTTCCTTGTTGTCTCTGAGCATCAGTTTCCATAGCAATATCACAGTAACATCTCACAAGCTTGATATAGGAATGATCTATCAGGCTTTTCACACACGTGGAACAAAATGCGGGCATGCTTGTGACTCCCTCACGCTGGTGTTTTGTTTGCTGTTGTTTTTGTTATTAATTCAGGATCAAGTCCTTTTGAATGAAGCGTTCTTATTTGTTCTAGTTTTATAGCAAAATATTAGAAGGAGAAGAACATGTGAGCTAACCCCAGTGTGCAGTTTTTCATTTTGACAGGTGTATAAACTAGGTGATTTAAAAAAAAAACCAAACCAATAAAAACAGAGATTTGCCACACTGGGAAGAGCAGAAGAAGCAGTCACTAAGCCCAGGTCTCTCCTGGGAATATTGACATGAGCTTCAGGTATTTTTGTTTTCTTCGGGGGAGATTATAAATTATTATTATTTCTTTGTGATAATATCTTAATCAGTGGTTTAGCTGACTTGACACTCACCCTGCCATTCAGTCGCCCTGTTCGAAGTCTCATGATTTGAGAGTTTAGGCATGAGATACCATATTCAGAAGAGTGTTAGAGATAAAGAGAGAAGCATTGTGTCTGGGGCAAGAGGTCTGTAGAGTTAAGCAGTCCTGGTCAAGGTGTGTCCTGAGGATCGATACTTTTATGGGCTAGTAACAAAGACATATGTTTTTTTTTTTCTCATTGGTTCCTCTATGTGTTGCTTTATATGGTCTCACTCTGCAGTGTGAGCTGGTCCCAATCTCCCAATCCATGTGCCTCCCCTTGCCAAGCGTTGGAGCTGCACCATCGTGCCTGCTCTTTTTTGTGGCGTTCCCTCACAGATGCACAAGAATCTTACCAGCCTCCTCCACCACATTGGGTCTATGTATTCCCATCCAAGAGTCCTGAGTGAAGAAATGGTTGAAAGAAGAGGGTGGGTAAGGTTCCAATTCACCTTCCACGCTGGACTCTGTTATGACCCCACCATGGGGGAACTTTGCTGGGGTTTGTCTCAGCCTTTCTGTGACTTTGGAAGCGCTTCTGTTCCCGTGGTAGATTGTGGAAATGAAACCGAGCCTCTATCCATTCAAAATCATTGTCTAAATGTGGGGAGGCAATCAGATGATCTGTGTTGGGCATACTGCATTTCCTTTCATTAGCATAGCATCAAGGATGCTCACATTCGACCGTAAGGGTAATAGCACCCTTAGGTGCAGTAGCAGTGTTTGATGTATCCAGTTGCTTTCCTAATATGGTGGTGCCCTGGGGCCAAGGCAAAGTGTGAGTGAGATAAGACAGTTGGTGTGTGTGTCTGTATGTGCGCTCGTGTGTGTATGTACATGCATGTGTGGTTGTGCACAAATACGTAGAGGCCTAGGACTGACTTAAGAGTGTCTTCCTTTATTGCTCTCCTAGTTATCTTTGAGTCTGTGTCTTTCTGTGAACCTAGAATTCGCCAGGTGACTAGACCGACTGGCAAGACAAGCTCCAGGAATCTTCTTCTCTGCTCCCGATCCCCAGTGCTGGGATTATGGGTGTGCTACCACACTTGATATTTAAACAGTGCTGGGGATCTGAACCCAGAACCTCATGCATACTCAGCAAGCATTTTACTAACTGAGCCATCTTCCAAGTCACTGGAATATATATGTACTTTAGAATGTCTATATTGAACATGTACAGGCTTTATTTCCTCTTTGTATTATTTATTGAAGAATTCAGTAAGACAGTTACATAGTTATTGTTTTAAGGGTCATAGCTAATATAGAGATGATCTAAAATACTTGGGATGATATGTGTTATGCTACAAGAAAAGATTACACTATATCTAAATATCTATCAATCATCTAGCTATCATTTATTTATCTATAAATCATTTATCTATCTATAAATCATCTATCTATCATCTATCTTTCCATCTATCTATTATCCACCTATCACTTCAGAATCTGCTGAATCTTCAGAATCTGTTGGTGTTTACATAGAAGGTCCTGTAAATTAACCTTCTCCTGTCTTGTATATCAGGGGATGAATGGGTTCCTCTGCATTGGACAGTAAGAGAGAGAGAGAGAGAGAAAGAGAGAGAGAGAGAGAGAGAGAGAGAGAGAGAGAGCTAGAGGCAGAGAGGTAGATGGACAGAGAGACAGAGATAGAGAATGAAACCTTTGTACAACTCAGTCCCATTCAGTCTGTATTCTTTTTGCCGTTCCAGCTGGTTTCCATCTGCTTCTGTTTAACCCATTCCCATTAAGAGAGCTATAATGGTGGGAATGTTGCCTGTAGAATAAAGTCTATGAATATGCCTTAGCATACTCCAATAATTAGCTATTAATTAATATTCCAAAGGATAACGGACTTCTACCACATAGAAACAGACCTTTTGCCTCTGCCAGACATTTTATTGTTCCCAAAGATGACATTGTCTGGCCAAGGAACAAAGAAGATAATTACTTCCCCTAAGCTTTGAAAACATGGAGGGGAAAATGGTCAAATCAATCTTACCATTAAAAATTGGAAAGTCATGATCTTTTGCAAATCCACGTGTGTCTACTGTGGGAAACTGCAAAACATGAAACGCAATTCTCATTTTGTTTTAAGAGTGTGGGTGTTCTGACCGAATACACGTCTGTCCACCATGTGTGCATCTGGTATGTGTGGATGCCAGACAATGGCATCAGATGCCCTAGGACTGGAGTTACAGTCAGTTGTGAGCTGCCTGACTTGGGTGCTGGGAACTGAACTCAGGAGGCTCTCTTAACCATGGAGCCATCTCTCTAATCCCTTCTGTTGATATCTAACGTGTCCTAAAGACGGCAATCAAATTGACTTTGAACTTCAAGATCTGTCACTTGAGATTACAGCAAAGAATATTCATTCTTTTTCATCCTTCTTTGTTGTTGTTTTTTTGTACTAATGGATTTTTTTCTGAACCTTAATTTGGCCTCAGAAGACTTACAACCCCTGTCCTAGAGAGTTCCATTAAACCTCATATTAATAGTTACATGAGTTCAAACCCATTTAAAATTTTTTCTTAAGCCTTTCTAATGCCCATAGTAGGCTCCTATTTTAACATACATGGACGTATGAACACAGGTTCTAATAAAGTGTATCAATGTGCCTGCCTTAAAGCACCCAGCACTTATTAAAGCGATGCCATTTATTGTGACATCTTCCTTGAACATCAATCTGAAGATGTCTTCTGCAGCTTCCGGGAATGGTGACATCAGGCTAGGAAGTGAAACGGATCTAAGAAGACAACCAGCATCACCAGCTCTGAAGCTGGCTTTGGTCTGAGCAGTGTGCATGCTAGTTTTTCAAAAGCAGACTTTTGTGGGGAAAATACTTAATACCCAACATTTCATGTTAGGTCTGCATGCTTTCCAAATAAGGTGTTCTCTGTACTTCTAAATTACCAAGTACGAAAGCTATAATGTTCTGTGATCCCGAGGGGCAGAGAGTAATTCAGACATGAAGTCATTTTAATAGAAATCATTCCTCTTTTCTTGGCAAGAGAAGAATTTCAGGAGATTTTTTTTTTTTCAAAATTACGAAATACCCTTTCCCGGAGGATCTGCGCTGGCACTTAGCAGGTTTCTCATTTCATTTAACACAAATATTTTGATCCTCCAGGGGAAATCTATTCAGTGACAGTGTCTGCATTAACTGTCTCCCAGAGATAAATGAGGTGCTTTCCTCCAAAACGGACGCAGAAGAGGTCAGGTGGGAGGAAAATGGTCGTAATCCCAAGAAGAAATTTCTAAAAACCAACCACTCGCCCAAGTCCTGCAGATGGGGAAGTCTTCCAGCTCTGTTTCATCTTCTTCAATGGCTGTTTGCAACTAGGAGGACTTTCTCCCTGAAGATCTGCTTGAGGGAGAAGGCGACCTTGCAAGATGATGTCATTCTCCTTCTTCCCCAGGTTAGATGGTTAGGCCATCTTCCAGGGTCGCTGGGTGCAGAAGGATCTAGAAGCTGTTCATGGGCTTAATGACAAAAGGCTCTTGGGTTGGGCAGGCATGTCTGCCCCACAGTGGTCAGAGAATGCCTTCCTTCTACTTGATTCCTTGAGCTGGATCCAGCTCCGTCAGGACTGGCACACTTTGTTTTATTAATTCCTTTGATTTGCACTTTGTGTATATGGATGTTTTATCTGTCTGTATCTTGTGCATCACACAGTTGCCTGGTGCCCTTGGATACCACAGGAGGGCTTCAGATTCCATGCAAGTAGAGTCACAGATGCTCATGAGCCGTCACATGAGTCCTGGGAATTGAACCCTGGTCCTCTGGAAGTAAGCAGCCAATGCTTTTAACTACAGAATCATTTCTCCATTCTGGCTAGCGCACTTCTAAAGAATACACAATTTATTACCAGTGCTTGTCTAGAAGTGTCCTCAGGCCCCGGCAATCTTCTGAAACAGACTATTTAGACCTGTTTGTACCAATCATTGTTAAAAATGCTAACTTCTGCTGATAGTTCCGTGGGGGTTTAACATGTTTCTATGTAATAAATCATCTGTGTGCTGAGGTGTAGAGGGGTCATATTATCACACTGTATTGGCCAGGAGGCCTGCAGAAAACTCCTGATGTGATGGAGCTTACTCAGCGGTGGCAGCATCAGAAACTATAAAATTCAGGGAAAATTTTAGAAGCAGTTAAATATTTATGCCCATCAAAGCGGGAATATCTTTGTTCTTTAGCTCTGAGAGGTCGACATTACCAGCTTTGGGCACATGGATTTGTGTGTGTGTGTGTGTGTGTGTGTGTGTGTGTGGAGAAGACATTAAACCAGCTTTCAATTAGACCCCATCTTCAAACACTTTTTTGTTCAAAGTCTCTTCCACAGTCCCTCAACGTCCTAACTTTAAGCATTTGGGTCTTGGGTGTCTGTATTTGAATTAACAATTCTAGAATCTGAAAACATGAAGCCACAGACCATGTATATCTTTTCATCATTTTACCCTGGGATGATCACAGTGACTGGATATACAGGGATCAATAAATATTTTGGTCGCAGCAGTCTAGAAGGTTAGCAGTGCCAGGGGATGGCTTTAGCTGGGCTCTTTAGTTCTGTTCCCGTCACACAAGGGCCTACCGTGAACTCATGTCTGCTCTAAAGATGCTGGGTCAGAGCATCCTAGTGCAAAGGCAGTCAGATGTCACCGTGGGATTCGGGATGTTGGGATTCTCAATGCTGGAGGAATGGACATCTCTGTGGATGAAGGTAATTACCAGAGGTTTTTACATGAAGCTTTTGGCCCTTTTGAGGACTGGAAGAGGAGCTTTGTAAAACCAAGAACAGCTATTGAAAAATAAAACTGTCTTGAAGTGAATTCTTAGAATTCTCAAAAGTTGTATGAGAAACTACGACAGCACAATCATTCTGAATTTGACTTCAATGACCCTCTTCCTAGGAAAGCCAACTTTATTAGGTCAGCAGTCTCTCCTCGTCCTTACCATTCTCTTTAACTACCATAGACCCAGAGGAGTCACCCAGAGTCAAGTGTATCACTTAAGCCTTGTTCTAATGAGGCCGGGATGGGTGTTATATTTCCTGTAGCCAATTTTAAGCCACACAAGGGCTCGCCTAACACAGGTGAATCTTTCAAACGTGCACCATGCCAGGTGTCTCCTGAGATGTGAGGTGAAAGCATATCTCTATCCATCTCTAGTAAAGAACTAACTAATAACATTAGTTAATACTGATAAATAACAGGAAGTGTATTTTGAGTGTCTGCTGTGGATTAAACCCTCAGTCGAGCATGCCATACACAGTCTTCACCACAATACCACTCTGCAGGAGAGTAAAATGAGGCTCACCGAGGTTAGCTTCCAAAGTCACATTGCTATCACCTGACTGTTGGCAAGACTGAGGTCAGGTCTCCTTAATTCCAGGCCCATTTTTTCCGTGGTTTCCTACCTGGCTATTTCCAGTAACACCTTCTGCCTAGATGCTCTCACGTACTCTCCTCTTCAATGCAAAGGATTGCTCATGAGGGAGGCACTTTTCCACCTTGCCTTATGGGAAGAGGATGGAATTAAAATAAAAATGAACAGTTATATGCAGGTTCAGGAATGTTGGAAAAGACCAAGTAGGGCTGGAGTCCATGTGCTCAGGACTTTATTTCCCACGCTGAGACTGCTGGCCTCCGGTGGACCTTCTGGGCAATTGTACCTGGCGTAGACAAACAAATGACATAATGTATCTTAGGTTGAATCAGACACGTAAAAATCAGTCATGTCCCCCAGAATTCCTATCTACCTGGATTTTACACAAACATAGCACTAGAGCACAATGATCAAGCAAGGCCTTAGAAACTCACATCCAATTCAGATGTGAACCCAGTTCATGAGTGTGAGAACAGATGTGCAATTATAACATTTAGTGTCAAAAGATTGAACTGGGGAGCTCTGCCTGACTTGAGTCATGCTATGCCCCTGGTCAGGGGTCTTGGATTGCGTAAGAGTAGAGAAAACGAGTTGAGCACGCTAGCATGCATGTTCTACCCTCTTTCTGCGTCCACCATGTGGAATTTTTTGCTTTCTTCCCCCTTTCCCCATTTTCATATACATGTATTTATATCTGCACATTTGTGTGTGTTGTACATTTTGTATTGGGTTGAAGCATCCTTGGTTTATGCTCCATGGATGCCAACCATGACAACATGATGTGAAATTCCCCTCTGTATGCTGTGAATACCATTGGTGAATAAAGAAACTGCCTTGGCCTGTTGATAAGGCAGAATTTAGATAGGCGGGGAAAACTAAACTGAATGTTGGGAGGAAGAAGAGAGAAGCCATGTAACCCCTCTGGAGACACACACTGGGAACTTTACCCAGTAAGCCACAGCCACATGGCAGTACACGGATTAATAGATATGAGTTAAATTAAGATATAAGTGTTAGCCAAAAAGAAGCTAGAACTAATGGGCCAAGTAGTCTTTTAAATAATATAGTTTCTGTGTGATTATTTCAGGGCTGAGCAGCTGGAAATCAACAAGTGGCTTCCTTACAATAACAACAAAATGTTTTTGTCTTTTCAAAATGTATCCTGCAAAGCAAAATCACTTATTCCTGCGAGTCATCACCCAAGAACAATCCACTTACAGGTGATTATTGAGCTCCTACTGTATGCATCGCTGTGCTGGCTAAACTCCTAGAGGCTCTGGGTTAGCCACATTTAGGCTCCAAGTCTGACTGCATTTAGGGGCACAGGGGATAGAAGAGGCAAATCTGTGGCAGCATCTGCCACATGGAGGGGCTCCCAAGGGTCCTTTGATGAAATATGGAATATGCAAAGGAAAAGCCACAGTCTGGAAACTGGGGTCCTTCAAACACCTGAACAGTGCTTAACAGACCCAAAAAAAGGGAAGAGAACAAGGTCAAATCACCATGGATACACGGACACAAGTCAGAGCTGATGGCCACAACGGAATCCACAGGGGTTGACTTGCTAAAAGGCAGTGGGGCTCCTGGTGGAAGGAGCTTTAAACTTCTTTAATTCGAAGTAGATTGCTCTCCAAGTCTGGGGCCAGGCTGATCAGGAAGTAGGTGGGACTGGAAGTCTGTAGGGAAGAAGTGTGGGTAGATTATCTCACTCCATCCAGGTTCTCAGATGTTCTGTTTCCCTTGTATGATTTCTGGGCTTCTTCAGGATTCCAGATGCCTACCAGAAAAAAAAAAGAGGGGGAGGGTCTCACTTTGCATCCTGTCAGTCTCAAGGGACAGAGTCTTCATCTCCAAAGGTAATTGCCTCAATCGTGGTACACAATATCATTCATTGCTTGTTAGGGTGGAGTGTTGAAAGTACATTTCACAAGATAATGAAGTTGTTTCTCAGGTCTAAAATAACTGGTTATCCGACTCTCTGGCTCAGCCCACATTAGGTGTATCACTGGCACAAATGTCAAAATAAATAACTTCAGAGGGATGTGTGAGCGCTCACCGCGAGCTGATGAGAAATGTGGGGGGCTTCAGCAAGCGAAGCGGAGTGGCTGAGTGAGGGGAAAATAATGGTCCGTGTCAGCAAAGGGACAGCCCAGCAAGAGAGATGAAAGCCTGGTGAGACTTTAAAGTATCCATATTCCCATTCCTGCAGCTTTCAGTGAACAAATAGGGCCACATGCGGGCACACCAAAAAATGTCAGTGGGAAATAAATTCCCAGCTACACTAGTGTCTCAGGAAGCTGGCTCTGTAATTTACAAAGGTGACAGGCGAAGCCGTAGAGGTAAAATGGGGGTTTTCAATCAGGTAGCATGCAAGGAGTGGGAGAGAAATCATACATGATTCCAGAAAATACACTTCTATTGGGTAACCGGCGACATTAAAAAACTTGCTGCCTCCGCTCGGAACGGGAGTTGCAGGAATGGATTTTCAATCTTCCTCGTTGAATGGAGGATTATTTTAAGGGAAGTTTTAGGGCCTATTTAGATAGCGTCCACGTGGAAACATGTCTATAGAGACAGAGGGAAGCGTAATGATGGTGATGCTAATGGTGGTACTGATGATGGTGGTGCTAATGGTGGTACTAATGATGGTGACAATATTGCTCGTGATGAAGGAGGAAGAAATACATGAGAAAGGGATGGGGATGACGATGGGGAATTAATCTTGCTTTGCTGGCTAAATAAACAACTGGGACAACATGACCTATATAATGTATACACAAACAATTGAAGCTCAGTTAGCAAAGGAGGTTGCAATGAGGAGATGATCCTGAGCAAATATCCCGCGGTTGATAACATTGTCTCACTGGCAACCATCTGTCTCACTTGTTACTCTAGCTGGACACTGTATTCAACCAGTCAGAGAGGCACCAGCAGTCTTGCCCACTACTGTTGTGTACCCAAAGAGCTACGACTTGATTGGGACATGCCTCCAGCCAAATGGTCATATGACCTTCTTCTGTCTTCCTTGGGCTGATAAGGTCTGAGAGCTAACAGCAGAGACAATTGGATCTTTGTTTGAAGTTTGGAATCCTCCACTGTAATCCCGAAGCTTCGTATGTCTGTGTAAGAACAATCAAAATTTAGACAATGGTGTGATTTCCACCCCCACAGGTAAAAACCTCTGCCTCACCCTCAGCCAGGAATATATTTCAGAACACGTAGAGGAAATAGAGGGGGGTATCGGTAACCAGAGCTGGTGAAGCCGGCAGAGTCCTTACAGCTTCCAGTACTATAGCTATGCACACTCTGATCGTAATAAAATAGGATGAATGGAAAAGTATTGGTGGTAAAAGATTCACGGGTTCTCAGGGCAGAAAGATATGGGTTCAAACCTTGCCCTTTTAGGACAGACTGCCTAAGCTTCCGATGCCTTTGGATATCGAGTGAAGAATGCATACATTATGCATAAGGGGAAGGAGGAAATTAATAATACTTGTCTTAAATGAGTGCTCTCTGCCTTAAGGTTTACGTGAACATGACTGCACCATCATACTTAGAGCTGGCCATGGCGAGACGGAAAGGACCACTTCTCTCCATTTTATAAGGGAGAGATGACGAAGGACTTGTGTGTGGCCACAAAGGAGAAAGTGATGGAATTTGATTTTGAGCTAGGTCTATTGGCTCCAGCAGTGTGAACACAAACTTCACAGGATAACCTTCAGTCCAGGCTATCCCTGGAGGGGGACACCTAATACATGCCAGCACCTGTGACCATCACAGCTACCTTACATCTATCCTGGAATGAGAAGGCATGTCAACAGTAAGAGAACTGTTTCAGCTGGCGATAATCTTTTGAATTCCGGGTTGTGAATGATGGCACAGATATTTTGCCTGAAAATTATGAAGATTTTCATTTTACAGGAAAACGAATCAAAGGAACATGATCAAATATCCATACCCCTCCCTACGTTTCCTCAATTATAAAAATGGTTGAGAGAAACCTTGCCCCAATCACTTGGCTGTTGAAAAATCCCTGGTTTTGCTACATCTCAGAGTGCATAGAAGTCCAGGCATGCTGCGGTGGAAATAGGACTAGATTTTAACAGAATCAACAGTATGCATTTTAAAGGCTCAAATAGTATCCCAAATTACAAGCTTATATGGGTTGAGCAAAGCGGAGTGCACCAAGTTTAAAAGCGAGCTTCGATGACTGCTGTGCCCTAAACTCTCTTGAAGCTGAATTTGCTTAGGGCCTCCATTTCCTCGTGTAAGTGTACTTTTATTTGAATAAGGTCCCGCAGAGATGTTTTAAAGATACCATTTTCAAGCAGATATTCTAGAATTTGATCCTAGACCAGAGCCATTAGTCACCAAAGGTTAAAGAGCCGTGTTAATATACTACCTTAAACTGCCTGACTCCATTGATCTGTCACCTCATCACCAGATGGCACCAGAGACACCAAATGTTGAAAGGATGGACAGGAGGACAAAAGGGGGACTGGAGAGGAGGCTGTGTCACCAAGACCACAGAATGCTCTTGTAGAGGATCCCAGTTTGGTTCCCAGCACCCACCCCTGACACGAGTGGCCTCTGACTCTAGGTCCCAGGCAATCAATGCTTCTGGATTCATTCATGTTCACATGGCCATGCACATATCCTCATAATTAAATAATGTGAACCTCTAGCAAAAGAGAATAAAATGTACATGCAATTGAGCCAATTTCCCATGCTAAGTGGTTCCCTGCCCTGAATTAGTTTCATATTTTCTAAGAGATTGGATCTGATAAGCTTGGGAAAATGCCGTTTTGCTTGCTTAGCCTCCTCCCTTCTCCCATCTACTGTTTTTCCTCCGTCTCCTCCTCCTCTTTCTCTTCCTTCTCCCCCCTCCTCTATCATCTGGGATTCTGCTCACACAGGCATTGTTCCGGTGACTGCTATAAAGTCATCGGTGAACGGTTCTTACGTACGTTTGGGTCATCTTGCTGGTGCCATCTGTTGGTCTCTTTTCTCATCTGAGCTCGGTTTTTCCTAGCTGCTGGATGGGTGACAGCTTTTTGGTTACTTGCTGGGGTCCTTGAACAGGAGGATGTACACAGCTATTTAACTTTATGCTTTCTCAGGTTGCTTTGCAGCCTGCTTAGCCATTTTCTTAGAAGGCAAATTCTGCTCATCACCACTAGTTGGTGGTCCTTACGTCACAGACAGCACCGTGTCATTTTTGAACCTCAGTATCTCATTACCGTTCCGTGTTTGCTTGTGCTTGCTTTATGTACAGTGATCGAGGCCATACTTAGTGTGGCTGTACTGGTTATGTAGTTGTACTTGGTGTGACTCTATTTGTCTAGCTGTACTTTGTGTGGTTGCACTTGATGTGGTGCTGTGCTTGGGGATACAGTTGTACTTGGTGTGTCTGTATGTGGTGAGATGCTGTATTTGATTATGTAATTGTACTTAGTGTTGTAGCTATACTTGGTGTGGCTGTACTTGGCCTGACACACAGGGAATGTCTATGCCACCTTAATCTTGAGCCAAAAATTTAGGGATTATTTTCTTTTCTTCAATTTGCTGTAAGTGGGTGCATAACTGTCTCCAAGCAAAATTACATACTTGAAGGTGATTTTTGCTTGAAGGTTTGGGCTGCTTGTGTTCCTCTTGAGTTTATAAACCATTTTCTTCTGAAATGTGTACCTTGTTGTGAGTAGCTAACAATTTCTAACAAGCACAGTTGTTCAGACTTTTTGTTAAAAGTTTAAATAAGAAGAGAAGCTTTTTTTATTTCTTAAGCACTAGTTAATTATTTTCTTTTTCTTAGATCCTACTTAAAGAGTCTATCTAGAAAAGAACATAAAGGAGACTGGAGAGATGGCTCAGTGGTTAGGAGCACTGACAGCTCTCTCAGAGGACCCGAGTTCAATTCTAAGCACCCACAGGGCAGCTCTCATCCATCTGTAGCTGAAGTTCCAGGGGACCTGAACCCTTCTCCTGACTTCTACGGGCCTCAGACATACACACGGTACACAGCCATGCATACAGACAAAACATCCATATGGACGCATTAAGTAAAATTTCAAAAAACATCTTAGGAAAATCATACAGACATAGGGGTGACGCCCTTATTCTTCTTTTTTTTTTTTCTGGTCTTAACAGAGAACAGAAATTACTCTGGAAAGGGACATAGTGGCATTGATTGTTAAATAAAAGCTACACCTAGGGGATGGGAAACAGCATGCTACAAGCCTTATTTTCTCCTCAATGAGAGTACGGCTGCTGAGTTATGAGCTCTAGCCATCCTGTCTAGCCAAGGTTGACTGCATTTGTTAATTACAGGCCAAGTTGGGCAGGAAAATGCTCCTTGCTGTTCGGGATGCAGACAAACCACAGCCCTTCCCTAAGATGAAGTGATTCCCACGACAACTCCAGACTTAGTAAATAGATTTAATGATGTTTGCCTTTAATTCTTAACCCAAAGACACTGCAAGGAATGATAAATATCTCGACTGGGCAAATTCTTTCACGTAAAGAACCAGATGATATTTCAGTATCTTAAGGCTTCACCATCTACTGTGATGACTCAGCCCCACAAGGCAGCAGAAGGGAAGCCACGGGCAGAATGAACCGGAATGGCTGTGAGAGAGTGAAACTTTAGTTGTGACCTGGTGTGGTTCTGTTCACTTTTAAAGCCAGAACACAGAAGCCAAAGGCAAAGTGGATCTTTGTGGATTCAAGGATGACCTGGTCTACAGAGTGAGTTTCAGGCCACGCAGGACTGTATCTTGAGATTCAATCTTAAAACCAAAATAAAAAGAAACAGAAAGTAATTATTCATGAAACTAAGTAGTAGCCCAGCCTGGATACTGTTAACTCACTGCTAGTGTATCTCATGATTCTGCAAAAATGGGATTCTTCACTGAAATCCTGACATATTTTCCTTCCTATAGCTTTTTATGTCTTCATTCTCCATATGTAGAGAACCTCTTCTGGGGGTTCTTATTGAAGTAAGAAGTTCTTATCGAAGCAAGTGCCATATCGAAATCAGAAGTATTCTGAATTTAACCTCTTATTCATTCCTATTCTAAAATTCAAAACAGGGCTTTCAAGTTGGGCTCAGAAAAGCTGGACTTGGCTAATGACAAGCTTTTGGTCCAAGTGTTGTTTTACAACCATTCATGTCTTTAATCTTAGCACCCAGGAAACCAAGGCAGAAGAATTGTAAGTTCTAGGCCAGGCTATGCTGAATTATAAGAGCCTGTCTCAAAGATGCCCAGGAGTCTAGGTTGGTGGCAATGAGACTCGACTGTGGCTTCTAAACCTTGTTGAGAGTAAAAGAGAAAGTTAGAGAAAGAAGTTGAAGACTGTCACACACCACCAAAGTCTCCATCCAAAAATATGATTGGACTCTTCTCTGCCATAGATCCTGGGAGGTGCAAGCTTTCTGATCCTTGAGATTTCCTCAAAATAAATTTTTCTTCTTCCATCTCTAATATTAGGCATTCCATCATGTGTCTGTAGAAACTTCCTTTCTTCTTTCTTTTCTCCTGTAGTAGATGGTAGGGTGGCTAGAGTGTCCCATTCCTTGGGAGACATGTCCTCATCTCCCCATGCACTAAGAGGATGAACTGACTGACATGGAAGGATGGGATCAGGTCTCTGTGGAAACCGGGAGGCAGGAAGTCCCCAACTCATTTGTTGGGTGGTCACAAAACCTAGGCCATCTGCAGGGGTTTTACCTGTGACCCCCCTCAATGATTCGAATTCCAGCAAATAGCTAAGATTTTGTATGAGGTTAGAAAAAAAAAGGATGAAGGCATTTGACTCCCTTACCTGTCTATGGCAAGAGGAAAGAATTCCTGGTTCTCTTAAGTTCATTCTTGTCATAGGATGTAGAGAAAAGCACCTCAACATTGTGCCCTGGGCCTCCTAGGGGTCATGAATCCAGGATGAGAGGTGATTCCAGAAGCACTGAATTATTTTCTCATTTATTCACATTCCATATGATGACATGAGTGGAACCCAGAAGAAAGGCCAGGGCTCTCTCTTTGGCTAAGTCAATTGTATGTGCTCACAATGGAATGGTCAAAATAAGAACACCACCCGTGTGCAAAGAAAAAGCAGGGAAGAAAAGGGAAGAGAGAAACCCGAGAATTACATTAGACACAGACTTAACACAGTAACCTCAAAGGACTTGTCGGATATAACAAAGATGAAATCAGAGGTGTCATTTTCGTGCCCTTCAATCAATTTAAATAGCAGCATTTACAACTACCATATGGTACGGTGACCCAATTTTCCTAAATAATTTGAATGCTGCTTTTATAAAGGTAACGGCTTCAGAAGGAGGCAAATTCTCCTGAACGAGTCAGTCAAGATTCCCGTGCCATTTCCATAGCAACTGCAAGCAGGTTACAAGACTGGGTGACAAGGGATCCCAGGAAAGAAAAAGAAGCCACTTTAGGTTGTTTATAGAGCTCAGTAAAAAAAAGTAAAATCGGGGAACCTCAATGGGTTTCCTAATTGAGACCTTCTAGAGCCCTGCATGGTTTTTATCAACACCATCCAAACAATGAATTCCCAACCCGGTGCCCTTAGACACCTCACAATGTCCCAAGGTAATCAGCCACAAGGTTCCCAAGCTGTTTCCAGTGTTTCACACTACCTAATGCAATTAATTTGTTTATCCAGGTGGCAGCTATGCTTTTGGAAGGTACATATCTTTTATCCATGACATATGATGTCATGAGACACTTGCTTAGTTGACAATCTTATTAGCACCTCTCATCTCTCTCTTCTGCCATTGTCACCACAGAATTTCCCACTCATTTTTTTTTCTCTTTTAAATTTTCAACTGCCCAAGCTACTAATAGTTGCTTTATACACTTTTTTATTAATTAAATTTATTCATTCATTTTGCATTCTGATTGCAGTTTCCTTCCTCTTCTCCTTTCCTCCCCCTACTCCCTCTCTGCCCCTTTTCCCAATCCACTCCTTTGTTTCTCTTCATAAAGGGGCAGCCCTCCCATGGGTATCAACAAAGCATGGCATATCAAATTGAGGTAGGACTAAGCTCCTCCCCTCATAGTAAGGCAACCCAGTATGAGAAATAGGTTCCCCAAAGCCTGCCAAAGTGTCAGGGACAGACCCACAGAGTCCCACAAAAAGACCAAGCTATACAACTGTCACAAATATGTAGAGAGCCTAGGTCAGCCCCATGCGGGCTCCTTAACTGTTGGTCCAGTGTCGGAGAGCTGTTTGTGACCAGGGTAGATATTTCTGTAGGTTCTCTCGTGATGACTTTGCCCCCCCCCCCCCGCTCATGCAGTTCTTCTTCCCTCTCTTCAGTAGGATTCCTGTAGCTCAGCTCAGTGCTTGGCTGTGAATCTGTTTCTCCTTCCGTCAGTTACTGGATGAAGGTTCTCTGATGACAATTAGGGTAGTCATCAGTCTGATTACAGGAGATGGCCAGTTCAGGCTTCTTCTTCACTATTGCTAGGAGTCTTAGCTGGGGTCATCCTTATGGGTTCCTGGGAGTTTCCCTGGCACCAGGTTTCTACCTGACCTTGTAATGAACCCCCCATCAAGACTTTGTTTTTATTGCTACCTCCCTCTATTGCTCCCTCCAACCCTATTGCTCTTGTTCCCATCCCCACCAGTCCCCAGTTTACCAAGGAGAGCCCTTCTATTTGCCCTTCCCAGAGAAATCCACGTGTCCCTCTTTGGCCCTTGCTTGTTACCTACTCTCTCTGAGTCACCCTTCCCAATAGCCAGAAATAATATAAAATATCTTGGGAGTAACTCTAGCCAAGCAAGTGAGACTTGTATGGCAAGAACTTTAAGTCTTTCAAGAATGGAATTGGAGATGATGTCAGAAGATGGAAAGATCTCCTCTGCTCATGAAATCAGTGAGATTAACATTGTAAAAATGTCCATCTTGTCAAAAGTGAACTACAGATTCAATCAAAATTCCAACAGAAAATTTTTATAGACCTTGATAGAACAATACTCAACATCATATGGAAAAATAAAAAAAGCCAGGATAGCTAAAACAATCCTGTATCATAAAGGAACTTCCAGAGGTATAACCATCCCTGATTTCAAGCTCTACTACAGAGCTTTAGTAATAAAATCAGCATGGTATTGGCATGAAAAGAAACAGGTGGGTCAATGAAAGAATCAAAGACCCTGAAATAAATCCACATACCTATGAATACCTAATTTTTGACAAAGAAGCCAACCTTAAGCATCTTCAACAAATGGTGTTGGCAAAATGGTATGTTGGCATGCAGAAGAATGCATTTAGAGAGAGCATTGGTGTTGTGACTATACTGTCAGTCACTGGAATACTATACAATGCCCTTTCCCATTGACTAGGATGGGATGCATTTTAGGGATCTCTAGGGTACAACCCCACATAGGTTTTTTTTAAGCATTGTCTTTAGCCACTGTCATGGCAATGTCCCATTAAGTACTTCTTTAAGTATTTTCTGGTACATTTTGGAGACAGAAGACCAGAGTAGACCATCTTCTACACCACTTGTACTTTGCTGGCAGAAGGTGCACATTTAGTAAATGCTATATTGTAAACAATACTAAAAAATCATAAACTTTCTTTTTTAAAGTAAAGTTGTACTTTTTTTTGGAGCACCGGACAGAAATCTCAAGGTCCAAATCAGGAGCAGAAGGAGAGGGAGCATGAGCAAGGAACTCAGGACCGCGAGGGGTACACCCACACACTGAGACAATGGGGATGTTCTATCGGGAACTCACCAAGGCCAGCTGGCCTGGGTCTGAAAAAGCATGGGATAAATCTTGACTAGCTGAACATAGCGGACAATGAGGAATACTGAGAACTCAAGAACAATGGCAGTGGGTTTTTGATCCTACTGCACATACTGGCTTTGTGGGAGCCTAGGCAGTTTGGATGCTCACCTTACTAGACCTAGATAGAGGTGGGCGGTCCTTGGACTTCCCACAGGGCAGGGAACCCTGATTGCTCTTTGAGCAGATGAGGGAGGGGGACTTGATCGGGGGAGGGGGAGGGAAATGGGAGGCGGTGGCGGGGAGGAGGCAGAAATCCTTAATAAATAAATAAATTTAAAAAAAAATAAAAAATAAAAAAAACAAAAAAAATGTTCCCACATGAGGTAATTCCAAGAGGCAGTAGTTCTATAAAATATTTGTCCACAAAAGCATTCTGTGTGTATTATAAAGGCTGGAACTTCATAATCCTCTCAAAGATTTAGAATTTATTTTGCTGTTTAACCTAACCTAACATATCTCAAATTTTTGTGGTGTTTAAGTCCATGTGTGATGCTATAAAAAATACCCTAGACTGGACAAATTATGAGAGGAGAAAATTATTTCTTATGGTTTTGAAGGCTGAAAAATCTAAGGCATTAGCAGGGTTGGTGTCTTGGTGAGACTTGTGATCTACTTCCAAGATGTCACCTTCCTGCTGTACCCTTACCATAAGAGAAGGGCAAACTTCAAGTCACATGGCAAAACCTGGAAGGCAAAGGCCTAGCTAGTTCCTTCATTCTCTCCCCTCCCCACCTTTTGTTTGTTTGTTTTTGAGACAGGTTTCTCTGTGTAGTTTGGTGCCTGTCCTGAGACTCATACCAGGCTGGCCTCAAACTCTCAGAGATCTGCCTGCCTCTGCCTCCCGAGTGCTGGCTCTAATCTGTGCATTGGGGGTATATTTTCCATGAGACAGTCATTTCCCAAGTCCTGACCTTTTAATATGTCACCTTAGAGTACAGTTTAAGTTTTCAAATATGAATTCTTTAGGTATGGTTGTTCCTTTACTTATGATGGATTATATACCAATATAGTCAAAAATACCCAAGGTCAAAATGTGTTCAATACCCTGGAATATTGGACACCACAGTGCAGGGGCACGGTCCGTGTGGTCTCATAACTGAGCATTGTGAGAGAGCCTCTGATAATAGTCATTGGCCTGAGAAAAGACTAGAATTCAAGATTTAGACTCTGTATTACTGAACAGATATACCTTTTTCACTATTGTGAAGTTAAAGAAACAGAAGTTGGACCATTGCATGCTGGACACTGTCTCCCATTTCTCCTTCTTCTTAAAACATGCTTCAGCATCCTACAGAACTGCTGCCTTCTTCAGTTAACTCTACATTACAATTGCATAGCAAGCCAGGAGTCCAAAACGCAAAAGGGCAAAGCAGAATCCTTTACTTGTGGCTCTTCTGGTCTCTTGTTTATCTTTTCTTCTCAACCACAGGATCAGCCTTGTAATCAGCTATGAAGGGGAACAGCGGAAGTACGAGGCTAAAACACACAGTTCTAGATGCTTCCCTTTGGGCCATCTGCAGTGTATTTTCTTCTCTGGAAGCCCGTGTTCAGTCTGTTTTCCCCTATGCAGGTCAGTCTCAAAGTGATGTATGCTTTTTGTTTTCTCTGGACACCAATCAGAGAAAGTAGATTTCAACATCTGGTACTGCTTTAAAAACTAAGTGGAGAGAGAGAGAGAGAGAGAGAGAGAGAGAGAGAGAGAGAGAGAGAATTAGTAGTCAGGAAAGTAAGGGCTTGGTGCTCTTACAAAGGAAGAAATACTTAAGAAAAAAACATTTAAAGAAACAGAGTGATACATTTAGATACAGTTGGTATTTTTTCCCATTGGTAGGTTATTGTCTCTGTGTGTAAAATGACCTCACAAAACATTGTATCATAAAGCAAAAGCTCTCTGATGCTCACACATAATGGAAACCCCAGAGAGGATCAGGACAGCATACTGAATTATGTTAAATGGGTCATGACCGGACACTTAGAAAACATTTCTATGAAGACAAATGATCACTTCCTCCAGAGAAACCCCACAATGAAGGGGAAGGGGCAAGGAGCCTGCTCTTAGTGATTGCCACAGGCCTGATCCACCAGATGTCTTGTTCCTGTAGTCAACAGCAGAGATACCACTGAGCGTGCTTCAGGGAGACCCACTAATCTCACAAATGCCCTGTGATATCAGAAGGGAAATTTAGAAAGAATATCAGAAATCCTGAAGAAATCATTCATTCTTTAGGAAGTATTATTTAGACTACGTTTCTTCTCTTATCCTTTCACCAGACACCAGGTGGGGAAGTCCTTCTGTGTATGTGTTTCTGTTATTGGTTAATGAATAAAGAAGCTGCTTGTGGCCAATGGCTTAACAGAATATAGCCAGGCTGGAAAAGATATACAAAGAGAGTAGGCAGAGTCAGAGAGAAGCCATGTAGCTAACAGGTGCTGGAATCTTGCCAGTAGGCCACAAACCTTTTGGTAAAATATAAAATAATGGAAATGGTGTAATTTAAGATGTAAGAACTACCAAATAAGAAGCTAGAGCTAATAGGCCAAGCAGGGATTTA
Source organism: Microtus oregoni (assembly GCF_018167655.1). Lineage (NCBI taxonomy): Eukaryota > Metazoa > Chordata > Mammalia > Rodentia > Cricetidae > Microtus > Microtus oregoni. Next base: position 4,834,202 of record NW_024543066.1, read on the forward strand.
ATTAATTTACTTTCTGTGTGGTTACTTTGAGTCTGGGCAGCCGGGAAAGAACTAGCAACCTCTGCCTACAGACACTTGGCAAAAATCTACTTAGGGAGAAGTAATTCATTTTGGCTTCAGGTTGAAGGACACGATCTATCATGGTAGAGCAAACTTGGTGTCTTAGAGGGCCTGTACTCTACTTCTAAGATGGTACCTTCCTTCTGTGTTCTCACCATGATAGAAAAGGTCCTAATTTGTAACTCGGGCTAGCTACAATCCTCTTACCTCAAACTTCCCCAGTGCAGGGATTATAACTGTACCAGCACACTGGCATTTTATTTTTTCTTTTTTGCTGTTTCCTAATCTCTACTGCAAACCAAGTTTTACAAAAAGATCTGGGCCTATGATGGAGATGCAAATACTGACCTTGGCCCTTTAACTCAAGGTCTTAATTTTGAGTTGCGGAGAGATATATGTATTACAACTTACAAGATATTTAAGGTACAAAGGGAGAATTACAGTGTGTAAAGAGAAATCAACAAGGAATTGCTTTAGAATGTCTGTGGATAATGCAGATGCCTCCCCCGCCTCCAACACCCAGTTCTGATGTCACCAGAGCTGAAACCTAGAGCCGTAGTAAGAATTTAGGAAAGAAGAACAAGGAGCAGGGGTGGGAGAGCTCAGATCACACAGAAGCAAAAGCTCTGATAGCTCTGGGGTAGGAATGGATTGCGAGGTAACAGTGACAGCGTAACAGTTGAGGAGGGCTCAGGATAACATATCGGGTACTAGGCAGTGGGCAAAAGAGCTGCCACACAAACATGAAGGTAGAATTCAGATTTCCAGACTGGAATTGTATTGGCCAGAAATGATTCTGCTCTTTCTGTATGTCTTGATTTTTAACCCTTCAGAAGGTTTACAATTCATCACAGCCTTCTCCAGAATGTATTCAAACTCTATGTCTACATGTAGGAAACACAGCCCCTTCCAGGCATGGCCATTTATACTTTCTCTTGTCCTTTCAAAGAGATTCGCTATTTGAATTCAGCACAACCTGTCTTGCATTAGTGATTTATGTCATCTCCAAAATAGTGATGCCTAACAACATCACCTATATTGTGTGACAGCAGGAGTCACGACAGGGGAAAAAAAAAGCACCCATTCATTCATTGCATGCCAGTTGAAACATAGATAAAAGAATAAACACTTGCCAACTATGAAGGAGCCCAACTCAACAGGGAGAGGGCCATTGTGCCTCTGATCCTGTGGGAATGCCAAACAATGCAAGAAGGGAAGAGAAAATAAAACCTAATTGAGTGTTTGACTTCATTACATTAATACATCTTCACTGTATTCATTTAATCAGACAATTACGAGTGACAAGATAAAATAGCACTGAATTCCCTCCACATGAATAAAAAGCAATTTTGGATTATCTTGCTGCCTTGAGGTCTCATCACACAGAGTTTGGGCTCTTTCTCTCCGATTTAGCTTGGGGGCGGGGGGGGGGGGGGACTGTAATTGCTCTAACTGGTTTTGATTGACTAACTGCCTTCAGAGGACCATAAATACAGACGTCAGTGCAGCAAGCATTGGATGTTTGTTTCTGTGATCCTTCACTGGGTATCGACATTCTGACCCATGAACCCGCCAGCAGGTAATCTCATAGATCATTTTCTCTCTAGGAGATTCCTGTAGCTGGGCAGGTTTGTCAATATTTCTCACAGAGGGCTTTGATCAAGGGATGCTTTGTAATTGTCTAGAAGACACAGTAAATACCCCCACTTTCCCCCGGTGTTTCAAAGACAGTGCTATCACTTCAAGTGTGAATTACTCACACCAAGATTTCTCTATCGGGCTGTTTTGAAAAGTGTGTCTCGGGTCCTGGCTGCCTAGAAAATTCACAGTTATAAAAATATGATTCTCTCATGCACTTCTCTGAAGCCATTCCCTAGCTCATCAAGTCAATATTTGAAAAGGTCCCTAGCTGGCAAGTCTTTTTTACATGTAAAGAAATCAGCTGCTCCAAGATCTAGTGCAGTAGCCCTTGCCTTAAAAATGTCTCTGGAAGTTTGTATGTCTGTGCCTCTCTGGCGTGGCTACATGCTAATGAGGCCACACTGAGAACGCACAAGAGATAATCCCACAAAAACACCCTGACATTTTACACCTGACTTAGTTCATTTTCTGTTGCTATAACTGTTGCTATAGTCTAATTGGCAAAGAAAAGAAATTTATGGCAGAGTGTAGTGGTGCATGCCTGCAATCCCAGCACTTGGGGGAAAGGGGCTGTTGGATGGTACAAGTTTGAGGTCAATCTGTGAGCTACATTAGTTGGTTCCAGACTAGGTTTGACTGTAGACCTTGACTAAAGACCTTGACTCAATAAATAAATAAATAAGCCAACCCCCCCCCCACACACAAAAAACTGACTTCTTAAAGACCATGACTAAGTGAAGGCCTCTGGTTACATCATACCAAGGCAGAGGTGGCCATATGGTGAGACACATCAAGTACCATTATCTTGTATCTCTCTTTTAATAAAGCCATTGGTCCCATCTCTGGCCCAAATGGATGTCTTTTAATTTTAATTTTAATAACACATCTCCAAGTACCATCAACTCATGAGTTTATATCCAGCCTACAAAAGTTGAGTGACTCACCCGAACTGCAAATACACATCTCATTTGACTTTGACTCTCTCTCTCTCTCTCTCTCTCTCTCTCTCTCTCTCTCTCTCTCTGTCATGTGACCTGTAGTATCTTTCTGGAACACTCTCCACTTTATTTCATGGAGGCAGAAGTTCTTGCTGAACCCAGAGCTTGCAAGTCCAGTAAGCCAGCTGGCCTCGGAGACCCACTGTCATTGCTCAGCTTCCAAGTGCTAACATGGTAGACAACCCTGTCTATCTGGCTTTAATGTGGATGCTACGAATTCAAACTCAACTCTTTTTTTTTAATTTAGATTTGTTTTCTTTCTTGTGCATGTGTGTGTGTATGTTTATAGGTATATGTGTGTGTGTTTGTAGGTGTGTGTGTGTTTCTAGGTATGTGTGTGTGTGTGTTCACAGAGAAGACATGTCAGGTTTCTTGGAGATGGAGTTACAGATGATTGTGAGCACCTGATGTAGGTGTTTGGAACGAAAATCAAATCCCCTGGAAAAGCAATAAGTCCTCCTAACCCCCGGCTCCTATCTCAGCCCCAAATTCTAGACTTCATGTTTATACTTTTGAAGTTTATCAAGAGTTTAAGCCCAGACCTCTCTCTAATTCCTGTTCTTTCTATTAAAAAATTCAGCAAAAGGTGGGAATTTTTGATGGTTTGAATACAATGAAACCTCAAATGACAGTGTGAAATGGTTGAACATATGGGCTAGGTGACACACTGGGGGCAGGAATTCTCTTGGGTTTTATGAAGAGGAAGTTCAAGGGCATTGTTCTTCGACCATGCCATCCTGCCCACGTCAATTTTTATTTGCACAGGATGTCAAGGTTTAACTGCACTATTTGCTCAGTTCCTTCTGTTCCCAGTAAGTTTTTTCCCCCAGTGCACTGGCTGGTTTTGTGTGTCAGCTTGACTTAAGATAGAGTCTCCAGAGAGGAAAGGGCCTCAGTTGAGGAAATGCCTTCATGAGACTTAGATGTATGGCATTTTCTCAATTAGTGATCAATGGGGGAGGGTCCAGCCCATGGTGGGTGATGCCATCCCTGGGCTAGTGGCCTGGGTTCTATAAGAAAGCAGGTTGAGCAAGCCATGGGGAGCAAGCCAGTAAGTAGCACCCCTCCACGGCCTCTAAATCAGCACCTGCCTCCAGGATCCTGTTCTGTTTAAGTTCTTGTCCTGATTCCCTTAAGTGACAACAGCAGCGTGGAAATGTAAGTCAAAGAAACCCTTTCTCCCCAGCTTGCTTTTTAGGCCTGGTGTTTCTTTGCAACAATAGAAACCCTAACTAAGACACCCAGCATTATTTTTTGATGTCTTTGATGCCAAAAATCCCCTTTTGTTAGGTAGAGTGGAACATGGGATGTAGGCCTTCTGTTTTGGTTTAGTTTCTCTGGAATGCATATCAGCGTAAGGATCCTAATAGGATCCTTTTCAGTTGACAAGTTGTGAAATTTTAAAGATTCTTAGAGTCCACGACCGGATGGAAGTGAGGTGAATGTCACAGCCCTTGAGTAAGGAGAAGTCTGTCTACTGTTCTCTTGGTCTTAGGCACTAATAAAGCTGGGCTAACTAACCTTGGGCTTTAGTTAGGGTTTCCATTGCTATAAAGAGACACCAGACTATGGCAACTCTTAGAAAAAAACGATATTTTAATTGGGGCTGACTTACGGTTCATAGGATTAGTCCATGGTCATCATGGTGGGAAACATGACGGCATATAAGTAGACATGGTACTAGAGAGGTAGCTGAGAGTTCTACAATCAGATAGGCAGTCAGTGGGAAGAGAGAGACACTGGGCCTGTCTTGAGTGCTGGAGACCTCAACCCCCCACCCCAGCAAAACACTTCCTCCAACAAGGCCACACCTACTCCAATGAGCCCACACCTCCTCCTAATAGTGCCACTCCCTCTGGGCCTATGGGGGCCATTGTCATTCAAGCCACCATGGGGTCATAAGGAAGAAACTGGGCTAACACATGATGAGGTGAGCAGAGCAGAGCAGGATTCAGAAGATTAGTTTTAACGTGGATGCTACCACTTTGCGTCACTAGCTTCATAGCACAGATCTGGAAATCCCCCCTTCTTCCTCACCGAGTTTCTGTGTTGAGCATCAGAAGGTCACAGAGTGGCTTGTATCAGAATTAAGGTAGGGTCGTTCTCATTGGAATGACCTTGAAATAGGGTCTGGTGTGGAGTTTATTGGCCAAGAAACTATGAGGGAATGTAAAGAGGAATCGGACTCTAAAAATGTTGGTTGTGTGTTGTGTATGCAATTCCTGTTAGGGGAATCTGGAGCAGAAAGAACGACCAACCACCAGTGGTTAAAGACGCGGTAGGAGACAGCTGGAGCCTAGACTGTTGACCCCCACTCTTTACTGATTCGACTGGCCTTTAAAAATTGCAAATCAGAGAAAAAGACACAACTCAGTTTCTTCGTCTATTTTGTCCTCTCGCTCTGGGGACTGATGAAACAGCTCCCCAACCCAGGTGTGAGTGAGAATCTGCGAGCTAATGAATACTGCAAATGTCCTCCTGGATTCACAGTTGAGAACAAGTTGTCATGAATTAATTCTTGTCTGCATTCCCTGCTCAAATGGATTTTTAAAATAGACTAAAATTCCAAGCTTCAAAAAGACAAATTTTTTGGGGGGGGGGGTCTTAAGGATCTAGTCTACAATGGGAACTATAGCATTTGCTAGGGTAAAGGGCAGACGTTTCAATTCATGTTGACATATCTATGACCAGTACCTCCTCAGTTCACCCAGCTCTGTAGGAATATTGATGTGAGCTGTTACAAAATCCATATCATAATTGCCTGGACATCACAATTGTTCCTTACATTACATCACTTGTCCCTCCAGGAATGGACTGGCACGCCTCATAGTAAGGCCTTAAGTTTTACAGAAACACCCTAACCCTAACGCTATTCCTTAACCCTAACCCTAATTCAGGGCCTTAGGCAGAAAAGGCAAAACAGCAACACATCTTTATGTAATTAAACAAATGCAACACCGCTCTACATAGTTCAACAAATGCAGCACGCCTTTATATAGCTAAACAAAAACAATACACCTTAGCATAGTTAGACAAGCATTCTGCGACAGCAGTCCTAGGGATACATATAAGCATTGCAATGTGAGAACATTGTCTAGAGAGTTTATCACTGTTGCATGGGTGGTTATGTTTACCAGGGGCTAGGTCCTGAGGGAGAAATAAAGAGCAAGCCTCAGCACCTCTTCTCTATGAGGTGAGCAGGGCAAATGTGGCATCGGCTAACACAGATGTGACAGAAAGGGAGAGCACATGAAGGGCTACAGAGCTTGGGAGTCCCCAGAGTTAGTCTCATTCTGGATTCTAATCGCATTTGGGGGTTACAAATTACCTCGTGTTCAATAATTAGCTTTCAAAACTCACTGCAGTGTGTTATGATCATATTTATGGTTTATTACAGACAGGATACAGGTAAAGGCCTCTGAGGAACGTGGTCCATGGAGAGAAGCCCAGGGGAGTTCTACACTAAGCCATTTGCTGTCTGTCATCTCCTAGGGAGCTGTGGGTGATGCACGTTTCTCCCAGCAGCCGCATGTAATGGGAAAAAACTCACCCAAGCCTCGATATCCAGGGTTTTTACTGGGGCTCAGTAACATAAAGTTGATACCCCCAGTGTGGTTAACCTTCCTTTCCATTCCCTCACAATGTCAAAAAGACACCCATGGCTCAAAGCCTTGCTCACACATCTCATTGCTTACACCATTGAAAACTCCTCAAGAAAACAAATGCGGTCTTATTGGGCAGGATTTCCCACGGGCCTAGAATGCCAGCAGTAGTCAAAGGCAAAGGTTCTAAAAAACTTAATTCTTCATTATAGGACAAAGATTATAGTCAAATTTGAAGACTTCCTGGAGGGGAAAATGTGTAAGTGGAGGCTTGCAGTGTGGGAAGAGCTGGTGGAGATTTTGAGGTCAGAGAGAACTATACCAAAATTCGATAGAGCAACAAGTTGAAATTATTTGAGACTTCAGAATGTTGGCACAGAAGGTGTGAGACAGCAAGTGGCCAGAGATGAGCCTGAAGAAGACAGCTGGGGGCAGAACCATGCTTCTAAAGCCACAAGGTTTTAGAACCCGCCCATGATGGGATCTGCAATAGCCAACTGGTAAATATCCAGGCATTTGCAAGCTACTGCTCCATTCAGTTACTGTTAAGAACTCGATTATATAAGCTCGTGGCTAAACAAAGCACATTAACAATTAGTACCCAAAAACTCATCCATTACTATTCCTTTCTAACTCTTGGAAATGTACTTGAGGTTATTCGTCTCTGTTGAGCCTGTGTGGGAGAGAGCCTTTCTAATGAACTTCCAGTGATGTCATGTTAGTGGCTGGAACCTGACCATAGTAGGAGCATTTACACCACAGTCAATAGCACAAGCTATCAATCAAGGTCTTCCTTTCTTCCAGGAACTGATTGCCAAATACTTACTAGTCCATTTCTCAGAAGCAACACTACTACACAGCAGGCACAAATACACCTAAAGATGCTACATTGGGAAGGATATAGTAAGTTTTGTCTTCTGGGGGGTAGTTTTGACTCTGGAGCAGCAGATGTCTTACCAAGGTTGGTTGTAGAGTGTCTTTTGGGTTGGTCATGACATTGTTTCTCTCCATAAAGACTCAAGGGCAAAAGCCATCTACAGTCTCGATGCCAGCAACAGCTGTGCCTCATCTAGTATTTGGCCTTTTTTCATCTTATGCACGCTATAAATTTCACGCCAAGTCATTTTTTTTTGTCTTTCTGCTTGGAGGCACAAAAGCAAACTTGCGGTTTTTCCTTACAATATATATTATACATTTCCATGCTCCTACTCTATCTTCCATTTGTTTTCCTGCCCTATGTTTCTTGTTTTTAAAATGTATCCAACTGCATTTTATGCATTTACAGCCCACCATAGGTGACAATTTGATGGATTTAAAAGGCAGCATGTGTCCTCGCAGACTCTCTTTTAGGAAAAGAAAATCAAGGGCACAGTGTTTCATTAGTTGAGTGACGTTCATGGATTTTAGATTCGGATTAAAGGCTTCTTTATATCAGCGAGGAAAGGAGAGGGTATTTTGCCTCTTCATTTCATTTGAAATGGCTTTGTTGGAAAAAGAGAACCACATGGAGGTTCCCTGATAAGAGAGGGAGGAACAGTATGAGGGAAACACATTAGATGCTTGCTTCAGACATTCTTGGACCTGGGTTCTGCCCTGTGGATGCTAAATCTCTCTTGAGTTGGATTACAAGAGACAGACAAGACAGACACAGTTTAATCACAGGTGTCATTGTACCCCAGAAGGAACATTTCTTTTTTATTCAGTCCATCCAGCAACCACAGTACTCCTGTTGGCAGATATCTTCATCTTGGTTATGAAGGTTTTAGATCCCTTAAAGAAGGATGTGTCCAAGTGGCAGATGTGAGTCCATGTTGCAATCCTTCTTTCTAGCCTTATTTTCTTCCTAGGCAAATCCCCTATACAAATGGTTAGTTCAGCTTTGACCACTTTATAAGGAAGAGTGGAAGGGGAAGACTCTGGCTTTCAGCAAAGAACTGAACATTTCAAAGGAGTATATGTGAGACACCAGCTTGTCTAGTACAGGGGAAAAAAGGACTTTTAAAAAAGATTTGTTTTAATTTTATTTATGTGTATTTGTGTGTGGTTGTGAACACACCTGCAGCTGCCCTAGGGAGTTAGGCACTGGTAACCCTGAAGGCGGAGTTGCAGGTAATTGTGGGAACTTGACTGTGGGTGCTGGCTAAACTCGGGCCCTAGGCAAGTGCAGCAATCATTCTGAATCACTGAGCCATCTCTCTGGCCTTGTACACAGGTTTTGATATGATCGGAAAGCTGAGCTTTTTGCTGTGTTCTTCAGTGTACAGTGATAGAAAGGACATCAGGGAAATAAAGTCACAGAGAATGTCACAGTCATTCTCCATGACTCAAAAGCAAAATGCGAGGGAGAGACACCCCAAATCCCTGCTGCAGCATGCATGGGCTGCCCTGAAGAGTTCATAGTCGAGTTGACTGACCTGTGCTTCCCATGCTGAGTGGAGACTCTCCTTGTCTTTGGTGTATCATAAGGATGGCTCTTCTTTCATATGGAAATTATGTATATATAGACCTTGATGTTTTCTGGACCAATACAAAGAACCATGCCAGCAGCAGAATTATACCACAGGTTTGGAGCAATGGAAATAATGTTGGATAGGGCAATAGGAGATAGGTAATAGGAGTTAAAACATTCTTGTTCAACACACTTGAAATGAAACATAGTTAAAAGAGTCATTATCAGAGATATAATCAGCCACGGGCTTTTCTCATGACTCTCCTGCAGGTGTACTGCCAAAATCCCAAAACCAATATCTTCCCAGGCACCATGGTGAAAATCTCACATATGCTTATTGACTCTGTGGCCGTGCCTTTGGTCTGACCTTGTTACAGATGCTGTATGCTCAAGGTCACCCATGGTTCTGAATCAAAACTGCTGTTTACTCTTCCATGGAACTGTGATGCTATTTGTCTTCAACGTTAAATTCTCTTTTGCTATGTGACCCCATGTGTTCACTCTGATGCCTCTAGCTGCTTCTTCTCCACTAATTTCTCTTCTTCTCATCCCCGCTCCTTGGATACATCTGTTCTCCAAGTCTCTGTCCTTGTTCCCCTTCTCTATTGCCTGGTGATTTCATTCCCATCTTTTTCATGGGGAACCAGGGATACATCAGAACCCTTATGTCCCTTTGACCTTAAAACTGCCGTTACTTCTCTATCTGTGAATTGATAATGATGTGTCATTTCATAATGCAGAAGTGAAGAACCTCATTCATTTCTCTGTATGTCTCTGGCCAACTAGTGACTGAGCTGGAAGTGGTAGAACATGCCACACTGCTGGGGAAGGAGAGAAACTCAAATCCCTGAGGCTCCTTGGCCAGTCATTCTGCCCTGCTTGAAGAATATTAGGCCAATTTGAGACTGTCTTATAAAACAGAATGAATAATTCTAGAGAAAAGAATATGAGGTTGTTTACTGTCTTCCACATGTAAACCACACACACATACTCTTATATGTGCAAGCACACACAAAGACACACACACAAAGAATCAGGAAGATAGAGAGAGAGAGAGGGAGAGAGAGAGAGAGAGAGAGAGAGAGAGAGATCATTCTATTGATTTTTAGTGTCTGTAATTCATGAAGATCTTCCAGTCCTCCCATAGGTGTAAGCACAGGCATGGTATCTGTCTCAGAGGTGCCTCCCTGACTTATCCACATATGTAAAGATTTTAACCAAGTGCCATAATTTTCTCATCCTACGTACCCGATATTTATCATGGAAAAGTAAAAATGAGAATTACTGGACTCCTTTCATTTCTTGTCTCTAGGTCCTCTTTCTTTCTACTTCTTCCTTCAGTCAGGTCATCTCTGGTCCCTCTCCTCTCTCGCAAGGCTGTAGACCCTTCAAGGCTAAGTATAACTTTACCCCCTCCCCCGTCCCCATCACACACATCCCTTCTCCTTCAAGATTAGGCGGTTATTTGACTATCACGTGGGACTGACTTCAGTCCCTTGTCTTTCTGAACGGTCAGTCCTTCTTTCCCTTCTCTGAGACAAGATGCTCTTTGAAAGGTGAAACCTTGTCTTCTTCATCCTGGCACTGTGACATTAGGCATGCTACAATCTGTGTAGTTAGATCAAATTGGATGCTCTGTCTCAAGAAGCTCACGATTGTGATCAATTGTAATCTGCATTCTTAGATACTGGTTTCAAAGCTCATAACCATAATTGATACTTTCCTAGGTCAGACATTATTGGCTAATGTTTTTCATATCTCTATCACCTTCTTGAGAATTACTATACACACAAACACCACATACACACACCACACACACACACCATGGCAAATATTCACTAGCAGTAGTATTTAAATCTATAAATTTTTCAAAGGAGATATAAAGTTGCCTTTGCTTTACAGTATGGAAGATAAAGCAGAGAAAGAATAAGTAGAGCACAGAGCACACAGCTAATCAGTGTCCAAGGTGAAACTTAAAAGCTCCATAGAATTTGTTCTTATCCTTGGTTATATAACAGACAATGAAGCTAGGGCTTTTTTTTTCTGCCCTATTTGAGTTTTCCTCCTAACTCACTTTGACTTGTTTATTCGTGGATCTTAATTTAGCCACTTGCAAATGTGTGCCTATTTTTAACAGGTGCTGTCTCTTGTGTTCACAAGTTGAGTCTTGTCCTAATCTCCTCCGGCTTGGATGTAGCTCTCGGGAAAGGGCTGCTATGTCTTAATGTATTCAGCTGCTCATAGGAGAGGAGGAAAGCCATCGAGGCTTCCAGTGGCAGCTGTCTTCAAACCCTTGCCATGTTTAAAAACAAACTCAGAAAACCAGGCTCCTGGGACGAGAGAACCAAGTGCAATTTATTGTGTGATGGAAAATATTTTAGGAAGCCCAAGAAGAAAAGGAAATCTTTTCACCATCTTCCTGTGAGATCTACAAATGGCCAGGCTTGTATTTTTCCAATCACTAAGGCAGTTTTTTTCTCTCTGAAAGTCATAAAGGCCTTGGTGGTACTTAAGAAATGATGCAAAGGCATCCTTAAGCAACTTGAGACTATGTGTCCTGCTTTCTGTATGTTTGATGAGTAATGACATTCTACTACAAAATGAGGCCGTGGAGCAATCAATGTGAACAAGCACTCATTGAGGCGCTTCCATGATCCTATTGGGGCATGCCTTATGTTCCCTTGAAATCTGACTGTCAAACAATGCTAATTGCTCAGTAAATGTGTGCTGAATTGGATTTAGTGTGGAGAATGTTTTCTCTAAAATTGCTCATATATTTTGACATAGGAATGAACCAGGTAATTTTAAGGTCCATGGTGTGTGTGTGTGTGTGTGTGTGTGTGTGTGTGTGTGTGGTTTCCATGGAGTTCTGAAAAGCCTCAGATCCCCTAGAGTTGAAGCTACATGGGTGTGTGAGCCACCTGATGTGGGTGTTGAGTCTTTAGTCCTCTGTAAGAAGTCAGGGCTCTGACCTGCTGAGCTATCTTTCCAGCTCAAGGATTTTGGACATTGAAGGAGTCAGGGGAACCCAGGTTCCTTTCCACTTGTGTAAAACACAATCACACAGTATTTTCAGAAAGCATCCTATACTATACATCCTATACTAATCACGTGGACTGGACAGGGCTCAACATCCTATCAACTGTGGAGGTATCGTGCAGTGTAGAGGACTGCCATTGGAAATGACTCCACTGTGTCCATTAGCGCATAACAATAATCAATAATTTTTTAACAATAGTCAGCAGGATGATTGTTAAATAACCAGACGGGATGCGTCATGCTAAAAATGAACTGGGTAGCACAGTAAGGAGGCATATAAAGTATGAAGAAATAAATTTGTATGTGGCGTAAGGAAGAATCTATATTGAATACAACTTCATTGTGAGATATAAATAAAGTGAACAAATAGAGAGTCAGTGTGTTCATTGATAAGAAGTCTCAATCGATCCAAACAGATCTGTACATTGAAACCTCATTTGGACTCATTTTGGGAGTATGATTAAAGGTCGCTTAGGACAATGTTTGAGAAAGCCTTGGCAGCTTTTTAATTTCATCTATCTGTCTGTCTGTCTGTCTGTCTGTCCGTCCGTCCATCCATCTGTCCATTGTCCATCTGTCTGGCTGTTTGTCTATCTCTTTGTGTGTGTGTGTGCCTGTGCTCACACATGCATACACGCATGTGAGAGACTAGAGAGCCCAGAAGAGGGTTTGGGCTCCTCTGGAGCTGGAATTACATGCAGTTGAGAGGCACCATGTAGGTAGTGGGAACTGAACTTAGGTCCTCTGTGAGAGCAGGAAGTACTCTTAACTACTGAGCCCTCTCTCCAGTCCCCTGTTTTTACTTAGGTATAGCTGAAATATTTAGCATACAGGACCTTGGTGACTGCAGGGCAAGGGAGCTGAGAGGAGTGGGTCCTCTATTAAAGGCTTTTCCTGGGAGTAACACACCTGCAGACCTCAACCCCTGCTCGGTGACAGGGAGATTGGGAAGCGGAGTGAGCCAGGGGTGTGTGCCGAGGAATAAATATCTCTGCTGCAATGCAGAACGTAGAAATCATTGTTTCCAAAGGTGCTGTGTGGGCAGGCTGACGCATCAGCTAGATTCAGTGAATAACATTTTCATGTAAATGTTAGCAGTAACCTGCTCTCTGAAAAATGTTAAAGCTAGTTCTCACAGGAGCCTGACAGCGGAGGAATGAATAAGACCATCAAAAGTGGAAAAGCTGGAGCAAAAGCCTTCTTACCTCTTAATTTCTCTGAAAGACAAGCGATGGCTGGAGGAAACTAATATTGTATTGTGGGCTATATAACACACACAAATGTAACATATGTACCAATTATCCAACCGAGGGGATTGACAAGAATTATATGCTGGCAACGGTTATATATTCTGTGAGTTGCTCAGTGTTTGCTATAAGTAGACCTGAAAAATTATGATACATGTCATCCTACAGCAACGAAAAGAGCTACAATTAAGTGCCAGAAATTAAAAAAGTTTTACTATAATCTAGTCAAGTTGCCAAGAATATGGACTAAATTAGCCACATGGGAAGATCTGTAATAGGAAAAAGTGGGCAGAATGGAGACTGATAATAAAACTCCGTTTAGCCAAGAGCTACATTAAGTATTAATGTTCAATGAAAGGTGGAGATGATCAAATCGGTGAAAAGTACATAAACTAACTGTGTGGTATTGACAAGAGATGCTTGTTAAGGACCAAGACACGGGGAGATCATACATAAGAAGGGTGGAAACCGACAGACACACTGTGCAAAAGTAAAGAGAGGCTGGTTGGCTTGTCTACAGAGGGCTCTGTTGGAGACGAAGAAGGGCATCTACCAATTAATAGACCGGCTAATTCACTCCAGGAGCTGAGTCCTAAAGGTTTATACATCTATAACTGTGAACAGGTGAAGCCACATGACCACATCTGAAGGGAAGGTGCATGATGGGAATGGAGCGCATCCTTCTCTCTAGTTATAGCTTGAGAAATAAAGAAGTCAACAGAATGAAGATGGTGTTTGCAAGCCTTTAATGATGGCAGATGAAGCAGGCTTGCTAAGTGTATATGGAATGTTAATAGGATAGGCCATATGTTAGAATTAAAATAAATGTTAACAAACTTAAAAACTATAATAGTGCAAACTATGTTCTCTGATAACAAAGTTCAATAAAATAGCAAGAATGAAATGATCTAAAAATAATAACGGTAAAATAAACAGCCTTAAATATTTACATATTAAGCTTCACATTTCTAAATTACCCACAGGGCAAGACAGAAATCATAAGGATAATAAAAATTACAATTTTTGTCAACTTCAGATAGAATTTGAAATACACTGTGAATGTGTATGACTGCATGCATACAAGTGTGTGTGCATGCATGTATGCATTCCTGTGTGCATGTGTGTATGTGTGTGTATGTGTACATGCATGTGTACATAACCCTGCAGCCCACCAAAGTGTATCAGATCCCTTGGAACTTGGATTAACAGATCATTTATGAGGTCACTTACATGGATGCTGGGATTGGAACTCTGGGTCTCGGATAGAACAGCGTTCTTAACCACTAAGCTATCTTTCTGGCCCCAAAGCTAAAATATATTGAAACATTAAATTATCAACATTTCCACAAGAAGTAGAGTGTCTGTGGATTTCTGTATTTAAAAACTTTGAATTTATTATAGAAACTTAAAGTGTGCCTCCGGCCTCTGTAGTGTCAGTAGCAAACCCTATGTAACGTTTCAAGGGGGTGATAATAGTATTCTAAAAAAACTCTTTTGTAGAGAGAGCAAACATAGCATTTCCATGTTTATTTTTAAAGGCAAGCAGAATCCTAGAAGAAAAATCTGATTAAGATAATGGAATGAGATAAAAATGAAAGGAAACCAAGCCCTATAAAAACGGAAATGAAAATCCTGGACAGAAGAATAGCAAATGGAACATAGACAAATATCTTAAAATGCAGAATTGAGCTGCCATTAAAAAAAAAAGCCCAAACCAAAAAATTAACTACTAAACAAAAACAAAAAGCCTTCACATAACTCACAATATCTAGAGGAGAAACAACCGAATGGCCATGGGATGGTTTGCTCTAGATACAGGATGTGTCGAATTCAACATTCCTTTATTTTAAAACATTCTTAATCTAGGAATAGGAAAAAGTTAAATTTATTAAAGAGATTTCAACTGAACAAAACAGTAACTACCATGCCTTAAAAAGCTGAATGCTTCCTTCTCAGGTCAGGAAGCTGACCATAGTATATACCTGTATTGTTTCTATCCCAGTTTGAGCCAGAATCCCAGCTAGCATAATATATGGGAGCACAGAGCAGTGACATCCCCCCAAAATCTTTATTCACTGGTAATAAAATTGTTAGGGAGACAATCAAATTAAGTTAAAGATAATACAAAAGACTTATATTACAAAAACAAACAAACAAACAACCAAAAAAACTCACCAGAGCTAATAAAAATGATACAGTAAATTTCCAGGATTCTAGGAAAACAAATAATCATTTTATTTTCCACATCATCACAACAAACAGTTGGAAAGTAAATAGGAAAATGAAATTAAGAAAATGAATCTATACAGATTACCACTACAAATACAGCATTTTTTAAAAAAAAGAATGAATTGCAATAGAAGATATACTGGAAAGTCTCTAATAAAAATTGCAGATCATTTCTGAGAAAATGAGACCTAATTAATGAAGAAATATATTGTCTCAAATAAAATTGCATTTTGTTAAGATGTCGATGTTCTTCAAAGTGATCTGTAGACACTTAACCCCGTGGGAAAAAATTGCTTTTTGACAGAAATTACTAAGCCGGTTTAAGTGTATAGAGAGAATCCTGGCCTTTCTAGTAGCTGATACATACAGTGAGCCACTCTGGGTTACAGAGTCAAGCACCAGGGGCTGGAGAGATGACTTCATGGTTACGATTGCCAACAGTTCTTTCAGAGAACCCTGGTTCAGCTCCCAGCACCTCTACTGTGACTCCCAACCATCTTTAACCCAACAGTTCTTTCAGAGAACCCTGGTTCAGCTCCCAGCACCTCTACTGTGACTCCCAACCATCTTTAACCCAACAGTTCTTTCAGAGAACCCTGGTTCAGCTCCCAGCACCTCTACTGTGACTCCCAACCATCTTTAACACAATGCCCCAGGGAGCCTGGACAACTGAGGAAAACCAAGGCACTACTTCCTGGAGTTTGGGAGAATCTCTCTCTCTCTCTCTCTCTGTTTCTCTGTCTCTCTGTCCCTCTCTCTCTCTCTCTCTCTCTGTCTCTCTCTGTCTCTGTCTCTGTCTCTCTCTCTCTCTCTCTCTCTCTCTCTCTCCCCCACACCCCCCCTCCCAAACACACATTGTCTGCTTTGTTTGTTGTTGTTTTGTTTTGAGAGGATCTATGTAGCTCAATATGGCCTCAGTTTTCAGTCCTCCTGCCTCAGCCACCCCAGGGTTAAAAGCACATTTATGCAACTAGCGTACCTAAGCCACCAGACGGAAGCATCCAAGGCGCAGTGGGCCTTCAAGGTTGAACAATCCTTCTCTGATTCCAAACACACAGGCCTGGTTAGAAACATTTCCCATGGAATCATTCATCTATCTGCACGTGGTCATCTGGTGAGTGGGGACTTTCCGAACATCGCACTACGCTTTTGCTAAGTAGCAGAGGGAGGTAAAAATGAGTGCAGATTGCCTGAGCTGTCAAACCAGTCTGGCAATTTCAAGCTGCCCAAATGTGTTGTTTTTCTCCTTTGCACGCCGAGTCTAATAACGCTACCTGATAAAGAGATGAATGTCCCTTAAAATGGATGTGCTCAAACCCTCTGACAGCCAGCTCTCACTTTAATTGAGACCAGAAGTCCCTCTTTTCTCGCAGCGAGTCTCCTGTTTGAGAGCAGTCAAGTGTGCGTCATTGCGCTACGTTGGCAGTTCCAGAGTGATTTTGGAAAAGATCAAAGTCCTTTGTTAATTGCTAAATATAAGATATTTAATCATTTAAGTGTGATTTATTGGGTGAAAATAGAATATGACAGCTTTCTCCAAAATTAATGTAATTGTAATAAATGGATGAAATAGCAAAATATAATAAGATTTCCAGATGTCGAGTCATCAGAGATTGGGGAGAAACTTGTTAAATTCAGGAAATTCTTTCTACTCATTTTCGAAAGTATGAAAATTTTGTTGATCCTAGAAAGAAAAAGTTGTACAGATATATGCCTCATTTTAGAGACATCCACACCAAAATTGAAGAGAGCCATTCTCCGCTCCACAGAACCCAAAGTTGTTTTGTCGAACAGAATGAAACCTTTGGCCAAAAGTTCATTCCGTTTGGTTTTAAGTCAAAGGAGCGGGAGTGTGTCCAAGGTGTCTTAGGTGCTAGTGTTTTAAGGTCTTGATGCTTAAGTGTGTGCTTCGAGCACTCACCGTAGTGTGCGGAATTGTGCGTGGGTCTCCATTTCCTTTTGCGTGGGAAGCTTTCGGTGAAGACTGGGAATGGCATCTTTAAGATGGGTATTTGATTCTCTCTGGTTGTAATCCACCAACCTAATGACCGGAGAACGGCACGTATAAAGGACTTTTCTAGATCAGGCCTTAGCTGAGACGCAGAACGAGGCACCCACGAATAGATGGCGACGCACATCTCACATGATTGTCTCGGTGGTGGGTTCCCAAGCCTCATGATTATAAGAGTATGTTTCCTCCTAGGATGATTTCCAGGCTTAAATAAAGATAATGTTTCTGGAAGACTTAGCGCCATACCTGGCAGTTATTAATAAAGTACCTGGCAAAGGTTAGGCATTTTCATTACTAATATTTTGAATAATGTCTTTTTTAATCATACCATTATTACAGTTTAGTGGTTACTTTCACATTTATTGTTTAAGCCATTTCAAATTGAAGAAAAAATTGTTCTCTGCTGGGATCATGTAATTGGTTCAGACTCAAATATAGAAAAATGCGTTTAATACCGCGAAGCACTAATGAATAGAAATCCAACAACTGTAGCATATAAATTCCCTGGAATCCTCAGTCTCGACTTATAGGAGAAATAAATTATATGAGAAAAACATGCTCCTATCAAATATTTATTTCTACAGAGTAAATTTCAGAAACCTACCAGGAGTATGTCGGATGGGGCTGTCATTGTTTCGTTTCATGTCTTAATTCAAAACAGGAGTCCGCGTGAGCCGTTTCTGAAGCCAAATGCTAGAAAGTGAAGCCATGTGGTCATTAAGTCAGTCAACCCTCACTCTTGAACTCCTACACTCTGACCCCCACTCGAGGCTACAAAGGACTAGAGAGGCCTGCCACCATATACATTCATTCAACGTCTCCTTCCTGGGAAGAGAGAGGAGAATCAACAGTAAAGATTCTTCTGCACGCACATTCAGGATTCTCTCATTTCATGAAAAATGACGTCAATAAGAACCATCCCATTCTCTGACAATGCAAATTCACATTGTGTTCCAACTGAGGTATCGAGTAACTTTCTTATCAAGAGAGTATAGTCTAGACTTTTCTAGAACAATCTTACCTTCGAAGTAACACTTTTTTAATAATTGTGAGATCATCTAAATGAGGGCACAGTTAGAAATCATAGCAGAACTAGGCTTGTTTGTGTCCAACCAGAGCTTAAGCCCAGGGCCTCATACAGGCCAGGTGGGCGTTGTCATCAGTTGAGGTCAGTCGACCCCTAGCCTCATGACATCCTTTATGCAAGAGTTGAGATCAAGAAGCAGTATCCCCATATCTGTGACAGAGAACTTTGTATAATATTTTTTTCATACATGTGTTTTTATAATTAGCATTAAAATACCCTTATTGGCAATATTTGAATACAAGACATCCCTTTCAAAGTAGCTACCTTGGAAGGTTACCTTAATTTCAATTGTAAGGCTAGCATCTTAAATAGTGTTTGAAAATTTCCCAAGACTTGGACATTGTACAGGAGACATTCTCATTGGTCATAGATATTTATTTTTTACTGTATGAACTCAACTAATTGATTGGTGACTAAAATGTTAATAGCAAACTAACAAAATGCTATAGCACATGAGAATGGCTCAAGAGTAGAGATATATTTTATATCTATTTGTGTGTAAAATTTGTATTTGTATATATAAAAATACTATATTTTAGTCTTCAATTTCCTTGTCATTTATTTTGATGTACAACAAGCCTACATCACGTTTTCTTCAATTCTTACTTTCTCCCCTTGAGCTAGTTAGTTGCTGATTGCCGTAACAGATATCTAACACAAGCAAAATTATATAGAGAAAAGGTTTCCATGGCTCAGGGTTTTGGAGATTTTAGGCCATGATGTGCTAGCCTCATTGCTTTTTGCTTGTGTAAAGACAGCACATCTCTTTCCAGGCTCATCTTCTATATTGAGGTTTTATTCAATTATTTAGAAAGGACCTACCTTATTAGTAATAAAGGTAGATTTGTGTGTGTGTGTGTGTGTGTGTGTGTGTGTGTGTGTGGTAACACTGATTTTATTTTGGTTGTGCTGGGTGTCGAACCCTGGGTCTTATGCATGACAAGTAAGCACTCTACTCCTGAGCTGCACCACAGCTTCACATTTGAAATCAGAATGCACCCGAGAAGCAGTAACCCTTGAAATCAGCGTGGTGACTATGATGGAGCTGTGTGATCACCTGTGTACTATCCCAGTGGCTCAAACTGTCCCAATTCAAGATTTTAACAGTGACAGATTTCCTTCTTCACCTTCTTTATTTACTTATATGTTTTTTCCATTCCCGCTCAGTTAAGGTTGCTTTCTTTTGAATTTTCTGTCCACTAAAGGGCTGTTAGTAAAAGGTTTGTTTGTCTATTTATTTATTTATTTATTTATTTATTTATTTATTTATTTATTTTTATTTGCACTTCTCTGGGAGTACCTAAGTGCATGGATGTGCAGGAGCCACCAGAGGTCAGAAGAGGGCAGCTGATCCCATAGAACTGGAGGAGGGGTTTGAACCACAATATGGGTACTGGGAAATTAACCAAGATCACCTGAAGAACAGCAAGAGCTGTCAATCTCTGAGCCTTCCCCAAAGCCCCTCAATTAAAGTTCTTCAACTCCCTCTAAAACTGAGAAAAGAGTCGCATGTCTAAAGGTGTCTTTCTTTGTCCTCATAAAGATGTGGCTTCACTGAGGTCAGGGATCTTGGGCCATCATTTCTGTTCTCAAAAGCATTTATAGTTTTCATCTCACGTCAGTTCCTAGGGAGAAAAAGACTCTGGGGCCAGCGATGTTTTCATTCACTTCTCCCTAACTCCTCATAAATTTCATTAGGCATAAAGTCTATAGAAGATGTGTGCATACCAAATGAGTGTGAACTTCATTTAATTTTTTCTTAACTATGATTAAAGTCCTTTGAATCCAAAGGTTCTCCCTCCCCTCCCCTGCCCTCGGCCTTTCCTTCTTTCTTGGGCTGTTTTTCCCCTTCACGCACTCAGTTCTCCCTACAATCGTCTACTAATTCTGTCTCCTGCAACTTGCCTTCCCTGTGTTGTCTTTGATCGAACGGCTCATTCATTTGAGAAAGGAGCTCATGTAACCCAGGCTGGTTTTGAACCTACTATGTAGCCTAGGAAGGATGACCTTCAATTCTTTATTCTCTTGTTATCATTTTCCAGCTGCTGGGATTGTCAGGCATATGCCACCCTGCCCAACTCAAACAATGTTCTTTAAGTGATTGTGCACAGCATGTAGCTATTATCCTAAAGATAAATAAAAAAGACTTTTGTTTTCGTTTCTCCAAGTTTTTTTTTTGACATAATTGAGATATTTACATTCTTCCCACGTCTTGAGGTGAGTCTATCTCTTTAGAGACATTTAGTATGATTGTCTATTGCATGTAGATTTGTGGTATATATTTGTATATCTGCCTGTTTTTTTTAAACTACTGGATGCTTTTAATATGCTTGGAAAATTTCAATCTGTTTATTCAGAAAGGGGAAAGATGATTTTGAGACTTTCAAGTACTAGAACTCAGGGTGATTTTCATTCAATGCTCTGTGAATAACCACTTGAATATCCCAAGCCCAGGTCATAGTTAAAGGAACAGTAGAAATTTGTTGAACCTTTTCACCCTAGGGAGAGTTAGCTTTGAACTGAAGGAAGCAGTTCCTTGGTGGCTACATAGCACACTGCTGTGTACCTGTCTTTTTTTTTTTTTTTACATTATTGTTCCAGTAGCCAAGCCCTTTGGAGCTTTTGGCAACTTTCCTGCATGATGTTATGTTATGTTTTACAGGATCTGGGTCATTGTCCTAGACATTCAATTTCCTGGACTCCACTACAGGGCAATGCAGTCCCTGGATCTCCGAAAGCCATTTTACCTGAGGCAATCACGTGATATTTGTAAGTACAGTATCATCACAGTTCCTTATTAGTTAAAGATGTACATATTCATGTTTATACATGGTTCATGTTCATTCAAAAGATTCCTCGTTATTCCTGATCATAGTTTTTATCCCTGCAGAAAACTATCATCTATATTACCTACTGTTATCACTTATTACTAAGATCTGTGAACTTCCTATTGATTCTTTATTTATTTTATAAAAAGAATTTTTTTGAATTTTTAACAATATACATATATGTATCTGTACATGTGTGCAGGTGCCTGCAGAGGCCAGAAGAGGGCTCTACAGATGGTTGTGTGTACTTTCTGACATGGGTCCTGGCGTCAGAATTCAGGTTTTCTGTAAGAGGACCTGCTCTAAGTGCTAAACCATCTTTTCAGCCCCAACTAAGTACTTCCTTGACTAGGAATCTAAACCCCAGTATGGCAGTAAGGATGCAGAATCCTAAATGCTAGACTACTGGGGAAGTGGTCCTACTGGTTCTTATATTTTACCCCTCAGTCCAGAATTCAGAGAGAAAGAAATAATGGCAAGATATTTTTCTAGGTTCTTCTTGAATGCCATATAGAGTTTCCAGTTATTATTTCAATCAGTAAGTATCCACAGAATGCTTGTATTTCTAGTGTGAAAAACATGTGTGTCACATGACAGATTCCTTTCAACAAGCTGTTTCAATGTCATCTATGAGCCCCTCAACCTGCTTCTTCATGGCCGAGTGCAGTCGGTCAGAGAACAGGGAGATTCTTTAATACATCTTCAGAAAGTGCACATTTAATAAGAGATGCTTTGAAAAAAAGCAAAACAGCAGACTCTGGGAAGGCTCTGTCTCTTTAGCCAGATCATAGTTCAGCATATGAGAAAGGCATTTGTCCAGACAGCAGTGTAAGTTGTCTTTTCAGACACCCGTTCTGGGAAATGATGCTGTGTTTGAAGATGGCCCTGAAATTAGGACAGTTCACTCTGACTCATTCCCAGTTCAGCGTGGACCTAGATAGAAGGATGCAGCAGGGCAAACCGCTGGCTTTGAATTGTGGATGGCAAGGTTCATCATTAGCTGCTGTACTCCAGGACAAACGTGCCTTCCTCTCAGGCGATTTGCTCCACCCAGCGCACTGAAGCGGTGGCTGAAGTATGGTTTTAGAGGACCTGGTAGGGATTCCCACCAAGGGCATCTTTCAGGGGGCGTTTGTCCTAATCTCACCCTTTTTATCCCGCCAGAGCAGCAGCCATCTATGTACCAACCATTTCCACTGCCACCGCCTTCCTCCTCTTTCTCATCCTTATCCTCTTACCCCTTCCTCCTCACCATTCTTGTCCTCCTTTTCATCCTCATCCTCCTTGTCCTCATTCTTGGCCTCCCCATCCTCCTCCTCTTCTTCTTCATCATCTTCCTCATCTTCTTCCTCTTCCCATTAAGGCCAGTCATTGCTAACCCAGATATATATATAGATTCGGGGTCATCCCCACTGCACTGGAATCCTTATTAGAGGCCCCATTCTCACTAAAGAATGATTTCCCTTCCAGGTAACCATCCACTGCCAATCGCTCCTCAGTAAAGGGTGGGGTGATGCCTACAGATCATCAACCCCATCTTGCATTTTATCTTTCAGCTCTTAGATTCTTTCTACCCCTTCCCCCTTTTCTGTGATGTTTCCTGATCGCTGCACATTGGTGGTGATAGAGAGGTTGACATAGCCATCCCAATCTGGGCTGAGCCCTCAGCCTCTCCTCAATCCTATCTTCACTAACTGCTACCCACTGCAAAAGAAAAAAAAAAGTTTCGGTGACCAAAGCTGAGAGCATTCCAGCTCAATGTGTATAAGCACACATAGTTAGAAAGCAAATCGACGGCAGGACCACTTAGCAGCATAGCAATACCAGGTTCCAGCTCAGAGTCTATGACTTCCCCAACTGCAGGCTTTGACCAGGATTATAGTACCAGGTATGAAACTCCCTCCCGCGGAGCAAATCTGAGACTCTCCACGCCACATCAATCAATGCTTAGCACCAATTTCTCTTCCCTTAGCATATGAGCTAGCTATTCATATGAGTGACTATTTAATGAACGGGCAACTCTTCATAGCAGCTCATCTCATTGTAGTCCAGTAATTATATACATCTGCCTGCTATCTGGAGAGGCAGTGGCTTCGTGTGACACATGCTTAAGTTAATGTAGGATATCCATGCAAATCATCGCTCACTCAGTGCTCCATTTATGTAACATCTCTTTTAACCATCCCTGTGAACAAAACTTCCTTGGTACATATAGCAAGATGTCTGTCAGGAAGGAGAAAAGAGCTCTATACCCTGAGGCAATGAGCTGGCATGCGCACATCCTTCTTCTTATTTCCTACTCTCATGATTTAAATAAAGGATCTTTGCTTACCTGACCCCAAAGCAAGAGCTCCTAAAACTTTGTCGCTCTTCTCTGGAAACAAAGTCTCTGTTTGCATTCAAGTATAATAAGTAAAATCTGGACTCATTAATCCCAACTTTTAGCTACCAGGTGGAAGTGCCAGGTCTTCCAGTCTGGGAAAGAGTGTGTGAGAATTTGCAGAACGGAACTGAGCCAGGTTCTATGTCCAACATCATCTCTAAGTCTTACTGACTGTCATTTAGATGTTCACAGCAGGGTCTCTATGGTAATTGTTTGGATAGAGTAAGTTATTGTACCTCACCTTCATACCAGTCCCAAACATCAGAGGTAGCAGAACACACCACAGAGACGTTTTGATTAGCGAGGGAAGAGAGGAAGAAATGGAGGGTTGTACCCACCATTGCTTTGATGGAAGAGCCAAGTGACCAATTATGACATCAGTACAGTTCCTTTTTATCATATACTTAAAATTCATGTCGCTGGTGAGTTGCTTGATTTCCCATAAGTGTCCATTTTTTTATTGGCAAAAGAATAATACTGATGCCTACTGCTATACAATGAAGGGTTAAATGAGAAAATGCATGATCATTATTATTATTTTATTATTATTACTAGTAATACTATTATTATTATTAATCAACCCATCCTTTCAAAGGTACATTAAAATAAGCCAGTTGCTTACCAGCTAACTCTATGGTTTGTTAAACAAAGGAATCATGGGGACCTCTGTGAACAAACTTGGTTTTCTTTGTGATTGACACTCTTCTATGTCACTCAGAAACTTTGCTTCAAACATTTCCACTTGAGTTGGGCATGGGGGCTCATGTATGTAACCCCAAGACTTAGTAGGCTAAGGTAAGTCTGAGACCAGTCTGGGCTACACACTGAGTTCTAGGCCATCTAAGGGCTACAGAGCGAGAGCCTGCCTCCCAAGATGGCAAACCAACCAAGTCAAGCCAAACAGAGACACATAAAACATCTTCATTTTAAATGTATCCCACATTCAGAAGGAAGAACAGAATTCTTGGTACCCTGGAGATGGCTATTCATACATTTGTGTTCTTTAATCTAGAATCATCCAGTCTGATGGACTCTTTTCAGAACTTAAGGAAGAAGAGCGTTACAGGCATGGAATGCCCTAGATTGAGTTACTCGTCAATATTTAACTCTGAACTGCTGCCGATCAAAGACCTTTAGAGGAAGCTACTCCCAGGCCAGAATTCAGTTCTTCTTTAAACACCCACTCTGTCCCTTGTTGGCACAGCAGTTGCCTTCTGCCAGGGACTACCCAGTGAGCACAATTTTCTGTGTGAGCCTGGTTCGTCTTCTTTTCAACTCAGCTTTCAAGCTATTACAGATGAATCTAACTGACATTCAATGCTGAGATATAAATAGAAAAATAGGAAGAAAAGTTCTCTTGGGATAAAGGTGTGGATGAAAATGTCTTTCCACGCAGGCTGGCGAAAAATAAGATTATTTTTATTGATGTGGCAAATGAAAGGTCATCTTCAAAATAGTCCCTTCTTTATCTCCCGCTACCCGGTTTTCTAGTTTGAATTCCCGTAAGCATCCATCACAGTGACTTGTTGCCCAAGCACCCAGCACAGGAGAGGCTCACAGTTGCTTTCCCAACATGCTTTGCCTCATTTGTTAACCCCACCCCATCCCCTTGAAGACTGGCTTTGTCTATCTGTTGTCATTTGTCTTGCATGACTTAAGGAAGAGCTCATCAGATTTAATTTGGTGGAACAAAAGCTCCCGCCTCCTTGTGGGAAGAACAATGTCAAGTGAATAGCTACTCAGTCCAGCTGTGCTGAGTGACTGTTGCCAACCATCATCGCGCATTCTTATGTGTAAGGGCATGGATGTGTCTATTACATCTGTGAAACTCTGCCACGCTTGCAGATCAAGGGTGTTCATCTGTGATGTGTGGGGAGTTTTGGGAGTTTTGTCTTAAAGACCATATTGGAATCAGCTAGACTGTATTTTCTTACTGGACAAAATAACTATTGTAAGCTTGGTATTTTATCTTTAAGGAATTTAACTAAGGTTGTTATTTAAATAAAATACAAATCCAGGGACTGGAGAGATGGCTCAGCAATTAGAATACTTGCTGCCTTGGCAGAGGAGCTGGGTTTGCTTCCCAGCCTCCATGCCAGGTAGAACATGATAATCTATAACTCCAGGTCTAGGATATTTGACGCCATCTTCTGGTCTCTAGAGGGACCTCAATTCATGTGTGCACACAGAGATACATGTAAATAAAAATAAGATCTTAAAAAAAAAGCCAAAATAACAGATCCACCATGTGACTCTATATTCTTCAAAAAAAATATATTCTCATTCAGATCACCTTCAGCACTTGGCTCTGGTCATCTTTGCATTTTCAATGTTAAATTGCAGTGTGATGATGTCTCTTTTTAAAACATTGACTCCTCTGAGGTCGTATGTCATAGATCATAGTTATCACAGTTTTATTTTGTTAATTTTCTATTGATGTATGTATTTGGTGAGGCAAATCTTTAGATTGTTTTATCCATTTCCATTTGGGTTGCAATTTTCTTAGTGTTACATTAGATTTTTTTTTTGTTTGCTTGTGAATTTGGATAACAGACATTTATTTTATTGTGTGTTTTGCAAAGATTTTCTGCCAGGTTGTCACTTGTCACTTTATTTTCTTAACAGCTTCTTTTAAAAAGAGACCTTTCTAATTCCAGCTAACTTCATCTAATCGATTATGCATTTCATGGGTTGTAGCTTTAGGGTCATTAATATCCAAAGAGTCACTGTCAATCCAAAGTTACCTAGATTCGCTACAGATGTGTCTCCAGAGCGCACATGATTTTAAAATTTGCATGTAACTATGACTTTTTCATTTCTTCCCTTCCCTCCATCCTACCAGTTCATCTCTTTATCCCCCAACAACACACCTCAATCCTCACTGCCCTGCGACTGTAAGTCTCTAAGGTCTCTAAGGGCAATATTCCAGCTTTGATCCTCTGCAGCTTTGTTTCAGCTACTCCGAATTTCTTGCTTTTCCATATAAACTTTGGAATACATAGGCCGATAGTCACCATAACAGCTTGCTGAGATTTTGATTGGGGTTACTGGAATTTACAAGCCAAGGTGGAAAGAATCACCTTCGAGTAATAGTGAATCATTTTAGCCATGAACACAAAGCATCTTTCACACACACACACACACATGCACACACACACACGCATGCACACACAGAGAGACACACACACACACACACACACATAGAGAGAGAGAGAGAGAGAGAGAGAGAGAGAGAGAGAGAGAGAAATAGAGAGAGAGAATCTTTTATTATACTGGGCATCCTGTTACCAACGTCTCTGTCTTTCCTTTAGGAGTAATCCTCTAACCAAGCCTCACTCAAGGGAGGGACATTAACAATTCACCTTTACAGTTTCCGCCACAGTCCCACAGTATGGCTTCAGTTTTCTAGAGACAGGGCACCCAAGTTATAGGAAGGATAGCAGAGTAATTCCCCTCTGCATCCCCTCTGCATCCCCTCTGCATCCCCATTTTAGTTAGAAGAGGGAAGCGATCAGTCTTCGAAGAGGTGGGCATGGTCACATAATAACATAGTTTGATCTTTTAGAAAGCGACCACCAAGCTCTAATTTTAGAATCAAAGCAACACCGTTCCATCTATCTGCTGCCCTGCCATAGCTATTCCCTCGCTAAAGGATTTTTACTTTTTAAATTTTTTTTGAAAAGAACATATGGTAGACTCAAAACCTGTGGGGTGTGTTTCTAACAGAGGGTCTCGTATGGTCATTAGAACACAGACATGCAGAGACTATGTGATTATGCAAGTCAATAAGATGAAATTAGGAAATTTAAAATCGAAAGATATGTATTGTATCTTTCCTTATCTCCTTTAAAAAGATGTGTGATCTTCCAAAAAGCCCAAATGAGCTACGTAGCACTGTGATTCTGGACAGAAGAGAAAGAGAGGACAGTTTGCTCAATATCTTATATTTTCAGTGGATACAGGGACTCAATTATACATGGCAGGAAAGTCAAATTTAGGCCATCCTATGTGTTTATAAACCAAGCAAGATGAAACAGAAAAGAGATGGAAGGATGTCGGAACATCTCCATACTCCTTCATCTCATATATCAGCTACCCTTAGGTGACTCACTTTGAAAAGATGCCTTTGTTTTTTGGAAAGCACTCCAGGACTAGGTATAGGATCCCTGGGGCTCTAAAGCTGGAGGTGTTACACTCTGAAATGAATGCTGTTTGAAAAATCCCAGGGTTTTCTCTGATTCTCTTTTTTATATGATAAATGGACATAAAATCATTATGCAGATGATCTTCACACTGAAAGGCCATCTTGATGAACCGTGAAGTTTTTCAAAGACAAAGTAAATTTTTAAAACAGAAAAATTAAAAACTATATGAACTCAAGAGCCGAACATCTCCATAATAACCCTGTTCAGTCAGCATTTTATCCTAACTAAAATCTTAAAATAGATTTTTCCAAATTAAAATTTCTATTGATTCATCTCTGAAAAAATTGCTGATAATGTCTTACTGATGCATATCAGTTTTTGGTCCATCCCTGGGGCAGATGCCAAGAAGAAAGCTCCAGAAGACTGAAGAAGTGAATCCACTGTTTCCTCTTGATGCTGTTGGAGGCATTGAGGAAAGCTGAGCTTGGGGCTACTGCATGGAGCTCAACCATGTCTCCATGTAGAGCCAGCAAACTAAGAGAAACTAAAAGCACAAATCACAACCATTCCGAAAGGCAAGGTGGGAAAAAAGGAAACAGAATGAAACAGACAGTGGTAAAATTGGTGGTAAGACTGTAGACTTTTATAAAAGCTGAAAAAACTGGGAGATAGGTTATCAGAGTTGGTAAAAGGGAGAACCTAGTATAAGGATTAACTTTTATTCCTTCAATGACGAGTGTTTGTGTATCTCAGTGTGTGGGTGTGTTTACATGAGCATAGGTGTCCCAGAATCCAGAGGCATTGTGGTTCCCTGGAGTTAGAGCTACAAGCAGCTTTGAGTCACCTGACTTGGATGCTGGGAACAGAGCTTGGGATCCCTGGAAGAGTGGCAGACAAGCGCTCTTCACCTCAGAGTCATCTGTTTCACCTCTGAGATGCCACTATATTTGTGTGCAGTTCTATAAGATAGAAATAGAGGGTAAAAATGAAAGACTAGGGGAAGTGTGCAGTACAAACACTAGGGGAGCTAGAAAGCATGGTCTTTGAAAGTGAATAGGAAGCATTCACCAAGGCTGTTGCTATTCTGGGCCGTAGTACAAACCCCAACAAGTTTAAAGCAGATGAAATCTAGCCATAATAAGATGAAAGTATAAATCAATAACAAAAACACATCTGGAGAATCCCAGTGTTTGGAAATTAAACCACACATTGCTAACTATAATAACTTACAGATAAAGGAAGAAATCATGAGGGAGAATAGGAAATGCTTTTTGCTGAATCAAAACACAACCTACCAAACTTGTGGGATACAGCTAACACATTGTTTATGAGAAGAAATATGTAGCTTTAAAAACATTAGGAAGGATAAAAATCTAAATCAATGTTGTACTCATCTAGCTTAAGGTTAGAAAGTAAAATAAATACAAATTAAATCAAATAAGGGCCGGAGAGGTGGCTCAGTGGTAAAAAACATTTATTTTTCTTCCATTTTGGTACCTGAGTTAGGATTCCAGCACTAACTTCAAGTGACCCATAACTGCCTGTAACGCCAAAGGATCTGGCGCCCTCTTCTGGACTCTGTGATGGCTGCACTCATGTGCACATATCCATAAACAGTCACATCCACGTACACATAATTATAAGATAAAAACAATTCTTTAAAAGAAGCGGGATAGTGGTGGGGCACACCTTTAATTCCAGCACTTGGGAGGCAGAAGCAGGCAGATCTCTGAGTTTGAGGCCAGCCTGATCTCTAATTGAAACCTAATCTCTAAAACCAAAGCAACAAACAAAGAATACCAAATGAGTAAACTGGATAACATTGAAATTGAAGAGCAGAGCAGTAAGAAACTTGGGTTTTCCTGAGTCAATCAAAGGCACATTTTGCTTGCCGCGCTTTCTGTCCTTGTTTTCATCATGTTAAGTGCAATGTCTTGTCTCCAAAGTCATGGGAAGTGGAAACATTTCCACACAGCAAGGGAAGGTCTACAGAGATGGCTGAGTGCCCAACCACAATTAGGGTAGCCATGAGACTCATAAAAGTCTTGCCAGAGATTCCTAGAAATATGTGGACAAAGAAACCTAGGGAAACATTGGGCTTCTTACACTTTGGAAACCCTTGAAGTGCTGAGATTCAAGAGTTAATAAAATGTTACCCAGTTATCTAATGAAGTGTGGAATATTTGGATCAATAATGGAAAACTGCACTTGTGTCTAAAGCTGAGCATCGCTGTGTACTTTTAGTGTGGGAAATACTCCAAATGAGCCAGTGAGCATTAATTGGAAGTTGATTTTGGAAGAGAACTGACTGGCTAGATGTGAGAGCACAGGGGAATCTGTGCCTAAGCCTTGATGTTCGTGGTCCAGGACCTGGGAGTTCTCAAGCAGATTCTGCTTCTAGGAAGCCAGGATTGTAGCCATAGCCACTTTTAGGTACTGTGAAGCTGTACAAGGAGCCTGGGATGTTGGACTTTTAGTGCAAAGCCTCTTCCACGACTATGGGATTTTGACATTTAATCTTGCAGATTAATAGTGACTATTAGATGAAAATATTGGGAAGTCATTTATCCAACAAATATCATTGGGTATACTTAAAATATTTCGAAACAGGGATTTGATAAGTTGACCATATTGGATAACTAACTCACTATGTAACTCTAGCTGACCTTGAATTCATAAGCCTTTTTGCTGCAGACTCTTGAGGGCTGGAATTATAGGTGTGAACGGTCTCACTTAGATTGAGTGAGTACTTTCAATGTGCTGTGCATTATTTGATGTTTGAGGACACAGGAAGGGATTAACGGGACCTGAGTACAGCGTTCGTAGAGCGTTTTGGCTGATGCAGTGATGGGGGGGGGCGATTGGAAATGATACTGGAGGAGTTAAGTACTCAAGACCATTCCAGGACGGTACAAACCAGAGTGGAGGTGATGCGGTGGTTCTTAAAGATGCAGAAGCCAGGGAAGTGTGTGCACTCATCCATGTGTGCGCACACATATAGACATGTAGTCAGGGAAGTCCTTTCTGGGTGGCCTTTGAGAAGAGAATGAATGATGAGAAGCCCCCAACCACGACCCCACTAGAAGATGAAAACCTCCTAAGCAGAAACGAAAAAACTCCAGACTAGAATATTTTGTTTGAAGCTGGATCTTCTCTACACTAAAGTGAAGAGCAGAGATCTGGGGTGTCAGTCAAGGGTCTCATCTTTGGCTCCTCCTTTCACTAGCATTTGACTCAGTTTTTAGCTCTTTCCTCTGTTAAAGGCACAGTAGTTGCCTCACCTATTAGCAATATGTCTAGAGAATAGCAGAAGGACGGAGCAAAGTCTCTCACATGAAAGCAACTGGAGAGCCCGCAAAGCACCCCACAACTGGGGGATGTTTGGGTTCCAAAACCAACTGGGAGTCAGTGAGCTGTCGCAGGCACAGCGGTGCCAAAGGCTAACCGCAAACATGCCCTCCATTCCAGCGTATTTGTTCACATGTGTTTGGAGAGCAATAAAAAGGAAGGGCTCGGGTCTCTGCCCCAGGGTTAGGGTTAATTAAGGAAACAGGTTGTTAAGCCCTGTGAAAGGAGAATGCTAGAGTAGAGTAAAATATGTCCCAGGACTTCACCAGTCCTTAAAACAGCCAGAAGTAAGATATCCTCTCATTTGGCAATGTAGTTGAGCCGTGACCCACACTGTATTCGATTGTGTTCAAGTTCAGAACCACAGTCAGCCTGAAGTGGGCCAAATGCTTTGGGGTTATACTCATAATTACTTCCTTCATGCAGAAGCCAGAAAATGTCCTGGGAAGGTTTGAAAAGGCTGTTCTCTTCCATAGGAGAAAGACTAACAACTCTATTTGAGTTTATGACTCCATTCTGGGGATGGATTTTAGAGCCCAGTTCAACCATGGAGTGTATGCACTCGTGTGTGTGTGTGTACACACACACACACACACACACATGAGTGACATTTGAGGATGCCAGCCTATTATTCACCCAAGATGATTCCAGCTAAATTAACAGAACAGGAAGGAAACAGTTTCCAGAATACCCAGGTATACGAAACGGAATCTGAAGAAAGGTTAGCAAAATCACACAGACGGTCTACGGCACTCTCATGAATAATCCATGAGGAAACTAAAAATATAACAGCCCTCCCTGATACCAAGTATTTATGAGCAATGGAATTTGTACATGGATGGCTTGTTGGGACCTCTCGGGCTCTCTGAATGGTTATCTCATTAAGGGAAGTACTCCATATCTGTAGATGAATAGATAGGGAGGCAGCATCCATCACACGACATGATTTATGCTTGACACTTAATGTAATGTAGCATCCTTAGTCAAAATGTTTTAGAAGGACTGCAGTAATTCTATCTCATCACCATTGACTACATGACAGTCAGTGTAGCCACTTAGATATGTGACAGGCAGGGACAAGGAATCATTCAACCTTGGTTGTCAAACCCGTTGTTTACCTCTCTGCCCATGGTCTTAAGCCTGGCGACAGCAGCTATTGCTAGTCTACATCCCAGCCTGTGGTGATCATTTGTATCGCTCTTCACCCCAGTGTCCCATAAGATTAAAAGTCATATTAGAACATTTAAGAATGAGGATTCAGTTAAGGGAGCAGTGAGAATGGAGAAGATCCATCAACCCAGGCCTTTGCTCTTGCCTGAGGTATTAATTACTTCGCTGTTGTGACAGAATGTCTGATGAAAAGAAGACAGATTTATTTTGCCTCACAATACTAGGAATAAGTCCCATGCAACAGAGAAGCCACAATGGGAGGAGATTCACAGGCAGAACACATGGCTGGGATTCTGCATCGCAGCTCTCCACAGGACAGGAAGTAGAGAGAAGACAGGGAGTAGGGCCAGGCTATGGATGTCAAGGCCTGCCCCACATGGACCTTCTTCCTCTAGCTAAAATCTATGAATGAACCTTCTTCCTCTAGCTAGGATCTGCGGACGAAATGTTCTTAACTTTGCCCAGACAGCACCACCACCTTGGGACCATGTGTTCAAACACACGAGCCTGTCGGGGACATTACAAGCCTGCAGATAGCATCCAGCTAAAATCAATTAGATTGAAGTAGCAATTCCTATTTTGAACTGGATGGGTGATATTTTTGTTTCTGTAGACCCTCTTCTTGTTGTCTTCATTCATATACTTTGAATTTGTGACGTTATCCATGTCGTCATTTGTGTTGATTGTCGTTCATCCATTCATGTTGCTTTAGGAGAAAGTATGGAAGGATCAGGTCGGGTCCACCCAGCACGGCTCTGCCTAGTCTGTTCTAAATCCTGCTGTAGATGGATCATATGGGACTAGACGTACACACAGGAAAACACTTCACTTGATTAGGCAAGTGGCAGTTGAAAACTTACTGCACATGTTTTTGTTGTAAAGAAAATGGGAGGGAAAGCATCTGAGGATGAGACCATTGAGCACAACCTTAACAGCAGGCATGAGAAGCCCTCTTTTGATTTGTTGGTCATAGTTATCTAAGAGATTTCTTAAACATACAGCCTATCGCCATTGTCCTTGGTTGCCCCACCCCCACAAGGCAAGTCCCTATTGCTGAAGACACCATGCACTTCAGACACAGAGCCCAGAGGCCCCAGAGATGGAACTGGCCCGGAAGCATCTGCCCTGAGGACTTGTTGTCATGGTAATAGAAGGTGCCATGCAAGCTTCCAAACAAGGGGAGTTCCCAACAGTCCTAACCAGTTATGATGTCTGTGAACTACAACAACCAAATGTCACAATAACAATCCTAAGGGTGCTATCCTGGCAAGCATGCCTTGGCGGTGACCACCACCTCTCTAGTTGGATTTAAGACCCACTCAGTAAGAGGGCAGCTATGCCTTGTACTAGGAACCTAGCCAACTGCCCAGGACTGGTAAAGTCAGTGATCTAGGAGGAATACCTATAACGACTACTTCACTAACCAGTATAGCCCTAACTACACTCTAAGCCTTTGTCCTTACTCTTGCAGCTAATTGTAGTCCTCACGCTTCATCAAGGAAATTTCTCTTTTCAGACACCATTACAGAGAACCACAACCAACCAAATCGCAAAGGCGAGGAGCCCAGCCCCACCAGGCTTTTTCTATGAGTCTCCAGTCCCAATGTCTAGACTCCTGTTCGTGAGCTTTCCTAGCAAGCATTTTCATATTGAACCCCCTCCTCAGCCTCTCCCCATCTCTCGGCTGTTGAAAACACTGTATTTTACTCCCCAGGTCATAGCGCTCTCTACCGTGTTTTGAGTAGTACTCTGGTCTTCCCATTCACAGCGAGACTCCTGTGCCCCTCCGGTGTGCCCGTTAAGTGCAGCTGTCTCGCTTGTTATCTCAGGATGCTCTCTTGCTCATTGTTGTCAAGGAGCTCATCTCTCCAATGGAATACATTATTGCTCTCGTCTGTGAAGGACAGTTGTCACTTAGCACTAGAAGAATCTCTCAGAATGGTGATCTCCACTGCTTTGGTGAATGGATTGTTCTCTGGGCTCTTCGTAAGCGGTGATTGACTTATGAATTTTCTGGCCTTATGTGGTTGCATCTACTGGAGCGGGGCTCTTGACCACTGACTCTATCCTCTGTACAACTCTCTTCCTTTAGGCATCTGCTGTTGCCTTATCTAGGCTAATAAGAGCTATGCCCAGAGCACATTTTCATCATCTCTTGGAGTCTTTCATAAAGTATGAATAAATGTACCCCTTTTCCAACTTTACATGTGAGTCCCTTGATGATGCCACATCTCCGGAATGGTAATGTGCATGGGCTCTCTGGTCCCTGCTGGTACGTGGTTCCTAGACGATGCCACTGCATGCTACAAGGATTAACCTCTGTTCTCACCTGTGGAACTTTCCCATCTCTGCATATTGTAACTCTCTCATTATTTAATGGCTACTAGGAAAGATGGAAGGGGATCATGATCTGAATGTAACTTCCCCAAACAGGACCTCCTGACCCTTATAGGTAGGACAAATAGACTGTTTTTTATGAGGGGGAGTTAGACTGTGGATGGCTGCAGAGTTCAAAATAAAGAAAGCTATCTGAATATTAAAGATTTTTCAATATTTAAAATTCTTCCACCACAGCATCCAACGTCCCAGCCTCTTCTGATCGGGATCTTTCTGTTACTAGTACTAGTACGTTCTAGTACTGAAAGCTCAGACTTCTTTGAGGTTTGACCTGGGTGAGACATTCAGTCTTTTCTGTGCTCTGGAGGGGTTGAGAGCCTCTTCTTACATCACCAAGGAGGCTGTCATGTTTCCACACCCCACCACAGATTCCAGCTCTGTCCTCCCTGAACAGAACTTGAGAACATTGCCCCTTACTCAGGTGTCAGTGATGGAATTCTAACCTTAGAACTCAGATACACTCACTGTCTCCTAAAACACCCTCTTAGAGATACGTTCCAAACTCAACCTTTGGTAGGGACCATCCCAGATTGGATTCCTAGGACATCAACTGTAAGATGTTGAGATTTGCATGTAGGCAGTCATTGAGGATAGATTTGAGTGGCATCTGTGTGATGAATGACAAGCTGTGGACTGGGCGGAGAAGAAGGCAAGAGGAGCTGAACCTGCGGGAGAAACTTTGGGCAATTGTGATGAGACCTAGAGATGCACTGTTCTTTGCTTTATTACAGTGGAGCTGGGAGTCCTTGGTGCTTAAACCCCGCCCTTCCCTGAATGCAGGCGCTCTCAGGAAGATCATCACCAATGATGTCGCTTTCTACATGCCAAAGCAGATTTTAAAGAGGAATTCTGTTGTGAACTCGTAGCTGTCGACACAGCAGGCACCGAAGTACGAGTCCTGTGTGATCTACCTTTTCAATCATATCTCTCTCTATGTGTGTGTGTGTGCGTGTATCAGCACTTAAGTGTGGGTGTTCAAGGGGGCAAGAAGAGGGCGTTAGATTCCTTGGAGCTGGCGTAACAGAGGGTTGTGAGTCCCCAGTGTAGGTGTCAGGAACTGAACTCAGGTCTTTTGCACAAGCAGTATGCATTGCACTCTTAACTCTCTAGGCCAGAGTTCCTTGGTCTTAATGGAATCTTTGGATAGTGGACAGACAGTTTTTAATGAATATTTCTTCAACAGATGGTAGGTAGCTCTTCCTTTGGAGTTGTTAACCTCTTGATGGTGGATTCTTTTTCTAAGTCCTCTTTAATTCCTATGCAGCCAGTACAAGCATTAGACCAGCTCTTTCGCTAGGATCCTTGCTTTATCAGTGTGAACTAAATGAATAAATAATGGTGTGCATTGCAGTTCTGGGCAACCATTCATCTGTGGCCATACTTGGTCCCAGTCAGCACAGTGGAGACTTCGGTGCCAGTCATTCCCCATTGCAAGTTGTCAGCATTGCCACTCACCCAAGAAACATGTTGTGAGTGTCCCATTTGTGTGTAGCAATGACTGAAAAGGGCCAATCTGAAACACGTGTATGTCTGTGGGAACTAGTTGAATCCCATGTAATGGCTCTGAAGTCTGACCACGCTGTTTGACTCATTGCCTGACTGATGGCCACTGCTGGTGATTGTCATGCCCTTCCACGGACAGAGCAGTCTTCCCTGCTATAGAGCTGCCTAGTAGCTTCCCTCAAGATTCTTAGGAGAATACCAGAGATGCTTAGGAATCTGTTACTGGAAACAGATTGTTTGGGAATGCCTTTATTCCTTATCTGAGCCCATAGTTAGCCACAGCGTGCACTAATTCTTCATTAAGCAATGCCAATATTCTGCTTGGGAGAAGTAATTGTACCCTTTTCTTAGGAGCAATTATCCTGATGGAAGGAATTAGTCAGCATAGCTACGTAAGGAGTCCCGGGCTTGGAAAGGATTCAGCTTCCTGGTGGGACTGAGCTTGGCTCTGGATCCAATTTGGCAGTGTGCACCATCTTACAGAGAGGCTCCTTGGTTGTCCCTCTTGCCTCTGTCCCTGAAAAGTTGACAGGAACCTCTAGTATGGAAAAAAATTCATTAAGATCCACAGTATACCTGTTATACCGACAACTTTATGCATCTGTCTCTATATTTTTAAGTAATGAAAACACGTGTAAGAGGTTAGGGTTCTAATTTTGTTTAATTCTCTCTAACATTTTTGCCAATTCACTGGACCTGCAGATAATCTACAATCATATAACACCCCCATTCCTTCATCAACATTGTGTTTGGAGTTCAGGTACCCCTGAATGACATAGGGAAGGAAATCTGTAGTTTCTTGGTATCTGAAAAATTTTTTAAATGCATTCATTCATCCCAGACCAATGTATTCTTGGGTGAAGAGAAAAATATATTTATTCAAACACCCACTCTCCAATTCAACTAGTAAAGTTTCTGGGCCAACAGTAATGTTCTATATCTGGGTCTATTTGGGGGTAACACAGGTGTTTGCAATTGTCAAAATTCCAGTGGCTGATTAATTTTTCTACCAAAGAAAAAAAATATTTGAAACAAATGCTGAACCACAACCTTATTTTTTTTTTTACTGAAGAAGTATTTATGGAGATGATTGTGATGTCTGCAGTTTGGCTTGAGATGCATAATAAATCCGATGGCTTGATGGACAGGAGGATGGGTGTGGAGAGCGTTAAGTGATGAGGAACTGAGATGCTTGTGGCAGCATTGAAGTTGAGGCGTAGGAACACTCTGTGGAAAATTATTGGAACATGTAATATATTTGAAAGTTTTTATAATAAAATATTAAAAATAATTGCCATTAATACTCTGCTTCTAGTATCGAAGCAAACCTTGATCACACTGGGGTGACAATTCAATTTGCAGATGTTTCTTCCTATGAGTCTGGTAAAGCCTGGCACTTGCCCGTCAAAGTCCATGGGGCTCTCACACGTAGGTATTTTCTTCTTCCCTAGAACTGACTTGGCAGACCAACTCTCTCCTATCTCATTAAAATTTCAGGATGTCATCTTAGGAGTCAGGATTGGCTTATTCATCCTGTCATCTTAGGATTCAGGATTGGTTTATTCAGCCAGTCATTCTTACATTCATCCATCCATCCATCTACCCTCTACCCACCCACCCACCCACCCACCTACCCACCCACTTATCCATGTCCAATCTATTTCTCTCTTATGTACACGGGATTTAAAGATGTATCTTTTTTTCTGATAATTTTTTATTACTTTATAAATAATAGCAATCAAAATTTCCACTTCTTTCCCTCCCCCCTCTTCCCTCCTGCTCCACCACTCCCCCTCTCCCCTTTCCCTCCAGTCCTAAGAGAGGGCAGGGTACCCTGCCCTGTGGGAAGTCGAAGGCCCTCCCCTCTCCATCCAGGCTTAGAAAGGTGTGCATCCAAATAGAATAGGATCCCCAATAGAATAGTATATGCAGTAGAGACAAATCCCAGTGCTATTATCATTGGTTTCTCAGTCTGCCTCAATTGTGAGCCACATTTAGAGGGTCCAGTTTGATCCCATGCTTGTTCAGTCCCAGTCCAGCTGGATTTGGTGAGCTCCCATTAGTTCAGGCACAGTGTCTCAGTGGGTGGACCAACCCCTCGTGGTCCTGACTTCTTTGGTCATATTCTCCCTCCTTCTGCTCTTCAACTGGACCTTGGGAGCTCAGTCCAGTGCTCCCATGTGGGTGTCTGTCTCTATCTCCATCTGTCACCGGATGAAGGTTCTATGGTGATATTCAAGATAGTCATCAGTCTGACTACGGGACAAGGCCAGTTCAGGCACCCTCTTTTGTGTTCCCTAGAGTAGAAAAAAGATTTTTCAACTATTACTTTAAAAATTATTAGTTGGTCGGTTGGTGGTGGCACATGCCTTTAATCCCAGCACTCAGGAGTCAGAGGCAGGTGGATCTCTGTGAGTTTGTGGTCAGTCTGGTCCACAAAGTGAGTTCCAGAACAGCCAGAACTGTTACACAGAAAAACCCTGTTTCGAAAAACTAACTAAATAAATAAAAATTAAAAAATAATTAAGTGAATTTATTCTTTGCGAACGTCATACGTGTATCCAATGCATTCTGACTACACTCGCCCCAATCCTCTGTTCACCATCCCTGCCCTCACATCCTACAGCTCTCCTCTTCCATACGAGTCTCTTTCCCACATGTCTGCCTTTTAGGTTGGTTTTGAGAACCCACAATTTTAGCCAGAGCATCCTATATGGACGCAAACTGAAACTATCCATTCGATGCTGCGGAGCCCATCGGTGGGTACACAGCTGAAGACCCATGTTCTCAGGATCTCTCAGTAGTCTCTAATTAAGCAGGGAGGAGCAAGGCTCCAGGTGCCTCTCCAGCATCCAGGCTTGCGTGTTGAGAGGCCCACTCGTGTGTGGGCCTGAGGCAGACAACTGTGGCTGCCGTGAGCTCGTGGCTGCGACCGCTGTGTCACGTCTAGAATGTGGCATTTGCAGCCCTTCTCCTCCTCTGTCAGCTCTTAAATTCTTCCCACCCCCTTTCCTGTGATGCGATGTTCTGTGGTGGGGTCACTGCCTCGTTTAGGGCTGAGCATTCAAGTGTTGCTTATTCTCAACACCTTGAGCAGCCATGAGTCTGCGTTCCCTGCTGTTCCCTGCAAAGAGAAGCTTCTCTGATTCTGGACCAAAGTAGCATTTGTCTACAGGTATAAATATAAATATTTAGAAGACAGTTTGACCCTTTCAAATGATTTAAACAACAGTAGGAAGGATCCTACTAGGGCCTGTTACTTCCATGGCTGTTGGTTCCTTAGTAGATCTAGGGTTCCACATATGGGTTCCCTTCTATGGTGAAAGCCTTCGATCAAAGCAGAATGGCTGGACAACTCTATGACGCTTGTGCCTCTGTTGCACAGTTGGCCACGTCTCCCCTTGCAGATTGGTGTTGTAGTTTGTAGGGCTCAGAGCTGAGTTAGATTTTAGATTACCTTACAGCCATTTCTGGTTTTAGGATTTGGGGATTTTTCTCCTTTATCTGCCTTCATATCAACTTAGGTACATAATCAAAAGCGAAGAAACAAAGAGAAAATCAATGAAAAGTCTATTCTGCGCTTAGAAGCACGTTGGTAGAGTCTTTCGTGGGATGCCTTTCATTTTCTCTGTTTATTTTCTGTCTTAAAAAGTGAATTGATAGTGATTTGGTTTTCAAATGTTTTGGATGGGTGATTATACATATGTATTTCTGAACGCTTCAGAGAATGTTTATGTGAGTTATGTGAAGCATCATGTTAGTTGGGGATAAAAGGAGTTGTTTTTGTGTCTCTAGACATAAATTATGAGATGAAGATTATCATCAAAAATATTTATCAGAGAGGACTTGTGGGGTTGTCCTGAGATAGTTGGAAGTAAGACTGAGCTTAGTGAGAAATCGGGATGTGATGATGTCCCAGTGTAGGCCTTTCACCAACCCCAGGGTTATAGTGATAAAACCCATGAACGTTACTTTGTGCTTCTTCATTGACCATCAGGGGCCATAGCTGCTCCAGGGAGGGTGCACACTGTTTGGTGAGACAGCTAACTCCATCCTTTCTGGAAAAGGGTGACCCTGGAGCTATCGCCAATAGTGCTCCAGGGCAAAATAGAGATGAGTCCTGCTCTCTGGGAAATTCTCCAGTAAAGTGCAAAGTTCACTGAAGATACAATCCTTTCCATTCTACCATCTGTGTCTGTGTGTGTATGTGTATGCTTTCACACATACGTATGCATATAGTGTGTGTGAACATGTATGTGTACTTGTAGAAGCAAAAGGTCAATGCCAAGTGTCTTCCTAGACATGGTCTACCTAATTATTTGTGGAAGGATCTCTCACTGAACTCAGAGCTCATCGATTCAAATGGACTTCAGGTCAGAAGTCCTCAGGGATCTTTCTGTCTGAATCTCCCTAGCACTGGGGCTCTAGGTGCACACACTGCTGCATCTGGCACTCCACACGGGAACTGGAGATATGAACTCAGGTCTTTGTGCTTGCGTGGCAGGTACCTTACTGGCTGAGTCATTTCCTGGCCCCTTGTCTGCTGATGGTAGCCAGCACAGGGCATCTATAGTATTGTGGGCTTCTCCTCCTAGGCACAGCTGCTCAAGGAGCCATGGCTGTTCCATCTCAGTTTCCACTTAGAGCCTTTTCTGAACAGCTGTACTTTCAGCTCTGATTTAATAGCAGATTCTTTTGCTTTTAATTTGAAGTAGAAACAGACCCATCTATCTCAATGGGGAAATTCCACATGCCCTATTTCTTAGAACAGGTAGACACAAACCATGAGGCAGTGACTGCTGTACACGCTCTGTGTTGGTTCCTGCTAATCTTTCTAATCTATTTACTAGCCCAGAAGTGGATGGAGGCTGTCTTTTTCTGTCCCTGGCTTGTAAAGAATGTTTATAGGATGCACAAGTCAATCCATTGGTAGTGGATCTATATATTTTCCTTGGCAGGCTTAAGAAGGGCTCACTAAATATATTCTTTCTCACTCATCAATCTACGTTAGGAAGATGCATGACTTGTGTCTACGGCTCTGTCAGTGTGTTATTTTCCGTGTTCCTCTCACATGTCAAATATAAAAATACAGCTTGTCAGAGGGAGCACAGTATGGGGCATTGTTCACAGAGACTGTGGAAAATCCTACTGCACTTTTGATTCATCATTCCACCAACATAATCATTTCCCAGGTCAGTCAGAGCAAAGCAGTTAGGGGCATCCTCACTCACCGGTTCCAGGATCAAGCTTGCTTCCAAAAGAGCTGAAAGAGCTCCAAGAAGAAAATTAATTCTGGAGAAGAAAAGAGAAGCGCTGTTTGGTTCCCATTTTCCTAGTTACTAATATTTCTTAGAAGGTTGTTTATCAGTTAATAATTCTCCCTTATACCTGGCGCCTTGACATTTTGCCCAAGTGGCCGGGAGGCTTCGTTAAATCAGAACTTCTAATTCAGCTCACCTGTCACGGCTAAAAGCCCCTTCAAACGCATCGACATCGATTAATATTTAATGATTGAATAGTAGAAATATTTGCTCAGCACTTTTTAACTTTTTCTCCCTTTAAACTAAAAAATAAAAGCCTTCAGAGTGAACTCTGCCTCACACGCGAGCAGCTCTAGTTTTTGACAGTGAGAAAATTATCCGAGACACCAAGTTAAGGACAAGTGGCGATGTGCACTTTGGGAAGCAGCTACCACTCTGTCAATGCCTTCTTCATGCAAGGTGCCTACCAGGTACTTCTCCAGTTCATCTCCAGCAGTCACTGCTCTTACTGCAAGGTGGGTAATATCCATTTCATTTTACATATGGAGAAACAGTCTCAGAGAAATGTCGAAGCTCAACCCTAGTTCACATCACTAAGGAAGAGTCGGGATTTGAACCCCGAGTTGTCTTCTGCAATCCATAGTCCACACTCTCTCCAAACACTTGCACACCCTCCCCGAGCAAAGAGACCCCCAGTTTGAACCAGAAAGCTGAGCTGGGTCATGATAATATCTTAATGCAGAGCTGCCTTCCCTTTGATTGGCAGCTGAGTGAGAAGGTCATGTGCTTCAGGATCTCTTTGATTCAGCCAGACAGCCTGTACTCTGCCTATACTATACCAGGTAATAAAGCAATGAAATAATTTGGCTTATATTTCTCAAAGAGTGGTGCCGCTACAACCTTCATTGATTTTATCCAATGTGGTGGTGTGAATGAAAATGTTCCCCACAGGCTCAGAAAACAAAACAAAACAAAACAAAAAACCTGTGTAGAACATTGTGATGCCCCACTTTCTAGATACAGCCCAAGCTAGACACACTATCAAATAGTCTGTGAGCATATTAGCCTGTGTTATGGTCATATCTGCTTTGGTTTGGTTCAGTGGCTTGCTATCTCTAAGTTCCGTTCAGGTTAGACAATGCACCTTCTGTAGACTGACTGGGTAGGATCTGACAGGCTTGTTACTCGACTGGAGTAAAGTCTGGGGAAAGACCAGAGGATTAGCTCTCCTCTTTTCCTAAAGTTAGTGGGATGAGAGAATAGTTTAGATATGATACTTGGAGTAGGGTTGTAGAATAACAGGTTAATTGGAATCGTCCTATATGTAACAGAAATACAAATTTCCATGGCTACAATGAGGAGTAATCTATCACTTACGGAGTATTTAAGAGCATTTCCTTCTTGTCAAATTACTGAAAAATTCCTGAACCAATTAGGAAAATGAGGCTCAGAAAATTTAATTTGTTCCTGATCACATAGTAAGTGTATTGAGCAGGCACATTTTGACTCCTGATTTATCTTATTTAGAAAGTTCTTACCTGCTCAGATGGGAATCCTCAAAATAAGAACACTAAGCTGATGAACAAGTTTAGGCAGAGCAGTGGTGGAGAATAACAGGAGTTGCAGGATAACATGCATAACCTGCAAAGTCTCAGGCTGATGCTGAACTGCAGCTGACATTTTTAGGATGTTGACTCCTCAGGGTCTTTCAGCCTTTTGTCAGCACTTAGGTTCCCACAGAGCTACTCTCTGCTCTTGGGTTGCTCTACAGAAGGATACTAATCAAGAATTCTGAGGTCCCAGGCAGACAGAAGTAGACTTGTGATCTAAAGCCAACCAGACTCATGCTTTCCCCCATGGAATTTAACTCCTACACAAAGTAGCAGCCAGACATTGTCATATCCACTGGAGTTTAATCACCGTGGAGTTGGCCAAACTGTTCCTGCTGTGGCTTGTTCCGGAAGTCCCTGCAGCCCTGATTCCAGGCTTCTGGGAGGCCACTTTTTCCTGTGTCTCTTTTGACATTGGTCTCCAGGTTGCCTATCAACTCCTGAGCTGCCAATATTTTTTTTTAGTCTACCTTCGGGCTTCAGTTAGCCCAAGTCAATTTCCAAATTGTTGATTGCAACAAAAAGAACCTGATTGGAACACCAGGTCTTCAGAGCCATGTCGTAGATACTTCCAGAGACCTGGCTGAGGCCTAGAAGGGAGAATAGAGCTGTACACCTGTATCATTCTCAATGTTAAAATCAACTGTTAAAGTCTTGTTGTTTTATGAAGAACAGATGTTAGTGAATTCATCTCAGGGAGCATACATATTTTTTGAAAGGAGGATTTGAGAATGAGATGTAATATCAAGCCTTCTCTCACGTTCATTCGAGGACATGTCCTTATTTTATTAGTATATACTCTTGCTCTAAGACTTGAAAGCTATGTACTAAGGTGAGTCTTTTGATATTTAAATAAGATATTTCAATTGTATATATTATATACAATTTTATGTATTATATTGGGTTGCATATATTATATTAAAATTTCCCTCGTTAGCAAGTATTTTATTTGAAAAACACCAAAAATAAATGTTTAAGATAGTTCAGACATTTATAGAGATTCAATTATGAACATATTCAAGATCTACACAGT
This sequence comes from Microtus oregoni, assembly GCF_018167655.1. Taxonomy (NCBI): domain Eukaryota; kingdom Metazoa; phylum Chordata; class Mammalia; order Rodentia; family Cricetidae; genus Microtus; species Microtus oregoni. Next base: position 4,878,243 of record NW_024543066.1, read on the forward strand.
GTAAAATGGGAGAATTTTCTCCTTAGCCCTGAGGACTGCTGCAGATGAAAGTCTATGAGACAGCAGGGGTTAATGCTCAGAGGAGTCAAGCTGTGATGGGTAGAGAGAAGTCAAACCACGGCACAAAGAAAAGGACAGATGGAAATTTGCAGATTTGTATAAGCAAAAAATCAGTAGGAGTCCTTTCTTGTTGGTGGGAGACTTAAATACATTGAGCCACAAGTCAAGAGATGATAGGTCTAGATTTATAGGAGGACACCACTCCGAAACTGATGGGTTTTGGTCTAAGAAAGAAGCCCAGACATTTGGGTTATCAGTAGTGGAACTCAAGACCGCCAGTCTATATATCACCTAAAGCCACAGTTGAAGACAAGGAAAGAGATAAGATTCTTGGGTGAAGAAAGTGGTTTTCAACCTGTGAGTCAAGACCCCTTTGGGCTTGGAATAGCAGATATGCTGCATGCCAGATATTTCATTACAATTCATAGCATAACAAAAATTACAGTTATATAGTAGCAAAGAAATAATTTCATGGTTGGGGTGACCACAACATGAGGAACTATATTAAAGGATTACAGTATTAGGAAAGTTGAGAACCACTGCCCTAAGGTCATTAATAATGGAACAGCAACATCAAAATGAAAAGTAAGAGACAGAACAGCTACTGTGGAAAATCTAACCCATGATGCACTGGGCCAGCACTGGAACCCTTTAAAACATCTAAGAGAAAGAAAAGAGAGCTATGAAAATGACAAAGGAAGGAGGTTACAGCGTGGCAGAGGGTGGAGATGGAATCTGGCGACTTTCTACGCTTCAGAGGAGGAAACCAGAACAACAGGAGAGGAACGATGGTCAAGGCCATATGCTAAGTAAAGAGCGAAGTCCCCGAGTCACACAAAATCTTAAGTACCCAGAGCATAGAGTGGCTTGCATACTGAGAAACAATCTGAGCAGAGAATTATGCTTGCCCAAGGCTGCTTAAAATGACAGAATTAGGAGAATAAAGTTACCCCTTGCCTTTACCAGAGCAGAAGGAAGAATATTGCCTGGAAAGACTGATCTTCACCCTTCTGTATTGGCAAATGCCAAAATTTGAGAAAAATCTTTATTTGGAAGGAGAAAAGTTTGTAACCTGAGATTTTAAAGAAAACCTTAGATTTTTATTTCATATGTGACAGCAAGGTCTTAGTTGTTGTTCTAAAACTTGGAAACTACTCACCGAAAGTCAGCCGTTGGTTACTCAAATAGGACAGGAAATTTACCATAAACATCCAAGAAATAAAAGACAACAAACAAAAAGAGGGATCCCAGGCGTGGTGACTTCTTATAGTCCCACTTTCTCTCCTTACACCAATAATCGATTGAATACTGTAATCAGAGCCTGAGAGGGTCCGGTGCTAGCATCCTGGTCTCACAGGAGCTGCCGCTGTGGTCCTCTGTGTCTTCTAGTAGACAGAAAACAGAAAATAAAGATTCAAGTGGAGTTTTGGTTTAATGCTACAGAAGAAGTGAAAGTTGCAAAGAACAACAGGCTGACCATTGTTGGCGCCAATGAGTTGAGTGATGCTGAGTCTGTTTGAGTAATGCCAGCCGGTCACTGAGGTTTAGTGTGGAAAGGGTTACAAACAGCCCCATGGAACATTCTGTCACTAGGTTCTCTTTGCAGCTTCCTCTTAATTTAGCTGAATACAGCAACAATGGATGCTGAAACATTAGAAAGAAAATGCCACGAGGCGTTAATATTATTTACCAGGAAATGGTGAGACTTGAGGTCAGCCTTTTTCCTGGAAGTTTGGTCTTTCACCCTTGAATAAACAATACTTAACGGAGAAGACATTGGATAATTTTCAAATCCCAGAGAGTCAGGGGATGCCAGTGGACACATCACAGAAGCAAAAATTGACTCTCAAATTAATAACGATGAAAATTATTTCCTCTCCTGTTTCTCAGATGTTCAGAATAAGAGCACTATGATACACCCTTCAGATCCATTAGAGGGGAGCAGAATTTGAGTTTGGACCCACCTGTAAGGGGCAGGATAGTCTCACAGCTTATGGATGAGGGCGTGCAGAATATAGGGCGTGCAGAATATAGCATCTTGGTGGAGCCTGGTGACATCCATCAGAGCTTTCAGTGGGTGTGTCCATGCCCCATGTCACATAACTGCAGCATCAGTAGTCATGACAAACATGTATGCAGCTGCTATCAACAGGAAAATAATAAGACGAACGCTTATGGCACATTCTGTTCTGCTACGAAAAGAAATGGAAAAGACTTCTAAATAAGATGATGGATTAAGGGCCACATCTGTTAAAAGTCAGATGAAAATTGTTAGAATAAAATAATTGTAGATCCTATTCCTCTTAAAGAAAGAACCAAGGAAAACAGAAACAAGCCTGAATATGAATGAACATCTCTACCCAGAAGTAGCCAGCCTCCTCATACAGCTAGGGAAGCATTCGCACCATGCATTGGTGTCCCAGGACTTAGAGAGAGGGTCCAGGCTGTTGGAAACAGGGATAGAGGACCAGAACAGCACAGCCTGTGGAGGCTGATGCAGGAGTGTGGAGAGGAGTCTGAAGCCCCAGGAAATAGTGAGAGGCCACCAAAGGTACCACCACACTTAGCCTTGCCTGACTATGACATAAGAAAATGGAAAGTGTGTGAGGTAAAGACAGAAAGATGGGCCATTCACACCCAAGAACCTCAGCCATACAAAAGCCCGTGCTTGGAAATAATCCCCCAAACACCAAGATGGGGAAATGCTTAGCAGGGGTTGGAACTGGGAATGCTCACACCAGGAAGTGTCCTTCTGTCCCGGTATCCTCACTGGGAAGGATGAGTGGCTTAACTTGGTAGAATCACTGAGACTGGCAACTTCACCCAAAGTCCCAGATTGATAAAACAGACAACCCAAAGGAGATAGGAACCATATCACACACAAAACCACAGACTGAAGTCTTTGCACCTCACTAATTTTTTGAATTTTAATTTTGAAAACTTTGTTACACTTTTGCATTTTGGTTTTTGTTTTAGCTTATGTTTCACCAGAAAAGACTTTATGGATTTCTGCCATTTCTCTGCTACCTCTTACTCCTCCAATCCCTAATTATATGTTTTCCTCCTTATCCTACCTTAGTTTGTCTTCCCCTTATCCTCATTGCCTCCTCCTCTCACTACTTAAATATATTTGTTCTTCATCCTTAAGTCTACCACAGCCTTTGAACTACATTTTCTCTTATTGGTACCTAGTGCTAGTCTGTTGGCTACAAGAAAGACAGTACATATTTGTAAAGGGCAAAATCCGTCAAGAAGGTGTGACAACTTCATATATGCCCGAATGCTGGTGTGCTCCTTTATTCCAAGCAAGTACTAGCAGACATGAGACATCTGATATAATCATGGTGGGAGATGTCGGTACCCTACGGTCATCTTTACATGAAACACCCCAACTGAAAATCAGGAAAGCAACCTCAGATGATGTCCTAGGTCAGTTCGCTGTAATGGAATATTCCATCAGATGGAGGAGGAGCACCCATTCTTCTAAGCAGTCCTTGGAAACATCTTTCAAATAATTCATAAAACAGGTCATAAAGCAAACTTTTACTTGGAAACATCTCTCAAATTATTCATAATATAGGTCATAAAGCAAACTTTTACAAACATCAATTATTGGTAGATTCACTTTGGATAACTGTGGCCCTTGGCCCTTGTAGTGCTAATTCTATTCTTGGGGGAAAAAAAAGATTCCAGTCAATATTTTCAGTACTTTTATGTTTCTGTTGGAAGCACAGTGGGTATTTACATTTGCACATGAAAGACTTTGAGAAATCTGATATGAATACCACACATGCACATACCCTACAAATCTATTAAGTATTTTTTTCCCTGGGTTGGCCAAATGCATACAATTACATATGTTTTATCAAACTGTATTTATTATCATTTAGAAGATGTTCATTGTTTTTTAGGTGAGCCAGTTTTCAAAGTAAACTTTGAGAAGTAAACTTTGAGAAAGACCAGGAAGCCTGGTCTTAGTTTCAGAGATTTCAAGGGCATGATCTGGTCGGCAGCATGGCTGAAAGGGGTATTCCAGGACTTGCAAGTGATGGTGTTGTGAGTGAGGTGGAGAGATGGGGTGGAGAGAAAGTGAATAGTGGCCAAGAACAGTCTAACTTGTGACCATAGCTCCGTCTGCAACTGAAGCAAGCCTATCTATATTCTATTTGTTTTTTTTAAATTTATTTATTTATTAAGGATTTCTGCCTCCTCCCCATCACCGCCTCCCATTTCCCTCCCCCTCCCTTGATCAAGTCCCCCTCCCTCATCTGCTCGAAGAGCAATCAGGGTTCCCTGATCTGTGGGAAGTCCAAGGACCGCCCACCTCTATCCAGGTCTAGTAAGGTGAGCATCCAAACTGCCTAGGCTCCCACAAAGCCAGTACGTGCAGTAGGATCAAAAACTCACTGCCATTGTTCTTGAGTTCTCAGTATTCCTCATTGTCCGCTATGTTCAGCTAGTCCGGATTTATCCCATGCTTTTTCAGACCCAGGCCAGCTGGCTTTGGTGAGTTCCCGATAGAACATCCCCATTGTCTCAGTGTGTGGGTGCACCCCTCGCAGTCCTGAGTTCCTTGCTCATGCTCCCTCTCTTTCTGCTCCTGATTTGGACCTTGAGATTTCTGTCCGGTGCTCCAATGTGGGTCTCTGTCTTTGTCTCCTTTCATCGCCTGATGAAGGTTAATATTCAGGAGGATGCCTATATGTTTGTCTTTGGATTCACCTTCTTATTTAGCTTCTCTAGGAACATGAATTATAAGCTCAATGTCCTTTATTTATGGCTAGAAACCAAATATGAGTGAGTACATCCCATGTTCCTCTTTATGGGTCTGGCTTACACACTCAGGATAGTGTTTTCTATTTCCATCCATTTGTATGCAAAATTCAAGAAGTCCTTGTTTTTTACTGCTGAGTAATACCCTAATATGTATATATTCCATACTTTCTTCATCCATTCTTCCGTTGAAGGGCATCTAGGTTGTTTCCAGGTTCTGGCTATTATAAACAATGCTGCTATGAACATAGTTGAGCATATACTTATGTTGTATGATAGGGCCTCTCTTGGGTATATTCCCAAGAGTGGTATTGCTGGATCCAGGGGTAGGTTGATCCCGAATTTCCTGAGAAACCGCCACACTGCTTTCCAAAGTGGTTGCACAAGTTTGCATTCCCACCAGCAATGGGTGAGTGTACCCCTTTCTCCACAACCTCTCCAGCAAAGGCTATCATTGGTGTTTTTGACTTTAGCCATTCTGACAGGTGTAAGACGGTATCTTAAAGTTGTCTTGATTTGCATTTCCCTGATTGCTAAGGAAGTTGAGCATGACCTTAAGTGTCTTTTGGCCATTTGAAGTTCTTCTGTTGAGAATTCTCTGTTCAGTTCAGTGCCCCATTTGTGTGTGTTGAATTTGTCAGCGTGGGTCTGATCCTAACAGAAAGCTAGGACTCTAATGGAAAACCTGGCTAGTCACAGTAGAAGCACAGTCATGTGAAGCCTGGCTCTACCTCATCATGCCCGATCTCCACCTGGGAGTTCCTGAGAAGAAACTATCAAGTCAAAGCAGAGTTGTAACAACTTAGCCTGTGCCACTGTGCCTGGCAGGATGGACCACATGGTGAAGGAGCCTCTGGCTCACATTTTGAATGGCTTTTCATTAAATTTGTATTTCATATTCAGACCCATGACTGTGTCTAAATTTCAGAGCTTAATTTCCAATCCCCAAGGGGAAGCACCGGAATGATCTTGAATATTTTGAAATAATATGACTTTAACACCGGAGGCTTAAACAACCTGTCTGATTATCAGATTGAAAAAAAAAAAAACGGTCTGATTCCTGTTGCGCATGTCCTCTGATCAGAGTCAAGGGTGCTCGCTGAGCTAGGGGCGATGATGGCACAGACTCCATAAGCCAGCCTTGTGCTTGAAGTGAAGACTGATACAGTTTCCCATTAGACACATCAAGAGAAGTCCATGATAAGCAGAGAATTCTGGAACTGAAGATAAGGCACCTTTTGGAGGGTGACAATGACCCCAGAGTTCATGACACAATGTTAGGAATGTACCAGACACAGTCTAGCTGTAGAGATACCTGTGTCCTATCTACTTACCTTATAAAAAACACTTTTTTTTGTAGTGCTAAAAAAAAAAAGATTGCAGGCTGGAGAGATAGCTCAGAGGTTAAGAACACTGACTGCTCTTCCAGAGGTCCTGAGCTCAATTTCCAGCAACCACATGGTGGCTCACATCCATTAATAATGAGATCTACTGCCCTCTTCTGGCATGCAGGCAGAACACTGTATACACAGACAAAGCAAAACAACAATGGATGTAAAACTGTGGGAATATTAGATTTATTACGAAGCCCTTCCACAGACAAAGAACCTATCATTTAAAAATATAAATAGAATTTATAATATGGTATGAACCTCCAGCTTTGCAGCTGTGATGGTGCATCAAACCATCGGCAGAATATTTAGTTTTATTCCTTGAGCCCTTGACTGAGACACTAACCCTCTGCTATAGTACAGTGGTTGTGTTATCTGTTACCCATCGCTCTCCCTCAACACACTCAAGATGAGAAATTGTTAGTAACACTGGTGATGAAGATAAGGTGATGAGGATGGTGATGGGTATCATTTATCATGACCTTAAGGCCTCTGATAGTTAATTTTGCATATTGACAGGGCTATGGAAAACCC